>NC_067115.1:26346598-27824944 GCF_021347895.1 Acanthochromis polyacanthus
TATTTCTGTAACTATGACAACAAGGGAACGCAACATCAGCTGCTTGCTGATCATCACATGATTGCGATCCTACTGCAAATTCATCACTGTAGACTTATTGGGACTTATCCATTGGAAAAAATACAAGGAACAATTGATGAAATTGTGGGGGTGTTTCTGAGTACCATCCATTCCCGCCGCCTGCTCCATATTTAGGTCACATGATTCGGTATCCGAACATAACACATACACATGCATAACACACACCTGTGCTTAGCGCAAGGACATTTTGTTTGTGGGTACATCTATATTAAAAGGACACATTCTATGGTGCCGTGAGTTCAGATTTTTTCAAGATTTTATCCGTTGGTCTTGACACAATGACTGAGCAGCTTTGGCAGAGTGCTTTTATTGTTAATGTATGAAACCAATCTTACGTGCATACCATATGTGCATGGTTACATAAGTGTAGTGTGTAAATGTAATGTTCATTTCAACAGGCTCCTGAAGTTCACTCCAATCCTGACCATAAGTATTTCTGCATTTCTTTGTTCTTCAAGCTCTAGACTTCAGCACATCCAGTCTGAAAGAAAATAATGGATACTACATCAAAGTGCAGAGCTTCAGCTTTGATTTTACTTGGCAACAATGTTTAAAAAAAAAAGAAAGTCGTGTGTGACGTGTAGCTCTTTTAACACAGTGTGCAAATGGCAAGTTGAAAAGGAACTGGACACTTGGGCAGCTGTCAGTGTTAGTTCACCTATAAAAGAGCTCAAAAATGTCCGATAGAGGTGGAGTCAGCACGAGGAGTACAATGTTGACCTTGCAAGTAAAAATGAGGCGCATAAAGAAAGCCAAAATCTATCAGGGTGATATCAAAGGTAGTCGATTTGCCAGAATCAACATTGTTAAACCGCAGGTGCTCACAGAAGGACTGTAAAGTATTGACCTGCACATTGAGGAGCAGAAGTCTTGTGGATTAGTAGAAAATCATTTGAAGGCTCATTAATGGAACCTCAGAGGATTCAACACACTCTGGACTACAACACTGACCCACTGTGGTGCACAAAACGGTGTAGAAAAAATAAATACCTGTGATGTTAATTGATTGAAAATGTTGCCACAAAAGCAGCATTTATCTAGAGATGGAAATACTGGTGTGCTGGTCCACCTGTTTGATCAGATTAAAGTATCTCATTACATGGATTGCTATAAAATTTTATACAGACATTGATGCCTCCCGTATGACAAATCCAAATGTCAACCCTTTCAAAGTTTACGAAGTATCATCACATTCTCAAGATGGGTTGGCAAAAAAAATCCTTGTATTCATGGTCCCAGATGATGCGTCCTAATGATTTTTCTGCTACCATCATCATGACTCCACAGTGAGCAAGATTCCAAGCTCTATATAACATTTTTTATTATGACAATCTAAATGAGAATATATTTTTATGCACTCACTTGTTGCCTGAAAACAATATAAACACAATATCTTGTAGTCGTAGACAGTCTAACAAATGAAGTACCACAGAAAAACACCCCTACAAATCTGCTGGTCACCCCACTGGCCAGTTACAAATATCAACTGGCAGTTAAGCTCACACTGCAGCAAGGACAATGCTCAGACGGCACACACTTAACCAGTAAGAGGCAACAAAGATGGTTCCTTCCCCCTTGATTGGCTCATTGTCTAACAGCGATGCCAATCACTCATTCATTCCATAGGATCTGAGTAGGTTGCAGTCTCCGACAGCATTGTCATTGATCCCCATCGATCAGCAGCACCGATCTGAACAGAGGACTATGAGTAAGTCATAATTTCTTTTGTAAAAAGAAGGAGAAGTAATATTCATCGTGACATGTGCATTTTAAGTGCCAAAAGGTGCTGCTACAGCAACCTGTTAGAGCAGCACTGCTGTGCTTTTTAACTTATTTGAGTTAGGTAACATTACAGTACGTAGGCATAGTCAGCTAACGATAGCTGCTGCTATTATTTCAATTTGCAGACTATGAAGAGAAAGTCAACAGACATCTCTTCTGACTTCAAGAAGAAAATTAGCACAGGAGGAGAGAGAGAGCTGACAGTTGAGGAGGAGAGGCATAGTGATGAGGAGATGGAGGAAGAAGATGAGGGGGAGGAGCAGACAGAGCAGCATGCGTATGACAGTGACACACAAGCTCAGACAGTAGCAGAAGTTCAGGCAGCCACAGCTGCAGAAGAGGGACAGTTAGCAGAGGTAATGGGCACAGAGGGGAGACAGGGGTCAGCAGCAGGTGTTCGACCTGCTCCTGGACCAACAGGTAGAATTATGACAGTGTGCCATTAATAATGAATTTTATTGCTAGGCTAAATGCTAACATCATCTGGAGAAATGTATGTTTAAAGAGTGTGTTCGTTAAGTTATTAACCATGATATAATCGCTTTGATTTTGTTTGATGAGTTTGAATATAAATACCTAGGCGCTTCCTCAAGTCTTTCTGCTAGCCTATGTACTACACTATAATAAAAAAAGATCGTAATAATAGTACTAGTAAAATCAAATTCCTGAAATTATGACTTTTTAGTTTTGGTGTGCCACCCCAAGATTTTAAGTGACCCCACCTGGCCACCCCTATGAAAAATTTCTGCAGGCACCACCCGTGTGCCCCCCCAAAATTTTCATTGGAAATTTCCATTACTGACACTCCGACTTCCGACACTCCTGAATGCAACTTCGTTGTCCGACTGCACCTGAATGCAGCAGTGACGTTAGTTTGATCTTTTGATTGTATTTTGTTTGGATTTAAAGAAGCTTTGAAGACGTTTCTTGATGCTGGAGGAGAAGACGAGCAGCTTTGTACCTTTTGTGCAAAGAAGACTGTGGCCATTTCTCAGTACATAACTGTCCGTATTTGGTTCTTACGTACTTTAAAACGTCATCATGAAGACTGCATCAGACCAGACTAGTGTGCATAGATATGAATCCGTAGATAGATAGATATCTATGGGTGCAGCTCACAGTGAACAGGAGAATTTTATTAGAGGAAGTCAGACACAGTCACACAGAGAAACATTAGAGCTCACACTGAAATGGAGCTACAGCTCTGTGTCTTGGACAGGATTTATTTTCAAAGCTGCATGTGTGACGGTAATAATCCGTGCCAGAGCAGACCTCATTAGCACTTCCGCTAGGTCGGCTAACTTCCGGTCACTCCATGGATGTTGCTGTCGGTAATGTAGCCACAATATGGATTAATTTTTCAGTTGGGCTTCACAAAGATGAGAACAAAAATATTCAGAGCAAGTGGAGCAGCTAGCTAACGCTTATTACAGTTTGATTTACATTTTCAAAGTCACATTTTTGAAATCATGTAATTTTTCCGTAAAACAAATCACGACTTTTATTTTGTCAGAGAAACCTGGAAACGTTTATCCTTAATTCTGCTAACTTGACTGAACTTGGCTGCAGTTCCCATTATTTGAACATCAATATGATGTATAAATGCAGATGGACTTCATATATTTCACAATGCAGACATTTTTATTGATGTCCAGTATATTTTATGGACATAAACATATTTGATAGAAATATTAGAAATGGATTTCTGTTTCCTTATAAAAATTGAGTTAATGTCATTAAATGTTCATCAGTGATTCATCTATAAAGTGAAACTTTCACTTTAAAAAAAAAAATGTTGGTCATTTTAAGGTAAGACATTAAAGGATGCTTTTCTTAGGTAAATGAATTTAAGGTTTAATTGACTGAAATCTTTCAATGTTGTGTTTCTTTCAATTTGAAATATCTCAATTTAATTAATACAGCTCAGTCAGTTACATTTTATATTATTAGAATTCTTATTCAGTTTAACACTAGATGATGTATCAGTTCATTAAGTATTTCAGAGCCTGTTTTTTCTTTTCAATTATCTGTATTTAAAGTGATATTATTAAAATATAATTGCAATGAAACAGCAGCAACATAAGAAATTACGAAATATACAAAGAAAGTGCAGCTATTTTAATATATATTAAAAAAAGATCTATCAGTTAGAACATTGTGAAAGTGCAGCTAAAGTTAAGTTAGTGAAACTACAGATAAGCAACGTTTCCTTTTACTTCCAGAAAAATAAAAGCCTCATATTTGCTATGTATAAAAAACTCCCTAAAGGCAACACTCAAAGCTGCCAGGAGCTGGGTCTTTAAAATAACCGCTGTCTCATTACAGAGTGAAAGTAGCAGTTCCTCCTGAAGGTCAGAGATTGCAGCATCTGAGGGCCTCTTCAAAAGAAGACCTAGTTGATGAAGATGTTCTGGAGCAGGACCAGAAAGACCACGGTAAAACAGCCTTGAGATCTTAGGAAGCGTCTCCCTCAGGTGGGTGTCAACGGTGTTCATGGTCAGGTCAGTGGTAATCCCTTCAAAAAACAAAACAGAAAAAAATGTAGATTATAAATCAACATGTAACCAAAGCACTGTGTGTATAACGCCATAGTATAGGATGTAGTTCAGAAAATGTCATAGTATACTTTTCAAGCATAATACATAGTATGGCCTGTAGTTCATAGTATAGCATGTCGGCAAAAAAATAAGACCATAGATTATTATGTGGTTCAAAAAGCACAAAATGATAGGATGTTGCCTAAAATTGTCATGTATGATATGTGGTTCAAAAAATGTCAAAGTGCAGCATATTGTCAAAATAGTATGTCATTTAAGAAAATATCAGAGTATCATATGTGGTCTAAAAATGCCATAAATTAATAGTTCATTGCACAAGTAAAAGTATAGTAATTTTTAATATTGTTCAAATTCTTATATGTTGCTAAAAAAACAACCAAAAAAAAACTAAAACAAAAAAAAAAGCAGTAACATGTCAATTAAAAATGCCTATAGCATAGCAGGTCATTCTAGAAACATCATAGTTTAGCCTTTGGTCCACAAAATGTTGTTATGTCCTGGCTGTCTGAAGTAGGTGAGGAGCAACACAAAAACAGTCCAAATGCTGGTTTCCAGAGGGTTAGACGAGTATTTATTTGAAAGAGTAAGTTTACAACAACATAACGTGAGGGGGTTAAAAGCAAATGGGTGTTAGTAAAATAAAAACAAATAACCAGAACTAAAAGTGAACTTCATGTTGACATTGATGGGCATTCCAACCAGGAACAAAGTAAAAGATCATCAATACGAAAAAAAACTCTTCCTGTTCACCTCTTAAAACCCAAAAACACACCGCAGTAGAATCCTAAACTAAAACTACTAATGGGTTCCCTGTTTTCCTCTCTGAACAATTCAAAGGTCCCTCTCAATCTCACCACACATCCACTAACCACTGGAACACATCTCCAAAATTCTGCTGAAGTTCAGCTTCAGCCTCAGAAGAACTGCTGCCAGATGAAGGAGCCTTTTGAGAGGCAGCTGGCATCGTGATTGGATGGTACTTTGGTCTGTTCCAATCCAGCTTCAGCTCCAGGGACGGCAGGCGGGACGAGTCAACGGATGCCGGGTGGACGAAGGCATTCAGCTGAGTACAATCCAGAAAACAACAGAGGAGGAGCGCAGCGGCCCAGGGCCACAACAAACAGAGTAGCATAGGATGTCTCTGAGAAAACATCATAGTATAGCCTTTGGTATGAAAAAACACCATCATATAGATCGTATATTGTACAAATAACAAATCAAAGGAAAGAGACATACATTGTAGAATTGTAGTAATTGTGGGCTGACTGATTTACTGATTATCAGTATTTTATTTTTTACTGATTTATGGTCACAAATAAATGTAACTAGAAAAGCACTCAGAAAGTGCAGACCTCCGCCAAGGATAGAGAGGAAAACAGGAAACCCATGCAGTAAAGGATCATGACCTGGAATTGAACCTGCATCTCTGACACAGTTCTGTTTACAAATCACCTTCTTAACCAGTTGAGCTATCTGGACACCTTGTTCCAATTTGTTGGACGACATACTAACCTATGATGTTTTTGTCATATTTTGGACTAAAAACTAAATACTAAAAAATTCAAAGTGATCCAGAATCCAGGATCCTTTCCAGATTGCCACCAAAATTAAATCAGCTCTTCCTCTTACCATAGTCTACATCCTCTCAAAATTTCATCTGAATCTGCCCAGGCGTTTTTGAGTTATCTTGTTAAAAGACAGACAGACAGACACACAAATGCCAGGTGTCATATAACCTCCTTGGCGGAGGTAAAAATGGCACTACTTTGGCTCTGAACCTTTATGTACCTGTGGTCACTCTGTCTTCTGGAGTGATTTGATTGGTTCTACGTCACAAATAAAACTCTTTTAACTTAACATCTGTAAATAAAACAAAAACGTATCAACAAAGTTTTCTGTTAAATTGTGTTCTTCTAAGTTTAACTCCGAGATTTTAAATACTGTCATTTCCTGCAAATGAATGTCTGCTCCAAATGTCTCACTAATAATTACCATCAGCCTTAAAAACCCACAAAACACCCCTCTATATTCGACCACACTTAGTACAGTCCGGTTCCCCCTTCTATAAATCTGCTTGGAATCTTCCACTTCCTGTTTGTCAAAGTGGCCTTCTACCTGGACAGGTTTTGTTGGAGCTCATGCGACAAACATTTTGGGTAACTGCACTTTAATATGGATGGATGACACTGAATTAGAGTCTGTTTTAGTGAGACTGAGTTCAGATGTGTAGCTCTGTCATTAAATAGGAAACTATTTCTCAGAATTCACAGAGAAAAGTCTGAAATGTTTGCTAGGTTTGCGTCCCACATGTTCTTTGGTTCAGCTAAAGCTAACTCTCTCCAACTTCTGGATCTCTGGAATTGCTTGTCGTTAAAATATCTTGCTGGAGGTGCTGAAGCTCAGAAAGTCTGAGATGTTTGTTCAAAATAAGCTCATTCTCAAGTCTTATCTGAACTCTCCTCTTTTGTTTGAACTTTCCCTAAACTTAGGAGTTATTGACAGAGCAGCACATCCAGACTCAGTCTCATTTATGTAGAGATTAAACTTCAGTGTCATTCGTTGATGTTAAAGTGCAGTTTTTCAGATGTTTGTTGCACATGCTCCCGACCAAACCAGTCCAGGTGGAAGACGATGAGAAGAGAAGCTCCAGAGGATGAATATCACACATTTGTTGGAAATAAATGTCCTTTAATTAGACATTGTCATGTAAAAGTTGGATTTCAGTTTACTGACGTTCAAATCTTTGATTGTTTTGTTGATGTTGGTTTCTAAATGTTGTTCGACACTTGGCCCCAAAGATTAAAACCTTTTACGCTCACAAGCTGCAATAATTCACACATTATCAATTACCTTTCTGACTAAACTAAGATAAGTGAAAAACTGCCTGATTCCTGCATCATGAATGTAAATCTTTTTGGTTTTAATGACAGTAAACTGAATATATTTGGGTTTGACATTTTATAAACCAAAACAAGAAATGAATTACCGGAGAAAACAATCAACAGATTAATGGACAAAGAAAATGTGTTTTCCAACATATATGTCTGAATTACTCCATCACAAGATACATACAATTTTAATTCAATTTTATCTATATAACGCAAGTTACAGGTCAAATTGTCTCAGGACGCTTTAATTTTTTTTTTTTTTGTCATTTTTAAAATATGACAAAGTAAGAAATTTAAACCTCTTGACTAATCCAATGTATTATTTGTTTTTTAAGAGACTAATCAACAACTAAAATAACTTTCTCCACTAAAACTAATAAACATGAGGTCAAATAGAAGGAACGGTTTTAAATCCTGCAGTCCCACGACGACAAGAATAAAGTTTCTCAACAAAAACTAAATCTGCTGGTGGATTCCATTAAAGTCCTAATAAATGATAATAAAGTGTGATTCTAAAGGTTTGTGGTGCTAAAAATCTCAAAGTAAAAATATCAAGTTGAACATCTGGATGGAAGTTGATAAAAGTTGACCTCCCTTCATTTCTCTGGAGCCGACTCCATGGATTTTAGGGATGCTGGTTAAAGATCTGGGGCCTCATTTATAAAGCTTGCGTATGCACAAAACAGGGCTAGAAAGTGGCGTAAATCACAACCTTTGCATAAAAAGTGGCGTACGCTGTGTCCATTTTGATTTCTAAAAACAAACTTGGCATGAGAATGTGCGCACCGGTGCACCAACTTTGATGCTTGCTTAAGCACATTTTGGAGACAGAGGGAACGGCAGTGCCAGAGGGTGAAGTGGTGAATTAAAATCCAGATTGATCTCAAACCTTTATTGTTATCACATATTAGACTTGGAGAGCCGGATAATCATAAACCCTCATTGTTGTAGATGTTCATATAGTGCGCCATTCGGCCTACGACTGTATTTGCAGAACTATGTTCATATATCAAACTTCCATCTTCAAATGATATAGAGCGGTGAGTGGCACTGATTGATTACTAATTTGGAAAAGGCGTGTGACAATCAGTCCAATCGCTGATCAAGCGGATAAATAGTGGGTGACAGCCGTGCGTAATGTGGCACAATGGATGCACTGGCATTGCTGGAAGGTCACGTTAAGAATGGAGAGAGATTTTAGGGATCACGGGGATTTTCCCATGATGATGACTGGGTAATAAGCCAATTCAGATTCCCTAGAGCAGTACTCTTGGATCTATGTGCTAAACTGGGCCGTCTTAGACCGACCCACCCGCCAAAACCACACCATCCCGGTACAGACACAGGAGCTGATGACTTGGGGATTTCTGGCGACACCGGCTCCTTCCAGCGGGAATTGGCCGACAGGTATGTGTTTTATATGAGGAATATATGAAAAATTTGTTGTCTAAATCCTATCTGGGTCTGATATACATTTAAATTTTCTAATTAAACATTCAATTTAATTAAATATTTTGTATTTTTTAAATGTTTAATATTCTTCTTGTTGCATTTTTAAATGTTTAATTATCTGAAATATTTCATCTTTAATGTTTCATGTTTTTTTGAAAAAATGTTTAATTTCATAATTACATGTTTTGTATCTTCTGTTTAATTATCTAACTAAATATTTTGTCTGTTTAATATAATCGTATTTAACGTTTAATTTTCTTTTAAGGTTTTATTGTAATAATTTTTTTCCTTTGATTGAATTGCTTATTTAATGTAGTTTATTTCTTTAATCTTTTTTTTCCTGTCAAGATTTTAACCCCAACCTTAAAAATGAAACAAACCCTTTAATCACAAGAAAATACTTCTGTTGTCACAATCATGAGTTAGTCAATTATTCAGTTTATCAATTCAACTTTATTTGTTTAGCACCTTTCACACAGATGACAAAACTACACAAGCAAAGAGAAAAAACTATGCTAAAACTATAATTAAAATTCAAAAACATTTAAAAAAAAATTTAACATCACAAAATATGTTGTGTCCAGGTGATGGAGGGAGTTTATTGAAGTCTTTTTGGGCTCACATGGTAAATCATTTAAAATAGAAACTTGATATTCAGTCTATGGAAACTGCAGAATGACAGAAGAATCAACAATATCTCCTGTTTTCTCCTTTAATGAGTCGACTCTGTGCTTTCAGGTCAAAGAAATATAGATTCTTCACAACCTGCTCAAACTCTTGGTACAGGACCTCACCACACGGGTCAAGAAGGTTTCCTTCTCATTTCTACTCTGAAGCTCACCTTCTCCTGCTCAAACTGCTGACAAATGTTTCTGCTGCTCTAAAGTCTGGTCTCCAGAACTTCCTAAAAACCCTCAGTCTCTTCTGCTGCAGGTTGCTTTGTAGAACTGCTACAGAAAACCTCACTAAACCACATGGAGGGGCTTCAACATAGTTGTCCAAATGAAACCGTACAAAAACCAAACTAGCACAACCCAAACACTAAAGTCTCCTGCAGTCTACCAGAGAACCTCTTTAAACAGAGAATCAGGACAGGAACTCTTACCTTCTGGACAACCAACGTTGGTTCACAAACAAGAATACAGAATGTGTACTTCAATAAGGCCAGGCTCCTGTGTCTTTGCCTTTTACGACTGCTGAGGAATTGAAGGGGGTTAACCCCGAAGTAACAACAATAACTTCAGCCCTGGAGAACTGTCCTCCCATGGGCTTCCTGACCACGGTCGGGAGCTGAGCAGGAAAGGTTAACAGTGTATTCATTTGGAGTCCTGTTGATCTTCGGATCCCAGTGTTTGCTCTACATTCATTCAGCAGCAGCGGGCCATCATTCCTAAATCCTAGCCGTCGCTCCTTCAAATTTCTTTTTTTTATTGTCGCAAATACACCACCGCCGCACATCTCTGCCTTCACAGCAGAGTCCTGCACAAGTATATTTCATTTATATTTATCTGTCTGCTACATTTACAGATTACTGCAAACTCAAAGTTCATTTGTCGCGATTATATTCAATATTTTAAAGCTTTTTGTAAACTCAAGCACCTTTAGCATCTCGAAAAGTGGTCTATTATGGAATGGATACACCGACTTGATGTGCTGCGGTGATCAGAAAACTATTTGTTGCACAATTTCCAAATAACCACGTTTTTATCCAAGCTGCCATCAGGTAACCTGGCAATAGCCAGATTAATAATTGTGTAGTACTTGATAGTACTAGTAAAACCAGTGTCTTAGATTCATTCACATCTGCATTTAATTTTCCAAAACAGATATTAAAAACCATTTTGAGTTTAACACGCCCAGTTTTCATTTAATGTTGACAAATTCTCAACCCAGCATTAAAAAATCATTTCTGTCTCAACTGTGCACCTGAAATTAATTTCCAGGGTACTCTGTTTCACACTTGTGATGTGCTCATACTAAACAGCTCTGTAGGGAAAACATGTCATGTTTTATCACAACACCAAGGAGAGATGAGTTGGCAAAATTTAAATTAAATATGCATTCTGCAAAACCTGGAGAAACCTTCACTCCTTTTAAAATTATGCACACTCTATTTTTTATGTAAACAAACATTGGATTTTGATAACGTGCTTAGCCCCAAGAGTGTCATAATTTGTCAAGGTGAGGAGCTTTTCACAAGCTTGAAGAGCTCCATTAATTGTTGAGGTTTGCGGAAGGAAGGGAGAAGGGAACGGAGCAGATACTGTAACCAAAGGAGGGGGGAATAATTGCTGGGAACAGTTTTCATTTCATCAGGCCCTGGAGCCCAAGGAGACAGGGCCACAGTGATGAGGGTTGGGAAGGAGGAGCGGGGGGGGTCAGGAGAGGAATTAATTGCTGGGGAAAAATTATTACTGGGCTGTGCGCTGAGGGAAAAAGGATGAAAGAGATGAGGTGGTAGCAAAGCTCAGGATGGAGCAGGGAGGTGAGACACAATCCTTGTAAGAGAGAAAGTTAGTCTAGAATTTCTGTGCAAACATTTCTACAGGTACTTTGAAGGTGAAAATGGTCACAAAGAACACGAGATCTGATGATTTGCAATGTCCTATAAATTATTCTATTTCCACTCAAGTCTTCCATGAATAGTGCTAATTTTGCTATCAGGAGGTCATGAAAAGAAAGTCAAACTACATCGTGTCTTCACACAAAGTGTACACATTTGGCAGAGCAGCAGCAGACACAGGAGCTCTCCTGATACGACACTAAGGGTAGGTCTCCTGAGTTTTGGTGCAAAAAGTACAATACATGTGTGAAGGTCTCACTAGCTGGCCATCCAGTTAAACAGTTCCAGAAACTTTGCATTGACATTTTAGATTTTATGAAGTTTTCTGCCAATTCCTTTTTTGTGAAACTGTAAATAGAATACAAACAGTTTTAGATTTAGGCTACTGAGTAATAGCAAACAGAAATGTGCATCAAAAAGGCACCATCTAATGTACCAAGACTCAACATGTTGCCAACTTATACTTATGGACAGACTTACAGACATGTCTTTAGCTATGAGGAAATCGAGATCAGGAGCTGCAGACTGCCAAACATGCAACTGAATTATACTTCTGGTCATATGACATGTGGCTCACAAAGCAGAAGAAGCTGCTTGCACATAAATCACCACCAGATGTTACTGTTACTGACAGAACAACCACACAGTGTAAACATAATAAACATGAAAGCAAAAATCTATTTTGGAGTGAAAAACTGCTATTTTTTTTAGCATGTCTGGCTTATTTTAAGACACCTAAGCTTGACAATCCTGGTAAAATAGAGCTTAAAAATGTTTTCCCAGCTATTTTTAAGATCTCAATATTCTAAATATCATGTCTTATTTCAAGAAATCTTACCAAGCCATTTTTCACTTGTTCTATTGGCAGAATTTTTTCAATTATTTCAAGGTAAACGTTCTTTGAAATAAGTTTTTTTTTCTTGTTTCGAGAGGGACATTTTTTCCAGTGTGAAGACTGGGACCTGCAGATGTCTGACTTAGACTGGAGTAACCCCAGCTGTGGAACTAAACAAACTGAATCTGCAGCACTGTTGTCCTAGATTAGCCATGTCATGTGCCAAAGTTGGCTCAAAGAAAATGTCAAGACCAGCAGGAAGAAACACTCAGCTCTCCATACGGTAAGTAAAAACTAATATAGTTAGCATAATGGCACTTCCAGGTGACTAATGTATTTTTTACCTCCTTAAAAAATTATTCAAGGCAAAAATGACTTCTTTGGAGAGCTACAAGTAGCCCGTGCTGAACTGCGCTGCTAAAGCTGTTTTGTGCAAGTCCTCATTTAACAGAAACTCTACAATGACAATGAAAAGTACAATGTTTGCAGGATGCTTAAAGCCACAAAAGTCACTTTAATGGAAAATAAGTTTGCAAGTCTAAATATGCCAGAATTATCCTGGAACACTTTTTTTCCTCCAACAGTGTACTCGGGTACACTTAATAGTGACACATTAGTACAAAGTGCAAATGGGGTAATCATGCCACACTGCAACACAGTCAAGAAAGCACTACTAGCGGGCAGGCCAGGCCAGATTATTAGACCGGGTGAAGTTAGATGTGCAGATAACAGAGGAGAAGAAAACAACCTATGACTTACAAGCCTCTAAGTGCTTCCTGAAAGTTTGGGCTTGTTCCCATTTTCAATCAGTTAGAACTGAAAAATTGACAGCAGCACCTCCTCGGGTCCATGACTCAATGCTGGCCTAGTCTGAAGGAGAAATTCAAGTACACATAGCCACCATCATCTTGGCCTTCATTGAACTGTCATCATGCAGTTTCACGGGAGAAGTTCAAACATTTCACCTCTGCCAGGCCCGGGGTGGCTAATCAGGAGGACTGGGACAATTCCCGGTGGGCCGGTCTGATGTTTGGGCTGCAAGGGCTGCTGTTCAGTCATGTCACTGGGTTGATCATTATGCTGCTACAGCTGTTCCTGGGCCGCCTCCACTGGCAGTTCTTTTATTTTATTTGCAGACGTAACACGTCCGTGCACACGGTCAGAGGTGTTTGAAAGATGAAAACAGGAAGAGCAAGGATGGTGCAGAGAAGGCAAGAATTAAAAAGAGGAAAGCTCTGGAAACAGACGCAGCTCGCGGTTTGAAACAACAAATGAGGACGAGGAAATGGATACAGATTTTGTTGAACTTTGCAAACCACAGTTCAAGTTAATTATCAAGTCAATTAATTGTGTATCATTATGGCGTAAAACATAACGTTATATAATTTAAATAATCGTATGATGCGACCACATAAATGGGGAACTTTGTCCTGTAGCCCCTCAGAGTCAGAAGAAAGATCCAGAACCACGCAGCAGCCAAGAGCCACAAGTCCAGAGTGGGAGGTAGGATTGTTCATTGAGTGAATATTATTAGAATGGATATAATGAAGGGTCTGGTTTAGACCTGCTCTATACGAGAAGAGCCCTGAGATGCGAGATGATTCAGCTCTACATTAATGAAACTGACCTGACGCCTTTGTAAAAAGTGGAGATTTGTGCTGAGATTTTTAACCATTTTAAAAATGTGATTTAGTGTTAGCCAGTAGTGATGAGGGGATTACTGCTGTCAGTATGGAAGGAACAGGTGAGCTGTTGGAACAGAGTGAACAAGCAAGCATGAGTTCCAATACGTTCTATGCCCAAACGATAGCAGTGACCCATTTTATTTTTTATCATTAAAAGATAGTAAATACACAAAGCCCACAATTGAAAGGGAATAGGATGAGATAAAAACATTTACTTTGATTACTGATGTTGTCCAGTTTTAGTAAAGTTCATGCTACTTTTATAAAATGATAAAAATGAATAAATTGTATTTTTGTGATCTGTGTTTGATTTCTGTTTTTCTCCTGTCATCCAGATGTTCAGAGGGAACTGATGTCACATCTGGTCCAGCTAATGGAAGGTCTTGAAGTTCTCTGACTGAAGATGGTCCTCTGACTGGATTTAAGGTTCAGATGCTCAGTAACAAAATCCACCAATGAGTCAACGGGGAAGCTTTAGGGTTATTAAAAGTTACTATTAAGCATGAAGACTAAACTCTCCACAAGGATCCAAAATAAGTTGGACTTCTACATGAGAGTTTTAGTTAGACCTGCTCTATTCTTCATCTACTTCCTGAAAAGTCAATAAAAAAGGCAAAAAATAATATTTTCAGCTGACCTAAAGACAGACTGTGATTTTTCTGCTCACATGTTGTGTTGTTGTAAACTTACTCTTTAAAATAAATAGCTGCCTGGAAACCAGTGTTTGTCCTTTTTTTGTGTCGCTCCTCAGCGACCCTAGACAGCCGGTCGTAATGTTTTTTGAGCAACACACCATAGTATGACGTTTTTACAGTGACGATTCAACTATGGAACCAGTTTGACATGTTGAGGCATTCTATGTGTGAAAACTCAGAGATTTCAGGCATCAGAAGGTGGTTTTCAACTTTCTTTGTTAACTTTCTGCTTCAATTTTAAACTAAATTTACTTCACTAAACCAGCCCTCTGACTTCCAGTAAGTTGTGTTCCTGTTGGCTATCCAGGTGGCTGCTTGGTGTTATCAGGAACACCTGAGCAGCTCAGTGTCTTCCTGCTTTATGGCTGCAGTCAAACGTTTCCTCTGCTTCTCTTCACTGAACTGGGTTTGGCTCTGTTGCTTTAGTTTGTTCTTTAGGCATTGGCTTGCAGCTTCCAGCAGTAAAATTGACTTTAAAGCTGCTGTCCGGAGTTTGAATCGCAGCGTCTCCCAAAACACTGTTGGTCCCACCCTCCCTCTGATTTCGCCCCTTTATTTGTGCACGCGCGGAGTACATGAGAGGAGTGCCCGGAGTGCTGCAGCATCTTGCCTGTTTTGCTGTTTTCCCCTCTTCTACATTTAGTACATTTAGTAAATAATAAAGGAATTACGTTAGAATGCTGTATTGAGTCTAACTTGTCCTAATACCAAAATAACATGAATCTGCTAGGACGAACTAGTAAAGTTTCAATATGTGATTACACTCGTGTATCCCTCTCGATGACGTTGTTTATCAAACTTAGTGTATTTACGCGTGTATATGTGTTACATTGTTTATTTATTTCTATCTAGAGTTCAGAATTGCATGACTCCTCTGATGAAGAGTATGTCCCAGACGCCCCAACATCTTCCTCCAGAGATCGGGCATCTAAACGAAGCCGTCAGGCGGGCTATGGAGGCCGTGGTCGGGGAGTGACGCGAGCACCCCGAGCCAAAAACGTCCTGCAGTCTCTTGGCCTGACAAGCCGTGGGATCGGTAACTTTTCTGGAAGTTGCTGATCCCTGATGCTCTCTCCTCCACAAGCAAAACAAATGTGCGCGCGGTTACGTAGTACGGAGCTCTCCCACAGCTCTGCATGGGCTTGCTTGCTGTGCGCGTAATCGTTGATTGACAGCATGACAAAGCTGAAGCTTGAACTTGATTGGTCGGCAGCGACCGGCGCTTTTTGGAATAACATGGGGTCTATGAGAGGAAGGCGGAGCTCAGGAATAAATTTTCATATCGCGTTATACTAACATTATATTATAGTATCGAACTAGACTAACACATTTAAGCTTTGTTAAAAAATGATACATAAATTGAAAACAAACGGAAACTCCGGACAGCAGCTTTAATGCGTTTCTTGATGAGTTTAAGGGCTTTGTACTGGATAGTTGTCTTGGTAAATGTGGTTCTTTAGCCACAGTTATCACATGGTGCTGATGTGTGCAGTGATTAGTGGATTTGGTGCGGCTGAGTTGTGTCTTTATCTTGGCTGTAGTGAGTCTTTAGAGGTTTTTGGTCAGACACATTCTGTGTTCTTGTTTGTAAACCAACACTGGTTGTCCAGAAGTTAAGAGTTCCTGTCCTGATTCTCTGTTTAAAGAGGTTCTCTGGTAGGCTGCAGGAGACTTTAGCGTTTGGGTTGTGCTAGTTTGGTTTTTGTATGGTTTCATTTGGATGACTATCTTGAGGCCCCTCCATGTGGTTTAGTGAGGTTTTCTGTAACAGTTCCACAAAGCAACCTGCAGCAGAAGAGACTTTGAGAGTTTTTAGGAAGTTCTGGAGACTAGACTTTGGAGCAGCAGAAACATTTGTCAGCAGTTTGAGCAGGAGAAGGTGAGCTTCAGTGTAGAAATGAGAAGGAAACCTTCTTGGCCCATGTGGTGAGGTCCTGTACCAAGAGTTTGAGCAGGTTATGAAAAGTCTGTAGTTCTTTGGTCTGAAAGCACAAGAAGAGTCGACTCTGCAGTTTCCAGTTTCCATAGACTGAGGCTCTGTTTACAAGAGGACACTTGCAGGTAAAAAAGTCAAAATATTTCAACAAAACACCCTATCGTTTATACGAGGACGGCATTTTGGGGGCTTAAAAATGCAAAAATTTGAAACCGGTCTCCAGAGTGGAAAAGTTGATAACTCTCCGCCTTTACGTTTCCGTCTAAACAGCAAAACGCAAAACTTTGCCGGGAAAAAAAAAACTTTGCCGAGATCTGACCACGTTGCGTACGCGACTTCATCACATGCGTGCGCCGGTGCTTTGGTTTGCCGGCCAGTACAAGGAAGTAAACAAAGATGTCTGATTATTTCCATCCTTCGTACCTTCAAGCAACTCTGGCAGCTCTATGTACACTACAGGAGTCGTACCAACAAACGTACAGAATCTGTACAGATTCCATTCATGAACATTTACCGCGGCGGAGATCCGAAAAAGGAGATAGTACGCATGCACGTAGACATGACGGAGTTTTATCACATCGCCACCTAGCTGCCTAGGTTTACCAATGGAACCCATTAGTAGTTTTAGTTTAGGGTGCTACTGTGGTGTGTTCTTGGGTTTTAAGAGCTGAACAGGAAGAGTTTTTTTTTTTTTTTTTTGCATTGATGATCTTTTACTTTGTTCCTGGTTGGAATGCCCATCAATGTCAACATGAAGTTCACTTTTAATTCTGTTTATTTATTTTTATTTTACTAACACACATTTGCTTTTAAACCCATCACATGTTATGTTGTTGTAAACTTACTCTGTCAAATAAATACTCGTCTAACACTCGAGAAAGCAGCGTTTGGACTGTTTTTGTGTTGCTCCTCACCTACTTCAGACAGCTGGGACAGAACGTTTTGTGGACCAAAGGCTAAACTATGACGTTTTTAGAATGATCTGCTATGCTATAGGCTTTTATAATTGACATATTACTATGTTTTTTTGTTTTATTTTATTTTTTTGTTTTTTAGCAACATATAAGAATTTGAACAATATTAAAAATTACTATACTTTTACTTGTGCAATGAACTATTAATTTATGGCATTTTTAGACCACATATGATACTCTGATATTTTCTTAAATGACATACTATTTTGACAATATACAGCACTCTGACATTTTTTGAACCACATATCATACATGACAATTTTAGGCAACATCCTATCATTTTGTGCTTTTTGAACCACATAATAATCTATGTTTTGTTTTTTGTTTTTTTGCCAACATGCTATTCTATGAACTACAGGCCATACTATGTTATTCTTGAAAAGTATACTATACTTTGACATTTTCTGAACTACATCCTGTACTATGGCGTTATACACAGAGTACTTTGGTTACATGTTGATTTATAATCGAGATTTTTTTTCTGTTTTTTTTTTTTTAATTACCACAGACCTGACCGTGAACACCGTTGACACCCACCTGAGGGAGACGGTGCCTGGGTTCTCACCGCTGCTTGGTCGTGGTCTTTCTGCTCCAGAACGCCTTCATCAACTACGTCTTCTTTTGAAGAGGTCCTCAGATGCTGCAATCTCTGACCTTCAGGAGGAACTGCTACTTTCACTCTATAACGAGACAGCGGTTATTTTAAAGAACCAGCTCCTGGTGGTTTGAGTGAAAATTTAACATCTATCAAAATAGAACTACAGATAGTTAAATCTGGGCTTTCAGTCAGTATTTCAAACATCAAGTCTGACCCGGTTGTCCTAAAGCACGCTGTGGGTGAAACGGAAACTGTGACAGACGTCACACTATCAGCATCAACAGCAGAGGTTCATTTTAAAGTATCCCTGGAAAGATTTTCTCTGTAATATATATTTTCCAAGCACTGAAAGACACAAAGGCCTGTAGTCACTTTAGCTTCAGGGAAGATGATTTTATTATCCAGCTTATCTGTGGTGCAATTTAAATATAGGGTCATTCCGTATGAAATCAACCAATTTTAAGAAAACTTCCCACCTGACCCTCTCAGATTTTGCTAAGTTTTTACATACATTTAGTACATTATATATATTATGGGAAAATCCAAAATTTGAATGAATATTTCATGCATTACATACCATAGCACTTTCATTTTATACAGATCCAATCCTAAGATAGCCAAATTATACCACATAAAATTTCTAATGGATATGATGATTAGTTTTTGTGTAATGGGTGGCCAAATGTAGCAGCTTAGAAGTACGTGATGGATAAAATCGCAAATTTGTCATTCTCTGTAACATGCAATTATAAATATAAAGTAAATATTTTCACATTTCTCAGGACTATAGGTCACTATGAAATGATTCTGAAAATTTCAGATCTCTATCTTTTGTTGTTCAGAAGTTATAGAAGTCTGAAAATGGTCGAAAATTTCAAGTCTTAATTTTGGCCGCAATTTTAGGGTACCCCTTCCTTCTTCAAATGGCCATAACTTTGAAACTAATGACAATAAAGCATTCAAATTTTGGATTTTCCCATCATACACAATGTACTAAATGTATGTAAAAACTTTGCAAAATCTGAGAGGGTCAGGTGGGGACCAGTGGTTGAAATGATATAGAATGACCCTATAATAACTGTAGCGTTCATCATTACTTTGGACACATTCTGGGAGGTTGTTTTTTCACTGCAGGAACGCATACTACAACATGTGAATCAGTCATTAAACTATGTTAATGACTAGAGAGCAGATTTACTGTTTTCTCCAGTTTAACTTCAGAGACTCAGCAGATATTCAGGACTACTGACAACACAGAACCTTAACCTTACTGTTTTAATCACATTTAGGTTTTCTAAACCTTACATTAATGTGAAGCAGCGTCTCCACTGACAGTCTTATTAACTAAATGTACCACATTACACGAACACAACACACTTCGGCTGTTTACATGAAACACAATGCAAACATCATTAGCTTAATGCTATGTTAGCTTTAGTCAGGCTATGACTGAGCTGCTAGCTCCGTTAGCATCGCTAACATTAAAATTAATATTTACTGGATGCTAACTCTCTTTGGTCAACACACACAGAAATAAACTCCACCAACTGTCACACTCCTCCTGTGCCAGTGCTGATTCAGCTGATTAGGAGCAGCTGGGGAGAGAGACAGCTGAGAGCAATGAACAATCAATCAGCTCAGCATAAAGCCTGGCGCATCCCTCTCTACTCTGCTGCGTCATTGCTTCATACCTGCCACCTACCTGTCACCTACCGCCTGTTCCTGCCCAAGACACACTGGACCCTGCTGCGAGTTTACAACTCTTTGGATTACGGATCACCTCGTCTGCCTTTCCCGATACACGCTGCACCCCGTTGCCCGCGCACCGCCGTCAGAACTCTGGTTTCAGTAAATACCCTTGCCAGTCCTGTCATCTTCACCCCGGGATCGTTCGCCCACTCTGCACCCCTCTTCTGTCCACTCCCAATCCACCTGCTGCTCAATCCTCACCCTGTCTCTGCCGCCATCTCCTTCAGCTCTGTTCTCCAGCTGGTCTACCGACTCTCTTCCTGGACACTCAGTGAGTTTTCCCTCTCCCTGTTCATTTAGCTTAGTTTTCATCGCGGCTCTAAGCCGTCGTCTTTAGTTTGTTTAGTTTAGTTTTTGCCCCCTTCCTGATTTTTTTCCCTGTTCCTCTCTTGGAGTTAATTTATGTTAACATTACAATTATTGTTTAATTCACCCTGCCTGTCTGTTTCACCTGCTGCTTGGGTTCACACCGCCCATATGTGACACCAACATCTGGAGTGCACGGTACACATTATATCTGACACTAAAGTTGCATATGAAGTGCATTAAAAGCGGCATCAATAAGAATATAAACACTTACCGACCAATCAGAGTCCATTCAGTGTCTGCTGGTAGAATCAGCCGAAGGTAGAAAACTGGTTAAAACAAGCCAACAGGCAGAAAAACTGTTTGTGGAAGAGGTTCTGCTGCTCCACTGACAAATGAACCAACAGTTATTATAGACCTTTTCGCAGTGACGTCAGAGTCTGGGACACGTGACCATACCTTCCTTAGCAACGCATGCCGCCATTTTAAGAGGGGGCAACAAAGTCATTAGCAACCGCGATTTAACCGCCGAAACCGCGCAGTTTTGACCCGGAGAAAAATGTCTGCTGATTATTTCGGAAATCTTGAGCCAAAAGCCAAGCTACGGTATCAAGAAAAATTAGAACTGGTTGGTTTGCAGTCATGTCCGTACCAAATTCCTCTGGTTTCATGGGAAAACGACCCTACTATGTGGCCAGATCTTCAATGACACTCCATTTACGAGTACCTTATCAACAGCCCAGGCATCCACACAATGGAGAAGATGAAGACTTATAAAAGCCTGGACTCATACGTTTTCTTTGAGGTATGCTTATATTTATATGTTTTTGTGCATACAGGTCAATGTCAGAATGATAAATGCCTTGTAAGATACGGCTACACCAGCTCCGCTATGCTAAGCAAATGTTAAGCTAACGGGGTGAGCCATTACACCTTTTAATTTCAAGTGGAAGTAGTTTATGTATATTAGTTAGATGTGCATTATCAAAACTAAGAGTCAGATACCTGTAAATGAGCTCTACCCACCCTAGGCCCAAGGGTATGAGGTGCTAACAATAATGAGGACAATGCTGCTGATTACAGCATAGTAGTTAGCAGAACGAAAGGGAGGAGAGAAGGGAGACTTGTTTGTTCAGTATTGAGTTTAGGAGTGTTTAAAAATAGCAGTGTGAGTAGAAAGACCCCTAACTTTTTGTGGGAAGCACAGCTAGCACTAGCCTAAGCTAAGTAGCTAGCCCTCAACATTTCAGATAATTATAGACATCATAAGCTGCAGTCAATTCCAGCCATTTTCAGTACAAAAAATCGCTAATATTCTATTTGTAAATAAAAATATGACGAGAAATACAGGGATCGCGAGGTGCATTTCCTTGAAAACGACCTATTCGTGGAGTATATACCGACTTCAAGACATGTTTTGGACAAAATATGTTACTGGCTTGTTTCGTCTGGATGTCCAAGGTTGGATTATGGCCGTTTTTTGTGGAACATTTTCATCTGTGTGTAATAATGAACCCGGAAATGTGAGTCGTGCTGTGTACGTTGAAGCTGTGAATAGAGAACGGATGGATGGATATTCGTTGTTTTTCGGACAAATGTGGTTATATTACCCGCTGTGGTAATCACATCTGAAAGTGGTTTATACCGGCGGATTCATGAGACTCTAAGCTTTCCATCGGCGTATAGTGTTTGTATAATCGCCCCCGTGATTTACTGATCATTTGGGCTAACTTCAGGCAGCCCACAGGCCACTGACTTTTGACCAATAGCAGCGAGTTAACACAGCGGTGGCTTTCATCTTAGATATATACAAACACTAGATGTCTCAAAGTGGAGTCGGCAGCGTCGTCACTTGGCGGCCATCTTAGGACAGGGGACTGCTCTGGCGCGCTGTACTGTAGTCAATGGTAAGGTGGATGATTTCCTCACTTTAACACTCATAACTCGCTCAATTCTTGATTGATTTACAAATGGTTTAGTTTATTACAAACCTTATTAACGTGGCTATGATTCAGGCTAAATGTTGAAATCGCAGCTTTTCGTTTTGAAAAAGCTGCATAGTTGTGTGTCTTTTCTGCCTGGCTACTCAAGGCTGAGAACACGATCTGATTTTCAATTATTAGGTTTTCCTGAGACCAACGTTTTTTGAGAACCTAATCTTTAGGCGAAATTACATTCATTGTGGTTGTATTTATTTGCTAGAAATCCCAGCCCTGAGCCCTTTGGCACATATATCTCTGCACCCCAGAGAAGAGCCACTTGGCACTAATCCCTGGTTTACAGACGCTTTTGTTATGACAACGAGGCACTAGTGTGTGTGTTACCACTTGAACCTGGGACTTCAAGTGTTGATCACCAGCCATTATCAGTGACAATGCTCACATTCCTCAGAAATGGTCCTCATTTCAAAATGAATAGACAGCAGCCCGAGCCATCTGGCACAGTTCTGGGAGTAAAGAAAACATGGCAAAACCTGGGATTTCTAGTGTTAACTTTGATTGAGACCTTAGACTTATAACAAAGTTGATTTAGAAATTTTAAGTTGGCGGGAGAGTCAGAATTACTCTGTCGTTTCAACATAACTTAAGTTGCACATCATTTGTGTTTAGTTTGTTAAAAACATCTTAACATTTGGATTCTTTATGCTGGCTTTGTGTTTACAGAAATAGAACGTAGCGTGATAAATTCAAAAGCTTAACATGATACTGTGCAGCTAGTTAGAGATATTGGTCATCAACCTTTAATCTTGTTTTTTTTAAGAAGGCAAGATTAACTTAAAAATTGCCCACTCATTGTTGTAACTTCAGTTGGTTATGGGACACTGCAAAAATCATGGAAAATTATTTATTGAAAAGAGTGGGAACCCTGTTATTATTTTTTCTTTATTCATTATTTATTGTTTGTTCAAATGTAATTATTTGTTTTTTTCATTTTAGCATTACTTTTTCTTATTTATTCATCATCATTGATTTATGTTGTCTATTTGAATATTGTAAATATTGAAGACTGACGGTATAATATCTGTGTGTATAGCTATTTCTTTATTACCTATCTACTTAATATAATTTTTATATGAATTCAATGGTTACTTATTAAGTAAGCAGTAAAAGAAGTGCATCTCTGACGTTTATAACAAACCAAGCTGTTCTAAAATCGGTTGAAAATTGAGCAATCTACAGTCATTTTAAAATCCATGCTACATTGACTTTAATGTTATGAGTGATCGAGCAGCCCTGTCCCAAGATGGCCGCCATCTGGCTACGTCGCTCCCCATAGGCTGACAGTGCTCATGAGCCATCTAGTGTTTGTATATATCTATGGCTTTCATTCATTTCATTCTTGTAAGTGATTGACAGGTGGCATGTCCCGCCCCCGTGATTTACTGATCATTTGAGCTAACTTCAGGCAGCCCACAGGCCACTGACTTTGACCAATAGCAGCGAGTTGACGCAGCGGTGCTGCTATTTAATTGTGCTAGAGTTGGGAAGGACGGGGGAAAAGGTTAAGCTATGGTGGGCGTTAGCATGAACGAGGTGGATTATTTGCTTTTATGTCCATTTTCCTCAATGTCTTTGGAGGAAAAGCTGGAAGTTAAGAGACTGGGATCACATCGGCCGTCGATGTGAGCTTCTTTTCAAATAAGGTAGGCCCATGTTGACCTGTTAAAGGACTGTGACACCTTGTTTTTGCTGAGGTCATCTGTTGTACTGAAGGCGTGTTTTGCACTACATGTTGCCAAACAGTTGCAATAAGACAGTTGCAGCAGGCTATCTGTGGGCAGTCGCTGCAGTTGGAACACGTTTTCTAGTGGTGTGTGTGAGTGAGAGAGAGTGTTGATGTAGAGCACTAAAAAAGTATAGTGTACCTGTAACTGATGTAACTATGTGTATCATAGGTGATGCTGCTTTTGCAGCTGTGTTAACCATTTAATTGGTATTATGCATTTGTTAGCCCACCCAACAAATTTCACCACCTGCTGCCACTGATCAGAATTAATCCAAAGGAGGAGAGCAGAGTCTCGGCTGCCTCCTCCCATAGACTATATATCTTATACAGTCTATGCCTCCTCCATAGGACCTGTCAATTATTCCAGACCGGACTGTCCATAAAGTAGCCCCGCCCCCTGGCTTCGCAAAACTTTAACGCTCTATAAAAAAATTCTATATTGATTTACTTTAAGATCGGCCACCTGATCTCTCATTTTGACCATGAAAACTAATGAAAAAATAAACTATATACAGTCTATGCACTGTACTCTGTTTGGCTCCACACTTGCTGATGAGCACTTCCGGTCTCAGAAAATGGGGGGGGGGGAAACGGACTTTTTTTCATTTCTGTCTCTTACTGATTTTATTTTCTTGTTATTGTAAATATAAAATGAAAATCAAAGCATTTTTAAAATTTCATTAGCAAGTTATGTTATACTGTGAATAATAAACTTGCAGACAACAGTGCATTAATTATTCTTTATTCATGAGGATTTGATATCTGTGAACAGTGATTTGCTTGATATTTGATATTGCAAAAAAGGACATTGTGATGTTGTAAAGAACAGTGTTGGAGATCAGCCCTTTAACTGATGTTCTCACATTTGTGAAATGTAAGTTGTGATGGAACTGTTTCCTTACAGAGGAAAAAGAGATGATAGTGTTACTAGAAAGTGCAACACCTTTTATTTTATTTTTTAAATTTAATATTTGTATTTATTCTTTTATTTCATTTTTAAGGTTTGGATATCCTTGAACACTTATTTGAACAGAATATAGATTCTGATATTATTGTAAAGAATAATGTTGGAGATGTGCACTCATGTTGGAATAAATCCTCATTGTTAAGCAACCCTTACTTGCACTGAATTGGAGATATTTTAGAAAAACACACTGAATTCCAAGACAAGGCTAGAATTACATGATTTTAATAGTAATAGGTCATGATCTAAAGTGGGCCGGTCTGAGGCATGAAAGTCCAGGGCTGAAAATGAGTCCCACTCCAGACCTGACCTCTGCTGATTGATAGCAGGTAGTTGGGTGACTGGAATTGCTGTTCTCACCTCAGTTATAAAACAAGCCACCTCAGCACATAGTAATTGCTCTGTGTTCCAAGGTTCATCAAAGCATTAAGTTATTGGCTTGATTAAAGATATTAGTCACACAGAGGGAAAACTGGACTGAGAGAATCCTTTTCCATTTTTAGAATGAGCACATGGAGTGTAGAAGGACATCACGGGCGCTTAATGCCAAATCAACTGTAAGCTTGTGTATACGCGAGAATATCAGGGCTGCACACTTCCACGATGAACTAATGTTCACAATTAATTAGACGTACGAAAATACACACTAACATGTTGTACACTTTGGGGCCAAGGCTCATAATATTGTTTGGAAGCATCAAACAAAAATATTTTAGACTTTTACATTAAGATTTCTTTCACAGATTTGTGAAAAAGATCAAAAAGATCTACTGTGAGGATTTGGATCAGCTTATGGACCTTTTAAACTAAAGGCTGTTCAGCTGCTAACATTTTATGGAAAGTATGTGATTTGAAATGATCCATGCGTAAACTCTTGCATTAAAAAGTGTTAATCCATGCATGTGATAACACTGTATAAATTACTGAAATTGTACAAGATTTAGTCGTCTCTGAAGCATACTTAAATAGAAAAAAAACAATAAATAATTTATTCTTATTAAAGAGGGTTTTTTTAAAAAAAATTATTTTATTTTGCATTATTGTGTTGCTTGAGTGATCAAAGGGTCAGTGCACCCAACATTTCAAGCATCATTCTAGCAGACTGAAGAGAGCATGCAGCATGAAACACTCCTCTATGCAGAGACAGAGAGCTGACGTTCATATTTAGCAGAAAATATTTTTGGGTGGAAAGGCTGAGAGAATTATTCCAAAGAAGTGGGAAGCTTTATTTGGAAAGACCTTATTGTGTTTCTCAAAAATAAACTTCTAATACTTTGAGCCTCGCAATCAGAATGCCAGCAGCTCCATTGTTTCAGGTTAGTGCGAATGTTCCCGGTGGTGGAGGAAATAATCTAAACACAAACAGTATGGCTGTGTGGCTACAGGTTGCGGTTTAATCATTTAAGCGTTATCATATATGCCTTTAGTAGACTTTAATTTAATTATTATTTTAGTTATTATTTAAACATAAAGTCGAAACTAAGAGGAACTCCTCACGTCATATTTAATTTCATAGCACTGCACACATAATCACATTCTTCAGTCTTTTTTTTAATACACACATACGCTGTCATGTTTTTCCCCTTATCTCCAATAAGTTGCATTGTTTGAGCCAAGCTAAAGTCAAAAATTTAATTTGTTGTGGTTATCTTGACCCTTTCCAGCTGTGAACAAAATAGGACTGATTATTAGTCTGGGGTGGCAGCTGCTGCACAAAAAACAAAAAAGAAAAAAATCAAATAAAATTTTGGCTGTAGCCACAATTAGTGTCTCTGACACATCACTGCTGCTTGTGTTAGCATTAGTAAGCACAATAAACATGAGCAAGAACAAGACTTGCACCTTTGTAGTGGCAGTAAAGGCAATGCGTGAGCTTGCCGAGTGCAACGTATTCAGAGCTTCATAAGATATTTAGGGCTGAAAACATGAGTGTTAATGGTGATAAACAGCAGGGCCTCTGCCACATGCAGAAAACTCTCTCAAAGGGGCAAAGTGCTTCTACTGGCTGTCAAAGCCCTGTAGGACACGCTCACTGAGTTCCAGTTCCCATGCCACCCTTCTATTTAGACTACTTAAACAGTAGAGAATGCTGTAACCTAAGCACTGGACACTACGCCGGCAAAATTACCCTCAATGCAGTGTAGACAACAACATAATCGACAATGGCAGCTCTGCTGTAACATCTATATTTCTTCAATTAAAGTGCAAAGTACAGGGTTTCACATAGCTAAGCATAATATGTCTGTTAATTAGCTCATCATTGGGTCACATTATTGTTTGAAGAGTAGACACACTGCAGTGGTGTAATGTTAACAGAACTAAGATGTTAAATAATCTAAATTAAGAATGTAGTGTTACTAATTGTGTGTGACATAAATGAGAGGGCATGTAGCTAACTTACACTAGACAGTTACAAAGATTACCTGTCTTTCTTTGCATATTAAATAGCATATGGGAATGGATTCTAATTCTCCAGGGACAGGTGAGCTGTCAGAAAAACTGATCCATTGGCAAGCACACACTGAAAACCCCTTTTTGGGCAAATGCAATGTCACCATCAGAGGTTTTGGGTGAGCTGAAAGAGGTAGATTTCTCTTTCAGGGTTCCTGTGGGTCCGTGAAAACTTGTTAAAACTCTTATTTCCAAAATTTGCATTTCAGGCCTATTGCAACAAGGTCCTATCGTATAAAACAGTATTTATATGAGCAGTCTTTACCGATTAATTGTCCTAGAAATTAGCGGAGATATTGTGGCTCTTTAACAAAAAGGCTGACAACAATGATCATGAAGTTGTTGTAAAACAGGTCATAAAATGTGGTAAAAAGATCTTAAATAGTTTTACATTTGACTTGGTAGACCCTGAAGACACCTCAGTCTTTACTGTGTGTTCTTGATTAAACACCTTTAATCATTAGCGTTTGATACGCTGCTGTAATAATTAACATAATTGTGTTTGCTTTAGAATATTGTGGAATAAACTGGCCTGCAGAGGGTGTGATGCCATGCATGGGTGAAGAATAAATGGGGAAATTTAAAGCAAAAGCATAGAGTAAGTTAGTGCAACACTTGTTACAATAGTGGGTTCTACTAAAAGGAATATAAATGGTAATATTTATGCTTTTCTGTTTTGTAGAGCTTAAAATCTCACCGTCGGTGATCACTCCTGAGCTGGGCAAGGCCAACAGCAGTATCATGAAAGTAGTATGATGCGAAGCAGGTCATTCCAGATGTCCCCCAGCAACGCTTTCCAGCTCTTCCTGGGGAATCCTGAGGCGTTCCCAGGCTGGACGAGATATATAATCCCTCCAGCGAGTTCTGGGTCTATCCCGGGGTCTCCTCCCAGACGGGCGTGCTCGGAAAACCTCCAAAGGAAGTCTTCCTGGAGGCATCCGAATCAGATGGCCAAACCACCTCAACTGGCTCCTTTCGATGCGAAGGAGCAGTGGCTCTACTCCGAGCTCCCTCCAGATGTCTGAGCTCTTCACCCTATCTCTAAGGCTGAGTCCAGCCACTCTACGGAGGAAGCTCATTTCGGCAGCTTGTATCTGCGATCCTGTTCTTTCGGTCACTACCCAAAGGGCATGACCATAGGTGAGGGTTGGAACGTAGATGGACTGGTAAATTGAGAGCTTCGCTTTACGGCTCAGCTTCCTCTTCACCACGATGGTTCGGTACAACGCCAGCATTACTGCTGACGCCGCACCAATCCACCAGTCCATCTCTCGCTCCATTTTCCCATCACTCGTGAACAAGATCCCAAGATACTAAAAGTCCTTCGCTTGGGTAAGAAACTCCCCCACAACCCAGAGGGAGCAATCCACCTGTTTCCAGCAGAGAACCATGGCCTCGGACTTGGAGGTGCTGATCCGCATTCCTGCCGTTTCACACTCGACTGCAAACTGCTCCAGTGCGTGCTGGAGGTCACAGTTCGAGGATGCCAACAAAACCATATCATTCGCAAAAAGCAGAGATGCGATCCTGAGGTCCCCAAACCAAAAACCCTCCCCACCATGACTGCGCCTTGAAATCCTGTCCATGAAAACCACAAACAGGATTGGAGACAAGGGGCAGCCCTGGTGAAGTCCAACACCCACCGGAAACGTGTCTGACTTAGTGCCGAGTATGCGGACACTGCTCTCACTTTGGTCGTACAGGGACCGAACGGCTCGTAGCAACGAGCCCGGTACCCCATACTCCCACAGTGCCTCCCACAAAGCCCCTCGGGGGACACGCTCATAGGCCTTCTCCAGATCCACAAAACACATGTAGACTGGCAGGTCATACTCCCATGACCCCCTCAGCTGCTCCGCAAGGGTAAAGAGCTGGTCCACTGTTCCACGACTGGGACCGAATCCGCATTGCTCCTCCTGAATCCGAGGTTCGATTATCGATCGGGGCCCCCCTTCCTGCACACTGCATCAGCTAGGGTTAAACAGGTTGTTGCAGCTAAAGCATATTCATCACTGCAGTAATTATCAAATGGAAGGCTCTCACCTATTTGCTTAGTTAAATCCAGGTGGTGACTTTTTTGGACAGGTAGTGTGTAATCTAATAATGAATGGTTCAGTTGTTCAAAAGTTCAAAACAGTTAAAGAAAATTGCTAAAATGCTAACTAAAAAAGAAACAAAAACTGCGATTTGATGTCTTGTTCATGACATTCAAGAGTTTTAATTATTTGATTGCATACAAAATTTGGCATGATCTTCTATTTGAACTTGAATTCAAATGTTCACTCCTCTGTAGCTGTTAAGCAGAGTGAAGCACTCACAGCCCCTCACAGCATACTGACACTTACTGGCTTTTTCGATTTAACTGCAAATCAAAAATATTAAGTTAGATTATTGAGAAATAACCTAATGCTGTGTACACTAGTGACTTAAAGTTAGCAGGTAATTAATAAAGATATAAATTAGTGAACCAGTTCAAACTAACTGTACAGTATTGTGTATATGTATGTATCTGTTTGCCACTGTATCAAAATATACTGCACTACTATGTACCACACACCATGTAAGAGTTTATGTGATGCAATTTTCCAGCACTAAATGCACAAAAAACTGCGTCTAATTACAAGGAGCACACGCTTTACTACAAATACTAATGGTAGTATTTTCAAAAGAGTCATGTTCTTGTATTGGCAGGTACTGCAACTTCAGCTCCAGGCAGTGTGACCTTCAACCCAGAAAAAGTAGTCCACTGTCTTCAGCTGTGGGCTCCATTATGTCCTCATCAATGACGACACTGTTCAAATACTCTAGATGTTGTTCAGTATGGGACAACAGGAAACAATATCAGCAGCAAAAGCAGGGCTCAATTTAAGGATCTTAAAACCAAATGGAAAACCAACAGGGTGTCATCATCCCAAACGCCCAGTCAACGTGCCACATAGTGCATCTGGTTAAAACACAACTACACAGGCTCAAAGTGCATTGTTTTGGAGGTAGAGTTTGTCTGTTCAGCTAAGAATTGTCTGACAGAACATCCTAATGGTTGGTTAGTTGCCCAGGCTGCACTGAGTTAAGTCCCTGACCCCGACCGTCACACATTACGCACACCACAAGGCCACACCTCCTATCATTGTTCTTGTTCCTTCAGTCTTCCGTTGGATTTTAAACTGTGCAGGGACTGACAGTTCAAGCAGAATCCAAGAGTAAAGTGAGGTTTAGGCAATAAATAAATAAATAAAAATCCAAAGAAAGCACAATTAATGGTGTTGGAAATTGGATTCATCAAACTGTGCACACTGCACAGACTTGTCATAAATGGTTTACTTGGACTTGATGAATGTCCCCCGTGTGTGTGAGTAAGAGCACTTTCATTAGGACTGACCATTAGTATAAATGACACCCCCAAATTGTTCTATGGCTCCCCATTAATCTCTGTTTGAGGGCAAATTTCATTGACAAAAATTTCACCTAATACTTAAAAGATCGACTTCACAGAGCTTGAAGCTTCAAGTTTGTGTCTGTGATCAGCAGACAAAAACTGAATATTTAGTGTCAGAGGTGATTTCAAGGGACTCAAAGAAGCTAAGGCATGAGAAAATAATACTGCAGTTGTCGTCACAGTGTAATTGCAGGTCTGTGCCATGACAGAAATTAAAAGAAATGGTTTGACATTAAGTTAGATGGAAAAAAAAACAGATTGTTTTTAAGGTAAAACAGCGTGTGACTAAAATGGGAGGTTATAGGGATGTAACCGTCACAGAGACAGATGACTACAGTACTTTCCATTACAGTGTAGGCGAAGTCACAATAGTGTCCTCCTCATCACTGAGCTATAGAAGTTGTGACGAAACTGTTTTGGTATATGATCGTTTTAAGTGGTTACACTAATGGTGAAATTAAAAACATTACATTAACCTAAAGAAATGACACTGACAGCACACTCAGCTTTTCTATTGTGAGTCAAGTCAAGTCAACTTTATTTAGATAGCACATTTAAAAAAAACAACCAAAGTTGACCAAAGTGCTTTACAATTCAAAATAGAAAACAAGACACAATCTGTGAGGAAATATACAGAGCAAGATAAATAATGTCATACATCAAGGTGTCAACGCTCAGCTACAATTAAAAGCCAGAGAGTACATATGTGTCTTTAGTAGATTCTTGAAGGTATCAAGAGACTGAGTGGTTCTAATTTCAACAGGTAAGTCCTTCCACAAACTGGATGCAGGTACAGAAAAGGCTCGGTCGCCTCTGTTTCTGAGTCTGGGTCTGGGAACTTAAAGGACCATCTGATTAGCCGATTTCAGCGACAAAACTGATGCATGGACATGTAAAATCTCAGATAAATAAGAAGGTGCCAACCCACTGAACACCTTTAAAAACACAGAGGAAGAGAGATTTGATCAAGACCGACATACAGAGAGTTACAACAGTCTAGCCTAGATGTAATAAAGGCATGTATGACTCTCTGGAAATCATTGTGGGACAGATAGGGCTTTATTTTAGCCAACAGCCTCAACTGAAAGAATCCAGTTTTGACAACAGAGTCGATTTGTTTGTCAAATTTAAAAGCACTGTCAAAAATCACACCCAGATTTTTTGATAAGGATCGATTATAGATTTCCAGAGGGCCAACAGCACCGACGCAGTCAACTAATTGGTCTGGATGGCTAAAAACAAAAATCGCCATTTTGGTTTCATTGAGACACAGAAAATTAATTTCCAACCATGATTTTAGATCCTCTAGGCAGTTTAGTAATGACTGCAGTGAACCTGCAGTTTGGGGTCTAATTGGTAAGTGAGTCTGGACTTCATCTGGAAATCAGTGAAAGGAAATGTTATGTTTCTTAAAAATGAGAATATATGACGATGCCTTCACACTCTTCACATTTCCTGTATCTATTTCATATTAAATATATGTAAGTCTTATACAAAAGGACACTAGAATTTCAGTTGAAATATGAGTAATTGGGTGAATCCCACGAGGTTTCAACAACCACTTCTATATGCCACTTAGCAACTAATCTATTTGTACTCATGATTCTTGCATTATGACCAGTAAATTTAACCTTTCATGCACAATTTCTTTTTGGAACCACATCTCACACCTGCTCCAATTAAAAGTGTTGAAATGTTCCTGGCACTAATGGCAAGTTGCTCCACATCTCCATGAAACTCTGAGACAACACTGCACTCAACTTGATTTTGCAGTTCACTACACTCCAATTGAAGGCCACCATCTTTAGTGTGGAGAACACACAGATATTTAATACCATCATCCCTCCTTGTTCCATCAAGGCCAACTGCTGGTGGATAGAAAAAAAAAAAAAATCAAACGCACATCTAATAAAAGTCTAATTACCGGGTCATGGAGCATCTTAGTCTGGATGCCAGGACAAGCGCTTTGTGGCTGTCTTGATTTAATTAGTGTGTCTGATCAACCCGTTACTCAGATGGAATAAGGTGAAAGTCCATAATGGCAACATATCTTACTTCTTGGGGAAGAGAGCTGGACACAAATATGACAGAGAAAAACGGAGAGCAGAAAATGACGGTGTGATTTCTTGGATAATGGGATTGGCAGACACACCTCTGATTACTCATTACAATATCCGTTTATAAAAGCATTTACATGGCTTTGGTTACCTTGGATACAAAGGTTAAATAGAGTTTGTCCAAAACAGGACAAGGACACATTTCACCGTTAATGATGAGAATATTAATCGAATGTTAGAAGGTTAATAACAGCCAATAAATTAATTGTTTTATCATTTTGAGTTGGACGTTTGATGGAGAACTCTGCGTAAAGGACTGTGACATTGTCCTTTTCATTCCAAAACAAGTGCAGCAGCTAAATTGATGGGTGATTAAGGTGGGACAAGATTGATGATTCACATCAACTTAGCTGACTGTGACCATTTATGGGCTTTTAAAACCTTTAATCTGGATACATCATTATAGTTTTTTGAGATCGTTTTTTATTTTTTATTTTTTACAAAAAGTTAAATGCCACATCTATGACAAATGTATTTTCACAACATACACTACAATTCAAAAGTTTAGGGTCACACTTTAATTCATGTGCTAACATAACTGCACAAGGGTTTTCTAATCATGAATCAGCCTTTCAACACCATTAGCTAACACAATGTAGCATTAGAACACAGGAGTGATGGTTGCTGGAAATGTTCCTCTGTTCCCCTATGGAGATATTCCATTAAAAATCAGCCATTTCCAGCTAGAATAGTCATTTACCACATTAACAATGTCCAGACTGTGTTTCTGATTAATTTAAGTCTATCTTGATTTAACAAAACTGCTTTTCTTTAAAAAAAAAAAAAAAAAAAAAGAGAGAAGACATTTCTAAGTGATCCCAAACTTTTGAATGGTAGTATACATGTTTTCAAATAAGTTGTGCACTGGAACATGAACCCAACCCAAAGGTAAAAAAAAATGTCGAACATTCATCTAGGAAAAAGAAACACTATATAGTTATTAAGCATTTTAACAGCTCGTCAGCTCCTACTTAGTTTCTATTACTACTTGTTTTGCATTATGATGCAGTCCTTAACCAGATTTGGTATGTTAAACATCTGGATGAGCCCCATTAAAAAATATTTGTCTTTCAACCAAACAAGCACAGAAAGAAAATTAATCTTATGAAATATCATGCTGATTACTATTTTTTAGGAGAAATGAGTAGCCCTTTAAGACTTATCATTGTGTAAGTCCGCCATGACATATTGTTACATTTTTACATACTTTAGTGCAATTTTTTTGAGAATTTTTATTTGCTTTACATGAACATAACCCTAAAATCCCAAGTTTTAATAATATGTAATGACTTTTGTCTTAACTACTACAATAAATTGCTGAAAAGTGCAATAAACCTAAAAAATTTTTTTTAAAAACTTCTTTTTTTAAAATATATTTCAAAACACAGAACTTGGATAGCTGGGTCCCTCAAATTTTTAAATATAAAAAGTTGCACAATATCCCATGGTCTTTAGAGAGATTTTTGTTATATTGTTTTGTTATATTGTGTATTTTTACAAACCCATCACTGCAACAAAAAAAGCGCTCTGAGACTTGGTGAATGTGTGAAATGTTAGTGCAACTCCCCAGATTTTAGATGCAAAAAGAATGATGATTTATTTGGCTGGTTTCAAATCTACCACCAATCAAAAGTATGCATTAGCATATAGTAGCGTCCATGCTGCGCAGAGCTCTGTAGGGTTAATGCACAGAATAAAGACATGCACACTATACATAGTACAATTAATAGTGTATTTAAACTATTGCATTACGTTTTTTATTTTCTACATTGCTGCTAGAGCTGTAGATTTGCATTTGAAACCCAAGCAATCATTTACGCTTGGTATAAAATAAGCATTTTATAGAGTATTAGTTAGGGTTCTGATTAAGTGTTCTTGAAGCAGACTCATTTAATGTATCTGCTGATAGAGTCCAGTTTGAGTTTCACATTGAATTGCTTTTCATTAACCAATTAAGTCACTGTTGTGGTCCACTTAATGTGTCAAACCTCTTTGTTACATGATTCAAATACAGCAGGTCCTGATTGAATTATGTTTCATAATTCCTGTGGTACGAAGAATACATGGCAGCTGAAATGCTGTGGAGTTTTTGAAATACACTCAGTCCCCTCATAGAGTTCACTAGTGAAGTGGACTAAGTGTCTTTGCAGTGGAGCTCCTTCCCTCACAAACCTGCCTTGAGTGAATCCATGCACCAGCTTGCAGAGAGTACTTTACCAGACAACAGCAAAGTTTTAATCTGTCCTGTCATCAAGTTATTCATGTAAACGGGTGTTCTCAAAATGAAGTCAGTAAATCGTGCTGAACACATACAGTAACCAAGAAAGCAGTTTGCCGACTTTGGTAAATTCAGCTATCTTACATTACGTTCACAGTAAATCCAAGGTCACCTGCTCACTTCAGCTGATAATTCTACGGTGCAGTTTGTGACTAGACCAGTCGTGTTTGAATACATTTGAAGCAACAGAGTGGTAGCTCCCGTTTATTACTCCACCAAGGAACGTGGCGGAGTTATGTGACGATAGCTGTACATTTGTCTGTGTCTGTCTGTGTGCAACATTACTCAAAAACAGACAAATGGATTTGGATGAAACTTTCAGGCAAGGTCAGAAATGACAAGGACCACCTCATTAGATTCTGGCAGTGATGCGGCTTATAATCTGGATCCACGAATTTGTTAAAGATTTCTGTGACATTAGGAGGAAGCAGCACAGCGTCACTGTAACTATGACAACAAGTGAACACTACATCAGCTGCCTGCTGACGATCACATGATTGCGATCCTACTACAAATTGACCGCTGCAGACTTATCAGTTGGAAGTTACACAACGACTAAGCAGCCTTGGCAAGTACTGCATTCTCTGAGTGCTTTTCTTGCTTTGATTGTTAATTTTTTCCTTTTAGTGACTCTCTTGCCTGACAGACACTGGCATTCTCACAGCAATATTCAAATCTGGAAATAAATGTCTGTCATCTGCTTGCAAATCATTACATTTGATTTACCTTGATCCTTGTGAGCTTTTGCCACTCTCACTATCCTCTCGTTCCTCCATGTGTTCACCGTAAACTTTGCCAAAAACGTGATTATATTGTCAACAGTGCTGCTCAACAGCTTATTTCTCAACTATCAATTCTCTCCTGTGGTGTCCCACAGCAATATTATCCTTTTTACATTCCAACCAATATCGCTGTGCAAAATGTGCGAACCTGACAGCTGAATGGCCTGAGACGACACATCTTGTTGCAAATGCACAAAGGACATGAAACTGATCAATCAATGTTCTTAAAAAAAATCACAATGTATCATACAAAGTTAGTGTACATCCCCCTACCTGCTTCTTGTAGACAGTCAATCTCTGAAGAAAGCATTTCTGTTCCAACAAACATCCCCCCTCCAGTTATTTAGAAACAGGCCTTTAAAGACGCTCTTGTACTTTCATTGGCTCGTCTATGCTTGTCAATATATGTGTGACGAGCACACCTCTGTTAATTACCAGAGAAAACTCTACATCACTCTGGTGGGATGATGGATCACGATATGCATCCTTCAAGCCAATTATTCCTTTGTAGCACATGTAATTAAGTAGGGAAATATAATGTAGCAACTTAATTATGATTAATGGAGCTAATTTGAATAGACAGATTAAGTGCAGTGTTTTAATGCCCTCATATTTTACCGTTTTTTTTTTATGAAAGCCATCTCAGTCAGATCGTCCTCGCTGTCTCTCACTGCTCATCAGTCTCTGGAGACCTGAAGGTGACGGGAGAGAGATGGTGCAGTTGACAACCCTGTGAGGAGCATAATTTAATACTCACATTTTCTGGGTATTTTATAGGCACAGTCCTATACTGTCAGAGTCTGGACAAACAATGATCTGCTATATAAAAGCACCGGCAGGCAGTGTGGCTGCATGTCTACAGCTCCATAGTTGCATTTTTACTTTAGGAGACACATTTTTTCTTCTGTTTGACTGTAACACTGTTGCTCTTAAAGAGCCCATGCTACCGTCATGATTATCAAAATTATCAATACATTTTAGAGCTAATAGAGCACAGCTTTGTGCATCACCTCAGACACATTTTTGGGTTTTATGTGCTGCGATTTCTTCATACTTGTCTGCTAATATGCAGTATATGCCCACACTGTTAAACCTAAAAAGATGATATCAGCCAGCAATACGGATCAGGCTGTGCATTCTTATGTGCACATCAAAAGAGGCAAATGAATCACGCTGTATATGCTGTTATAATCTATTCTATGGTCACCACAGTTACTCTTCTGCATTACAAGGAAAAAGATACAGTAATCCACAGGATGGTTAATGAAAGGACATGCCATTTTGACAGACGCCAGAACCAGGCTACACCAAAACTCGACTGCTGACTGAATAATTGAATGAGGAAATCAAATAGCGTGTGTGACAGAAAGAGGGCGGAGGCAGAGAGAAACTTGAGGTTCACTGAGAAAAACCTGGTCCCGACCAGATTAGATTCATAGACTCTGTTACAGAGTCAACTGAAAGAAAGCTTAAGTTACCTCTCTCTGTGAAACAGGCTAGAGTTACCCCTCTTTCTCTGGTTTGAGTTACCTCCCTTTCTGAAACAGAAAACTCTGAGTTTGCCTCACTTCAGGGTTAACAGACTCAGAGTTTTCACTAAACCTGCTTTGTGAAACGGACGGCCGTACAGGTCACCAGTCCATCAGAGGATTACATATAGAGACAAACAATCACGCTCACATTCACACCTACGGACAAGTTAGATACACCAATTAACCTCTGCATGTTTTTGAACTGTGGGAGGAAGCCGGAGTGCCCGGAGAAAACCCACGCATGCACAGGGAGAACATAAAAACTCAATGCAGAAAGATCCTGGGAAGGCCGGGACGCGAACCGCGGATCTTCCAGTTGCAAGGCGACAGCACTAACCACCGATCTACCGTACTGCCTTTCAATCAAAACAAATGTACGATAAAAAAAAAATCAATAAATAAATACATGCAACAAACCATCAGGTTCGTGTCTGAGGTTTATTTGTATTCATACACATTTGTGTAATGTTTGGTAGCATGCAGACCAAGGTCAAACACTGTCTGAAGGACAACGGCCTTTACTTAAATGTTTCTCTTTCAGTCCCAACTGTCGCTCTACTCTCCTTAAATCTTTCACATACAGCAAAGAAAGTCATAAATGACTACTCCCTCCCAGCCAACTGTATGTGATTTATGTCAGAGAATGATTTTGTCGGTAAGGACATGCAGCCATGTGTTTGTTTGTCCATGTGCTGGACTGTTGCTGTCAAGCCGCGTGTGTCTCTGCTGCAACCTGTCTGACACTCCTCTCGTTAGTTTGCAAATGCCCTGTCCTACAAATGACAGGCAGACACATGGGAGTGTGAATTAGAATTCACCTCTAATCACTCTCTAATTCACCTCCTGTCACTCTGGAGGCTCACTCACGGCACTGTTTCTGCCACATAAGCGCTTTGTAGGTGAATGCTGATGTGAGGATTTTGAGCAGCAGAAACCCCTCTGCCTGCCCCCCCCCCCCCCCCCACACACACACACACACACACTTATAACTGAAGACTGCAGGCTCCCATTCACTTAAACAGACTAAACAAATACACTTTAACTATATGCACAGTCACCGCAGTGACCCATCGCAAAATTTATGGGCCAGTATGTGAGGCAATATCTATTCGTACATTATATTAAACCCTTCTGTGAACAACAAGACATAAACCATTAAGTTTTTCAATTTATTTCCTCACAAATATTTGTGTCCTTTTGCGTTACCCTCCAAATCCTACATTCATTTGTGCAGTGTTTTTTTAAGGCAGGGAAGTGGCTGTGCATTTTGAAAGCAAGCTCTGCACCAATTTCAACCCTGTGTGTTCTATATTTAGTGCACTTTGGTGCTTAGAGCCTCGGCGAAGCTAGCATGTACTGTCCACTGAGCATACACGCATTGCTGGGGCATTAGCCCTCTCTGTGGTAATTTAAATCTACACTGGGCACAGAGGTGAAATTGTTCTCAGTCTTAACATTAATTTCATCCAAGAGCTTTGTCCCCAAAAGATTTGCGTATTTCTTTGAGTTGAAAAAAGGGTCCACTGCTGAAATTTAAAAAATAAGAACGAAAGAAAAAAAAACTTTGTGTGAGTCATAGGACTTTTCAACAGGTGAATTATGGTAGTGTGTCTTTGTTCATTGACATACATGGCAGTAGTTGGTGTATAAACAGTAGCATTAATAGAAGCAATATTAATTATCAAGCTGCTGTGATGACTTTTATATATATATATATATATATATATATATATATGTGTGTGTGTGTGGTGCACACACTGTATATATATTTATATGCAGTGCATGGTGCTACCTTGAGAGTTGAGATTTCATAGGTGAAGTGATAATTTTATTAGATTTTGAGCTCATAACCTTAAACTATGTAAAAAGATAACAGGGTGCTCATACAGCTTGTGGTTGTCAGACCATGACGGGAAAACAGTAAATAAATCGGGAGTCTGATGAGGAAAATGCTTATGAGACTTGCAAAGTATTAACAGGGGAGTTGTACAGAGCGTTGTGTGTGTGTGTGTGTGTGTGTGTGTGTGTGTGTGTGTGTGTGTGTGTGTGTGTGTGTGTGTGTGTATGAGGGAGAAAGACAGACATTCACAGAAATATACAGATGGGTGTAGGCAGGTTGCTGCAGTAACTGTAAGTTATTAGTCACCAAGGACTAAGACTGAACTCAATCATTTGTCACCTTGAGATGGTAAACAGTGAGGTAAACACAGGGCTAAGATGTGCTTTAGCAGGCATCATCACTAAGATTACAGTACATTACTGGCTTAGTGGGACGCCACTGTAATTACAATGCAGAATGACATTACATTTCATCTACAGTGAACCTGAAAGAGGCACACAGTTCCTCCAAGGACAGAGTGAAAGCTTTATTGCAGAGCTTATTCAAATGAGTTATTGGCGGCGTTCAAAGTACCACCCTTAGATTTTCCTTCACTTCTGGATCCAAGTTCAATCACAGTGAATGGAATTAACTCATGTTATCTTTTGAATATATTTAGCTAGAGTTGCATTTATCTATTTAAAGAAACGTTTTTGCATGCACATATAAACAGACATTAGGTCGGATGTCAATAATTGTTGTGTTCCTTCTTCAAAAATAACATGCCACTCAATCAAATCACCGGGAAACTCAACCACATGTAAAGCAACATTCATACATTTTAGAGTCAGGCATCTACTAAAGATGAAGCTGCAAGCAAGGACAAAAACCTCGGTTATTGATTAATATAATTAGAGCAATCTGCATTGCACAGGTTTGACATTTTGGCCTGCCTCGTCACCATGGCAATCCCTCAGTGCTGTGCTCATCGCTGGTTAGGATCAGGTGGCTGGACAGAACAAAATGAGTAAGCAGCATTGTACAGGGACTGAAGCCTACGGTAACAATCTGAGAATTAAACTATCTATGATGAAAACTTGCCTATTTCCTATGTGGATTTAAAAATGGTAAATGATAATAAAAAGATAAAATCCACATAGCCATTGTGAGACTCAAGTTTTCCGTTTAAGCCTGATTTGAATGCCTGTAATATATCCGCCAGCAGCATGACAAATGTCACTCTCTTTTACTTAACTGCAGTTTAACTAGTTTTAACTAATGAGGCCCAGTTCCAGCGCCAGCACACAAATTTCCTTCAGGACAGTCAAGTGTATTTTTAAAGTGTTTATTTGTTTCTATCATTTCGAGCATGCAAAGCATCGCCTGAATACTGAGGATGTTTCACATTAACATCTTCCCACTTGTTGCCAACAAAATCAAAAACACTCCATGTAAAAACTGTCCTGTGGGTCAAAGAGAATATTTTAAGGATCTTAAAGGAACACAAGAGGAATTTTTAGTGGGGAAATTTTTTCTGACACTCTTTGACACTCTCTGCTGCTGATAGCTGACAGGGCTGCTTCCAAAAATTCATCTTCTGTAAAATATTGTGTGGGAGTCCATACAGATGACATTTATGAATTAAATTCCAATCCATGAAGGATGATATGCTGTAGTGCTATTTATTAAGGGCGACAAAAGTCTATAAGGAAATGTGTAAATATATAAATACATGTGTAAAATATAGGGCTGGGATTTAAACATGTTAATTTAAATTAATTAATTCCAGACAAAATATCGCGTTAAAAAAATAACGCATTCAATCGTGCCATTTTCAGTTCCCTCATTTCTGGCACACTGGTAGCACTGATGCACACTCCAGCCCAGTAGGTGGCGGTAATGTACTTAAAGTCTGTTTGTCAGCCACGAAGAAGATGCATAAGACGCACTGAGTGATGTCAGCGCACAAGAAAGTTTGGTGAACAGTGATGGAAGATGAGATCACTTTGGACCCGAATAGCCGAAGCCCAGAAATTCCTTTTCGGACCAACCCTACTGGTTGTGCACAGATTGTACAACAAAGAGTTCACTTATCACCACTAATATCACCCACAAGGTGTACTGTCACTATTGGGCCACAAGGTGGTCACATGACAGCTCTTTAGCTCTTCAGTCCAGTAGATGTATTAGACCAACATGGACTGTGCAGTTGCTGAATCAGTCTTCATTTTAGTTCAACGACGGCTAGTTTAGACATTTAACGAACGTTTGGTGATGCGACGGACCTTCGCTCACCACACTGCATTTGCATAAATTAAACTACTTTGTGCAAATGAATACCTTCCACAGGATTAATTTTTCTTGCATGGAAACACGCCACATATGAAAATCGCCCACTTGGGGAGCGGGTCACTTGCAGGCCACTACATGGTCACATGAGAGCGCTTGAGCTTCAGTCCAGTAGATGCGTCGGACCAACATGGCGGCTCGGCTGCAAACAGTTCAGCAAAAGAAAATTTCTGAAAGCGTTTGAGGTGAGAAATAAGCTGTGCAGTTGCTGAATTTGTCCTCATTTTAGTTCAACGACGGCAAGCTTAGACGTTTGATGGAAGTTTCGGGATGCGTCAGACCTTCGCTCACCGCACTGAACTTGTGTAAAGTAGAAGTCAAGTCTACTTTATGCAAATGAGATGCGGGCAGCTCCAGGGCGATGCAACGGAATGCACAGCAACAGAAAAAGCACGCAGCGCAGTGCAATTCATATGCACAATGAATAGGATGTGAGAAACTGATGGATCCTGTGGACACATTAGCTTCAATAGTCCTGGTCCAGGCAAACAGTGTAACCAGCCCACAACAGACCATTTTTCAAGACGGTGAAAATGCTTGAGTTTAAACCAGCCCACAACAGACCATTTTTCAAGACGGTGAAAATGCTTGAGTTTAAAAAAAAGTCTTAACATGTTGAATATAATAACAATAATTGCACGTGGAGTTTGCAGTAATCTGTGAATGTAGTAGATAATTGAAAAATGCACAGAAAAATGTAAATAGGCTATGGGCCGAAGCCAAAAAACGTGTTATTCATTGATCCCCGCCGCGTAAGGAGGAATATTTTTCACAGCAGACAGATAAAATTATTCTAAGTATATCAGTAGTTGTTTCCAACTTTAGTTCGTGCACACTAATGAAAGAGAGCAAGCAATAACTTTTAATTTTCAGCAGGCAAACAAAGGGGGCTACTTACGTCATCTCCATGACAACCAGGAAGAAGCCGCGGCAAAATATGCTAACGCCGGCTTCAGTAAGACTTAAAATAAACAGAATACATTTTTCCTCCGAATGAGCTTACAAGCTAGACTACATGGTCCTAATTATTAATTCCTAACAGTGTTATGATACACTTGCACGGCAAAAATCAACACTATTGTTTTCTCCTGGCGTTAAATATCCAACGTATTTTGTCATATTTCATACTACATTATCTTTCCAATTCAACACAGCTGCCACTATTACAATGTCAAATGAACAATATTTAAAGCATTTTTTATTCACATACCACATGTCTAAATAAAACATACATTGTTAAATTGTCTCTGTATCATTTATATCCCACAACATTGAGGTGTAACTATGGGTATAATTGAATTACAAGAATAAAACTATGTACTAGATTGTTTTGGCTATTTTCAATGATGGATAAGTCTATGCCATGGTCTCTACTGCTGTGGTCCGTCCCTTGGTCTGTCCTCTCACTTGACCTCTGCACTGTACTTCCGCACACACACTTACACACATACTGTACCCCCAGAAGAGCATCTGACACTGTGACCACCCCACCCCCCCCCCCCCCCCACGTGTTTGGCAGTACGTGGGAAGATGAAGTGCTGCATGCATTTAGTCTGTGACACAAAGTCTGCAGTAACACCTTTTTCACAGAAAAGCTGGGAGAAATTTGTCTATTGTGCCAAACAGTGGGTTACCCTCAACACTGCAGAAACGCTTATTGCTGAAAAAGCATTTTCAGCATTTAATATCAGCAATGAAGATGTCCCTCACGTCCCGAGCAATGTGGGATACCACAGAGAATGCTACAGTGCCTTCACAAACAAAGACCACATCCGAAGAGCAAACTGCAAGCAAGCCAAGTCAGCCCAAGAAAATGAAGGTTTGTATCAAATCCATTATCTATATTGCAATACTGCAAGTATGATGACCAAATATGTTAAAGATGTGACATACTAACTCATTGCAAGCCAATACAGTTTTGGCAACATGACTTACAGTTATCTGTGAACATACTAAAGAAAGATATGTTTCTCCATCTGAGTGAATGGAACAGCCAAAATTGAAAATTAATCAGACAAGATCACAGTGATGCAATGATCACATTTCTTTTACATGTACTTGATTGTAGTGCACCACCACAGCAAAACATCAGAAGTATGTTTTTTTTATTTATTTACAAATGTTAGAAACAATGTTAATTTAGATCATTTCCATTTATTGATCACTTGTAACGTACATTTTAGTGCCATTACAATGTTCAGAAGAACCGCTGCCAGATACCAGTGATGGTGCTGCATCCAAGGTTTGGGTTCTGCGCTCTTCAAGTGGCCCAGAATAACCCAAAGGGGCTCCACACCTCCTGCCTGTTGCATGCTGCAAGGAGAACAGATATATCAACATATCAACATCTGGCACAGCAGAAAGAGGGTTAAGTAAAAACTCTCTCAGTGTCTAACATTTACAGCAGGTAAACAGGGGTGGACAGTTGCCTTGTGAGATCTTTATGTGACCTTTTTTTATGTCAAGCAATTTGCCTGATAAAAATATCAGCTATATCCCCTATTTATGACAATTTCTTTTTTTTTTTTTTTAATGAATTAGTCATTTGTCTTTCTGAATACTTTACTGTATACTCAGGTAAATACTAAAGAAAGACAAATGACTAAGTACTAATATTTACTAATAGTATTTACCTGAGTATAAACACTTTTTGTCACTGGCATTTCTTGCTGTTAAAAGAAAAATTTAATGAAGTGGAAAGTAAGAAAGCCAGGATGCTTTTGTCTAGATTCATGGCTTAATGATTTTGCTGATCTGGTAACGATGGAGCAAGCAGCTCCATCTTGCAGGGATGGGAAACTTGGAAATTTGTGGTCATATGTTCAGGAATATATTAAAGAAAGACATTACAATTAGCATCTCTTACCTTCTTGTTTTGTTTTTTAATTTCTTTATCTTTTTTTTCTCCTATTTACATCGATAAAAGAAAGAAATTATGATTTAATGCACACCATCTCATAAATGTGTGCTTTGACAGCTAATTTGCTGCTCCCTGACATCTTTGTTGTTTTATCTTTGTCATTTTTTGTTGTACGTAGTATTGGTACTGATCTGTGTATTTTTGTTTCAACCCCCTTTTTTTCTTTATTTTGTTGTTTTTGCTGTTGCTTGGCTGATTTATTTGTGTGAATTGATTTTAATTTGTTTTTTTTTCTTATTTGTGCATGTGTGTAGTGTTGTTTTAATCAAAAATGTAAATTTAAAAAAAAATATATTTACCTGAGTATAAACTTTGTTTACCACGGCAGATCAACTCCTTCGTGGTGCTGAGGGGAAGAAGGATGAACAACTGTTGCTTCAAATCCGTGGAAGAGATCTTGTTGCGTCAGAGGCCATGTATCACCACAGTTGCTTCACAAATTACACAAGATACCTGAGAAGAACGAAGCGAGGGGTTTCTGAAGAGGCAAATCCGTATCAGGCAGGCTACAGACATTTCTGTCAGACAGTGGTGGAAGAGCGCCTACTGGCAAACCGTGAAGTGTTGAGGCTTTCACGGCTAAATGACCTCTTTAAGGAAATTGTTAAAGATAAGGAAGGACTGGACATTTCGACTTACAAAGCATTTAGCTTAAAATCAAGGCTTCCTCAGTCCCATCCATGTCTTAAATTCCTTAAAGCAGCCAGAAATGACTTTGTCTATGTAGAGGACCTAACTGCTGAAGAGGTCATCCAGGATGAACCTGCAAAGCCTTCATCAGACAGCAGTGACTCAGAGGAGGATGGCATGGAACCCAGCCATTTAGGCCATCAACACAAGAATGACCCTGCTAGCATAGGTTGGTTTGACTTTTCTTAATCTATATTGTCCTTATAATTCTAGTTAAGTTGATGTTACACAACTTGCTTACCTGCATTTCACCATTATACCTGGTTTTGTAGTGACAGTCTCTGACTTCTCCACAGACAGACACCTATACCATTCAGCCATGCTACTGAAAGAGAACACAGAGACCAAGTGTAAAGTGTTTTGGAGCTAGTGCGTTGCCAGTGCAAAGCACTAAAATGTGTGCAGGGGAGATGCACATGAAAACAGCACCAGCTACCATGCACAGACGTGTGCATGTATTGACTGCTCCAATTCTGCAGGACACGAAACATAAGAAGAGAAAAAAGGGAGCAAGCTTCATGGGCATGCTTATGCCAAATTTGTGGCTTTCATAGCACTTTTTTGTATAAAGTTCATCTTGTTCAAGTAAATTTTTTTTCTGGTGTCAGTTCATTTAATGTCCATATGATAACCTACGCTTGTATATCCAAGTCACGGATGCACAACAACTGAAGCTCTAACAAACCTACAAACTTCATCTAAAAAAATAGAAACTAATTAAATATGTATCAATAGCAAAGCTGATCAGATCGGGGAATCTAACGTGTTGGACATCTAATTACTGCCACTTGTTATCTTAAACATCTGCAGCTGTTGTTCCTGGTGGATCTTGACATGCTACCTGAAGCGACGTTACGTTTCATTAAACATAAGCTTCGTTTGCACCCATTGCATAAACTTTTCATATTAAAAAATATTACATTATAATCGAGTAATTAATAGAATCTGACCTTTTTCTCGTTTAAACGTGTTGGACATCTAGTTACTGCCGCTTGTTAGCTTAAACAACTGCAGCTGTTGTTCCTGGTGACTTGTGACATGCTACCTGCAGCAACATTACGTTTCATTAACATTAATTTCGGCATTACAATGTGCCGTCAAAATGCTTCGTTTGCACCCATTGCATCAGTTTCTCATAATAATCAAAAGTTTTCACATGACAATCGAGTAATAATATAATATCTTACCTTTCCTTCGTTTGCTCTCATCCCGTCTTAACCAGTCTCCACAAGACTTATGGCTTTACCAGAAGTACGAGGAATCCAATTGGCCAACTGAAGTCCACGAAGTAGTAACAAGAGCTCTCATTGGTTTGTGGTTGCTGGAGCTAACAGCATATCCATTAGCTCGTGTGACGAATATATCAACGTTATTTATGAAAATGTGCAACTTTTGAGGTTAGAAACATTAACTTATATGTTATATGATAATTTATCCACGCAATACTAAAAATCAGAAAATTACCAGAAGGGGATCAATTGTTTCGTAAACGAAAGCAGATAGACGTACTCGGCCCATCGCCTAAAATGAAACATCGAGACTTTTGCTGTTTATTGATCCAATCATCAACCAAAATTTATTTGAACTGAAAAACTTGGATTTTCGTGTCAAATTTTGCTATTTGACAAAAATGCAATTAATCGCGATGAATTAATAACAAAGTCTGTAAGATTTTTTTTCATTCCACTACTAGGCAAAAAAGATGTAAAGGAGCTAAGAGAAATGAGCAAACTTCAAAGAGAAAACAAGCACACTGACTTGTTTGGGGAAAAGGCCACAGTTCTTCATTGTTTACTTGTTTTGGATATGGATCTATATCCTTCAGGAGATTTAGCTTCTCCTCTTGTCTCTTTGTTGCCCTTGTCTGTATGTTTGTCTCTCTGTGTGTTTGTTTCCGGTCTCAAGGTCTTCATGGTGGAGAGGAGGTTGAGTGGTTCAAGCCCCAAAGTTGATCGACACTCACCCAGATCAATATTCCTTCACGTGGTGCTTACACTACACTACAATATGGTACATTTACTAGGTTTCCCTATTCTGGAAACACAACTTCAGCTGCTGATCTGTCTGTCCTGGAAAAAACAATCCCTCAGTTGCTCTTTCTGTGTCTGTTCATATTTGAATCAAGGTTCTAAGGAGAGAGGCTGTTGAATGCGGTACTGCTTGGAAAGCACGCCAAGGGAAATTTGTGATTTTGATATATTTAGCTACAAAACTAAACATAATAGATACAATCAGCATCAAAGAACTTCAATTTACATTTGATTAACCTAAATATGTGTAGCTCTACTAACATCTGTACAGTGAAATTATACTTGAGACCAGACAACTGACATGAGCAACTTTAGTCAGAAGTTACTAATTCATGTAGAGTTTAACCAAATACAGCATAACACTTTTCACACACTGTTTTCCGGTTAATGTATAATGCCAAAAGGCCGCACAGTATTGTCAGACGTACCGGCAGTTTGTGGTTATTACTGGACTAAAAGAGAAAATGATGCAGCTGTTACCAATAACGCAATCTTATTTCTAAATGTTAAGATCATGCAAAGTGCTAATAGCACAAATTTAACGTCTCACTAAACGAGGGCTTAAATAATATGTTTTTCTTCCATGACAATAAGGTCTTAAAGAGGGCTTGAACAACAACCATCTATAGTTTTTTCCCCCCACATCTTCTTCATGTTTGTAATTATCCTTTATGCAAACGCACCTTGTTTAATATTATGCAAAACAATCACTACAGTCCTAGAGTTTAGTTAATTGGAAACAAAACCAATTTAAATCGCAATATTAGTTCGAAAACTGGGAATTGGGGGTTGTGTAACACTGTATTTTCCACCGCAGTGAAATTAGAGGATTATGACTCAGCTCTGTTGTTTGTTGTTCATGGCCCATTATATGTGATTACCGCCGATTTGCACAAAACCAGTGGGAATAATACATCTCTCTATTATACCACAATTTTTTATTTTTTTTTTACACAAAATCACACCGGGGAGACCCATATTGTTCTTCTCATAATGACTTATGTGAGACTGAGACAAAATGACTTATCATCCCGATAGATATTTACATTTCAAATCAAGGTGACATATTTACTGCTCATTGGCCTCTGGAGGTGTCATCTGACGGCACAGCTACGGTTGGCTTGTGGATTCCTGGAAGTAGTTAATTAAACATTCCTGCAGATGATACAGGCACTGAGTATTTTGCCGCTAAATGACATTAATTGCATTAGTCTAATTGGATGTTTGAGGACATGTTTTTTTTAATCACCTATTTTATCTCTTTTACAGCCGTGTTTTTGAGATAGATAGACAGGCTCATTATATTTCCATCACAGTGTACTCCAAATCAGCTAAGCACAAGATAAAATAGTTTTCAACTAATTCTTTAAGCTCCACAGCAACTTTGATTACCTGTTTCTCAAACTGAATACAAAGCTTGTTTTTTTTTAAACCTGTGATTTGATATGACAGTTCACAAAAAAATGAATGAAATGTAGCAGGGTAAATGATAGTGTTAGACACACTTGACTGTCTTTATATCAGGAGAAAGAAGGGGTAAATTATTCCCTCAGAAGATGAGTGCGCTGTAACAGAAAGAAGAGGAGAAAGTTAATTGGCTGTCTCCTGGTGAACTGGGATCTCTATTCACTTTAACATGCAAAAGAACCACTAATTATAGGACACAATGCACTGCTATCTCCTGGCTCACTGCATACTTTGCAGGTCAGACAATCAGATGCTCCCTGTAAAATCAAAGCAAAGCACATCATGGAGGAGAGGCTCTAATTAGCCTTCACTCTGCAATGACATGAAAGCCTGGATGTTGGAAAAACACGCCGGATGATACACTGGAACTGAGAATTAGCAACACTGTCTCCCAAAAATTCACATTTAAATATAAATATTCAAGTAACCTGTACTGGCATGTCCATTTTAAAGACATACAATGCCAGTTGGTCCACCATTTTGTGGCAGACTCCTATGTTTTAACAACTATTTAACAGATTACAATGAGATTTCATGCAGGCATTCATGGTTCCCAGGGGTTAAATCATAATATCTATAGTGTTTCACAACATGAAGATTCATCGTTTGAATGCCATGAAACTTAGTGCATCAATTCCGCCCAAACAATCACGCTCACACTCATACCTACAGATAATTTCAATCAGGGTTCTGCATCTTCACATGGCAAAATGATTAACACTATAAATGTGTTAATTTAACACATATGTTAAATCTGCTAAACATCATGAAAATATCCACCGTGATATGCTGATGTTTGCATTTAGCTCAAAACAGTGATGTTCCTAAGTATGGCGCTACAAAGATTTTGGTATGACTAAAGATTTTTAGTCTTGTTATCAACACAGTCATGACATGTTTTACTCGACACCTTTGCAACTGTTCACCTCTGATGCAAAATGTTACAAGTACTTTTTTTGGTTATTTTTGTACAACTTGTACATATCTAAACACGCTTTTAAACCTATTTCTGTCTTTTGTTTGGGTTGTTTTTTGCAGGAATATACTTGTCAGGAAGGCAGACATACGTTGGTGTAGTGAAGGGTGTAAGAAGTCAGTCACTACCACATTTCCTGCCAGCAATCTTGAGTCACAACAGTCCTGCAAATGTTTCTTTAATACCACAGTTTATGGGACTGTTGTCACTGAAAACTGCTAATGTACCCAGTTATCTATGTCAATTATTGACATATTTGTTTGTTTAATGATGTTTAACTAGGTCTACAATCTAGCGCTAATCCTAATCTAACAAGATAACATTATAATTGTATTGGAACTGATCAATGCTTGAAATAATGACAGTGAGAAATGCACAACTATGCAGTGTACGCAACTTGAAGCAAAAGGTTTACACAAGCAGATATTTTAATCACAGTTGTGGAGTAAAGTTTGAGCTAGAAAACTGAAACTCAAAAAGTGGCAGTGGACAAACATAAGGGTAAAAGGTCTTTGAGTTTTAAAGCATGGAAAAAAACAGCCAAGGTCAGAGAGAGAGCTCAGGCTGGGAGAGAGTTTTTTTGTTTACCTGTTTCCAGAATAAATTTGATATTTATGAAAAAAGTTAGCACCAAAGTTAAGAGCTGGCATACGTGTCAGTGCAGCAGACAGCCGGTGTGGTTTTGCATTGTTACAGTAGGCGAAGTGTCACATCATTAAAGAGCCACCGCATTAGAAGAAACAGAAAACAGTGTAGTCTAATTGCAAGCCCTCTCACAGTCTCCCCATTATCATGCGTCACACTTTGGTCTCAGGATGACAACTGAGCCATCTCGATAGCAAATGACTAAACTCTGCTCACTCATGGAGAAAGCTGTGCAATGCAGGTGCAGAAAAATAAAGTAGGTGGATTAAGTTCATTTTTTTCTTTTAGTCAACACGCCAAGCTTAGCAATAACCTCCCAAATCCAAGTGTTTATTATTCTATTCATATGAATAATATAGTCAGCAGCCACTTGATTATGCATACACGTGATATTCAGGAGCTGACGTGTAATATGGTCTGTTGATATTTGACAAACGAAAATTACAAACTTATTGTCTTCTAAATGACACATACAGTGTGGAACCTTATGTGAAGTATGATTTAAGCAAAACACAGAGCTCTCATTAGCTCTAGAGACTGGGAGGTTTAATGCTACTTCAGAAAAGGACAGACTTTGTTTGCTGTGTAATTTAGGTGAAGCTGAGAATGAGGTTCATTTTATGTTATACTGTCCTGTATACGAATATATCATGGAGGTACTTTTCAGGGAGATGCCCTCTGTTTATTTTGATTTCTTTTGGTTGGATGAGCATGAAAACTTTGAGTTCTGTTTTAGAAGGGGAACCTTTTTCATGGCAGAATTTCTAGGCTGGGCCTGGGATATAAGGCAACATTTTTTCTTTGAGAACTGAGCAGCAGAATAATGCGTGTTTTGGATGTATTGCTGCAGTGCTGGTATATTGGTGTCTTGTAAATCCATGAGGGGCACACTTATGTGCATGACATGAAAATAAAGAAATCAATCAGTCAATCATGTAAAATGAAATGCGCCTAACACAGCAGCTCAGCCATGAATACTGCCTTTACAAAGACGATCATGTTCAGCTTCGATTGGCACCGTCAGATAAGTATTACTTCAACTATATGTTGAGGATAAACTCTGCAGGGTTGTTGGTGTGGATTGCAAATATATTAACTAGATTAAATGCACAGTTTTCATAAATATTTTGCACATTCTTTAACTAGATTCTAGCCAGTGGAAACTGTTAACTTCAGAAAAAAGTGTTATAACTAACTGTAGAAAACTTCATCCAGACTTTCATCTGAATGCAGAAACTTCACAAAGAATAGTCACAGGTTTGTTCTTGGCTCCAGTAGAAACACTAAAGCTCAGTCTGTCTGAAGACTCTCTAGCTGAGTTCTTGTTGTTGCTTCTGTACATTTACAATTATGAACATTTTTTATATTATATTATATATTTCTATATTCTCTTTTATTTCTGAACCTATTACCAAAAATTAAAATGTTACTAATGATTTTTTTCATCATTTTGTAGATAAAAAAGATGTTTGAAATACTTACATTACTTAAATATCTGAACGCGTTTCCAATGTGTGGCTTAATGTTCCAAATATTTATATAATTTAGCTCTTTGTTTGTTCCATCTCTATAGAAAACAGCTTTGCTCTAGTTTATGTCAAGTTACTTACAGTAAAATACATTATGTAACTAACTTTAACTGGAAATGACAGGAAATTATGATTTGATGCATGACTTACTTGACTTAATCCTCTCCACTCCTAGTGGAGCATAGGGCCTCAACAGTAGCTCTCCACTTCCCCCGGTCTCTGGCTTTCCTCTTGGCTTCCTCCCAAGACAGGCCGATGGTCTTCAGCTCATCGATGACGGTTCGTCTCCATGTCTGCTTTGGGTGCCCACGCTTCCTCTTGCCTTGAGGGTTCCATTCAAGTCCTTCCTTCAAGTCATTTCCTTCCCATCTCCTTTTCCCCGCCGGCATTGTCACTCCCCACCTTGGCGTTCAGGTCTCCCATGAGGATGAGAATGTCCCTTTTGGAAATCTTGTCCACGACCGCCTGAAGCTGGGTGTAGAAGGCATCTTTATCCTCTTCTTCTGTGTTGTTTGTCAGGGCATAGCACATCACCACAGACACTTTCTGGAACCTGGACTCAAACCTGGCCGTCATGATGCGGTCAGACACAGGCTCCCACCCCATTAGGCTCCTGGCCGCCCCCTTGGACTCCAGCTTCATGGTGGTCTTCTATGTTGTCCTTGCCTGAGTAGAGCAAAGTCTCTCCTGAATACAGTTTCTGTTCTCCAAAGAGTTCCATCTTATTTCGCACAAGCCGAGTAATGTGAGGTGGTACTGGTTCATCTCCCTCACCACTTGTGCACACCTCCCTGTCTCCCGAAGTGTCCTCACATTCCACGTTCCTATAAAGATGGGTTTCGTCTGTGAGAGCAGCTTTGGTCCCTCCATCAAAGTTGTCCTCGGGCGAAGAAGGGTCGTCGGCCCTACAGCTTCCTGACGGGTTTGGTTGCAGCGCGTCATAAGTCTCCGGAATGGAGCCCTGGTTTTCCCCAAGGACGGTGTTTTGCATACTGTCGTTGGTTTCTGTAACGGATTCTTTTTTCCGTGGATGAGGTGTTAACCCATCGCACAACCCCCAACCTGGAGGGCCAGAGGTACATTAAATTCGGAGGATCCCTACTCCTGGATGGATTGTCTACCACGACTGACGTGCTCGATCTACCCACTGTGAGTGCTCTTAGTCTGGTCTCTACCCTTCGACCGGGCTGACATGGGTGTCCCTACCAGGAAACAAATCTCCCGTCAGCATAGCTCTCCGGGTCACAGAGACACGCAAGCCCCCTAACCACGACAAGGTTGCACTTGCTAGGACGCCTGTATAGCTCAATGGGTTAAGCAGGCAAACCATGTATAGGGGCTGGTCTCCAACGCAGCGGCGCGGGTTCGATTGCTGCATGTCTTCCCCCAACTCTTCTCCCCATTTGATGCATACTAATGTATAATTTATAAAGTGATATGATATTCACTTTGATGCCCTCAGTAGTCATTCTGCAACCCTATGCAAACCGCTAAGAATGTGCACAAATACACACAGTTCTGCATAATCACTGAAGAAGAGTGGGTCTTATTCACAGCCTTTTCCTGTCACTCGTTTTTCTATTCTTCTTCTTCTTCTTAAGCAGTTTCTACAGTAATAAAAAACTGATTGAGTGGTGAAATCAGTCTGATATTGCTAAGTACGTTCTGAGGCAGAATTATGTAATGTAGATGTACTCTTACTTGAATGTGTGAACCAAGTAAAAATTCAACAAAACTGACAACATAATGGCAATGGGTAATAAAAGAAAACGTAAAAATTTCAATCTCCATGAAAAGTTGATGTAATTTCAACATTTAAATCAGCTGAACTTCCTGCCGAAAACAGGAAAAGAAAGCGAGACAGAGAGAGCGCCCAAGTGGGAGCTCACAGCAGGCAAATGAAAAGGAAATTTAACTTTATCTGGCAATTACATAAGGTAGTGCTGTTGCAAACTTGAGAGTCTGTGAAGGAAGACATTGAAGTCTTGCCCTAAATGCACACTATAACACCACAGACAAATGTACACTGCATGTCCAAAAAAAAGTCACCACCTGGATTTAACTAAGCAAATAGGTAAGAGCCTTCTATTGGATAATTACTGCAGGCAACAGCTTATTTAACCCTAGCTGATGCAGTGAGGAGTTTCTCATTTCTTTAACAACCATGTTGGAAGACATATCCTGTGGTCACGGAAAGGACGTTAATCTGTTTCAGAAGGGTCAAACTATAGGTCTGCATCAAGCAAAGAAAACAACTGAAACTAGTAAAATCGTGTTAAGAACCCGCCAATGCATTATTCAAACCTGAAGGATAGTGATGAACCATCATCTGTGAGAACAAAATGTGGTCATCATGTGATCTGATGAGTCCAGATTTACCCTGTTCCAAAGTGATGGACGCATCAGAGTAAGAAGAGAGGCTGATGATGTGATTCACTCATCATGTCTAGTGCCTACCAGCCTGTGGGGGTTAGAGTTATGATCTGGGGTTGGTCAGGTTCAGCAACGTTATGTTCCCAAAGAATGAGGTCAGCTGACTACCTGAATATACTGAATGACCAGGTCTTTACATCAATGGAATTTTTCTTCACTGATGACATGGACATGTTCCAAGATGACGATGCCAGGATTCATGGAGCTCAAATTGAGAATGAGTGGATCAGGGAACATTAGACGTCATTTTCACACATGGATTGACCTCCACAGAGTCCAGACCTCAGCCCCACTGAGAATCTTTAGGATGTTCTGGAGAAGACTTTGCGCAGCGGTTCGACTCGCCTATCATCAATTTAAGATCTTGGTAAAAATGAATGCAACTCTGGACAGAAATAAATGCTGGGACATTGCAGAAGTTTATCGAAATGTTACCACGGTGAATGTGTGCCACACTCAAAGCTAAGGGTGGTCCAACGAAATATAAGTGTGTGACTTTTTTTGGACAGGCTGTGTACATATACATTTTATTTTTCTACTATAAAGAAATGATTTAAGAAAATGAGTAATGTCAAAATGTGGAAGGGAAAAAAAACACCATAAGAGTGATTAGAACCAACCAAAAAGGTAAAACTACAATCAATACAGCTAAGCAGCGAGCCAGAACTGTCACATTGTCACTTTATACAGTACTGTTGTAAAAATATTGGCTGTTTCAATGCCACCCTCCACCTAGAGACGAAAGCAATACATGTAGGTTGTGCACCCTTCCAGTGTAAGTGCTTTGTCTCATTTATTCTGATGGACGGACTTTTTAATTCCTCAGTTCAGGCCAGTAATTGCATTTGCACTCTATGTGAAGCCAATCTGACCTCCAACCCCCCACATCATCAGCTCTATAGAAAATGTAGCATGAGTTGGCACCTGGGTTCGGGCCCCAGATGCAAGTTCAGTCTGAGTAAAATTACAGTCCTCAGCCATTTGAGTCTGCTTCAAATGTCAGCAATTCACTGGCTCATGGAAGGGGGTGGGGGAGTGCGGAGTTAAATGTCAAGTCATGCTTCTTAAACTAATTGCCTTCAGTGTCTTTGGTGAAGCCACTGTGGGCTGCGGCTGATTAGAAAAGGCAGCTTCATGAATCTGACCACCTGATGAGCAGATGGGTATTGTTGCACTCACATGGGGAAAAAAAAAAAAAGCTGTGAGTGGTCTAACAAGAATGTTGCTATGAAAGGCTAACCATGATGTTCAATTTGTGTTACAGCACATTTACTTTAATAACTGCCGGCTTTTGTTGCACATCATTTTAGTAATATTCAGCTATTTCTACAGGAGGTATTAAATCATTTGTGCCATGCTCTCTGCAGCATATAATGTCAGCCTGACTGGACTGGTAATTTACACTCATTTGTAGAAAAACAAATGCAATGTTCATCATGTGATACAGCACATGTTCAACAGGAACTGATCTGTGTATAAACTTCCAATTTTCCACCACGGATTGATAGTTTCCTTTTAGTTTTAGGGCAGCAGAATGATGTGCGTTGGACAGATTCATATTAATCTACAACAGTGGCACCCCGGGGTACCTTGAGGACAGCCTAAGGGGGTTGAAGAATTTGTCATGTCATTTTTCATGAACGTGTATGTTTCTACACATTTTAAAAAGGCAACATTTCCAGTGGCCACATTTTATGTTACATCTTCTAACACATCAAAGCAAAAGAAAAAGCAATAAATATCTTTCTGTTCATAGATCTGGACTGAATGAGTAGCTCAAGTGAATTTTAGATTTTTTAAAGCAATAATGGCTTTGATTTATATGTCTAGAAGTCCATTTTGTAATATATTAAAGCAAAGCAGTCTTTTGTCAGGTTACCTTTTAGTAGATCTGAATCATAAATAGAGTACAAATGACAACTGGGATCTGAAACGACACAATAAGGAACTCACAAAAGCTGCAATTTAGGATGTTTTTAATTACTATTTATCTCGCTATTTAGCCAACAGCTATGTAATTTTTTGTGATCACTGTTCTGTATCTGATTGTGTTATGATCTATTGCCAATTATAAATGTAATAAAGAGATGTTGAATGCAATTCATATCTTTAAGCTCTCATCCTTGCATTACAGCATAATATAATACATAGAACGCCATGCTTTATTGTGTTTTACATCTGTTACAGTGTGAATACAGAACTGAAGCTGGACTTTTAAGAATTGTATTGAAAATTGCAGAATCTGTCCGAAAAAAAGCACAATTAGATATTTTTCCCAAATCTTTCAGCCCTGCCATTAAGAATATGACACGTCTCTTTCCTGGAGGCAGTATGCACCAGTGTAAACTAGATATATGTTGAATAAAAATACCACAAGGAACAAATCAAAGAGGGCTGTCTTTCTGGCTAGTAAACATCTATCAACTACAGTTTCTGTTTGGAAATTATATTAAAGTGAAAACATTTGGAACAACACCATTTTTTATTCTTTAAGGCAGATATGTTGGCAGGTCAACCCTTAGATTAATTTAATACGTTTTGAATTTATTTAGTTAAAACATTTTACAGCTAGGTGTCTGGTTTAGTTTTAGGTTTACAACATGTGAATTACTCTCTACTAGGTATAAATATTTGTCCTGTCTGGGGTAACCGGTTGTCACAGGACAGATGAGAAAAAGCATTAGAGGATAGAACAAAGTTGTCACATCCCAGTAGAGGGCAGAACGCAGGGGGCACAGTGAAACAGAGAAACAGGAACAGGACAAAAGCAGGACACGATGCGTGTACTGTAAAGACAGCTTCACCCAGAGAGAAGCAAGTATTAAGAACTGAAAATGAAACTCAGGCATTTCAGCTTACCACAGTGAAAACTGCTTATTCACAAAATTGCTCAGAAAATAGGTTTGTGTATCACCACCCATGTCATTACTCCAAATGTAAGGTGATCAGAGCACCTTTCAAGGAAAGTACCCAAGCTTATTATTCCGCCAAAGAACGGTGGAGTTATGTGGTGATCACCGTACGTTTGTCTGTTTGTCTGTCTGTTAGCAACATTACTCAAAAGCAGACTAACAGATTTAAATGAGATTTTCGTGGAAGGTCAGAAATGACACAAGAAGCAAGTGATTAGATTTTTTGAGTGATGCGGCTTATAGTCTGGATCCACGGGTTTGTCGAAGATTTCTGTGTCACTGCAAGATAGCGCCACGGCGTCACTGTAACTATGACAACAAGCTCCCTGCTGACGATCACAAGATTGCAATCCTACTACAAATCCATCACTGCAGACTTATCAGGACTTATCCACTGGAAATAATACAAGGAACAACTGATTAACTTGTAGGGGTGTTTTTGAATCCCATCAAATCCTGCGGCCTGCTACATACAGGATTTAAGTCACGGAATTCAGTATCCATAAATACCATATACATTGTGTGGTAGGACGGCCCAGTCTGTCTCCACAGGTGTATTAGATCAGGTGTGCGCAGCTGGGAGTCATTATCCTGATCCACCTGGATTACGGGGCGGTGCTACACTGCAGTATATTTGAGAGAGGGCTGCGCATTTTCCACATGCGTCCTCTACCTGGAGCTGGGGTGTTCACTCAGCCGCGTGGTTTGCCGCGGCAGTCTCGAGATGCTGGCGGAGTATTTTTCTACCTACCTGTCAGAATTCGGCTGGTACCTTGGCCGAAGGCTGGGAGCTGGGTATGTGTGTAGCCTCGGAGTGGGGTGTAACCTATGCATCGCGCTGGATTTTTGAGTGATCATGCGGCTGTTTCCCCTGATGTCTGAGAAGCTGCGGCTTCATTGACGAGCAGCTCTACATCCGAAGCAAGCTGCTGCTGTTCTGTCTCCGAGTTCTGTCTTCATGTTCTGTTTTCATGTGCCATCTCCGTGTTCAGTGCAACCAGTTCTCTGCCCATCGGGAACTGCTGCATTGGTTTTATTTTATGGCTTTCAAGGACAATCTTGGTGTGCATGTGCCCAACACCTGGCACGCCCGTTGTTAGTATTGTTTGTAAAATTATTAGCCTCAGAATTACTTTTCTTTGATCTTGTAATCTGTTTATTATTCTCTCATTTCGTGATTCTATGTTTAGTTCTGCAATTACTTCTTTGGGTTATGTATGATTGTTTCTTTTGTTTTTATTTGTTTGGGTGGGCAGGTGGTCTGATTGGCTTTGGTGGCGACCTCCGGGGTTCAGTATCAGTGTGGTGTCAGGGTAGTTCTAGAGATCTCTGTTCCTGTGGCTAACCGTATTTCTCTTTCTGTGAACAGGAGTTGTTGGGCTGGGTGGCGAGTGGCTGGCTGATTCCCCCCTGAGGTGGTGGTCCCCTCACTCCCTGTACAGTAGAGCACTTGGGTGTCCATTAGTGGTTTTGTTTTTTTGCATGTGTGGTGTGTTTCATCCGGACCCTCTCCCTCCCTCTTCAGTCAGTCATTCCAGTCTGGTAAGCCCTCAGCCCTGAGTTCAGTATATAGATGTTCGGTGGCTGCACCCTGGAGGTCCTAACAGATTACCTCTATTTGGCCACCTACTATTGAACTATCTCGTGGCACCACCACTAAGGTTTTTATACTGAACCATTGTCATTTTAAACAAAGAATACATTGTTAATAAATTCTATTTTGTGTATATTTGAGTCACATCTGTCTCTCGTGTCATACGTACCTGTGAGACCTTTCCCTGTATTGGAGTGGTGGTTCCCTCTAATCGGATTTCCTTGGGGTGAAATTCCCCCAAGTGGCGTTGTTGGCAATTTGATAACTAGCCTGAATACATCAACCCTCGTAGTCTTGCCACACATGCATAATGCACACCTGTGCTTAGCGCAATGTCATTTTGTTTGTGGGTGCATCTGTGTTAAATGGCCACATTCTATGGTGGCGTGATGCCTGCCACAAAATTTTTCAAGATTTCAGCCATCAGAAATGACATGATGACTTTGGCGGAGTACTGCACTTCTTTGATTTACATTATGATACTGCAACCAATTTGCATGCATGCAATTTGGCTAACATTTCGCGATCATAAGTTTATCAAACTGGTTGTAAATGGTAATGTGTTGTACCTTTGTCTTTGTTGCTCCACATGCTGCTGAGTTCATGGCAAAAGGGAGAAAGGGAGTTTAAGGCAGCCTGTTCTCCTGGCAGACTGGAAGCGGAAGATGCCAACGCCCTGTGCCAGGAAGGGGCGTTCTGAACTGCACAGGCTTCAAGAAAAGCAGCATGTGTATATTTGGTTGAGTTTTGGGGAGGTATTGGTCTTTGGTATTTATAGGTATTATTTGTATTTTGTCTGTAAATGGCAGTTGGGTATATTCTGGGGTTTTCATGGGGTGGAAATAGGTCCCTCCTCCTTTTGTGTGTCTGTAAGCTAGCCTATCTGTGTATATACCAACATTTTGTGTCATTTAGGCGGTCAAGTTTGTTCAGTTCAAATTTCTGTTGTTTATTGTTTTATTGACCTCAATTTACTTAAAGCGCCTAGAGTTAGAATTTCTGCTGATACTTTTTCTTTGCTGATGTATTTTAATCTTTTGCAATCTTGGTTTTTCTATTGACTGTTTCCTTTAGTCAAATAAAGCATTAACATTTGAAAGTTTCTCTTGTGTCCCTGTGTAACCCACTGAAAATAACCAAATTCAGGATTTACTCATTTTCAGTTTTTTAGATGTAGTGGCCACTTTACGCCAGCAGGTGACAGGTGGTAGCCCTGCAGCTAGAGAAAGGGTCAACCAGCGCTGTAGAAGAAACAGATACAAAACAGACCGTGTGGAGTTCATCAGCAAGAGAAACGAGTAAATTTAAGGACTTTTCTGAACAACTTGTATTTCAGGAAAAGTTACAAGGAGTAACTAGTTGGAGTTGTGTCAAGGATTTAAAGGTTTTGTTTTCCTATTCTCCGGTGAGTGTCGTTAATATCTTTACATGCCGTGCTAGCTAATGTAGCCTAGCTGGCATACTGTTTTACAAAGAGTAACATGTATTTGGCATGGATAAATGATACGTGCTTGCTATTTTCTGTCGTTATTGAATATTGTTTTGAAAGTTAGGGGAAGGACCTATTGAAAACCAATCGGAGTATGACTTGTGTTATGCAAATTGAAGTATGAATTGATGGAATGAAGAAAAAACACTTATGTTGCTCTGCGTGATCTACATGTCTATAGCAAGTTAAATTGAATGTGTTGAAACTTTGAACGTACTTTAAATGTATACTTTAGAACATTGAACAGTAAAAAATTCCAGATCTGGTGATGTTTGACATTGAGAGAGTAATTAATATTGCCCTGCTTACGCAGGTTGGTTTTTATTCACCCTGACAAATTGAGGGAAAGAAGCTGAGTTTATTGTGCAAATCGCCGATGGACATACCAACGGACAAAGGGCGTGCCACAGACGAACTGAGGGTACATCGCAGGTGTGAAGAGGATTGCTTTGCTGATTAGGACGACGAGGACTTCAATCTACATTCTTCAGTTCATCGTACAGATAAGCACTGAATAATTGTCGCACTGCAGCAAAAGGAAAAACACACTACCCGGGTAGATGAACTCTGGTTTTATTTTATTTAGTTTGTTATTTTGTCAGAGCTCTGATATTATTTTATTTCTTATTTCATTCTCTTTCCAAACTGAACTGATGGAGAGGTCAGGGAAAATCTGAGTTTCACAATTTAAAGGACAACATAAACTGAAAGGAAAGAACAATTGAACTCTGGGTCCTAACGAATTGAATCCTATTGGACTGAGAAAGGTTTGCTTCTTTTTGAAGTGTGGGGTATCATAAAAGTACACCAGAGGTATTCATCGTATACTGCTAAGTGTTCCTGTTAAATAAAGGCCGGCTATATGTTCTAAAAAATTTGGGTAAGTGGTTAAATGCTTTTCCTCTACACCTCATTGAAAAGTGCCTAGGTTAAGAGATTGTGGCGCTTCCTACTGTGTACACAAACAAAAAGAAAAGTGCTACACCTGCTTTGCTGCTTAGTCCTTGACACTCCCACTGGGCCAAGCCTGAAAAAAAAACAGAAAGTAAAACACAACCTACCTGACGTACACACACCAAGGAACATAACACGTTGATAAACTGCCTACAACTAATATGGAAGTCCCTCTTTAAAACCTCACCTTTTTAGATCAAAGTTTCATATTTAGTGGCTATTTTTTTCAGTCTCTGGAGTGGACAGATCTAGCGCTGCAGCAGGAGCACACCAGCTTTGCTCTGGATTTGCTCAGACACGGTAAAACTACAACATGACACTACACTGGCAAGTTGCGATGCTGAAGTACAACCCATACATGTTGGAACCAGGAAAGAATTTTAAAGAAGAAGAAATAATCCAGAAACTGGAAGTTGACAGGATTGGTTGCTCAGGTTTGTTATGTATGAAGTCTACATTTGTGTTTTTGAGACTGCTGTTGGTACACTGCAGTTTAGTTAACTGTCAACTGCTTCTCAGTGGTGTTGACTATTTATTTCGCTAATGATACGTCTTCTAAAGTACATAAAACATGTTAAAGGAAAAAAGAAAAAAGATTTTCACAAGGGGGTCCTTGAAAAGATTATAAATCATACATTTAGAAGTTTAGAACTAAAGAGCTAAATATGATTTCACATTTCACACATCTGCTCATCCTTCTCCCTCTAGACAGACACCTTTTAATCACTCAGTGCTGTCTGACAGAATGATGCCACTTTTGACAGTTTAAATCTCAATTCTTCCTCCTGTAGCACATTTGATGCACATTGTCTTTATTTGGAATATCCCGTCTTGTTTTTGTTTGTTCTTACATTACAATGATATACACAGTGACTATAATTCAAGCAGTGAGATTTACTATTTTAAACAAAGGCTGAGACAGAATTTTTGTGACAGCTGCATGCAGATCAAACCTGAGCACAATTGCAAATTACAAAAAAGGAAGCTTTTTAATTTCTATTTATGTTGTAGAGTAGGCTGGCTACCACCAGCCTGAATCTCAAGTGAGATACAGGCTGGGTACCTGCTATTCATTTTCTTGTAGGGGTGGAGCAGTTTAAAATTTTCCACAGCCGTTGATTGGGCGCTGCATATGTCAGTCAGTCTGGGGCAGTTGAAGCTCACAGCCAATCGTGTCACTGCTAGCCGCTGACGTAAATGCAGAGCGACGGCAGCACCACGAAAAAGAATCATTGCTGTGTTTGCTCATGTGTTTGCTTCTTTCGCCATGTCGCCGGACGATTCTTGCCGTTTATGTAAAGTAAACATGAGGGAAAGTGGACCCCGTGTTTATGCACACTCCACAGATATGTTTGTGTCAAAAACAACGCCGACCACATCAGATAGGTTAGCGATGATGGACCTGATAGTCACCCCGGAGCCGGAGCAGTCAAACAGATGCTGCCAGCGCTGCACCTCCACACTCGGTCGGCTTGAAAAAGACTTTCCTTTATTCAGGCAATGGGAAGAGAACGTCCGGTTAAGCAGCGTATCGAAAAGACAACGTGAACCCACCCCGTCCAAGACACCGAGGACTTTGAAAAAGACCTGCCCAAACCCACCGAGTCCACGAGCTTGTTCCTTCGGAAACACGACAACAAAGGTAACGCTTCTTCTCAAACAACCCATCATGCATTGCGCGTAGTCGCTTAGTGTGCGTCATCGTCTAACTGTCCCTCCCCGTCCTGTGATTGGATCCCTGACTCAGGGACAAATTCAACCCCAGGTCGCCAGACTGCCTAGTAAACGAAATGACAATGAGTGCACAGGCAGTCTGGGTATTCCCAGACTAGTTGTAGAGTGTTTTAGCAGGGTAAAAGCATGCATTCTGCATATATATTACAAGATTCCTGTCTGTTTATGTAAATTATCTGCTTCTAAAAACTGGGATTTGTGTGTCTGTGTGCTGTTCTGTGTATCACACAGACAGGGCACATCGCTCAAATGTGGGAAAATCATTTTTTTCTTATCTGTCATGTCTCTTCCCCCATCATCTTCTTTCTTTTTTTTGAGATTTAACCCAAAGGCCTATCTGTCTGATCACAAGGATTTACCCATCTTTGGATCATCACTTTGCAACAAAGTTTGGTTCATGATAAGCCAGCGGTGATTCAGCCGCATGGCAAGTCCGACATCAGACATCTGACTATCAGATGATTCCTTGAATAGCTAAGGCCTCTCAATTTACCTAGAGTGGTTCACTTTCATTTCTGATTTCCCTTTGATTTTTTTTTTAATATACTCCCCCCCCCCCCCCTTTTTAATGAACCAGTTGTGAGGCTAAAGTCGACCGTCTATTAAAGCAACCAGAAACAATCAACTGGAACTTCCTCCTCCTTGGGATGCCTGATGATAAGCAACCTCATCCTGGTATTCACAGCCTCATCGAGCCAGGAAACAAGTGTTTAGATTCAAGCTTAAAAAAATGACAGACTTCTTAACCAGTTTTGTCTTTTTTTCAATACCAACCACAGTTGCTTCACACATTTACACAGCAGTGCAAACAGTGTTTCATCAGGCATTCATACACCCATCAGGCATAACATTATGACAACCTACCTAATATTGTGTTGGTCTCCTTTATCGACACAGGACCTCTGAGGTTGTCCTGTGGCACCGGGATGGTGGAAATGAATTCTGTGGGTCCTATGGGTTGCAGGGTGGGACCTACCTAGATTAGGCTGATCCTTGCACATAACACAGATGCCAAATAAGAGTGTAGAACCCAGGTGAACAGTTTAGTTCTGTTGTGTTCCCCAGGCCACTCCTGAGCAGTTTTTGCTGTGTGTCAGGGTGCACTGTCATGCTGAGGGTGGCAACTGGCATCAAGAACTGCTGTTGTCATGGGGGGTGGAGGGTTGCTTGACCTGTAGTGTTTAGGTGGGTGGTACATGTCAAATAACTGATTGTCAGGACTCAAGGATTCCTAAAACATTGCATTATAACAAGATGATCGATGTTACTCACCTCACCTGTCAGTGGTCATAATGTTGTGGCTGATCCGTGTACATTCAATAGTTTGCAGTGTCTCAATGACACTTCACTGTAAAAGGCTGCCATTGGCCAGTGTTCACATTGGGAATAAAGAGTCTGTTCAAACCTTCCTGCCGTGACACAACTACTAATTTCTCTTTCAGTGAATCTTATGAGTACGATGAGCCTGAGCTAGTTTTTCTTTTGTGACTTTTAAAGGTGTTGTGGCATTTTAAGACTGAACAAATGTTTAAATTAGGCAAACAGGATGCTTAAATCAGATTTTAGTACGAACAATGATAAGATCTGAAAACCTAACGTGTCAACCAAATTTATGTATACATTAAATTATCCTGTGAAAGATGCAACACACCGGAAGCCCATATGTGGGTCCAAACCTTGAAGTGCATGCGCCCTCTTCATCTGCACTCGTGAGTTGAAACCAAGGTCACGCTGAGCTAAGCAGAAATAAAGCTAACCTAGCAGAAAAAAAAAAGAGGAGGTGGTTAAACTTTTAATACGATTACATCATCCTGAATGGGTCTGAAGACGACGAGTTGTGGCTTTCAGGAACGGAAGAGGAATGTTTAGAAGAATATTGTATAGGTTTATAAGATGATGTAACACTTTGTGTAATCAGTTAAAATCTCAAGATTTTGCTCGTTTGTTCTTACAGCCTCGGTAGTGAAGAAATAATATTCGCATCAGACTCTGATGACTGCTTGAAGACTCTTTCTTGATGACTTTTTGATGACTCCAACTTTTGATCCAACACTGATTTTTGACAACATGTTTGAAGAAGCTGCCTGATCATCACTGGCCTTAAGCAGGCAGACTGAGTCACAACACAGGCCCTAAACCCCTGTGTAACGATATGTTATCCTTACATCAGCATGGGTGGCAAGAAACAACCCAAGTGAAAAACTGTGTTTTAAAAGAAAAAACCTTGTATAACTAAAGTTATGATTGTCAACCTAAAATAGAAAATAAAGCTCACCATAAGACTAATAGACAAATAAAGAACTTTTGTTTGAGGCAGTATCATCTTCTATAACTGGCCTTACATAATTTTGCTGACATATTCTAAATAAAGCACATCAATGAATTTGAATTTTGACAGCATATAGTTCATATTAGCAAATGAAAACCTCCACTTTGGCCGGTGTGATGTCACTTTAAGATGTGTGTTTCAGAGGAATGGAAAATTACTCACTAATTAGACAGTGACAAAAGTGCAGCGCTGCAGTCTGTTTTGGTTCCTCACATAGATCTGAAATGAATACCATTTTCTGGCTTGGAATGCAAATTTAAACTGCATTGAAATACAAGAGATTACTTTTTCATGTGGCCATCTTCATCTCTATAGAGAAATGATTTATTTTTGTGCAAATAAATTCATCCACTGAGAGTTTAATTAACCAGTGATTCATGATTTGGGTCAAGCCCAAGTCTCCTGAGCTTTCAGAAGAATCACATTTTCTAGAGTAACATTGATTCTTTTTTTCCCCTTCAAAAACCCCTCCCTTTTCACTCAACTGATTAATTAAGTTAGCATCTGACTTATGATTTCCTGTCTTTGCTGGATACAGAAATCATAAATACAGAGAGAAGATTAAAATAATCTATCAACGGTACTAATAGCAGGAAGTACAACCTAGTGCCAGGTACAGCAATTTTAACTGTAAATCTTCTGGTCACCATCTCTTCTGCTTTGTATCACGGTGAAAATTCTTGGGTGTCAAGTACAAATCCAGTGTAATTGTAAGTGCTACTTGAGGTACAGATCTCCATCTGCTACAGTGATGTAACACAGAATAAAATCACTGTTAAACTGTCATGTAATGAATTAGTACTATTATCTTTAAAAAACTGTCATTCTTTGGGGCTTCACATGTGCTCCACCTCTCTGAGGCAGGGCTACAGAGTGCAAACATTTTCGTCACACATGTAGCAAAAAATCTGCCAAGTGCAACTGAACATTTTCATTGGTCGCACCGGTGGGCCTGACATTTAGCAGCTATATGTGTGTATGTGTGTTTCTGTAGGCGACTCACCCAGGTAGACAAAATCCCTCGGCTTCAACTGAGGTAAATCTGACATTAGAGCACCTTATTCAACTATTTTCAAACATATTTTTGGTTATAATAATGTTGTTCCCTGCAGTGACTGTGTGGGAGCTGGAGGCTTCTCTGTGCCCAGCGGCCTTATAACATCTACCAGTACATGTGAGACATTTCAGGAACATTGGTGAACTGCTGTGTCTAATGACAACTTTCATTTGTGGTGTTTGCAGGAAATCTGTAAATTGCAGCTTTAGGAAGCAACCTGGGCTACCTAGGAAACATCGACATATGATAAAACGGCCAACATTATGCCTTACACTGATTGCAAAGACAGCAGCCAAGGCTTAGATCAGTGATTTTGGAGCATTTATACTGTGAACTGAAGAGTAAAAAGTAAGAAAAGCACTCAGAGAGCACAGTACTCTGCCAAAGCTGCTCAGTCATCGGCCAAAATCTTGGAAAAATTCATGTCAAAAATCACGGCACTATAGAATATAGATGTATTCACCAAAAAAATTGACCTTGCGCTGAGCACAGGCATGTATTCTGCATGTGTACGATATGTATGGATATCGAATCGCGTGACCTAAATATGTGACGGGCAGTGGGAATTGATGGGACTCGGAAACATCCCCACAATTTAATAATCACTTGTTACTTGTATCATTTCTGACAGATAAGTCCACAGCTGTGGATTTGTAGCAGGATCTCAATCATGTGATCGTCAGCAGGCAGCTGACATCACTTGTTGTCATATTTACAGTGATGGTGTGCAGCTATCTGGCAATGATACAGAAATCTTAAACAAATCCGTGGATCCAGAGTATAAACCACTGCCAAAATCTGATCACTTGGTCTTTGTGTCATTTTTTACCTTCCCTGAAAATTACATCCAAATCCATTATTCTATTTTTGTGTAATTTTGCTAATAGACAAACAGACAGACAAACCAACACCGATTGCCACATAACTCCAATGAGGCTCCGCCTCCTTGGCGGAGTAAAAAGCACAATGTCTCCAAAAGCCTCATCCTGGTGCATAGCAATGGTCCCTGTTTCAGAAGAAATATGGGAAACATTTATCCGCCTCTTTTTTCCAATGTAAAATTTAGTCTAAACTACGGTGGCCCTGAAGTGCAAACCACAACAGCAAATAACTAAACACTTCGGCAAATGACTAAACACAACAGCAAATTAAAAAACACATTGCAAAATTACTAAACACAACAGCAAATTAAAAAACAACGGCAAATAACTAAACACATTGGCAAATAACTAGACACAACGGCAAATAACTAAACACAACGGCAAATAGCTCTGTATACCAGAAGAGGTAGGTACTTGTGGCGGTATTAATCGTCCGTGATTGGACGAGAGAGAGAAGGAGAACTTGCTTGATTGGACGAAAGCACCTTTTAACCTTTGACCAGGAAGTTATTGTCCATTTGGTGTGGTTTAAACATTAGCGTTACCGGCATATCTATGGTTACCGGTGAGCTATATTTTTTTCCGTAGGATAGATCCGGGAATCTCATAAATATTAATGAGCCGACTGATGAAGGCGCCTCGTGATTGGCTGGTAATCCGAGTGATGAAGGCGCTTCCGTGAATCTGTGCGGAGCCTGTCATGTCAGTCATCTGCTGTTCTCTTTTCTATTATGCATAATGTCATATAAATATGTGGGTTCGTGGAATTTGAACATCAGTATTTAATGATGTAAACACATTATATAACACTGTATTAAAAATAAATATATTTTGTGTATTAACAGTGCATTAAAGTCCATTCATTCAAGAACCTTTTATCAAGTTCTAATAAAGTTACAAGAAATATTTTACAATCAGTGTGCTGGGGTCATCATTGTCTGTGGAAAAGTCAAACATCACTATCTGATTTTTCACGGACAACGATTTGGGGGTTGAAATCAGCACTATTATTACAAATAGCAAAACTTTTTATTCACGTGACCCTGTTCTAATAAAGCTTTAACAAACAGTGCATTAAAATAAACAAACCTTTAATGAATTAAACACAGCTAAACTAGTGTGTTCCACCAAGTGACATGTTCTCCTGCACATAGTGGGCAAGACAGTGAGGAGCACTCCTCTTTCTCCCTGTTTTGTAATATCTGCAGCTGCCGCGGCAGCCCTGTGTCCCCCCGACGAGCCGCCGCGGCCGTGATGTGGGCTGTCGCCGCTCATCATCTCCACGTCAGGGGCCATGGAGCTCACCGCCACCCCGCCGTGGAGGCTGCCAATGCCGTCCATTGTCATGTCCGTGTTCATGGCGTAAGCGTCCAGGTCCTTGGCCAGGCATCGATAGGCGTGATGCCTGGCCAATCAAGCAAGTTCTCCTTCTCTCTCTCTCGTCCAATCACGGATGATTAATACCGCCACAAGTACCTACCTCTTCCGGTATAAAGAGCTATTTGCCGTTGTGTTTAGTTATTTGCCGTTGTGTTTAGTTATTTGCCAATGTGTTTTTTAATTTGCTGTTGTGTTTAGTTATTTGCCGTCGTCTTTAGTCATTTGCCAATGTGTTTAGTTATTTGCTGTTGTGGTTTGCACTTCAGGGCCACCGTACTAAACTCATGTAAAGTGGTGCTTGTATCTGAAATACACAAATTATTCATGCTGGAAATTAAGTGTGTTGAAATGCTGTCTTAATCTTCCTGTCGTATCAGGGCCACACTAACAGCTGTCTCTCCCAGGACTTTATGCTCCACACAACAGGAAACCAATCTAATTATAGCACATGGTATTGTACGGTCGACCTGCAACTGTTAGGCCAACTCTACAGAAATTAGGTTTCTATACAGTGTATGAAAATAATTTATGTCATAACAAATTAGAAAACATTTAAAGACTCTAATTAAACTAAAAGTGAATAAAAATAGAGTAGAAAACTGTAAATGAACTAAAAGGCAGGGCTTACAAAAATGCTATATTTGATTGCAATATTTTTGACATTTTTTTCCACTGATAAGGCCTTTTGTTTAGACAAATGTGTTAACTGCCAAATGTCCAGGGGCAACTTTAACTGAGTGAATGAAATGCTCCTGTTATCCACTACATGAACTTGCAGGGAGTCCGAGTTTGACACTAGAGGTCAGAGTTCATATTGTGAATTTTGCTAGTTTTAAGCAGCAGAAGCACTTTGGGCTCGCTTTTCTATGAAATATGATAATCAGATTGTGGTTTCTGTTTCAAATCACTGTAAATTTTTTCAGTGTTAAACCAAGATCTTATCTTTCCCTAACATTAACAAAGTGTAGTAACAGTGCCAAAAATTAGTGTCAAAAGAGCCAAAAAAAAGGTTAACAATGCAGCAGTATCCACAAATAGACACAGTACCGCAACACCAGCTACTTAGCAAAGTACACGTGTTGTTACTTATAATTCTACTGATTCCTTTGGTATCAAAAGTGTTGCTATTTTTAGGCTTTATTGTGTAGGACAGTGGAGAGAAGAGCGGGTAGAAGACCTGAAGCAAAGGGCCGTGGGATGAACTTGAACCCATGACCACTGCATTGGGGACCATAGCCCCTGTTTGTGGTTCCCCCACTTAACCAATAGCACTACCAGGGCATCCAAACTGTTGTTATTTTTAAGATACATTCATTAACAAACTGCCTTTGTTTTCTTAGGCCCCATTTACACCACAATGTTTCACCTGAAAACACAATAGCATTTCTTTTGCCTTTTTGGGTTTACACGGTAACGGAGTGAAGAATTTACATTGGAACCCTGGAAGGACTGAAAACGCTGTATTGTGCATGTATTGTGTAACTTTTATAGAGTCACACCCCACATGACCACGACCCGTTCCTCCACAGACCAGAAAATGTCCCACCACCGATGTAGATTATGTGGTGTATACATTGAATGCACCTTCGCCTGTTGCGTTTGAGAAAATACATTCTGGATACCGTATTCAGAAGTTTCCTCTTAAGGTTGTCTAAAACGCTGTTTCTGTATAAATGAGAGTTCGCAACGCAATAAAACCTTTGCATTTCATCCTACAACCATTGTTGTGTAAACGGGCCCTTAATTTTAAAAAATCCTGTGCAAAATTGCTTCTTTTTTTTAAAGAAGCATATTTGCAGGCGAACAGAAATACTGAATTGGGACTCAAAATCTATATTTACTCAACATGAAGTGACTGAAAAAAAAACTTGCTACTGCTACAAACTGGACAAATAAATCCAAGTATCTTTATACTATCTGATTTAGGTGCCTGGGGCTACTCAGCAGCATTCATTAACCCCCGTGTCTGTGTGGGTTGCCGGATACCTCGTCCAGCTTGGTGCTTCTGGGAGGAACAGTGATGGAGTTTCACTCACAGCTCCACCATCTGGAAATCCTCTCCAGACAGGCAAAAGGCATCTCCCAGAAGATAAACCTCTCCCAGTTGCTGCAAACCTTGAACCACTTCCATATGTCTTTTTGGGGAATGCTGTTCCTCTCCACTGAACCAACAGCCATCCTGAACAACAACAGAGTGAAAACACCGAGCTCACCCAGGGTCGTGTAGGGAAGCTACTACTCCTGAACCAGAGGCCATTCCCAGAGTGTACAGAAACAAGCGAGCACAGTGCGCAAAGGTTGTCGGAGACCTATCACTACTTCTATACAGCAGCTGGTGCAGGGCCAAGCTCGCACCGAGTGCTCTGAAGTCATTATCCCCTCACTATTCACCTCCTCACCAGCCACCATCCAGTCCTCATCCCTCAACAACACACAATCTGCTCTCCAACAGAAAGCCTCAAAGCAACCAAACCTGTGTCCTGAAAAAGCTTTCTTTACCCTTTTGTGAAACACCAATACACTTTTGTCACCAAGACTTTAAGACTGTCAGGGCTCTCTGCATCCATTTTGATCTTTCTGCCACAACAGCATTGATCATCACTTTCACTGTTTAAAATGACAAATAGCTGCTGCCAGGTCTGGCAGATCAGCTGTCAGTAATTCCATAAGTAACTGGATAACAGGCCAAAATAAAACTTCCCTCTTGCTGGGCCTGTGTGCTTTCTGCAGCCCGTGCACTGCCAAACCTTGTTTATGAGGTAAAGAAGCATCGCTCTGTAACACTGTACAGCTGTAAGTGGACAGAGTGTTTCTGTAGCCCTCAGAGTAATACGTCTTCTCTCTATCTGACTGTCTCATCGGCTTCACAAGTCAAGTTCTGCCAGTTTAAGTTGTTTTTCATCTCATATCAATGATTTAAGCTCATTAGCTTAACCAAGGGCTTCAGAATTTGACAGAGCAGCTTGCGGTGAAAAATAGGAGGTATCCCAGTTAGAAGGTTAAACAGTCTGTCAGATGCACATTTAATCAACATTTAGGTAAATACAAGCATTGGGTCAACATTAAAAGGCTTAGGTTGGGAAAAAGCCAAAATACACTTAACATTTGATCATGCCGACCCTAATGTTAAATGTTTAACAGAGGATGGATGGACGGATGGACGGACGGACACACAGACAGACATAGAATTGAATCAGGTGTTTCTAGCTTGAAGTTGACTTTGCAGTTATTGCTGGTATCATTTATTTATTACTCATGTGAAAGAGTGAATACTGAACAGCCCGGTACGCTACTGTAACAGCAGGACCGAGAAGAGGCGATAAGCAGTGTGGGAACTATGGATGAGCAGGAGAACACGGACATCTACATTGACTCTGAAGCAGCAGGTAGTCCAGTAGCCTAACATCAATAGAGGGAAACTGGTAACACGTCGGGGACATAAAGGTTCCACCATAATGAGAACACCACTGAGTAGCAAGGAGATGCTGATCTAAACCCGATGCAGGAGAGCAGTGTCAAAGAGCTAGATAATAGCTAAGTCTGCATAATTCTTCTTGTTAGGAGACAAGAGTATCTGCTGACTAGATGTACACTACCGTTCAAAAGTCTGAGGTCACTTAGAAATGGTCTTATTTTTGAAAGAAAAGCATTTTTTTTCAGTGAAGATAACAAGAAATCAGAAATACAGTCTAGATATAGCAACCAGGCTGCAGCAACCATCACTTCTGTGTTCTAACATGAAATTGCCTTGGTTTCCGCAACATGTTGAACGGTAATGTATGTGTGCAAATTCTGGGCAAATGCTGGACAATAAATGTTGCACAATTTCATATGTGTCTTTGGTAAGCGCATGTCTATGAGAAATAGTTGTTTGGACTTCCAAAATGATTTTCAAACAAAATTGCAGGTAGATAAAACGTAATTTTCATGTAAAATTCTTAAGAAAATGAAAACAAAAAAAACAAACAAAATAAACAAAGATATTTCACAACTAATAGTTGCAGGATGCTTTAAGTGCAAAACAGTTGATCTGTGGTTCCTAATTTGGTCTCTGTATGATGTTATCTTCAGTAAAGGGTGTCTTCAACATCAATAGTAAAAACAACAAAGCCCATAACCCTCTTAGACTATCTCAGTATTTGGAATGTAGATGAAGCCACAGAAAAATACTGCAACCAGCATAGCTTAGTACTGTAATGTAATATAAACCAAATATTGCCACCACAGCAGCAAGTTGGATATCTTTTAAACGGTAGGAAGCCACAAAATGAATCCCAAAAACAACAGACAGTATCTTGATCCAGCTGCTGAAGTTAAAATGGTCGAATATATGAGTTCCGTAAATCCATATACCCCAGGTAAGACCATAAATAAAATAGTAAACATTTTAAATGGCAAATTGTTTTGCACATTTGATAAAGTAGCTCCACTTACAGTACAACTCAGTCCATAAACTGTAAAAATGCTGCTGAATAGCTGAAGAAAATGGCACAGATCAGGGATAGAAAAGCACCACATCTACGGAGACTCTTTAAACCACCTGTAACCACCTGTGTTAAATTCTGCCAGAAGAACATCCTTCTCAAGGATTATCACTGCTAAGAATATTAATCCTACCTAAGCCAAAACATTCCCCTGACCATTACAATCCCTTTTCCTCAAACGTGTGAAGAATTTGCCAGATTCTTCAGTGAGAAGCCTGCAAATTTCCTACGTTCATCAGGGCTGAAAGGAAGCTCACCTAACCCTAGCTCAGAACACCAGGAGTAGCTTCTCACCAATCTCTGCCCAAGAATTTCACAAACTGCTGCTCAGGAATCCATCCACCTGTCAGCTTAACCCCAACCAAAAGGAGATTTTTAACAATCTGGTAGACTCTAAATACCTCAGTTCAGACAGGTGTTTTCACCAGTGCATTAAAATGAAATTATTAGGCCCATACTTAAGACCAAACCTAGATCACGGATCTTTGATCTAATCACAGGCTTACTTAATTTACCTTAATCTGTTTGATAAAGATTTAACATTTTTCATATAATTAGTAAACAACTAAGTAATGTTAAATAATATCATATTACAAACATTCCAGTCAGGTTTGACAGCTAATTATTACATTTAATCAGCCCTGAATGAAGTATGTCATGAGTTAGGACTGCTCTGAGTTAATACCACTAATAATACCATTTCTGCTGAACCTTTCTACATTTTTGGGAAAATAGTCACTGTGTCTTAACTTGCCACCTTGAAAACTATGTGGTACCGCAGGGTACAACATAACCTGGGTGCTTCCCATGAATGTCTTAATTAGAACTGAATACTGGACTCAAACAAGGCACCTGGTCATTTGACTAAAAATTGCTCACCTGGCACAAAAGCCAAAAAAAAGTCTTTTAATCTTTCAGGTTTGCTTCAGTCCACTGCATGTGGGCACTAGTGATTCCCCTGCTGGTTCATGGATTCCCACTAAACACGACACCCCACTTTTCTCTTTTGTAGGTGCTGGGGAGATTTTGCCAATATGAAATCTGCATGGATGATAAATCTCTCTCTCTCTGTCTTATCAGTACTTTTACAGATTTCTTTTATCTTTTCATGGATAGTGTGGGTACTTGCCACTTTGAAGACCTTTACTGACTTTCAATCTTCTGCTACCTTCCACTACCTTTTCTGGCCATGTACATTACACTAGTAGAAGTAGTAGTAATAAAGGCGAAGGACACCCCCACTACTATATCTATCTGTAATGCTGGTGTACAGGAGAAAAGCTTTTTGGCACAGAGACTTCTCCATTGCCACTTGGAAAAAATCCACAGCAAAGCTGAGTGGCACCATTATATCAAGTTCTCTAAATACATCCAGATATCCTACTCCAAAGAAACTGTCTTCTATTATTACTTTTTTTCTTTACTTTGTACATGCCTCTATTTGATGACATCATCTGGCAACATGACCTAAACCTTCACAGCTGGTATGTATTTTCATTGATATTCTACACTTTCACAATTTTAGTTTTTATACAATACTGATAATTATGTAAATAAATCAAAGCATGGAAATGTACTTTTTAAAACTAAATGAAGACAAAACATAAATATTACTGGTTGGCCCAAAACCAAAAAAAGTCTTACGGCTCTACAAAATGAGCTACCTGGCTAGCTATCACAGCTATATAAATCAGAATTACCATCCTCAGTGAAATTTTACTCTGAATTTAACTTGCACAAAAATACCATTACAAAATTTTCAGGAATACCAAGAGAATTCCTGCATTTTTAATTTAAAAACAAGCAAAATATCATTTGTCTTCTAACTTCTAATTGGACTGATTACTCTAATGCACTTTTCCCAGGATGAAAAACAATAATTATGTGCAGAACTCAGCTGCTGGGCTCCAACAAGAAAGAGTTTATACGGTTTGTGTTAAGCATGCATCGCTGTACTGTGCTGTTCTTTTGTCCCTTCCTTAAAGCCCACATTCACTCTGCATCAAGTTGTGGCATGTTAACTTCTACTAAGAGAGGTGGAACAAATTCAGTTGTTTAGAAATACTGTAAATGTGAAAAAAGACCACTTTTCTTTGAGAGTTCAGAAAATGCAGGATGTTCCAAATGCCACCGTGTGACTGTGTTTAAATGACTGTCATCTCAAAACTAAGAATAATAAACTAGTAATTATTAGTCTGCCAAGGAACGCGACAGAGTTATGTGGCGTTGGTTTGTCTGTCTGTTAAAAATGAAATAACACATTTGGATGAAATTTTCAGGGAAGATCAGAATTGACGAAAGGACCAACTGATTAAATTTTGGCAGTGATGCAGCTTATAGTATTGATCCACAGATTTGTAGTAAAGATTTCTGTATTATTGCGAGATAGTCGCACAGTGTCACTGTAACTGACAACAAGTGAAGACTATGTTAGCTGCCTGAATTTGTAGTCTGATTACGATTCTACTACAAATCCACCACTGCGGACTTATCAGGACTTTTCCATCGGAACTGAGACAAGAAGCAATTGATTAAATTGTGGGGATGTTTTCGAGTCCCATCAATTTACGCCACATATTTAGATCACGCAATTCTGTATCCGTACATAACGTACACATGCATAACACACGCGTGTGCTCAGCGCAAAGTCATTTTGTATGTGGGTACGTCTCTAACAAATGGCCACATTTTATGTTGCCGTGATTTCTGATCATCAGTAACTAATAAGCAAATGCTGCATTTTTATAGAAAAAAAACAATGCCATATAGGGGAATGAACAGCCTCGGCAGAGTACTGAGCTCTCTGAGTGCTTTTCTTGTGATTTTTGCCATAATCTACCAGGAGCTGCTTAAACCAAGTAACCCCATCCGTGTCATCAAGTAAAAACGGTAAGAACATTTATTTTATATGTTTATTGTATTTTAATATTTGAGTGTCTAGCTTGTTTTCACTTAAAAAAAAACAGAAACGCTGCCAGGCAAAAAAAGTACATTAATAGCAAGGATTTTGTTGTTGATTTTTATTAGTTAAAGGTACAGAAAAGGAACCTCATACTATGGAATTACAGCCACATACTGATTGGGTGAATACAGACAGAGCAGAGAGAACAAGAAATTCTTTAATATTATTAGAGGGAGAAACATTTTAGCAACACATCAGCTGATTGTTAACCTTTTGTGTAATTTCAAAACACTCCTGAATAAATGAGGTACTACTTCATATTCTGAACTCATATGCCCTCTTAATCACTCTCCTCTGGCGACGATGGTCGCATAATTTCCTGTTCTGGATGAGATTCGCGGACAGCCAGTGTTGTCCAGGCCAAGGCAATCTGCATACTGGAAAGCTGGGAGAAAGGGCGTCTGGATTACCATTTGGCTGCAAAAGAAAAGGACTTCCTAACAAATATCGTAATGTGGATCAATCATATCTGGGTACAAACGTCTGCCACATGAAAAATCAATTGTAAATGGAGTTGACCCTGAATTATACTACGAATTGATTCATAGTGCAAGTAAAAGGGCACTCTCTTTACACTCTAGACAAGGGCCTTTATTTAATGTATTATTTAAAAATGGATAATAGCCATGTCTCGAAAATGTGCTTATATGAAGAGGCGATTATTGCTCTCGATGTGCTGGCGTGCCACATTCCTAAGATTAAAAAGCATGACTGCACTGTGACAACACTGCAACAAAGTCTTTTCATACACACAATCCAGAATGTGGAGGAGAATGTGGATCATATGAGAAAACCAACTAAATGAGAGCTCATCATCAAATACAACTATTAGTAAACAAAAGTGCTCAAATATACCATTTTTCCAATTTTGCACTCTGTTTAAACTTTGAATAAATCACTATATTTACAGAAAGAATAACATTGTGTTATTTTATGCTTCAATCTTCACTTTAATGTATTTGGACACAACTGGATCACATACACTGTTATATACTATATGAAACAGGAGTGCTTTGCAGGAATGACAATGAATACTTTATATACAATCTACAATACAATACAATACAATATTGATGATATTCTGGTGGATTTTTTAGTGTTATTTGTTTCTGCACAGACTTCACACACATTTTTAAATAATACAGTAGTCTCCATGATGTCCTGTTTTAAAACTGAGTGTATTGATTAGATTACCACCAAACTTCCTCGCTTACAAATCACACAATGAAACCTGCGTTGAATAAAGACCTTGAGATGCAGGTGAATATAGAGCCAGGGTGCTAGGTCAACGGTATACCACATGTATTCTCAGTTAACCCCTGAAGTCATTTTTCAAGCACAAATAGCAAACACTGACTGGTTCCAGCCTGTGGAATGAGAAGCTATGAGACTTGTTTTTGTTTAATGTGAAAGTAAACTGAATAGCTTTAGATTTTCAACTCAACAAAATATCATTTTGGGTTTTAGGAAACATTAAAACGTGGATCTAAACATCCACTCAGAGAGCGCAGTACTCTGCCACAGCTGCTCAGTCGTTCATTTCCGACAAATTAAATCTTGGAAAAAATTTGTGGCAGGAATTACGGCACTGTAGAACATGGCCATTTCAAATTGATGTACCCACAAAAACAGAAAAAAGTCCTTGCGCTGAGAACAGGCGTGTGTTATGCATGTGTACGTTATGTATGGATACCGAATGTCGTGACCAAAATATGTAGCCGGCGGCAGGAATTGATGGGACCCCGAAACACCCCACAATTTAATCAAATGTTCCTTGTATCATTTCCGACAGATAAGTCCTGATAAGTCCATAGCAGTGGATTTGTAGTAGGACCACAATCATGTGGTTCTTGTGTCATTACTGACCTTCCCTGAAAATTTCATCCAAATCCGTTAGTCCGTTTTTTGTAATGTTGCCAACAGACAGATGAACAGACACACAAACATGCCGATTGTCTCATAACTCTTCCACGGTCCATGGTGGGGTAATAAATAGAGAAAGAGACTCTTGTACAAAAAAAAAAGACTTATTGGTGGACATCCTGTAGTTAAAAGTTCACAGAGAGGTGCATGTTTTGTTGCACATAGCGGTTATATAGTTCAAGAATAAGCTGCCATGCTCACAATTCCTGTTGTCATTTTAGGATTTAATAAATTAAAATATAATCATTTCCACCTACAGGGTGTTTTTTCAGCCTCATATTGAAATACATGGAGAGCAACTGGCTCCAGTTGAGTCACTGGCTTTATGTATATTCAAGTAACTTTCATTCAAGTGCTGTCAAACACAACTGTAGATTTGTGGGGGCACTAATATAAAGCTATATTGTATATTTAGATTTTTCTTTGAGCCACCGATAGGGGAATGGAATCAAGTTGAAAGAGAAAAAGTAAATAATATGACTAATAAATTGCTTTTATTGAATACTAAATAATAAGCAACCAATTTACATAATAGCTGGTGAGAAAAGAAATTCACTGGGCGGGGAAAAAAGTTGCTGTGATAAAACACTGGGGGCTTTCCATTCGGCTCATTTATGCCTCCTCTAAATCTTTCTCCAGTAACATGGGAGTCCTTTTACCATTACCATAGATATTTAATTCCCTAAGATGCTTTACAGAGGAGCCAAAGAGTAGGAAAAGTGGAGGTGTTTTGAGTGAAGAAGCACACAACGACTTCCTTTGATCAGAATCTGTTTATTTGTGGTGAGCTGATCAGACAGGACTGTGAAAGGACAGCCTGGCTGTGGAGGAAACAACTCAATGTAATAATGCTACATTCAATGTAATTTGGAAGTGAAAAGTTAGACCTCAAAATTACAAAATTGTTGACCTCTGCGAATGTCAGGCACAGTGTGGGAGGATAACATTTTAGACACTTAGACATGAAACTGTATTCACGTCATTTAGTGGGCTGCTGGTTCAAAGAATGACGTAAAATGCAGAGGTCAAGATTGAGTAACCTGACCTGAGTGACTGAGTAGGAAATATGACTTTTGTAGAGGTTTTCTTTGATTATTTTTTTTAACATTTCAGCATAACACTGCATGATTTATAATACTGTATTCAAATTAGTAGCAGAAATAGGATTATCAGTACCAGCAGCGACTCTGATGATATTCATGTTTAGTCATAAAAGAACAGACAAAAATGTTATGCATGTAGAATCTGAGTCATAAATTAATTTTGAAATCATTCTTTGCAGTTACATTCATTCACAGCAGCTACATTCTTCTTTTCTTAGTTTTTTCTTTTAATTTTCCTTTCCAATTTCATTTTATCTCACTAAAAAATACAAATACAAGCAATCAGAAAGTGCAGTACTCTGCCAAGGCTGCTCAGTAGTAATATCATTTCTGAAGGACGAAATCTTGAAAAAAAATTTGTGACAGAAGTCATGGCGCTATAGAATGTGGCCATTTAATATAGATGAACACACAAACAAAATGACCTTGTGCTGAGCACAGGTGTGTGTTATGCATGTGTACGGTATGTACGGATACCGAATCGTTTGACCGAAATATGTATTGGGCGATGGGAATTGATGGGACTTGGAAACACCCCCGCAATTTACTCAATTGATCCTTGTATCATTTTTGATGGATAAGTCCACAACGGTGGATTAGTAGTAGGATCACAATCATGTGATTTTCAGCTGGCAGCTGATGTAGTGTTCACTTGTTGTCATATTTGCAGCGACGCCGTGACGCTATCTCGAAATGATACAGAAATCTTTAATAAATCCGTGGATCCAGATTATAAGCCGTAACGCTGACAAAATCTAATCACTTGGTCCTTTTGTCATTTCTACTCTTCCCTGAAAATTTCATCAAAATCCGTTAGTCCATTTTTGAGTGATGTTGCTAACAGACATACAGACAGATAAACGTACACCGATCATCACATAACTATGGTCCAACATAGTTACCAAACTACACTGCTACATATTTCTTGTCCTATCAGCTTGAAAAGGATGTCCGACTTCCACTAAATATTTAGGCTGTAGACAAAATTCAAAACGCTCTAGTCATGGTGACACTCTCATGTTTGTCTTTTTCTTTTTGTAATAATTTTTTTCTTGTGTCTGTGTCATGAGTAGCTGCCATCTCTTCCAAGTGATGTGAGAGGGAGCAAAGACATCCCATTCAGGAAAAAAACACCCCCATTCTTCCATTCGTACTGGGAGGACGACATGAGAATGAGGATAGCTATCAGCCGCGTTTGCCAAATGAAATGCACCCACTGTATTTCCAAAACACATTTGTTTGCTTTCCCCCTCACTGCATAATTTTACTGCATATGAAAAGGCCAACGTTCTCATCGTGAATCTCCTTCTAAAGCATAAACAACTCCCTCCTGACGGCCTGGAGCCAACTTTATCTGCATTGCTTCGAGGAAAGTTTCTTCACCTGCTTTTCAACAAAAGCAAAATGTTCTGTATCAAATTAACTCTACGGCTTGCAGGTAGATAAACCCCACAAATGGCATACAAATGTGAATATTTCACATTTGTATGCCATGTACCCATGTACCAGCCCCTTAACCCATTGAGCTATACAGGCACCCAAATATCTCCGTTTTGAGAGTAGTCACAAGCAGAAAAGTTGGTCAGACGTCAAAATTAAGTCCTGAAATTGGAGGTTTTACTCGCTTTTTTGTTTGTCTTTTGGGTTTTTTTTTGGTTTTTTTTGCTGTTAACGGCAACATCACAGCCAAAAAGTTGGCACAATTCACATCTCTGAACCAAGACGCAGGGACACTGCAGTAGGCAACAAGTACGTACAGCTGGGTTGATTGTTGGGTAGTAGATTAATTGAGTCCCTGGTGTAATTACTCAGACAGGACAGCGGGCAGACACAGATCCTCAGCATCTCTGATTATGTGGTGTTTGTGCTGTGAAAGGGGTCATTAGTCACTCTCACCACGGCAGCTGGACGTCTTCCCAAAATACTTTGTGTGTATGGGTGTGCGTTAGCATTGAAAACACACCAGAAACCAGAGACAAAGTGATGGAAATGGGAACAGAGACCACAGTAAGAAGTAAACTGAGCAATATTTTTAAAATAAAATAGCTTGGAAGATACACAATCCCTAATCGAGGCTGTTAGACTTTTGTGGCTTTCGGGTGTTACAGAACATGCAAGACAATGAGAGGATAAATATTTATCTCAAGTTTGTATATTTGTCAGGATTTTTTTTCTTTAGGATATAGTCTAACTATCTTTTCTCCTCTGCATTCTTTCCATTGTTGTCACTTTTGTTTTTATTGCTACAGCCCCAAAGGCCCGCTGCTGCTCTCCGTTGGCACACTGCCCTAGACAGACTTGGCACAGTCCTATCCAATTTGGTGCTTTGCTAAGATAGATATGTTTGCTTTTCTTGCTGCTGACAGAACCCCTCACCTCAAAATAAATGTATGAAACAGCTGAACTTTCTTTACTCGAGTTAGTTCTGAAGTTGAGTGGGCTCGTGGAGGAAAATTGCTTTGTCCCATGAATGACCACATCAAAAATTGTATAACCATTAAAGACTGATAAAAATACAAAAGTAGAAGCACACAAGTATTTCTATGATGAAGGGCACAAGAGAAGAAAAGCCTGTTGTCCAAATAATTACGCTTATTCTATGTTAAAAATGAAACCACAGTCTGACGATACAAGGTCACTATTGTTTATCATTTCCATGTCTTATACATTTATCATCCACTGGTGAGAAGACGGACTATTAGTCATCAAGTGCGCACTTGGCACCCTTTTCCAAGGCTTTTGTTAGGAATAAGTTGGCTGACAATATCAAAATGTCACCTGGAAATGACTTTTTCAAATGTATATGAAGCACATTAGCCTAATTAGCCAGCTACACCTGACGGAATCTGGCAGCGATCACTCTCATTTCAGACACTCAGAGGCTAGACATTGTGTCTCTGCCATCCAGTGAAGCAGCAGTGTACACTCATGTCCGTTGAGGCTTATAATTTAATGTAACAATGTGATATTACTGTCATTTTTACTGTTATTCTCAATATTTAGCTCTATTATTCATCGGTAATGAACTGGCCTGGCTTCGAATGACAGGTTTCCTGCATTCACATGCTGACGTCACACAGACTTCCAACCCAACTCTCCTATGTGAAAAGTCCCACGTGGTCAATAATGAGGCTATGATCTTCCATTTTGAGTCTACCCAACTTCAACAACTAACCTGATTAAAGATAGCATAGCTGTTGCATCACTACCTAAATACCTTTAGCATTATTGTTTTTATCCTTGTTTGATTACTTCTGCAAAGCACCTTGCGATTTTATATCTGTGAAAAGTGCTATATAAATAAAATTTACTTACCACATCTCATCCTCTCTGTGGAGTGTGTAGATCTTTAGACTCTCTGACCTCTGGGTGAAAAGTCCTATGACCAGCTGAAGTTTCCGTTAACAGGATAGAAGGCTTCTGAAGTCTGAAAATGGAGTCAAGAGGAGGTGCAAAGGTTTAGTTTCCTCTCAGACCCCTTGTCAAACAGTATGCTGAAAGATTAGAATGGAATTTTTACCCAGCGATACCTAGAACTACTGGATACCCCAGCTCTAAGAATATATCAGCTTCTAGGTCCACATTTATCTCTGTCACTCTTTTAACTCTTGCTGCAATTGTATACACTAAAGAAAAAACATAAATGTGTAACATGAGAGCATTAGTCAACAAACTCTAATGAATAAATAAACCTCTGTATACAATAGACACCACGTTTCAGAATCACAGAAAGTAGCCTGTGATGACAGACGTAAAAGGACAAACTAGTCTCTGACAACTAGCCGTTCACAATAGTTTCTGATGTTGACTTTAAGTGCCTAATGGCTGCAGCAGAGCCACAATATACACTGGAAAGTGAGAAGCATTACTGCATCAAAAAGGTACAAGATGCTCACTTCAAGGCTGCAGGCAAGATAAAAGCCCAACAGGAAATCTTTGGCTACTCACTCTCCTTCACAACAGACTGCTAGTCGGGATCAGCAGAGTCACCGATGAGCCTAACATGCCACTCTATCTACAATGATTGAACCAGAACGCAGGTAGTTTTAGATACAAAGACAATGCATGTAACCCACGCTGTAGGATACATCATAAAGTACTTCCTGGGCATGTTTCAGGATTGGAAAATCAGCTACACTTGAGCTTAACAGGACAGCAAATATGGAGAAAGGAGTGCTTTCGTCCCAGAGCTAAGCAGAATGAACAGATCCGTCAAGTCAAAGAGCCATCACAGGTATTCTTGCAATGACAAAGAAATATGACACTCATATGCACCACTCAGTTCTTGCCAAGCAGCGTCTCACAGTTCCATTTCTGCAGGGCTCTGACTAGGACCAATACTATTCAACTTGTATGTGCTCTGCTTCGGCAACAGTACTAGATGACACTGCATACACTTTCACTGTTTTGCAGATGACATCCAGCTATATTTACTATGAAGCTACATCAGTTACTCAAACTTCAAGCATGTCTAAAGCACTTAAATGTCTAGATGACCTGTAATTTACGGTAGACAAAATTGAACTTATAATTGGTCAAAAATAATTCAAAAATACTAACTAAATAGTCATTCTGGAGGGCATTTCCTAGGTCTATGGTCTGCTGTAAGAAACCTTGGAGCTATTTTTGAACAGGATATGTCCTTTAATTCACACTTGTGCACAAGAGTCTAGGAAGACATTTCGTCTGTGAGAAACTGTTGAAATGAGAAACACCCTCTTTGAGAGTGATGGTAAAAAGAAAAAGAAAACAGCCCACGCTTTTGTTACTTCTTTGCTGGACTATTGCAATCTCTCATTATCAGAATGCCCCAATAACTTTCTGAAAAACCTCCAGCTGATCCAACATTCTGCAGTGTGAGCACTGACAGAAACCAGCAAGACAGACCTTTAATGGGTCCCTTATAAAATCCAGAATCACATTCAAAATCATTCTCCTAATGTACAAAGCTCTTAATAACCAAGCTCCAGTGTAACTTACAGCTTTTATTTTACCAACTCATCAACAGAGCACTTTGCTCTCAGAGTACATCCTTTCTTATGGTACCTTGAGAAGAAGAATGGGATTCATTCTGCCAGCATGCAAACCAGTAATCTTCTAGCTGCAAGGCAACAATGATAACCACCAATCCACTGTGCAGTCTGTCTGGAAATTATTTAAATAAAAAAAATAAGAATTTGTGCCACAGGTGTGCAGTGTGCAGCCTCTGCAGGGATTGGCAGTGAGAGAATTTGACTCACATATGCAAGTGCAATTGGCAGTGTGTGATTGTGACAAATTATTGGGTGCACCGGTGCGACTCTTCAGTTGTGACACTCTTGTTAGCAAAGCAGTTGCGCATAACATTCAGGAAGCAAGATCCCACTTGTAGCCAGTGCTGATCATCTCTGTTGCTGAAATGACAAATAGCAGGTCATATGAGATGCTGCTAACTAAAGTCAATTCCAAGGTTTAAATTGATGACAAGGCAAAATGAAACTCCACTGCTGCTGGGTATTGTGTGTCTCTGAGGCCATGGGCAAACAGGCTCCAACACAACACAGCTGTCTACACTCAAAGACTGTTTATGATGTAAAAAATATATATAAATGCATCACCCTGTAACACAACTGTACAATCAGAGTGAAGTGAATGCTTCCGTTGTGACAGCTCTAAATTAATAATGAGTCTTCCCGAGTCAAAACACAGCTAAAATTGGATTCCTAACAGATGAAGAAATTAAAGAAATCAGCCCTTATTTCTTGTTTCAGGATTTTCAGCATTTGGAGCAGTTAGCTATCGGAAAATAGAGCATGTCAATGTCAGTATACTACATTTACAAGTATAAAAACAGTATTAATCAACATTTGATTTCTAGTGCTGCTATGAATACAGACTAAGGCAGACTGAGTGCATCCTTCACATCATTTTCTTTGAAAATTAGTGCAAGTTTCAATGTGAAAAATTGTCTGTCATTCTGAAAAAGCAAAAATAAATTGAAATTCTCTTAGAAAAATGTTAATGGCTAATAATGTATCTGTATTTCTACCTCTGTGCAAAGTCTATTAACTTTGAGTTATTTGAATAGAGAAACTATATAAAGGAAGTATGGATGTATAAGTGGTCACTGCAAGAAAATTGATACCTCCCTTACTTTCACACAATACTTAAGTAGAAGATAGAATGACTCACTGCAGTGTGATGACCGATCAAAAGTAAGAGTGTTGGGTAAGACACCTACGGAGCCCCCTAGGGGACATCCTTCCTGTTTGTGTTATATCCCTTCCTGTTGTACTTTTCTCCTCCGCGTTTGTATTTTATTCCTTCGCGTTTGTGTTTTTTTCCTTCGCGTTGTACTTTCTCTCCTCCGCGTTTGTGTTTTATCCCTCCGCGTTCATTTTTTAAGGAACACTTTTGTCATTTTTGCCCTCCGCCTTTATTTTTTAAGGAACACTTTTGTCATTTTTGCTGTTGACAAGTTGTTTTTCAAAGACGGAGTTCACGTTCAAAGTCGAACTCCGCGTTTAAAAACGAACTCCGCGTTCAAAGTCGAACTCCGTCTTGGGCCCGAGCAGTGTCACTCTGTCAGTCTGTTGAGCGTGCAGCAGGGGAGTCAGAGGACGGATTCCTACGGTACTACTTCCTGTCCAAACTTAGTTTGGAGGTTTGCTTTGCCTGGCACACCGGCTGATCATCACCTTGGGACATTACACGCCAAACGGTAAATAATTATTTTAATGAATACCACAGTGCTTCGTCTATTGTTCTGAACTCTGCTGATCTCAAGTCACATTAGCCCTTTCTGTATTTATCGCAGTTGGACTGCTTCGGTTTGCACGCCAGCATGAAGCTAAAAGGAGCGCTCGTTTTTGTTCAGTGGGACCGCGCGCGGGACGGTGCGCTTTTTATACATTCAGAGAAACAGTCGCGGTTTGGTCAGTAGAAACGTTGACAAAAACGAGCGCTCCTTTTAGCTTCATGCCGGCGTGCAAACCGAAGCAGTCCAACTGCGATAAATACAGAAAGGGCTAATGTGACTTGAGATCAGCAGAGTTCAGAACAATAGACGAAGCACTGTGGTATTCATTAAAATAATTATTTACCGTTTGGCGTGTAATGTCCCAAGGTGATGATCAGCCGGTGTGCCAGGCAAAGCAAACCTCCAAACTAAGTTTGGACAGGAAGTAGTACCGTAGGAATCCGTCCTCTGACTCCCCTGCTGCACGCTCAACAGACTGACTGAGTGACACCGCTCGGGCCCAAGACGGAGTTCGACTTTGAACGCGGAGTTCGTTTTTAAACGCGGAGTTCGACTTTGAACGTGAACTCCGTCTTTGAAAAACAACTTGTCAACAGCAAAAATGACAAAAGTGTTCCTTAAAAAATAAAGGCGGAGGGCAAAAATGACAAAAGTGTTCCTTAAAAAATAAACGCGGAGGGATAAAACACAAACGCGGAGGAGAGAAAGTACAACGCGAAGGAAAAAAACACAAACGCGAAGGAATAAAATACAAACACGGAGGAGAAAAAGTACAACAGGAAGGGATATAACACAAACAGGAAGGATGTCCCCTAGGGGGCTCCGTAACACCCACTAAATCCACTTGTTTTCATATATAGCCAACATGTTTGGTTTTCTTTTGTCCTTGTTCCCATTGAGCACATGGCCACAAAATGTACAACAGCAAAAATGCATTATTCATTATCATTTGAGGATTTTGAGAATGTCTCTCTGTTGTTTCTTCTTTTTTTCATTTGTTTTATAATCATAAAAAAAACACGGTGTGCAGTGTTGTTTCAGTGGCCCAGGAAGATCACATCATGCTGGACTGGAGCAGAAGAAATTACTTTTCTCTTGTCATGTTAATATTTAATGGAGAAGACAGAATGCAAACAGTAACATTCTGTGAGGAGAAGTAAATGCTTGGGTCCCCTCTTGATTTGGTCTGTAATTGGACAGGGCTGCAGCATGTGGTTACAAGATAAAGAAGAACTAAAATATCAGAAAAAGTATATTACAGAACACAACGTCAGTAAAACAAGACACTTGGTGAGCTTGTCTTTGAGTCTGGTCACTCAGATTCAGTTCCTGTTGGCATGAGACCATATTACCCCTGGAGTACTGTGGAATCCTTAGCTCCAAACCATAAACTCAGCACATTTTTTAATCAGTTAACTGGCTAGCCAGTCAGAACTGAGCTATAGCTCTGTCTACTACCTGCCATGTCAGCCAGGCCACTTCTGCCTAACAGCCCAAGGAGAATAACGACTGCCCCTTCATCACTGACACTGCCCAGAATAAAGAGTCAAGAGGGGGAGTAGAACGGATGGAAAGAATCTACATGCTTCCATGAATGCGTGATCACACACACACACACACACAGAAATGTCATGTGCTCAGATCAGCAGATTTGGTGATTTTTTCTGCTCTGGCCATGTCATTAACATTCATGTTGAAAAAAAAACTAAAAACGAGACGCACAATAAAACAACAGACAAAATGGAATTATCTGTGCTTGACTTTGTTGTTTAGTAATGAGCTTTACTGTATATTTTTGAGGCTGTATGGAGAACACTGGGCTTTGTTATGTGTCCACGTATTTCATCTTCAATAAATCACTATTTGTTTTTGAAGCAATGTCCTAAAAAGGAGCAGAAAATACCCATCTCATAAACACACAGCATTTTCACATTTTTTCACCTTAAATTTACACAAGATTGCCACTGTTTTTGGGGCGTTTGATGCAACAATAGATAGATATAGAGACAAAATGGTGGTATATATGATCAAATGATTAAATTAAAATGACAGATTATCAATTCTTTTGGATATTATACACTACAGATTATTGGAAAAACTCAACTTCTACTGATTTCTGTGAAATTACAGAACCATTACTTTTTTGTTGACTTTCAATATCTGTATCTAATTTTAGAGATATATTTATGGTATTACAGTTGAGTTTAGCAGTTTCATGTACTAAAATAAATTGTGAAATTATGATCTATTAAAAAATTTACAGTCTTTAAAAGAATGATTTCATAGTTATTCCTTGTTATAGGTTTACACAAGACCTTATTTTGCAAAAGGAAAAACAATTCCATCAAGTTACAGATGTTTTTTTGTTTTTTTTCTGTCTAGTACCATTTTTCATTGCGGCACTTTTTACACAGACTTGAAAATGAGCTCCAAAGAATGCTTTTTGAAGAATTCGCACATTCAGAACAGGGGGCTCTACATGCAGCTAAAGGAACATCCGAATGTGACACTTGGCACATAATGACACACCTGGAGTAAAAATCTAATTCTGGAAGCCAAGGAAGATCAAAGCTTTGACACAACAGAGGCCAGAGTTCTGGGATAAAATGGAGGGCGGCCAGTCTGGCAGTGTCAGTCAGTGATGCAGAAAATAACATCAAACATCTAATAATGTACACGGTATGTATGTATGTATGTGGGAACCATATGTTGTGGTCAGTATCAGTCAATATGAACTGAGATGAAAATAAATATTCAACTGTGGTATTTCAGGCGAAATGGCCAGGGAGAGGAATAGCTAGTCACCAAAGAGCACTGCACATAATTAACACAATCTGTTAAACTCTTCTTAAACAAACAGGGAACAGCCAAAAGACCAAAAGGGTTCAGCAAACAACCTGCCCACCTGTACTGTATAATGCACAAAGCTGCAACAATATTTGAGCATCCCATCTGTTATCAATGACTCCGATGTAGACGCAGCGCAAACACCTTTTCCGTAAGAGAAACACAGTAAAATGTGTATCCTAGCTTGATTAAAATGAGGTTTGAGTTCTCCCAAACTAAAACTGTAAGCACTTGTCACGAAGCTTTCCATCTTATCAGTCTGGTATCGCTCTATCCTTAAAATGATCCATCACTTTGTGAAGTTAAAGTGAACAAACTATGAATATAATATAATCCCTGACCAGACTGCACTCATTTTACTAAATAAAACATGAAGACTCAGAAACTTCCTGCGTTTTAGGTGTCTCTAAACTTTCCTGTTTGGTTGTTTGTTTGACAGTTGCCCCGGTTTGATAAATTGATAGAGTCAAGTGGGCAAGATTTAATGTTGTTAAATGACAGACTCTCAGTCACCAAAGCCCATCTATTTATCCATTTCCCACTACTAATCTAATGCTGGATCGCATTGGCAGCGGGATAAGCAACATTGCCTACAGGATCTTCTCGCTAGCGATGTCCTCTGGCTCATTCCAGTTGATCCCAAGGTGTCCCCAGGCCTGCTGACATATGTAATCCATCAAACATATTCTGATTCTGCCCTGTATTCCCCTCCTAGCTGGACTAAAATCAGAACACTTTCAGAGAGGTATCCAGGAGGGATCTAAAGAACTGTCTGAAACACCCAAGCTGACTCTTTTTAATGCAGAAGTACAGCAAATTTACTTTAAACTCTTTCCGGACATCTGAGCTCCTCATTCAGTCTCTTAAGGGGGCTATCTGTAAGCTGAAGATCCTCTTCACCAAATATTTCCTTATTTACCTCGAAATTTTCTCTCTTCCCTATACAGGTTTTGTTTCTTATTTTAAATGCATACTTACAGGGCATATGTTACCGCCTATGCAGATGACACCATCATCTATTGAAACAGCAGTCTGAAGCATATGTAACATTTGGGGGCTGTCCTGAAGCTAGCCAATGCTCATGGTCAATCCAAGGAAGTGTGAAATTAGACAGATTGAGTTACCATAGATAACACAACCTGGAGTGCGAGCACATTTATTTTACATATACAGCATACAAATACGAGGTTTATTGATTGACTAAGTATGAGATGGTTTCAAAGTCCAATCAACAAACAGAGGCACCAAAAAACTCCACTGGAAATGAAAGTCACGTTTTCTGCACAGTGAAATTCTGACATTTGAGATAGTAAAAGAGATGTAAATAATGCCTTGATGTTTTTGATATTGCTCAGACAGAATAATGAGTCATCTTCTATTCTCAATGTACATTAGCAGGAAGACCTCAGAGTTTGAAATTAGGCACAGCATACTATTAGTATATGTCTTGGCATGAGGTGAATAGTTGTCATGTTCCATTTGTTTCATGCTTAATGTTGAAGTCAATTTTAAGAGCTAAATCACAAAACGTGGTTGTTCACTTTTTGAAAAAAGGGACAGAAACCTAAATCAGGCAGATGTAGGAAAAGAGTCCCGTTCCAGTTGGGAAGGCTCCCATATCATACCACCACATTTGGTGTGCTCTATATTTGAAATATTGACTTTCATTTTTTATTTTTTTATTTTTTGCTGTATTCAGACACAAAGATAGTATGACTACAAACATGGAGAGAACATCATATTCAACTAAAAATAACTTGACTGGCTTTTCTCACTTAACTCAAAGCAGAAGTGGGACTCCATGTCTACCTGTCACATACAGGGAAATGTGGAGGAGAGCTACAGAGACAAAGGTTTCTTTTTCTTTTTTCTTTTTTGGAATGTTCTTTGTTTGTTCCCCAAATAATCTTCGTTATGGTTAATCCTTGCAGGTCTGATCTGGTGACACGCGCCGTGAGGGGAGGTTGACTTGACAGAGACGGGATGAAGACTGCCTGTCCTCAGGGACAGCGTTTAAAATAGGCTGACACAAAAACATACAATAACGTCTAAAAATGTGTAGATTGCTTTGGAGGACGTGTTTGCAGGCCTTCTTCTGTGCAGAATCTATTCAAAAAGTTTATTTCAAACTTGCATGAAGTTTCAGCTTTTCCAGATTAGAAAAACGAGGTGGATATTATCTCTCATTAAACGACTACAGCGAGTAAAGCCTCTCCTAGTGTTCATGTGGACACCTGACAGACTTGAAAAGTAGTCAGGAAAAGATGCTGCTTGCACCTGTTTATTAAATTATCAGTTTATATGAGAAATATGTATCTGTCTATTCAGTTATAGTGTTAGCACAGAGCAGTTCAGAGGGCAGTCAGAAAATAGCAAATTTATAAATAAATAAATAAATTACAATTATTCACTTTGGCAACTTAACATCACAGACGGTTATTTGTCCTTAATCTAGTGCATCTGGGATACTAACAAAGAGCCATTTCCAGGAAACATCTCCTGTCCCTTCAGCCAAAGAAAAATGTCTCAAACAATAAAAACTTAATTGAAAATATGAATCCCATGACATCTGCTGTATTTGAACTACTGCTATTACGAGTAGATGAATGTTATTTTGTGATTTCACGAGTGAAAACTGTAACGCTATGATATAGCAGTCCACTTTAACCACACTTTTCTGTCAGGCAAATTGATCCTCCGTCAGAGAAAAGTCTTTCACTGTCACCGTGCTATCAAGGCTTTGTGCTCAGCTTGACATTCCTTTGTATGGGAGTGCCTGATCCATGTCTGGAAAGGCTGAAAACAGAGAAGATATTGGAAGGAGCTTTATTGTAGGTCAGCCTCGAAGATGATGCCACGTGTGAAGATCAGCGATGCAAAAAACACATGAAGAGGTAGATGGAAAGGCGTCTTCCCCAAGAAGGAAGACACATTGCTTCTTATTGCCACGTGTCAGACCTGACTTTCACCTGCAGCAAGTGTACAGCAGCAGCAGTGTGGGATTAGCATGCATGTGATAGAGTTGGCGCACAGCAAAATTTGCATGAAGAAGATGTGCTGTAAAAAGAAATCAGGCTGAGGCTGAAATGGAGAGAACAAGAAAATACATGTACTACAAACACCCTCTTTCCGCTTTAGATGCAGATGGTCAGTAATGAGATTTCTCTCCTTCCCCAGATCTTATTTGAAGATCAGAGTTGGTATATTTCACATTTAGTGTATAATGATGTATGTAAGATGCTGCACAGTTGTTGTTTTTTTCTTTTTCCTTCTCAGAGAGTTTCCAGCGACTGTGCAGAGAGGACAGGCTCTGTGTTGAGAGCACATAGTTATTTCTTACTGTGGAGATGTAAGTGAATTTTACTAACAACCTACAGTGGAGCTATGAAAATGCAGTTTCAGCTTTGATTCAACAACAACGTTTTCCCTATCTTTGTGACGAGCTCCTGTAAATAAAGAAAACATGGATCCCAGTTCAAGCACATATACAAACAAGGAAACAGCTTTTCTCCCCAAAAATAGAACTCTGTCAACCAGAAAATGTTATTTCTTGTAAACAAATCATTTAAGAAATGAAGATACAGCTGAAAGATGTAAACAACAGGTAAAAGAAAAATTTTGTCACAGTCTCAAGGACTCACAGCAAACTTCACTCCAACTTTACATGGTCATTGAAGGTAAACTAAGAAAAGCATTCAGAGAGCGCAGTACTCCGCCAAGGCTGTTCCTTCCTCCATATGGCATTGTCAGAAATGCAGCATTTTTAAAATAAATGCAGCATTTGATTATTAGGTATTGATGATCACAAATTACTGCAGTATAAAATGTGACCATTAAATATAGATGTACCCACAAACAAAATGACCTTGCACTGAGCACAGGTGTACGTTAAGTACAGATAACAAATCATGTGACCTATATATTCAACAGGCAGCAGGAACTGATGGCACTCGGAAACAACCCCACAATTTAATCACTTGTTCCTTGTATCATTTCCGATGGATAAGTCCCAATAAGTCAGTAATGGAGGATTTGTAGCAGGATCGCAATCTTGTGGTTACAGTGACGCCGTGCCGTTGACTTAGAGTGATACAGAAATCTTTAACAAATCCGTGGATCTAGATTGTAAGCCGCATCACTGCCAAAATCTAAACCAGTGGTCGGCAACTGGCGGCCCGCGGGCCAAAACTGGCCCGTCAGGAATAATATCTGGCCCACCAGATGATTTTGAAAATTTGATTTGGCACGGAGCCAAGCCAGTCCGTCACCGCAACACGAAACTCACGTGGTCGGCTGCTGCCGGGCATTTCCGCGTTCGCGCTACTGGTCGGGCACGGTTGTACCAGCCAGATGTCCCTGAGCAACAGTGTGCAAAACGTGTGTGTCTCGGCAGTCATTTTTAATACATCTGTGATCAGAATTGAGATGTGTGTCCCAAGCAGCGGCGATCAGCTGTAGAAGCTCCGCTGCTCGCAACCCCTGATCTAAACACTCATTGGTCTCATCGGTCATTGTGTCATTTCTGACCTTCCCTGAAAATTTTATCCAAATCCGTTAATCTGCTTTTGAGTAATATTGTGCACAGAAAGGCAAACAGACAAACCAATGCCGATTGTCACATAACTCCACCGCGTTCATTGGCAAAGTAATAACAGGTACAGCAAAAGGAATTCAGAATGCATCTACTAGCAGACAAGGTTTCTTTACATGATGAGATGAGGCTGAGATTACCTGAAAGCTCTGATGGTTGATGATGTCTGCGATGTGTGCTACTCTGTGCGCATGCAAAGCTTCCAACACTGCTTTCAGTGAAAACAATGAGAGTATCTGAGGCATAACATTGAGGGCTGACGAGAGCGTTACAAAGCAAAGACAATGGCTGAGATCCAACAAAGTGGCACCCTGCAGTTCGACAAACCAGACAAACTAAATTAAGCTACTCTCACGTATTCAGCCGTCATATTTCCTTATCATCAAAGGCTTGTCTTTCTATCTATGTGTGCATGTATGCATCTCTAAGTATGTATAATTATGATTGGATGTTTGTACTCATTTCTTTCCAGCAGACAAAAGAAGACACTGCTGAGTTAACACAAAACATCACCCAGTTGTCCCAACAACAAGAAACCCTGCTCCCTGTTTGGCTGATGTTCTCACACAGTTTTGAAGACCTTTGGTGTTTTTCTTGTTGATTTTTTCAACCTCTGGAAAACACCAAAAGCAAGAGTAAGCATTACAGCACACTCCACAAACCAGAGGCTGAAGAAGAGGAAGATGAACTGCAGAACATTTTCTGCTGCAGGAGGTGAAGAGACTCGACCCCCTGGCCTTGAAAACGCCTTCAGACACAATGAGCAAAGAATTACTTCAAACCAAACAAAAATGTAATATTCTTTCTAAGAAAAAAAACGTGATACTAAGTCTGCTCAGACTCTGTCAACAATGGTTTGGAAATCGCAAAAAAAAAAAAAAAGAAAATGAAAATGGTTAACTTCAGGTTATACAATGCAACAATGAACTGAAAAATCTAACCATCAACAGATCTCTGCAAATACTAGAGAAAACCAAACTGCAATGAAACATACAGTCAATCAATACAGTCCTGACCATGTAAAGAGCATGTTGACTGGCCAACTATTTGTGAAAATAAGGTCACCATGTTATTCACCTCGTTCAGTTCAAAGCACCGCACACACACCACCAATCAAAAAATATATTACATTGCCTATTGTTGACACATTTCTAGAGCCCTGTACTGTATTGTCGTGTAAATTATAAGCATTTGTGGAAGCCCTTATGCCATCAAATTAATTGTGCAAGCTCATTTTGTTCTACGCTTGTACAAATTTCAATGTAAAAGAATAAAACTGTTAATTCAAAGGAAACTGTTGACTTTTTTTAAGATCTGGACAAACAAACATTTAACTCTCTTTGAAACAGAACATACAGACCAAGGTGGTACGCTTGAACAACACCACAAATTCCTCAAAAACATCAATAGATGTAATATTCACCTGTGAAAAAAGAAAGTACTCCCTTGGCCTTGCAGGTCAATGTCAGGCACTCTCTGACATTGATCTGCTGACATTTTTGACCACCTTTCCACGCAAAACCCCTTCAGTTGTTAGATATTTGAGGATTTTTTTTGTATGTACTGCTTGTCTTAAATCTTTGTGCAACATTTCAATGGAATTCAAATCTGGGCGTTGACTGGGAAATTCCATCACCGTCCTCTTCTACTTGTTCGGATCATCCCTTGGTGGTTTTGCTGTGTGCTAAGGATCCCTAACCAGCTGGAATCTTCTGGTTGAACTTCTAGTTGAACTGTCAACCTTCTGACAGATGCCCTTAGGTCATCTTTAAGCTTTCCTAAAGGGCCTGGTTTTTGCTCGTATGTTCAACTTGCAGTCTTACCTAATTGTTCCTCATGGATAGCAATAATTTTGTTTTATCCCTGGCACTCCCACGAAGGTCAAATTTGTGTAATCTCTTTTTTTTGTTATTGTAGTTTGACACCTACAGTTCAGAGTAATCTGCAGATCCTGTGATTAAATTATGAGGTTCTTGAAATTTTAGTTTTGCATCAGATATTCTGCTTTTAGACTGACATTTCTGGAGTCAGTCCTAAAATGTACATGAACTTGAAGGTGATTTTCCCTCCCTTGGAAGGATGTATTTAAAATACTTTGGAGATCACTTTGAATCCTTTGCCAGATTCATACTCATCCAAACTCTTTTATTTTTTTTTTTCTGAAGGCTTTAGAGAGCCCTTTAGATCTTGGCATGATGACACCGCACACTTCAAAAGCAATGGGAACACCAGACCTCAGATGTCAGAGATATAAATTAGACTGGTTCCACTTGTAACTTCCTCAAGAGGTTCTCATCACTGACATCTAATCTAGAATCTGTGATTCTAATTTTATGGTTTTAAATGTGTTTTTTTAAGGCCACTGTTTCAAATCGGATCAAGTGTTTGCTTGTCTAAATATGTTCAAAAAGCCAATGTGGGTTGCACTTGTATTTGATGTGAACAAGTAAACCATATTCTTTAATATTTTCTCACTATAATTTGGTTGCCATTACTTTCTGAATTAATATCTAATTAAATACTATTCTAAATAAATTGACAGGGAAACAGATTTTTTTTGTCACCCTACACGTGTGCTAACTGTGGGAGCAGTATGTATGTCTTTAGCCCATCTTCTTCATTCATTAATGAGATGTGGTTTAAGAAACCCCCCTAGTTCCCCATTGTTTTAGTAAAATACCCTGCTTTTGGCAAATATGCGTCACCATAAAATCTTAAATTAGGTCATAGTTCTGTGGGCATCTCTCTCACTGATCTTTGCGTTGATTATCAGTCTTACAGACGACAAGAGCACACAGGAAAATACCATCCTGGACCCAGAAAGCAATCTCACTGAAGCCTAAAACACAATGGGAACATAGCTGTGGTGAATTCAGACACATTTCAAGCTTTTACAATAAACAGTATTTTTTCTTTAAAAAAACGGCCATGGATGAAAAGAACTACAGCAGTAGTATCTTCTTTTTGCATTAAGCTAAAGAATAGTTGGTGAAAATTAGTATTGCTTGGATAGTACACATCCATTTCCAACTCTGAGACTGGCTCTTGCTTTCACCTTTTACAGCTATTATCACACAAGGAAAAAAAATCTCCCACAGATAAAGTTACTGTCTGTCTGTTGATTCATTTCTTAAACTTGACAAATGAAAATAGAAGGTAATGATGTAACATGAAGTCCAATAAGAGGCTCAAAGGTGCAAACAAAAACACACAACTTTAAAAAAAACACACACACACATTTCACACTTTACCTCAGCATTGTGACAGTTGTCATTTCAGGAAAGGCTGCTATCAAAGGCGAGAGACTGTGCAGTCGTAGGCGTCTGACCACTTGGGCCTGGAGGATCAGGTGTTGGCTGTGATAATGAAACTTTGATTGGTACGCAGTGACTATGTTGCCTTATTTTTCTCCTTAAATGAAGCTGTAAAATGTCAAAAGTAGACATACTGCTCCTGTAATGTCACTTTGTTGTTCTTAGAAAGAAGACAACAAAGAAATCCATAGAAAGCAAATTTGTCTTCTTTTGGATAATATTATAATGAATCAAAGTAAATCAGAGTGTCTGGGTTGTAGGATTTGGCACCCTTACACTTAAGGGACTGTTGACTGTTACACATCAGAAGTTTTAACACAAAGCCACTCAGTATACTACATATTTGACAGTTTGTTCTGTGGTACTATTGCAGCACTGTCTTGTATCCTATATTTGGAATTCACTATAAAAATGTTCCTAGTCCTATATGAGGCTCTTTGTTATAAACATTGCTCCAGCCACATATCTACAGAAGAACTTTTTAAAAAATATATAATGAAGCATTGTTCCCTTAACAGAATAAAAAATGTCCAAGAGCAGACCCCCTCCCAGAATGTCAGCGTAGTAGGAGCATTGTCTTTGGAAGTTTCAGCAGACACAACACAAGATTTATTTACGAGTTTCAGAAAAATTCAGGTCAAACTCTGATGTTGTGTTGATGCTGCCAGTGGGTGTTCTTTTCCTGCTATTACAGAAACCTGGCCTCACTGCAAGCATGAAAACACACTGTTATTGAAGATACCGAGCACTGCGCACAAGTTTTAGATGTTTAAATTCTTACTGATCAACACCAGAAGGGCAGCACATGACTGGCCTTAAATTCATTCTGCAGCATGACAATCTTCAGCAACATGACCGAGGAGCTTTGCAACAGGACCACAGTGATGTTTGCAGGTCTGTTTACATGGGTAAATTGCTGCAACTCATCAGGTAACGTGCAAACTGATGTTAGCAGTAGACGGATTATTTATTTATTAGTATTTATTATTATTATACTCTATTAATAAAGACTGAAAACAGACAACAGATTAATATTTCACAAAGGAATGCTAAAGTGAGCTATGTGATGATTGGCGTATGTTTGTAGGTCTGTTTGACGGCCGTGTAGCAACATTACTCAAAAACGGATTAACAGATTTAGATGCAATTTTCAGAAAAGGTCAGAAATAACATAAGGACCAAGTGAATTAGACTTGGCAGTGATGAGTCTGGATAAATGGATTTGTGAAAGATTTCTGTATTGAGAGATAGTGGCATGGTGTCACTGTAAATATGACTACAACTGGACACTACATCAGCTGCCTGCTGACGATCACACGATTGAGATCCTACTACAAATCCACCTTTGTGGACTTATCCGTTGGAAATGCTACAAGGAACAATTGATTAAACTGTGGAGTATTTCCAAGTTCCATCAATTCCCATTGTCTGCTATATATATTTACATGATGCAATTCTGTATCCCTACACAACATACATACACCTGTGCTCAGGAGAAACGTCACTTTTTAAGAAAGATTTCATGTCGGAAATCATACAACGACTGAGCAGCTTTGGTAGAGTACTGCACTCTCTGAGTACTGCACTCTCTGAGTGCTTTTCTTCTTCATCATGGAGTCATCAAATTTCCTTCATTTGGTTTCAGATTTTTTTCACATGATGTGATTTAGAGATGAGGCAGGTGTGCATTTTAATTTCAGTACATGTTCAAATAGTCTTTGCAACATGAATTTTGTTGTTCTTGCTCCTGAGTATCCTCTCCTCTTGTAGTGTCAATGTGCTATTGATGTGCGGTCAAAGTACAACTGAATGCAACAGCACCAGATACCTTTCCGGAAAAGCTGAGTAAGTGCCCCTCACAGATGTTTTGAATATATATTTGTGATATTACAGCAAAAATAAAGCTCCTCAAACTATCAATCTATGTAAAAAGAGTGATTCATCCACACTTTTAAAATCTTGAAATGTCAAAAAAGACATTAATTCCAGAGTCAGTCATTCAGTTTCAGTGATCATGTACTCCCTGTAAAATCATGCTCTTGTTCCTCACCTGACAGGTGTTAAATCCATCAGGATTTCCTGCTGCGGAGGCACATCTGCTTCACAGCTCAATAATGTTGCACAGTCAATGAATAAATGACAGTTAGAATCTACTGTTCACTAACTCATTTAAAGCCATTAAATTACTCCATCACATAAATTTTGGAGTTTTTTTCTTTTTTTAACCATAAATCCAATTAGGAGATTGATTAATTATACCTGCATTTGTAAATGAACCATCATTTTGGGGCAGTTTTGTTCCTCTCTTTTCCACCTGTTTCTAAACCTGCCTCGCAGGTGTGCAAAATCTGCCAACATATTATTTATAGTTCAGGTATTCTGCCTGTACATGCATCGCATCACTCCACTGATTGAACTGACAGGATTTCATTCACAGTTCTAAATGAAATGCCATGGCCGCCCTGCAGTTATGCACTCGCACTAGCTGGAGTCAAATGAGGTGCTGTAAGACAATGATCTGCAAGCACTTTTCTGTCCAATTTACATGTACATGGGAGACTACTGTGTCAAAAACTTTTATGTGTACCCACCACAATTTTAAGGTGTGTTATATTACTAAACGTGCGCTGAATGTGCCAGTGAAGTAAATGGTATACATATACGCTAATCTTCCAAATTAGACCTCTGCATCATTCTATTAAGACCCCTGACAGGTGAAGTACATAACATTAATCATGTCATTATGATGCAATGTTCCGCTGGGAAATCTTGGTGCACCACCTACCTAACCATTGTTCCAGATCAAGAACACCAGCCTACCAGAGTGGCATAACAAGCCTGAAAACTCACCTGAATGCTGTAAGCAGTAAGCTAATGTTTAATTACACAAAAACAAGACCATAGTAGCTAACAAACATAACATCTGTTGTCCCAGGCACCACAGTGACGCTGCCTTTATTAACCCCATTACGCAAGAAAAGGACATTTACTCGTTTTGCTTGGAATCACTTGTAACTGATATGATTGTTTCAAATACAACAAGAAGTAATGTGGGAACATCTGTGGCTGGGGCAATTACAGGCATAAAAACACAGAAGCCCAGTCTAATAATATCTTGTCTGAGGGTGCATCCCCAGGCATCACAGCTCTCAACATCCTCAACCTCACAAAAAACTACACAGCAGACCCTACAGTTCCAAAAACTGATGGCCGAGGAAAGAGAGAGATAACAGATGCCTTAGTATAGTTCACCTCGAATGATATGAGATCCATTAGCGTAGCTAAAGGCTACAGCTTTGGAAAATTAATGAATAATATGGAACCTGACAAGACTTTCTCCAAACACTTTATTATTTGACACACCCTATCTCTGAAATATAGTGATCTGCACGACCAATTCTTAAATAAAAAGAAAAAACATGACTTACATTCCTACAAAGGCAGATCCAAAAAATGAAGAAAGCGTTCAAAAAGTGTGTTCTTTTGTCATAGTTTCAAGTATACTTTAGTTTGGTCAACACACGCAACCTCTCATCACCTCTAAGTTAGGGATGCCCATGAGTATAAATGCGGTTTAAGCTCCTTCTCACACACACTGATGTGATGAGATTTATCCTTAAGGTAAAAGAAATGAGGGGTGGACGAGCCTTACACATGCCATGACTGTGCATGTGTGGAAGAGTGTCAAATCGGGTCAGTCTGTTCAGCAAGTTGGTGTGAAGGACAAAGAGAAAACTCAGGGTTTCTGTAGATAATATTAAACCCTAAAAAGGGAATTGAAGAAACCAGGCAGGCAAGGAATGAACTTTACAGCCACTCTTAGATAAGTACTGAGTAATAGACAAGTAAAGGGCAGAGGAGTCGCATGTCAGTGAACCCAAAGACAGGCCTGGGAGTGATTGTGAGATTTATCAGGGTGTCATTTAAGACAGCCATGTGCCCCCTCACTCAGCTGATCAATATCTGACGAGACCTCTGTATCATTCTCTTTTTGCAGAATCCAATAAAATTAGATATATATATTTATACACAAAGGCATTCAAAAAGAAAGCATTAGTTTTTGAAATATCTAAGGCATAATATTTATGTGCTTCTTTATAACTAAGTTTACATCTACAATGTGTTTCCTCAAGAGATCAAAGCACTGCAAAAGTCCTTCAGGTAACCAACCAAGCACAAAATGTTCCATAATGGACCATTACAAGAACAGACCCAGGAAAAAAAAGACTGTCATTCAGATCAACCCTATGGCTGAACTCCATGGTTGATTATAGTGATTAAAATGTAGTCATGCCTCAATCATACCATACTTCCGCAAGAAAATTGGCACAAAACCACTTGTGCATGCTCAGAATAGTTTGACAAAGTCAGTCCAAGAATTTGTTATCTTCTTGCAAAGTTCAGATTTGAGGAACATAGGACCATCACTTTGTCTGCTGCATACAAGAACTGCCAGAAGCATTAAGCAAGACAGTAGCAACACAGGGAAAAAAGTGCGACAAGAACACTGATCTCGCAGTTGTAGAATTTGTAATATACACTTGAGAATCTGCAATGTACTTTTGGTGTCTAGTTATATAATCCACTGTTACAATGTGTGAACTAGAAAAAAAAAATGAAACAATATGATGTTACATTAGTATTTTTTCCCCCTGCATTTCCTTTAGACCAAATGGTTAGGAATAATCGGATTAATCAGTGATGAAAAAGGTCACATCCCAAGTAAGACAACATTGGTACATTGTGAAACTAGTTTAAACCAATAAACTCTGTTACAACAGTCAAAGTAGATTAACCCGAATGTGAATTGGCCTCCTCTTACAACCCTTTTTGCATATATCAGTGGGAGTTGAGGCCAACAAATGATCCTACATACAGTGTATAAATCCTACAGAGTCTCACAGCTCTGCTCAAGTCCTCTACTCAGAGATTAGAGCTATGTAACCTTGCTATATAAAGATGTAGTTTTTCTCACATATGCTGAATGCTAAGTGTTGTGCCTGATTTGTCCAACAATGGTTTCATAAGACCACTTCTAGCAGACTCAGAATGTTTTCAGCAGGTCTCCTGAAATTGCATACCATGTGCTATGTATGCCACTCAGTAGACAGTTACTTCACAGGTTAACATGTCCACATATTTTAAAAGGTGTCTGACATTGCCAATCAGCGATCTGACTCTCGCATGTGTCGAGACAGTTCTCTGAGGACTTTGAACTTTCCTGTAGTTTAAATTAGACTTAATGCATTCAGAGTACAGGGGGCTGCAGGAGAGGTGAGTGTTGATTGTGTTTACCATCTGTTTGAGAATTTACACATTAATGCAACCATCTGTCCATCAGGATTACTTCAATTCTCCAGAGCTCTTCAAATCTTTACTGTGTTCTCTCTGAACAGTCAACCAAACACAACTTACAGCATACCAAACAGGCAAAGGTCAATACTGATGATGATGAAGGAGATGCTCTTCATTTCTGGTGACACCACAGACAAGCATCTTTACCCTGATCAAGTAGAGCTTTGAACTTTGGACCTCTTTCCCTTCTTCACCAAGAACAGGCAGAGAGAAGGCGGGGAGTTTAGAAGTAAATCTCCAATGCGTACTTGGCCTGTGCATTTATATGCAGTCAACAGCTGCATTTACATGGATTATTATTCCAAAGATAATCAGAGTAAAAACAGAATAATGATGTCTGATGTAGACACCCCAATCAAAGGGAAAGTGGCAGCTTGAATCATTCACAATCATTTCAGTCATTGCAAAACTTTTGTCATGGAACTTTTAGTTTAAAGTCATCAAGATTCTGTCAGTGTATACTCCCCCACTGCATGACATTTGAAATTAAGGCAGAAGCCGCAGGTGGCGCACATTATTCTGTTAAATAACACAGTTTCTGCAATAGAATGCATGAATGAAGGGTATTGATTGTGCTCAATGTAGTTCCATCTTTATTGCATTTTTGCTAATAGTGAAGTGTTGCATTTGGTCTTGCAAAGCTGGATTTTTTCCGATTATCGGAGGGGTGCTCAGGGCTTGGACATCGAGCTTCAAACTGCATTCATGCGCCTCATCAACCATCACGACCACACTTCCTTCATCCCTTTAACCCTTGGCTCTTTGAGCTAGAGGAGGAAATGGTGGCAGTTGTCTTTGATATTAAGAATGGTTGATATAACCAGGCTCAGACTACAGAAAGAGACTGATGTGCTGACTATCCACAGAGACGGACCGAATAAGATGAAGTCATCCGTGATTTAAGAGGTCATTCCGGTGTCACAGAAGAGGCCTTTCTATTTAGGCTGTTGATATCATTGTAGCCATTATTTACCACACTGGCAGGCAAAAAACATGCTATTCTCAGCCATACCAGGACTCACTGCTAAGATGGCCACTTATAGTTAACATATTCTTATCAAAGAAAAGGAAAATCACTTTGATGCAGATGACAAATGCTCAAAGAGAAGAAACCTTATCTTAAATTTTAAGATACGGTTAAATACACCAAAAAAATAAAAAATTACAGAGATTAGGGGGGAGCTGATGGCTGGGTGGATAGGGCACATGCCACATGGGTAAAAAATGTCCTCAGCAGCTGAGTCCTGGGTTTAACTCCTGGTCAGCCATACTGTTGCCGTGTGCTCTCTTTTCCCAGATTTCTTGTCCATCTCACTACTGAGCTTGTCAACAACAAAAAAATCTGAATCAGAATCACTTTATAATAAATACATCTTTCAAGGGTAAATACAATTAAAGGTGTAATGGATGTGAATAAAAACTTCAAATTGCTACATTTGACATCTTATTTATTCATTTTAAATCATACTGGCTACGTAGCTGGGGTTGTTCAATTGACCGTGAACGCGTGCTACTATTTGTAGGCATGACCACCCGTGCAGTGATAATTGCTCTGACGTACATGCATGCCTATTATTTGACCAATGCATTGATCTAGTAAGGCTGAACAATATGTCAAAACATTTAACATAATAGCTTTTTTAAATATCAGTAGATAATGGAAAAGCATTTCTATGTACCCTTTTTCCATCGGTCAATACTGGTTGAAGTTGCGGTTTGGCTGCTTCCGCCCCTATCAGTAATGATGTGGATGAGACACTCCCCAAGGGTCACCTCACTAACACTTCATCAGTCTAGAGCACGTGTATATTGCTCAGGGCCATACATACTGTGTGTATTACTACAGTGAAATGTAATAGTGATATGGAATGTAGAGAAGGTAACAGTGGCTGAGGTGCAACAACAGAGGTCAGGTCATTCTGAGAAAATATTAAACAATGAACAGCAGAGGGATGGCATACAAAAAGCCTCATTGGTATGTGCAATCTTTACCAGGAGACAGGAAAACAAAAGAAGGATGAGGTGAGAAAGACATATTGATAGGGAGAAGATGGTTTGGCAAGAAAGAGCAAGAGACCGCCTGAAGGAAGACAGAGACGGGGATAGTGGGGGGAAGAAAAACGAATTGGGAAGAGTGTGACAGCTCCACCCAGTGGTTAGTGAGCTTCAATCTCTTTTCTGTAATAAGAGGGGAGGTCTGTGGTTCTCAGTGTGACCAAGCAGGGCTGTGTGATGATTCACATACAGACATTCACAGCAGCCACACACACAGAAGGCATTGACATAACTGTGTCAAAGTCATCATATTAGCAATGTTAGCTATGGGTCAGTGCTGGGTCACCTGAAGTCAGGATGTAACGCTGCTGCTTTTCCACATTACGTGGCTATTTTTATGCTCTATATGTCTTTTGTTTGGATGCTAACTGCACTATTATGTCATGATAAAGGAAACATGAAGAAATGTTAGAAAAGGAATCTATTCATAGCCTAAGCTGTTCTCCTATTATTACTTGTCTTGAGATCTGTAGATGAGAATAAAGGAAGGGGAATACCTCATCAACCAATGTATGCAGCTTTTCAGAGAGGTCCAAAGCTTTCAAATGAGTAATTTCTGTTATCGCTCCTATATCAAAACTATCAGTCATACCTACAACAATTATTCATCTTTTCAAGGTAATCTGAGCATGACTCAACACTGAATTATGGTCTGTTTAATTTAGTTTTTTTTTTAACAAGAATGTCCGAAAATGACTCACATCAAAGTAAAAAGTCAGTCAATGAAAGAAAGGTCAATTAATAAAATAATAATATAATTTTCAATAATTCTGTATGGAATTTGCATGTTTTCCCTGTGCATGCGTGGGTAATTGATGATTCTAAATTGCCCGTAGGTGTGAATGTGAGTGTGATTGTTTGTCTGTATATGTAGCCCTGTGACAGACTGGTGACCTGTCCAGGGTGTCCCCTGCCTTCACCCTAAATCAGCAAGGACAGACTCCAGCCTCATGCGACCCTAATGAGGATTAAGTGGTGTATAGATAATGGATGGATAAAGTAAGTGATTGCATTCACCCCCTTCAGAGTAACTCACCTAATTGAACACAGGTGCAGCTCGTTTGCGCTAGAAGTCTCATCACTGAAATCAACATCATCTGAGTGCAATAAATGTGTCTCAAGTGATTGAAGTAAAAAGACACCTGAATCTAGCAATCCATACTCCTAGCTATAAGTATGCCATGAAGACAAATGAACAGAAGATTTTTCGAAAGCGAAAGCCACAAGATGGACACAAGAAAATGTTTAAGTCACTCAATGTCCCTTCAAGCACAATTTAATCCATTCTTAAGAAATGCAAGGAATATGGCATATGCATTAATCAGAATATTATGGTAACACTTTATAATAACTATACACTGTTAAGCATTAGTTAAGCATCGGTTCAGCATAATTTAAGCATTAGTTAATCCTTAAATCCTCATGAACTCATCATGAATTCACCATTAGTAATACATTACAAAGCATTAGTAAAGACAGTTTTAAATGTTCAACCAACACATTATTAAGCATTAGTTAAACATTAGTAAAGTGCTTAATTCATCGTTAACTCATCATTTGTAACTAATTAGTTATACGTGCTTAATTAATCATGAATTCATGATCTGTATGACATTTATTATGCATTACTAAGCACTTAATAAATCCAGTTAAAATGTTTTGTTGCTCATTGATAATCTCAGTTGTTAATACTTTATAAAGGGTTAGCAACTGTGTTAGTATATGATTTACAAACACATATTCATCCTCAATGAATAACTTATTAATGCGGTTACTACTCATTAGTTCAGTATATTCCGTGAGCCCATCTAAAGTGAGGACTATCTATGCTTTATAAAGCATTTATAAAGGACACAGAAGCAAAGATATACAAAGTGTCAGTTTTATTGGTCCCAAACAATACAAGCTCTTTTAAATACACACTTTAAACAAATACAATCTATAAGATTTCAAGTAAACTTGACAAACATCTTCAAATAACAACAGTCTGTGATCGTATAAAATAGAAAAATAAAATACAAGCTCTTTTAAATACACACTTTGCAATCCTTAACATTTCAAGTAAACTGGTGAACTATCTCTTTAGGGCACACACACACCAGAGGTAAGTGGCTGCCTGATTCTGGGATTCCGCCAGTGCATTTCAATGGGAAACGAGTACATTCCTCCTCCTGCCAAAGGTAAAAGTTGCAGGAGGAGGAATCCGCTCGTTTCCCATTGAATTACATTGGCGGAATCCCAGAATCAGGCAGCCACCTACTTCTGGTGTGTGTGTGCCCTTGAAGTGCACAAAGTGCTTTACAGTAAAACAAATATACCGTTTTCAAATATTGCAAGATAACACTAGATCATTTCTGCAACCTGTTTGCCTCTACGATCAGCTGCCATCTCTCCTGCGGGTTCTCTCTCCGACTTCCGCATTTGAGAAAATTAAAAAAAAAACGCGCGGTCTCGCTCTCCAGAACCGCGGAGGAGGCTGGGACTTGTAGGACTCTGGGACGTGTAAGACGCTACTGCGCATGCTCTTACCGTCAAAAACGCTAGTGCGCATGCTCCAAAATGCAGAAGTCACGCTGGGGAGATGGCAGCTGATCGTAGAGGCAAACAGGTTGCAGAAATTATCTAGTGTTATCTTGCAATATTTGAAAACGGTATATTTGTCTTACTGTAAAGCACTTTGTGCACTTCAAGGGCACCCACTTACCTCTGGTGTGTGTGTGCCCTAAAGAGATAGTTCACCAGTTTACTTGAAATGTTAAGGATTGCAAAGTGTGTATTTAAAAGAGCTTGTATTTTATGTTTCTATTTTATACGATCACAGACTGTTGTTATTTGAAGATGTTTGTCAAGTTTACTTGAAATCTTATAGATTGTATTTGTTTAAAGTGAGTATTTAAAAGAGCTTGTATTGTTTGGGACCAATAAAACTGACACTTTGTATGTCTTTGCTTCTGTGTCCTTTATAAATGCTTTATAAAGCATAGATAGTCCTCACTTTAGATGGACTCATTGAATATACTGAACTAATGAGTAGTAACTGCATTAATAAGTTATTCATTGAGTATGAATATGTGTTTGTAAATCATATACTAACACAGTTGCTAACCCTTTATAAAGTATTAACAACTGAGATTATCAATGAGCAACAAAACATTTTAACTGGATTTATTAAGCGCTTAGTAATGCATAATAAATGTCATACAGATCATGAATTCATGATTAATTAAGCACGTATAACTAATTAGTTACAAATGATGAGTTAACGATGAATTAAGCACTTTACTAATGTTTAACTAATGCTTAATAATGTGTTAGTTGAACATTTAAAACTGTCTTTACTAATGCTTTGTAATGCATTACTAATGGTGAATTCATGATGAGTTCATGAGGATTTAAGGATTAACTAATGCTTAAATTATGCTGAACCAATGCTTAACTAATGCTTAATAGTGTATAGTTATTATAAAGTGTTACCAATATGATTATTATTTGTAGTAGTAGTATTAATATTAGTTAGATTGTTACACTGTTGTTGCATACAACAACTGCTTCTTGATATTCACCAGTTAAATCTTTTTAGGAGAGTGGCAAAGAGTAAGTCACTGTTGAAAAAGCTAACATTAAACCTGGACAAGAGTTCACCAGAATGCTTGTAGGAGCTTCTGAAGTCAACTGGAAGAGGGCTCTTTGGTCTGATTAGACCAAAATTGTGCTTTTTGGCCATCAGACTAGGCGCAATGTTTGGTGGATAAAAACCACTGCACATCATCACAAACACGCATCCCCATGTGGAAGCATGGTGGTGGCAGCATCATTATGTAGGGGTAGTTCTCTGCAGCAGAACCTGGAAAGTTTGTAAGAATAGAAGGTGAAAATACATGCAGCAAAACAGGCATATCCAGGAGGACAACCAAATGTAGTCTGTAAGGGAACTGCAACTTTGGAGAAGATTTGCTTTCCAGCAAGACAGTGACCCAAACCATACAGCCAAAGCTGCACAGAAATGGTTAAAAGACCACAAGGTAACTGTTCTGGAGGGCCAATTTGTGGCTCGACTTGACAAAAGCTGTGCACTTATGATCCCCGTGCAACCTGACAGAGCTTGCAATGAAGAATGGGTGTCCAGAGGTGCAAGGTTGACAGGGACCTATCCACACATGCTCAGTGCTGTAATTACAGCCAAAGGTGCATCTACTAAAAACTGACTTAAAGGGGTTGAATCCATTATTTCACATTTTGACATTGGTGGGTAGAAGTCTCTTTTCACTATTACATGAAAAGAACTCATTTTGGAAATTGCCAAAAAATATGTAAAATAAAATAAAACTATTTTGACCATGATTCAATGTGGAAAAGTAATAAAATGGGAAAACTTTCAACGACATGAATGCTTTTTGTTGGCCTCATATACTCCTGGAAACAGAGTTTTCAGAAACAGTTCCTTTAGGATGATTTCCTTTTTTCTGGCATCACACTTATCGAACGCGACATTACAGTCTAAAAACTTATTTTCCTAGTTGTATGATAAGTCTGTCTCACTGATTAGCCTATATGAAACTGTAAAAAGTATCATTTTAAGCATAGTTACATTTGTAAGTAAACGAGGTTGCTAGCCGGCAACAAGTCACAGCTGTTCAGTTCATTTCAAGTCTGAGGGTCGGACAATAAATTTGGGTCTCTCAATGCTGCTCACATTTACAAAATTTGTCCTTTCAGTACAAAACAATATTTGATTAGAAGATGTTGTCAATGTCCTCACACAAAATAATTACAATGTTTTGTGTGAAAAAGATGCTGAAGTCAAAAAAACACTCAAAGGCAGAATCCGCATTCTTGATGTCTAGGCTCAGGAAGTTCCAAAGATATGTAGCTAAATATGCAGCCGGCACTGAATTCTTATGCATAACTCCAGCAGGCCCACTTGAGGGGCATGACAGCCTGACATTGAGAGCTGTGTACTTAGTCATTTTTTCTGCCAGAATTTGTATTTTGAACTGTCATGCTATACATGCATTAGATCACTATGTTCAAAGCCAGTGTGATCTTACCCTTAAATTGGAGTAGGAGAGAAATGTTGACAGCAGTCACTTCACATTCTATTCTGGTAAAAGAGAACATCTTTTGATGCAACAGTGCAAAGTCATAACTGTGATATTTAAAAGACAAGGCGACTTACATTTTGTCAGCTGAGCAGCCGGGCCACCAAACTGTAATGCATACTGACCTTGTGAGCTTTTAAATGCCACCACTACAGATAACTAAGTTTTCAGTTATAGGAAAAAGATATTATTTTTATTACAGTGCTGTGTCTGACACACAGAGAATCCCACTGAATATGCTGCAAAGTCAGATAAAGATACACTACCATTCAGTAGTTTCTTCAGTAGTTTCATTCAGACAATTTAATGTTTTCCATGAAAAGTCACACTTACATTCATTTGCTAACATAATTACACAAGGGTTTTCTAATCATCAATTAGCCTTTCAGCACGATCAGCTAAAACAATGCAGCATTAGAACACAGGAGTGATGGTTGCTGGAAACGTTCCTCTGTACCCCTATGTAGATATTCCATTAAAAATCAGCCTTTCCCAGCTAGAATAGTCATTTACCACATTAACAATGTCTAGACTGTATTTATGATCACAGGGGGTCCTCGGATATTGACATGCTTGACCTACAGCATTTTGTTGTTACGTCGTAATTGGTTATGGGAAGTTCTCAGCTATACGACGGCCTAAGGCGTTTCGTCGCTACGTTGGCACTGGTTACGCTGCATCGAACTAGCTGGCGAGCAGAGCGGACGAATACGTCGTCACAGGGCGCTATAAGACAGGGTTCTCACCAGGATTTTTTATCAGCATAATGGCAGGTCCTCGCGGAGGCACGCGCGCACGCGCAATAGACGAGAGCACGCATGCGCAATAGACGGGAACGGGTCAATCGACAGGAAAGTACGGCTGAGGTGGGGAGACATAAATTAACCTAGATAGGCACCCAGTCGATGAAAACAAACGCACATGGCGCTATCTGTCAAAATAACAGCGCAGCGGCCCTAATCACAGTGTTAACCCTTCCTGTTCGGCCCCCGACCGTGGTCAGGAAGCCCGGGGTTAACCCCATTCACTTCCTCAGCAGCCGTAGAGGCAAAGACACAGGAGCCCAGCCATATGGAAGAACACTGCAGCCTTTACTGTCTATCAACAGTGGCTGAACCGCACAGTACCGCCAACCCAGCAACTACACACCTTCTCTCCTCCTCTACCGAACTGCCGTCTCTCGCTTGCGCTGCATTCAGGGTCGCTCGGGCCGTTAGACAGCGTAACGGCCCGTTACGACAGCGTAACGGGCCGTTAGGCTGAAATGCACTGGCGAGAACCCTGTAAGAGGAAGACGGCTTTGTTTGCATTTGCCAGTTGTACACCATATTGCATTGTGCTACATTCACTAACTTTTTGCCCTTCATTATGGCATATACTTTATGACATGACATGACATATGCCATGTGAGTTCTAACTTACACCGAAAATTGACTTACGTCATGCCGTAGAAACTTACTCCGACATAAGTCGAAGACTCCCTGTAATTTAATATTATCTTCATTGAAAAAAACTGCTTTTCTTTCAAAAATAAGGACATTTCTAAGTGACCCGAAACTTTTGAACGATGGTGTACATTTTGAGATGTCATAGATGTGATAACATGACAGCTTATTCACATCATATATTCATACTGTGATCCATAATAACCTAATTCAGAAAAATTTGCTGTAAAAATATTGCATCTAGTTCATATTCTTATGTTTTTAGAAATCTGATTATTATCATATCAGGAGAGAAAGACAGTTCACTAAGCTGACAACATATTGTAAACAAAGTCTCTAAAGGGCCCCTGTGTGTGAAAGAATCATCACAAAAGCAGCTGTGCAGTTTGCAATATGGTAATAAGGCGAGGGGAAATAGGCAGAACCAGTGGAAAAATTAGGACAGAACCTAACTGCCTGCTGTTATCTCAATGTATTGAGATGTTACAGTATGTAGCGGTAAATATTTCCACTGTTACAGCATTTAATTATTCCAGTTGGTGTATAATGAAGAATAAGCATTACTGGGTAATTTTGCCCACTTACAGAGCTAATTAGTGAAAAATAAACCAAAAAATAGAAGCCTATATGTATCAAGTGCCTTCTATTTGTGTTGTTTTCCTGTATTGTGCTTTCCCAGTTGCTTTAGGTGTTAATAAATGTGTATTTAAGCACACTGTTATTGTCCATTGCTACTGATTTCATTATTAATGTTGGCAAATTCTTACAGTGTATTTTTTGTATCCAAAGTTCCACGTTTTCAGATTTATACATAAATAACAGAATATGAAATAAAAATACACTATCACTGCAGTAAAGTATATATTTTCAAACTGACTATTCTGAATTCTATTTTCAGCTGAGCGAAGTGGATTTTTCAGTTCATACGAAATAAATGAAATGAAGATCTGATGGGCTCATAAAATCTGAGCAGTGTTAGTAGTGTAGTGTAAACTTTAATTTGTTTGAAACTGTCTTCAATTGTTATTTAGTACAATTAAGTACAAACATTCTTTTCATTTAATTTTAAAACATCAAATAAAGCTTTCACTAAGTGATCTCCTCAATCATATTTTGATACAGAAACATTAGTCTTAGTTGTATCAATAAAACAAGGGCTAATTTTAGAAGAAAAAGAATAGAACAGCAAGTCCAAATGAGAATAATTTTACTGTTTTCACTATTATCATGTCTAAAATCTATACAGATGCTTCTATGCATATACAGTTAACAGGCATTTGTCATTATTTCATGCTGATGCAAAACGCTAAAAATGCAGACTTATGCTAAAACACAGTAGTATATCCGACCATTAATATCAAATAATTAAAAATCAAAGTCATTTCAGTGTTAGCATGTGCCAAACTTCCATCCACAAACTTTTTCTTTTCAGGAGCATTTTGTTAAATGTTTTAGAGTTGCAGTAATGTGATCACCCCCTCTATATTCTTCAGGTCAGCATTTCACTAAAACCGATGTGTTAGCACCTTTCGTTGTTATTTTAGAGGTTTGCAGTGCAGGAGTTTGTGACGCTCTTCTGCCTCAAAACCAGAGAATGTCGACACTCCTGCCCGTTTTTGACCAGCAGCAGTTATCAAGCCCCAGAATGACATATATACCAAAAAAATTCAAGTGCATATAAGGACAAGAGTTTTTGCCCAAAAAAGACCAATACTCCAGATGAACCAGCGATAAAAAACAAACATCATGTTACTAATATACAAGAGTAAAATAAAAAAGGTCAAGTCAGTGTATTTGTAGAGCACATTTAAAAACAGAAAACATTGACCAAGGTGCTCTACAAACAGACTGATCAGATAAAAACATAGACATCAAAGTGAGGATAAAAACTCAGCACACTGAGAAAACTTTAAAGCAGAAGAAAACAAAAGTGCCACTGGTTGGTTCCATACTTTTGATATGGGAATTTGATGGTTTCCTTTGTTATGTGTTGTAATAAACTAAATTTCTTTGGACTGTTGGCCAGACAAAATGAGAACAACTAAAGACAAACCTCACCTGTGGAAGAATATACAGGGCAATTCTTCCTACTTTGTTATTTTAAGACTAAATGATTAGTAAGGCTGGATCCGAATATCCCGAATATCCGAATATTCGTTCGCTACGGCGGTATCCCCCCCCCCGGTCGGACGTTACCGGGCAGAAAGAATATGGTGTTACTGTCTTCCCTCCGCCTTTGGCCCACATCGGTTCATCCCGTCGTGTGATCACATAAACGTATGCACATATGTGTATGTGATCACCCCTTCCTCCCCACAGACGAAAATATTCAGAGCTCGTCTCTTCCCTTCGCCTTTGGCCCACTTCTTCTCATCCCACCGTATTTGTTACCACCACCCGAATGGCCAGGTTGCTGCCGACTCTGACGTCACGCTTCACTTCGTAGCATAAACACAAGACAAGATGTGGAAGACCTCCGCTGTTTGGGAATTCTTCAGTTTAACTGAAGACAAAACGAAGGCAAAATTCCACTATTCGGGCCAGCCCTAATGATTAGCGGATTAACAAGAACATATTCAGCTGATTAATTAATGAGAAAAATAATTGATATTGGCATCCCTAAAAACGCCAAATTCATTGCATCAAAGACAACTCGTGAAGTTAAGAATCCCTGCATTCCATTTTGAAGGCAAGATGACATTGAATTACTGCCGTTTCATAATGATGTGAGTGGATGATGACAAGCAGCTGTCGGATTAAAGGTTGCAAACACAGAGGAGTGCTTAACAAACGCAGTTTTTTAATTGAAAGTGCTGCTTCTGACTTCAAGCTAAAGTGAGACAGATGCAGACGATATAAACTGATGCATGAGAGTAAAATAATGAGCGCTTTCTTTTGTCATTTGGCAGAGAGAAAAACACTCCTTCAAACTGTTCACTCGTAACAAGAAACATACTTCGATTGTGCCTTTTTTTGTGGCCAAAAAACTGATCAAGATAGAGAGAGAGAAGAACAAATACCAAATTCTGATGCTCTGACATTACAGGTTATGTAAGTCCAAAGGGGATGATCTTTTTGGCTGCAGTACATGATGAATGTGCCTCAACACTTTGCTTTTATCTCTTACCAACCAACCAACCAAACAGATTTATAAAATTCTGGGTATTTAGTCATGAAAACATTAAAAGAAATGCACCACAACGTTTTCACACATAATAGACCACTGCCAACTATAGCTATTTCTTGCTTGAGTAAACCCATATTATTTAGCAGATGTTGCAATTACGGGAGCGGCTAATTGCAGTCTTGTCTTAAGGGCCAGTCTGGCAAAGATTTTAAGATGATAACAAAATTACCAAAAGAAATTAATGCAGAAGAGATTGCTTTTTTAGTACGTTAAAGCTGTATTCATGTTCAGAGTGGTATATTTGTTGTCATGGCTCATAATTACAACCTTTTAAACAAAATTACAAAGATGTTTCCGAAAATTGCTTCTGATTTCTTTTGAACTGGATTGTATGAAATATTTCAATCTTAAAATCTAGTCTAAGAGAGATAACAGAACAATTCTCCTGAGGCTATAAATAAACAACTAAGAAACGCATAATGTAATACAGCACTTAGTTGCTTTCAAATAACATATCAATACGTCTATCAAACAACGGGTCAGTGTTTGTTGATTATACTATAGATGCTAACATGACAGTAAAATGCCTTTGCTTGCTTCTTAATGATGAACAGCATACTAACAGTATTGGACACATTCAGTGTTTAGATTCTTATCCATCACACGGTACCATCACGGTGGATTCTGATGTGTCCTTAATCCATTCTGCAGCATGACAGCAACCCCAAACATCAAGTTAGAGTCATAAAGAAGCATCTTCAGGCACAAGAAGAACATCGAGTTCTGCAACAGATGGCTTTGCCCCCACTGAACCCTGATGTCAATTTGGAGTCAATGGAGTCAGTCCGCGATGACACGGCAAGACAGAACATACACAGACAGCATACAGCCACAGAGGAACTGAGCAAAACTGTGTTGTTTTGGGTGTAGTATAAAAGGCAAGAAGACCTAGTGGTAACTCCATTTAGGTTTTTACTGTTTAATGCATCACACTGGGATGGATATAAGGGTCATTCCAGAATTGGAGGACATTTGGGCTTCAAAATGTTTGAAAAATTATCCTTCTTTTACAATTTTCTGCTACATATTCACCAATAATAGGCAATAAACTATCAAAGGCTTGAATAGCTCAGCTTACACATCAATGATACCATTTTTATTCCATGTTTTATTTGTTGTTTGCTAACCCTACTCTAATCACAGTAACAGGGCTTCAAATCCATGCTAATGTTAGCTTTCTTTCTTTGTAATAGAAGCATTTAGCTAGCTGTTACTGCTGACCAAGAGGACAAACTTACTGATGTAAAAAATTAAGAAAAAGTAAAATGTATGTGTCTTATTCTGATAATATGCATAACAGGGATGTATGAGGTAGAGTGAGAAATTCAATGAAGGCTGACAATGTTATGAAAATATGGAAAATAGAAGAGAGGACATAGCTTTGCTAATTCCAGCGTTTCATGTGATTCACTGGCTGTGTCCGAAATCGCATACTAACGTACTACTCATACTAAATGTGACGTCAAAATAAGTATGTAGTGCGTTCACACTGGATAGTATGAATAGATTGAGTACGCGAGAAATACCCGGATGTATACTATATCCGGAAAAATTTTAAGTATGCGCGGTGACCACACTAGTCATACTCAACCGCCCCATAATGCTTTGCGAGCTATCCACCAAAATGCAAGCCTCCGCGGGATATGTGGCCGGACCGCGGCGATTTTTATTTTGTTTTATGTGGTTAAGTAGTCATCCTAATCACCCCACAGATTTGAGAAATAGGCGTTTTCTGACCAACGTTTTAAATTTGTCAGACGCCTCACAACGTGCTACTGAATGCTAGCAGCTAGTTGCAGCAGCTCGCTTTGCATACAGAACAAGTAGCAGCTACCTTGAGTAGCCTGCAGCTACAATTGAAAAGATTCGCACAATCTGGCTAATAACTGCATGAGGAGTGCCGGCTTGAAATTGCCACATTAATTATGCGACTGTTTGTTAGCGTAAAATCGACCTGAAGCCGGCATTCAGCCGAGATATTTGATAGCCGTACTTCCGGTTTTTGTCGTCGGAGGTTTGAAATGCATTATGGGAAACGGAGTAGTATACTACAGTGTGAACGGTCGGCATTCTAATCATACTTATAGTACGTAGTATACAGTATATACTCATTGAGAATGTAGTATGTAGTACGTTAGTATGCGATTTCGGACACAGCCACTGTTTTCTTCTTCTTCTACCAGCTAAAAAGGTTATGCTAACAGGGTTGTTGTGGGACACACATTCCATGCAAATCAATTATTTAAAATATGTTACTTAAAAAAAATCCAACAATTACAAGAGACATCAGTGAAAAAATAATACCAAAAAAATGAGTTTTGAATTTCATTCTGTTTTATTTGAGATTCAATTTGGTCATCAGGGGGGTGGGATAAGAGAAAAATGGCATTTTAGGGGGAACTCCACACTTTTTTGGTAATTTAAGGCCCTGTTTACACGAGGATGCTTGCCGCTAAAAACGTCAAAATATTTCAACAAAACACCCTATCGTTTATACGAGGATGGCGTTTTGGGGGCTTAAAAACGCAAAAATTTGAAACTGGCCTCCAGAGTGGAAAAGTTGAAAACTCTCCGCCGTTACGTTTCCGTCTAAACAGCAAAACGCAAAACTTTGCCGGGAAAAAAAAAAAACTTTGCCGAGATCTGACCACGTCGCGTACACGATTACGTCACATACGTGCGCCGGTGCTTTGGTTTACTGGCCGGTACAGGGAAGTAAACAAAGATGTGTGATTATTTCCATCCTTCATACCTTCAAGCAACTCTGGCAGCTCTATGTACACTACAGGAGTCGTACCAACAAACGTACAGAATCTGTACAGATTCCATTCATGACATTTACCGCGGCGGAGATCTGAAAAGGGAGATAGTAAGCATGCGCGTAGACATGGCGGAGTTTTATCACAGTGCCACCCAGCTGCCTGGCATGCATATCCAATTGAATTCCACACACTATAGAGTCACCGTATATACGCAGATTTCCTTCAAAACCGCTCGTCTAAACGTGAAATAAAAAGTGAAGACAAGACGCCACTTTTGTGTTTTCTGTTAAGATGGTCCTCGTAGAAATGTAGCCTAAAAAATATTTTCAAGCACTCTTTTTTCGTAGGTTTTCTTCAGATGTGGTCCCAGGACAAGTAAATTTACATAACAACCGCATGTTTTAGTATTTTGTACATGGACTATTTGAAATTTGATGGGTGGGATTTAAAATGTCCTCCAATTGTGGAATGACCCATAAACCATTCATAATTGCAATATTATTAGACATTGTTCATAAAACCTTTGCATAGTATTATACTGTTTAGAAACTCCTTACATATGACATTAATGCATTGAATTCAATTCATATCTATGTGTACAGTACATATGATTCCTGTGCATTTAACTCTACTGATTATACATCAGTGAAGGCATTATCCAAGTATCATGCTAACAAAATGACAGCAACAGCAAATAGTGCAGAGTTAAAAAAAAAAAAACCCACAAACAACTGTCTTCCTGCATTTTGCCTGAAGTCTGCTGAAAAGTCTGTAGGTCTCTGAAATCATGACAAGATTGAATGAATCGTGAATATGAATGAAATGATACGCTTCAAGCACTTTAATATAGTAACTTGTCCAAGCATTGCTGAAAACAGGGAACAAACAAGACCAAGAGTCTGCTGTCACTTCTTTTTGACAAGTTTTGACAAAATACAGTAATTCATAGTAATGACAAAAGCTGCATAATACGGCTTTAAGCTTCTCCTCAGTTCTTGCCTGTGGCGTGCCTCTTGTCTTAGATAAATTGTTCCTTTCAAAAACTGAGAACAGGTGCCTCAAACAACATGATTCACCGAGTATTTGACGTCTTTCCAGCTTGTAATTATCAGAAGAGGAATAAGCATGTGTTGCGTTCTCTGTGGGAGAGAATGGCGAAATTTAAATGAGGGGATTGATCATACTTCACAGTCACAGTGTGCTAAATAATACCTAAGACACAGTTTGACAATGACACATAGGCCACATCATTGGTCTATCAAAGGTGTGAACTGGGTCAGCAGATTTAAATTCTTCAATTAAATGCAGAATTTTCACAGGCTCTAGCAGACAAATTAGAATGAGTTTGTGTTGTTCATCAGCAGAATCAGCAGCTGTTTTCTGCACTTTTGTGATTACTTCCTCACTTGTGCTGGTTAGAGGAAGTAAGATGCAGCCACAAGGGCTGTGTGGTATCACTAATCATGATAAAATGTGATTTGAAATAGAAAAGTACTGTTAGTTTTCACCTCCATACAATGTGTAGTGTGAAAAAAGTGCCCCAAACAGCTCACACAATTACCATCCAACCTTAGAGCTGATGTTGATGTATAGCTGGTTAAAATTTCTTCGAATCAATCTTGTTTTCCTTCACATCATGCAGCTTCTTTCATGGAAAAGCTTGGATAAGCGCTCTGTACACTGTCTGCCCAGCTCCAACATTGGGGGCTGGTTTAACAGCTCCCAAGTGGCCAAAAAAATAAATAAATTTAATGCAGTTTTAAAATGATGGAGTTTCCTGCATACCTGCATAGTTAATTTACAAAGTGGGTCCTGTTCTTTTTTATTTTACAGATTAGTGTGACACTTGGCCACAAGACAGGCTAATTAAGTCCCTCAGAAAAACAAGTGATAAACAGCTACGGATTTACAAAAAATGACAACTGATTTGTGTAACCAAGGTCAAACTGTGTCCCATTATCATATTTAATAGTTGAATATGCATTGTTGTATTTCATACTTGACAGCTGCTGCAGAATAACTTTAGTATTGAACAAAGATGCAAGAAAGGAACAATGTAGAGACATCTATAAGCATCTTGGAGAATATTTCTGTTGTTTGTGGCAACACAACAGGGATCAAACAAGGTTTTTGAGAGTTTAAAGCACATCAGAGCTTTTGTGCTCACTTAACAATGAATCTATTCATCACAATCACAAGTGAATTGCCATTTTACATTTGAGAAGTCAATTTCTTCTCTCTGTAATAGAAAATAAGGAAACTTTAATGAATTCCTTAGCCATCTTCAATTTGTGGTCAAACACTTTGATCAAAACAATTGATTTTACAGGAGGCTGCCACAGGGTTCTGAAAAAAAGATCACCTACTAGTAAATTACACAGAAAAATCACTGAAGATGAGAGATATATAGCAGACTCTTCTAACCACCATCCCCACCCCTCCGCCCCAAGTCCACTTTTCATGCAATTCATTCAAATGCGTTCATTTCACCGAGCTCTGTGATTTGAATAATATTCCAGCAAATTTAAAATGTTCACCAAGTTAGAAATAAATGACCATGTGAGGCGGGTACAAAAGTTTCATACATATGTATGAGTGAGCTATTCCCTATTTATACACTCAACTCCCTCCTCTTTCTCTTTGACAGATACCGAGGTGAAGGATTGCTGCCTGAAAAGCAGAACCAAGGACTCATAGGCCACCTGTGATTACAAACTGGGAAAATACAGGGAAGAATGCAAGACACACAACTGATCAAAGCAGATTTGGCGGTTTGCTTGGCATTTTCATGATGCATGTTTAGAGGACAGGGACTGCAAACAAAAAGCCTTTCCTGAAACTGTGCAATACACAGACAGAGAAGTTGTTCTGTTGACAAGAATCTCATCAGGGGTAGGTGATAGGACGCAGAGTATAATGTTCCACAGAAGTAATCAAGTGATAAGCGACTCTCACTGTGCTATGAAACATTTCTGATTGACTACTGTGTGTTTGCTCAATGTTGAAAATGAGGTGCCTCATTGGTGCTCTGTATGAACTCCCTAGAATGGTGGTAAGAACAGTTTAAAGCCTATGAGGGTGTTTTGACATCTACGGTGGCACAGTGTTTAGTTTCGTTTAATATTTCTGATGTATGAGGTCCAGCTGTTGTAATGATTAATTAGAATTGCTCCGCCAAGGAACGCAGTGGAGTTATGTGACGATGTGACGTTTATTTGTCTGTTATTCCATCTGTGCGCAACATTACTCAAAAACGGATTAAAAGATTTGGATGAAATTTTCAGGGAAGGTCAGAAATGACACAATGACCAACAGATCAGATTTTGGCTGTGATCCGGCTTATGGTCGATGATCCACAAATTTGTAAAAGATTTCTGTATCATTGCGAGATAGCGGCATGACGTCACTGTAACTATGACAACAAGTGAACACTACATCAGCTGCCTCATGACAATCACATGATTGCAATCCTACTACAAATCGACCGCTACACACTTATCGGGACTTATCTGTCGGAAATCATACAAGGAACAGTTGATTAAATTGTGGGGTTGTTTCTGAGTCCCATCAATTCCCACCGCCTGCTACATATTTAGGTCACACGATTCGGTGTCCGTACATAACGTACACGTATAACACACGCCTGTGCTCAGCGCAAGGTAATTTTTCATGTTGCATTTCTGACAATGTCAATTGCTAATTGTGAGCCTTTTATGGCATCACTGATGTTCAAGTAAGTAAGTTCAGTAATGTGCTGCATGACTTCATCAGTAATCTGATGCTTAATGTCAACACAAACTCAACTTCCATCTGCAAAAGTTTTAAATTATGACAACATCGTTATAAGCTGGGATTTGTGTACTGAACAGCTAAAGGTCACATTATTCTAGCATAGCAATATTCAATTTTTTGCTATGCTGATATACAGAAAGAGCTGACTATCTCTCTGTGTGACTTTCACTTACCAAGCGAAGAATGACCGGAACAGCTGAGATATATTTAAGTGCTAAAATGAAGCTTGTACTTTCACAAAGGTGTTTCACCACTCAACCACAAGGCCTCTTCAGTTCTGACTGGTGGGGAGTCCTGGGCATTTAATATGTCTTCGGGTTGCCAGCACCTTACGAGGCTTAAGCAATTCCGCTGGTCTTCATTTTAGCACTTAGATTTATCATGACCTGGATGAGTGAGAATCTTCACAGAAAGCCTAGACATGATGATTAATAACACCTGTCTTGTCTGCTGACAGTCAAGTTTGTTTTATCTAATTTGTAAAATTTACATCAAACAGTTTTATTAGTCCAGTTTATTGGATGAATTTGCCAGTGACCAATTGCCCCAGAAATACTTGATATACAGCATATGACTTGGACATGCAATGAGTTTCTGAGATCATCAGTTTATGGTGGCCTACTGAATACAGGCTTTAGTCATAGTGACAAAACGGACACTGTAATACTGCAAGTCTCCACAATCAATAAAAAGAGGATTTTTATTCAAACTAGGTCAAAAATATGGATTTTAAAGTATAAGTGGATGTCCTATGAAAAAGTAAATGCAAAATCACCATGAAACAAATAAATCAACAGTCAACGTAGGCATTTAGTGTAATGCTGAAAGAATGTATAACTTATTTTTATATAGTTAAATTAATTAACTGATTGATTACTTAATAATAGCAATAGTAACGCAAAGAGTTTCTTGTATAGATATTTTATTATTTTTATGTTTGAAACACTTTTTAAATTAACCCATTTTGCTAATTGGGATTGCACTTACTCAAACATAATAGACATTTGGTTTATCAAATAGCCAGAAATGTCAAGGAAAATGCATAGACTTCTGTCAAATAAGGCAACAGAGTCAGTTATGCCTGTTGTTGTGCATATTAACATCCCAAAGGTCTGTTCTGAGCCTGAAAAAGTCTATAATGATCATATAAAATGTGATGTGAAAGGGAATTTGACAGTGTTATCGTAGATTCAATTAGACATCACTGGTGAAATTGGTTCACTGTATTTCACATCATTTTTTAGAACAATTTCTGCTCAAAGATCTCTGATTTGCCCGACATTTTAAAAGCATTAAAGCATAATTAAAATGGCCTCTGGTGTCTAAGGTGTTTGCCACTGCCTACTCATGTTCAAAATGGTGAAGCGTAGGGAACTCACTGAGAAAGAGTTTGAATTAAAGCACTTCACGATGCTGGATGGTCTTTGAGACAAACAGGGTAAGACAAAGTGTTCTCACAGTGTGATCAACTATGCCTTGGACTTGATTTCAGAGACTGCTACTTACAAAATGCGCCAAGAAAGTAGCTAAAAACAAGAGCTAACTGAAGCAGATGTCAGGTACCTCAAGATTTGAAGTACTAGAGACAGAAGGAGGTGCACTGCTGATCTTTAGGCAGAGATTAATGCTTCTAGACAACTGAAGGAACAAGGCTTAAAGGGAAGAGTAACTGCTAAGAAGCCATTATCGAGGCCTGCAAGCAACCAAAGATGCCTAAATATTTGCCAGGGAGTACCAACACTGGACTGTAGATGACTGGAAGAAGGCACTCTGGATGGATGAGTTCAAGTTTGAACTCTTGGGTCAGCATCGTTGTGTTTATGTCCAGACAATCTAGACAGCGTTTTGATGCTAGATGCATTGCACCCACAGTGAAAAACGGAGGAGATTCCATTATAGTATACAGTTCCCTTTGTGAAAACAGCATGGGCAAATGAGTCAAAATCAATGGTATCATGAACAGGAAGGTCTCCCACTGCATCTTGGTGCATCATGGAATCCCTTCTGGAATTAACTTGATTGGTCATGGGTTCATATACCAAGAAGACAATGACCCCAAGCATGCTTCAAAGCTTTGAGACTACTGGACCAAGAAAAACGAAGCCATCAGTACTGGAACTGATGGCCAAGTCGAAGTCTAGACTTGAATCCTATTGAACAGATCTGGGATTTATTGGATTCAAAAATAGACAGCACAAAAGTTTCATCCAAAGCAAGCCTCTGGGATCAGATAGAAACTATATGGAACTCAATAACAAAAGAGACTGTTGAAAAGTCCATAAAAGCAATGGCAGCAAGAACGCAAGCTGGAGGCCATATAAATTATTAAGCTTTTTGGTTAATATATGTGAAGAAGGACCATTTAGTTGATCCAGTTTGTAACTTGCTGAATAAATAACGAGGCTTTTTTCTGTTTGAAACAAGTTTTTGACAGATTTCTGAAATATTTGTGTAGCGCTGTATATATTTCAGAAAGTACTTGATATACCTATACATATATAAAATTTCCAAAAATACCATTTTAAATATAGTTACATGCAGCCTATATATTCATAGTTTATGATCTAGTTTTTCAAGAAAATCAAAGATGGTTGAGAAGAGGGCCCATGATAATTTTCCATCAAATTATCCAATGCTTAACTGATGATACAAAAACAGACTGTGAATCAAAGTATAGATTTGTTGCAACCCGAACTGTCAAGATAAAAGAATGTGCTGAGATTAACCTTAATTCACATCTTGCCCGAATGTCTTTTCATGCTGTGTGTAAATACAATTCAACTGGTTTGTTGCTACACAAACAAGCTTGCCTTGTGCTTTGCTGGTTGAAGACAGGCTCTGTAACGTCACAAAACACTAAAGCAAAGGAACTCTAACTTTGCACTAGTGATGACTTATCAACACACAAAATCAAAAATCTAGACATCAAGAATCCAGCAGCACATGTATGAATGAGACCATAGCACAAACAGCAGAAAAAAATGTGGCCTGAATTAGAGACCTTCAATTCCCATAGCACCCAACAGTGATCATTAGCTCAACAGAGCGACTGACAGCTCATCCCCAAACGGTGGCAGTTCTCTGATACATCATTTCTGTTGCTGCTTGTTTGTTTGCTTACTCAAGCAGAGGCCTGACATTCTGATAAGAAGCTGACAAAGAGCCCTCAGGGGAAGATGAAAAATAAAAATGGCGTCAGACATTTAGACCTTATCTTCGGTGTAAGGGACTGTAAAGTGCAGGAGGGAAGGAAGGGCACTGGTCATGGCGTTATATTTGAGACAGAAAGACAGACAGGGAGTAAGAGAGAAAACAGGAAAAAGAAGAGATAAAAAGCAAAAAAAAAAAAGGGGGGGGTGTGTGTGAAGCATTTCCATCTGCTTTACAGTGGGAGTAATGGAGAGGAAAAGGAATGTCTGTGTGGCACATGAGCTGCTGGGATGTGATGAAAAAGCAGCATGACATCTGATAAAATCCAGCAGGGCCTGACAGTGTTAAGGGAGACATGGGGGTGAGCTCAACTTATTTTGCTGCCCGGCTGTTATGTCTAGTGGTTCTAGCTTGTTGTGGGTATAGTGCAAGTAAATTTGTACCTCTTAACACTTTGCCTGGATAGGGAGGAGAGTTGCAGTCTGAAGAAAAAGCGTCCTCAGATTTTGCTGACAAGCTAAAGCAAAAATAATTGCAGCCGATGACCAGTTGTCATCTGTCTGAAATATCTAATGCAAACATGTGAGTGAGGTGCTGCTAAAGAAAAGATAGCAGATTAGCCTTAGACCAAAATCAACAATGCCTTAATCCACCTCTGAGTACTCTGACATTTGGAACTATTTTGCTCCCCTCAGCCCCAAGCACATTTGTTTCAAGCACATGAAGGCATTTAGGAAATAAATCAAACAGGAGTCCACAAAGTGTTTGAGAGTCTTTGCCCCTGTAGATAATACACTTCTGCTAAGCTAGGCCTTACAGCGCAAAGCCAATCAACCCTGAAAGTGTTCTGTTTGTTTAACCTGCTCCAGCTTCTGACGGCTCACCTCATGTATTTTCAAGCCACAGACGAAGAGGGACATTTTCACTTGAGTGCATCGCATGCAAACCACCTGAAAGCATACGGCAAAAGGGCAAAGTTCAGTTGTCTGGACCTCTCGTTGCCCCCAGCCGGCAGGGACAGTCAGTTTTGAGATTTGCTTAATGGTCAAAAACATCTCCCCTAGTCTGGACCTCGCTCCAGACAACCCCATGTCCCCCACTACTTCCACCTAAATGACATACTCCCGTTGGCCTGCTCTGAGGACTGACAGATTTGGCACCACACATAGGGAAATTTAACCTTAGCACAGTGATGCAGCTTCACCTCTACACGAATGTCTGGGAACCCAGCGTTGAAAAGTCTTTAATGTTTTCATATTTGATGCATTTATGACTGACCATTAGTAGTGCACATTCCACATTATACACAATATATCTCATTAGTAGGGCATCTCAGTGTCAGTTTGAAACAAAAAGGAATGTGAAATTCATACATTCACGATTCTAATTACTCCGGTGTAGCTAAATATCATGATACCAGTAAAACCCATACAGTGAGGGTTTTTTCTGTCACAGATAGATTAACTGGATACTGCAAAATGACAATAAATGCTAAAAAAATGTGAGAACTTTACAGAATCAAAGTCAGATCAAAGTAACACCACATCACATTACCTTCTTTCCCATGACATTAAGGTGTTAACCTATCAACTACTGTAATTATCACTATACCAGACTACAGAGCTTAAAGTCTTGTACAATTTTCAAAGCTGATATTTTCAGAATTTCCTGAGAACAAATGAAATGATGAGGTAGACAATAGAAGAAACAAAACTGTTTCTGAATCAGTCCTGTAGTTGGATAAGACATAGAGAGAGCACACTGAGGGTAGAAAAAATGATTAAGGTCTGCATGAGTGATATCATTTTAAAGACAATCTAAATTCAACCAAATTTAGAACACACGAGTAGAACCTACTATAAGATGACAGCTGTATATAACACAATGTTGTATGTATTAACTCTATTTTAGAATATAATCATTCTCATAAGTTGCTGGGAGATGTCATTATTGTTGAAATGTGCTGTTAGATAGTTCCAGTTCTTATTAGATGACGAACACAAACAGCTGATTTTCCATCATTAAAACAAACTGCAATTTGCTGCTGATGTTTAAACACTTTATTCCCATCGATCCCTAAACCCTACAAACATTTATCTATAATAAAGACCATAAAGATTGTGCTTGATTCAAGATTCAGATAGAGACTTGCAGGTTCATGTTTTCACCATCGTGGTTCTTCTAGGACTGTTGTAGAATCGCGTTGGTAAGAACTCAGGCACCTCTACAACCCCTGAAACGGTTGTATTTTACATGTGTTTTTGTATGTTGGATAAAATGGTTTCAACAACATTTTAAATGTGTTCACAAATTTAAAGACAATATCTTGATTGGTCTATCGAAGGGCAGTAGCATTATGGGCAAAATGCTAATCACAAATATCCATCTATCTGTCATAGTCAACAATGTTTAAAAATAGAGTTACAGAAGTCCATCCATCCATTATCTATACACCTTACAGATAATCACACTAACACTCACACCTACAGACAAATTAGAAGCACAAATTAACCTCAGCATGCTTTTGGACTGTGGGAGGAAGCCGGAGAAAACCCATGCGTGTACAGGGAGAACATGCAAACTCCATGAGAAAGATCCCAGGCCAGAACATGAACTGGGGATCTTCTAGCTGCAAGGCAACAGCGAGGGCTACAACTAGCAATTATTTTGATAATCGATTCATCGGTCGATTATTTTTTTTCCGATTAATCGATTAATCGGTTTATGCACTTACATTTTAGTTTTGCCTTTATTCTCCAATGTAAAATATTAATAGAGGGCCTATGTCATTCCATGTACATTTTAAGAGCTTTTAACTATGTTACAATGTCCTAAATTCTTCAAAAACCTATCCAGAGTTGGATTTTAGTATGTCTCAATTAACAGCAATCAAAACACTGACTCATCAACACATACATACTCATACAACCATCCAATGTCACAAGATCTTAAATGAAGTTTCACCAAGGCAACATTTGTACTTTAAAAACATCTTTCCTGTTGAGAAGCATTTTCTGGACACCCATGTATTTTAGGTTATACTACAATAATATCACAAGTAAGGGCTCCAAAAATAGTGAACTAAATTTAAGGCAGTAATTTGAGAACAGAAAGAAAATAAAAACAATTTTGCTGTTAACTGCATTTTATTTTTTCCAAAAAAAAAAACAGATTTCACGTGAGAGCGAGTTTTATAGCTTATTAACATGCTCTGAAACTGTAAACAATACTTAAAATAAAGTGCCATGTCAGGATCCTAAATGGAAGTCACATTTTTTAGAGTTTTCTAAAAAACAAAAACTGAATATTTAGAGAAAACAAGTGGATTTTACAAACAATGTAAATGTTATTCTAATGAATGAATCATGAACTTTGCATTGCAGTGCAAAAATGTTAGCATGTCCGCATGCTCTGGGCTAAGGCCAGCTCTCTTTTTAGAGGCTATATTCCCTGCTGCAGAAAACAGCCGCTCTGCTGGTGTAGTAGTGCTTGGTATACAGATGTAGGACTTTGCTAACCTTGACAAAAGAGGGTATTTCACCTTATTTGACTTCCACCACTGTAACGGATTTTCCATCCATTCTCTATACACTGCTTTATCCTCACTAGGCTCGGGGGGGACACGTATCCCAGCTGATTCGGGCGAAGGCAGGGGACACCCTGGACAGGTCACCAGTCTGTCGCAGAGCTACATATACAGACAGACAATCACTCTCGCATTCACACCTACGGGCAATTTAGAGTAACCAATTAAGCTCAGCATATTTTTGGACTGTGGGCGGAAGCCGGAGTACCCGGAGAAAACCCACACATGCAGAGGGAGAACATGCAAACTCCATGCAGAAAGATCCCAGGCCCATGCCAGGACGTGAACCGGGGATCTTCTTGCTGCAAGGTGAAAGTGCTAACCACTACGGCACTGTGCAGCCCTGTAACAGATTTTCTCCCTTGGAAACTGGCTTCTCACCCAAGTATGTGAGGACCTCCTGTCGGACTCGGACTTTCCCAGTGAGTACACAGCCGCTGAGCGTGAGTCTATGACGCTGAGTGAACATCATGTGACCTAAAGCAAGGCAACCTATTGGTTGTTTGCTTCTTCTCCTGCAGTTCTAGTTGCGTAAAACCTACACTGGCTCATGACTGCCACACCTGGTCACCGCGATTACAGGCTGGCTTAAAATACGTGCGAAACATGCGGCTTACGGTAAAAATAGACTTATTAACCAACTAATCGATGACCAAAATAGTTGACAACTATTTTAATAATCGATTATAATCGATTATATCGATTAGTTGTTTCAGCTCTAGCAACAGCGCTAACCACCAAGCCACTGTGAAGCCCTAATCACAAATATTGTCAACGATATTGAAATCACCATTATATATCAAAATTATTGATTTTAGAAGCAAAATATTTTTATTGCATTTTCATATTTAAATTAACAGGGCACGGCCTTTATGTCCATGTTGTGCAACATTTCTGCTTATTACATTTTTTTCTCAAAAGATAACAAAATATAGCGACGGTAAGACTCTTCTTCTTCATAGAAATTTAACCCCTATCTTCTACAGACAAAATGAGAATTTTTTTTTACGCGTATCGTCTTACTTGCTGATCATTTTCTTATTGATAGATACTACAATTTACCACACACCCATTGAATTAAGGGAATTAATAAATTGTAACACACACATCTCAGACAGGTGTGTGATTAAAAATTACATTTAAGTGTAAAATAAGATTTATCCATGTTGAAAATAAGTGATTTATCTACATATACTGTTCTGCACGAGTGCAGCTTAAATGTCAGTATTGCAGTTGATCGTGTTCATTTAATTGTAGGAAATCTTGATGAATATTCCATTAACTGTGCAGCCCTTGTCTTTCTGTCGTATTAAAGGAAATAAATCACAGGCTGGGACCAACACACTAGGTCATCTTTTTTCTCCCGTTTGTGAAGTGCAGCACCATTCTTTCAAGCTTTTTCTCTGTAAACAAAGTCTCTCCAAAACTATCTAAGAACAGATGACAGACGTTTACAGTCCTTTACCAGTGTGCTACTCTGACAGGCAAGTGAACCATTGGACAGATTCAATCTCATTAGGTTGGGACTGACAAACAACTCCTGTCAAAATGTTAGTGCCTCCTGTGGCAGAGATAGAAGCTGGATATGTCGCACAGGCATACAAGTTAAACTGCAGTCTGATACGGCCTCACCATCTACCAGGGCCTAGAACATTAATCTCCTTTATGACACTAGTCAACCCCTGCTTCCAACATAGCACTGGACCAGGTTTATTGCAAGGTTCATGGCAGAAAGCTATGACAAAGGAAATTCTATCTACCACCTTATGTTTGCAATATATCATATCATATATCTCGCTATGTCAGACTCATCGTTAAATTTGACATTGCAATCAAATCTGTCAGTAAAGTTAACAGCTATGTATCTTATTAACAACCAGACAAATAGCAGAAACAACAAAGATTTAAGCACAGGATGGCAGTATGCTTAGGCCTTCCACGAAAATAGGTTTGACCACTAAACTATCCAAATCACTATACCTAGGAATTAGTTTCGCTTAGGACACTTTTGTACCTTTGTCCATCACCAACATCCGGGGCTAATGCAGGAAACGTATCTTCACTAACCAAAGCATGTGCTGCAGAGTCATTACATTGGATTTTATCAGTATATTTGTGGTCTCATTGGATTTGTGAAATCATGAATACAATCATGAAAGAATCCATACCAGGCTTCAACCTACACAGTAGTAACCTTAACCGTAGTTGGTCAAACGAAACAGTCTTTCATGAGGAGTTAGTGGCAGCCATGGGTGTGTTTTAGCCGTGAAATAACCTGTGATGGAAGCAACAGACAGATGGTTGATCCAATCACCTGCCAAGACCTTTTTCTGGAAGTATTTGCCCTTTTCCAAACAGTTTCCAAGGGCAACTTCTCAGGTGTTTCTGTGCAACAAACCATCTGGTGTGTCAGGATAGTGATCCTGTGCAGTAGTGGAGGGAATTCAATATGAGAAAGGCATTGAAGTACTTTTTTTACTGTGTACAATTAAGCATTTTTGCTATATGGGCCATAGAGATACACTGATATTCTAACTATACAAATGGATGTACACCACATTCCCTTATTTGTATTTAAATGTGTTAGCGCTGACTAACTCTGGACTATTTTGTTGACGCACTTCTGCTCTTGTTGTCAAAAAAAGCAACAAAAAATTGTTTTTTTTTGTTAAATGGTTGCTTTCTAAACCCTGTATTTAAACAGTTAAAGTCTAGAAGGCAATGGAGATGAGTGCAACCATACTTAGTGAGATGTAGTTTATAAAAGGCAGTCAGACTGGCAGTCAGTTGTGAGAATGGCACAGCAATCTAACTGGGACCTGAGTTAAAGAAGATTTGTGAACACTCCTTGGGAAGTGTTTAGCAAACGTGCTTGCCAATAGCTTGGAGAAATAACACTGTCAAATTCTTATTCATAGAGATGAGTAAGGATTTATATGACAAATGTATTTCACTTCAGATTAGCTGGACGGGTGAAAGAGGGAGCTAGCATGCCTCTATATCAAAGCTAAAGCCCCCTTTTTATCTAAAGGGGTGCTGTGATTCCATTCCATAGGAGACAACAAAAAAACAAATGGTTTATTGCTAGTTTTCCTCTTTTATGGACACATAAAAGCAAAAATATATATCTTCAAGGACCATTATAAGAATAAGAACCATCCCCAGAGAATTTTAGGAGCAACAAAGGCATAGAATTCACTCATTACCTAAAAGACATACTGACTGACATAGAGGAGAAAAAAACCAGCAGAGAATTTCATGAAATTAAAATTAGCATGTAACTGGATGTCACATATTGGAACAACAACAAAATTCTCATCTTAAACATGACGGGCAATTATCAAAATAAATACGCAAGTAGTTCTAGAGGGACATGTTTTACTGATTAATTTTTGTGGGAGAATAACAAAAACAGACTGTCAGGTTAGTTCAATCAATTAGTTGATCAACAGAAAATTACTAACTGACCATTCTGTTAATCATTTTGGTTATTTAACAAAAAAGACCAAATGCTCTCCTTTGAAATGTGAGCATTTGCTGCCTTTTTAAAAAATAATATCATAAATATTTATTGTCGTGTTTTGGCCTGGTATTTGCAGACACTCACTTAAGATCTAAGAAATAGTGATAGACTTATGTTAGCATTTACTGATATATTATACACAAAACAACTAATTAATCAACTAGGATAGACTAATAATCAGCAGTAATAATGAGGAGTCTATTTATTAATTTAAAAAATTCTAATTAGTGCTCCCTCAATATGTACATAACTTTTGCATGTTTAGCAAGTTAGTTAAGCTAAATGTGCATAAATACAGCAGTTTTTCAGGCAAGAGACCATACATAGAATAAATCTTTGATCCTGCACTGCCACCGTTCTCATAAACACTGCTCACTGTGGTTTCCTGAGACAAACAGAAGGCCTTTGAACACAATGCTTCAGGAAAGCACGTGTGCCTTGGTGTGCGTCTGCTTCAAATATCAAGAAGTGCCCTGAGGTTAATATGGAGATGAGATCAAAGCTGACCAAGAGCCATTCACACACACACAGGCCACTGACAATGGTCCTTCTTCAGCACCTGTCCTGAGGCTGGAGATCAGCTGGCATTTAAAATGAAGGACCTGGACTGCAACGTCCTCTCTCTTTTTTCCATTGCTCTCTCCAGGAACTCCACTTGACAGACACAACTCTCAGCCTTGCTCTCACTTGGTCGTATGTCTGGGCACTTTACGTTTTTATATTGTGTCACACTGCTCACAGAGTTCTGCTGTCTGGAATTAAATCACTGTGCGCTTGTAAGATGTGAGGCGCGTGCATGCATGTTCTAGCATGACAGACAGCCTGTTCATGAGTCATTTTAATACAGTTAACGTAAACATTTCCACTTCGGGTCAAGCTGAATGACATTTCAGACGCTTATGAAAACACCCACCGGCTTCATTTCAGTCGAGAAAGGAAAGTGGAAAAGGAGGTGGAAGAGGGTCAAGATGACTTCAGCTTCCGCCTTCCCCTGTTCAGAGTTGAGCACCATCGTGGTGAACAGAAGAGGGCTGAGGAGAAGCAGCCAAGTGGGAGTCGAGAAGTAGAGAGAAACCGGAGCAGGAGGTGGGGAGGGTAGTATGTGAGGATGAAAATTGATTTATTGCGGCGCTGATGAGGAGCGGCATGCCAGGAGACAGTGGGCGCTCTCCAAGCCCTTGCTGCAGCAACATAAAACGAAACATTGGCCTTCCTTCCGTTATAATTGCTAAGGAGATCTCAGCAAAGGCTTGAGGTCTCTGCATAAAAATCCTTGCAATACTGACTTTTGGTACCCTGCATGCTATTTCTAATCTCCATGTTTACACGCTGCTATTAGAGATGCAAGACGTGACTTTTGCTCTGCACTACTGGCAGCTTTAACTTATAGTGTAAACAGCAGCTCCACCCACACACACATCAATGGCATACTGTAAAAACAACAGTACACACACTTTCGCATAGGATGCACACGAGTTGGATGTGTGCGCCACCCTGAAGCAAATAAATCTAAATACACGAAAGAAAAATTGACACCCCTAATGTGCTCTATAATGAAAGAAAATGTAGGTTGGTACTGGAGAAATGGAAAACTTTGTAGCCATTTGATGTTAAATCCTTCATCTTCTTTTTTTTTTGTTTTACCTCAGACATGCTTGTTGTCAGTATAAACCTTTTAAGCTGACTGTGGAAGCTGACTACTATTTGTTTAAGAACAGACAGACACTTTGATAAAAGAAAGGAGGAGCAGAACATGACATTTTGACCTTTTCACTGAACCTTTGAACACTCTCACTGTGTGGCATTTACTTGGAACAGAAGAAATATCTCACAGTTTTAAAGGGGTTTGGGTATTCATTTGTGGCTCATTTGTATGACACACAGTGCAAGACTTGAGATTAAATGTGCATTAGAGACCATGCTTGGTAAATATGCCTGCCTAGCACAAAAATAACAGAAAATGAATCCAGCAGCACTTGGCTAGTGGTGACTGGCTGTACTGCACATGTTTAAGTACCATATAAACAATCTGCAGTTTTACACTGGGCATTTTTATGGGGCCCGAAGCTTTGACAACAGAGGAATTTACTTGAGCACCTCAAAGAGCTTTGGAGCGTGCTGCAGTAGTTTAAAGCGGACACAGCACGAGGGCGGGGGATGCGGTGAGGGGAGTTAGCCAATACTGCTGACAAAGGTGGTGGTAAGCTTGTTTGTCCGTGTGTGTCCGTGTGTGTGTGTGTGTGTGTGTGTGTGTGTGTGTGTGTGTGTGTGTGTGTGTGTGTGTGTGTGTGTGTGTGTGTGTGTGTGATCTGCCTACACATGTGGACGTCTAACTGGAAGTGACTAACACAACCGATGAATTCAGCAGTGTGAGAGGCTGTTTTCCTCTCCTCACATTCAAATACCACTTTCTGTAATCATGGCTAATCTTCCATCAAAATGTCTCAAACAAATCAAAGCCAAGCCAGCAATAATCTATGTTGACGCTCGCTGCGCCATCACAAATGACACCTTGGATGACAATTACAAATGGGGAACACTGATGAGAAGCGCAGAAAAAGAAACCGCCTGATGTACGGTGCACAGCGTATCAGTGCATGCTCATTTGCCAGAAGTCAGCAGAGCATCAGCTGCAGGTCAGCAGCTGATGCTTTCTAAATGCCTCACTGGGAGTCTCTCTAGCTCTGCAAACAAAAACCTTAAAGGTCTTCATTAAATCATCAGTCATTCAACAGAAAATGTTTGTGAAACCATTTTTGAGAAATCTGTTTTTTGTTTTCATGTCGCTGTTTTACATGTATCTTACGTAAGTGCATGCACATGATGAACATATATTAATAGGTAATACACCAACTAAGGTGATAGAGAACAAGACTGCTACTAAGTAAATATGGATGTTAACAATTACCAACAAGACAAGCACTCAGAGAGCGCAGCACTCCACCAAGACTGCTCAGAAGTATCATTTCTGACGGATGAAATCTTTCGTAAAAAATTACCTTGAGTTGAGCACAGGTGTGTGTTATGCATGTGTACGTTATGTACGGATACCGAATCATGTAACCTAAATATGTAGCGGGCAGCGGGAATTGATGGGACTCAGAAACACCCCCACAATTTAATCAATTGTTCCTTGAATCATTTCCGACAGATAAGTCCTGATAAGTCCACAGTGGTGGATTTGTAGTAGGATCACAATCATGTGACCATCAGCAGACAGCTGACATGGCATTCACTTGTTGTCAGGGTTACAGTGACGCTGTGCCACTATCTTGCAATGATACAGAAATCTTTAACAAATCTGTGGATCCAGACTTAAAGTTGCATCACTGCCAAAATCTAATCAGTTGATCCTTGTGTAGTTTCTGACCTTCCCTGAAAATTTCATCCAAATCCGTTAGTCCATTTTTGAGTAACGTTACAAACAGACAGAAAGACTAACGTATGCTGATCATCACATAACTCCACCGCCCACAATGAAATTAGTCAGCAACTTTGTCACTGCATTCAAACAATCACAATCAACAGTTTCTTACACAAGTACAGTAGTATCAGTGCAAATATAAAATAGTAAAAAACAAAAAAGTACAAACAAATAGAAGTACAAACATAATCTGAAACTGTGATATAGCTTGTTGTTGCAATGGATATTGCACACTGCAGAACATTTAACAAAATTAATCACTTAGAGGAGTGCTTGAAAGGTTTAACAAATATTACAATGAAGGGACATTTGTTAATGCTCAAGAATTCAAGAACTTTAGCAACAAAAGTAAACGTCTAAAAAAAACTTCCCAGGAAACTTTTAAGTAATTTTTCTGAGAAATAAAAAATCATATCTAATTCTTCAACCTGTGAGAATCTGATTATCTTATATGACAGTAAACTAAATGTATTTTTGTTTGAAGACAAGCAATTTGAATACATCACCAACTGATTGTATTCATACTGAGACTGGCAATTTTCATATTTTTACATTTCAGAAATCACCAGATAAACCTAATTGTAGTCTGACAGTTCCATATTGCACAGTTGAGATTGTCTTTTGAACTTGTTAACATAGCAGATTTTTTTGGAATAATGTCAGAGGGTTTGTGAAAACAGGGATTTGTGGAACAGAATATCTAAAGTAGAAGTCAAACTTCAGCAAGTCTGGCTAAAACAGGACAGATTGGCTTCATGTACTATTTCCCAGAACTTCAAATAGTGTGTTTTTACACTGACGAGGAGACATTTACAATTAAAATGATAATCTATTTGTACAGAAAAAGTACGCAAGGTTTTCAAAAACATTGCTTTGTCCACTCGCTCTACAGTCCATGATGGTGTGATTGCACTAAGTGACACTCGTAAAGCAATCACAGTGGTCGTAGGCGGGGACAAGTGAAGGACTCGGCTTTGGTCTTCCCTCAAAATAATGACAGCTGGAATTGCTTTGATGGAACGTTTGCATTCAGGGAGATGAGCACTGTGATTTAAATGGATAATCCACTGAAAAAACTGCCAGGGCTGCCTTACTGCACGATCGAAATCATCTGAGTTTGCTGCTGAGGATTCCCGTCATAAAGAAAACGGCAACGGACAGACAGCAGAAGGAAAGAACGCTGCCGAATGAAATAATCGGTGGCTGATATCCACATCCTTGATCCAGTGATTCAGACTAGGTTTTAAATTATTTATGCTTCACACTGTATTTATTTGATAATCGTGATTATTTCTACATTAAATTGACTGAAACAATTTTAACAGCACCTCTGTAATAAAAAAAAAGATGCTCCGAGGTCTAAAGGGTGCTCTGCAGTGGTCATTTTAGCACCACAGATATTAGTTCCAGTCTTTCATGTGTTAATTTTTGTGTAATTTTAGTGCTGCTGACATTTTTGTCTCATTGAGGCATTTTTCATTTTTATATCTTGAAAGAAGTTTAAGGGCTCAGATGTCTCAATCTTTGTGTTCAGTTGCCATGGTAACACGTTCTTCTGAGGTCAGTGAAAAAGGTGTTCGTTTGCTCTGCAGCGGCAAAACAGACAGACTCTCCTCAGACGATCCCGTTAACGCTATCATTTCCAAACTCTGAACTGCTCCCTGTCAGTCCAGCTCACCTACCATGAGCATTACCTGTTCTTTTAGCGACAAAGTGACAACGTCTATCACAAGATGATTCACATCCTTGTTTACTAAAAGCCTATTTACTACCTGGGCTTGGCTTAATAGATGTGAAATGGTTGGATAACATTAATAAAGTTATTCAACTGTGTTTTGCAACAAACGTCTGGAGAAAGTATTAGATGGAAGACCATCATCAATCCAGGAGCTGATTCATTCCTTCTGAAAACAACGTGAAAGACATCAGACTAAAAGTAATGTCGACAGTACGTCTACATCAACTGTGCCACATTAGCTCTAAATAAACATTAGCTTACCTGCGCATAAATTCTGCCTCTTGTTGGCATGTTTGTAGTTTTTTTCTCAGTTGTTTAGTTGCTGCTTCCTTTTATTATGAAGTGTTTAGCTCATACTAGTTTTTTTTTCAAGTACTGGTGATACTATTGACAGATACATAATGCTACTGAATGTACAACCTTGTCCTCACAAAATAACGTTCCTATAGAAGCATTCTGTATGTTATTTGAAGAAAAGAGAAGCACCTACTCAATTGCAATGTTGCACAAAAGGCTTCCAGATTGAAAGAGCCTGCATGAGGAGGAAGGAGAGGGCTACAAAGTTAGACGCCAATAATGACGGCAGAAATCGGCAACGAACCTTTACTTCACTCAGGGTTCACGAACCATGTGGGAGTACTATTCCCAAACTTAAGTTTTGTTTGTGGTCACTTTTCGTTTGCTGTTTGGTTAGGTTTATGCTCCAAAACTACATGGTTAGCTTTTGGAAAATGTCATGCTTTGGCTGACACAATCACAGCGATAAGCTTTTCCTCCATTTTGTGTTACCTGGGTGATGAGTCCACAAGAGACAAATACAGTGTTGTGAAAAAGTATCGGCACCCCTACAGATAGCTTCCATTTTTGCACATTTGTTACACTTAAATGTTTCCGATCATCAAATTCATTTTAATGTAAGACAAAGACAACTCATGAAAATATGAAAGGCAGCTTTTAAAGGATGATTTCATTTATTGAAGGAAAAATCCTGTCCATCCCCACCTTGCCCTATGTGAAAAAGAGAGCAATTAGGTTCAGTTTCACAGCAGCCACATCAACGCATGATTACTGCCAGGCTTGTTGAATGCAAAAGTCGCTTAAATAGAACCTGCCTGGAATTGTGAAGTAGCTAAAGGGTCTCAAAAAGCAGCACACGGATCCTGTTACATCTGGTGTAAAGCTAATATTGCATTCCACAAGAAGAACATGATACCAACATGGTGGTGGTAGTGTGATGTTTGACGACCTGGACGACTTGCCGTAATAAATGGAGCCATTACATCTGCTCTCTATCAGAAAATCCTCCTGGAGAATATCCAACCATCAGTTCAAGACCTGAAGCTCAAGCACAGATGGCTTATGGAGCAAGAAAATGACCCAGAGCACACAAGCACCTCAAAGTGGCTCAAAAAGAACAAAATTGAGGTTTTGGAATGGCCAAGTCAAAGTACAGACTTGAATTCAATTGAGGTGCTGTGGCAAGACCTTAAAAGGGCAGAATTCATGATGGAAAACCACCTAATGTGGCAGAATTATAACTATTCTGTAGAGAAGAGTGTCCAAAATTCTTCCATGTTGATGTAAAAGACTGATCACAAGCTGTAACAAACATTTAACTGCAGCTGTTGCTGCCAATAGACCAATCATTTATTAGGTTTAGGGGGGCAATGACTTCTACACAGGGGTGAAATAGGTTTTCAATAAATCATCATTTAAAAACTGCATTTTGTGTTTTGTGGGTTATCTCTGACTAATATAAATAAATATAGATATCAGTTGGATGATCTGATGTGTGCGAAATATGCAAAAAATAGAAGAAATCAGGGAAGTTCTTTTTCACAGCACTGTACATGTTATTTTGAAACATATTTGTAATATTTTAGAAACCAACAAAATCTGGCAAGAAATACATTTCCCACAATATTTGCTGGACAGAAACATAATTTAGAAAAGAAAGGGTTGGAATGTAGGGGGCTTACTATGAACAACCGTACAACAAACATGTAAGTCTACTGAAAAAACTGAAACTGTTGGGCAGCAAAAGAAGCTTCGACTAACTAGGAGCTGCAGTGTGAGTTTCTACAGATGCTGCAGGTCAGTAAATAAAATTCTGCATGAGCAATATGCTCAGAGCCATAAAATGGTCACCATTGTTGTGTTATTAACCTTGTTGTTTGGGAACACTTCTCATTCACCACATGCATCAAAATGCATCTATTTTTAGCTGCAAATGCCAGTGAAACACTCACACACTGTCGAGCCCTGTGATAACTTGCATCAACCCCTGCTCTAAATAATTGATGCTCCTTTGCCTACTCATCGCCAACTTCTGAAATCCAATCCCAAACCAAGATGAAAGAAGCAAAGAAACAAAAAAAGACAAAACACAAAACAAAAACAAAGATGACGCGTGGAGAGAAGGTGAATTAAAAGAGAAGGACGACGACTGCACAGCTTTCTGTTGCAGAGCAATTGAAGAGTTGCGTGTGATGGCTGAGACTCAGAGGAACAGCAAACCCAGGAGGCCTGCAGCAGCACACAGTGATAGGAATGTAAAATGAGATGAAGCACTACCTCAATGTGATCTTATGAAAAGCAAACTGAAGCTTTGAGGGGTGCGAATGTTTCATCAGGGCAGATTTACCCGCTTCTTAACCTCTGTTGACAAAAGCTATGAATAGGATAAGACCCGCAAAAAACTGCAACGCCGCTCAAAGTCCAAAAGCCTCCCATCGAACACAAAAGTTGTTTTGGTTGCAGCTGGCAAAGCAAGTGTGTCTGAGACTTGGTCTGGTAATTAACCTCAAAGCTATGCCGAAAAGAGGACAAAAATCCTGCCAGGCTTTAATCTGCTTGTCTGTGGTCGGTAAATAAGAAGCCCTGGGTATACTGCTTTATTGAAACACTCTCACAGGTTAGCCTGCCAGGTAGCGGGGCATTAATATTGGCTCCGGCGAGAAGCTGTCAGGATTTATTAGTCAGTATCACTGGTACTCAGCCAGCAGGTGTCAGGTCTGGCAGAGAAAGAGAGAGCGGGATAGATTCATAGATAGAGACAGAGAGAGAGAGCAGACAGTCACACAGAGATAGGCAAAGAGACTGGAAATCAGAAAACTGGCTTTTCTCTGCCACTCTGTTCTTGGTGGTTGACAACAATCCACTAATGCTGTGTGCAGAATTGCAAAAGCACAAAAGCACACAAAAACAATGTATTAATAATACATATTGAATTTGAATTAGTCAACTCTGCATTCTAATATCGCTCCACTCTTGGTTAAACACACAATGACAGAGACAAAGGACAAGCAATTAAGAAGACCTGCGACGCTTATGTTAACAGATTTTCATTATTTGATTGCAAAAAGATGCTGAGAAGCTCTCTGTCTAGGCTATCTACAGTGTAAGCACACCCACTTACACACATATACACACTTGTGCAAAATTCACTCCTCTTGAATTCCCCTCTTTGATCTGTGCTTTGGCCTTCAAAAGTTAAGTTAACTGTTTACCGTTTTGCTCCTCTTTGGACTACCTTAACATCACCAAGCACTCTAGAAGGGGGGCATTTTCCTCTGTTGCTAAGCAACAGGCACAACCTAAGTACCCTGCCAAGGAACACACAGCCAAGCAGTTAATGAGGATACAAAAGACTCAACTTCAAATGCCTGACGTTGCTATAGACAAAAAAAAAAAAAAAATCTGTGCTTGTGATTTGGGTTGGATTGAGAAAGCTTGCTATTCTAAATGGGACATTACTGGACAACACAATTCATGCTCTCGGTTTCATAGCAAATGGCTTCATGTCTGGATGTGTGTGTGTCTTTTAGATTAATGTCTCCATCTAGTGACAAGTCCCTGAGGCAAAGTAGACGATAGACGCAGTAAGACTAGGAGAGATAACAGCCAGAAGCATCAGCTTTGAGAAAGAACAAAATGCATTGCAATTGTGAACCACCATAGTAACAAACAGTGGCTGCATACTGAAATATAAAGATGCAAGAAGTTTAAAGAACAGGCACGACTTATTTCACCTCATCTAGTTATGTTTTTCTCCACATAGCTAATTTGGAGCTGAAAAAAGAATACTGATTAATTATTTAACTACTGAATAATAATTTGCAGCTATTTTAATTCTTGATTCAACATTTAGGTAATTCTAAAAGCAGAAATAGATCAGCTGAAGCAATGGTCTTTCTCATAAACAAATGGGAGGTGGGTGCTAAAGACTTTCTTCTATCATTCATTTATGTTTGTTGCATTTCTGTGTCTGTGTAATCAGCCTGAAGCTCAAAGGAAAATGACTACTTGATTGTTTATTGTAGTAGGAACATTATTCCTGAGGTAGTTTGTATTGTTACAGCACAGCCTGAGTGAAACCTGTGTAGGTCCCTGAGTCTCTAAAGAAATTTAAATAGCTGCATGTCCCAGGGCTGATTCATCTTTCTTTTTCATTATGGACAGGTGTCTTTAAGAATCTCATTTCATTTTACGTTTGCCAAGGATTAAAAAAAAACTGTTGTACAGAGCTGTGAAAGTTTGTCCAACTTTGCATTCTTTGGTGAGTTTAACCTGCACGCTATCCTTAGACGTGACTTTGGTCCATTCATTCAGGTGACACAGCATGATTGAATGTATATGAAAATGTTTAAGCAGCACTGGAAAGCGAAACTTAACATGATTGGATTTTCTTAAATATGTAAACAGAAGTGAAAATATCTCAAATCAAGTGTGTACCAGTGAATAAAGGTGTGTCAGATTGACATTTGCGGGCAAAAAAAATGACTCAACATTTTGCAAAACCTAAGGTGTCACTCGTTGTGGCAATCAGTAATGAAATACAGTTCATTTGTTTTATATTTCCCATGGACATGTCTCAACGAGTTTGTAAAGGATGCCTTGAGATCCCTTCTGTCATTTTTTAATTATCTGTATCCGGCAAATAGTGAGTTGGGAATGTATTGTGCCCCACGGGTTGTCTACAAAACCGTCGCACTCTCCTGGATTACAAAAACGTTAAACTGAAAAGAATCCATGTGGTAACTGTAGAGAGTTACGGCTGAGTGCTTCAAGTGGACGTGTTATACATTAAGGACATTACGAAGGCGGTGACTGCAGCAGCATACCGCTGATTCTATGATTGCGAACAAACTGTGCTTGATCTATTTCATTCACCTTTTATGCTTTTCATGCTGTACAGCAGAATAGCAATTTGCATTTGCACTTACTATATAATGGAAAGTCATTTGAATGGTCTTTTAACGTCATGGTTACAATAACAAGTAATTACGATAATTGAGGGGTCATGGTTAAACTTAAGCTGGATATTGGTTTGCAATGGGGAAAAAAGAACAGCAGAACCTCGTTTATGTCCAATGCATTGTCAATCAAATTAACCACCCCAGCCTTCAGCTGAGGTATTTTTTGTGACTCTATAACTCCATTATCTAACTTCCTCTCCTCACCCATCATCACAGGGTTGTTTTTTTTGTTTTGTTTTTTTGTTCTTTTTTATGGCAGAACAGTCTCAAAATTTTACAGCCTTCTGAGGGCTAAATTGAAACAAAGCAGCACTTTACAAAATCACTGTGCAATACAAAGCTTAGCATTTAATAATCACAATGCTATAAATACAGAAGCCAGGGAGATGTCCACAGACAGTGAAAATGCGTGTGTGATGAGGCTGATAAATTGTGGATGGTAAAGGGCAGCTAACCTTCTTCAGCCCTCTGAATCACTGGCGGATCTTTGTAGGTGGAATTTGGATGGTAGACATCATCTCCTTTTGCTAGAGCTAGAAAAATAGCAACTGAAAATGTGCAACTAAAAGCTTCAGTGAATGCAGGAATGGGGTTCAAAAGTATCTTAATGAATCTGTATCCAGTGCATTCAAATAATACTCCATTCAGATCTCTTTTAAAAATAAGTTTAAGGTGTTTGCTTGGAAGAGAATAGTTAAATTAGTTGAAAATATGCACTGCTTTTGAGTTTAGGGCTTTTGCCACTGCTCTGTGCCACTCATAGCCTCAGTCTACTAATCTATATTAACACTGAGATGGTTGATGTTTTTTTGTCACCAGCTTATTTTACTGTGCAGATGTCTGTAGTGCCCAAAAGAGGAGGAAAGGAGTCTATCTTCATGGGCCTTTATCTGCCAACTGTTCTTCATCTCCGTGTAGTCAGTCAGGGTAAGACACAGGCTGGACGCGGCCGGTCGTAAGTGACAGGGTGTTGCTATCAGGAATGAAAATAAAAGTGATTTAAATGACCGTTTGAAGTGAAAGGCTCATTGTGTGGTGTTGGTAAAGAAGTAAAGACCAGAGACTTCTGGTAGGAGGAAAAGATGATGCATGGAAAACAGAACGGCTCAGAGCAGAGATATAAGAGAAGGTGATAAAGATAGTGAAAGTGTTCATATTCGACAGAGATGTGAAACGGAATTTTCACTTTTATCTGGTAATTATTACTGAATCAGTGAGCAGAACTACACTGCTGATTGGAACCTCCGCCAAAAGTGAGAGGCAGGGCGATAGCCATCTCATGAATGGGTCAGACTCATTACGTAAACCAGCGTCATACGGACGTCAGCTGGAAGTGATATAAGCAAGACTGTGGAGGAAAGATTTTATTAAGAATTTCTTGGTTGCAGAGCATAGAAATTCAGTTATAGCACCAACCTTGAACCAGAATGGAAAAGGGTATTGGAGCCCATCCTACTGTAGCTGAGCCATGCATGTTCTTTGAAGATGTTGTACAGAAATAAAGCATGATTTTTCCATCAAAATGTCAAACTACAGCAGCTTCTATGCCTACTAAGGGTGAAATTGAATAGACTGGTTGGTTAGGGTAAGCCAGCCCCTCCCCAGAATTACATTCATCCATCATCTTGGTCAATATATAATTGCGAACCTTTTTTATCATAGTTGACTTTTTGCTGTTTTCAGGCCTAAACACCACATGGTATTTCTAGAGAAAGATTCTTCTAAACATTCAGTAAAATTGAAATTGAAAGTTATTTATAAAGATAATGTAGTAAACCTGTTGGCATGCCATAAATCCACACTTGACTCACACACTACTTCATATTAAATAACTCAGAAAGCCTTGGCGTCTTGCCAGTCTACTCTTCAAGAGGAAATTACATCATGTGGAGCAGGTCATGTGATCTGGAATTAACACACTTCCTTGAGAGGTGTTTCTGTAATGGGTAACTTATTTGAAAGTGATTTCTCAGACAAAGATACAATTTGCTATTTTCCATATAAAATTCGATATATTGCTAAAAAAAAGAAATATCTGTCATGATTATCTCAACTTAATGAAAAGAACACAACCAAAACTATATTTGACATAGCTAGTTTTGTTATTGTTTAGCTAACTAGAAGGTGGCTGTTATTAAATTTGAACGGTTATTTAGTTGACATTTTAGTGATACTCAGTCATTTTTTATAAGTGACTGTTTCCATTAAAAAAATGATGGCATTTGTGAAGACGTGATCATAATGAACATAAAAAACACCAGCTTTTTTTTCTACTTTTCATAAAAATGTATGCATGATATATCCCATGGATTTCAATAGTCCCTTAATTATATATTGACCTATCTATACACCACTTAATCCTCATTAGGGTCGTGGGGGCACTACAGTGTGTCCTAGCTGAATTAGAGTGAAGGCAGGGGACACCCAGGACAGGTCACCAGCCTACCAAAGGGCTACATATAGAGACAAACAATCACACCCAGATTCACACATACGGACAATTCAGGGATACCAATTGTCCTGAGCATGTTTTTGGACTGTGGGAGGAAGCCGTAGTACCTGGAGAAAACCCACATATGGACAGACAGAACATGCAAACTCCATGCAGAAAGATCCCGGAAGGCCAGAATGCAAACCGAGGATGTTTTAGCTGCAAGGCAAAAGTGCTGACCACCAATCCACTGTGCAGCCTCCCAGAAATACATCCATCCATCCATTCTCTATACACTGCTTTATCCTCACTAGGGTCGCGGGGGGTGGGGGGTGCTGGAGCCTATCCCAGCTGACTCGGGCTACCCTGGACAGGTCGCCAGTCTGTCACAGGGCTACAAATAGAGACAAACAATCACACTCACATTCACACCTATGAGCAATTTAGAGTAATCAATTAACCTCAGCATATTTTTGGACTGTAGGAGGAAGCCGGAGTGCCTGGAGAAAACCCACGCATGCACAGGGAGAACATGCAAACTCCATGCAGAAAGATCCCAGGCCCACCCCGGGATTTAAACCGGGAATCTTCTTGCTGCAAGGGGGAAGTGCTAACCACTACTCCACTGTGCAGCCTCGCAGAAATACAGCTAAACCTGGATATGAATAAAAGTGAGTAATGCTATAAAATTAAACACTTTAGTCCTATTATGAGATTAATGAGCTTCAACTGAAAAAAGGTGTTACAAATATTAATGGCATGGTTTCCTCACCACCTTAACGCATCCACTTACAAAGATGATCGGTTTTTAGTCTGAAGGCCAAGAGCCTATGATACTATTGAGGAGAGCCTTTCCACTTATATTATTCTTCAAGGTTGAATGTCACCTACTTGTGGTTTGACTATTGATTTAGAGTCCACTTGGTTCTTGAAAAAGTGATTGGTTCAAGTTTTAATGAAGCTGCCTAAGCTGTACTCAGAAAATGTAGACAAAGGCCAATAAAAGTTCAGATTCATGTCATAAATTTACACTCCCTTTTATGCTTGCCAAAACTGAATGTCAGACTCCGACACCAACATAGATCATAGATCAATAGAGGCAAGCATGTGACTTAGAAAATCAGTTCAGCCAATACAGCACCCATCGACCAGTGGAAGATAAGTGAAAGGCACATTCAGTCTCACACTGACCTCAACGTAATGCAGCACAACTGCAGTCATGAGCAAGCACCATGGATAAGGAATTCAATGTGAGCTCTAATTTCTAAAAGAGGCGGTAACATGGCAGTCGTGTGGGTGTGTACACAGTGCAACTTGTGTGGAAGGCTTACACTTTTATTAAATCTGCTCGCATCTACAACCCGTTTGCACCTGTGGGGCTAATTAAAGTAATGATTAGACTTTGATCAAGGGAGCTTAGACCATGCATCAGCTCCATGGAACTATGAGAGATGGTGGAAGGCTTAATTGCTGTGTGGAGGCAGTGGAAAAATAGTAAAATGGTGAAAGCATGCGTGTGAGTGGAAAAGGTGAATAGGTTGTTTGTTACGGAAAGTACAAGTTTACACCTATCACCTAGCACGAAGAATCGTTCCCTCAAAAGCTTTAGGTCCATTAATTCTAATTGGCTTTGTACCATATGTTCATAAAACTGACTCACCTACAACTATGAATTGCCTTTTTCTGCATCAGCAATCATTTTAAAACACATTGAAAATATGATTGCTAACATTTATTATTATTACTTAGTTTGAAAATAAATAAATTAAGCCATGTGCTGAATGCAATTTACTGTTAAGGTTTAAAATGCCACGGAGCAGAGAGGTTTAGAGGTTTAGTGGTGTGAATTTAATGAAGAGAATCTGAAGAGAGGAAGAATGTTCAACATCAGGGATATTTGATCACACTGACCGTTTATCGAGAAGCACACAGGCAAAGCAAGTAATCGAGATTTCTGAAGGTCAGGGAGAAGCAACTGGCAGCTCTGAAAGGTGGAAACATACGTGATGCATGTGACTGATGTTTTAGATTGTAGCCACTGTTTGCTTAGTTGACAGCTTTGCACACTTTTGGCAATATCCTAACAGTCTCAGCAGAAAATGTCACAGGATAAAAACGGTATTTGCATTACTTACTTAAAATAGTGTCATTTAACTTCAATGCACTTGGTTCACTTTTGCCACCTGTGCTATGTGGACAGGTGCATTGTTCTGGAGCAACAGCACACCAGTTCGAATCTTTCCTCTCCTTTTTTCTTTCAATGTTTCAAGCATTTGAATATATGTAGACAGTGATGAAATACTCATGACCAACTTTTGGCAGAGGGTAATTGGTGGAATTTCTTCATTTCTTTAGCTTTTCTTCTAGCAACTTTTAGACAAGCCCAGCTACTTGCCATAGAAGAGAGGCATGCCCTTTGAGTGCAAGGTCTTGCTTTCTCACCATAGGCACACGTCTCCCTGCATCTAGTCTGCTCAATGAGTGGCAGAGGGGAGCCGCAAATTCAGTTGAATGCACAGCAGCTCACACAGACATGAGCAGACAGTGAAAGACCAAACCTTTTCGCTGCTTCTAACCTTCTCTCTGAGTAATCATTGTACATGTGAATATAGCCAAATTCACATCAGAGCCATCATCCTTAACACACACTACCATTCAAAAGCTTGAGGTCACACAGGACATTTCCTGTTTTCCATGAAAACTTCACATTTTCATTCAAGTGCTAACATAACTGCACAAGGGTTTTCTAATCAATTAGCCTTTCAACACCATTGGCTAACACAATGTAGCATTAGAACACAGGAGTGATGGTTGCTGGAAATGTTCCTCTGTACCTCTATGGAGATATTCCATTAAAAATCAGCTGTTTCCAGCTAGAATAGTCATTTACCACATTAACAATGTCTAGATTGTATTGTGTCATTTAATGCTATCTGCATTGAAAAAAAAAATGCTTTTCTTTCAAAAATAAAGGCATTTCTAACTGACCCCAAACTTTTGAACGGTAGTGAACACTGATCAGATGACACTGTTGTAAAATCAAGATTTTAGCAGTGTAGGGCAGCAGCTTTGAAATGAAAGTGACTCTTGCTTAACATATAGTCCTAATGGACGGCAGGCATGTCAGTGACTATTTTATATTTGTTCCATAGTCTGACAACAGAGGACAAAAAAGTGAGAACAATCGAGACTGCATTAAAATACAGTATGTGAGCAGAGACAAAGCAGACAGATGTAAAGGACTGACAATGGCTGACACTTGGCAGAATGCAATTACAATGAAATGATGCCATGAATATGCTAACTAGTGCACAACATCATCTAGCAATGTTTCAAACAGGCTTCAGCTCATTTCCATTGATAGCAGTTGGCAACCCTGACCATCACTTGTGTCATACTGTGGCAGTGATGGTATATAGCAAACAGCCCTATTTGAATAATGTAGTAATCCATATTACAGCAAAAACCACTCAACTAAGGAAAGAGAAATGACAGTCCATCCTACTTTTCAGGCATAAAGGTTCAAACTTTCAAAGTTTTCTCAAGTGATGTCTTTAAAACCATCAAACACTAAGATGAAACTGGCTCTCATGAGCAACCCCCCAGGAAATAAAGACCTTGAGTTACCTCTGCTGCTGAGGATAAGTTCATTAGAGATACCAGCTTCAGAAATTGCCAATTTACAGCACCTCCAATTAGAGCCCACATCAATGCTTTCCAGAGTTCAAGGAGCAGACACATCACAATCTCAACCGTTGGGAGGAGACTGTGTGGATCAAGCTGTCATGGACGAACTGCAGCCAAGAAACCACTACTGAGGGAGAAGAAAGAAGAAGAACAGAACTAACTGCGACAAGAAATGCAAATAATGGACCGATGAGAATCTTTACTTTGATCTGCCGAGCCCGAATGTAAGATTTTAAGTTCCAGTCGGCATGTCTTTGTGAGACACAGAGAAGGTGATGATCCCACCACAACGCACGAAGGAGGAGGTGTGATGATGTGGGGGTGCTCTGAATAATCGATGTCAGTATCTGCCCCAAAAATCAAGCATCACTCAGTCTGTAATACAAACCCAAATTTCATATCCAAGTCACATACACTGCAGACTTCACCTCTGAGGACACCACTGCAGAGGCATGCCAATGTTAGATTCGTTTGTTTTTTCTTTGCTTGTTTGCTCAAGGTGGCTAATCAGTCGATGTGATGTGGATGAAAATCTATAACCTGATGTAACCTAGAAGATACAAAAAGCAGATGTTAACTTACAAAAAAATAAGTTCTTACTATCTGTGGTGTGGAGTTTTTTGCTACAGTGTTTTCTTTCAATATGTGATTGCACGTGAGTGTAGATTCTCAGTCATCCAGGTTATGGTAATCCTGTTGAGGCAACTAGATTTCTTTCTGGTTCTTGAGGTGCAGTCTCTTCAATTTGGAGCATGCATTTGCTGTTTTGCACACTGGAACACATATTTTGCATTTTTGTCATCTATTGTCAAAACTGAGCTGTCTCTCTCAGTCAGAGCTGTCATAAATGTCTGGATATTTTTCTAAAAATACTTGTGATCTGCCCCAACGTTCAGTGGATTCTTCCTTTGCTCATGCTCCACCTCTCCACCAAGATTCATATAAATCAGTAGTTTTTGCATAATCCTGCTGACTGACAAACAAACAAACAGTTCTGAAAACATAGCCTGCTTGGTAGGGGCAAAGTGCTGGCTGATTTAAGTTTAGCTACCCCAGACTTGACAGAAAACATGCACAGTAATGAACTGGCGGATACAGAGAATCTTTACTTTGATGTTTTGGGAGCTAACAAAAAGAAATGACACGGCTTGCAATCCAAGTTTTGACTAGTTTACAAACTGCTCTTTAGACTTAAGGTATTCTAAATCAAGCAATCTGTTTGAACAAAATAGAGGGCAATGTTAATCAAAAGACATCTAAATTTATCAAGTCACTTCTGAAAACATAGTTACAAAATGAGATTTCCAAACATTTTCGAACTCTACTGTCGTTTGACTCCGGTGAGTCTTGATGTACTGTAAAATGTGAAAACTGAGGAGTGTGCATGCTCTTCTGATGAGAAACATCAACATTGCTCATTCATCCAGAGTATAAATCACATTTGTATTCTTTGGCAGTTTTTTTTATAAAATCATTATTATTATTATTATTATTATTAATCTTTCTCTGTGGTTAGTTGCTTACTAGAGGGAAGAATAGAGATATTCCATTTTTGGACTGAGCCATGACAGAACAAAAACACTGCGCTCTCTGGTGGTAGAGAGGCAGGGATGGAGGGAGGGAGGAGCGTCTTGTTTCCATTCCCATTCAGTGAGCGACTACACTGCAGCACAGACAAGAAGGCAAAGGAGCACAGAGGTCGAAGAGCAGAGGAGACAGAAAGACTGGACCATAGTAATACCTGTGTCTACATGTATTTCTGTGTGTGTGTGCTTGAAATACAATAAAAAAGGTTTCTGTCCCTTATGTGCACATTTCTGTTCAACAATGTAGACACAGGTACAACTGTGCGAGAAAAGGACTGTTGCATTGTGTTTGCGTCTATAACGAAGTCGTTGTGCATAGTAGAGGTGTAAAATTATTGCTGGCATTAACTCCTTCTTGCCAGTGCTGCAGCAGTTACCTGAGCTTAATTTTCTTTTCATGTCAGATAACCCAGAAAGTCCTTCAGGGAAATGAAATTACATGACAAGAGGCAGTCATTCCTTTTTACGTGTGCCCTCGGGGATTATTTGAACTGCTCTGACAATGTTGGTTTAAAAAGCAAAGTAGACTGAGCATTTCCATAGCAACGACGGAAAACGCCAATCACGGCACGGAAAAATCTCTGGGCTGTCAAAAGATTATTGAAGTATTTAAGGCTTTTCTTATACTACTTTTATGCAGAAAGCCCACGTATGACACGCTCTGCTGAACACATATTCAACCCAAGTTGGACCAATTCATAATCCGCAGTTGTCAACATTCAGAGACTCGGGCCTGCATCTGTATTTCCAAACACGCCACTGCTAATCCACAGAACTACACTCAGTGACAGAATTATAGTTTGTAAAACAAGTACTAATAAAGCATTAGTTGTAGATAGCAGTTGTTTCTATACAGCATTCTATCTCCTATGAAAACACATAATCACGAAAGCCAAGCAGCGACAGCAGGTTAGGGCTGAGGAGTTCTGTCAATAAAGGTGTCGATACAATAACAGAGCTTCAGAACCAATGATATACATATGAGATACCAATATTTCTATTCAATTTTACAACAAAAACACTGTGAAGGTACTGAACAACTAATGTCCCTTTGATTAAGTAGAAATTTAAATACAGACCAGTCAAAAAGAAAGAACACACCGGTTGTGCTCTGATCTCAATCCCAATATACTCCTTTACTTTAAGGTAGTCTTTGCCTTGAAAAAATGGAGTGGAAGCATGCTGTGCAGTTATTGATGCAATGTGTAGCATTATTTTTTCAGATTCTACAGATCTTCACAGCATCTGCAGGTCAACAATGTCATAGTAAATAGCAGAGTGTGGCTACTATTGGCAGTGCTAGCTCCAGCAACAACCACGTATCTGAGTCCTGCTCAGTTTGGTTGTGCGTTGCTGTATGCCATTTTATTTGGACACAGCTTACATACAGTTTTATTTTCATTTCCTGGATCAAAATGTAATCTGGTCTGCTACAACCCAACATTACACGTCAACAAAATGTAAATAAATAGTTTAGCTGACTAGTATTTCTGGTGCCAACTAACGAGGGTAGCAATGTTTAGTCGTTCAGTCGACCGATCTCGCACATCCCTTCTGAATACAGTTTACGACGTCCTCGACCTACGGCGTTTCATGGTTACGTCGTCATATCCCATAAATTTATTAAGAAAGTATTGTTCCATCATTCCGACTTACACCATTTGCAACGTTAAAACAAATTTAATGCGCGAACTAGTTGGTGAGCGGAGCGGATGAATGCGTCGTCACGCAGCGCTACACGAGGAAGATGGCATTGTTTACAGCTTTCCTTAACTTGTAAAGGTTAGGAAGTGTTCTCTTTCATTTTATTTTTAGGTCCTTTTCATGTCTAGACCCCACTGAATTTTCCTTCAGGGATGAATAAAGTGATTCTATTCTATTCTATTCTATTCTATTCTATTCTATTCTATTCTATTCTATTCTGTACATAGTGTGAAATTGGGCATTGTTAATTCTTTAATACCAAGCTAATAAGAGAACATTTTAAAACTAACCACACTGTCAATGTGTTTATCACATTTCAGTTTGTCCCAAAAAATATATATATTATAATACTTCAATTGACAGAATTAGTTATCAACTATTTTGATAATCAAGCAATTGTCTGAGTCATTTTTATCACAGACGCCAAAAAAAAAAAAAAAACAACAACAACCAAAAACCCTCTGGCTGCAACTTATCACACTTGAGGATTTGCTGCTTGTCTTTGTCTGTGATAATGACGCACGCATTGTGAATTCATCACATTGTGGCAGACTGTGCTACTTTCCCTCAGGAACAGCAGTGTGAGGCTCACTAACACAGGACCATGCGACACACACACTGGCCTAAACTAACCTTTTCCCATGTACAGTCAGAGCAAAAGAAATGTAAAGCAATGTGGGGACTGTAAAAGTAACTGTCATAAACTGACCCAAATTATTCTTTGTAAAAAATGTAATCATTTTGTCCAATAAAATTCAGCAAGTCTGTAAGAGCTGGAGGTAGCACTCCCGTGTTTTGATGGAATTTGTCCTGAAGCTGAAAGCACAATCCTCTGTCGATAACATTGTTAGTACCATTGTTTCCGTCAAAATGGGTACCTTATATACAGAAACTAACAGACATATTTTAAAGCATTTTATCATACATTATAGCCTCAGGATCAAAAAATCCCTATCGAACAATGTTAATTAGATTTTCTTGTCCTTTTCTAATTGTCTTTAACAGCTCATTAGCTAATTAACTCCTTTTTTCACATCTTGACGTTCAAACACCAACACTACTCTTTAGAAAGCACTAAAAATAAAGACACATTTGCAAAGTAACAGTTTAACACTTAACCTTTTTGTCTTTGTTGAATTTTCATTATAACTGTAAGTATTATTATATAGTAAAGTAATACATGTTTTTTTTATACAGAAGGAGTCTAGCATTCCCCCATTCTGAGAGACTAATAAAAAAATCAACTACAGAAATACTAAGCTATTAGTTTAAATCAAGAAAATAATTTGCAGAGTCACTGATGGTGAAAATGATCCGTAGTTGCAGCCCTTTTAACAGGAAGCCCCAGAGTAGATGTAGGCTTAACTAAATAGATATCAAATGAGAGTGTTGCACAAAGGGCAAACAGGGACTTGGACATTCTGTTCCGTACGATGACATGCATTTGTGATTTGCATAGATAAAGTGGTTCTTGCAGAAAATCTCTTCAAAGTCATCACATCTCACAGGAGGAAAATCTAAATGTTTGCAGCTCTTCTCACTGCTTTGTCAAATTTGGAAGCTCCATTTCGGAAAACCTGAAGGTGGTGAACTCACAGCCACATGCCGATTCCTTGTCACTCTGTTACAGCAGAAGGCAAAAGCCTCTTAAATTATACAGGTTGTTCCTGACTATCTGTTTTGACAGTAGCTTTACCACAAACCACTACAACTAGCAGGCAGAAAGGGACAATAACATAATGTCAGAGCACAGACTTCACCCAGAACGGTAATTAAATATCTATGGAGATCTACATTTCACCTCAAGATAGCTGTGACTAAAACCGACAGCCTGAATTGCACAGCTGTGACTTTTCCATTTCTTCGGCTGTCTTCTGTCATTCTCTGCTTACCATTTTGAAAAGGAAAAAACAGACAGAAATGCCACAAAGCAACTAAAGTTTAGAATGTTACACTCTATTAGCTTAATGGGTAGTCATGTCTGCTGGCACTGTTTAAGAAAAACAAATCCTCGAATGTCACTGCTCCAGATGGTGCCTATAAATATCAGCTGCCCTATCAAAGCCAAATCCTACTGATATTGTAGTGAGCCTTAGCATTCAGCGACAAATAATCGCAACAAATTCTACATTTTTGAGCTGATGACAATTCAATCAGGACGGTGAGAGGGGAAAAGGCAGTGAAGAGAGAATGTGAAAGTGATCACTTGGTCAACAACATATCAATCACTCAGCCTTGGGTAGTTGGGTAAGAAAGCAAAGTGCTACATTCTGTGTTTTGTTTGATGCCCCCAATTTACCACCGTCACCTCCTGTCCCTGCTGACTCAAAAAAGGGCTAAAAAGAAAGCCATGTTTTCAGGTTTTCATTTTGTCCATCAGCACTATTCCATTGCTGAGGGAGGGGAAGGAGGAGGGGTCCTGTTTACGGCTACCTCTTCCATCTTGATGTTCTATCCAGCACAGCAGGTTCGGCAGCACTATAGTGAGCACATTAGCGCGTGTTGGTGAAGAAACCACATGTTATCTCCTCTTTGCTGACAGATACAGAGAAGGTAGTGAAATGCATGTTGGCCCTTTTTTTTTTTTTTTTTTTACTGGACACCCATCATCGAGAAGCTTTTCTGTTAGATGATACAAAATGTACAATACCGCACATCTCTGGGGTTGTAAAATTTTAACAGCCCTCATTTCACCACCTACAAAGATCCCGGCAATGAGAGGGGTTGGCCTGGAGATAGCTATGCTGTATATATGTCTGCCCTTTCTGACAAGGCTGCTGTGTAGTGGCAAAAATCTATTTTTGGCCAGCAGCGTCGCAGTTCCTTCTTTCTGTTAAGAGACAGTGGAAGAGCCAAAAAGCTACACAACATTTCAAATAACAGCATTTGGCATTCTATGTTCAGATATTGAAGATTATGAGCCTCTGAATGAGTACAAAAGACAAAAAAACAAATAAAAATCACGAAATAAAAGCAGAGTTGCTGAAGATCACAGCACTATAAGATTACTGACTGGGGAAAAAGAAGCAGCTGTCCTCAGGCCACAGACTGCTGGAGTCCATGAAGGCTCTAAATTAGGTGGCACAAGGTAGGTGACAACATTCCAGATGCCATTCAAACTCAATAAATGTACATGAGGTATACTGGGGCCCTCAGTGTCTTGTAGCAGATGTTTCATAGTCCTGGAATAGGACTTTGAGAGCTTTTTTTAAAAAATAATTTCTTCTGCTCTTCATAAAACATTTTTAATAAGGTTGTAAGAACACATACTGCCCACTACAATTTGTATCTAGTGGGCTTCTCAAGTGAGGAAACTGTATTACACTATAACTTTCAACACACACACACAGCTGCTTCCTTTAATGCTTATTGCATTGGATGTTTGTGCCATGTAAAATAAATTATATGTGTCTCAGCCATGTCATTGTTCAAACATGCTCTGTAGTTACTTTCACCAACATTGTCATGGTTCTGTAGCAGCTGAGTTGCCTCTCAGAACTAAATCCATATAATCCATATAATGTAAAACCCAAACTGTCAGCTTTGATCAAGAACAAGGACTTGCATTTGAGTGGCCAATAATGTCTTTTTTATGGTCAGTAGGAAACGGTGCAGCTTCAGCAAAGGTCAGACATCTCAGAAGTCCTTCCTCTATGCGTTCTAAAGATAAGAATACTCTGTCTGTATTTTTAAGATGTCTGCTGCAATCAATAACAACAAGAATTTGCCTGTGCCTCATCCCAAGCATGAAATAAAACTTAAATCAATTTGTGTAAACTGATTCATGTAAATTGACAATGACGAATCAATTTGTCATTTTTAATTTTGAATCAATTCGTCACCGTCAGCCTCTCTGATACCGCCTCGAATGTCCTCTCTTTGGGCTTCTCATTAAAATCAAACACTCACTTTTTTTTGCCATAATGAAAAACCAAATTATGTTTCTTGTTATAATGAAATACCAACTTGTGTTTTTATAGCAATAAAGATTTTCAATGCATCTTGATGCCGTTCCATTTTTAATTTCCTTGTTTTGTTTTTGTTTATTCCACGGTCAAAATACTACAACAAGACCAATTTACTTCAATTATGATTAACACTGTTTCTATGTGGTTACTTTGACATGTCTGCTACCATCATGTTGACCTCAAGGTAGCTTATAAGTACTCAGGTACATTTATTATTGCAATATCAGTATATCTTCATTCACATTCAATATCATAAGACAGAAAGCCCAATAAAATAAACTGACAAAGTCAACTAAATAAAACCTTTAAACAAAATAACAGAAATTATTGGTTGGTAAACCAAGAGCACACAAAACAACAATGCAAACAAACCAATAATAATAATAGTAAAATACAATCACGACATGGGCTAAAAAGGATTTAACAGATGCTGATTTTGTCTGCCAAAATCCCTTGCCGTACTTTGCAAACAAAGACTATATGTTTTGCTTGGTTAACCTTAGTATCAAATGCTGATAATCTATGAAATGGATTCCAGGCTTAGAAATGGTTGTTCACAGCGGCTCTGTGATGCGCTGATACGCTTGTGTTTTAGTTGAGTGTGTTTCCACTCTGCCCTCTTATTGCCTCCTGTCTGTGCTCAGATCGTGTAGAAGTTTCCCCAAGCATCCCCAAGTGCAGCCTTTCAAACAGGGCACTCTACCCGCTACAGACTGTACTGGGCTTTAAATAAAAATGTGGAGGGTATGCCACTGAAATTACTTAACTGAGGGGTAGTCTGGAGGGGGACGGAGGAGCGGGGCTGAGGAGTCTGTGGCTGATGTGGTGTGCATTCATAAATACACCTAATGGCTTATTTTATGAACAGCAGTGTTTCATCCTTCTCTTTTTTTGCCTGTTATTTTCTTGAGACTGATTGGTTTTGAAAGATTGAGACGATAATGCTGAGATACAAATGAGGAGGCTGTGAAAAATCTCATTTGAAAAAGCAAGGAGAAGCGTAGCCTTGTAAACAAAATTCTATTTCACATTGTTAAAAGGTAATTTGTCTCCATCGTGCCTGGCAGAGCCTTCATAAATAAAACAGGAGTGCACACTGCAGGTGAGCTCTCCTCTTTCTTTTGTTTTTTCTCCACTTTTTGTTTTGTTTCCTCTACCGCTTGCATGCAAATTAGACATATAAAGTGAAATGGTAGATAAGAAGGAACAAAATTAATAGTGGGTAGAGCCAGTGGTTACACTATACGGTGACATTTTGCTTTGCAATATTTCTTGCATAAATTAATCATTTGTTTGAGGAATAAAAGCCGAGAGTGACTTTGTGATTCTTTTTTAACTTGAGAGTAAAAAGGTGTAATTTTACTGTTCAGTGAAACACTTGACAACTGCTACGCTATTTAAAACCCACTCAATACAGACAATGGCAATAAGGTGGGACTGATTTGATACAGTGAAAGCTTACTGATATTTAAGTAGTTAATGAGGGCACAAACCCAAGCCATTAGTTAATTAGTCATTGCACATTTAATATATTTATTTAGTTATCAAAAACTTTTAATGTCTGAGGGCTAAACTCCCTTTACCAACTCCTGAAATACTGCATTTGAATACTTCTCAAATATTGTATATGAACACCCCTCTTCAGCATAGTTAGACGTATTTTATATCTATAAATGCACAAAAACTAGGCTCTCTTTCTCAGTTTCTTTGACAAATCCTGGATGGTTTGTCTTCTGCTGGAACACTACATTCTCATGTCAGCACCACTGTGTCCTGTTAATTTCTAGTTTAAATTAGCTTCAAAGTTACTCCACAGCTCATCGCATTCCCATGACAATAAGGCGTTATTCCACAACCGCTATAATTAACACCAGGCAAGTTTGAGGGCCGCTTAATGCATTGTAGAATTTTTAAAACTGAAACTTTTTAAATTTCCTGTGGTTCAATCAAGGGATGTCGACGAGAGAGGAAGAACAGCAGGATGCCGCAGTGGAGACAGAAACAGAAAGCGGAAAAGAGACAGAAACTGATTTACAACCAGCCCAGGAGTCAGGTGAGACATGTGGGCTGCACATTCTGAGAGGGCAGAAAATGGTCGAACTCATTCATTTTTAAAGATGTGATCCAGGTACAACCAAAACACAAGACTTGAACCTGTGAACTATGTGAAAGTTTTTTTAAAAGGTCCCATATGGCAAAAATCCATTTTTGTTGTGTTTTATGGTTGTTATAAACCTGGAGGTGTAAAGTAAAAGCTGTTAGGAAACGAAGTCGTTTAATTCTGCCACTCCTCAAGGCCCCCAAGTAGGTAGCCTCCCAGCTCTACAAGCCAGTAGGAATTTTACTAAGCTGCTGTGTAGCAGGTGAGAAACCAGTAGTGATGTAGCTCAAACTTTGCATAATCCTGCCCCCTCACTGTCCACTGCTTGCAATGTAAGCCATTTCAAAAGAGCTGCTGCTTCACAGACTGCCAGGTTCATATGCTTTCTGGAACCGCTTCTGATAACTGTAAAAAAAAAAAATTACAAAGCTCAATAAACGTTCTGCTGTTGGCTGCAAGAGCAAACACAAGAGTCTTCATGCATCTGAGGAACTGAAGATCCAGTAGATTAATTTTATTTTTGATGGCAATGTCGCCACAATAAAAAGTCTTAGTGTTAGCACATTGCACGGCTAATGTAGGTAATGGTACCATCAGCTTTGATCGTCTGGCCACAGGTCACAACTCTGTGGAAATTGTAATGCTGAGGCACATGTAGAGATGATGTGAATTTTAGGACCAATTTGAAACTAAAAACTGAACTATGTTTTGTTGCCAATTGTGCTTCAGTACACCCTAAACTCAGCCAGTGTTTACATCTGTTTGCTTCTAATGTTGCCTGAAACTGACCATAGATGTGGGGTAAAAACAACAGCTGTGCTATTCAGATACAAAGTTAGAAATGACATAAAGTCCTGGTCTTAAAGCATGTGTCCACAGGATTCATCAATATCTCGCATCCCATTCATTGTCTATGTGAAACGCACCACGTTGCATGCTGGTTGTGTTGCAGCAGGTCACCCTGGAGCTGCCCGCATCTCATTTGCAGAAAGTAGTTTACTACTTTCTGCAAATGCAGTGCGGGGAACAGAGGCCCAACACATTCGTTAAACGTCTAAACTAGCCGTCATTGGACCAAACTAAGGACAGATTCAACCACTACACAGCTTACTTCTCACCTCAAAATCTTTCAAAAATATTTTTCGCTGAATTGTTTTCGTAATTGATGAGAAAGTTTGCAACCGAGCCGCCATGTTGGTCCAATGCATCTACTGGACTGAAGCAAAGCGATTGTCATGTGACCACATAGTGGCCCACAACATTGGCGATTTTCAGATGCCGTGCGTTCACATGCAGGAGAAACGTATCTAGTGGACACTTGCTTTCACAGTTGCATTTTTTTTGTTTTACGATGGCATTTTCCCTTTTGACAGGATTTCCTGTTTTTTTTTTACTTCCTTGTCTGACCTTATACTTACCTCAAGTTGCATTTTGAGACATACATGCAAACATTTGTACATATCATATTTCCACACAGCAGACATGTTGTGATGAAAACTTGGGTAGTCACAGTGGTGCTTAACACTCGCCTGCTAGCTGGCTCCAAACTGTGGAATGGATTTCCTGAACAGAGGTGTGTCTCAATACTCTGCATCTCATTGAGACACGACTCCATCCAGGAAATCCATTCCACATTTTGCAGTCAGCTAGCAGAGCAGTCAGCAGGGAATCACTTGTGGAGTCATTTCAGCAGACAAAATTTAAGCGCGGACATGGCGCGTGAATCGGAAATCTCTGCATGCTGGATCGGAAATGTTCGATCTGTGAATTACGTTGCTATTGGAACTCGATACCGATACTGGATCGGATCAGCTCCATCCCTAGTTTGGAACGGGGCTAAAACCAGAAGTTCTGTAGCCATGGTGAAATAAACCATCTTTAAGCTGAGACAAGCTCCGGGGACATGTGAGACTTATTAATTTACTGAAAAGAGGCACAATATGAGACCTTTAATACAGTCTGTAGAGTACATTAATAACATTAATTCATTGCTTTTGTATGATTTGTAAATAGTGTGTACAGTAATGTTTGCAGGCACAAACATTAAACGGTCAGAAAGTTCCAAAGATTATTTATCTCTACGCAAATGTGAGTAGTTATTTGTGAAGTTTTAACAACAAGTGGAAATTCTGTCTATGTTTCCACCATCACAGCCTTTGTGAGTCCACAATAGGTAAGGTAAGGTTTACTAAATCTTTATTTCACTGTTACAGCTGCACAGTCTGTTGGAACCTGCTGTAATTTTCAAAGCGGTCACTTTTCAAGATCAACTTTAACAGCCCTCCTCTACTCTAACCTCAATTCGTAAAACATCCAGCATCAATAATTACCATTATCAAGAATGCTCAATGTCAAACAACTGCTGTTTCAAAGTCATGATTTTTTTTCTGTCCTCCCCCACAGAGCATAGATATTTGCAGGTTTGGTAGGTATTTGTTTAATTTTCGAAAACCTGTCTCACAAAAATAGTTCACATAGTTTTGAGGAGAAGTATGTAGTGCTGTCTCTTTGTTTTTGCAATTGTATGCATGGGTGAAAGAATTATCTGCAGTTTATTAGGTTTTTTAAACAAATAATGAATAATAAAATGTGTCTTTGTCTCTTCATCCTCAAGACAAATAGTACAAATATTTAAATGGGGTTATCAGCCAACAGCAGCACTTCAGAATTTTGATGTACCTGCCGAAAGTCAAAAAACACCCACTGATACACTTTGCCATTGTGCTTATCTGACTAAAGCAGCTGGGTGCTTTTATTCTTTTTTGGTTCCTCTTTTCCACACAAAATAAATATTTGAAATTCAATAGATACAAAAAATTGTGATACTCGTCTTTATGGTGTATGTGAAACCCCCTAGAAGTTATTAAATTGACATTGGCCCTAATGGTTTCGACAGACAATAATAATTTTCTCAATGTGTGCAATGCTCGAACAGTTTCTTACTTAGTTTTAGTCATTTCTTTTGCAACAGATGTCTACCGTCTCAAAATCTCAGCTGCTCAGCAGGTGGGGATCCTGTCTCTCTATTTTATATGACACATCTTTCTCACAATATACACACAAAATACACCTGCAGACACAATCAACTGTCAAAAACAGACACTGAAAGTAAACAGAAAGTGTGGAAAGTGGATTAAGTCGATCAGTGAAAAAGACTAGATCTGTCAGAAAACTATTTTCGACCAGCAAAGGCCTGCAGAGTTAAGGAAACTTAAATTCAACGTAACAGGATAAAACATTAAATAAGGTATTGTCTCTCCACTGTGCTGTGGTTACTTCTTGATGGATGAGTCTTAAACAAGTCCAAACAAACTGATCTGTCACAAAGTCTGCATTTATTATGCCAGTAATGGTTATTTTTTACACATTCACTCAAAATAGCATTTAGGTCATAATTAGTTGTGGTGTTGTGCCAACCACTTTATAGTCAGAGGTGTTTTGATGTAATTTAGTCCAGTGCAACACCACCTTTAATTCTTTTAGGTCAAAGCCTAATAAACTAGAATTACTGCAGCTCACAGCTGTACACCTCTGTTGCAGTTTGCATTCATGTCTGTCCAGACTTACGTAACCTGTATTTTGAAAATGTATTCATTCAGAGAAGCAAAAACAGTGCTAGATTTGTGTTTATGTGCTAAAATGCTGGGCCAATAAAGCTGATTCTTACAGAACACAAAGTTCTTGTCAAGACAGCAGTTGCAGTAAAGAAGTTAAAAACTCTACAGTGAATAAAATGGCACAAAAATCCTCACTGAGGTTTATTCACAACACAATATCATCTCAATTCTTTCAACATGGATACGACATTTACAGATATCACAAATTCTGCCATGGAAAGATTGCCATTCGATTCAGAAGCTTGTCATTGGTATGAGATGATTATGTATATGAAACACAATCAATTAAAATTTGACTATCAGCTCACAAAAATCCAGTTAAGACTAGATTTACTATTTTAAAAAATATATATAAAGAAATAAACATGTTGTTCACTATAAAAGTTACACATTTTTAAGGTTTCTGTGCAATTTGTTTTCTCAGGTAAGAAGCTTTTCTTTTATGACCTTTCACTATGAGCATATTCAGTGCTTTAAAAATATTTAAAACCAACTTACTAACAACTAACAGTCTCACCTCTTAAACTACACTTCTGACTGCAAAGGCAGTATAATCTTCAGAATTATAGGGTAGCTATTCATCTTCCTGTCTCTCTCTGGCTGTGCACGCACAGAAGAAACACCGTATTGACCCACATGCTGGTCGAATTCACACCAAAAATGGAAATTTCAGAACAAAGCAAATCTAAAAAAATCTACATGTTGTCAGTGCATAGTACAGCACCACTAGCTAATGTTAGCACTGCAGAGGAACTGAATGCAGGGCTGAGAAAATGGATGTGGTATGGGAATTCCAAAATATAAGTGCACTTAAAATGGCAGGGCATGCCATGGACCAATTACTGGATCTTTGGTCAATGTCATTGTATCGTTGGTCAGCGAATCAATATATTCATCCAGATCATTCCTCCCCCAATCTCAAGGTGTACACACAAGATTAGTGCCAACATTTCAGTATCCTGCTGAATGTGAAATATGGTCACAACCTCCCTTTCTGTTCTAAAGTTATGGTGTGAAACAACGCACAGAAACTTGTCTTTACAGAGCATTAAACTGTTGCAGTAAAGCTGACCTTTGACCTTTAGGATATGAAAACACACATTTCTAAATCAAAGCAGCACAAACTGGATAACAGCCTTGCAACAATACCTTCAAGTAAGCAAACGCTGCAACGCAATACAGCAAAGTAGCCTAAGTAAACCCCAAAAACATTCAAGAAAGCAGAAAAAGAATCACCGTCGCTATGGTTACAGTTACTTTATCTAGCTCTGTGTTTCTTCTGCTAACATTTATCAGCGGTAAGCAGCATTTCACACAACTCTGCTGTGAAGAATGCAGGACGCCGCAGTAGCAACGCATGAACAGAGACTCTTTATTTCTTCTCTGTGACAGCAAAAGCAAACACAATACACAAATAACTTACAGCAACATGTGTCTGTGACTGCAGCACCATGCTGGTACTTCTCACTAAAAATCCCTTGAACCTCACCCTACATGAATACCTGTCCCTACCTGTCCTCTCTTCTTCACCTCGTCCATAATTCATATCACATTAGGTCTACTAAATGCATCAAGCTCATCATCCCCAATACTTCTACTATTTTTGGCTCTAACTCCTTTCACTTTGCAGCAGCTAACAATACCTTACAAACACCCGCAAACGTGCAACTTTGACTCCACTCACCACCTTCAAGCTAAAACTCCAACAGACTTTAGTTGACTGTTGCTTCTGCTGATCACTTCAGACCTTATTTACACACATACATATACTTATTACAGCTCATGTAAAAAAAAAAAAATTCACTCACATGTATATGCTTCCGTACTTCTTACTTGTTGACATATTTATTTTTGTTCCATGTTTTGTTGATATGTCTATTTGTGTCTGTGGTTAACGTGTATTTTTTTCTGCTGGTGCCTCTTGGCTAGACCATGTCATGTCAAATAAACCAACCCATCTATGTCTAGGGCTGGACCCAAATATCCCGAATATTTGTTCACTACAGCACTATCTGGATACTAATTTTGGTATCCAATTATCCCCCCCCCGCCGTCGGATGTCACCGGGCGGAAAGAATATGCAGCGTTACTGTCTTCCCTCCGCCTTCGGCCCACATCGGCTCATCTCGTCCTGTGATCACATAAACATATACACATATGTCTATAACATATACACATATGTCAATGTGTTCACCCCCTCCTCCCCCCAGACGAAAATATTCGGAGCTCGTCTCTTCCCTGCGCCTTCGGCCCACTTCAGCTCATCCCGCCGTGTTCTTCGGCTCATTTCGGCTCCTCCTTTCGTGTTTGTAAACACCACCCGAATGGCCGGGTGGCTGCCGACTCTGAAGTCACGCTTCACTTCGTTGCATAAACACAAGACAAGATGCTGAAGACCGGTGTTTGGGAATTCTTCAGTTTAACTAAAGACTAAACGAGGGCAAAATGTGGACCCGGGAGACCAGATGAATGGATCCAACTATTCGGGCCGTCTCCGCCGCCGCTGCCGGGCCGCCACACGAACCACACGAACCACACGAACGGATCCAAATATTCAGGCCGTCTCCGCCGTCTCCGCCGCCCCCCCCCCCTCCGGTCAGACTTTACAGGGCGGAACGAATATCCGGATATTCGTCTTTAATAGGTCCCGAATATTCAGAGGCCAGAAACCACTATTCGGGCCAGCCCTATCTATGTCGCCACCTTCCTTTAAGAGGATGTGTGGTCAGGCTGTGGCAAACCTCACTTGTAAAAAACAAAACAAAACATAATGGTAAAGGTAAAGGTTGACCTTGAGAGACAGAGATGTGATGGAGGAAGTATTCAGATCCTTTACTAAAGTAAAAATACCACACTGTAAAATTTATATAGAGTAAATATATTAAGTATAGCCAGGGAAATGCAGTACAGTATTAAAAGTATAGGAAATCAGTGCAGACTTTATGCAATTGCCCCTTGAAGTATTGTACTCATTAAAAAGAAGTACAATTGTGATGGTTCCTCTGTGAGGCCAAGTGAAAGTTTGTGCTAACTATCAACCTGTATAGATACGGATAGGTTATGCCATGGTTGCTACGCTGGACTGCATCAAATTGTACAGATGTGCATAAAAAATACAACACAGAGTACAGTTACTGACTCAAAACTTCTCTCACAGTCTAACAGAAGGCTGTAATGCACCATAAAAACACAGACTCAAAAGAAAAGGCAGAAAGATCACTTTGGCATCTGAGCCAATAAACACCAGTAGCTGTTGAAGATTGAAAGAGAAGACGCTAGCTGAAATAAGGCCGTCACTTTTAGTTTGTGCACCTCCACTATTATGTTGTCGATTTGTGGGAGAAAAGACAGCTGGAAAAAGAACTGAGCTGACTTGCTGGACAACTCCCTTCTTAACTGGTTTTAAAATAGCTAAGCCCAGACAAGCTACTATTTTATTGCGTTTGCTTGTCTGATCAAATTTTAGCTTTGCAGATAATAATAACAGATAAACACAAAGTAATCAGTTCATCAGATGCACTTCTACGCCTGATCCAGCAGCTCTGTAATCAATCCTGCCTTTGTGATTTTTTTGTTTGTTTGTTGTTTGTACAACTTTAGAGATGTGTTGATCCAACAGTGATAATTGTCCCATTAATGCATAATAATACCGAGATGTTTACAGCCTGTCGCGCTCAGATATAAATGACAAATGGACAAAACATCAAAACGTGTGCATGTACCAAATAAGCCGATGAGCTTTTACCACAGTTTTCAGCAAATGTTCGTTTTGACATTTTGGGTTTTTACGGCACACAAAGCCAGAAGAAACGCTGCGCAATAAAGTAAGCAGAGGCCCTCAAAGCGCTAAACCTCACAGCACTGACTACTTCTAATTAGGAACAGAAAATCAAACAAAAGGTGTATTCAAATTACTATTATAAAACATACAAAATCATTTTACAGGATGCACAACCAAGAGAAGTTTCTTGATTCTTATTTTTCTCTCAAAAAAAAAAAAACACAGTATGCTAATGTCGTTCAACTAATCTTGTAATTTATCTGTCGGGATAAATGGAAATAAGCGCTTCTTTGTACACTGAGAGCTTTGAGTTTATGCCGTTACTTCTGAATTTTGCAAAGTAGTCCTTGAAATAAATTGCTGAAATTCAGAAAGAGGAAATTAAATTGTACTAATACGCAACATTCAAATAAACCATCAGTAAACAAACAGCCACAGGAAAGACTGATGCTACTGTGTGGCAGTCACACACACCTCTGAGGCCCTGACACAGAAATGAGCAAGGTTGCCTGATGGGAGCTATACTTAATCCAGAAAAGATACCTTCAAGGGTGAAAGTCTCACCTAATAAGAGCTCTTGAGCTGTGAAAGAACTGTCGAAACATAAAAAAAAAAGCTGCATTTGTGTATTACAGCGACAAAAAAGTAATACACTGCAGGGTGATTTCATGCAAAAGAAGTTTGGCACCTAAACCATCAGCACTAAAATGATAAGTAATGAGACTTTAAAAATACATATTTTCATTAAGCAGTTTTTCCATCCATCTTTTCATTATCTATGCACTGCTTAATCCTCACTGGGGTCACAGGGGAGCTGGAGTCTATCCCAGCTGACTTAGGGTGAAGGCAGCTGATACCCTGGACAGGTCACCAGTCTATCACAGGGCTACATATACAGAGTAACAATCACACTCACATTCGCACCTACAGACAATTTAGAACCACCAATGAACCTCAGCATGTGTTTGGACTCTGATTGCACATTGGCTTGGTGGTTAGCACTTTCATCTTGCAGCAAGAAGATCCCCGCTTCATGTCCCAGCGTTCTTGGGATCTTTCTTGGAGTTTTCATGTTCTTCCTGTGCATGCGTGAGTTTTCTCCAGGTTCTCCAGCTTCCTCCCACAGTCCAAAAGCATGCTGAGGCTCACTGGTAACTGAATTGTCTGTAGATGTGATGAATTGTGGTATGAATGTTGTTTCTTATGTTAGTTTTTTTAAAATTGTTTTTTAATTATTTATTGTGATGCTTGATGCACCTTAAGGATTGCACTTTTTAATTTTGTTGTACTGGTACGATGACAATAAAGGAATTCTATTCTATTAAATTCTATTCTAGATGTGAATGTGATTGTCTGTATATGTGGCCCTGTGATAGATTGATGACCTGTCCAGGGTGTCCCCTACCTTCACCCTAAGTCAGCTGGGATAGACTCCAGCCCCTTGCGACATTAATGAGGATTAAGTGGTGTGCAGATAATGGATGAATGGATGTTTTTGGACTGTCAGAGGAAGCCGGAGTACTCGGAGAAAACCCCTGCACAGTCAGAACATGCAAACTGCAGTATGCAGAAAGATTGCAGGCCCAGGCAGAGAAGCATATCGGGACTCTTCTAGCTGCAAGGCGACGGTGCTAACTACCAAGCCCCTGTGCAGCCCTAACCAGTGTCTGCTATTTTATATTTGATTCAGATATCAATATTTAAAGGCAGTATATTGTGCCAGATGAAATATGATGCGCAGTAAGAAAAACAAAAAATGTGAAAGTTTGATTCACAAAGAATGTGTCACAAACAAATATCACTTTCACTAACTTGGCAAATGTCAAAAGGATGCCTCAGAAGGGCATTTGATGAAGCACTGGATCGAACTGAAGATCCTGAGTAATGACCTATCAACTTCAATAATGCCAATGATGCAGTACACACATCATCACACAAAGTAGCTCTAGACACACACACACACACACACACACACACACACACACACACACACACACACACACACAATGAAACGCTACAGAGAAACACCAATTCTACAAGCTGCCAACAGAAATAATCTCACACCAGCTTCATGCAACAACAACAGCAGGTGACAACACCCCCGGTGCTTCAAGGGCATTTCTTATTAGCAACATCATTTATGTGACACCCCCAATTCATGCAAATCCAGCGGAACCAACGCTCCAATTAAGCATTTTAGTTACTGAACAACAAGCAATGAATAAACAACAGCAGCAGCAAGCAGGGACACAATGGCCTTACCTTCTGAGGTTACTCTTGTTTTCCTCCTTGAGAAGTCCTTAGTTTCACCATGAATAAGTCCTTGTTGGAAAAGCTACAGCAGTGGTTGCAGTTATGGGCTGTCAGAGGGTGCAGACTGCAGTTTATTTCTTCCTTTGTGCTGTTTTTGGGAACTCCAGCTAGATGTGGCATCCTGTTAGGGATGTTGCAAACGTTTTTTATCAACAGGTGAAATTGCCTTTATGTTACTGGCGGCTCTGGGGGCTCGGTCTTGGCTGACTACGCTTTGGCTGCTAATTTTAAAGATATTGTAATGACTATGCTGTTGATGTTCATGTTATGTAAGGGTTAAATGTTCATGTGTATGTGAGGGGGAGGCAGGAGGGGCGCAGGCGGGTGTGTGTGAGGAGGGAGGAAGAGAGACGGCACGTTTTGTGTGGCAGGCTGTTAAGTTAGGAGAGTTCAGCGTGAGTTGTGGCTGTGACAACAGCTCGTTTTGTTGCCTACTTGTTAAATAAAAGACCCGAAGGAGAACCGAGGACTCCAGGTGATTTTCCTGCAGTTTGGGGCATTACAATATATTTAGCCGTAGACGATGATTAATGGTAAGATACTGGCGTTGCCTTCACCCAGAAATTAGCTATAACTTCTGGTCAGTTAAAAAAAAATAAAAAATAAAAATCTCTCTCCAGAACCCTCTGTTAATTGTCCATCGAGCCTGAGCTAAAGGCCCGGTCACACCGCCCGAACTTTGCTGGAGCGTTCCTTGAACGGTAGGGAGGGGGCCGAATTTCGACAACGCTCGTCACCGCGCACAAAATGGGAAAAAATCGAAAACACGGGCGTTGGCTTAGCGTTGGTTTAGCGGTAGCGAGCGTTGGTATAGCGGCGTTCTGTGCATGCGGGCGTTGGCTCGGCGGGGGTATAAAGTTGTAGCGGCATCAGTGTTGCCAACTTAGCGACTTTCTCGCTAAATCTAGCGACTTTTCAAAGCTCCTAGCGACTTTTTTTTGTCAAAAGCCACAAGCGACAAATCTAGCGACTTTTTCTGCCGTTTTGGAGACTCTGATAGGTAAACTCAGCTCATTCTGCAGTTACTAATTTCAACAAGCAGCATGTGCTGCTGTGAGCTTCTCCCCCTCCCAGAGCACAGGCTGTCAGTCCAGTAACCCCCCAGCAGTCCCAGTGAGGGGAGGGGGAGACCCACATCACTCCGCGGCCAGACGGCAGATGAATCGCGCATGCGCAAAGTCACTGCAGAGCCCATCCAGACTTACGGAGCCATATAAACGAAAATGTTTCTTCACTGTCATGCTAAAATAAACCACAGCATTTAGCCTCTAGTGAAAAAAACATATTTTGGGTTTTTTATACTCACTTTTTGGTCTCTTCCACAACGTTATTCCTCTCTCCTACAACGTTGATTACAATTACATGCAAACTGGGAAATATGCAAAGTAGGCAATGACGTCATTTAGCGACTTCTAGCGACTTTTAGGACAGCCAATAGCGACTTTCCTTACTGAGGAGTTGGCAACAGTGAGCGGCATACCGCTTGTGACTACGGAGCTGAACGGATCGTTCATCAAACATGGCTGGTGGCATCTTCATGAAGTGCTGGAAGGCTCGTGGATCCTCATTCCTCAGCTCCACCATCAGCTTGTCATACAGTCCATGTTCAGGCCTTCTCAGTATCCACTGTCTGACCCACACAACTCTGTCTCTCCTTCTTCTCTCTCTTCTTCTGTCAACAGCTTGTTGCAATCTGAGGAGGTTCTGATTCTGCTGCTGGACTAGTGCACCAATCATAGCAAGTCTCTCAGCATCCATGGTGATACAGTTTTACTGTAACTTTGAGCAAATTCGATATAGATGAGGTCTGAACTCAACGGCAGCTCAATTCCAAATGAGCTCCTGGTCCATTTCTCCCCGTATTTATAGCCAAATTCTGGTCCCGCTCCGACACCTCTATACCAACGCCAAACCAAAGTTCATCGCCACCATGGATCGCTGCTTCAGCGCCCGACACTGTTCCAGCAACCCCGTGTCCACTCATAAAACGCTTACAACCGCTCCACCGAAGTTTGTGCAACATTTAATTGCCGCCCGGGCAACGCTGGCGAAGCAGCGGTGGTCCAGCGTTCAAGATTTCTGCGTTGGCCTAGCGGACCCAAGCGTCCACGAACTTGCGTCTAGCGGTGCCAAACTTTGACTGGGCGTTGGTGGAGCGGGGGTGAACTTTGCCGGGGCGGAAAATTGCCCCCTCCTCACCGCTCGCAATATTTTGTGCAGCTCAAAACTTTCGGAGCGGTAGGAGGGCCCCTCCAGAAACATCAGCGGTGGCCGAGCGTATACGGCGTTGCTTTAACGGGGGCCAACTTCTGTTAAACGGTGGTGAACGGTTACGAGCGGTGATGAATTTTTTTCACCGTTCAAGGAACGCTCCAGCAAAGTTCGGGCGGTGTGACCGGGCCTTAATGGAGCATGACGCAGGAATCTACCTTACCTTACACTTGTATCTCTTTGACATTTTTTAACAGTTGGCAGTTAAGAAATGAACAAAAAAAGCGTGTTATTACTTCTTATTATTATAAATTTCCAGTAGGGTGGATATATTATTACTTTTACTTCACGTGAAAATATCTAATCCAAAGTTTGACTTGGGCGTAACCACGTATTCTTTGAGAGGCAGGGGTGCTGTGAGTAAATACAAACTGATCCCAAAAATATACAGAAGAAATATGCCACATACGGTCTCCTTTTATGAGGATTGTGAATGGATGTGTCTGATTTTTTACATTTATTTTCATTGTATTTTTTGTTTTTTTTTAAAGGAAATTTCAAGTGTCTGACACCCCCTCCCATTTACAAACTTGGTTGATTCCATTAAACAACGCTTCCTGTTATTATTATAGTCACATTCAGGATGATTACAGGCAGAATTACACTATTGTTTTCAGTGTGTAGGCTATATATGTTTGACATGTCTAATGGCTTCAGGTAGATTTTATTTAACAGAGCATACAGATGGATTATGTATATAAAATAAAGAAATTAGCTCTATTGCAATGATCCTGTTGACTATAAGCTTTAAAATACAAACCCTCCCAAATGAAATCAAGTAATTTTGATTCATTAGTAACATGTCACGTACAATGCAGGGGCTGCAATCGCTTCATAATAGGTGGAAAACGTCATTATATGAGTTGAACTGATCCTTTAAAGGTAATTCAACCAGTGAAAAACAGCTACAATGTTTATAGTACACACAGGTACAATAATGCAGAAACATGACGATAATTGTTCCCGCTGGTGGCAGTTTTTGACAAATGATCACTTTTTGTCCTGCTCCCTGTCCTCAGAACTAAGGTAACAGACAGGTACTTGTGCTGAATGTCTTGTAATGTGCAGCCCCACAGATGTATTACAAGCAATAAAGTTATTTTATACAGTGAGCGAAGCTGCTTACAGTGTTTCAGGCTTTTCTTCACATTTCTGCAAAGTGACTGGTCCAGAATGGCAACTGCAGAGTTCAAAAGAGTCAGTTTGTGTGCCATATACAGAAGTATGCACATTCAGAGGTCTGCAACATCACAAATCAGTTTTTACAGTACATCGTGCTGATAAACCTGAACACATTAGCAGTGATGTTAAACAAGCTCGTCGGATGTTTCAGGTCATTCAACATCAAACATATTATTCATAGGAAAAGCCTGTCATTAGAATGAAAATCACATTTCAGTGTTCGGTATGTTACAGAGGGCAACGTTTTAGCAGAACAAGTAAACCTGCATGCCAGCTCAGTCAGACCTTAGTAACTGACAAACTAGTTTTTTTCTTTTCAACTTTAATTAGAGGTCAATATTCATTCTTTTACTTAAAATGTTTCAGCTAGTCAGTCACAATTTTGTCTTCCAGAAAGCTGTTAATACAGTATTTTATGAATGTTATTTACACATATGGCATAACAATGGCCATATATTTTACAATACAGTGCAATAAAGCAACACCTCACCCATGAGGCCTTTACACATTGCCATAAAAATCCTAATAAAACTAAAGCAGCACTTCTGTGACACAGTTTCACAAATGTAGTATATGATGTTTTGTGCTGGACTGCTAGATTCAGAAATGGGTTTCTATCTTTCTGCAGCCTGATATCAGCGATTAGTGTCAGTGGAGGGGTGGCATTTTTAAAATGTTGGGCCGCTTCTTAGCTCAAGGTGCTTTTGTTTTATTCATGGAAGATGGACACAAATTGTCTCTCCTTTAAATGCTGTGACAAGCAAAAATATTGGCTAGCACATTTGAGTTGCCCCGTTAGAGAAACATATTATTATCTTGCAGTTGTTCATCTATTGTAAAACACACCATCGCAGCGAGACCAGGTGAATTCTCCATTTTCAGATTAGCCGCTGTTGTGGCAGCATCACTGTTCTTAAATGATGAAAAGCCACGAAAAGCAACACAGCATTTTTATTCTGCTACCTTTGTGACTGAGGATTGAGTCTGTGATTGAACCGATAGCAGCACTACAACAAGATAAGGAGCAGCTATCTGAAGGCTTGTTATTGTTGGCTTCTGCACAAATCAATTGTGATACAGTTAGACAGTTGTATCTAGCCTAATGTTTCTCATGAAAATGCATCGCCATCACAAAGACTAATGTTTCTGTTGCTAGTATCTTTTTTTTTAATCCAAACAACAAAGTAAGAGAAAGACTTCAGGATGAAGCAGAACCTGCACTATTGGTACAAGACCTGTTGAGAGATGGTGGCATTAATTCAGTGCAGTGATGCCACTTTTTCACCCAGTGAAGCTAAATGATTTGGACTTAATTCATGCAATATTATTTATGTAACATATATAATACACGTGATTTGAGTTTTTCACTGTCAAGTATTGAATTTATCCCTAAGTACCATTTGCTAATGTGGACTCATCGATTTAACGGGTCAAGCTCGATGTCAGGTTTGCATTATCACTCAGAAGCTCATGGTTAAATAATTGCTAACATGTTTAAATGTGGGCTTGGAGCAGGGATGAATTCATAGCAAGTGGATAATAATTAAGTACATTCATATTTCTCAGATATTTATGCTTCAGCATTTACATTAGTTGCTACTTTATACTTGCATAACTCAATTTGAGAGACAAGTAAAACAGTTTTTGCTCCATTACTTCTATCTGACATCAAAAGTTATTATTTATCACTCAGATTCAAATTTTGCAAAACATATGAAAATGTTCTTTAATACAGTACATGGTTGAAGATTAAACTAATCTTTTTGGCTTGTGATGCCATAAAGAGTTATTAGTGAAGAGACATTCCACTTATAAACTTCTCAGAAGGTTTAATTCCATAATTGTTCTTCATGAAAAATGAAAGATGAGAGAAAAATTCAAAGCATCAGATGCTTGTTTTGTCTTCGTTCCTATCAAACAGGAAATTAAATTTTTACAGAGGGGCCTTGAGATGATTAGTCTGATTTATTCTGTGGCACTTTGATGTTGGCCATCACTCTAAACTATGTAACTGTAGCTCTCTCTCTACTACTTCTACACTAAAGCATGATTTTTCGGAAAAGTCAGTGTGTTTACATTTCCAAGCACATTTTCTTACGAATATTTCTGTTCCTTACTTCAGTTGGATTTTAAATGCAGAACTTTAGATTCTAAAGGAATATTTTTACACTCTTCTACTGATACTGGCATTTTTTCCTCCTCTGGACAGAAGGGATGGTGATGGTTTAGATCTACCAGCTTGCTGGAGCATTTCTGTGTGGTTTCTGCAATTTCTTCCCATCGCTCCACGATGTGGGAATCCTTTATGTGTACTGGTTTCTTCCAGCAAAGCCTCTACAGCGCTGCAGATTTCCCACAGGGGTGAAGATGGTGTGTATGATGGACCAAAGCTGATGAATTCTCTCCACAGAGATCTGCAGGCAGTTTAATAAAACCCTCATTCTCCCCGGGAAGCCAAAGAGATGCTGTAGATTGTGTAATTGACAATCCACCTCCAGAAATCATAAAAATTCACAAGTAAATTATAATGAGGCAATACACTGCGTTTACAGTGGGGGAGATTCAGGAATGGACAAAAGCAGTTTCTCTCACCATAACATTCAATCAAGAACACCGCAGCTCATCTCACTTTCGTTTTAACCGTGTGGAGTAAATCAGTTAGAGACATTGTTCCTGTTGGCATCCATTCAGAACAGGCAGTAATCACTGTGAAGAGGATAATATAATTAAATCTTCAAGAACATGCAAAAACAGTGCGAGGGTCCTTTTAACACAAAACAGGTGAATGTTGTTCCTTTTCTGTCACGCCAGTTTTCGAGAGAATTTCCCTCTGCTACTGTGAATTTTCATACAAAATAGTTGCAGCTGAGTGGCAGTTGTTTTCTGTGAAAGCACAAAAGCGGGATTTGTGATCATTTGTCTCATCCCTGATGAGATTTTCTTGTCTCAAAGCAAGACAAGCAATAAAAAACAACATTTTTTAAGCTCATCAGTGTCAGACGCCAGATACTGAACGATATGAATGTTAATGTTGCTGCATTCCCCACTGCTCTCGTTCATGTTAATATTCTTGGCTACAAATGCTGCCTTCAAAATGTCATTAGAACACTGACATGACGCCTTATCTGATATTTCTGTGTTCAAAGCTTTCCTGGGTCTAACAAAAACAAAACAACCAAGTGCATCAGATTTACAGTGTTTAAAATCCTACTTTTTTTTTTTCTCTTTTCGCTACCAGTAATCTGGATGTTAAAATTCAGAAACTGGGAAGCTGCTGTGGAGTCACATAGTAAATACACTGTCTGTCCAAAAAAAGAAGAAGTTGCCACTTGGATTTAACTAAGCAAATAGGTAAGAGTCTTCCATTGGATAATTACTGCAGTGATGAATGTTTTAGCTGCAACAACTTATTTAACTCTAGCTGATGCAGTGAGGAGCTTCTCATTTGAAGGGTCAAATTATTGGCCTGCATCAAGAAAACAAAACAACTAAGGAGATTTCTGAAACTGCTAAAATCAGGTTAAGAACTGTCCAACACAATATTAAAACCTGAAGGATAGTAGTGAACCATCATCTTTGAGGAACTAATGTGGTCAGAACGAAGTCTTAGATGATCGTAGAAAATCAACAGTAGAACTCACAGCTATTTTTAACAGTGAAAGTAAGAGCATTTCCACACACACAATGTGAAGGGAACTCAAAGGATTGGGACTAAACAGCTGTGGAGCTCTAAGAAAACCACTGATCGGTGAGGTTAATCAGAAAAAAGCTTCAGTTTGCTAGTTAGCATAAAGATTGGACTCTGGAGCAATAGAAGAAGGGCATGTGGTCTGATGAGTCTAGATTTGCCCTGTTCCAAAGTGATGGGGGCATCAGGGTAAGAAGAGAGGCAGATGAAGTGATGAACTCATCATGTCTAGTGCCTACAAGCCTGTGGGGGTTAGGGTTATGATCTGGGGTTGGTCAGGTTCAGCAACGTTATGTTCCCAAAGAATGAGGTCAGCTGACGACCTGAATATACTGAATGACCAGGTCTTTACATCTATGGAGGATTTCTTCCCTGATGACATGGACATGTTCCAAGATGACGATGCCAGGATTCATGGAGCTCACATTGAGAATGAGTGGATCAGGGAACATGAGACATCATTTTTACACATGGATTTTTCTCCACAGGGTCCAGACCTCAGCCCCATTGAGAATCTTTGGGATGTACTGGAGAAGACTTTGTGCAGCGGTCCAGCTGTGGGATTTGGACAAGCAGTGAAAATTGATCATATCCATGGACAGCATTTAATACAGACACAATCAATATTTCAAACACAATCTATCAAATGACAAATGAAAAGTCACATATAGTTTCATGGAGCTTTACAGTTAGTTTCACCTATATATGGTCACCTATATATATATGGTATATGGTCGTTTATTAGCCCTTTTTCACACTATTTTCACTCCAAAAACTCATAAAGAACTAAAAAAATCACTTCAGATAAGCTTCAGTGTGGATCTTGATCTGAATCAGAGGCACAGACGGAGACAGAGAAAAGCAGCCGCTGCAGGAGAGCCGGAGGTGTGAAAAATCACACAGAGCCGCTAAAACCCGCCTCTAGGCTATTCAGCAAGCTCATTGGCTATCAGCCCTGTCAGTCAAACGTTTCCTCCGGCGTCATTTTGCTCTGAATTTAGTGAAGAGATGAGAGTCAGCAGATCCATCGGTCTCGGCAACGGCTGGCTGTTCCGGGTTTGGAGGCAGCGATGAGTCACTTGATTGGTTGAAATGCGGTTGGGATCGAAAGCAGAGGCTTCAGTCGCCATTTTCTGACCGAGATCGTGAGGATTACAGAAAGCTTCATAAAATTATGGATAAAAATGCAGTGAATTATGGAACGCGCAGCGCCACCATGCGCCACGTGGACGCGCACGGAGCCGAGCTATTTGTGGATTATTTACTTATTTCTCGACATGTTTTGGACAAAATATGATACTTGCTAGTATTGTCTGGATGACTACTCTTGGATTATGGCCGGTTTTTGTGGATTATTTTCATCGTTGACCGGTAAAAGACCATCGAAACGTAAGTTATGCCCTTTATGTGTCCCTTTAAACTTTTGTTGTTTGTTTTAGAAATGTGTTTATATTACCCGCTGTGGTAATACACATCTGAAATCACATCTGAAAGTGGTTTATACCGGCGGATTCATGAGACTCTAAGCTTTCCATGGATGTATAGTGTTTCTATCGTCCCGTTTAAAGCTAAAAATGCTTTTGCCGTTAAACTTCAGCCGGCCATTTTCGGCCCGAATACGGGCCCGTGAAGCTTAAGGGGTTTGCCCACCACTCTCACAGATTCATTTTTTGACAACTCTGGGCAGCTGTTTAGTGCAATAAAGCTCTAAAAAGCCTGTGCATATTCCCAGCTCAGCACCAAACAACACACAGACGATTAGTGACTAGCTGGCGTTTTAGGCCAATGATTCTTTCAGGAATGTTTTCATTAAAAAAAGTAGGCTTGAAGAGCACGAATATTAGAATTCCATTAACAAGTGGGCCGGAAACATGACTCCAAATGAATTATAATGTCGCTCCATCTGCAACTTGTTTCCACTGCTTATGGGTGATAAATATGTCCTCTATTGCAGATTTAACCGTATAATTTGAAAGATTTAATTGGATAATATTCATAATAGTGTTCTTATCAGTGTATAGTCACCTGAAAATAAGATTTTGTTTTCGTTGGCTACAGATTTAGAGGTTCTGTCCCATGGAGTACCCCATGTTTCTACGGTAGCCCAGAAGGGACAACACAAACACTGGCTCTAGAGAACATCTTTCAGGTTTATGAATGCTAAGGGTACAATGAGGGTATTCAAATGGTTACAATCTGAAGCACCACCTCTAGATGTCACTAAATTATACACCTTGGTCCTTTAGCTAAATATTACTCCACCAAGGAACGTGGCGGAGTAATAAATAAGTCAGTAGGCCTAGGCATGTCGATTAATCTGAGCACAACATTGTTCAATAAATTACAATATAAATGTAGCACTAGTTTCAGTAGTTAAAATACAAACATTGAATTAGTTTTTTGCTTATCTGTAATCTGTTCTCCTGTATAGTGGTTATGCTCCCAATTATTGTCTAATTACTCCGCCAAGGAACAGTGGAGTTATGTGATGATTGCCGTATGTTTGTCTGTCTGTCTGTCTGTTAGCAATATTACTCAAAAATGGGCTAACGGATTTGGATGAAATTTTCAGGGAAGGTCAGAAATGTACAGAGCCCCTCTCATAACATGGTAAAAAAAAAAATAAATTGTGGCCACGATATAGCTATAACGTTCCCACAAAATGCTACTTCGTTCTAACGAAATACTACTTCGTTCCCGCGAAGTAGGTACAACGTGCGCTCGAAATACTAATTTGTGGCCACAAAATAGGTATAGCGTGCCCATGAAATACTAACTAATACTATTAATATCATTCCTGGACAGCTGGGTAAGCGAATTGAGCGCACCCTCTCTACAACCTGCAATAATATGTGTACGGGCTGTACCTACGTGATGTTCCTAAAATGAGTGTCTTTTCTTAGCTGTTCAAGTCCATATCTTGTTATCCCGCATTTAGGAAGTTATCTATTTAGGCCTGTGTTTGATACTTTGTTGCAACAGGTAGCCTATTTGCTGACGTGTCACCCGATTTACAAACTTTTTATCCTCATCCTGTTACTACACGTTGTTTTGTTGTGCTAATATGTAGCCTTAAACTCATTTACCATGTCATGAGAGGGGCTCCGTAGAAATGACACAAGGACCAACTGATTAGATTTTGGCAGTGATGCAGCTTATAGTCTGAATCCACGGATTTGTTAAGGATTTCTGTATTACTGTGAGATAGCGGCATGGCATCACTGTAACTATGACAAAAAGTGAACACTACACACGTGGACAAAATTGTTGGTACCCCTCAGTTAAAGAAGGAAAAACCCACAATTCTCACTGAAATCACTTGAAACTCACAAAAGTAACAATAAATAAAAATTTATTGAAAATTAAATAATCAAAAACAGCCATTACTTTTGAATTGTTGATTAACATAATTATTTAAAAAAACAAACTAATGAAACAGGCCTGGACAAAAATGATGGTACCTCTATAAAAGATTGAAAACTATTTGACCAGAGTGACATGATTAACTCAGGTGTGTCATTTAATTGACATCACAGGTGTTTCCAAACTCATAATCAGTCAGTCTGCCTATTTAAAGGGAGACAAGTAGTCACCCTGCTGTTTGGTGAAAAGGTGTGTACCACACTGAACATGGACAACAGAAAGCGAAGGAGAGAATTGTCCCAGGACATCCGAAAAAAAATTATAGACAAACATCTTAAAGGTAAAGGCTATAAGACCATCTCTAAACAGCTTGAAGTTCCTGTGACAACAGTGGCTCATATTATTCAGAAGTTCAAGACCCACGGGACAGTAGCCAACCTCCCTGGACGTGGCCGCAAGAGGAAAATTGATGACAAATAGAAGAGATGGATCGTTCGAATTGTATCCAAAGAGCCCAGAGCAACCTCCAAAGAAATTAAAGGTGAACTCCAAGGCCAAGGTACATCAGTGTCAGATCGCACCATTCGTCGTTGTTTGAGCCAAAGTGGACTTCATGGGAGACGACCAAGGAGGACACCACTGCTGAAAAAAACTCATAAAAAAGCCAGACTGGAATTTGCAAAAATGCATGTTGACAAGCCACAAAGCTTCTGGGAGAATGTCCTTTGGACAGATGAGACCAAACTGGAGCTTTTTGGTAAGGCACATCAACTCTATGTTCATAGACTCAAAAACCAAGCATACGAAGAAAAGAACACTGTCCCTACGGTGAAACATGGAGGAGGCTCAGTAATGTTTTGGGGCTGCTTTGCTGCATCTGGCACAGGGTGTCTTGAAAGTGTGCAAGGTACGATGAAATCTGAAGACTATCAAGGCATTCTGGAGAGAAATGTGCTGCCTAGTGTCAGAAAGCTTGGTCTCAGTCGCAGGTCATGGGTCTTCCAACAGGACAACGATCCAAAACACACAGCCAAAAACACCCAAGAATGGCTGAGAGAAAAGCGTTGGACTATTCTAAAGTGGCCTTCTATGAGCCCAGATCTGAATCCCATTGAACATATGTGGAAGGAGCTGAAACATGCCATTTGGAGAAGACACCCATCAAACCTGAGACAACTGGAGCTGTTTGCTCATGAGGAGTGGGCCAAAATACCTGTTGACAGCTGCAGAACGCTCATTGACAAATACAGAAATCGTTTAATTGCAGTGATTGCCTCAAAAGGTTGTGCAACAAAATATTAAGTTATGGGTACCATCATTTTTGTCCAGCCCTATTTCATTAGTTTGTTTTTTTTAATAATTATGTTAATCAACAATTCAAAAGTGATGGCTGATTTTGATTATTTAATTTTCAATAAATTTTTATTTATTGTTACTTTTGTGAGTTTCAAGTGATTTCAGTGAGAATTGTGGGTTTTTCCTTCTTTAACTGAGGGGTACCAACAATTTTGTCCACGTGTGTATGTCAGCTGCCTGCTGGCGATCACATGATTGCGATCCTACTAAAAATCTATCATTGCGGACTTATCTGGACTTTTCTGTTGGAAATGCTACAAAGAATGAGCGGCCTTGGAGAAGTACTGCACCTTCTGAGTGCTTTTTTTCTTTGTATTTTGTCTTTTATATTATTTGAAACTTCGCCCAAGCAGTCTGGAGTTGCTGCAGTCCCCTTCAAGTGCAAATATTTTAATCCCCCATGCTCTGATTTTCCATTGTAGCAGTCAAACAACATCACAAAGCTTTTAGAACTCAGTATGATTCTTATATTGAACTGGTTGACACAGGGTCACTCACTGCAGCACAAACAGCTCTCCAGTCAAGAGCACAGGAGTCATTAGAAATGCTGTGTATTATTCATGCACACACTCACAGCATCTGCCCAAATACACATTTTCTGGTGAGTGTGTGGAAAAACTGTCTTGCCACAGAGATGCTTGGCATGGAGCCTGATTTCAGATAGCACCAAGGCTTCATTTCACATTCAAAGCAGGGCTCACAGCGTCATCCAGGAACACTTACTGTAGGATTAAATCATCATTCAGGGCTCTGTATGCACATTAACTCAACAGGATTTACATTGATAATACAGCAGCCGGGACTATAGATGACAAAACATGTTTCTGTTCAACTCAAACCAACCTTAAGTAAATGTGACCCATAACTTTGCTCGAAGAGCCCATTAAGTCAGGTTAATTCACATATACCTCCTGGTTAAAAACAGTATCCTGACAGGAGTGACCTACCAAACAGATGCATACATTATAAAGAGGCAGTGTAATGTAAATGCAAAGGGTGCTGATTATACTTTCAAATCAAACACTGTATTAGGTTGAAAACCTGCATCACTAATTGAATGTGAAGTCTTGAAATCATTATTTTTTTCCCTATGTACTCTGGCCATTTTGCCACATTCAAATTCTTATTTATAAACTTAAAACGCTCTGGTTGTGCTGCAGTGTTATTTAAAGCTACATTACACACAAATTTAACATTTAAAGAGAAAGAACATTATCGGCAAGGCTGAAAGATGCAGACACAGCCCAATAAAACATTGGAAAATACAGGAAATAAAAAATCCCCCCCCCCCCCCCCCCCCCCATGTTTCTTGCCTTACTTTAACAACTGTCTTTACAGATGCTGGCTACCTCAGCCTGAGGCTAGATGCTGTTCCGAGGCAGCTCATCACGATGAGTGACAATGTAGGTAGATACCTCACCGGCTTAAGGGGATAGAAGGAAAGACCTAGTATCCTACAATAAAAAAAAAAGAAATAGCAGCTTTAAATGTTCAATCTAACATCTTTAAAAAGACAGTTATTGGTTTGAAAGTTCAATATGTGAGTCACGCTGCAGCTTATGCTGTATGTTTGGCCAAGTATGACTATAGCTTTTTCCTTCTTTTTTTTATTCTCAAGTTCTAAAAGCAATTTCAAGAGGCAAACAAAAAAAAGGAATGTTTACAGCAGAAATAGGGGGAGAAAATCAGTAGGAGTAGGAAGAGAAAAAAGAAACAGCCGCAGAGAGCTAAGTTCAAAAATCTGTGTGCAGATAGTCCAGTAAATTCCTCTCAAATTCCTGTGTACCTGCAGCACCTTTGGGTTGCTTTCAGTGGAGACACGTGTCTTTGCAACAGCATTCCTCTGTTATGGTCCTGGTCACGTAGGATGGAAGTCTGTTTCTGTGCCATAGCAGCTCCACACATCTTAAATAAGTAAGACATATCTGGTAAATAGCAATGCACCAGTTCAATGCACACAAGTTGTGGGTATACTGCAGTTGTTTAAAAGGGGTTTTTCTATATCTTCAATAAATAGTAGTATGAAGAAAACACTACTAATTAGACAATGATTGGGAGCATAAACATTGTACAATTCTACAATTCTACAATTTCATTTAGCAGACGCTTTTGTCCAAAGCAATGTACAACACAAGCAAGAATTCAGACATAAGGAAAAACCTGTAGTAAGTGCAAAAGTGCTTCAAGTGCGATTGGTTAAAGGTGTTGCCATCAAGTTGCAGAAGAATTGATAACACCCCTCCATCCCCCCAGATTAAGTGCCTAGGTGTTCTCTGAACAATTGAGTCTTCAATTGTCTCTTAAAAGTAGAAAGGGACTCAGCAGAACGCACAGAGTTTGGTAGTTTGTTCCACCATTTGGGAACAACAGAGGAGAACAGTCTGGTTAGAGATATCGAGCCGTGCTGGGCTGGAAGCACCAGGCGTCTCTCACATGCAGAGCGAAGTGGGCATGAAAGGGAGTAGACCTGGATCAGGGAATCCAGGTAGGCTGGGGCCGTTCTTGTAAATGTTTTGTAATCCAGGAGGAGAGTTTTGAATTTGATTCTGGCTGCAACTGGAAGCCAGTGAAGGGAGATGAACAGGGGAGTGACATGAGCTCTTTTGGGCTGGTTGAAGACCAGACGTGCTGCTGCATTCTGGATCATCTGTAGAGGTTTGACTCTACATCCAGGGAGACCTACCAGAAGAGAGTTGCAGTAGTCAATGCGTGACATCACAAGAGCCTGAACCAGAAGTTGCGTGGCCTGTTGGGTCAGGAAGGATCTGATCTTCCTGATGTTGTAGAGGGCATAACGACAAGATCGAGAAACTGAGGCCACGTGAACCTTAAAGGTCAGCTGGTCATCAGTCATGACACCCAGGTTTCTGGCTGAGTTTGTGGGCACAAGTAAGCTTGAGTGAAGTTGGACACTGATCTGAGGCTGAACAGATGGACAAGCTGGAAAAACCATGAGTTCAGTCTTAGACAGATTTAGCTGAAGGTGCCGTTCCTTCATCCATGTGAAGATATCAGCCAGACATACTGATATCCGTGCTGAAACTGTTGTGTCGTCAGGTGGAAAAGAGAGGAAAAGCTGAGTGTCGTCAGCATAACAGTGGCAGTTTGTACAAGAGAACAGATTACAGATAAGCAACAAAATAATTGATTGTTTGTATTTTAACTACTGAAAGTATTTAAAATACAAATTTATACTGTAGTTTGTCTTTTATACCGTAGTTTGTCTTGCACATAGTGAATGATGCAGGTCTGGAGGCAGTAAATGAACAACACTTCTACACACATAGCATATTGAATGCAATGTTGCACAAAAAAATATTTAAATCTAAATATTTTTGAATCAAAAATATTTAATCTAATTCAATGCTATGTTCCTTGAAAAAACTGCTTTTCTTTCAAAAATAAAGATATTTCTAAGTGACTCCAAAATTTTAAATGGTAATGTATGTAAAGTTATATTTAAAACCTAATATTACATCTGATAACACCTAAAATAAAAGCGATTTCTTGCAGTTTGACACTGAATTACTAGTTTAGCAACAGTGTTTTTGATTTTTACATAAAATTACATAATAAAACCCGACTAATAATGGCACGTTTGCACGAAGCATTATTCGGCCGAGTTTATGGGTAATTAACTGCATCGCTTTTCCACCTGTAAATATCCTTCATTAAACATTGGAAGGGTTCAGCAAAAGGGTTGGCCTACTCTGTAATGCAAACTGGGCAACTCACAAAGCGAGGCACTCTGACAGGCAGATCATCGTGCTACATGTTTAATGATTTACCTCGTATAGGTGTCAAGGCAGGTGTGAGGTCACCTGGGTCTACAGCCGGGCACGTCTCTGAAAGTAGAGCTAGAATGAGGAGAGGTTGCTGAAGAGTGTTCAAACTGGCAGACCTGAAAGCAGAGAGAGACTGTCACAGACAACGAGTCAACGACAAGACGTGGTTGATGTTGCCAGACAGTGTTTATCTGCTGCTTAAAGTGCCTGATAAGTCCTTCTGACAGAGGCAGAGGGTAGCGTGGTATCAGGATTTTCTGATTGTTCATTTAAGCTGACCTGACAAAATGAATAAAATTTGGTGTGGCTGACTGTTGGACGGAGGAAGTTTTGCTGCCTGGGATCACTGCTGCACCTTGCACATGAGAAACAGATGGAGGAGATCAGAGTGGCATGAGACAGCGAGGAATGAAGTCACACTAGAGAAGAATTCAGGATCTGTAGAAACTGTGAGATTTCTCTTCTTTTTATAGGAAGCCATGTATCTGTTTTTGCATTTAATTATCACATTTACTATTTAAAATGTTATCCGCTTATCTTTCAAAGCTACATTTCGAAGCCCTCTGGCTATTGGACACTGTATATTTTCTTATCAAGATCAAGCAGAAAGACAGGAGATGAGCACAAGAGATGGATTTGATATGCGTGTTGCTTCTTGCTAATACGAGCAGAAACTTGCATCATGTGGTTTATTTTGAGTGAACGCTATGCGGTTTGCTGTATGCAACAGCCTTCTGCTTCAGATCCCGGTAGGTTGACTTTGCTTATAAAATGACACCCTCAGGCTACATGTCCCACTTAATGCTTTATTTTTCAGTGGAGCTGTCTTTGACTTGGCTTTCTCACAACTTTCTTTTGCACCATGTCACTGGTTGCACCCTTGTGGCTAATCAAGGCTGTTGTAAATATTGTGTAAAAAACAAAAGGCAACAAGGATAAAAAGGGCAACAAAAGAATGCCTGATTTGGAAGGTGATTTCAAATGCAATCAGGAAGCACTTGCTTACATTGACTAGTGGTTCTAATCTCCAAGCAATTCATCGGGCACAAAGTAAAACCCCCTTTGTGCTGTCTGCACCCACAAGCTTTTGTCGAAGCACACCTGTGTGGTGTCAATCACACAAATGTTGCACATTAGATTACATCTACCCAGACATCAATCACAGGAATGCAACTGGAAGCAGCAACACTATTCTCTCCAGGATTAAGCTGTTTTTAAATTGGCTGCAGTGAACAAGATGAGCTGTGGAGCAGAAACGTAAAGTAAGCCAGAGGATGGAGGCGAAGAGAGGAAGGCGGAGAAAGCAGCGGATAATGAGCTTTGTGAAGGAGAAGGAAGAAAAAAAACTGTGATGCTGTGTTTAACTTTAATAATTATGGCCCTGGTTGTTTGAAATGAGAAAAACTTGAGGAAATTATTCACTAACTGGTAATTAAACTCACTATGAAACTTTAAATCAACTACATAAATTGCTTTTCTCATTTAGTTTTCCTTGATTCCTCCTTAGAACAGCTTTTAGAGTTTTGTTTGTTTTACCTTAATCTTGCGAAATAAGATGTTTCAGGCCACTTTTTGAAAGATACTGTCTTAAGACATTGATACTGTTTAGTGAAAAAAATGATCTGATATGATTTAATAACTGCAAATATCAAAGCATAATTTAAGATTAGCTGATGAAACCGTATTTTGTTTGTCATCATGCTTCATCTCTGTTGACTATATTTAATTTATAATTATTAAAATAATGACAGCGGGAGGGATTTTTTAACAAGTGCCAGCTTCAGAAACGACAGGTTAAACATCCAGCTGTGAAATGCAAAAAAGCTTAAAGGTTGCAGTTGACTAATGATGATATCTTTTTAAAGAAAGCCAATTCCATTTTGGAAATTTATTGTTATTAATCTCTAACAGACAGAATAAAATTTCATCTTGTGTTCATGTTCTCATTACCAACGTGATGCAATAGACCAATTGTTTATCTTTACCTTTATTACTCCACAAGGATATGATGTCTATCTATTTGTCTTTCTGTTCACAACGTTACTCATAAACAGACTAACAGATTGGATGAATTTTTTAGGGAAGGTCAGAAATGACACAAGGACCAAGTGATTAGATTTTGGCAGTGATGGGGCTTATAGTCTGGATCTGTGGATTTGGCAAAGTTTACTTTGTCATTGCAACATAGCCACACGGTGTCACTGTAACTATGACTACAAGGGAACACTACGTCAGCTACCTGCTGAAGATCCCATGATCGCGATCCTACTACACATCCACTGCTGCAGACTTATCAGGACTTCTCATCATAGTTACAGTGACACCGTGTCGCTATCTCACATTAATACAGAAATATTTTAAAAATTTGTGGATCAAGACTATAAGCTGCATCACTGAAAATCACTGAAATCTAATCATTTGGTCCTTGTGTCATTTCTGATCTTCTCTGAAAATTTCATCCAAATCCAATACTCCGTTTTTGAGTAATGTTGCTAACAGACAGACAGACAGATACGCCAACACTGAACATCACTTAATTTCGCCGCGTTCCTTGGCAGAATAATCATATGTGTTATCTTACTTTGTAATTAAGAGCTTCACTTCAATATTTGTCACTAAAGTACTGTATGTTTATCTTTGAGGTCTAACAACTAGTTGAATTCAGTTTCCTCCTCATTAAACGTTAGTATTTTTAGAAATATTTCCAATTGTCCATTGTTTATCTCCATGTTCAGCGGCTAGAAGTCTTCTTCTTCACTGCTTTTGTGCAGATTTCGGGTATAATTCGGTGCATTGTCATTACCAACTTTTAATCAGTGGGATAGCAAGATACTGTGGTTCCATTTCTCCTTCTGTTGCAGTGACATAAAAGACATCCCACCACTGTGGTGGTTTGTGGTTATAAGAGCTGACTACCCTCAACTGGAAATTTTAAGTTATTCATTCAAATGATTGTTCCTCTCATTGTATTCCAGGACTTATTATGCAGATCAAAGAAGTGATCATTGACTAGACATGTATTTAGAGACTGTGCTGTGTGTACACAGTGATCTGTAATAATGACAGCACATGTTCTTCTATTACTGTTAAAGCTGTCATTGTAGCAGGTGCTGCTCAGTAATCCTACTTTTATTTCACCTGAAAAATAACCGTCTGTGCAGCTAGATCGCTGTCATTTATCTCACAGGATGAATACACTACTTATTATATTTGAGATTCTGACTCAACTTAAGAGATTTTGTTTGCCCGAAATATTAAAAATCCTTTTCAGTAGACAGATTGCCCTCTAGAAAATGGATATATTAGGTTCTGTGACATGTCGCAGCATGTGCGCCATGCTCTCATTCCTTTCTTTTCATAATTATTTTAAAGATCCTGCCAACTTCAAAGGACTCGCTGTCAGAAGACGTTGCCTCTCCTACTGTTGTGTCTCCAGTCTCCTACCCAAACAATTCTTCAACACAAATGGAATCAAATTAATTGCTAAGGAGACTGGCAGCTGGCAGGAAGTGGCTCAGGCGAGAAACGACACCCCATTAATATGGAACAGATCATTTACACCAGAGGATTGACTAGTACAGAGAGAAGTTATCTTGTAACTCAGTAGCATTACACTGGAATTTCTATTTCTTCCTTTATGCATTCATATGCTACAACATTAAAACCACCTCTCTTATAATGTGATGCTTCAAGGGATGGATTCTACTAGACCTCTGAAGGTGTCCATGTCCTTCAGGCACCAAGATGTTAGCAGTATATAATGTAAATTGTGAGGAGGGACTTCTATTAATCTGACATGTTTTTCCAGCAAATCCCACAGATGCTCAACCAAATTGGGATCTGGGCAATGTGGAGGCCAAGTCAACACCTTCAATTCTTTGTCTCGTTTTTCATTCTGAACAATGTTTGCAGTGTCGGAGAGTGCATTTTCTTTCCAAAGGAGGCCACTGCCATCAGGGGTTATTGCTGCCATGAATAGTGTTTATGCTATGTAAAGATGTTTAGGTGGGTTAGTACATGTTACAGTAGCATCTACATGAATGCAGGGCCAAATGTTTCCCAATACAAGGTTGCCCAGAGCATCATATTGCCTTCACCCTCTTCCCACAGTGCATTATGTTGCTTCCTCAGGTAAATGATGCAGAATTTTCCGTGAAAGTTACGGCCCTTGGTGCTGTGTATTTGTGTGCAGGTAGGTTAGGTTTTTTTTTCTCTTTTTCAGGTTGTGCCCCTCTGCAGTGGCCAGGAGCACATGTGGCCACTCTACAATCAACAGGGAGCTTAAGTCTGATCGCTGTTGCCAGTGGGCCACAGCTAGGGTGTTGTGCTGTGTTGGTGTGTCCTGCCTCAGGCAAGCAGGTTATGCTTATCAACTGTTGGCTCGACTTCGTCATTTATATTAGGAAGCTCACTTTCAGTTGATTAATTTTTGCTTGAATTACTATGCGGTGGAGTTATGTGAAAATCACCGCTTGTCGGATTTGGAAGAAATTTTCAGGGAAGGTCAGAAATGACACGAGGACCAAGTGATTAGATTTTTTGCAGTGATGCAGCTTTTAGTCTGGATCCACGGATTTGTTAAAGATTTCTGTATCATTGCAAAATAGCGGCATGATATCACTGTAAGGTTGACAAGTCAACACTATGTCAGCTGCATGATGACTGTGATTCTACTACAAATCAACCGCTGTCCACATATCGGGACTTATCCGTCAGAAATGATACAAGGAGCAATTGAATAAATTGTGGGGGTGTTTCTGAGTCCCATCAATTCCTGCTGCCCGCTCCATATTTAGGTGACGCGATTCAGTATCCATACATAACATACACATGCATAACACATGCCTGTGCTCAGCGCAAGGTCATTTTGTTTGTGGGTACATCTATATTAAATGGCTACTTTCTATGTTGCTGTGATTTCTGATCATTAATAACTGATAAACAAATGCTGCATTTTTAGAAAAAAAATGCTGCACTTCTGCCATTTAGGGGAATGAACAGCGTACGCGAAACGTCTGGTAGCCAACAGGATCCGGTCAGCTTCCTCCGCCAGGCCGCGGTAATCGCCAGCTGCCAGACGAGGAGAGTGAGCCAAAGCCACTCGAACTTGCGGCGGGAGCTGTCCCAGGAATATGTGCGGGAAAAGGAAACTGCCGTCATCTGAACCAAGGAGAGACAGCCTATCATCCATAAGGTCCATGGCTGTACCGTCTCCCAAACCAGGCAGGCTGAGGATTTTATCCACTCTCTCGGCAGAGGAGAGACAGTATCTCCGCAGCAGAAGCTGCTTCAGAGCCGCGTACATCCCGCTCTGAGGGGGGTTACGGAGCAGTGACATAACCCTGTGAGTGGACTGCTGGTCCAGGGCCGCGACCACCAGATAGTACCTGGAGACATCTGCGTCCACACCCCGCAGATGGAAAAGAGCTTCGATGTGCTGGAACCACGAGACCAGGTCGCTGTGCCAGAATTCTGGAAGCTTAATGGCAGCCGGGGCAGCGGTGAACGAAGCCAGCTGTGGGAGCTGGAGAGACGTGGAGGCTGAATCCGCGGCCACAGTCGAAGAGGAAACACTCTCTTCTGCTGGTTCAGTCATGCTCAAATCGGGGTCACCAATGTGGTGACACAAGCAAGTTGCTCGTGAGTCAACTTTATTCACTGGAGCCACACTCAGAATGCTGGGAAAGCAATGTCAGCAAAAACTATGGGGTCTCAGGCACGCCCCCCAAACCGCCATGTCCAGTGGGTGAGAGAACCTCTTTAACCTGTACACTACAAGCCTACTTTTTTAGTTGTAAATAAATCATCTCTTTTGTTCCACAATAAGCTTCCTGTCTCTTTACCTCAGCTTTCTTTGAAGCTTTTGTTAGTCCCTCTTCCCCTAGCTCACGGGGACGTAAGAAAATGTGACTCCAGATAATCTTCAGTTTCTCCATGGTCCACTTCTAGCACTCATATATCCATGTTAGGTGTTTTCAGCAGTTGACACAGTCAGAATATGCAGTCTGACCGGTCTGGTTACACAGCACCATACAGAGCAAGATCCAATGTGTTCCGACATCTTTCTATCATAGCCAAGGTTTCAAGCAATTTGCACTACTCTAATGTGGGATCAGATCACACAGGGCAATCTTTGCTCTCCACATCCATCAATAAGCATTGAGCACACATGATTCTGTTACTCTTTCACAGGTTTTTATTCATTTGAACATTGTTATGAACTAACCGCTGGGAATACCCCCCAAATTTTGAAAATATTCTGACCCAGTTGGCTCTTCATCACAATCTGGCCCTTGTCAAAGTGACTCAGATCCCCATGCTCCCTTTTTTTCCAGCTTTTAACAGCATCAACTTCAAGGACTGACTGCCATATCCTTGACAGGTGCCACTGTAATAATTGTATTATGTGCATTTTGTCGTTTACTATTATAGGATAGCGTTATTTTTAAACCGACAATTCAGTAAGAAAGGATGTTTTACCTTGCCGACCTTGTCATTGTATTAAGACAATCAATGTCAATCACTTCACCTGTCAGTGGTTTTCATAGTTTTATGTGCACATACAGTGCTTTCCTTGTTATATATGCTGATTTGTGTCTCCTCTGACACATATGAAATCATTGTCTTTTTCTGTTGCTCGGTTGAATTGACTGTGCTTTTGTCCGTCTTCAAAAAAACTCCAAACGTAAACATTTTCTTGTTCGGTAGCCAATGTGAGAATCCCGGATTCAAAGAGATATCCCCGTCTCCACATGAAGTTGCTTTGAGGATCCAAATACAGAAGGTAGGTTGAGCTGCTGAAGTCGCATTCAATCTGTTTAATTTCGCAAAGATTTAACTTTATTTACATAGTGTGTCTGTTTTCATGCATGCATGTTGGGGCAAAATCCAATTAGACTGTTGGTAATGTGCACTAAAGATGCTGTTACCATCTTGCTGTATGATTTACTTAACAAACCAAATGAAATGCTGCACTCTGGCCAGCATAAATCATCAGTTTGTTGGTCAGGTTTAAAGTGTATGGTGTTTCATGTTCTCTGCTTGCTGGGTTCACATTCATACATTAACTGTTCATTTTTAATGTTATTTTTCCATTGGGAGTGGCGTAATAAAATGCACAGATGAATTATTTAGATCTGCTTATTTAAAACGCCACGGATCAACGCTATTATTTTCACATAAAAGCCCTTTTAATCTTTTAAACAAGCAGCACAGTGTGCCACTTCTTCAGGTGCCACGCACTTCCCAGATTTTCTTTAAGCCGCATCATTTCTTTATTGATGCGAAAACCATAAAATGCACCACACACACAGTCCTGACTCACAGGCACGCACGGTTTCTCAGATGCAGACAGTGAAAACCTCGTCTCTCTGTATGAGCCTGGAGTCTGGAAATTTAATGAGTGGGGAAAACGTCTCACCTTGCTCAGTGCTGAACTGTGCAGCTAGCACAACAAAATGATCCTCAAGCACGAGAATAAAAATAAATTGCTGCGTCGGTAGGAAAAATAACATCCCAGTATGGTGGGAGGTATTGCCACCTGTGTAGCATCGTGCTGCAACTGCGATGCTGTACAGGTACATGTAAGCCACTTCTTTGAATAGTGATGAGTGACACATTTGGAAAAGGTAAATAGCATGCAGCCACTGGTTACTATAGCGTGTTTAGAGAGGTTTGAATAGAAAATAAGAATTAGAATTATTATCCCAAAATTTGCCTCTGAAGACACGTGGTAAAAGTCAAATGCCCAAAATCAGACACAAGGGTACAGTTAAATGCCAAAATCCTTTTCCTATTCCAACACATAGTCCCACAGTTCTACAAATGATGCATTATCTAAAGCTACAGTTATTTTTCCTTCATTCTATTGGCTTAATTTCCTTATCACTCTATCGCATTTGACATGGTACTGCTATGACTCTGCGACTAATTATTTTTTTGCCCATTTGCAAACCGTTAACCCATTTCCACCACTCTTTACTCATTTTACTGTCACAACACGTCATGCCGATAATCCTTATATCAGCTGTCCACCCACTGCCGCCACAGATAAATCCCTTCTTTCATTTGTAAAATGCCGTTTATCTCTTATTCTCTGGTTACGGGGAAATTAAGAAGAAATGAGATGAATGTGCTCGTCAGCGAGGATCACTGCTCCAGATATGCAGAAATGTATAAAATAAATCCTCAGAGGTAAATGTTTGTAATTAATGTCTAATCAATTTGCCAGCTAAATGTCTTGCAGAATCAGTGCAGGTTATTTGATTGGATTAGTCACAGGGGGTGTTTTTAAATGTGTCGACACCAATTATTGGTTTGAAAATTAAGAAAAAAAACCATTAGAGGAAGCGTACAGTAAAATAAATATGTCATGAAAAAAATGTCATTTTCTCAAGACATTAACAGTGGTACAAATATACAAAGATATTATAATGCAGCAGGTAAATGTCTTCAGTTTAATCATCTAGCAGTGATTTCTAGTCTACATACACTGTCTGAACAAAAAAATAAGTCACCACTTGGATTTAACGAAGCAAATAGGTAAGAGCCTTATGGAAATGATGCCACAGTGAATGTGTGTCATTCTCAGAGCTAAAGGTGGTCCAATGAAGAATCAAGAAATCCCACAAAAATACCAAAATCAGCAATGAATTGAGCCCACTAACAACTATTTCACCTGAAGCCAAGTAATAATGCAGCTTATTGCTCCGTCATGGCTGTGTGTTGCTGTTAAAAGCTGTTAAAACAAACAGAGTTACACCATTGTGCTGGTTGATGTGTTTCTTCATTACCACGAACACTGGAACTGCTGTTTATTTTGAGTCCCACACCGAGTCCTGCTGCCAGAAACACTCATTAGATCACCAAATGTGTATTAATCCACCGCAGAAACCAGTCCCCGACAAATGCAGTGTGCGTTCTAGTTTCAGTAACATTTGCTGAACGTATTTAACCATCTTCTGAAACGAATATATACTTGTGACCAACTTTTAAAGCTCTCAGTTGGACTAATGGAAGGATACTGACATGTTTTTTTTGCAAGTTTTTCATCAGCCATGACAAAAACAGACGTGCAAACAGGGCCGGCCGCTGGCATAAACACTCTATGCCGTTGTTTATAGCCACATCCACTAGAGGGGGCCACACGATGTGTCATTATTGGTAATTGTCTCCATCGTTTTAAGGATACATTTTTTTAAAAATAAATATTTGCTGTTAATCATGTGCATGTGTGTTTTAACCCAATTACAAGCTGTGCATGTGATTTGGTAGTTGCCCTGTGCATGTTTTGGGGCCACAAAAAAAATCTTGCTTAGGGCCACTAAAGTCCTAGGGCCGGCCCTGCGTGCAAATGTGACACTGTTTTGGGTGAAGGCCACAGAAAGCTCAATAAACTGCAGGTGGATTCACACTTGAAGAGTGGTAAGGCTTCAAAAACACCTTGGAGAGGACACCATGGACTGTTGTTCTGTTTCAAAATGTTGCTGTTCGGCTTTAAACCTGTTCCACGTCACCTGCTGAGACCAAACAAAACAACAGAAAAGAGAAGAAGCTGGAGAAGATGTAGCATTCATCACAAAAGTGGACAGAGGCGTACCTGATCCAGATTATAAATGAATCACCGGTTAAGTTTGCTGCAAGTCATGTCAAAATTAAATCTGGTCCTTAATCACATCCTCAAAGGTTTTTACAATGCCATTATATTGGATTAATATACACTGACAACCAACAACCAATACTGTATGATTGAAAAGAACCAACATCATACCATAAAAAGAAACAAGTAACCAACCCATAAGGAACCAGCCGTGGAGGAAACTGCACAAAGATTTCGATATTTCAGGACAGTCAGGCGTAGAATGGGTACAGCCGAGTTATAAATCAAGTTCAAATGCTGATAAAAACTTGGAAGCCGCAACAAAAGAAATAAAAACACCACAGCACATCAATGACTGGAGCACAAACAGAAAGAAAATGGATGCTGAGTTCTAGCTCATTCCTTTAATGTTATAATGGGACTGGTTTTGATGTTTGAAGTAATAAAATAAAAAACCTTTTATGTAAACGTAGCTCTACTCATATGGACATACAAGACATTCAGTGAAGAAGGTTTTTATGCAGTTCTGTCAACGCATCTGGTTGAAAAAATCTGTGTCACAGCTTCAGGCTATTAATAGACAACTTGCTGGTGACTGTACATCATTATTAGATTATTTCAGCACAAATTTAACCGGCTATCTCTGCCAACTCGGCCAGATCCCCTTTCCAAAAATGGATCAAAATGTTATCATTTATATTTTGCTGACGCCCCTCAGCCTCGGATGACCAGTGGTAGATAATGCACCAATGAGGAGGGTGAAACGAGGCTGGATGGAAGCATTGAAAGGCTCAGAAGAGACACAGTGATCACAGTCGTGTCTACCTGACTGACCAGAAGCGTGTTCCCTGAAGACATACTTATCTTTAATGCCCTTATGATGACACTGAACACATTTTTGAGAAAGTAAAGAAACAAGTTTTGCCTTAAATTTGTTGTGATAAAAAAAATAATAATTAAAACTGTAATATTGAAACCCAGAAGACTGATAGATGTTTTTTGGAGGCAGGATCATTCCAACTAAATTCTTTAAAAGGAAAAAAAGTAAAATGTGTAAAATGTTTGGTCACATTGTGCACAAACTATTTAAATATCTTAAAATATATCGGTCATTCCAGAGTTAGAAGACATTTGGGCTTCAAATTTTTTGACGTAATAAACCTTTTACAATTTTCTGCTCTATATTCATCAATAATAGGTAATAAACTATCAAAGGCTTGATAGGTTCAGTTTACACATCAATGGTACCGTTTTTATTTCATGTTTTATTTGTTGTTTGCTAACCCTCCTCTAGTCACAGTAACAGGGTTGCTAATCCATGCTAATGTTAGCTTTTTCTCAGCAGTAGAAGTTAGATATTTAGCTAGCTGTTACTGCTGACCAAGAGGACAAACTGACTGATGGAGAAAAATGAAGAAAAAAGTAAAAAGAATTTATCTTATCCAGATAATATGCATAACAGGGTTGCACGAGGTAGACTGAGACATTCAATTAAGGTTGACAATGTTCTGAAAATGTGAAAATACAAGAGAGGACATAGCTTTGATCTACCCATTCTATTGGAAAACTGTCTGATGATGGTAATTCCAGTGTTTCATGTGATTCACTGTTTTCTTCTTCTTCTACCAGATAAAAAGGTTCTGATAACAGGGTTGCTGTGGGACACACATTCCAAGCATAATAATTATTCTAAAAAAAATATTATGTTGACTAAGTAAAATTTTCCCACAATTACAAGAGACATCAATGGAAAAATTTGTACCAAAAAAAGGAGATTTAAATGTAATTTTAACTGTTTTATTTGAGATTTTGGTCATGAGGGGAGTTGGACAAGAGAAATTTGCATTTTTGGGGGAACTCCAGACTTATTTGGCATTTTTTGAATATTTTCAAACATTCTTTTCTCTGAGTTGTTTTTTTCTTTTTTTAGAATTGGTCTCAGAACAAGTACATTTACACAACAACTGCATGTTGTAGTATTTTGTACATGGATTATTTGAAATTAGATAGGTGGGATGTAAAAATAAGCCTCCAATTCTGGAAAGACCAATGTATGTCTCACACATAGATAATTAAACATGGATGATGCTGCTTTTTCTCATGAAGCAGTTTGAAGCACTATGAGTTAGAAAACCATAATTTTTCTTTTAGCCCAGTAACAATTATTGTATAACGTCCAGCTGGGATCACTATTGGAGTGGTTTCAGCTATCAGAGCTGCTCAATGCATGTCCACATATCGGCAATAAATTCAAAAAATCCAATTCTACAAATTTTTGGCTCATGAAGTAGTGCCTATGACTGACACCATACTGTTTAAAGCTCCTATTGGTGCCAGCCACATGAAAAGAAAACTCATTTTGGAGTGAAAAATAAAGGTTTTATAGATGGTGGAACATCCAAGTAGACAGAAACATTGACACTTTTTGACCAATTTTACACCATCGTATAGCTGGTTTGTATTGCTCTACCAAAGCAGGCTTGTATCATTATAGATCATTTGTACCCAGCAATGAACCTACAAAATTTCAGAACTGTAGCTAAATTATTTCTGAAGTTATGGCATTTCAAACGATACCCAAAGACTGGGGCTAAGAAAACAATGCAAATGTCAATGTCACTCCACTTCACTCAATACATTTTTTACTCAAAAACTAATGTTTCCTATGAGCCCAGATTTCACACATGGTCAACTCAATCAATATTCACCACTCTAAAAGGAATCAGTCGAACTGAAGGTGGTCATGTGTGCAGCATTTGGCTAATTGAAGCGGAATGACCTGGCAGAGAAAGCAAACAAAGCACTGACATAACACTACCTTAAAACTGTATTTCAACAAACATTTAGACATCTCCCATCATTGGTAATTATTCAGAGTGTTTGGGGTACTCAGGAAATGTAGTCCAGTAGTTTCCAATTAGCAGAAAACAGCTGCCTGCTGCAGCTGGAAATCAGGCCGATGAGAGCTTTGAGACAAAACTGTGACGCTGCTGGCTGGAAAACAAACACAACAATCCTCTGCAGAACTGCACAGTCAGGTGATAATTCTTTATGGGTTTGATGCAATGAGCTAAACCCTTCACATCGCACAGAATCATCTGATCCACTGATTATTTAATCATGTTGATTAGCGCTGCTTTAAGTGCTTTTTCATTTGTCATGGTAATAAAGACTTTCAATTGAGAACAACAATTATCAACATTGAAGAACAACGTTTTTGTGGCTGAACAGATTTCAGGCCTTTCTCCTCATAGTACTTCCTTTGGCAATAGCTTAATTATAGCTGTAGCACCATATAAATCAGTGCTCCTCGCCGCTCTACCTGACTCTCAGAGCGGAAAAATACCTCAAGGCCCCAAAAGAAAGGAGTGGTCCTTCACCCTTCAACTTCAATCAAAGGTTGTTCAGTCAATGTAGCGTGAGAAGAACTTTTGAAGTATTTTTCTGAGAGTGTAGCAGTGAAGAATTGACCACAGAACACCTGTCATAGTAAATCATCGGGCATGTAGATCACATATTCCAGCCAGTGATTTTTACCTTTCCCTGAGGACGCTACAGTCTCGTACGGTTAGTGTATCGCAGGATGACATCCTTCAGTCTATAAATTGTTTAGGGCTTTGAATATGAAAGCCCCTCTGGTGTATAATGTCAGAACAGTGGTATTAATCTGCTGAAAGAGCTGACTGACTGCAGTGACGGCAAAAAGTAGAAGAGGTCCGAAAACTTTCCACTGCTCAATATCTTTATTTTATTTTCCTTTGCACATGCATCATGTCTAGCATATTAGATTACTGGTACGCTCCCCTCTCTGCTTGCTCTTCTCCCAGCACAAGCTACAATATAAAGTGCTGAGCACATAACTCCTGTGCTTAGGCCTTTACACCGGCTCCCTTTAATCCCTACGAATTTACTTTAAGACTGCACTTCTGCTTTATAAAGCACAGAATGACCTGGATCCGTGATACATTTCTCACTTGCTTACTGTTTATCAGCAGCAGACTCCTCTGATCATCTGGTACGGGGAATCTTCGGTGTTCCAAGAATGGATTCAAAATGCGGCGAAGCTGCTTTTAGTCACTCTGCCCTCAAACCCTGGAACAGTGTGCAAGACGACCTGAGATGTGCCCCTAATCTTATCACTAGAGTGGGCTCAAAACATTCCTCTTCTGCCAGGCCTTTATTACTTTTTATCCAAAGCCTCTATGCGAGTGTGTGCGTGCCTGTACACTCTGTTGTTGTTGTTGGTGTTGGTGTGTGTGCGATTCTGGCAGCTGGGAGGAGGGCGCTTTAATCTTGTCTCATGCATTTTGGGCTCAGTATTTTACTTCAGCAGTGTTGTTTTTCCATATGAATCACACTGAATGCACCTTTGTGTGGCTGTAGAATGGGTAGACAGACTAACGGTAACAGCTGATGACAGAATGCAAGCTAACGGCAGCAACCTTGGAATGAAATTGTGATTATCAAAGTGGTTACAATCATTCTCAAAGAAACAATGGATCACATGACTACTTGCATGTGAAAGCTAATCATCACCTGACTCCCTTCACCTCTATGGAGCTTTACTGTGTCTTTCCATTTACTGTTTGGATACTGAAGACCTGATGGTATCACAGAACGTGTCCTGGTCACACAAGAAAGGCCTGCCATCATAGAGGATCAATAAATCACACAAATGGAGACTCTCTTTAAGACTTATGGATAGTCTCTCCTAAAAGGCAATTGCAACGTTGCACTTGATTGCACTTGATTTCCCCGACACACCCTGTCCCTACCTGCCCCTCAAAAACACACACACACACACACACACACACACACACACACACACACACACACACACACACACACACACACACTAGAAAGTGTTACGTAAAGGGTTGCTGTTAGATAATCTGAAAAACACCCAGTTTGATCACACTGATCAGTTTGAGGATTTTTTCCACCATTTTGAACATATTTTTCGAGTCATTTTAACAATTTTTATGAATTTTGCACAATTTGTGAGTGATTTTAGGATCATTTTCATGGAATTTTGGACAACTTTCATGTCATTTACTCAATTTTAGCTGATGAAAAACTGCAACCAGATCATTTTTTTACAAGCATCCAGGCCTCACAGTCTAAAGATTAAAAATGGAGACAGATTTCAAGACTTTTTGGACAAATCTGGGGAATCGCTGCAAGTTATAAAAGGCACAGGATTTAAATCTGCTATCGGGTCTTGGTAGCTGTCGGCACAAACAAATCTATACACATGAGTGCGTGCGGTACACAGGCACGCCAAATAGCAATATACTGTCGTCTGCAATACAATAGTTGCAAATAGCACTAATCTTTGAACGTACAGGTAAGCACCACGTCGAGGAAATGCTCTACAAAAGGAACGTAATTAAAATGTAGATGTAGTTTAATTACAAAGGAGCGCGCTGACAGTGTTTGAACAATGATGCAGATTAAGAGATGAACAAGAAAGGAAAGTGAACAAGGAGCAAGTTGCCCCTTGCTGCTTTAGCTCCCCACTTTAAAAGAGTCATTCCTGATTGTTCGTCTTTTTAGCTGATGTTTGAAGGCTGATAGATGTCAGGGACGGCAAGGCCAATTGAAGAGTAAAAAAAAAAAAAAAAAAAAAAAAAATTGGAAACATCTGCTCAGCCGTGATTGATTCTCAGGATCAGCATAATCATAATGAGATCCTTCCATCTCCTGTCTGACTGATTTAAACAACACTGTCAAATGCTTCCTTCTTGGCCAGTACTAATTTAAAACAGATGGCGTCGCCCATTTTTTGGCAGGCACCTTGGAACAAGCTGAGCCATTAAACAAGTGAAAGTATGTATACATTATAAGTGTCTACTGGGATTGTTTTTGTCCTCACAAGGGCCTATTGATTACTTGTCAAATGACAGCAGAGGATATACAGTAGATGTCTAGAGGTCGTCTAATCTCAGGTAGCAGAGGTGAAGCGCTGCGTTTCCTTGAATAAGTCGACCAGGACGATTGGCGTGTGTCTTCTTCTTAAATGGCATCAGACAAAATACACCGTATTTGGCGCAACTGATCAAACAGAGACCACAGCACACGAATGAAAGCCCAGCTTCTAATGACAGATGCCAAACGATTGAAATACAAAACAGCTCCACTGAAGTTTTCGGTCACAACAAACCTAAAAGAATAACTGAAGAGTCACGGACAAGTTTGAAAACATTCACTTCTGTGGCGTAATTATCACTAATTAAGTCATGAGGGAAAAAAATTACTTTGAACATTATCTCTTTTTAACATAAAAGTCTGAGCAAGCACTACGCCATTAGGAAATGCACAGATAAAGGCACTTGAGCAGTCAGCAAGACGCTTTACTGAGTCTGCCAGTATCTCCCTCTGGGTGCATGCTATCTTGTAGTGCTGCAGCCAAAGCGGTGTGATTGAGCAGGGCAGCTCAATGAATGCAGATATATTTACTCCGAGTATTGCTCTGGGAAACATCAATCCAATAGATGCCGTCTCTCCAAAGTTGGGGGATCATTGATCCACAAAACGTTAAATGATTTAGGGGTAAGCATTTCTCCAACAGCGATCATGTACCGGCTAAAGGGCAAAGCTTGTAAAGAAGATACCAAACAACATAAAAAAGAAGTTTAGCTGTATTTGTGGCAAGGAGAAGAGGATATGCTCTACCAGCTTCAAAACAGAAACAGGATGAAAATTCACACTATACATCTCCAGACTCTCTCAGCTCTGTTTTAAGCTTTGAGGCAAACTTATCCCTAAATAACCCTGCTGACAGCACATGGACTCGTACTGTAGATCATGAATAATGTACAAAGATTTGCAATTTCTGCTTCGACTAAACTAGCATGACCTCTAGTCAAGATTATTAATCGAGGCTCAACATACTAATAAATATATTCTTTTGAACTTCTGACAAGTAGGCAAGCACTCAGTGGCTGACTAAACGTAGAAGTCTTTGTGTATTTTCATAACCAGGAGACCAAAAATCGATATAAAGTACAAGATGAAATAGATTTTAGTTTTATTTTTTACTATACTGAGGGCACTTAAACTGATTAGTTGCTATATTAAAAGGCCCTGTGACAGGACTGGCACAAGAAGAAGAAAAAAAAGCAAATCAGCCGACGTATACATGCATGAGCTGTTGTTTTGCAGCCGTAGTGTTTCAGGTGGGTAGTTTTGCGTCTGGTAGGTACTTCTGTGTTGAAATGAACCAAACTGAAGAAAGAAACCAAGAAATATGTTCTGACTTGCTACACCGCCTGTGAGAACATTGTTTGTCGTGTTTATGCATCACTCTGAAACAGGTGTTCTTGTCTCAGCACAGCCAAGTATTTAATTTAGACGCAGTAACAAAGGCAGCATCAATTATATGAATGCAGTACAGTTAATGTAAATCAGTCTTCTGAATGTTTTGGATGAGGTCAAGGAGATTAGTTGCACAATTTAACACAGAACAGGTTATTGGTATACATTTTATATTTGGGTTGGTATTGTTGTTGGATCTTCCGACTGATAGAGAAAAGATTAACAATAGTGCATGATGTGACTGAACTCAAACTAAGCAACTGTCTCACAGAAGTGAGTACACCCCTCACATTTCTGCAAATATTTAATTCTATCTTTCCATGGGACCACACTGAAGAAATGACACTTTGATACAATGTAGAGTAGTCGGTGTACAGCTTGAATGACAGTGTAAATTTACTGTCCCCTCAAAATAACTCAACATGCAGGCATTCGTATCTAAACCACTGGCAACAAAAGTGAGTACAACCTGAGGTGAACATGTCCAACTTGGGCCCAATGAGCCGTTTTCCCTCCCCGGCATCATGCACTCATTACTGTTACAAGGTTTCAGGTGTGAATGGGGAGCAGATGTGTTAAATTTGGTTTTGTCACTCTCACACTCTCTCATAATGGTCACTGGAAGTTCAACATGGCACCTCATGGCAAATACCTCTGAGGATCTGAAAATAAGAATTGTTGTTCGACATAAAGATGGCCTAGGCTCAGGGACGGTTGGTATAAACGGGCTAACAGGGCTAAGCCCTCCCAGGCCAACACAAAAACGATGAGAAAATATTTTTTTAAATAACTTAGAACAGATTGTTTTAAGTTTAGGTGAAAACAAAGGTAGCAACAGCACCAATCAGTCAAAAGAAAAACATAGATATCTCTAAATGGGCTTATTTTTTAAAGCCCCAGCAGGTACAGTCCGCTTTCATTCATTTCATTCTTGTAAGTGATTGACAGGTGTTATGTCCCGCCCCGTGATTTACTGATCATTTGGGCTAACTTCACTCAGCCCACAGGCCACTGACTTTTGACTAATAGCAGCGAGTTGATGCAGCGGTGCTGCTATTTGTGCCAGAGTTGGGAAGGAGGGAGAAAAGGTTAAGCTATGGCGGGCATTAGTATGAACCAGGCGTAAACTAACCGTGACGTAACCCGTTGATTTCAACGGCGAGAAAATGAAGCCCGGATTTTGCTACTTCCTGGTCGCCGTTTTGGATTTTTTGGAGCCAGTGACGTAAAAAGCGTCATCAAACAGACTGGACCGGAGAGCAACTAGGGGCAGGATTGGCTGAGAACTCTCTTATCCCACCCACGTTTTGCCGCAGAGGCTTCTGTTGCTGTCTATCAAGTATAGCCACGCCCCTTGGCTCCGCCAACTTTAACGATTTATTTAAAATTCAGTATTGATTTATTTTAAGATCGGCCACCTGATCTCTCATTTTGACCATGAAAACTAACGGGAAAAAATCCTGAGCTGTAGAACATCAGTCTATCAAATTTTATTTTTTCCAAAAATGAATTGGGGTCTATGGAGAAAAAGCTTTTTGGAGCCAACCCTAGCGGACGGTGTGATATTGCAAGTTTTTGACACTTCCGGGTTGGCTTCAATTCTGGAGCCAGATGCTACGTCCACTATATATACAGTCTATGGTATGAACGAGGTGGATTATTTGCTTTCATGTCCATTTTCCTCAATGTCTTTGGAGGAAAAGCTGGAAGTTAAGAGACTGGGATCACATCGGCCGTCGATGTGATCTTCTTTTCAAATAAGGTAGGCCATGTTGACCTGTTAAAGGACTGTGACACCTTGTTTTGCTGAGGTCATCTGTTGTACTGAAGGCGTGTTTTGCACTACATGTCGCCAAACAGTTGTAATAAGACAGTTGCAGCAGGCTATCTGTGGGCAGTCGTTAGTTGTAGTTGGAACACGTTTTGTAGTGGTGTGTGTGTGTGAGTGAGTGAGAGAGTGTTGATGTAGAGCACTCAAAAAGTATAGTGTACCTGTAATTGAAGTAACTGTGTGTATCATAGGTGATGTTGGTTTTGCAGCTGTGTTAACCATTTAATCGGTATTATGCATTTGTTAGCTCACCCAACAAATTTCAACACCAGCCGCCACTGCCTAGGCTATAAGAAGTTTGCCAACAGCCTGAAACTGAGCTGCAGCACGGTGGTCAAGACCATGCAGCAGTTAATGGAAGACAAGTTCCGCTCAGAACAGGCCTCGTCTGAGGGGTGTACTCACTTGTGTGAAATACTCTGTACTTGGAAGTAGGTCACATTTACTCACAAATGATGAAATACTTAATATTTTTTAGTCTCAGCCTGTGAAAGCAGAAGAACAAACTTTTCTGTTCTAAATTCTAAGATAATAACCTTAATGAGGTCATCAGGGTTTGCTTCACTCTGGTGGCTACGAACACAAAGCTGCAGGAAACTAAAAAGACGTAGGCATTTATGAGGCAGGAAGGTCTAAAGAAAGAGCTACAGATCAAGTTGGTTTATGGAAAATGTTGGATTTTCACATACAGGCACAAAGTCTCAAGTGTTGCTTCTTAAATTTTGACCATTCTTTTTGAAGTTGGTCTCCCATGAATTCCCAAGTTTTAGTCAGTTGCTAAAGGGTCCTTGTAAGAACCTAACAACTAAAGAGAGTTTTTAAAAATTCATTTCCTCTAGCTGAACGAACACGAATGTAGTGCAAGGAACATTTTTCCATAACCAGTTCTAAGATGCACCATCCTCTCAGACATACGAGTGTAGTACAGTGCAAAAGTAAGGAGTTATGTGACGACTGGCATTGGTCTGTCCGTCTGTCTGTCTGTGAGCAACATTACTGAGAACGGATGTGGCTTATAGTTTGGAGCCATAGATTTGTATAAGTTTTCTGTACTGTGAGATAGCGGCACGGTGTCACTGTAACTATGACAATAGGTGAACACTACGTCAGCGGCCTGACGATCACATGATTGCGATCCTACTACAGATCGACCGCTGTGGACCTATCAGTACTTTGCCATCAGAAATGATACGAGGAATAATTGATTAAAAGTGTCGGGGTGTATCTGAGTCCCATCAATTCCAGCCGCCCGCTACATTTTAGGTCACGTGATTCGGTATCCGTACATAATGTACACATGCATAACACACGCCTGTGTTTAGCGCAAGGTCATTTTGTTTGTGAGTACATCTGTATTAAATGGCCACATTCTATAGTGTCGTGATTTCTGATCATCGATAACTAACAAAGAAATGCTCCATTCTAAAAAGAAACAATGAACAATGAACAATCTTGGCAAAGTACTGCACTTTCCGAGCGCTTTTTGGTTCTGTTTGATTTTAAAATAACAGTAATCTTCAATGGTACATTTATTTTTCAATGTACTGAACGGGAAGGTGGTTCCAAGCAAGTTGGAGAATTTCACATCTTCTCTATGGATTTAAGCCCCTCTTTTTCTCCTTATGTGACCTCAGACTAATGTGCAAATATTGAAATCAAGGCTCCATAACATCTGCAGCGGGACTTTGTTCTTCTTATGGCTAAGCTCGTTCTTTATGTCTGTGGCTGTATGTGGGAAGTTGCTGTCATACTGCAGAAGTACTTTAGGACCAATTAAATGCCTCCCTGTTGGTGCTTCTCAGAGGATCATAATCTCAACATCTGAAGCGCCTAAACGTGGGAACAGCACTTTTGTAGGGTTTTCTATACTGTCAAGAGTGATATTAGCCAATGTACCAGATCAAAGTGAAGGCATCACAGCCTTGAGGACACTTGTTCTTTCTAATGCAGTTAAATGATAAACCCAGTAATGATTTGAAACATGTAGGTGGAAGCTCCTGCTGTGCTTCCTTTTAGGTTACCAATCTAAAGCACATCATGTTGCATTATAACATACTGTACTAGTAAAATTTACATTCTCCGCTTTACTTCAAAATGCAACAATCAGTCATATCAAGGATTTTCATTTTACAAGAACTCATCCCATTTCTGCATTTTTGTGACCACGGAAAATGGTGCACATTCATGAAAAAACATTAGAAATAGCTTCTCTTTGAAAGAGTTAATTACCAGGAATGATGAAGTCTCTATGAAGTGACACTTGAACACTACACTCAGCATTTCTTCTGATCAGTTCTGACTACCTCAGGCTGCTGCTGAGAACAGGCAATCTGCGAAATCGGTTTACCCAATTAGCCACACAAACATCTGTAAAGCTTGAAAAGAACATAATATCATAGATTTGAAATGTCCCAGCATCTTTAGAGGATGTACTCATAACAACATTCAACAGTTGATGAATAAACCTTAATGTGTAAACCGTAATCATGCCAAGAAGTCTCATCCTTTAATGTGAAAGGCAACAAGATGTCTTCAGAACAGCGAGTGCTCGATTTCACTTCCAAGCCAGCCCGCATTTCTCTCTCATCTAAGTGTTATGCAAGTGTTCAGCTCAGACTCTTCCTCATTCACAATTCATACTTATTGCTTGAACACCCACATACCGAAACTCTCCACTACCTCGTTTTTTTCCTCCCAAACTGTAATTTTGTGTCTGCAACACAAAATATGTCTTCATCATTCCATTTCTCACTCTGCTAATGGTTTGTGCCTCCTGGATGTGTGAGCTCATGTCATTCCAGAGCAGGCTGTTCATTTATTTAAGTAGAGACATTTTGTATGCTCTTAGCAACATTCTTCCTATCGTCTTGCTATCCTCTTCTGCACAGAAATAGGAAGGAGCCAGAAAGGCTGCTAGCTGTTCTAGTTCATGTAAACATATTATAATAGCTAAGCAGTGAATAGGAGTGACTTGAGTAATGTCTAAGATGGAGTCCAGTGTTGCGCAGCCAGTCTCGTGTAATGCACAGTACTTATCTAATCATACTCCTGCTCTCAGGCACTTTTCGATTGTGCCCAATTGCTTTAGTCTCCAGCAGAGTGTTGTAAAGAACACAGTATGCACAATTTGAATGCCATATTAAATGCGCGCACCAAGTGTAGCAGAAACGATATCTGTATTAATGCCCCCCGTCCAATGTCTGCTTTTCACTCACTTGGCATGTCAACAAACTAAGTGAGCAGAACCTCTGCACTGCGAGAAGCAAATTAAACACGTAGTGAGTGGTAGCCAGCTATCCTAATTAGCCCATTTGTCAAACAAGCCAGGAAAACGAAGCACGCTTTATTTGCCTTCCTTTTTGTTGTGTAAATGCCACATTTCAGGAAGGGAAATCTGAATAACTCAACACTGGCAGGTCACACTGGGTCAAAACTATTGTTACACGGGAGAGAAGTTTTGTCCCAGGAAGAGAGGAGAAAACACACACAAAGAAAGCTTGGAGACCAATAATGTACCTTGGGGAATAGGAGTCCTCTTTTGATGTCAGTGCTTAAAAGGTGCAGAGATAATAATCCACTTTGGGACTGGGAGCAGCTAAGCATTTCTCCATCGTCATTACGATATGCAAGTGCCAGGTGATGGGCAGAGCAGGAGCTCCAAACACATGCTGTTCAAATCCCTCGGTTTTGCCCGCATACAGAAAATATAATAATAGTAGTGATTATTTCACCATGAATATGAAATGATTTGTACAGAAGCACATTTGTGACAACAAAAGGGGAAAAAAAACTGCACACATCTAGGCACGAAAAAAATGGAAATACACACCTGGTCAAAAGTATGATGATCAAAACTGACTTTTTACAGAAACAGTTCACTCCTTTCTGCTTTAGCACAGCACATATACAGTTCACAATAATAACAAGCACAGGTATAATATAAGAAACAAGAAGAGCAGTCAGAGAGTGCAGCTGCTCAGTCGTAAAAATTGTGGCAGAAATTACAGCAACGTAGAATTTAATATAGATGCACCCACAAACAAAATGGACCTTGCGCTGAGCACAGGTGTGTGTTATGCACGTGACTTTATGTACAGATACCGAATGGCGTGGATCTAAATATGTAGCAGCGGCAGGAAGTTGATGGACTGACCTCAAAAACCCCACACTTTATCAACTGTTTCTTGTGTTTTGTCCAACGAATAAGTCCTGATAAGTCTGAACAGCTGGTTTGTACTGGCGATCGCATCATGTGATCGTTAGCAGGCAGCTGACGTAGTGTTCACTTGTTGTCATAGTTACATGTGACGCTGTGCGCTATCTCACAATGATGCAGAATCTTTAACAAATCCGTGGGATCCAGATATAAGCTGCATCACTGCCATATTATACTTGGTCCTTGTGTCATTTCTGACCTTCCCTGAAAATTTCATCCAGATCTGTTAATCGTTTTGAGTAATGCTAGCAACAAGACGGACAGACAGACAAGCATACGTCGATTGTCACATAACTCCTCTGTTCCTTGGCGGAAAGTAATAGCATCGTTTTAAACTGTGCAGCCTCATTAAAGACAGAGACGAAAGCAGCTTCTCGTCGATTCTACAGGTCGAAATGAAGACTAATTGTAGCAGATTTGATCAGTTATAGATTATCGTAAAACTGTGGGAGTTCAGAAAAACAAAAAAAGCCAGAATTTGAAAATACGCAGCCCTTCTCCCACAGCTCGCACCTCCCCTCCCTCTTTCATAAATACCCAACGAACACACACATGAAGGTAATCACGCTGAAAGTTGACGTTCATTTGCGGCTCAGTGACACATTCTATCTAACCCATTTCAACCCACATACTGTCTCACCTGCTCTGAAAAGCCCGTGACTGGCTGATATCTGCATCACAGGGTACATTTTCTAAAGCCTGACAGAGGTGCTGACATCTAGTTTCCTCTCAGAACTCTTCAATTACAGTGTGTTGAAAGTTTTGTCCATCACCCTACGATGGACAAAATAAAAAAAAATACTTTATATGTCCGCTTTAGTTGTAAGTTAACGATGTTGATAAAAGAACACTATTGACTAGTCTTATAATACAATCTGCCAGAACTTTTGCAGCACATAACCTGTGGAATAACATACTCAAAGGTGCTGTCAGTAGGAAAGCCCCAGTTGGATTCCTGATTACTGCAAAGTAATTACCCTGCTTTTTTTTTCTCTCCACGCACTTCCTGCTCTTTTCAACTGTTACATTTTCTTTTACGAAGAAAAAAAAAGACATAAGTTTGTAAAAATGCAAGACAGAGAATATTGTAAAAGGCTGAAGCTGCATGCTTCTTCAGGAAGTGATTACAGAAAACAGAGCAACAAAAAATATTTGGATACATGGATTATAGTTGTGATTCGTGATGCATTTTAAAATTTTTAACAAAAATGCTTTGGGTCCTGAGCAACAACATGTTTGGAAAAAATGTACCGCTATTACTGATAACAAGTTCGGCTGGATTTGCAGGAGCATCAACCCCTCCAAATCCCAAAATAAACCTGTTGACATCTCACTCTGTGTAGTGAGTTAGTAAATAAAATGTGCCAATGTCTAGTGCTAAAGTTAAAATCAAAACTCTTTTAAAAACCATTTCTTAAGTTTTTTGTGTCGTGTATCAGGTATTGGAACAAAAAAAGATCTCTCTTTATTTACTAGGCATCTTTCTTGGCGTATTCATTATCTACATTTTTTGCATCTATTTCTTATAGTTACTACTCCGCCAAAGAACGTGAGGGAGTTATGTGACGATCGGCGTACGTTTGGATGCAATTTTCAGGCGAGGTCAGAAATGACAAGGTCCTAGATTTTGGCCAGTGATGCAGCTTAAAGTCTGGAGCCACAGGTTTGTCAAAGATTTCTTATTCATTGCAAATAATGGTAGCCTAGCCGCGCTAGACAAACCAACGGCAACAAATTTAATCTCTGCCAGGGTGGGTCTAGTTACCCTCCATAAGGCTCGAGGCTGGATTCTCCTAAAACTGGCCGGACGAATCACCATGAAGTGTAGAGTCAGAAGGCGGGCGTAAACGAGTGACGACAGAAGGCACGACGATTCTGACAGAAACAACCGAAACAACCGGAAACAACTAGCCTAGCCGTGCTAGACAACCCATGGCAACGAATTTAATTCTCTGCAAGGGTCGACAACAAAAACGACAACAGTCGTTGAGCTCCATTAGCACCGACTCTGAATAATCTTTCTGTTAACATGTCTGTAATATACTTGAGCTTCACCCATTGACTGTATAAATAAGGCTTCACCGAACTACCGCATCCTCTGATTTCCGGCGCTCTAGGAGCCTATTCGTTGCGCTGATTGGTTGTATACCTACCCAATTGCTGCAGAGTGATTTGATAGACAACCTTTTAGCCGCCTCCCTCCCTGTCGAGCGTGCCTAGACCCTTGCGTCTTCAGAGCATGGGTCTAGCATGGCTAGGCTAAGATAATGGCACAGTGTCACTGTTAACTATGACTACAAGAATAGAAGAGCTTTATTATCGTCATCATACTAGGGGGCATGACAAAAGCAAATAGCTGCCACTGGATGGATGGTGCATTGACAACGAGCTAAATTAACATAAAATTAAATGTAGATCTAAAACAAGGACTATATTATGAATTACAACATATGCAAAAGGGAGAATATAGCACTTGTAATGGAAATATGCTACCATTAGGTGGGCTAAGGGCTAAGTTAAGGAAAAAGGTTCGGTTCTGGGAGCTGTACGAAATTAATGAACACAAGGACTCAGAAATTATGTTAGCAGTGATGTATAAAAGAATAAACAAAAGAAAATACTGAATATACAAGATAGAACAATGATCAAAATAATAAACAAACAATAACAAGATCGGAGTCAGAATAAATGAATAAATCAAAACATTCACCTGTAATTCTAGCGATTAAATCATAATTCAGCTGCTTCACATTTAACAATGAAAGTGCTATGTGCTATGTTCAGTCAACAATTCAACGACAGCTCGAATTCAGGTGAGCGTGGTTCCACTGTTGCCAATGGTGTTAATCAAACTAATTCATCCATGAGACAAGTCCATAAACCAGACGAAACAAATCCAAACAGGGTGAAACAATCTAAGTCCTACCAAACCACTGGGGAAGGGATGAAGCTGTGAGGCTTGAGGCTGCCCAGTAGTGGGGTGGGTGAAGGGGTGAATTTTGCTTGTCAAACTGTGCTCAATGAAAGGTCAATTTGTGTGTGGCTAATCTATATTAAATGGGACCATTCTATTGTTGTGTGATTCTGATCATCAATAACTAACAAAAAAATGCTGCATTTCTGAACAATGCCATATGGAGGAATGAACAGCCTTGGTGGAGTACTGCGCCCTCTGAGTGTTTTCTCATTTATTTTGTGCCAGTAATTGCCTGGACAGATTTTAAATGACACTGTAACTTCACCTGTCCAGACAGACACAATCCAAAAACCTGGCTTCTTTCCACAATTGGCTCGTTCTCACATTTTCATTCAATTTGTCCGGAATGTCTCATAGGGACAGTGGCCCCTATTGACAGATCCCCAGGCAGCGACCTTTAAGTCAGACCTGCAGTGCTAATTAATCTTAGCAGAGTGATACATCCAAAGGCCGAACCAACACCTAAACACAGGCAGCCTTCTGCTCAGACTCCTCGCAGATGAATACATTTCACACCGGGAGGAGCACTATGTACATATTCCAACAGCAAACGTACGAACGCGATACTCCCAGAGCTAAGAGCTTTAAGGAGAGGTTGAGCTGATAATAAGATTTGAATAAATGTTGTGGAGGGAGAACCCTGTGCCCGTATCTCGGGGATATTATATCTCTGGGAAAGTTGGCACAGAATTCATGAGACAAATATTTGCACCAAAAGATAAAAGTAAAGAGCCGGGGATTTGAGTCCCACACCTCGCTGAGCACTGCTGGTTTTGGTATTCATTCCCAGCTGGATGAAGCAGAATTTATGGACACTAGATTATCATCTGTGACTCCAGCACAACCACTTACAGCCCTAATATCTCAACAACAGACAGAATGTAGAACCTGACTACAACTAGCTTCACTGATTGATGGTGAGCGTGAGATATTTATGAGGGAAATGCGCTGTCCTAAAATATGACGGCACACCTACTTCAAGCAAGAACATGCATTTTTTCTTCCAAGTTGCTATCGATAAACTCCAGCTGGCTCTCGGAAGACAAGCGGCCTGTCGCCGCTTTAAAGACATGAAGCAGTCAGACATGCTATTGGAATGAATAATTTTTGACAGCACAATTTAATTTTTTCCTCCCATTTTTATACGAAGAGCGGGATTGACAGGAAAAATAGCATTCACCCAATTCCATTTTTGATGCGATATGGGGATTTTAAGTGAGGGCGAGTGATGGACTTAAAACACGGACGAATAACTGATGGCTGGAAAACAGCTGAAAATGAAATGAAAAGCTGGTGCCCGTCTCACTCTCCCTCCTCCTGCGCTTGCTTGTTTGTCCTCTCTGCTTCAAATACAGTAAAGCATTTTCAGGGAGTTACCATAGAGATGATATTTGCAGTTGCTGTTGTGCAAAATCTGGCTCGAAACCTCAGGGACAGTATCAGCATGGCAGATGTGCAGAGCACAGGAAAAGAAAAAAGATAAATAAACAGACACGCTTGAGAGAGAAAGGCTATGCAGATGTTTTTTTTAGGGCCGAGAACTTCAAGAACAGAGCCAGTCTTCCTTCCATAAGAACCTTTAATTATTACTAATTTTGTTTTTCAGTTTGTTGGAGAGGCGGAAGGAACAATGTTCACTCTGCTTCCCTTGAGAATTTATGGATAGTTATTTTACAAAAAGCTGCATCGAATTAAAGCAAACAGGTAAGGGTCACGTCAGCCTTGAAGGTTTTTTTTGCTACTTTCCCCCCGGTACCCTTGAGTGAGACACTTAACCTCAGTGGCTCCAGTGGAGCTGCTGAGTGGTCAACAGTTGAAGACTGGAGCGCTGCTGACTGCTCCCAGGCGTGAATGTGTGCAGCTGTACTATGAATGTTAAGCAGGGCATAGCTGGGAAAGAGCAGGCATTCTCAGCTGACTTTCTCCAGATAAATAAAAGAAAAGGGTGGAAAAAGTACCATGCCATGTATCGTAAAGGTGTGCCATTTTCAGCACAGTGAGCTGCAAGCCCAGGTGAGGACTTACTACAGGTAAGTCCTTTGTACACACATCACTTAATGAGGTCTGGATGGAAACTGTGTTTCTCTGGTGTGACACTCAAGGGCTTGTAGGCTCACCATCCCACCACAACCACCTCCTGATGTGGAGCTTCGTCATTCAGGACTTGGAATTGCAACATTTTCTTTGTATGGCCTTTGAAGAATATGGAGCGAAACCAAGGGACAAAAAGAAATGAATGAAATAGACTTGAATATAGGAACGAGATCTTTGCAGATGAAAAGCAATGCGCGCACTGTGTCGTGTTTGATTTTAGTGTTCAGGCTTGGTCATAGTCCTTCAACATAAAATAGCATGTACCTAATGGAGGAATTCCAAGAGCTCAAGTAGTGCATCAGCTACCGTTCAAAAGTTTGGGGTCACCCAGGCAATTTCATGTTTTCCATGAAAACTCACACTTTTATTCATGTGCTAACATAATTACACAATGGTTTTCTAATCATCAATTAGCCTTTAACACCATTAGCTAACACAATGTAGCATTAGAACACAGGAGTGAGCGACCCCAAACTTTTTGAACAGTAGTGTATGTGCCAATGGGATTTATTTGGCTGTATCAAATAGGGAATACAGTAAAAAAAAAAAAAAAATCAACAACGCATGCGTGATGTTAACATTTGCCCCAATCCTCTGGAATTGCAAAAGAAAATATGTATTGAGGACACATTTTCGCAAATAGATCATGTTTTCCATTAAAATATTGAGAGAATGTTGTTGAACACATTTGGCAAGTTTTAAAATACATTTAAACCTTTGATACAGTATTGATACGTATCCATAACATGTTAACTGACAGCATTTTTGTCCCCTAGAATATCTGACACAGCAATACGATCCAACATTATTCACATGCATCACTTAGTGAAGTCTGGATGGGAACTCTGGTCTCTGGTGTGACAGTTTAAAGGCTTTGTAGGCCCATCATCCACCCCAACACCTCCTTGCTGACCTGTTCTTAAGATGTGCAGTTTCATTCATTCGGGACTCAGAATTGCTACATTCTCTTTCTATGTTTATTTGTAGCTTTTGGAGTTTGTAGGCAGATTTTGGACATTGAAGAGGACTGGGCAACCAGTCACTGAGCTAATGGTTCTAGGCAACGTGCCTGCCGCCGCCTGCACTTTGACTGACTTTTTGCCAAGTAGTTCTTGTCGCTTGCTTGTAGTTGGCAGGTGTTCTTTGAACAGATCTTTTAAGAGAGAGAAATTGCTGTCACAAAGAAATGGATTACAATTTGAAAGTCTGCCTTTTCGGAAAAACTCCCATGACCTCCTGCCACAGGATAAGTTCATAATCTAACTACACTAACTTATCGTGAAGTGGTTCCAGTGGGAAAAAATGGTCATAGGAAACACTGTTTCCTAGCCTAGCCCTGCTAGAACCCATGTTCCGAAGGGCACAAGAGTCCTAGGCACGCTTCGATCTGTCGAGGGAGGGCAGGCGGGCTAAAAGGTTTGTCTATCAAATCATCTCTGCAGCAACTGGGTAGGTATACAACCAATCACGCAACGAGATAGGCTCCTAAGAGCGGCTCGGAAATCAGCGGAGTGCGGTAGTTCGGCTGAATGCCGTTATTTATAACTAGTCAATGGGTGAATGCTGCAAGTAAATTACAGAACATGTTAACTTAGAGAAGATTATTCAGAAGTCCGGTGCTAATCGGAGACTCAACCATACTGTTGGTACCGTTTGTTGTCCTTACCCTGGCAGAGAAATCTTAAAATTCGTTGCCGTGGGTTGGTCCTAGCGTGGCTAAGGCTATCTGTTTCCCTTGAGGTTGGTCAATAGAGACAGGTTTTCAAGGATTTCAGGCATCTTTCTCAGAGGATTAATCCAACACACAATTAATTGCAAATTAAAATCACTCTTAGGTCTTCAAAGCGCATTTTCCTTCAGTCAGGTATTGGTCAAGCTTAACAAATCCTAAAAGCCATTAAAAACTTAAAATCAATTGGTTCCATAAAACTACATAAGAAATTTTGAGTATTGGACTTTTTGGTACCAGTGATCCACTAAATGAAGGTCGTGCTTTTTATTAAAAGAACAATTTTTGTTACCCTGCTTCATGTCTATATAAGCCAGAACATTTGAAAGTTCTTTAGACACAAAAATGGCTAAAATAAAGGAACCTAATGCAGGAAACACGCCCTCAGCAGTGTGAAAGGTTCCTGGGGAACATTCCAGCCAGGATTAGAGCTCTACTGCGTCTAATGGCAGGACTACTAAATATTAATTTGTTGATGTGATGGTTATTTATTTTTATTCAGTTTTAACACATTCTCCTGTTATTTTTGATTTTGATACGACAGTGTTGAGAACTGACAAATGAACTGACAGCTGTTAGCTTTCCTTGTAAACAATAAACAAAACAAAAAAATCATTTGTATTTGTTTTGCGTCCGCATTAAGCTTATTTATGCTTGCCGCGTCCGTAAGGTTCGTGCGCTCGGCACAGACGAATTACATCATTTTAGCAGCCACGCACCCTCACACGGCCCTTCTCAGGGGGAAAATTTCCGTGTCGTGCACTTCAAATTCTTCTAACTGCGGGACAGAGACACCAGGAAGCTGGCAGAAGAACAAGAGCTTCCTACTGGCTGAAGTTCAGAAATACAGGCATTTATACGATTCATCAAACAGAGGTCCCGTGTTAACCGGGTTATAACAATTCAAGGGCGGGAAATGCAACTAATTTCAGTAAAATGCCATGTTGCAAGTGTGTGTAAACAATGGGCAAACGTCTTCTATTATGGTTTAGTACATGAGTAGATCAGGTAGACGTGTTTGCGATACACTGCCCCTGCCGCTTAGGACAGACACCACATGGGAAATAAAGTAAACACATGGTCTTCTTGACGCGGATTTCCGAGCGTCTCATCTCCACGCAGCTCGGTTGTCGTGCGGAAAGCATAATATGTATATAATGCACACAACTTCTGAAACACAAAAAAGATTTTTCCACAAATATTTCATGATAATATTTAAGGTTGTGTAAAATCTTAAGGATGTCTAAAACTTTTTTTCCACCACTGTATATTAAAATGATTCGTATTCATTAAAATGGAGTACAATGCGTCTGACCTGGCTCTGTTTCAGCCCCAAAATATATCAAAATACAAACAAAACAACAACAAGAAATACCTAATCCCACAATAAATAAATAAATCAGAGTGAATTATGTAAGTGCCTACTGTTCAGTAATCTAAGTGCCTGGGGCTGAGCGCTCTCTTTGAGGCGAGCTCTGATACTCTATAGACACTTTCCTGAAGGAAGGATTGAGAACACACCATGTGCTGAGTGGCTGGTGTCTTCTCTTCCATCTATCCAATCTAATCATCACTCCCACCATTTTATTTTCTTTCCCATTTAAATTGCACAAGAGGAACGTGTGTTTCCAGAATGTGTAAATATTCCCTTAAAACTAGATTTTGGACGCAGAGATTCAGCGCCAGGTAAAAAAAGGCAGGCGGATGCGCTTTAAGGGCCGGTTGTTATTGTGCTATAATAGAGCGTATTCCCAAACTCCCAAACAAAGTTACACTTAATCAAATGACCACAAACCAATTGCCACACACTGAATATAAGGCTTTTAAGTCTTGCCTTGGTTATGACAAAATGGAGGGAAAACGTACGGTGAGGGGGTTTCAGAGGAGGGGAACAAATCCGCTTTTATCTCATTATTTGTATTTTTCAAGCAAAAAAACTGCAATATACATTTTGTCCATTCGCTGACACACACACACACACACACACACACACACACACACACACACACACACACACACACACACCACACACACACACACACACACACCTTAAACTAGACCGGAGTCCAGACTGCTGTATCAGTTTTTGCCCAGGTCGTCAATACTTCAACAGCTGAGGTGTTATAAGACTCCCTATAGGTTTAGAGCCAATGAACATGCTCCCATTTTTTCCACCTTTTACAGGGCATCAAACCTTGTAACCTCTTAAATCACAGGGGAGAATTCTGCTCTCAGCCTTTTTTTCCAAAGTTGTTGTTAAACAGGAGCCTGTTTCCTCCTGGACTTTTGTCTAGCTATCAGCTGGCCCGCAGAGACTCCCTACCGTGACTGCACTGAGCGACTAAATTTTAATACAGGCACAGAGACATGAGGGGGGGGGGGGAAAAAGCTTTAAAACCGTGTTAGTCCTAACATTTACTGTGATCACTGTTGTGTTCAACTCGGGCATGATGGACTAGTCAGCAATAAAGGCAGCTACTCCTCCACAGCACTTCTGCTCACAAGGGACTGCGGAGGAAAACGCTGCTTTCTGATAGACTAGAAGCCATATGCGGCAGAAGATGCATGCCATTCTTCAATCTGGTCTCTTATAGCAATTGCAGGTAAACTTACCTCTGTGCTTGCGATGGCACAAAATGGGCTGCAATCAATACATTCAGTGGGAACGTTTCGGCTTGTCAGCAGCTCAAACTAAGTAATTTTCTCGTCAGTCATTCTTCCGTCAAATGTAGTTCCAGCATCTTTATTATCATCAGGACTGTGTTTTTGAAGGCCCAGAGTGGTTCAGAAAGAGGCAGCAGCTGAAAGGTCCAACTGGTGTCCCACATGGGCAAAAAAAAGTGATCAGTAAAACACGAAACAGTCAAACGGCGTTTCAACAAAAGCTCCCTTTGAGGATTGGCTTATTTCATTCATCATTTCAAAGCGTAAGGATTAATGCACTTTGTAATGTACCTCACCTTCTGCAGCTTCTCACATCCTAAGGCATCGCCCAGAGCTGCTAATCATGACAAATGAAGAGATGCCTCCATCTTGGGGCTGCACACAAACAAACCGGCATGTAACTGAAATTTAAATAAACGTTCAGGGATCAGAGGAATTTGTATTCAGTGCACATCTCTCTGTATCTTCAGCTAAATGGATTTCAGCTTCAATAAAATGTCTCTGCTGCTCGACAACACCGAGCTTTCTACAAGGCCCCACACTTAAAGCCAACTGGAGGAAAAGTTGAGAAGATGTTTTCGTATTATGGGTTGTGTCGAAGGCAGGTTTGTTCACAAAATGGTAACCGATGCATGCATAATAGGAATTATAATGTCCCTGTCAAGGACTCATTCTGCTTTTTAGATCTATATTTCTCCTGTTTCCCATTTGCGCAACGACCATTTCAGGCAAATTAAGGGCCACCCATGTTCATATCGCAAAATACCTACGGACATCAAAACGTATCTCTCTGTGGGATTAGGCCACACTGCCGGCGTTTCCCACTGGGAGGATCCTGATGAGGAGCCGCAGCTCTGACTGGTCGGAGATGATAACCCAGCGTGTGATTTCACCACTACAGTCATTATGTGTTCCACTAAAGGAAGACGCTTGTAAACTCACTCCTTCCTTTTCTTGACTGCGAGTTGAAAGCTATGTGGCTTTCGAATAGAAAAACATACGTACACGTTGCTCCTAAGGACTTTACCTCATTTATGAGCTATTAACAACCCATTACTGATGTTCATTTAAACAGAATTTCAACAAAGCAATTCAGTACACTTACACAGATAGAAATGAAGTTATACATGACACAAGAAACGGCATAAATTTAGCAAAACTCAAACTATCATTACTCTGGTGAGGAATGCGGTGGAGTTATGTGATGATCGGCATTGGTCTGTCTGTCTGTCACATCACTCAACACAGAATAACAGATTTGGATGAAATTTTCAGGGAAGGTCAGAAATGACACAAGGACCAAGTGATTAGATTTTGGCAGTGATGCAGCTTACAGTCTGGATCCACGGGTGTGTTAAAGATTTCTGTATTATTGCGAGATATCGGCACGGTGTCACTGTAACCATGACAACAAGTGAACACTACGTCAGCTGCCTGCTGAAGATCACATGATTTTGATCCTACTACAAATCGACCGCTGCGGACTTATCAGGACTTATCCATCATCAATTCCCGCCGCGCGCTACAAATTTAGGTCACGCGATTCATTATCCGTCCATAACATACACAGCCATAAACGCTGGTGCTCAGCGCAGATCATTTGAAGAGTTCATTTGCAAAACAGATAACTCTGTTTGATAAATTTCAGAAAACTTTCTCTCATTGTTTACTTAAGATAATATCAAACTGAAGTTGAGTGGATATGACTCAGTAGAATGACAAAATAGAGAAAAATAAATTATTAGTGTTATTATTATTATCTCAAGTAAACAATAAAAAAAATTAGTTTTCTGAAAACGGAGTTACTGTTTTGCAAATGAACTCTCATTTGGTTGTGGGTACATCTATGTTAAATGGCCACAGTTTATGCTGCCATGATTCTGATTATTAATAATTAATAAACAAATGCTGCATTTCTAAAAAATAATAACAGCATCTGAAACAGCATCACAGTCATTCTTTTTCACGTTCTAACAAATCATCACAATAATACATCTATTTCTTTGACAGACAGACTTTTTAAAAGTTTATTTATACTTGAGTCACTTAGGTTGAAGTAATGTTGCAAGATTTGATTTATTTCACTCTGGTAAGAAGCATTACAATAATGAAATTAACATATGTTATACATATCTGTAGATTTTGTTTGGATATTACTATAAATATACACTACTGTTCAAAAGTTTGGGGCTCTTAGAAATGTCCTTATTTTTTTAAAAAGAAAAGCATTTTTTTCATGAATAGGAACATTAAATGAATCAGAAATACAGTCTCGACATTGTTAATGTGGTAAATGACTATTCTAGCTGGAAATGGTTGAGTTTTAATGGAATATCTCCATAGGGGTACAGAGGAACATTTCCAGCAACCATCACTCCTGTGTTCTAATGCTACATTGTGTTAGCTAATGGTGTTGAAAGGCTCATTGATGATTAGAAAACCCTTGTGCAATTATGTTAGCACATGAATACGAGTGTGAGTTTTCATGGAAAAACATTGTTACCCTGGCTTAGACAAATTTATGTCTTTTTTACACAGTATTTCTCTTTATTTTTCTCACCACATCTAATGCTTTGCGTGTGAGAGCACACTTGCCAATAAAGGCTTTTCTGATTCTGAAATAGTCTGGGTGACCCCAAACTTTTGAACGCTAGTGTAGATATATTTAGGAAGAGTTAAAATATATATTTTCTGACAGCTGCTGACTGATTTATTATAATAACTAGGTCTATAATGCCTAAGTCACTCATTTTACTAATAATAAATTATTTAGAACAACTGAAGAGCTCTTTTTTAAAGGGTGCATTGTTGGAAAGTGGCACAAAATCAGAATCTTTGAACAAATCTATTATGAAAAAGCAGCAGCTCCACCCTCTATATGAAGGTACCGTCTTGTGTCTTTCTATTATCATAAGCCAGACGAATAAAACCTTTCCTCTGTCTGAAGAAAGCAATCCACAGCTGACTAGAAAAAAGAAGAAGAATAATGGGGCTCTGTTCCAAGATCCCTGTACATCCGCTCTTCTATCCTCATTCTTGCCCTCAATTCCCAAAGCAATCTCAAGTCAGTGGTTCTATTAAAACAATACTGCCTCATGCAAATTGCTACTGCCAAGCCCCTTGGTTTATTTCTTGTCCTTCCGCTGCTCTGCAATGCTTTAATAGGGACTGTGCCTGCTAGACTTTGCAGCTTCAGGTAGGATCAATACTATCAATAAAACTGTTTGACAACGATTGCCGGCACTTGCAGGTTAAAAGAGCAATATGTGACGCTGAATGGATGAGCAGCTCACTGAACGCTGCTGTCGACAAACCAGGAAACTACAAACCAAAGCAGCAGATCCAGCGTGCACCTGTATAGCCTGCAGATCACACGGCTTTTCGTACAGAAGCTTTTTTTATCCTAATTGGCAGATTGCAGCCTAAATTAAAGCAGCCTGCCCCTATACACAGCATGTTAGCTTCTACTCATCCATGAAAGCTGTAGTGTGGACATTTAACAAGAAGAAAAAAAAGTTCTTAGCTCTTAACGTTAGATTTATCTTGTCTGTTTCATTATCAGCTGTTTAATTAAATGACTGATTTCATGCTGGGCAATTGGCACTGCTCAACCTCTCCTCACATACATTGGTCATAAAGTGTTGCAGTGTGCGCAGGGGCGCTCGCAGAGTACCCTGTTGAGTTCATTAGAACTGCCGTCTGCTCCAAGGAATATTCTTGTTTCTTCAGCTCAGACGATTGACTTGGTCGTCTCGGACTGAGTCTGTGCTCTCTTGGTAATGAGGCCTTTGCTGTAGGTCTGTTGGTGGGTTCAGTCCAGCCATTTATGGTTTTATGAATAAAGTTAACTCTCTGGTCTGAGACAATAAATGAATCAGGCTCAAGCTCCATAGCTCCTCTAGCCAAAGAAGGACATCAAACGCACCTGTCATCCAATCGAGACGGCGTCTTGAAGCAAGGTTAGGGCGCTCCATTCTACGCCACAACATTAAAACCGGTGGCAGGAGACTTGGAGGCTGGATTCTGGCATTCATGAGCAAGTTACTTTGTCTCGTACCACCCAGCTATACACTGATACAGACCAAACATAACCCACCATGAAAACACCACTCCCTGAAGGCAGCAGCCTCCTCCAGCTGGACGGTGATCCTCGCTACACTGACAAAACTGCTCAGGAATGACTTGAGGAACACAACAGCGAGCCCAAAGTGTTGACCTGGCCTCCAAAATCCCTTTATTCTAATCCAGTTAAATGACCACATTCTATGTTGCTGTGATTTCTGATCATCAATAACTAATAAACAAATGCTGCACTTTTGACAGAGCCATATGGGGGGAATAAACAGCTTTGGTGGAGTACTGAGCTCTCTGAGTACTTTTCTAGTTGTTTACGATTTCAAATTATACTGTAGGAACTAAAAAAACAACTTTCACTATATATAGTTTTTCCAGTACAAGAATCAGTGTTTTACAAGATGTCAACTAGTGAATGTCAGTCACGCTGCAACCCTGAAAACCACATCGATTAAACTTCATAAAGTTTTAGACTTCATTTGATTTATGCAGCCTTTTCTCCAAGCATCTGTAATTTGTTTTAAATGCTTTAAAGCACTGGGCACAACTCCAGGATAATTTAGTATTCATACCCATGTTTTTGAGCATACCTAATTTTGGAATTTTTACAAGTGTGGATGATGAATTGGGGCACAGAAAAGACCTGTGGTCTACTGCTGCCTATTCAGCTGTGTACAAATGAACACTGTATTTTGGAATTTCCGAGTATCAGAACCCACCAAAATGCTGTTATTTGCTTTAGCAGAGTAGAGTTGATTTAGGGTGTGCTCAGTTGCTGCTGCTGCGAGGAGGAGACAGAGCACTGTGTCTGCTGTCGTCAGAGTTTATGATGGCTGAACTTTTTCCATCTTGCCACGCAACTCTCTGTGTGACTATGGCACCAGGAAGTAGCCTACAGCAAGAGAAATTACACAGGAGCTTTACAGCTATCCGAGTTATCCGAACGATACATCTCATACCAGATCAATGTAGAGAACGGCACGCAGCAGCATCCGCCTCCGAGTCAAACTGTCTGCTGTGGCTGTAACATGTTTATGATTCAGGGAGCACAGAAATTAACTCCAGGTGTCAGTTTTGGGCTCATTAGATGGAAATGCTAAATTATCACTTCTGGAGTTGGCTTGACTTTAGTTAACTGTTAATTTAAACTTCAACTAATTGTTTTGTTTAAAGCTATTCTAAAAGAAACCGTAGCAAAACGGCGCCAGAAGGCAAACTTTGGCCTCTTTTACATCTGGCGTTCCGCTCAAAGCAGAGCACAGCTTGGCAACTTCAGTACGAGAAGGAACTTCTGAGCCTCTAAACAAACAAGCTTTCTGTTCCACTGTCAGTCATTATGTTAATTCGCTAATGCAGATTAAAAGTAATTGTTAACAATGTGTACTGTACACAGAATAATCTGCCTTGGCTGACTGCTGTGGAGCAGATAAGAATAGGCTGTAGAGATGTCCAGTGTAGGGCATTATATGCTTCATTACACACTTTGTTCCTAGTGAGTTAATTTAAAAAGATTCTGTGGGAGCAGAACCAACTGTAACCTCATCTTCCCCTTTCATTTTCTTCCACTCCAAGTCTAATTTCACCTTGTGTACAGTGATGAGGTGTTGACTTAACCTTTAGCTTTGTGTGGAACTCGGCTTTTGCTAACCTCAAACTTTGCTTTGAACATTCACAAAGGCTGTTATTTTTCAATTTAGATGAAATTTCAGACTTTTTCCATTACCTGTGAAAATTTAAATGTTAAGAATAAAAGCTGTACTTTACCTGAAAGGCACCCAGTTGATATTTGCCATTTTTAACTGTTACATTCCAGCCATAAACAGCGAGGTGCAAGTGGTAATTCATGATGCTAACTTCACGTTTCAATGAAAGGTATTTCCAAAGTTTTGCAGCTAGAAAGTTGAAAATAATACTTTAGAGAAAGCCTTGCTGAATTTAATTAGACGAACCTGTTATTCATGCTGGGCTTTTCTCCCCACAGAGTTGTCTTTATTCTCTGCTCATGAAGTACTAGTTGATTAACTGTATTCAAATCCCAAAGGTTTCAGTTTCTTCCACAGTGTTGTATTAGAACGTATTTGTCTTAGAATATGCAAACTAAACTCCTGGCAGATAAAGAATGCTTCATTAGAGAGAGCACCGAGTTGCAGAAGCTAGTGAGCTGGCGTGATGTCAGACTTTACCCTGTTCACTGTTTGTTGAATAATGAGTTATGAGGCGGAATAAACCTCGCTAAATAACGGTTAGCAGGCTATGCGGACACAGTTTGACACGGTTTATTCAAGAGACATCTGTGGCGTCGATTCTCTCGAAAAGCTTTTGTGAGGAGTTCATCCTCACCAGAGGAGGATGAATAAAAATGGATGGTACAGCACATTACCTATGATGGCTTTGTCCACTGCTGCAAAGCTCAGCACTGACGGCACGGAATTTTTGAAATCACTGTGTGACCAGAACTTAAAGCATTTAACCAACAAATGTCAACTACTGCCATTATCATTTGAAGGACTAATCAATTTGTTTAGTAACCATTTCCACTCAAGATGAAGGGATGACTACAACCAAGTGGTATATTTCTACATCACCACACAACTGAAATGTGTTCAACGCTTCGCCTTGGAATTTATTCTGAACGTACAATGTCACTGGCGCCTTTTGAATTCATTTGCATGTGAGGCTTGCTGCTCAACGCTAAAAATCTGGAAACAGACATTCAATAAATGGTACAACATCTGTTTCTCACATGTGCCATGAGAAAGCACAGACAGAACACAGGTGCAAAATGATATGAGAAATACTTCTTATTCAGGTGGGCAGCCGGTGAAATGGTGATGAAATACATCTTAAGCAGGAGTAGAACGGAACAAATCATCGTTCCTCAGGTGTTGACATTGTGTGGAGGAAGGGAAAAAAAAAAGAAGAAAAGAACACACCTATAAGCTTTGACTGTGTACAATGAGTTCTTTAGGATACCATTAAGACACTATGTTTTTATTCTTCTGTTATGTGCAAGGTATAAGTTCATGGCAGAAATTACAATAAACACTGGATGTGCGCATCGTAGTTGAAATAATCAGGGTTTACAGACACCGTAGGGCATATCCACCTCCAGAATCAGGCTCCTCGTCTCAATTTTGAGGCGGGGGTAAAAGGTCGGTTGCCTTCCCGCACGATTTACAACATCTTCCTCTTCTCAAATTCCTGCGGAGATGACACAGAGGGGAAAGAAGATGAGAAACACGTGAAATGAAGTGAGACAGACAAGACGCGGATGATTTATTCATGCAGAATTCGCACAGTTTCTGTTTTGATCCCGTGTATCAGATCTGCTGTTGAGGGGGTGGGGAGTGGAGGGGAGGAGGCGGCGCGGTGGTGGGGGACAGGCGGCTCGAGCTTTGGAGTGTCTGTTGTTTTTTTCCTGGAGAGTGCAAATCACGCGGCGCGTACGTGTCAGTAAGTTCCAGTTGTCAACATTAAAACAGCTCACTTCTCGTGATTGATAGAGGCTACACATCCGCAGAAATCTGATTTATGCGGGTTACAGTCGCCGTGTTTATCAGCACAGTCCAACCATGTGACTATAAATGAGAGAGCATTATGTTAGCCATTAAAAAGGATGTCGCTATTTACATATTCAATTTGGGAAATATCACACAAATCGTGGATGATAGAACACGTCGTTCCCCTGAGAATTTTCCATTCCACAGGGGTAAAGTAACTTAATGGCAAATGTCATTTATCAGGTCTGCAGAACACACAAGTGCTCCTGCACATGTTGGCCCATTTCTCTGCGGCTGTGTGCATACCTGGAGGTCTACTGCCACCTTGAGGAGGAAAAGGTTCTTGTTTTTCTTCAAATAAAAAAAAAAAAAAAAATCTGAAATACTTGATAGAAGCAACCTATCAAACTCTGACTTTTGAGGAAGGACAACATGAATGAAAGGACATTTAGATGGAGGCAGGGGGAGTCGTGGCCTTGTTCGCGAGATTTTTGCTTTACAGATGAGGCTGGGTTGAAGCGGAATGAAAAGAGGTTCAGGAATTTATAAGGAAGCTGTAGAGGTAATAGAAGGATTTTTTAAAAAAGAAGTAGAAGGATAGAAAGAGCGAGAAGAAACAAGGAGGAAGATGGTGTCAAAAGCAGAAAGCAGCAGACGCTAACTTAAGGGTAAAACAGGAATCCGCAGGATAAAGAGCAGAAGCTGTCTGTGATGGAGAGAGAAAACACAGAGGATTTTTATTATTCTTCTTTTGGTGTGATAGACATTTGACATGCAGAGAGAAAGACGGGGAGTAAAATGAGGAAGTAGAGGTTGCCATTCTCGAGCAACAGGTGCGAAAATACCCCTGGATTGAAGCTGAGGAAAGCAGGGGGGGGAAATGACGCGAAAAGAAAAGCGAGACATTTTCAAGCTAGGAGTGTTAACAGCTCCCGACACTCCTGGGCTCTGATATATGAGGAGTGCAGCCGTAGTAATATGGTCGGTGCACCTCCTTGGACATTTGAATTTATTCACAAACAAAATCTTGAAGATTAAATGTGTGTCTGTGTGACCGTCCATACATGCAAGCTGTACTGTTATTATCGAGCGAGGCACGATGGCACCGACTGTGATTATGAGTTGGGGATATTTTTGTAAACAAGGAAAAGGTCATAATTATTCTACCTTGCATATGAATTAAGCCCTTCCCAGATAAACACAAGTTTACTGACACCTTGTCCTTGCACTGAAAATTCAAGTTTGCTTTAGTCATTCTTTGAGATACGGAGCCTTACAAGAACACACATATTTTGGCCAAAACTTCTAAAGTTTAGTTTTACTTCGGTTACTTTACTGGAATGAATTTTATGTTTTTGCCTTTTCTTTTTGGTTTGAAGAGGGCACAGCTTAGTTGGTAAAAAGACGATTCCGCATCATAATGAAGCACAAATGGAATCCAGCTGCAGGGGGTCTTTGACTTACGTTGGAGTTCAGTTTTCTTTCGCTGTAAGTAGGAACTTCGGCGAAAATGTAAACAAAGCCACTTCGTGCGTCACGATATCGATCAGGTCTTTGGAAAAGTCATTGAATACCAAAGACTTTCATGCATGTATGACTCATTTTACAAGAAGGTAACAGAATATGTCGCACTGTTTTACAACTTGATCTACTGGATGACACTTGGGCCATAAGAAAGGGAAAAAAAGTTAAGGAATGTGGCACAATCCAAGGTGGCGTACAAAAGGCGGCTTTAAAGCAAAGCCGTCTTATAGCGTGGCGTGACAATGAATTCATTCCGCTCACCACCCAGTTCCACGTAACCAATTCTGACATAACGATGAAAGGCTGAGGAGGTCATAAACCGAGGACCCCCTGTATTAATACATTGCTGTTTCCTTATATTACTGTATAATAAATAAATCCTGAGTGAAGCAACTTAGTTTAGGTTTTGAGAACAAGGACTTTTAACATGTTCAATGTTTCTATTTTTTATTGTTATTTTATCTGATTGCTCCATTTTTATTACATGCCATTTTGTTTTACACGTTTTATATCTTAAATGTAGCACTTTGAGATTTTGCCTGAATGAAAAGTGCATTACAAATAAAATTTATTATTATTAGGATTTATTATTAATAGATCTTAAAAGTTGAACTGTTGATTAATCACTTCATGAATATTTCATGGTATAAATGAATATAGGAACATTTTCAGAGGTTTAATTGAGCCAAAAACTTGTAATGGATGTATGTGAAAAGAAAAATTAATCCTACTCAGAAAAAAGATGAAATGGAAAAAACAAAAAAACAAAAACGGTGGGCAAAGTAAAACATGCACAAGAAACTGTTGAAACATGAGCGTTGGTGTAATCCTTTTCCATCATGAACTGTGTCAGGCATCACAAACAGCGACAGTTTTATATTAGAGCCACGGGCCGTAACCACCAATCAAACGGAGAGCCAAACCGCCAACCCTGGGGACAATTACAACATCGATAATGGAAAAGATGACACCAACAGTGCAGCACACGATTCGAAAAACGCAAATATGAATAAAAGATAGATCGGAAAAAAAAAACATTTCCACAACCTTTAAAACCCTTTTAAGTTATGAAGGCATTTCTAGTTCAGATAGCCATGAAGTGGCTGTTTGTCTATATTCCTCTCTTATCCCTTATTTGAACTTCTCCAGTTGATAAAAAGCACTTACTTTGCATCTCCTGCAGGCAAAAAATCCGTGGCTGAAATACTATATTTCTGATAAACTCGGAGCTGACAGTACGCAGGAATCCCAACCACTTCTTGTCATGGTTTCATTTTTCTACATCTAATGCGCATTACACACACTCGGTTTGGGTAAAGAATACACAAGACAAGATCTGAGGCGGAAATATTATTTGGCCTGTCATATCGTTATTTTCACCAAAACCTGTCTGATGGCTAGAAATGAAAATGTAACTATTGCGAGACGAACGGTGGAGGCAGCACTAGCAAGCCGTGTCTTGTTTGCATTGCTGTGCGTCATTGCTTTTATGATGAAATGTGCACGGAGGATGCGTTTATGTAAGTTTTGAGGACAAAAACAAACCCATCTGCAGAAAGCATTTTCTTCGATTAGATGATACACTACTTTAGAAGTGAGTGTGTTCCTGCTGTTCGAAATTAGACGTCTGACTGAAAACCTGACCCTGCATAAACATGCCGCCGACACGGAAGGTGGTCAATTTGCTAAGATTACATTCATGCCAACAAGAGAAAAAACACCACGACCATAGCCCTATGAATGATGAATATCTGATTAAACATGATGACGCATGTATCCACATTTGCAGAAACATGCTTTTGTCATTTGGGCAAAGCTAGTGCAGATAGTGCAGATTAACTGTTGTCCTCTTTCCTCTTTTTTTATTTTTGTCCAAATCCAAAACATTACGTCGCCTTTTTTCCTCTTACATGTTATTAGTTTGATTATAGCGGTCAATGAGATTAACAGAGGTGCATGAACACAACAAAACGAGCGACCGCACGGCACGTTTTTCATCATTACACGCAATGATTATGAATTGAACTTTGGGGAAAAAAGTCATGTAAATCTATATCTGCGTGCAGCAGCGCCAGCAGTGGTAATGAAAGTATAAGATGATGAATGGGCGTAATACATGCTTTCACTTTTATACATCTTGTTAACAGTGCTTCCCCCCCCCTCGAGATATTACTGAAATAAAGAGGCAGCGGCGCCAGCTCAGCCACTGTCAACACACGTTTATTCATTTATGCCCTTCTCTCCTGCCTTTCTTTATGGCATATTAAAAGTTCAATCTCAAACTTGCTGCTACGAGAAAAAAAGTCAACTCTTGTTTCCGGTAAACCTTCTCACATTTGTAACTGCTCCGTGATGAAAGATGGCGCTACAGTTGACCCGTATCACATAATATTTGATCTGGAGCCAAAACGGAGGCATTATTACGGTGTCATTATCATGTGATTATATTACCTCCACACTAATTACACCATCGATCAGCTCTGATTAGCTTGCTTATTCATCACCTGAAATGCGACCTTGGTAGTTACTTTATTTATGTCATATATTTACAGCATAATAAAAAGTCATATTAATTACTCTCTGCAGTTCTAAGTGTAAAAAAATGGCTCAAAATGTATTTTTGGTTATTTTTTGAGAGATTACACAGATTTTGTACAATACAGGCAGATACAGAGGTCAGGGTTATGAAGTGCATGACCTTGAAAGATCAGAGGAGACTGATAAACAGTGCAGAAAAAATAGCATAGGAAACAAGTCCAATATATTTGAGATTAAAGGCATTATGTGGACAATGTTAGCTTGTGGCCGAGCAGTTTTAAATTACTTTGATGTGATGGTGAGAAAGCAAATGACGAATATGATGCGTGAAGAAATGATGGCTTTTTGTCCTGCAGGTGATGGATGGGTATGGAAATATTCTTCATATTCTGATAAGCCACAGCTCTAACAGAAATAGAAATAGAATGTGATGCAAGGTGCTAATTCATAGACCAAAACACAAAGTTTCCGTCACGCGAGTTAAACAGAAGCGTGGATATTTTTGCTGAAACTGGATTTTTCATCATTTAATTTAGTGAAATCTGAACTAATAAATCTGGATGTGTTGTTTTGTCTTCATGCACACATTGGCTCTTTTTTATTCAAACTCTTTTTGTATTTGCTGCTGTTACACTGTAAATTTCCCTGCTGTGGGATCAATAAAGGTTTTATCCATCTAGCTGCGTTATTTTTTTGCATTAAAATTACTTGCACCATGAAAGAAATGACTTACAAGTGCTGCATTTAAACATAATCTTTTCAGTAAAATGCACTTTGATGAAAAGTAAAAGTGCACAATAGGTAGAATTACTCCTTTGAAAGGGTTATATGTCATTTATGTAATTGTATTATTAGTAATGACTCATAACATGGAAACACCAATTTATGCTGAAGAGATGATTGAGTTAGAGTATGTTTTAACTGCTTTACATAATGTTCAGTAGTTTAATCTGTAGTACTGTGTTCTACTTTATAAGGCTGTCATATATATACTACCGTTCAAAAGTTTGAGGTCACTAGAAATGCCCTGATTTTTGAAGAAAAGCAGTTTTTTTCCAATGAAGGACAACATTAAATTAATCATAAATACACGTCTAGACATTGTTAATTGGTGTAAATGATTATTCTAACTGAAAACGACTGATTTTTTAATGGAATATCTCCGCAGGGGTACAGAGGAACATTTCCAGCAACCATCACTCCTGTGTTCTAATGCTACATTGTGTTAGATGATGGTGTTGAAAGGCTAACTGATGATTAGAAAACCCTTGTGCAGTTATGTTGGCACATGAATAAAAGTGTGAGTTTTTATGGAAAATATGAAACTGCCTGGATGATCCCAAACTTTTGAGCAGTAGTGTATGTAAAATATTTATCAAGACATGTTTTGGACAAAATATTATACGTGGTAGTTTTGTCTGGATGCCGAAGCTTGGATTCTGGCCGGTTTTTGTGGATTATTTTCATCTTTGACCAGTAAAAGAGCGTCCAAAGGTGAGTTGCGCCCTTTAAATGTTTTGTGTTTGTTGGACAAATGTGTTTATATTACCCGCTGTGGTAATCACATCTGAAAGTGGTTTATGCCGGCGGATTCATGAGAATCTCAGCTTTCCATGGGTGTATAGTGTTTGAATCATCGCGTTGGCAGTGTCGTTCTATTTTGAAAAATGCTTATGCAGATATCAAAACGGCCCGCCTGCGAGCCGCTGAACCACAACGCGTTAACTAATGGCATATTAATTATAGCTCTGAACTGTAATATTGTAAAAATATCCCTTTGAAATGTAAACAAGTACATAAAATAATAATAAAAGTGAGATTACAATAACTTAAGAAAATACTTGAAGAGTACTTAGTCCACCATTGTTCAAGTCTTTGTATATCTACCAGCCTTCTCATTTAGTGCTTTTTATTTGTATTATCTTCTACATTGTAGATTAATAACCAAGATTAAGACTTTTTTTTTTACAATATAAATCCATGTGTGTTCCTTTATAGTTTTGATGTCTTCAGTATGAATCTATAATGTCCAAAACAATCAAATAAAAACCACTGAATGAGGAGGTGTGTCCACACTTTTGACCGGTAGTGTAAATCTACTTGGGACAAAGCACTCACCTTGAACATAGTGCTGCCCAGCTGAGCAGGGACATGCTGACTACAACTCCAGCTGACTGGAGGGCTGCAATCTTCTCTTTGGCTCCGCCCTTTCCACCAGCAATGATGGCGCCCGCGTGGCCCATCCTCCGGCCGGGAGGAGCGGTTAGTCCGGCGATGAAGGACACCACGGGCTTTGCCTTAGCGCCCTGGACAATAGGGAAAGAAGAGAAAGAACAACATGAGCATAAAATGAGGCGGAGATGGGCGGAAAAGTCGAACGAGCTCCAGGTAAGGTGTGATATTTGAGTACAGCTAGCAAAAACACCAAAGCAGGAAGGAAGGCAGCGAAACAAGTCAGGGAGGGGGATGTACAAAAACAGAGAGAATTGGTTTTCTGCACCTGCATTTTAGCCGTTCATTAGAAATTAAACACTGCATGTCGTCACATTACAGAGTCCCATGGTGACAGGCTTGTCTAACCAGCCATCTCTGTCTCAGCCTGCATTATTAAAACAAAGGGTCAATCAAGCCATTTAATTGCATGGGCTGGTGTATGACCAGATAGGGGCTCAGGCTCCTGCCATTTCATATCATCTCATTTCTGAAATGGTAATTAGTCATGCAGGCACTGATTAGCCCAGCGCCTGTCTATGCTGCTTGCTCATTGATGGATGCTACATTCAACAGTTAAGATCATTTCCAAGGTGAAGAGAGCTAATATTTCATCTTCAGCGATAACATCATAACCAGCAAGAGGGACGCCGTCTCTGTGTGTATGTGCACACGTACAGGAGCTGATATTTCATACTTAGGAATAACAACATAATTGCAGAGGACGGCTTTGTGCGTGCGCACACACACACACAGTTAGTGTCAGGTTTTCAACGGAGGCCGTGGCTCATCTGGCACAGTGCTTCCAGAGAGTGAATGTGGCATGTTTAACAGCCAAAGCAATACAGCGAGGTCCTTCAAAGACACCCACTTCCACTAGCATTTCAGTTCCAAATTTCCAACCTGACACTGGCAGGAACAAGATGGCAGCCACAAATATAAACTGGAGATGACTTTTGATAATTAAGACTAGCAGGACGTATGTCTGCCAGGGAAATGTTGAGGACCTTGGCTCCACACGCAGCACTAATGAGACACTAACACTTGCACAGTTCACAGGGAAATGATGAAAGAGTGCAAATATCACTTTAAAGTATTCTAAATATGTTACAAGCATCTGTTCTATGTGTTGAAAAATGCAAGCATGAAGTAAATTAGCAGAAACATCCCACGCAAATTCGTAAGTCAAATCACGTTCTGAATAAACAAAACGCCCTCATGTGAATCGAGTCTTAAATCTACCTCAAACGAAAGAGGTTTAATTACTCTATTAATCCCTGGCTCCCTGGGCACTAAGTAACAATTCATAGAGGGAGGGGAGTCATACTACTATTCGCTTTACCAGTCTTTTGTCTTCCACTGTTAGCGGTGCAGATTTATTACCTTAATTATGAGACCAATAAGGTAGCTCCCCCGTCTGTGTGCCAACATGGCGGGAGGAGGCTTTGTTCTACAAACACAAATAGCCTGATCCAAAGTGAGTGAATTGCATTGATAGATTTAAAAAGTCTAATTGAGACAATTATATGTTTTTATAAACACGATAGTGGCAGCACAAGTGACTGACACGTGTGTAAAAACTCACAACACTTTTCTAAGCTCAGACTTCCTCCAGACCTGCCTTAATTTTCACTGTTTCCTCAGAATTACAAAGGCTTTAGTTAAGGTCAGTGGAGACAGGCTGGTCTAAAAGTCAAGAGGCTGAAGTAGAAACACACAAAAAGAAAATCATTAAAACTCTACAGCAGCTTAGGTGCCAAATATGCCAACCTAGTTGATATGCATGAGCCAAATATGGTTATACTTTAAAAAAAATAAAATAAAATTCTGACTTCACAAAGCCTTTGAGACTCTGACAGCCAGAATTTGATACAGGTGACATTTTAAGACCACGCCGTGTTGGCAATAGCGAACATCACCACTGATGAAGACTGAACGTTGAAACATGCCCTGCATCATAAAATCTGACAGCAGAATCTTGCGGGAAGTATGAGGTTGTATTCTTGAATTTCACAGAATTAAGTTGCCGGTAGATAAACAGCGTGAAGTAACTCGACTGTAACGCTGATGAAAACTGAAATCAATACTTCCTCACCTTTTGGTATAATGTGTCTTTCTCAACTACGGGTTCAATACATTTAATGTTGCATGACACAAATCAATCACGACACTCGACCTTTAATTTCACCGAGCATTCGATTCATTGTGTGTCAAGTGTGCCATAATTTGTCAAGTAAATGTGAAATACAGCATCTTAAAAAATAGTTTCCTCATCTTGTCAGCAACATGTCCCCAATTAAATGTAGAATATAGAGTGTTGTTGATACCACATGCGCTACTGTAGTCTTTGCTGGAGTGTTCTTTTCGCTGATTTGAAGTGTGAGGTTCAGCGGGAAGACTGTCAGGCATAATAATTTACTAGTTTATGAGTAACACCACGCTAAAAGTAACAGTCTTGGAACATGAGGTTATAATGTTCAGGTGAGACTGTTTGAGAGGTGATGAATTAACTGTACGGCTATTTGGAGGACAGAGCGTGTTCTGCTATTGGACTGTACCGCACTATGCAAAGAGCTGTTGTTTCAGTGTGGAGAAATTAACCAGTCAGTATTAAGTCATACCAGTTCAATAGCACCATATCACAGTAAAAGTACTCAGTACTGCGCCAAGGCTGCTCAGTCGTTGTATGATTTCTGATGGATAAGTCCAGTGGATTTGTAGTAGGATGGCAATCATGTGATTATCAGTAGGCAGCTGATGTAGTGTTCACTTGTCATAGTTACAGTGACATTGTGCCGCTTTCTCGAAATAATACAGAAATCTTTAACAAATCCATGGATCCACACTGTAAGCTGCATCACTGCCAAAATCTAATCAGTTGGTCCTTGTGTCATTTCTGACCTTCTCTGAAAATTTCATCGAAATCCATTTATCCATTTTTGAGTAATGTTGCTAACAGACAGACAGACGGAAGGACAAACGTACGCCGACTGTCACATAACTCTGTCGCGTTCCTTGGCGGAGTAAATAGTTCAATAAAAATCTGATTATTTGACGGGAAAACAAGCCATTTTGTGTGAGCAGAAAATCTGTTCTGTTTTCAAGAGATGTTGAAGCCGTAGCAAGTGGCTTGTTAACATGGTCTATAAAGAAACATGCTGACTGCGGGAACGGTTTCATGCATGTTGCCATCTTCCTGTCATTATTCTCCATAGCTGGGGTGTGACTGGTCAGTGGTTCCTCCAACAGATAAAAACTGTTGCTAATAGGCACTAAACCAGGCCCATTTATCCAATCTGAGATGTGAAATTTGAGGTCTACAACCAGCTAGCTGGTGGCGAGTTCCCTGCTTATGCTGTCAATGCTGATCAAATTTAACCAAACTACATCTATGCAGTCCTGATGAAGCAAATGAGCTCAATTTTAAAGCTAGTATCTGCATTTCTGAAGACTGTTGATATTTAGCCAGTTAACATATTCAGATTTACAGTCTCTCTCACTCTCTTCCCCACCTCCTTCTCTCCCCTCCCTTTCCCCCTGCCCTGTGTACAAGCATGAATGTGCACAAGAGTGCTGATCAACGTGAGTCACTTTGTTTTCCATTAAGCCAAAGCGGTGAGTGAACGCCAGATTTTTTCAGTGCACTCACAGAACAGACAACTAGCAGACTGAGGTAGATACTTGCTAAGTTTGACAAAAATATTGAATTAGAACTGGCACTAACGTGTTAAAAGCTTAACAAATAATACAAATCTAAATGTATTCAAGTCAAGAAACGTTAAGTTTGACTCAAAGCAAAAAACAACAGAGCTGCCATTGCAAGTTGAATCATTCGTCAAGGACCCCTTGACAATAAATTGAGTGTTTTCCTTTTTCAGTAATAGGATGAAAAAGACAAGAGCTTACAAAAATGCAGAGATAACACTTAAATCAGGGGTTATGAATAAGTGAAATTCTAAATATGTTTGTATTTTGCAGCACAGCTAGCCGTTTGCCAGCAAAATAAATAAATCCACATATCAGTACGTGCTGAAATGAAAAATCATTCAATATCTAACATGGCAAACCATTTGAAACAAGAGGTCACATCAGTTATTTGATTAGGAGGAAGGCAGTGAATTTATTGTAAATTGTTACATTTTTTAAAATATGTTTTTTTTATGACAAATCTACACTACCAAGGTTTGAACACACCTTCTCATTTAATGGTTTTTCTTTATTTTCATGACTGTTTACATTGTAGATTCTCACTGAAAGCATCAAAACTATGAATGAACACATATGGAATTATGTGGTAAACAAAAAAAAAAAAAAAAGTCAAAACACGTTTTATATTTTAGATTCTTTAAAGTAGCCACCCTTTGCTGCTTTGAACACTCTTGACATTCTCTAAATGAGCTTAAGGTGTGCCTTGTCAAGCTTCATTTGTGGAATTTCTTGCCTTCTTAATGGGGTTGGGACCATCAGGTGTGTTGTGCAGAAGTCAGGTTGGTACACAGTTGACAGTCCTATTTGACAATTGTTAGAGTTGATATTATGGCAAGAAACAATCAGCTAAGTAAAGACGAATGACAGTTTCTACAATGCAAATAGAAGTGAAAATAAAGAAAAATCATTAAACGAGAAGGTGTGTCCAAACTTTTGACTGGTAGTGTATGTGGTAGACTAACAAATGTCTGTAATTTAAATAGGCTGCAATTCAAATTTGGCATCATATCCAATTGTCTTGATTTTTAAATGCCCAAAAATATGTTAACATGGCTCTGGTTCAGTTGACTATGTTAATGTGGTCTGACTCATCAGTGAAGCTTATGCGAACTGATTTTTTTTTGATTGCCAGATATGAAAAAGGAACAAATATTCAAATGTTCGTAGCCAAATCCAATTTGACTGACAGAATTCTCAGTCATGTGCAGCTCTATGAAACCATGTCCCCAGACATCTTTGTGCGGTTCTTTACTGTTGAAAACAAGGTCTAAGAACACTATTTTATGTACGATGTTCTACACAATTGACTTTCAACAGGAGATCTGCAGCTTACTCCTACGCTCTGCTGGGCTTTTTCATGCATGTGTTTCATTTGAACTGTCCCTCGCTGTCAACACTCTGGGTGATTGGGTGGGGGGTGTTTGTCCTTTATTTGTCGAGTGAGAGAAGTTATTCTCCTGAGACGCCAGCAGGAGATTTGCATGCATTAGAGCAGTCGAGGGCAAATCAAATCCATTTCTCAGCTCAAGAGCGCTTTAAGCACACACACTCACACACAGAAACAAACACACACTGAAACACTAAAAGAAATCTGCAAGTCGCAAAATGCCAAGTTCGGTCCTCCTGAAGTTAAAAATGTCAACGACAAGTTCTCATCCACTTGGCTACATCAGCTAATCATCACCCTCCTGCTCTTTGTCACATGTGGGCATCACAAAAGGTTCACTGCTCATCAACACTGCCGATTTCTAGAACACGTCCTGTGAATCATACCTTCATCCCATCTGTCGCTCTTTATCTTGATCACACAAGATAAAGAGCTGTGTCCACTCAATCACGTGGACACAGAAAAGTAAGACAGGAAGCCTGAGGCCGTGAACAGAAAGAAAGGACACGCTCATAGCGTCGCCTTGTTCTCGACACATAATGGCTTTTAGCGTTCACTAGAGGTGACAGATTTGAAAGGGCATAACTGAGAGCTAATTCGGAAAGGATACATTTTTTAGGTGAACGGATATATCTGCTGAGGCGGAGCGCTTCAGAAGAGGATACTGGATGTGGTGTAGGTAAAACAAAGTAATAGGTGTCATGTGTTTGATTTCCTTACAGAGTTGTGCTGTTTCAGGTACTCTGCTGCATTCTCCTCCGCATTCCCCCCGATTTCTCCAATAAGAATGATGCCCTCCGTCTTGGGATCCTGCAGGAACACCTCCAGACAATCTATGAAGTTTGTGCCATTAAATGGATCCCCGCCGATACCTTGCAGGAGACAAAGCAAACACATGTTGTGTACTCAAGACTCTCAAAGGATCATTCCTGTGAATATTTGAGGATCCCACAGCTGTTTAGCTTAGGGGAAGAAGGTAAAAGCAAACTTCATGCTAATATGATTTGACAATTAGCACTAAGATACACTGGGGTTGCTCTGCCTGAATTGTGTAACAGGAACACATTGACTGTTACTTCAGAGATTTGATTTCACTGACATTTAAGCACTTACTATGTCAACTTTTGCTACTCTTAATGGCTGTATTTTGTCTCATTTTCACTGAGCAGAATTAATAGAAATCATCAGCATGCATCCAGTGGCTTCAGGCCTTCTTAGAGCTTGCTGAAAGTATGGTAAGCTTGTTAGTGAATGGTCACATTTACATAGCCAACATATTTGGAACCATGTTTCCAGAAACCTGTCAGACCCAAGTTTAACAACTTATCTCCTTTTAAGTCTGTTTTTGGTCTTCACTAACTCCTTACAAAAGTATGTGGCAGCTCTACAATCATTAGCAGGACACCAGCTTTGTCTGTCCAGCATTTGGTGCTGGGTGGGTAGCTCACACTGGGGCTATCAAAGGTTTTTCATTGTGTAACAGCTGCCTGTTGTATATGGAAACAACTCAATGAGGGTCGTGCCAGCAACTACAACAATGACCTGGGTGACACTGAAAAGCTCCACAGAGCCATGGGGAAATGCATAGTCTATTTTTTGTGAGATTATCTTTTGGCATTTTTGCCTCTGTTAAGCCCATTTCAGTGACAGGATAAGTAACACTGGAAGTTCTATCTGGTCAAGTTGCAGCATTCTGTCATCAAGACGTAGGTCATTTTTACATTAAGTTCATCACGGCCTCATTTAGACCCACTATAGTGATGAAAGAGCACATGTGATTTCTATCAAACATGCAAGACTGGACAGTACATCAACTGATGCATATTACATAAAAGATGCAATAGTAAACAGAAGACTCTACTAAGATCAAATTTATTAAGCAAATAACCATTAAAGTGTATGTACACAACTGTTCAAAAGTTTGGGGTCACCTTGGCAATTTCATGTTTTCCATGAAAACTCACACTTTTATTCATGTGCTAACATAACTGCACAAGGGTTTTCTAATCAGCAATTAGCCTTTCAACACCATTAGCTAACACAATGCAGCATTAGAACACAGGAGTGATGGTTGCTTTTCTTTCAAAAATAAGGACACTTATAAGTGCGCCCAAGCTTTTGAATGGTAGTGTATGTCTTGGATACCAAAAGTCTATCCAACTATGGCCACTCCATAACAAGTAATTTAACTTTATAAGCTAACTGTGTCAAAGTCTACCTGTCTGATGTAAAGAAAAGTAAAGCCATTAGTTCCTAGCTAATTATTATTAGCTAGGAACATTTATTACTTTATTGAGTAATAAAGGTGCTACTTTTGTGTTATGTGCAGTTCTCTTGCTGTGGAGACACTCGTGGATTCTGTTGCAGATACTTCATAATAAACGCAGAGGAAAGACTCCTGAAAGAAAAAAACTACACTTATGTTCCTGTTAACGTTTTATCAAAACCAGTATTTCAATTATTACTGTATTAGTGAGTCTCATTAATTTGACATGCAGATTTTGCAGTGAAGTCTTATTTTCATGGACTTCACTCTGCAATAGATGTTAAATAGTAGGATTAAGTAACTGAGAAAGGTGTGATTTTGGCACACAAACTGTGTCATCTGTACCATCTACAAAGTTTCTGGACTGGTATTGGTACAGAAGTATGGAGAAAGTCTTCCTCAAATTGTTTCCCTCCAATGCAAAGTGTGCTACTTGCATGTCTATCCATGCATGTGTTGGAAGGAATGCAGATATGTCATTAAGTCCAACATGGCTGGCTGTCAATGCAAGTTTGACAGAAAAGTGATCAGGTGCTCATTCAGACAGGAAGCCTACATGTTCAGGTTAAAAAAAAAAGGAGCGAATGTCGGAAAAAGTCTTCAAGTTATCGACAGTGGACGGAAACTAGAAATGTGTAAAAAGACAACAGGGAAATGACAGAGTAAAGGCCTGGTTGGCTGTGAATCGAATGGGGGACTGAGTGCTGAGGGCCTCTGCACGAAACTGGTACGCACCCCCAACCACTCCTGCAGACTCATTTTAAATTTTTGTCAGAAATAAAGTTAAACTGGACCTGAGGTTTATGGGAACACCATTTTTCAATTTTACTTCAATTGTCCCTGACCACCTTTATCTCTGCATGGTAGTTAAATGATGCCTTTCATTTCGTATCCAAGGAACATGAGCTTCAGCAAACCACGAGGGTGCAGTAATAATTTTCAAGAATAATTTCCACCAGGATCTATAAAAGCGTGGGCAAACCTCCACAAGACAAATCTTCACAGACAAAATGTCACCTACATTTATATTCATACTATTTAAAAAAAAACCTGGCAACACCAAGAAAAAAAAAAACATGAATGATATTCAAAGTGAACCACATTACCAGCAACAAAGATGACAGTGATATTAAATATTGTATTAAGTGTAATTTGCTGTAGCCCCTAGGTCATACTCAAACTTAAGAAGTCACTAGCAGACCCACCAATAAACCCCCTTAATGAACTCTACAATATTTAATACGGTTGTGGCACAGGCTTTATGAAGTCTGGCTATAAGATACTCTAGAATTTAAATGTCTAAATAATAATGAAGCCAAGTTGTTTTTCATTTAATGCTGGTGTCCGACCAGGTCTTTAATATGGATTTTCTAGTGGCAGATAAGTTGGCCAAAAGAATTTGTTTTTGCAAAACAATTTATCTTAATTCTGATGTATTGCCAAGATGTAATAGAGTTGGCTAGAATGTTGTCACTACATAATGTCCAGATGTCCTGACGACATTTAAAGAGATTCAGCTCATATTCCCAGCGTGTCTGTATATACATGTATAAAACATCATCCAGAAAACAATCATGGTCATCATTTTACAGAGAACGACAGTAGGGGTTGATGAATGAATCTGGCATAATAATAAATAGCAAGAGAAGTGGTTCTGCATAATGTCACAGCTTCAGGTTGTGCTATAAAGCCGCATGTGTAGAAATCTATAAATTACAAATACGTGGTTGTAAGGGGGTGCAGGAAAGAAAAGAAGGGAAATGAACAGATGGGCAGATAATGGAAAAGTTCCATGTGTCTACTTTGGTGTCGCAAAATTGGCTTTATTCTTCAATATGTGCGATTATGATTATCTAAATAAGACTTCATCAGAAAGGTTGCACTGAATTCCTTCAAAAACAAACAAAAAAATAAAATAAAAAAGCAGGAAATGAAAGAACTAACAGCACAAAAGCATATTATAAAGCACTTTATTTTAAAACCTTTCCTGTATAGAACATACTTTAGATATTGTGGTTAGTGCTCAAGAAATGGGACACTATCCTTAATATTTTCGGGACAAAGACTTTTGGAAATAGGAAGGCAAAGTTTCTGCTTCCATCTGAGCCACTCAATAGGACTGTTCAATCTTGATACGGCTTTTCAAAGATAGCAGCGACTTTAATGTTCAGATCTGAGAGGAATACTCTTAAGCACTGATCAGAAAGTTGGCAAGGGCCTTTTTAATACAAAATGTCTGTGCTATTCGGCGTGCTATTAGCATCTGATGAGTTTTGCGCGAGGTGAACTTGGTCGATCACCTTCTCATTACTCCTAAGTCCAATAAGACGTTCTTTTTTCCTCTGGAGTAATTAATAAAGATGAAAGTCTCATCCCATCACTCACATCTGACGTCTTGCCAACATTCACCACAAGCCTCAAATTAAATACAGGTGTGTGCTGCTGAGTGCTTGGTAATAAGTGACCATCTTGTATTTAAAGCGAATGCAGCACATATGAATATCAAAGTCCCTGCGCTATCCTATGTAAAATTTTATTTGTGTCTACCAGCAGCAGCCCATGAAGCCATACACTTTAGCTGCAACTTCAGGAAGACGGTAAAAGCTTTTTTTAATGCTGGATATGAACATAAGTGCTAAGTTTAAATCTGAAACGTCACAGGCCATCGGTTTCTTACCAACACAGAGTGACTGTCCCAGGCCTACTTGTGTAGTTTGGTGCACAGCTTCATACGTCAGGGTACCCGATCTGGAAACAATGCCTGAAAGAAAGGTATTAAAAACAGTCACAATGTTGTATTTTATTCATAAAAACACCACCAAAACATTTCAGTCAAAGGTGAAAAAAATGCAGCTGATATTTTCAGTTGGATTTTGACTGAATTGTTTCATCATAATAGCAAAAAAACAAAATAGATCCTTTTCATAACAGAGCTCTGTAACAGCTGTTCTGCCTTTGCCTTGGTGATGATGGGAGTCGATTTACTATAGAACAGACTTCCTGTGAAGGTTCACTGGCCAGCAGCGGCACACGCTGCTTATCAATCTGTCAATGGCAGAAGCTTAATTTAGAATTTAGGTACAGCGCTATAAAAACGTTCAATTTGAGAAGAAAGGTATTAGTAGGACTGTTTCTTCCTGTTTCCACGCTGTTGGAAACGCTTGTAGGCAGTTAGTAGGTGGGGGGGGGGGGGGGGGAATCACTTTCAGCATTTAAAATCAACCTACATTAACTAAATGTGTAAACATCTAACAAATGATGCTAACCTGTAAAGTCACAAATTTGATAGATACATCAGATAATCTCACCAATTCTTCCTTTCTTGTGAATGTGACCTGGCATGATACCAATCTTGCATTCTCCAGGCTGCAAAGAGATACAATGCAGTTTTTTTAATTAAAAAAAAGAAGGCACAATCCAACTACATACATGCACAAGGTGGTTACTCTATATCACTATAAATGTTTCACGACTTGTCCAACACAATCTCCTACATAGTTTTTATTCTTTACTGAATTAAACATTTCTCTCTGCATTTATTATTTGTATTTTAAACACCATCCACTGTCCAAATACCCACGAGAAAGGACCAATTCAGAATTTTATTCCACCTTTAAATGTAAGTTTTGCTATACCTTGTAACCAAGCTATGTACCTTCAAGGTTTTATTTTTACGATCCAGAATATTAATGCATTAAATCTCATACTTGGACTCATGAGAAGGAATTTGCACTTTCAGCCCTTTCAGCCATAACCAAAAAGCAAAATAACAATACCAGATGCATCACTGTGTGTGTGTGTGTGCGCTTACATTGATGACTCCTGGGCAGTTGGGGCCTATGAGGCGGGTGGCGCTCTGGCGCAGCAGCTTATGTTTGACTCGCACCATGTCCTGCTGGGGGATGCCCTCAGTGATGCACACCACCAGGGGTATCTCTGAGTCAATGGCCTCGATGATGGCTGCTGCCGCGAACGGAGGAGGTACATAAATCACAGTGGCATCTGCCCCTGTGCCCTCCTTAGCCTGCGGCGAGGAATGAAAAGGTATCGGTGGTGCATTAAAAATGAGAATTCTACAGTTATGAAATAGTGCCACCTAATGTTTCCTTTTAAAAAAATGTCCTTCACAGGAGGTTGGCTGCAAATCTGATCAGATTTCATGTCTTGTTTTGAAATACACAACAGATTTTTAAGGCACACAAAGGCTGGATCAGGAGTCACACATACCTCCTTGACTGAGTTGAAGACAGGCAGACCGAGGTGCGTCTTGCCACCCTTCCCAGGGGAAACACCTCCGACTAACTGGGAGCCATAGTCGAGAGACTGCTGACTGTGAAATGTTCCCTACGACAGAAGAGGAAACAAAGTGTGTATGTGTGTGTAATGAAGCAGGGCACAGACACTTTAAAAGTGCCAACATTAAGAGATCATTGCAGACAGAGAGAAAAGTGGAAATATGCTGCTATGGAGTATTAATCAAGAGTGCTGCAGAGTAAAAGCATGGATACCGAAGTGAGGCTGGATTCTAGTAGGGGGATGATGCTACCGGTGAATATAATCGATGCAAAGGAATGGACATGTTCTTGACAAATGAATAATGGTATAAGCTTGGTTTAATCTCCTTGCTGAACATTTGAAAAACAAATGTAAAGCTGCTTTGGATGTTCTCCAGTGCAGACTGTAAAATATCTCCTAAGAAAGAGAGTTTACAAAAATATTTCATGTACCGTCACTTCCATGTAGGAACCAGACAACATGCTGCGGCTGCCTTGATACAGTTGGTGCACTTTATTCCCTTCACTTGCTTCAAACCAGCTTGTAGAAGCACATCAATATTTACATAATTTTACATTTTTTAAAGTTTGTTTCACGTTTGGTTAAACACAACTTAGCCTCAAGAGACTTTTTGTTGCCATTTCTGACACACATTTAGTGTGTGCATGCTGTCATTTTAAGGAAAGAGTGCACAAAGAGTTCACTTTATTCTTTTTTTTTTTATACCTCGCTGAATTAAGGCTCTGCATTATATAACATAGCCGAAGACACAAATGCAGGACCTTTAGGCTAATAACAGTATTGCACGTTTGAAATAAAATGTTAATATATTGAGGAATGGAGCTTCTTTCATAAGGAAGCCCCATTTTTTGAAGATTTGTGATCAAGGTAAGTTCATAGAGGCAGCCTAACCATATTTTTGGCTGGCCTTTCTTTTTTTACACATCTTACTTCTTTAACACATATTCCAACACATCTGCAATGAGCTTATACTGGCCTGACCAAAGCATCAGTGTAGTCTATATTAAGACTCACTGCAACTTGTGCTGTTAATTCTCTTAATCCCATAACCTCCTCTGTGAGTAAATTAGTGCAAAGTTATGCTGTGGAGTAAATCTTCGTATAAAACCTACTTATCAAATACTTCAGACATGGGAAGAAAAGTCTACAATCTGATAGAGATCTAGAATGCTAAGATAGATATTTATATAAGGGTGCAGTTACACAAAAACACTGACTCCAAACTGAGCTTCAACATCTGTTAATGACCTTTTAAAACAAGTTCAACAATTACATTGTAAACATTTCACAGTTTAAACAACAAATCGCCTCAGGGATGCGTCAAGCTGATATGGAATATATGGGTATGAAAATATGTGATGGACTTTTATTAAACTGGAGTAGAATAACATTTGTTTTTCCAGCCCTAAAGCTACTAAAGGGAAAAAAGGAGAAACTGCATTAGGAGCTCAATACTTGCTAGAGTTTGCTATCTTAGTCTACTATTATATCTCTTGCTGTTCCTACAAATATCATCATCGTTTGACGAGAAAAATAAACACGATAAAGCAGATATAACACTAAGAGCTGTGGAATTTATTTTGCAAGATAAAATCTAGTGAGTGAATCTCAGTTGTACTCTCTCAAAAAAAAAAAAAAAAAAAAATGAGCGCAGAAGGTCGGTCCTAACTGATTTTCTGCTGAACAAATCCTATCAGTCTGAGGTCGGTTAATATCACTGAAGAGGATGAAACAATGTATATAAAGTAGGCAGGCTTGTAGCTACAAGTGCAAATAAATGACCTTAATGTAAAAATTATAACTAGCCTATTAAGAGGAATTAGAAGCTATGAATCAGCATTTTTCCCCCTCATTTGTAATATACTCTTTCACCCTGCTAACTTTGCTGTTTTTGACAGTCATTATTATTGCAAATGTTGGGACAATAATTTTGAAAAATGGCTTGCTTATCAAGCCAGGAAGACACGACAATGTGCACTCAATAGCACTTGCTTCATTTCTCATCCTTTTCTAATTACCCGGAGTGTTCACTGGAACTATATTTAACAACCTTTTATTATGTTGAAGAGAAACTGGAAGATGAAAAATGGAATGTGCACAGGGACAGAGGGGGGATATAAATCTGTAAAGTCCACATTTCTGGCCTGTTGAACACACTTGCCAAGATTTTTATCCTCCTTGCCTGGATACGGTTCAAAGACAATCACTTGATCATTTTAGTGCTCAAAAAAAAAAAAAAAAAAAAAAGACAAATCAGATCAACAATGTGCCAAACAGAGTTATTACTGACTAAGACAATGGCTTTTGGCATTTTTTGAACGAAATAAAGAATGCAATTTTCACTTCAAAACAACTACACTGAAAATGATTTACAAGTTTTAAAGCTGTGAAATTACTCTGGCAACACTTTTACTAAATCAACAGAAATATTCCAGCAGTATCAAGTGTCTCAAGGACAAATTTTAGCATTTATATAGCCCAAGACCAACAAATTTCAAAATGAATTAGTGCTCTCGCCTGGTCATTTTTACACTTTGTCTGCAACACTTTAAAAAACACTCGATATATTTTTAATTCCTGAAATCTCTGAAGAATTTTTACTTGGTACTATCAGTCTGCGCGAATGGGCACAATTTATTACTGGACCGTGGACCAGTAAACAGTAATTTTTTACTGGACCGAAACAGTTTTTACTGGACCGAATATTTTACGCACAAATGTACCAAAAGTTGATGTATAATTTAATTTTAATAATTGTTATACAAATTTACTACTTTATTAATTATGTTTGCAGGTATGTATGAAACCAAGATCAAGATTGTAGCTCAAGAAAGCCCCGAAACAGCCCATAAATCACAGAGCAATGTGGCTGGGTCAAGCAGAGCGACCTTGTAGAAGCAAAATGAGGTGCGGTTTATTTATTTTCTGTTTATATCATGCGTTTTTATCGCGTGATATCGCTGTTCACACGAGAGCCTCTCGGAGGAGCAGCCCTCCCCATCCGGACGGCGCGCCGCTGCGCTGCGCTTGCTGTGTGCTTTGACTTTTGGAGCAAGACAGCGGCGCTTCGTTCCGTTGCGCGGCGCGGCGCGATCGCATTATGTGGAACTTCGGGGTTACAAGAAAAAAATTACACCGGACATGAGACCAGTAATGTAGTAAGTTTTAAGACCTGCTCTTCCAAAGGAAACAAAGTCTTTCCTGATCTTAACTGAGGTTCTAAGGTTAATTGGTGTTGTGCTATGAAGCAAAGCAGTGATTTTGGGATGTAAAAATAAAATTATTTGAATTAAAGTGACATTACTTATCTAATTAAACCATGCACGACTACAGGTACACCTAGTTGTAACTCAATAGGGAGAATGTAACAAGTGATGGAAATAATACACTTCTAGAATCTCTTCTCTCTGGTCATCTCGGACATTCAGAAAACACCAACACTCACAAGACACTCACCAAAAATGAGGAATTGTGTGTGAAGAAAGGAAATGCCGAGATTTCACAAGATTACAGTAATCCAGATAGTATTGAAGCAATAATAAAGTTTTGACTACAAACCTGCTTCCCTGTGAAACCCTGGCAGATGACCTTCGTGTTCTTAGTGATGTAGAGGTTCTTCCTTGACCCCGTATAACAATGCCTGACTCCACTCTGCTGCACTGAATGGAGAGAGAGAAAGTGGACAGCATAGGAAGTGTTTAGGTGTCAGATGTCCACACATAGTTCAATATAAATCATTAAAATATTTTACATGCATAGAAAACATGTTTTATTACATTTAAATACAAAATGATTGGCTTTACATGTGAACTGAACAAATTCTAGCTTCATTTATCTATCTATTTCAAACTTTTTTCATATTGAACAGATAAAGGTTGAAATAAGAATAATCACTTCAGTGTAAAGAACCAGTCCTCTCAACTGCAGTGCTCTGGTAACAATATCTTTGCTTCTGCAGCTTTCTTTTACTGTTGCTGAGCAACAATTTCAGCTTTATAAAGAACATATGTCTCATTATACGGACTTAAGTGATGAAGTATAGTTTCAAAAAAGCATATTATCAACATGTTCAGCAGCTCACAAATTCAGTTAGCATCAGTTCTTATCAGCCCTGTTTACAGCAGCTGCAGACAGCTGTTGTCAAATCCCAGCCTCAGACATAGCAGCAACTGAGAAGACTTGTATCAAGTTTATATAAACTGTAAACCTGGCATGATACAGACAGCAGATGTTACATAATCTTGCCTTATAGGTCAAACTAGCCACATGCTACACCATTGATAACATGACTATGGGACCGACTTTGTAACTGATAAAATAGAGGTTTCAATTACAATTAGAATAATTACAAACATTAATGATTTTAATGTTGAAAAAAATTGCTCACTTGTCAACTAGTACAAAATAAATTACCAAAAAAAATTATGATTTATTCAGTAAATCAGTTAATTGCCAAAAAAAGCACAAATATTTTCAAGTTCAAGGTTTTAAAATATCCTCCAGGGCTCTATTGTGACATTTCATAAACTACTTTATATTAAACAATAAGTACCTTCTAGCATTTATTCAGATGCTGCTGCTATAACAGGTGATTTAACAATGATATCCAAAAATCAAAACAGAATGCAACTGCTCAGGACACTTCATATACAACTACAAGTGACAAAGTAAATGGTGAAATGAGGTAAAAGGGGTCCATGACTTTTAGTAACTGTCTGTAGGATCTTTAAGGTCAAAAACAGAACAATAATTTCATAAAGCGTGCAACAAATTAGCATTCTGAGATTTGTCAGACCAGACAAAAGTCTATAGGTAGATTACAACAAACGGAAGCAAACACAGTACTGGACAGAGCAATGGATGACTGAACTTTGCTCTGCATTCAGTGTCTCACTCAAAAACAACCTATGGCACTGTGCAAAGCCCAGCTGCCCCCCTAAGCTAAATGCCTCAACAAACTGACAGTTATGTAATTAATGTGATATCGTGTCTGTCTTGTATTAATTAAATATACTCCTGCAGAAACATTTTCTGAAGCAAACCTAAATGACAAACTTTCTAATGCATGAAGCTCTGAGCATGCAGCCTACAAACAACCTGACAGAACGGCTAGTTTTGGTACTCTCAATCACTGCTAAGTGAAAACTAAACATTAGCTCCTTTGATAAGCTAGTTTCCACAGAGCGACAGGACGAGTCACATTTTGGTGAAGAGGGCACGCAAGGTCAAAGATGAAAACTTGCCTGGCAGCTGGTTGGCAGGGGGGTTAAAGTTAGATTTCACTTGGACGTTAGCTTAAAGCTAGCCAGTTAGCTAGCTTGCAGGCTAACTGCAAGTGAGGGTTAACGTATAGCTAAGGTTGTCAAGCTAATATAGCTAAATAGCATGTAAGCTAACTGACAGCCAACCGAGGGGGACGTTGGCTGTCAACGCAGGACTGAGAGAACCTTAAAAGCTCGGGTTCTGTACAGCACAAAGCCACAGAGCATTCATGTGCAACAGAAACTAAAATGCTAAACATTTTAAGTTATCAGTGCTGTAATTTGATAAAAAATACGTACAAAGCAGCCTGGCAAACAACCTGCTGTGAGACATCTTCGGTCATTCACCAATGACACCGGAGGCTGAGGACCTCATTCACGGAATTTAGCTGGCCACATATATCCCTGAAAAATCTGGATCTTTGATGAAATTGAAAAGATTTTTCGTTTCAAATTAAAGCCCAGGTTTCACGTCCTGATTCATGTTTTCCCATAGAAGTATTTTTAGGAGCAGTGAATTAGATTAGCATTACTCTGACACAGGCGTTAAAAATGTCCATGCAGTATGCAGTAAAGTGCCTCAACTCACTATGAACTCTGGGTAATGCAGTTCTCCGCGGAGTAAAGGAAAGGAACCTGTATCGGCAGTAGAGGGCGCATCGATCATATAGATAATTTCAGTTAATATGGGCATAAATACGCCAAAACGAGGGTTTATTGAATGTTTTTTTTGGGCTTGGAAGGACTCATTTTGAAAAGAAATAAAAACATTTACACAAAATAGCTTTTTTTTTTAGATTTCAACTACATAATGAAACATATTTAGATGTCAATATCTGTTCGAAGATTATTTTCAACAGAATACTCACTCTCAAGATCTAAATTGCTTCATGTATTTGGTTGGTTTTCTAAACTGGCTCATCATCTGCATTCATGTGTTGGTTCACCCTGTTCTGGGAGGATGGGTAGGTTTTCCTTTTAATTCCTTTGGGGGTCCTAATTAATTAACAGCAAAGATGCACTTGTATTACTGCATAGTTGCATTATTGCAAACTATGGCCATATGGTAAATGAAGCTTGACTTCTTAAATACAGGAATTTTATGTTTCAATGTGCATTTAAAATAATGGTGAGACTTAGCAAAGCTAACCTGAAGTCATTTTATGCTCATAAACTCTTTGTCCGTGGGGCATTGCTGGTGTAACAGTAATCAAAAATGTTTATTTGGTTAGGTAATACCACTCAATACGACACTGCACATGTCAGATCATGCTTCTCAGTTTATCCTCACAGCTGTATAAATCTGTACGATAAGAACCCTGGTTCTTAAGCCTCAGAGCACATGGAGTTTTATGCTAATGAATGATATAAAATCTTCCATAATGGACACCAGCGCATGAATCACCATTTTGCAATCTCTTGGTCATGAGGGCCACTGTGGAAAGCGTCCTGACTGGCTGTTTCACCACATGCTTTGGAAACTGCACGAAAGTGGATCGCAGGTCTTTGTAATGTCTGGTCAAGACAGCGGAGAAGATCATTGATGCCTGCCTCCCGGCTCTCCAGGACATCTACAAGGAGTACAGCATACACAGGGTCAGCTCCATCATGAAGGAACCCTCTCACCCCTCACATGGACTGCTTGTTTCCCTCCCATCAGGAAAGAGACTGTGCAGCATCAGAACCCACACATCAAGGTTCTGCAGCAGCTTCTTCTCACAGGCAGACTGTTGAACACCCTGCGGCTACAACACACATAGGCCTGCACCCATCACCTCCAAACTCAAAACTGCTCTCACATCTCACCCATTATCACACCAGTAGCGAGTAAGATTGTGTCTGATGTATGCTTGTGATTTTTTCATTTTAGTCATTTTAAATGTATTTTGTATTCATTTTACCTTATATTTCTTCTTCTTTTTTTTAATAGTATTACTTTTGTTTCTGCACTGTGAATGGAAGTGAGAAACGTTATTTGTTGAACTGTGTACTAAGGACATTGTTGAATAACAATAAAGCTGAAGTTGAAGTTGATGGCATTTTACATTGGACAAGTGAAGTTGCGAAGTAAATTATTTCAATTAAAGTTTTAAATAACATTTAACATTTACTTTTTTTTGCACCATGAACAGCATTCTCTACTTTTTGCACTGCATCATGGAATTATCATTTACACTACCATGTTAATAGCAATTATCATCTATGCACTACCATGTTTATATATTCTTTCTAGCTGTAATTTTCTAGCCTAGCCGCGCTAGACAACCCACGGCAACGAATTTAATTCTCTGCCAGGGTGGGTCTAGTTACCCTCCATAAGGCTCGAGGCTGGATTCTCCTAAAACTGGCCGGACCAATCACCATGAAGTGTAGAGTCAGAAGGCGGGCGTAATGAAGTGACGACAGAGGCGTGACGATTCTGACAGAAACAACCTGAGCACAATAAACAGTTATCTTTCGACTCGGCTTTGGCCACAGCCCTTAAAGATTTGAAGCTAAAATTCAACTTGAAAGATAAAAAAAAAGGACGGCACTTAAGTGTTTCATTGAGAAGAAAGACGTATTTGGACTTATGCCGACGGGATATGGTAAATCCTTAATATACCAGTTGGCTCCGCGGCTCCGCTGGTTGGGAAGCTAATGGGACTTAGCCACAATCCGCCGATGCTCTCGGAACTACGTCAGCCTATTCGTTGCGTGGTTGTATACCTACCCAATTGCTGCAGAGGGATTTGATAGACAACCTTTTAGCCTGCCTCCCTCCCTGTCGAGCTTCCCTAGACCCTTGTGCCATCAGAAACATGGGTCTAGCATGGCTAGGCTAGTAATTTTCTGTATATATTGTGTTAAATTTAATTTTATTGCTACTATTTTTATTTTCCTCCCTGTTCCTCTTTCTGTAGTTTATTTATTTTTTATTATTCTCTTCCATATTCCTTGTGACACCAGCAGCCGAAATCAAATTCCTTGTATGTTGTGTATGTACTTGGCCATTAAAGTTGATTCTGAATATATATGCAACTGATTGCATTTAAAGATCTGTGGATATTGGATAGTTTAGAAGGGGGTGTGTTAGTTAAAATTTACATTAAAAGGCCAAACAGGTTCAGCCGCAATAGCGTTGCCTTTTGGTACCCCCCAAAATTTGTAATTACAGATGTTATTGGAATAATTGTAAAAGAAAAACAATGTTGTGAAAGCACTGAAATATGCAACAGTGATTAAAAACCGTAAACAAATGACTTGAGATGATGGGAGGTATTTAAGAAGGCTATTGATAAAAACAGAAATGTCACACATAAAGTAGTCTATGTGTGTCTTTTTATCAATAAACTTCAGTAAAAATATTAAACATGAGCCCAAATTTATTTCATCAGTGCCCAGCATCACGATCTGTTTTTGTGAAAATGTAGACGCTTTAATCACCATGGTGCTGCTTAAAATTCTTTATTTATGTCTGTAGAGAGCTACATTTTACGAGGAGCACCTGAAACAGCAGAAACCACCTTCTCACGCTAAATTCAAGCCATCCAATCAGGAGCCACCAACTCCTCCGACGCTGATTGGTCAGACGCCGCCGTCACATGTCGCCGTTACGTGTATTCACGGAAACGTCTACGCTGTTCTTCGTTGGTGTTCAAGCTGCGGGGGAGGCGTTTACGCACCGGCGGCAGGCTGCGCTCAGAAGCGAGCGCAATGACATAAACGAAGCCCAGGAACTATCCAAGTCAAACACAAAAAAACCTGCCCCACTGAGCGGTTCAAGATGGTTTTAGAGACTATTTCAAAGATAATAAAAATCCAACTTCCAGCCTACCTCAAGAGGCTTCCGCTTCCGGAGACAATCGGCGGCTTTGCACGGTTAACAGGTAATTAGCAGCAGCTGTGTTCTGACTGTCCTGGGAGGATGACTTGTGAACTCTTCTAGGACACTTCTCACCCCTTCACTCTAGCTAGCTTCAGAGTGAAAACCTTGTTGTCGCTTTGCAATGAGTGACTGTGTCCTACAAAACCAACGTCAGGTTCTTAAATGCTGCTTGATAGACAAAAACTAAACTTTATCGTCGTTTTACTTGGTGCTTCTCTTTAGCTACGACTCAGTAATGACCTTAAAGTATTAAGAAGCAACACTTTCTACTGTTAGCTTGCCTTTGTGTTTTAGTAATAGGACGGATGTAATATTAACTATGAAGTGCAGCTTGTCCTGTGTAAGTGATACCCTGTTAATCCCAGCTACTGGAAATGTGATGCTCTACATGTTTTCCTGCAGCACCACGTGTAGCTAACCACCAAGTGATGCTCAGAGATGATAGTCTGAGGCCAGATAGTGCAGGCTCTGAACACAAGGTCCTTGTTCCATGACTGTCCCACAGTGATCCCTGCACAATGTTGTTACATGCCACACTTTTTGAGCAATATCTTTGTAAACTCTGCAAACACTGCAAGACTTTATCTGCAGTGCTGAAGGCAGAGATGACACTAACTAGACAATAGGTGTGACTAATATTTGACCTCATTGTTGGTTAATCCGCCGATTAGTTTCCCAAGTAGGTGTTTTGTCATACATTGTCTCACTAAAGATATTCAGTTTTTTGCCACTTGTGACAACGGAAGGCAGGAAATCCTTGTCAGAAAAGCTAAAAAAACAAACAAAAAAAACAAACAAAATTTTTGGCATTAATTCTAAAAAAAAAAAAGAGGTTGGTCGATTAGCAAATTTGTAGTAGATTTTTTTTTCTGTCAGTCAGCTTATTTTGATTGAGTCACTTACTCATAACATTGTGAAGCAGATAATGTATTAATTTAAGGCTCTTTAATACTGGCTAAGAGTTCACCTTGAACAAATACTAAACATTCTTAACTTTTACTGTATCTCTACTGTACACTTTGCTACTCACATCTTTTCCAATAAAAGTGTTTTCATAATTAACCTATACATTCCACCACATGTAAAAGAAACCGTTTTCAGTCATTTAAGTCAAATAATAGTGTCTCCTTGGGCATTCAATGGTGAGTTTTCAACTCTGGTAAGGGTTGTATTAATATATCGAGCTAATATGTAAAATCTTCTGGGATCCCACCTGCAAGGCAATGAGGAAGTGTTAACCTCTTTTCACGTGTAGCATCTGTTCAGCCTGTTAAATTTAGAGCACGAAGACTGATTTGTTAATAAGACTTAATCATATTTGCAACTCTTGACAAATAGGGAAGTAAAAGGTTCACTAAAAATAACCAAAACAAAAATGTCTTCACAACCTCTAGATGAGTAATAGTGCATGGTTTGACTAAAGGAAAGTGAAGCAAAGTACAGCCGTGGTTTGGAAGACGAAGTGAAAGTTCATCTTAAAATGGATGCGCCACTTTAACTTGACCTGTCAGCCAACACAGATTGTCGCAAAGTGCCAAATTGATCCTAAAAAAAGCCTTTAGAAGTCAAAGTATGCAATGATAAAGGTTTGTGCTCTTCTAGTTGGGTGTTGCCTGATGTTGTTTGAAGTTAAAACGCATTTATGAGTTGTGCTCCCTGACTTAAATTTGCGATGTAGTCAGTTGGTGCAGATTAGAGGACGTACCGTTAAAGTTCTCCAACATGGGAAGACGATTTTTGCTCTTCACCAACTGAATATAATTCATTAAAAGGATTAAGGATTAGAAATGTCCCATTAGGCATCAAAATCCTTTTAGCTGCCATGGGGTATTAATAGAAGTTCCAGGAGCTGGGGTCTAACTCATTGCTAATAGTTAAATTACACAACTGTGATTAATCCTCACTTGTCTGTTTTCACCGTTTATGGTGGATGTGTGGTGGGATTTCCCAAAGTACTTTTCAGGCCTCGGTGTGGCATTTCCCCTGGTAGCTGTTGGTGTGAGATGACAGCAGTGGAATGATAGAGTAGGAATGCAGATCAAACCAGTCATCAGTGAGCTTCCTACCAGTCAGATCACTGGAGTGGGGCGAGAAACAGAAACGGGGTTCGCATTTTTCAATGTAAATTTGTGACATGTTTAGTATGCAAAGAGATGACGCATATATCAAGCCTAATTGCCAAATGTATACACTTTCCCTGCATAAGATCTACCATAGTGGGGAAAAACAAACTGTTTACGCCAAGCTGACAAGGACACAGTGCTATTTGAAGATGTTTTCTGTCAGATCACGTCTAGCAGGTGGTAGGGATGTAAATACGGTGCTTATAGTGGGAGCGATGTTTCTCATATAGGTTCTGTTTGGGAGTGACCAGGATGGATAGGATCAGGAATGAGTACATCAGAGGGACAGCACATGTTAGAGGCTTTGGAGATAAAGTCAGAGAGGCCAGACTGAGATGGTTCGGACATGTCCAGAGGAGAGAGAGTGAATATATTGGTAGAAGGATGCTGAGTTTCCCACTGCCAGGCAGGAGGCCTAGAGGAAGACCAAAGAGGAGGTTTATGGATGTGGTTAAAGAGGACATGAAGGTAGTTGGTGTGAGAGAAGAGGATGCAGAAGACAGGGTTAGATGGAGGCAATTGATTCGCTGTGGCGACCCCTGAAGGGAAAAGCCGAAAGGAAAAGAAGAAGACGACTTTCTCTTTGAGTAGTCCACTCAGACATGTTTGTTCCCACCAAAAAGATTCAATGTCTCCATGTACTAGTCGGCATGGTGACGGATTTATAAAAAACTGAAGTGAAAAGATGGAATTGGAAATTGTTGTCTTAACCTGATGTACACTTGTGAACTGACATGATTCATATGACTTTTTACCATTAATAAATCCTCTTTTCCTTAATTAATAGTTCATTTTTTCAAACCTAAACATTAGTTTACTTTCACAGAAGAATTGCTCATTACATTATCATATCAAAAGCTAGAACCAATCAGTGTTTGCCATTGAATTACAATTAATGGTAATCTTTTTTTCTCTCTAAATTGAGTGTCAGAGATTTTCCAAAATGTACGTGAAGCCCTATCCCCTGTGGGGTCAATGCAGAAAACCAAAGTTCATCCAGTTCTAAAGATAGGTTTTTGGAGCTCAACATGTTATGCGTGTGTTCTTGTCTTCATGTGCTTATCTGTAGTGTCTGAGTGGCTCCGGTTGCTGCCTCTCCTGGGTATCCTGGCTTTGCTGGGCTATCTGACCATTCGCCCGTTTCTGCCTAAGAAAAAGAAACAGAGAGACTGCCTGATCAACCTGAAGATCCAGAAGGAGAACCCAAAAGTGGTCAATGAGATAGACATCGAGGACCTGAACAGCACAAATGTGTGCTACTGTCGCTGCTGGCGCTCCAAAACTGTAAGTTGACCGGTTATTTTCTGATCCTCACCACTGTGTGAAACGCGCTCAGCATGGCCTCTGGTGCAGTTATTGTTGTTTCTCACAAAGACTGCAAAATATAGTTGAGGTATTAGATATATTAAAAAAAGGATAAGTCATGAATTTGTGTATGTTTTTAACTTGTGGATAAGAACCGTTTGGTGTTTCTGCATTGCTGATCAGCTAATATTAAGCTGTTTCCTGTTTTAGTTTCCTGTCTGCGATAAGTCACACTTAAAGCACAATGAGCTAACTGGAGACAACGTGGGACCGCTAATACTCAAAAAGAAGATACTATAATCAACCACTGATGGGAGTTTTCTTCTAATCTGTCCGTAATTTGTTGTCTTGGTCTATTCTTGGTGTCATAACTACCGAAAATGAAAAAAATTCCACTGCATTAGTTTCTAAAGGCTGTGTTATAGCTTCTTCATTGGTTTTCTGCAGTTAAGGTGTTTTGTTTTTTTTTTTCATGACCCCTTTTTCATTGTTCACTTTTGCTGATTAACCAAGCAGCCTTTTTGTGGGTGTAAAATCACTTCTAGTCAGCCTGGAATCAATCACAAGCCACTGGGACCACTTTCAGGGCAAGACTTGAAACACAATTGCAGCGACTTTATGATGACTTTCAAAGATCTGAACCCATCAGAGGAGACATTTTCTTTCTTTCTTTTTTTAAGTAGCTGTTAAAATGAAATGCCTAATACTAGTTCCACATGTAATAATTATAATTTTGTACTCTATGTCTTCATTTTGTTTGTTTATTAAATTGTGGCCTTTATTTTTCTTTCTCCTTCTTTTGGTCAGTCTGTTTGCCAAATATTCACATAGTGTCCTCACTGTAAGGATGTGAAATATGATCTTGTAAGTTATTGTGAGCATGGGAGGCTACTTTTTGTTTTGTTCATGGCTTTTAGGCATTTGAATGTTCCATTTTGTATTTGATTGTGTTGCCTACCAACATTTCATACCACTGCACGGTTGAGTAATTTCCAGTTTTATGCAGTTTTAACCTCTGTAGCCTAATGAGGTTTGAATACTTCTGCAACTTAAGATTTTTGTTCCGTTTCATTTTGACTTCTGTATCGTCAAAACCACTGTATATAGCTGACTTCTTACTGGAGTTTCCTTTGTAACTCATCAGCAATACCACAAACATAAATGGCTTGTATCAGATCTGTATTGATGTGTTGATGATCCTTGAATCTATTCATCGTTAGTGTAAAAGGATATCAAGTTTATCTCATCTGCAGCTGCTTCCACTATTATGGTTGGGGAACACATCATGTAATCTTGAGTTAAAACAGGTATAAACAAATCACAAAGGTACATCACACTGTAATTGTCTGCTTCTCAGTTTTGTCAAGTAAAACTAGCATTAAGAGTCATTACTGCAGCAACAGGAACACAACTGTGGCTGCTTGTGACTCTGAAACTGCACTTTGGGAATCTTATTTAATTTTAGCATGGTAATGTTTGCCGTGTTCATCATTTTTGGTCAGTGCACACACAGTATCACAGAAGTTATCACAATTCCGGTGGACATATTTTGTGCACCATATTTTAGTGCAAAATTCATGGCAATCCATCCAACCATTGGTAAGACATCTAAGTCTTGATTCTAAATGCGATCTTCAGGGTGGTGCTGGAATTAAAGGCAGTGGATCAGTATAAGCTATAATCGGTCATAAAAGATTTTGTGCTAAACTATCATTGGATAACTGTGGCCAACAAAATTCTTCCTCTTGTCACCACAGATGAGCAAATTTCATAAAGTGGTTGAGATGCTTCATTCTGGACCAAGCAGTCTGACAGAACAACATTGTTCTTCGTAGGGTTAAACTGCTAGCATGGCGTAACAGCAAACTGATCAAAAAGAACGATAGTGAACTTAGTTAAGTCTGTGAAGACGTGCTGCATGATAATTTGCTACCACAACAGCTATGCCACACAGATGGACGACTCGGGTTGAGTTTTTATCATTTATTGTTTAAAGAATATTTGGTAAAAAAAACTAATGCTTAATTCTTCATATTCATCATAAATAGTTGCTAGTGCAAAACCTTTTAAATTAGGCGTTATAAATTCAAACAAATCAAAAACATCTTAAGTTAAACTGCATACTTCTGTCAATAAAGAAATCTAAAGTTACAATCTATTTTTGTTCACAAATATAAAAGTTTGGGTTTTCAGTAATGTTGGGAATATGGACAAGATGATTGTTGAGAACTCATGACGTTGAAAGCAGACAGTGCATATAGTAGTTGATAGGATTTCAAGCAGCATTGTGTTTAAACCCAAGTAAAGCATTATAGAGTATTCAGATTGAATCCTGAGTCTTGAAAACATTTCCCACCACAGAGACATAAAGCTACGATATGTGAAAAAACATACACAAAAATACACTCAAACAAAGCACTAAAATGCACTGAGTGGAGAACTTCTAAACACTTGAATTCATGTCTATTGTGTAGTGTAATTATAATAAGCATTGCTACTATCAGCACAGTTACATACACTCCCTTCCAGAAGTATTGAACAGTGTTTTGCTGTAGACTGAAAACATCTGGGTTTGACATCAAACGATGAATATTAGACGAGATCAACATTATTTACATGTAGATCTGACACACAACTTTGAAGATAGCACCTTTTGTTTGAGTGCACCCATGTGTCACGTGAGCAAAAGTACTGGTGCATGTGACTGACAGGTGTGTTTTGTTGCGACATTGGTTATTCAAACAATAAATAGCGCTCAATGTCTATGTTCAGTTTCAGATTTGGGTTTTGCCTGTGCAGACTGCATCTATAGTCTGTGGGTGAAAAACAAGCAATTGTGCACAAACATTGGTCATCACAGTCCAACCATTAGGAATGTCCTGAAGAAGAAAGAAACCACTGGTGTACCAAGTAACGGACATCGAACAGGTAGACCAAAGAAAACAGAAGCGACAGAAACATTGTGAGAGCTGTAAAGAAAGACCCTAAAACAACAGTTAGTGACGTCAGCAACAACCTCCAGAGGGGAGGAGTGAAGGTATCACAATCTACTGTTCACAGAAGACTTCATGGACAAAAGTACAGAGGCTACACTAGAAGATACAAACCACTCATTAGCAAGAATGATAGGAAGGTCAGGCTGGAATTTGCCAAAAAGTACAGAGACGAGCCTCAAAAATTCTGGGACAAAGCTTTATGGACCGATGAGACAAAGATGAACCTTCACCAAATGATGGAAAGCCTCAAGTTTGGAGAAAGAAAGGATCTGCTCATGATCCCAAACATACAATCTCACCTGTGAAACGTACTGAAGGTAAGGTCATGGCTTGGGCTTGCATGGCTTCTTCTGGGACGGGCTCATTAATCTTCACTGATGATGGAACACATGATGGCAGCAGCAAGTCTACTGAAACATTTGGTCTGCCAATTTAAAGAAAGATGCAACCAAACTGACTGGGAGATCCTTCATTGTACAGCAAGATAATGACCCAAAACACACTGCCAAAACAGCAAAGGAGTTATCAGGGGCAAGAACTGGAAGGTTTTAGACTGGCCAAGTCAATCTCCAGACATAAACCCTATAGAGCTGAATTTTACCTGCTAAAGAGGAAACTGAAGGGAGTAACCCCCAAAACACGCAACAACTGAAAGAGGCATCACAAAACAAGAATGCCACAGTTTGGTGATGTCAGTGGGTCACAGGGTAGATGCAGTTACTGCAAGCAAAGGATCTGCAACTACATATTAAGTCTTATTCACTTTAACCTCGTATAATGATTTCTTGTCTCATATTCAAACCCAAATGTTTTTAGTCTACAGCAAAAATAAAGGAATTGACCTCACTGTCCCAATACTGTTGGAGGGGAGTGTAGCCACCCAATGAAAACAGTTTGTAATAAAATACAGCATTGCCTTTTCAAGTTCAAGTACAGCAGATTGTTAATAGAACTCTAGTCATAAAAAAGCACAAATACTGAATTCAGCGAACATGACAGGTTGGGACAGTTTACACTTTTACAAAGAGGTAAAACATTTATAAGCCCCACACTAGTACATTTGAATAAATCTGCATTTGAAAAAAAAACCCTAACTGCCACATGTACAGTGTTCACTCAGCATGACAAAGCAGACAGGGGAACAGGGGTCATTTGTTTGCAGCATGAGGCCTGGAAACCACCAGAGGCTATAAATACAGTGTGATTCATGTGTTGCAGCAGGATGCCAAACATCAGGAGTCGACCAACGGAGAGACAAAGAGAGCCACTCGGTGGCTAAAGAAAAGCTCAAACATCTGAGGTGTGAGGAGTCTCTTTAAATGTCCTCTCTTATTGGACAGAGGTGTCAGAGCGTACTTTCATAGGTGACGGGAGTTTCATCGTCATCTTTGCCTCCTGCTGCAGTGCCTAGGCAAAAGGAAGGAGAGACACAGGAACAAAAAGCAATGAGAACAGCTTCCCTGAAAACTTGTCACATGATATTTAGATGCTCTAGTAAATAAAAAACAAGCAAAGAAAATGAGTTGCACAAGCATGACTTGCATTTTATTCTACAGTTTCCACAATGTGTCAATAACAATGTCACTGTTGTGTGAATGCAACAGTAAGGAAGCCACTGAATAAAAGGGCAAAGAGGAATGATCTACAGCTATGCAAATCCTCATCTGTGTGGACAAAGCTATCACAAATTTAAAGTAGGGAAAAGACGTTCACTACTCACACACGACTACGAAGCGAGGTTAGGCAGGGTTGTTGAGCTGAGTTGAATTTTTGAATGTAGGACTTTACCTACCTAAAAAGAAAGCTGATAAATTGGGTTTGACTCGCTCACCACAGGCTGAGTTCTTTGGTTTCTGCAGCAGGTAAGGTCCACTGAGCCCTATGATAACAGCTCCTACAGGGGCTGTGAGAAGGATGGAGAGCACAGCCACAGTCAGCACGTCCATGCCGTACCGCTGCAGCTCCGGCTGGCCTTCCTTTCCTCTGGCCATGTCCAGAGCTGTGGAGCCGATAGCTGCCTGGTGGAAACAAGTATAACAGCAATGTTTGTCTGAAGGAACCCTTGAAAACTAAATGAATGTACTTTTAATTCAAATTTGTGCAAGGGAAAACAACTGTAGACATATTTCCAGACAGAGGAGCTTACCGGCTCCATGTTTTAACATACCTGCACTGTGGCTTTGGGCATCCATGCTAGGGCTATAAACACTTTCTCCTTCATGTTAAAGCCCGCACACAATGCACAGACAAAGGTGAACAGCACTCTAACCAGCAGAGCAATGAGCAGAGAGGCTATACCCAGACCTAGACAGACATATACACAAGAGTCACAGGTTTTTCACCCCATGCTGGTACTGAGACAAATTATACAGCAGAGTGACAGCAACACAACAATTTTGTGTAACTTAGCTTCAATTTGCACAAGACAAATATGTTACTTTCTAGGCCACATGTTCTGGCATGGAAAAAAATAAAAAAAAATATAGTCATAGTAAAATATAGGAGTGCTGACAGACAGAGGATTTTACAGGACAAAACAGAGCGGTACATCTCTCATGTGGCCTCTGTTTTGGCTATGCAAATATATTTACATCCATACACTCACATTTGTGTTCTTCACAGCAATGACAGCAATCTCACTGTGTGTTTTTGTTAAGGTTGCGTGTGAACGTCTCACCAACAGTGTTTCCCTCCAACTCAGAGACTCGAATCTCGGCTCCTATCAGTCCGAAGAGTAGAGGCTCAAACACTTCCCACGCCCACCCCACCACTTCCTCCACACGGACCTTAAGACAGAACACAAAATGTTCAGTATGTTCGCCTAAGATGAAGCGCTGCAGACATTTAATCACTCCACAACCTAGTAGGATGGTGGGTAGTAGGGCTGCAGCCATCGATTATTTTAGTAGTCGAGTATTCCATCGATTATTCTGGCGATTAAACGAGTAATTGGATTCCGCATTTGATCATGCACGTTACAGGATCAAAAGCGGAAGTGAGAGCGCTGTGCAACAGAAATAACCATCCTGAGGGAACACGGGCGGACATCTGTGGTATATTGTACAAATACAGTATAGTACAGGTGTATTGTACATACATAGTACAGTACAAGTATATTGTACATATATAGTATTGTACAGGGCTATTGTACATACATAGTCTATAGTACAAGTGCAAGGGTATTATAGTACAGGGGTATTCAGCTAAAACTCAAAGCCATGGGAACCCCACATGTATTTAGTTGGTGATACAGAAATCACATGAATATGTTTTAATGTTTGGTCCTGCTACTGCAGCTGATAGAACACGAGTAAGAAAATTATTCAGCATTAGAATATTTAATCAGTAACATTAGATTCACTTTGATTTGGCCACAAATTAAACTGATTTTCTTCATTATAAAACAGTTTCAGACCTCCATGCACATCAATGCAGTATCACGTTTGAATACATGAAGTTTGATAGTTTTATTGTGCAGCTGTCTGTTATCAATAATCAACTACATTGATCGGTAAAATAAATACATTAACACATGTATAACAGTTTTCTACCAGTATTCCTGTCTTACATAGTTTCTAGTCGCAGCTTTTTACCGTCATAACTTTTATGTTGACTGAAGCAGCTGAACATCATCAGTTCATTTTGTGGAAAACGAGTCAAATGAAGGTTAAACGCTCCTGTTTGTGTGACGAGTTGGAATCAGAAAGTCTGAGTTAGCAAAGAAAGTTGAAAACCACCTTCTCATCTGTTAACTCTGACTGAGGTCTTAGTTTTTGTCAAGCCGACTTACCAAAAGAAAGCCTCATTATTTTAAACTGCCTTCATAGTTCAGTCCTCTGATCTGCTGAATGGGATAAACACTAGACAAGCTGTGCCGGTTAAAATAAAAGCGTCCTGTGAAATTTAAAATCCCCTTATAATTTATTGATTATTGGTCCAGGTGCATATAGGATAAAGTCTGGGACTGGACTTGGACCGCGGTCCATCAGTTAGTGACCTTGGGTCTCGTATTTAGTGGATTATATGAAGTCTCGATTCAAAGAACTTTGCCTCGAGGAATTTTAGTAATCAAATTACTTAAATAACTGGAAGAATCATTTCAGCCTTAGTGGGTAGCATGCTTAAACCTTATCAAAATGTAGATCTAAGCTGGATAACTGCAGTAGCAGAGCTGAAAGACAAACTGTATACACTACAGATACACCGTGTATATATTGCTACCTTATCTGTACCCCAGCCATAGCCTGCCAGGAATGCCAACACCAGGGTGCAGAGGCCTCCAGAGCCAGGAAACCCCGCCACGCCACTGCCCAAACACGGCAAACACAGACAGACCCAGCACCAAGAAGGAACGCTTCATTACGATGTATTTCTAGAAGACAAAGTGAACAATCACAGAGAATGTCAATAGAATGAAATTTAAAAACACAAAGAGTTCACATGAAAGGATGAGGTAGATAGGTAAGTAGTTAGCATTATTAGATACATATAATAGTGGTGGGTGATCTCAGACACATGATGTTTACTTGTGGATTACTGGAGTTGACACTGTACGTTTCTGTAAAGTGCTGTTGCGTCAAAAAAGTGAAATTTTTCATACATTTGCTGCGTTTGCTGGCAGTTCCCAAGTTTTTACACACACAGGCTGTGCTGCTAAGTGGGGTAAGGATGACTAGACAACTTTAAAACACGCTTGTATCGTGGTAGTGCTGCAGGAGATTGCCTACCTGGTCAACACTAGGGAAGTACTGGATGAGGAAGCCAAGGAGAATCCCAACAACCATCCCTCCAAGCACCTCCAGTCCTCCTCTCAAGAGGTTGTACCAAGTGGAGCCTAGAAGGATCAGCAGAGCAAATATATTGAGCACTCCATTGAAATTTAATGTCCTAAATGTACTCAGGAGGTATATGCCTCTATAACTAATACAGCAGCTCACCTCATCAGTCTTTTAGGGAAGTTCAATTTTATGGTGCTTGTGGCTTCTATAGTGTTATACCACTGTTTGAAACTGTTGTGTATTATACTGAGAAGTGCTTTTATTATTTTTTCCAGCATATTTATATCAACGGAGGCTGACTAAATATTCAAAATCTACCTCAGTATACATGTAAAACAGCCTCTACAATGATCATGTAGTGGAATCACTAGACGTATATTGTATTAGGCTGCAACAGCTGTAAGAAGGTGTACCGAATAAAGTGCCAAATTAGAGTATATGCAGAAAGAAAACAGGCAGGTATGGTCTGGTTGTAGAATCACTTTGTACTTTGCTAAAGTGACACAGAGGCAACACTGTAATCTGCTCTCTCATACCCTCTACTGAGCTTCTGACAAACTACAAACAGAATTTTTTTTTAAATATTTTTTTCAGTGTTGACACATTGAACTTGCTGCCTCTCCCCTGTAGATAGGGTGGTGTTGTGTTTCAAAAAAAAAGAAAGAAAGAAAGAAAGAACACTGATTCAGCACTTCTTTGTTTCCATCATCACTTCTCCACACCAGCCAACACACACATCTACTGGTTACCTGTGGCAAAGGCCATGCCCAAGCACGTGGTGAACCCTGTGATGGCAAAGAATGTCATCAAAGCTGCCTGCAGCCATCAGCAGGGTCGGGATGCCCTGCTCCACACCATATCCATCCTTTTGGAGGCAACAGCATGGAGGGAACCACGACTGCAGGAGACACAGCGCCCAGCACAAAGCTACAAACGGGACAAGGGAAAGGCTGTTATTTGGTAACTCCTTTAAAGAGGCAGCAAATTTAAAATGCCTTTGAAAAACATTATATAGCATCGGAATACACTTAGTAAGGTATAAAAACTGAGACATTTAGACAGACACTAAACACTGTAGCTGATATGAGATTCTGGGCTCACATTTGATGCATGAATCATACTGTGATCACAGGTACTTACAGCAAATACAAACTTACCATTGAAACTCTGGCTGTGAATAATCTCAAATTTAAAATAAAAACACTGCCAGTAAGAAGTGTGGACACACCTGCTCATTCAATGGTTTTCATTTAATCATTTTCTTCATTGTAGATTAATACTGAAGACATCAAAACTATCAAAGAATACATATGGAATTATGTTGTAAACGTTATGTTGTAAAAAATAATACAAACAAATGAAAAGCATTGCAAGAGAAGGTGTGTCCAAACTTCCGTCTTGTACTGTACATTGTTTGATTAAGATTGTAAGAGGCAATAAAGAAAGATATCTGTTTTGACTCCCAGCCACCATTCTATCCACTGATAAGCTACACGTGCAGAGAAACATGTCGTCTGCACATAAACCACACGCTGCAAGTTTTCTTTGCAACTACTGATGGCAAGCATCATACTTTTAGATGTATAATTGATGCCATAAATGCTGATGAAGCAGATGTATAAAAGGCCCTATTTTGAAGCTTTACTCAACAGTAAGCTGTGTGTACAGGGATAAGAAGTTGTGATGTGATCTAACTCTGACAGCAGTGTGTTTTGGTCCTATCCTTCACAGGAGCATGTTCCATGTTTTGTACAGTGTTATTAGTTTAACATGTCTTTGTGATCAAGATGCAGCCTTCCAGTATTCCACATTTGTAACACTAGACATGCTCACTCAGCAATCTACTACCTGCTGTACCACAGAGAGCTAATGAACAGTCAGCTCACCCAGCTGATAATCCAAGTCTCGACCAAATACCAAGCTTAGTTGTTAAAAATTAGATCCCGCGAAGGCCAAAATCAGATTGCTTTTTATGCATGTTTGAATAAAGGGCTTTTAATTGTAACTTGCCTCCTTTTATCTGCCTAGGAGGCAAATTCCTTTTTCACGATTATTTTCGTCATCTTTAAGAGCACCTACATTTACAACAACAAACTGAACATCGACCTTTGTAGTTGTTATGTAAGCTATATAATTGAAAACGGAAATTATAGGACAACCTTTCCCTTAATGCTCATACAGTCCTTGTTTTATTGCAGCCTGTTGAAATCAGTTACTCAGCGAAGGTGTCTGTCTCTCCTGGTATTCATACAGTGGTGGTACTCGCTACAGAGTAAATAAATAGAAAGCTGGACACAGAAAAAGAGCGTCATATTTACCCAGAATGAAGCCCCATACCCCAGGGCAGGTCCATGAGGAAGTGAGAGATCAGAGCTATGGTGCAAGCCTCGATAAGGCACGGCCCCATTGCCACACGTAAACACACAGATTTTAGTTTCCTCAGAGCCTGACAATGGAAACACATCATACAAGAGTTTTAACAGTAATTAATCAAAATTCTGTACAGAGAGGCATAGAGTATTAACAAGCACTGTGACATTTAGTAGTAGTATTCACTGGTTACATCTTATCCAAGAAGCTCTGAATCACTTGCTTCTCCTCATATCACTGGAAATGTAACACTTTTCTGAGATCAGAAAATGCAAACAACTGAAGACATCACTTTTGATCAACTCAGAGAGGAATTTGGCAATACTTTAGAGAAGTTCTGGCCTAACTGATTTAAGACTTTTAATCATGAGCTAGCCTTTCAACACCATTAGCTAACACAATGTAGCATTGGAACACAGGAGTGATGGTTGCTGGAAATGTTCCTCTGTACTCCTATGGAGATTTTCCATTAAAAAATCAGCCATTTCCAGCTAGAATAGTCATTTACCACATTAACAATGCCTAGATTGTATTTTTGATTTATTTAATGTCATCTTCATTGGAAATTCCTTCAAAAATAAGGGCACTTCTCAGTGACCCCAAACTTTTGAACGGTAGTGTATATGAGGCAACTCGACAAACATTTCTGCGTGCCATACTAAGCTTTAGCAGTAGAGTAGAAGCATACCGTGGGATCCAAGCCCAGCCCGGCTCTGGCCAGAATCACAGCCAGAGCAATGTTCCTCAGTGACGCAGACCATTTGTATTCGATGTACACCCCATCTGTTACAACAGGGATGTTCCTCAGCAGGAAACCCATCAGCAGCATACCTGCAGCACAGCAGAGGGTGAGACAATGAGAGGTGATTCTTTTTACAATGAAACACTGTTTATTCTTCAGGGCTGTCTCTCACACAGCTACACACCAAAAGTAAAGCTGATCTTTTGTTTTTTTAACTCGAGGTGCTCAAACTGGACGCTGAGTCTCCGTGTGGACTGAGAGTATTGTGTTCTAATACAAATAATTCAAGTTTCTACAATCAATATGTGTTATTGGACTGTTGTTCTGTTAAAAAACAGGCTACATAACTACGAATATTATTACTACATGGCATTATTAGGAATAAACAAATGAATAATGAAACGATGGCCAATTAAAAAGACTAATATTGTGGGTTTACACCACAGCAAAAGCTTAAAAAGTATACAAAAGACAGAATTCATCAAACATAATTATAAAACTGGTAACGACTGAAGACAGATGATTTTACTTTCAGCCTGCAGACTGACCACAATCCTTTCATTTTTTACAACACAGTAATCCTCCTTCTATGTGACTGTAAAAACATATTTCTAAATACAGAAATAAGCACTGAACTAGTAAACAAGCATGCCCTTTTGAGAACATTCTAAAAAATTGAAAGGAGGAAAGCGACATGCAGAAAGAAACAAACTCCAAGTTGCACTTCAATCTACCTTCTGATGTTATTTACAAATAAGGAGGGGCTAGCAGTTTCCTTGATTTTTATCAAGGAAACTGATAAAATTATGTCTTCAGTCAGATTGCATTACGTGCTGATCAATCAGAGATGTAAAACGATCCCTTTGATGATGGAGGACCAAGATTTTTACCCCAACTGTCAAACTAGCAGGGCCATAAATGCATAGGCTAACAATACAAAAAAGAGAGAAAAAAAACAACCACCACCACCACAACCTTCCAAATGTCAGTCTTTGAAAAATAAAAGTTGAAACTATTGATTGAAACAGTAAGAAATATGGAGAGAAACACTGATGCCCCACTTCTTCCACAACCTTCATCTCATTTAGTCACACTTTGAACAGACATATTTTACACAAAATAAGGACCCTTACATCATTTGTTAATTTCAAACTTGGTATATAACAGGAGTACATGTGTATATCATATTCAACATATTTATGAACTTTTTATACCAGTGGCAAATTTGGCAGCTGATCATTATATGCAGCACCTTAGTGTAGGAGTCTGTGTACATAATACTGTGTGTACATAGCATTATATACATTATATAAATACCTAAACTATCACACAACAGCAGGTAAAGCAAAAACACTTCATTCTCCGCCATACCGAGAAGTGGTGGGAACGGTGGGAGTTTGGGCAGACGGATGAGAGCCACCAATTTGCCACCGATGAGCGCGCAGATGAAGAGTATTGTGATGCCAAACAGGTTCCCTCCTGGGAGACATTCTTTTTCTGTGATCGACCAAACCACTCCGAAAAGAACAGCTGCCAAAAGAACTGGAGAGGACAGAGGACACTCGCATTAGATTACAAAGGCCTCGCATATCATTATAGTATGCAATCAAGATTTTGCAGGCATCAAAAGAGGGTGAGGGGTAATGAGCTCAATACTGCACTTTTGCTGCGTTTTTTAATTTTCATTCTACTAAAATTCTTATAAAGTAATTCATATGCAGAGGTCAGGCAGGTCTGAAGCTCTGAATTTTCTTTTTTTATAAACATATATTTTAGTACTAGAGTGTGTACACTGACGGTCAAAACTTTTAGAACGCCCCAATTTTTCCAGTTTTTTATTGAAATTCAAGTAGTTCAAGTCCAATGAATAGCTTGAAATGGTACAAAGTTAAGTAGTGAACTGCCAGAGGTTAAAAAAGGAAAGGTTACCCAAAATTAAAAAATAATGTACATTTCAGAATTATACAGAAATGCCTTTTTCAGGGATCAAAAAATGGGTTAACAACTTAAAGCTGTTCTGCAGCAATGGAGATTGATGAAGCCTTGAAAGTTGGTGCTACCAAATCCTACAGGTGTTCCAACTTTTCTTGAATACTTACAACTCCCTCTATCTGCATAAAGTAGTGTTGGAACACACCATGGGACCAAACCCTCCAGAGCATTATTTGAACAGTATTGTACTGCAGAAAGTAGTGTGTTACTATAGAAACAGTGAGGAAAAGGCAATTAACAATATAAGAGAGACAGACCATCATAACACTTAAAAATGTAGGTCTTTCCTACAGAGAAATTGCGAAGAAAGTCCAGGTGTCAGTGAGTACAGTTTTTCTTCACCATTAAAAGACACTCAGAAACTGGGAGAAACTCTGACAGGAAGAGGTCTGGAAGACCCAAAGCCACAACAGAGTCAGAAGACAACAGCTTGGTAATAGGCGGCTCACAGGACAACAGCTTCAAGCACAGTTTAATCGTGGTCGTAGTAAGAAGTCTCAGTTTCAGCTGTGAAGAGAAGACTTGGAGTTGCAGGTTTGACAAAAGGAGTTGCAGCAAGAAAGTCATTGCTAAGACATCAGAATAAGAAAAAGAGGCTTGTCTGGGCCATGAAACACCACCAATGGACTACTGAAGACTGGAAGAAGGTGTTATGGACTGATGAATCAGAATTTGACATCTTTGGTTCATCAGCAGGATTTTTGTATGCCGTTGAGTAGGAGAAAGGATGGTTCCTCAGTGTGTGACATCAACTGTAAAACATGGAGGAGGAAGCGTGATGTTCTGGGGCTGTTTTACTGGATCCAGGGTCGGTGACTTGTACAGAGTGAGAGGAACCCTGAACCAAAACGGCTACCACAGCATTCTGCAGCAGAACCCTCTGGTAAGTTCCTGGTTGGTCAAACTCTTGACCAGTGCACATATGGCTAGTGTACATCTACTTATTTATCTAAACATGATTGCATTTCTCAGGTAGTTGAAGATGAACAAGATACACATGATTTGCAGTTTTTTATAGTCTTGTGTAAAAAAAAAAGGGAGAGACATCTAACAAATGGTCCTATTAGAAAATCAATACGCAAACTAGTAAATCCTCCTGCTGACCTTTGGTGATGAGAGAGGCGAGGAGGCCTCTTGGAGGACACGGGCAGAATCTGTGCAGCAAAGGGCAACAGACTACTGGTGGGTCCGTGTTGGTGCCAGCATCCACCACAGGGTTGCGAGGGATAAAATACGTTGTCTCCTCAGTTACATTTGGACTTGAGCAGCGCCGTACTACCACCTGGATCTGGTTCACATTTAGGTGCTTTAAAGAAAAAAAACGGGACATTGGAAAGAGAGCGATCACATTTAGTGTTTCGGCAGATTGCCAACACCACATTTGTAAATGCACTGCAGATATACACCCATTTTCTTCACTTTTAATTATTTACTCATAAACCAAACAAATGTTGTCACTTGCTGGATAAATATGACGATTAGTGTAAAAATTCTAGTAGTATTTATTGAATGAACATGATAGCGATACTTACACAAGTGGCTGGGCACCCACGAAAATATTAGCTCAAGCCTCACAGCTCATGATAGCTAAGATATCGTAGTGGCACAAATATGAATTCTGCACTGTATGTAAATAATAGAAAACTGGCGGATGTCCCTGAGGTGACCTTAAAGTGCCGTATCAGTATGTTTGCACATCATGGCAGAAATTACAATGTACTGTTCTCTTGACAATAATAGAGTTAAGATATGAACTCTCCAACTCCCAGAACACTCTCGTCTTTGTATTGCCAGGTTGGTATGTTAGCTCAAAGTTCTGGCTTCATCTCCAGCTGCTTTCTAGGAAATCTTACATCTGAATTATAGAAGTAAATGATGAACAATAAGTCAAATAATTTATTGTAGCCAAGGCAGAAGACCAGTATAGGAAACACTGAAGCATGCATCAGTTTTGATCATCTACATGTGACCTCAATTTTCTAATATAGTGCACAAATACATACACTACCGTTCAAAGTTTGGGGTTACCCAGGCAAATGGCCATGTTTTCCATGAAGACTCATACTTTTATTCATGTGCTAACATAAACTGTACAAAGGTTTTCTAATCATCCTATTAGCCTTTCAACACCATTAGCTAACACATGTAGCATTAGAACACTTAGTGATGGTTGCTGGAAATGTTCCTCTGTACCCCTATGGAGATATTCCATTAAAATCAGTCGTTTCCTGCTAGGATAGTCCATTTACCACATTAACAATGTCTGGACTGTATTTCTGATTAATTTAATGTTATCTTCATTGAAAAAAATGCTTTTCTTGGAAAAAAGGATATTTCTATGTGACCCCAAACTTCTGAATGGCATGTATGTACACACACAACTTTTTTTGGAACAAAATAAAAGCAATATCTGTAATAAGGCTTAAGTATAATGCATGCATTTTAGTTAAATACTATACCTCCACAATGGTTTGCGGCTGGCAAAGCGATTCTGTCCAGCAGTGGGCTGGGGATTGGGCTGGGTGCTGGACTAGGGGCCGGACTAGGTGCCGGACTGGGTGCAGGGCTCGGCTCTGTTATAGCAGGTTTCAGTTGGGTTTCCTCCATGGCAGTCAGCTGCAGTATTTCTGGTCCGCTCACTTCTTTCTCACACTGCATCAAGCCCAGGGGTGGAGTTGGCCATTGATGGGCAGTTCTTTTACTTCTGCTTCTGTATGCCCAGCTCTGGCCTCAGGCTCCTGTTCCGACAAGATTTTATCAGTAGAAGAAAATTAATTATTGGTTACTTAAAAGCAGATATCAGTGGGGCTGGTGAAGGTGTGGAGGGAAAAGATAAGCTAGGTTTCACTCAGATCTGCTGTCAAACTAATGCTTGAAACAGAGCGTTCATTTAGCTTAATAAATGCTGGATGAAAAAGTGAGAAATTTTGCCAGGGTTTAAGCAGCACAATTCCTGTCTAAATGGAGAGCTGTACAACTAATGTATGCAGGTTGTTGTGTTTGCCTGAATATGCAATTTTTTCAGATTAGCATTGATTAGCATTAAAATGTAACTGGAATGTAGCTCACCTGAAACAAATACTACTCACTGTAGTCAACCCCATAAGCAAACCTTTTTGTAGACAAACGTTGACAAGTAGCTAATACAAGCTAACCCTACTACAGTGTTTTGACAGTTGCTTATGGCAACAGACTTTGGTAAATCCAATTGGGAATCGACCACACTAATCAAAGCTTACAGCGCAACCATATGGCACATGTAGCTAGCAGTTAGCTCAAGTAGCTTACGGGGGGCACTTATACAAGTAGGTTAGAGTTAACTAGCAACGGCCAACAACAACAAACCTATGGCACCGATAGCCGGGTGGTTAGCCAGCTGAGTAACATAAGTGTATGGGGCTGGGCTGTCTTGGCGGTGTGCTCAGTGTGTTGTGGAAGCTTCGTGCACACATGTGGATCCACTCATGACTGGAGCTGCTCAAGACGCTTCAATCCCACGCCTAGAGCTAAACCGGCACCGTGATTCCATTATCGGACAGCAAGTGTAATATTTCATCTTGATTTCAACATCGGCAGCTATAGCTAACAGAGTCCTTTCCGTAGTAGCTGCATAAAACATTATCCTGCCATTTGACAAAGCGGCATTAACTTAGGGATACAATTCGAAGTGTCACGACGTGTTTCGTTGCCCTCCGGTTGAAGTAACCTAAGCTAACGTCGCGGCTACTGTAACGGCGACGTCGAGCACAAGCGTTAAATGACGCCGTTTCTTTCGGTAAATAAAACAAAGCCCATTTTCGCTTCCAACACCGGGGTGAAGCCATACACCACACAGAGAAGTGGTTCCTGTCCGATATTGGGTGTCGTTTCAGAGGTTGGAGCCGTGCGTCCTGCCCACAGCTGTCAGTGGACTCCTTAGCTAGCTAGAAGGAGCTGAAAGAACGCACTAAATATAACATAAGAGCAGAAAAAAGCAGCTCACCTCATATCGTAAACGTGGCCATCGCCTGTGAACAGGCAGCAGCGGCGCTTATAGCTGTGCTGTGGCAGATAGACCAGCTGGGAATGAGGAGGATTAGTGATGGCCAAGGAGGTATGTAGAGCGCAAACACACAAGGGTGTTAGTTGGGGTGAAAAAAAAAGAGTCTCTGAGGAGTTTATCCACAATGAAAACCACACAGCTTTGTAAAGGATTCAAAGGGTTTATTCAAAGGTTGATTCATCACCATACGTAGCTGCTGTATAATCAATTCATTACAAGATCTGTCAACAGTTGTCATAATGTGGCTCTTCCTGTATTATATATAAATGTGCAGTATAAGTAAGTTGGAAAAAGCGCACTTCTTTACAAAAATAAAAAAGGCAAAAATCAGGAAATTGCACCAACTTTACTTTGAATTGGGGGGGGGGGGGGGGGGGGGGGGGGGGGGGGGGGGGGGGGGGGGGGGGGGGGGGGGGGGGGGGGGGGGGGGGGGGGGGGGGGGGGGGGGGGGGGGGGGGGGGGGGGGGGGGGGGGGGGGGGGGGGGGGGTGGGGGGGGGAAACTGCTTTCACTCCTGTCACAATGCATCTGTCACAAGTTCCTCACAGACTCCAGCCTCCGTCAATGATTTGTTCCGTCCCAGTCACATAAGCTGACTGTGGAGGAAACAAGGTGCATATAAAACCACTGATAAATCTATTTAATGACTGACAATATAATGGAAACATGCTTACAGATAAGCATACATACAATCTGTGACTCCATAAATGGCATTTCTGCAAACACTCACCTCGTCTGAGGCCAGGTACACACACAGGTATGCTACCTCCTCAGCTGTGCACATTCTGCCAGTTTTCTGTCTCGCCATAAAATCCTTGAAGGCCTGCAGAGAAGTTGTACAACCCAGTGATCAGTGCTTCTTCTCCTGGAAACCAAGATAACACCTGCTAACTGTCTGATTTAGCATAGAGAAAATAAATGTAAAAAATCACAGTCTACCTGTTCTGGTCAGGTTGGGCCTGGATCCGACCCCTCAGGGATGGAGTATCAACAGTACCTCAGGAAATATACAAGAAATCTTCATTATAGCACAAGACTTAATACAGAAATGTAGATAGCCTTTAAGTAAAGGGATAAGTCTTTTTATTTCATTTCTTTATCTGGATGGGACAGTGCATATCAATGAACATACAATCTCATAATTTTACACAAGTTTGCAGTAAATAAGCCAGATTTAGCACAAGGCTAGTTCCTTACGTTGTCCCACACATAAAAGAAAAACACACAGGGTTACAGACGTACAAAAACAGTGTAGAAAACAAAGACTATGATAATTAATTAATTCTGGCTGGGTAAAACCTACCCTAAAGTGCCATTATTTTAGTAAAGTTCCTGTCATAAAGTGCTTATAGATAAAGTGCCTGTTTTTAACATGCCTGATTTTGATTGTTAATCAGCCACGCATGATACCCTCTCTTAAAACTAACAAAGGTGGCGCTTTCTGTGCAAAGGAGGACTTTATAAATTTAACTTCATAATCACCCTTGGTGGCTGACCTTGTATTTGGAATGTCATTTCTCTCTTTGATAAAATCCCCCAGGGGCAGTGGGGCCATCCCATTCATAGACTTATATATTAAGCAAGCACTTTTAAATGATCTGAAATTCTCAAGGCTTAGGAATTGATATTTCTTTAAGATTGCACTCTGGTCATCAAATATGTATGATTAGGTTCTGGCAAGGTCTGCTGTACAAATAATACTCTTAATAAGTCTATGTTTGCCCAGCAGTTATATAGACTGGCTTTTAAAGGCCAAACTTAAGGCTTATGTATCTTTAAAACACACAATGTCCTCTGACATGAAAGTGCTGACAGACAGACAGACAGATAGGTAGATACTTTTGTAATGCCAAGGGAAATTCAGATTATTTTTATATTATTTAGGAAGATGAAATACACACAGTGGCACTGCGTTATTAAATGTAAATCAACATCATATAAATCAAGTAAAATTTAACTTTTAAATGACATGCAATTGAAATATTGTGAAGAAAAGACAATAAGAAAACTGACAAAATGGTTTGTTTTAAGTGAAACAATGGGCCTTTTTTACTAATTGACTGCTCATTGTGAGAGAAATCTGTGAGCAGCAATTTGTTACTTGAGTGTTCCACCGACCAGCCACAACTATAAAGATTCAAAATCAAGTAGGTATGATTAGGTTGAGGTAAGGTGTGCTGTACAAATAATACTCAGAATCAGTCTGAGTTGTACCCAGCAGTTATTTAGTTATTTAGACTGGCTGTTGATTTACAGAGAGGCCCCAAATTATTTATTTACATTTCTAGTGGGTTTTTATTTCACCAATAGGTTTCTTTTGGCTGGAAATGACAAAAACAAGAGACAAATTACAGTAGAACACTGTGTCTGAGATGTTTTTGCTGCTTTAGAAATCTGAATTTAAGTGTAAAACATAGAAAAAAAAGTCAAGTAGTTTCCAGGTTTAGACTTTTTTTTTTGCAAATTTTAAAGGGCTGTTCTAGGTGGCAGTGTATCCCTTTATGAAAAAACTGCCTTTGGACAATCGTCTTTTTCCTTTTAAGCAGTAACGGAATGGAATAAGGTCCCCACGGAACTAAAGACAATAACTGATTTTAAAGACTTTTCTATAGAGACAAAAAATGGAACTGGAGAAACCAAACCTGTCAGCATTGACAGTCCTTGAAATGACTTTATTTAACCCCATATGAATATGAGATCCTTTTTGTTTTTTTAAATGTGACGTGCAGTTGTCTCTCGTCATATTGCAGTTCACTTTTTGCGGTCTCACTGTATCGAAGATTTTTAAATTGTAAATATCTAATTTTGTATCGCGGATTTTTCGCTATATCGCGGGATTTTGCGGTACATAGTTATTTTTATATATTCATTATTTAATCATTTTTATGTTAAAATAAGCATTTTCTAGCCTAAAAAATTGTAAACGACATAAGAAATCTAAAAAAATAGTAATTAAAACACATTAAAAGAATATTAAATTGAAATAAAATGCGTAGCGTACAGCGCTGGGTGCTGATTGGCTCAACGACTGTAGCATCAATCTCCTCCATTCAGCATTTCGCCTTGTCAATTTCACATCATCGTCTGATCGCTGTGCATAGTGTTGCTCTACGGTGTTGTTAAAAAATTATTTTATTTCAAGCCCTACGATGTCGATCAAACGTTCTGTGCCTTCTAAAACTTCTGGCACCGAATTCAAGCAACAGAGGAAGATACTTACCATCGCAGAAAATTAGAAAATGATGTAGGTTTAAGAGTGTAGAAAGTGTTTAAGAGCATAAGAAGTGTATATAAGAGTGTGGGACGGGTGTATAAAGCCTTAAAATATATAACAGTAAAATAAATATAAGGGTCCCTACTTTGAGGATTTTCGCCTCTCACGGGAGGTTCTGGAACCTAACACCCACCATAGACGAGGGACCACTGTATTGCTATTCTGCCTTTACTTGTTTCTCTCTTGCCTGCTCTAGGGACTACAGATGGAAACTAGCAAGTACGCTTCAATGTGGTACAGAGTATCTTCAGCTTGTGTTTAATCCGTACATCATTCTTGTCAAATAAACTTTTTTTTTTTTTTTTTAAACTCAAGGCTTATGTGTCATTAAAACACACAATGTGCTCTAACACGAAAATTCCTCCAACTTTTCAGAAAACATTCAATTTAATTTGGTCTCAAGGATGTCCACAGTATTATTGTGGAAGATTAAATAAATACAGTGGCATTGTGTTATTCTGCACAGTGTTCTACACTTACCAGGACAAACACAGTTACAGCGAATGCCTTGTTCAATGAAATCGGCCGCTATAGACTTGGTGAGTCCAATCACTGCAGCCTTGGAGGTGCTGTAGACACACCGGTTCACAACACCTGTGTCGAGGAAAAACATCTGTCACCCACACATAGACACACACGCAAGGCAATTATCTGAGATAAGAGGATTACAATGAATGGTCATACTTCAACGGCCTACTGTCCGTTTAATTGGGAATAATCTTTGTCCTACAAGCATCCACGAAGAGACGACGTGTGGAAGGTCCTTTACCTTTTATGCTTGATGCAACAGATGACATGTTAATAATGTTTCCTGACTTCTTTGCCAGCATCTAGAATGACAAAATAAATCAGGACAGCGGCACATACACAGAATATAACTGGTTAAATGGAGAATACAACTATTTAATGATTTTTATGTAACAAAGAAGTATCAAATGTGTCTTAATCTTGAGTTCAAATTTGCCTTTGAGACGGTTTGGTTAGTTTGTGGCTAAAGCTGGATTAGTAGCTGGGCAGTCACCGCCCATCATGTCACAGCTAATCCCAGCGGACAAAGCATGGGAACAAAATTAAGGGCATATGTCACTCGGTTTTCAACAGTACCCATTTCATTCTCACAGCAAAACAGATTTGTTCTTTCGGTTAAGAAGACAAAGGTCACCTTAGGCAGGAAAGCTTTGCACATGAGGTACATGCTCCGTAAGTTCACGTCCATTGAGAAGTCCCAGTCAGCCTCTTCACAGTCCAAGATGGAGCCGTGGTGCACAAACCTGTGTGCAACAGATGGCGTGCACACTCAGAAAGCAACCAACAGTGTGACTCAATTACAATATTAAATATGATAATTTGCGCTCACTGGGCCGTGAGATAGAGCACCTCATTTATTAATTAGAATCAAAAACAGAAAGATAGACTAAATCAATGCCGTTCCACGAGAAAATCTGTCTCCCCTCCCCACCTCAACATTTTACTGATCCTCAGAGGGACCTGAGGATATAATTTAGGGACCTTTGTTAAGGAGATTGAGAAGAGGTCAAATTGAGGTTAAACCCTTTGCTATACGGATTTTGGAAATGTAGCTAAGCAGGAGATGGACAAACAAGTGTAATGTAGAGACGGCATGTTAGAGGAGCAAATCAAACTGATTGTTCTGCTATGGATCAAACACATTTTATTGTTATTATACGTGGCATCTCGGCAGTTAACATGAGAGGAAAAGTACCCAGCTACGTTGAAGAGCACGTCTACATGGTCATGCTCTTTAGCCAGAGCTTCCACTTGGTCCCTCTTCGTCACATCCACCACTTTGGTCTTGATCCCTGAGGAAGAGAAGAAAAAGGTCCCCATCAGTTATGATGACACTCATTTCATCATATTAATAATGACATGTAGTATGTAATATTTTATCTTCTTCACTCATTACTTAGTATTTACAATTTAAACAACTCAGCAAAATATTCGACCAACAAAGTTGATAAAATAAACTATACTAATTCATTTCATCCTCCTCTCTGGTGTTGTAGTACTTTACAGTTACAAAGACATGCCTTCTAAATTGTGCAACCTTCATCTTTTCCTACTTCAAGATCTCTTCGGGAAGCAATTAGACATGAAGTGCTGAAGCGTGTTGAGAGAGGTAAGAATGTTTATTAACTCCTATATATTCACACCTACTTCAGAGATTTTGCCTCAGAGATTTTGCTCCATATTAACATGAGAGCATCACACATCTGCTGCAGGTTTGTCGACTGCATACTCATGATGCCAATCTCCTGTTCCACCACATCCCAAAGGTTCTATTGGATTGAGATCTGGTGACTGTGGAGGCCGTTACAGAGAACTCACTGTACTTACTCAACAAACAAGTTTCAGATGATTTGAGCTTTGTGACATGGTGCATTATCCTGCTTGAAGCAGCCATCAGAAGATGGTCCACCGCGGTCATAAAGGGATGGACATGCTGAGCAACAATACTCAGGTAAGCTGAGGCATTTAAACCATGCTCATTTGGTACTAAGGGGCCCAAAGTATGCCAAGACAAGATCAGCCTCACTGGTACACCACCACTAGTCTGAACCGTTGATACAAGACAGGATGGATCCATGCTTTCCTGTTGTTTAAGCCAAATTTTGACCATCTGAATGTCACAGCTGAAATGGAGACTCATCAGACCAGGCAACGTTTCTCCAATCTTCTATTGAGCCTGTGTGACTTGTAGCCTCAGTTTCCTGTTCTTAGCTGACAGGAGTGGCACTCGGTGTGGTCCATCTTCTTCAAGGTTTGATGTGTTGTGCATTCAGAGATGGTATTCTTCATTCCTTGGTTGTGATGAGTGGTTATCTAAATTACTGTTGCCTTTCTATCATCTCCAACCAGTCTTCCCATTCTCATCTGACCTCTCAAGGCATCCACACGACTACTGCTCACTGGGTATTTTCGCTGTTTCGGACCATTCTCTGTAAACCTAGAGATGGTTGTGCGTGAAAATCCCAGAAGATCAGCAGTTTCTGAAACATTCAGACTAGCTCATCTGGCACCAACAACCATGCCACGTTCAAAGTGCTTAAGTCTCCTTTCTTCCCCATTCTGATGCTCAGTTTGAAATTCAGCAAGTTGTCTTGACCACGTCTACATGTCCAAATGCACTGAGTTGCGACCATGTGATTGACTGTTTAGCTATTTCTGTTAACAAGCAATTGAACAGGTGTACCTAATGAAGTGGCCGGTGAGTATAAATCAACGACATACAAATCAATTAAAATCAAAGTTCTAAAAAGAGCTATTTCTAAAAAGGGCATACATTAAAAATTTTGTGACAAAAAGACAACAAGAAAATGTAAAAAGTTTAATTCGTGGAGCTTGTGCAAACAGCCCACATTTATCAGATTCAGTGTGTGCTTTGCAATATGTGTGTGTGCATTTAGAGGGTTTCATCTGACAAAAACAATAAGCCTCGCTCTTGGAGGACAATTTCATGCATCGCAGTGGGAAAAGCAAAGATGTAAGTCGTAAAATTAATGACGGCTGATTTCTAATTATCTGTTCTGGTCGTGATGAGGGAAATCAATGAGCAATAATATTCTACAGTTATTACATTTATGTTACACTGATCAGCCAAAACATTAAAACCACATGCCTTTTATCTATAGACATATGAGTTAGTACTGCTCTTTGTCGCGTTCCTCGAGCCATTCGTGAGCACTTTTTGCAGCACGCAGGGCACAATGTCCTGCTAGGCGATGCTGCTGTTGCTATGGGGAGGGGTACTCATTCTACAATGTGTGTGGTACATGTCATAGTAACACCCACATGAATGTCTGTACTCATGTTTTCCCAGCACAATATTGCATTGTCACAAAATGGTCAATGTTCTTCACTTCAACTTTCAGTGGGGTTTTTTTTCAGCTGATTGGTATAAGCTATTGTACGTTTTGGAAGTACACTGATAATATAAACTATTAAACTGTTTCTACTTTGCAGGATTAAAGGTACCAAGTTTTGGAAAGTTAGTGCCTAATAATTAAGATAAAAGATGTGAAAGATCTTGACCAAAGGGAAAAAATCCACCCAATTTCAGTTTCACAGCTGCAACTCTTGGACCTTTATTTGTCCCAACAGGACCACCTGCCAGACTGGCTGGTCTTAATGGTGCATGTCTTATCATTTTTGTTTGTTCCATCAAAAATACTACTTATAGTTTCGACAGTTGTTTCTACCTAAAATGCTATTTTCCTCCTACATCCTAAATAGTATTTTGGGACAACTTCTGTCCCAGTTGTTGTAGTTTTACAAGTTTATTCCACCCAAACTGTACTTTCCAAACAACAGTTATGGGTTTCAAGGTTTATTCCACTCAAAGCTGTGAATAGTTCATTTTTTCCCATGTCTTTGGGCTGCTAAAGCTAGCTCCTCTTTGGAGAAGACAGGTTGCATTCACAAATCTCGAAATGCAGCCTCCCCTGCTGCCGAGACACGCCACTGTCCACCAGGCATCCAGTCTGCATTATACAAGTCGTCCAGAAGGTGGCAGCTGCAGACCAAGAGAGAGGAATCTTACCTTGAATGCCGTCCAGCTCCTTCAGCTTCTCTCCATTTATGTCCGTCGCTGTGACCTGAGCGCCCTCCTTCGCAAACGCCTGCAGTTAAAAAACTTGAGTCAGTTCCATTTGTTCCACAGGGTCTGCATGTCATTGTATATGATCTGCATCCTAATAGTACCGTGGAGAAACAGATTATTTGTTCCAAACCAATGTTTACTTTGAAAATGTATTATGGCTGCTCAGTTAAATAAACTTTTATTCAAGGAAAAGAAACACAGAAAAGTGAGCGATAAATCTGTTACTTACAAAAACCAATTAGCTGCCTGAATGCACATAGTTGCCTCAGGGTTTAATTCAGATAATCAATCATAATCAGGATCCTATTATCAAACATCTGAGGATGCAGAATGTCAATTTCTAACTGTAATCCCTCAACTCTCTCTTTAAATCCAGTTTACCTCCAGTTAAAAGGCTCTTTTGAAAGTGGAAATTGAATTGCTCTGCAGACCCTTTAGACTCTTTGCATCCTTTTAACGCTATGCGATTTGAACCTAATGAGTAGAGACTGCGTAAATAAAGCTTTGTATTGAATACCTCCGCGCTACACATGACACAAATCCCTGTAATACAAGGCACAAGGTTTGAAGGGAGTAGATGAGGTGATTACCAGTCTTGACAAGGACACGTGCAGGATTTTCAAGTGTTGAGTGCATCTCTTTGCTCTGATTATCACTGGAGGATTGTGCATAATGACTGAACCTATGTTTTCATTATCTCAAGAATGAAAAACATGGTGGAAAAAAATGCTTTGAGTTTACCTTTTCAAACCCTTGTTACATCATGTAAAATTCCAGTCTGCTATTAGCATACACAAGTGGTTGAAATATGTATGTATGCTAAAAATAGACAGCTTTGAGTCTGTGCGCCACATGCAGTAAATAAACATCATTCCTCTGTGATTTAGAGGGGAATAAACCAGTGGAAAGTTCTTATTAAAGCTTATTACGATTGCTGCGGCACGTCCAATCCCCTGCGCGGCGGCAGATAACACAATCACTTTCCCGTCCAGGCGGCCCATAGTGCACCTTTCACTGCTGCTGTGAGCGAAACAAACAAACAAGCAAAAAACACACATAGACAACAGGTTCATTTTCATGATAAACCGTCGCTCTTTTAAAAATGAAAAATATGCTGCTGAGCACGGCTATTACAGCTGTAACTTTGCAGCAAAATGTTCACAGGCCATTTAATGACTCAAACAAATGACAAGTTATTTTTAGAAATATCTGATTGACTGTTGTAATATGTGTGAAGATGCTCTGCGTGATAAATTACATTGAATTTCCTTTTTCTTAACATTCCTTTTTAAATGGACTCCTACTGTCAGCCGTTTCTTGATAATAATGGCCAGTTAATATCAGTCAGGATGGTGGGATTGATATGAAAAACAGCAAAGCCGACAGGAGCTCAGATCTAACTAAGACAAAAGTCTATTGATAAAAGCTGTCAAAGCACAAAATAGACTGAGTGATAAGAAGTCTCTGGGAAGTGTAGCACAAAATGCCCCAGCTTTGTAAATCAATAATAGATTGGAATCTCTGTTAAACCAAGAGCTAATGATGAACAGGATATTTTTTTAAACAAAGGGGTCTTACAGTTCCATTTGACCTCTTTCGGCCTCAGACAATAACCTTTAGTTATTATTACCTATACATTACAATGCATTATAAAATCAATGGATATAACACAATATGCATGTTTGATTTATAGTTCAAAGTCCCATACTATAAATATTTATGGGAAGTTTATTAGATCACTCACAACCGCTGTAGCCTGCAGTAAAAGGCCCTTTGTGGAATTAGTTTTACCAGTAAATTTATCTTATAGCTTTAGGAAACAGGCTAATCGTTTGATAATATTTAAATCACACTCGAGGAACAGAGATCTGATCCAAATATCATTACTACAAGTGAACCAGAACCAAACCGTTTCAGTTGTCTGATTTTTATGCAGTGTGCCTGGTGCAGTGTGCCCCAGTCTGCCGTGGATAAAGCCACTCCAGCGTGTTGAAGAGAGCTGACTGAGATTTCAATCACTCAGTGCTATTATTTGCCTATTTTTCACTCCTGCCGTTTCTTTTCACATGCTCATAAGCTTAAGACCACATGCTTCCAGTTCTGCTGTTCTTCAAGCCTCTCACAACTAGATTGCACCCAGCTTTACAAGCCAGTAAGAATCTTACTCAGCTGCTTCATTTCACCCGAGGAACCGATGGTCACCTAGTGAAGACTTAATATATGACCGTGTCCACTCACCGTCTGCTGCTTCTGAGGTCAACTGTTCAGAAAATGCAGCTGCTTTGCACTCTGTGAGGTTTATTTTACTTCTTTGGATAAGTCTTAAATGTCTCAACCACGAAAAAAGTGCACCAAATGTTCTGCTGGTGGCTGTAAGAGTGAACATCAGAGTCTTCATGCACCCCCAACATCTGAGGAACTGACGACTCAACGAGATACTTTTATTTTTAATGAAAATGTCATTACGGCATGATCATTATCATTAGCTTTGGCAGTAGGCCCACAGGTCAGAGCTCTGTTGAAATTATAAAGCTAAAGGACATTCAGAAATGCCGGAAACTTTAAGACAGACATGAAACCAATAAAATTTCCTGGTGCCTGTTGTGCTTTGGTACAACCTAAACCAGTTACAACATCTGTTTGTCCACTTCTCAATAAAGCTGTCCTCATCTACATGGTTTTCTATTTCTCTTGTTAGTCAACAAAACAAGCTAATTAAGACTACATGTTAACTAACAGACTTCAGACATGCTGTGGGTCTGCACTGTTAAAACACTGATTTTAGAACCACAGCACTATCAGACAAACTCACTATACCGTGCTGTGAATTCAGCTGCATTATCATACAAAACAATCATTTAAGGAGATGGTTAAAAGTGATGTAAAGTCCTGGTGTCAGACACTAATTCACAATTGTGCGGTCTAAAGTTTTACTCTGCACTGTCAGTCACAAATACAGAGAGAGTCTTCTTCCTGAAGAGCACAAGGATGGCAGCTCAACTGTTTGTACAGCTACCGATACTGAAACGGCACATTTTTAACACTTTGGAAACCAGCACTAATGAAATTAACCCTTAGATGCACGAGTGGTTAGACCCTACACTTCCGTAAGTGGGTCAAAAATAACCCATATAAGAATCAACATGTTTTTATGCCATTTTTGTCAAGAATAATAATTTGTATTATTGTTTGTACTATTTTTTGTCCATACAAAGAGTGATTTCATGTTTGAAATATGTTTATTTTTCACTATATGATATTAACTATATATGAACTAGTTAATATATTGACTATGATATTCACTATTTTTTTTTTTAATATCACACAGAACAGCAATAGAAAAATATCAACATCTATTTTGTTGACATTTTTCCCCTCTTTTCCTCCAAGCTTGATTTTGCATTTGTGGGTGAAAAATGACCCATTTATGCATCTAGGGTTAATCATCTTTGCCTGATTTTGAACTGAAAGACACATTTAAAAGACAACCGAGACTTTCATTATTTGCTACATAAAAAGAGCACAATAGGGACCTTTAAATCACAAGATTATTTCCATAAGTGCACAGGTATGAAATTAAATTATGTCTCTGATATACAGCAAATTAGTGATTTACACATGACAGTTTGGGCCTGAGTTAGCCTAGATTTTGGGCAGCACTAGGCTTTAATGGCACATATCTGCAGTGCAAAATTACAGTGATAGTCTCACTGGAACGAAATAGAACTAATATAAAATGTGATTCAGAAGCAAACAGAAAAGAAATGACCTCATAAGCTTTGTTTTGGAATGCAGATTTTCTCTTCACCTGTACTTGTGCCAGTTCTAACTTTAAGGCCAGAGAAACTGTATTTACTCTGGCAGAGGGGTTTTCCTAAGTGCAGCCATAACTCAGACAAACAGAATGACAACGTTACCATTTAAAGTATGCCAAATGAGTTATTAGGGGTTTCTCTTTGAAGTATTTGCACATAAATATCAGTAGATTACTTACTCAAATAAACCCAAAAACGTGATGATTCAAAGGCAAGTTTTGTCTTTTTCCTTTCTAAGCACATTTATGAACCTATAACAGTCTAATTAATGTCACACAGACAGTCCTCTTAATCTGCACTGGACTGCATGCTGTGGTAGTCACTGAATCAAAGTGCACACATTACATAATGACTAAACGTGCACCGCCGACATTAACTTTATTTTTTACAGGCTGTAGATCGTCTTTATTACAACTAAACCGGGCTGCAAAGACTTTCAGTGGTGACTTTGTAGAAATACTATTCATTGCTTACACAAACCGAGTTTGGAAACTCACCCGTTCAGCTCCAACACGGAGAACGCCAAAGCCCTGCGAGGCTAGACACGTGATCTTGATTTTGCGGCACTATTGGCTTAATACCAGGAAGTGGGATGGACAAGAGGGTTGTAATTTGAGAAGCAAGAGTGCAGTGACATGAGCATGCGCAGAAGCAGACTGTTTCTTTTTTCTTTTTTTTTAAACTGAGAGTCTAGAAGTCTGTCAAATTCAGCTAAATACAATTTTTCTCCCTGCGTGCAAATTATAAATTCATATAAGAGGTTATGTTTTATTACTAATATAAAGATGTGCCACTTTATAAACTGTATTTGAAGAAACTATAAGCCATATGCATTGTCTGATTCATTTCAAAAGGATAATTAAAAAATTATATATATTTATACAGTGTATATCAATGTAATATTCAGCACACAAATGTTTAAGGGCTTATTTTTTCCTCTGGTACCTGAACTGATAATGAAATACCTTTGACTTAGAAAAGACTTAGAAAATGAATTTTGACCTCTGTGCAAAGTTCTACATGGGTCCAGTTATACTATCCCTAAGAGTTAATGGTTTGTAAAAAAAAAAAAAAAAAAAAGACAACAAAACCTGAGTTTAATAAATGGAGTGAAAGTTTGAACTGCAGAAGCTACAACTTAATTTGAAGTTTCACAACTTTATAATCTCAGACAGGCAGCCAAAGTTGACCTATGACAAAAGAAGCAAAGGGAAAAAACAAAGTTCAAGTTTACATTTGAAATTTGAGAATTGAAGTGCATTCTTCACTTTCAATTGTAACTGAAGAATTGAAGGGGCTTTTAAACATACCAAACACATCAGCATTATTAGAACATAAATGTGCATGGGATGTCTGCTAAGTGCTCAGGAAAAATAGTAATTTAAAGAACTTCATGTCCATGACAACTGAGCACACTCCTGCTGCTGATAAAGATCATGCTGAATACCTGAAGGCTTGAGCACAGCTCCAAAATTTAGATGAGAATGTCTTGTCACATGCTGTTTCCAAGATCGAGAATGAGCAGTTTGTATCTTTTATTCTCGAACCAAGTGAGCCAAATTCATTATAAAATCCAATTCCACTGGTATGAACCATCCATGCCATAGCACCTATTACACTTCCAAATTTCTCTGCTGAATATGAAAACAGTTTGCTATTGTTCTCTGTCAGCTTTGGTTTCTTAGTACAAGACACAAATTTGGGTAAGATTGAAGATTTATTCAAAAAGATTAAATATTTAATATGAAACTGAAACAAAAAATGCTTACTACATTGGAAAAGTTAGTTATGCTTCTTGATTTCCATCCTATTTTAAGTACAGTTTTCACCATTTGCTTTTTAAAGGAATGCAAATTTCTATTATTGCTTGACAGTACAGATGCCTGGAAACCAGATCATGACCAGACATCCACCAAAAGCTCATGGTTGGAGCATTTCTATGTATTTTCAAGACTGGGGAAATGCTCACTGTTATTAAAAAAATGAAAAGAAAATCAGACTTCAATCAATGGACAATAATATGAAAAGATGGAGCAAGTAGTGGGCCAGTTACATTATGGTAACCTCTGACAGTGGTTAATTTTTTTATGTGGGGAATTGCAGTTTCTTATACATTACCGTTCGAAAGTTTGGGGTCACTCAGGCAATTTCCATGAAAACTCACACTTTTATTCATGTGCTAACATAACTGCACAAGAGTTTTCTAATCGTCAATGAGCCTTTCAGCACCATTAGCTAACACAATGTAGCATTAGAACACAGGAGTGATGGTTGCTGGAAATGTTCCTCTGCACCCTGTCACAAACCGGCTCAGTGAATGTGACAAAGGAAGGGAGACCAGTCAGGTTTTCAAATACAAACACAATATTTTAATATATTTTAAGGAATTAAAGACAAAAGGAATGAGGTGTGACAAATGTTTACACCAGTAATGAGTGGAGTGCATGAGTGAGTGAAGATGTGTGTGTTGGTGTTGAGTGCAAAAGGAATCACCAACCGAACCAAAACCAAACCAAGCTGTGAAGCCTGGGAAAGGGAGAGAGTAAGTGAGACCAGGTGACATTTTGTAGCCACCTAAAGCTCTACCAGGTGCCACATATTAGTCTAACGACCCTCCCTTTCTACGAGCTCCTGCAGGAGCTGATCAGCAGAAAGGGAGGAGTCTTAACAACCCCTATGTAGATAGTCCATTAAAAATCAGCTGTTTCCAGCTAGGATAGTCATTTACCACATGAACAATGACTAGACTGGATTTCTGAGTAATTTAATGCTAGCTTCATTGAAAAAAATCTGCTTTTCTTTCGAAATAAGGACTTTTGAACGCGAGTGTATCTACATTGTGTAATCTCAGGTGTATCCTAATACAGTTCATAATGTAACAGCATGCATTTCCCTGGAATAATATGCTATATATCAAATGTTTAAAATGAGCAATCATCTCATTAGTACTAATTCCACTTGCTTTTACTTAGCATCTGCAAAACCCTGCAAATTTGTTAGAATTAAGATTAAAAGCCACATCTTTCATGAGGAATTTGTGCTTCCTTTTTACCCTTTTGCTGTTCATATTTAGCGTCAAAGAGAGAAGCAGCACAGGTTTCCCAATTCAAAGCACTTTGCAACATCACCAACCCTTTCCCAGTGACATTTGCAGTCGAGACCACAGCTCCCTGTCGGCGGATACAAGCCTTAAAATCTCATGCATTCCTTCAAAACAAATTGACCTCAAATGATCAGTGCCATAGTGATGCGGCAGCTTGGCTGCAGTCTTGCAAAGACAGGTATAAGATGTGCTGTATTTTCTTAAAATTTGTGTTTTTTTGTACTGATGTAGTATCTGACATGTCTTGTCTTCTTTATTAGCAATATGTACTATCTGACATGACATATATGTTTTTTTTCTAGTTTACTTCTGGGAATGTTTATGTAGGAGAAGCTTCTTTGTCTGGGAAATTAACATTCTGTTGTTAGATGATGTGGCACTGACAGAAACCTTGTTATGTTATATTCCCATACACAAACTTAAAAGAGAGTTTATTTCTGACATTCAGAGAGACACCTATCTGGCTGAGAGTCATCTCCCAAGCAAAATCCTGATACTGGTTTCCTTTGTAATAATACATTTTTTATAAAGCAATTAATATCAGCAGACGTGCACATCATTGGTGTTTCAGAAACAACACTGATAAAAGCAATTCCTTTGTTTTACACATGGAGGTCAATTTAAAAGGCACATGCATATTTTGCCTTCTCTGGAGAAGCTTTGTTGCCAGATTGCTGGTTTCAGAAAGTAACAATGAGGCTATTACTATGGACTCATTCATGATGTTGCAATTGAGGCCTTTGCTGCAACACATTTCTGGATTCAGATGCTGTTTGAATACCTCGTAATTACTCTCACTGAGGAATATTGATTTGACGCTGATTTTGAAGCCAGGATCTTTTACTGGGCAGTGAGGGTCTAATGACAGATTGCTTAGTTTGTATGATGAAAAATTCAATTGAATGGAGTTTTACCCACGCCAGGGACTAAATTAGAACACTTCAGATTTAGAGTCATCTTTGAGTCATCTATGAATGCAAAAGTGGGCTGCATGAATACCTCCTCAAGAATCAGTGCAGAAGTACAGAATGTACATTAAAGGTGACATGCTGTAAGCCTTTAATGACTTATTGATTGAGTTGGAGGAGAAAATTAAAGCACTTTCCTCCTTCAGGCTACATATACATTTAATTTAAGGCAGGTTTTCAAGACCTTGTACAAAACGTATATTATTCCCTTGAACTAAATGTGTCAATACGTGTTGAGTCAATACAGTACATTAGCAGCAGTAACAGTTTTTAAACTACAGCCTCAGTTTATGCATCAAAACAGCGGTTTAAAGTTAGCTGAAGCATATTGAGTTTTTTGAGGTCCACCTGCTTCTTTGACTAAAAAATGAGAAAGAGGGTCTGTATGGATGCACTAGGTTAATTATTCATACATTAAACAAACCTGGAATACACAAGTTCAAACAGCATCTGTATGAGCACCGGTATCTTTAGAAATTGCACTCCGTGGCAGCCATAAAAAGCAGCTGTAGCAATTATTGCCTGCAGGTAGTTGGAGCACTAAAATTCCAGCAACCTGTTTGTGAAAGGCAATTTGACATGTCTGTATTGAACACTTGACCTCTTGCTGTTCATTTCCAGTCCCATAATTAGCACAGGCTGCCCTGAGCAGAAATAGTCTGAGCAAACACTTTGCCCTTTGAGAGGAATCCGAAACCATTCCATGAGGTGCTTTGTATCTGAAAATATACTCATTGGTCACTTTATGAGGCACATCTGAACAATCTAATATCATCCAGTACAACTGCTCTGCCTCATACTCTGCTTTTGTGGATTAAAACACTGGATTAAAAAGGATATTAATTAAGCGATATGTACCATTGAGGCAATAGTGGTAGTCTTTTACACTGTCTGTCCAAAAAATAACAGTTAATACCTGAATTTGACTAAGAAAATAGGTAAGAGCCTTACATTGGATAATTACTTCAGTGATTAATATGTTTCAGCTGGAAACAACTTATTTAACTCTAGCTGATGCAGTGAGTAACTTCTGATTTCTTGAACAACCATGTTAGAAGACATTTCCTGTGGTCCTGGAAAGGATGTTAATCTGTCTCAGAAGGGTCAAATTAATGGCCTGCATCCAGCAAATAAAACAGATATGGAGATGTCTGAAGCTACTAAAATCAGGTTAAGAACTATCCAACGCAATATTAAAACCTGAAGGATAGTGATCGGAATAAACTCTTAGATGATCATAGCAAATCAACAGTAGAACTCACGGCTATGTTTAAAGAGCATTTCCACATGCACAGTGCGAAGGAACTCAAGGGACTGAGACTAAACAACTGTGTAGCTCGAAGACAATCACTGATCAGTGAGGCTAATCAGAAAGAAAAGGCTTCAATTTGTTAGGTAGCATAAAGATTGGACTCTGGAGCAATGAAAGAAGGTCATGTGGTCTGATGAGTCCAGATTTACCCTGTTCCAAAGTGATGGGTGCATCAGGATAAGAAGAGAGGCAGATGAAGTGATGCATTCATCATGTCTAGTGCCTACAAGCCTGTGGGGGTTAGGGTTATGATCTGGGGTTGGTCAGGTTCAGCAACGTTATGTTCCCAAAGAATGAGGTCAGCTGACTACCTGAATATACTGAATGACCAGGTCTTTCCATCAGTGGAGTTTTTCTTCCCTGATGACATGGACATGTTCCAAGATGACGATGCCAGGATTCATGGGGCTCACACTGTGAATGAGTGGATCAGGGAACATGAGACGTCATTTTCACTTATGGATTGTCCTCCACAGAGTCCAGACCTCAGTAACATTGAGAATCTTTGGGATGTACTGGAGAAGATTTTGTGCAGCGGTCCAACTCTCCCACCATCAATATAAGATCTTAGTAGAAAATGAATTCAACTCTGGACAGAAATAAATGCTGTGACATTCCAAAAGCTTATCGAAATGATACCACAGCAAATGTGTGTCGTTCTCAAAGCTAAAGGCAGTCCAATGAAATACTAGAGTGTGTTTTTTTGGATGCTTAGTGCATATTCCGAATGAACATCAGGTTGATAAACAAGGACCTTGGTACTGCTGGAATACTTGAAATCAATTGAATATAAGCAAATTAAGTCCAAATACATAAACACGGAGAAGCGGCTATCAGGACCAAACATCCAGTAATTTAAAAGTTATATAATACCATCACACCTTCACAGCATCAAGTTCTAACTAGAATTAGTTAGATTAACATTAACATTAGTGAACTGACTCATATACACACAAATATTGTTTCTCATTTGATGTATGCAGTGATTAGTGTTTTATCTATAAATTAGACCATGCCTATTTAAATCCACATTATTGTTTTGGGCTTTTAATTTGGGACATTTCAGTTTTAAAGGCATGACATTTTCTTACTTAGAAGTTTAGTTTTTTTTTTTTTTTTAAAGTTTGTAGGGACACAGTAGCAGCCTTAGGCAGAGAATGGACGCTGATTGCCACATATTCTCTGGAAAATCCCATCAACCAATTCCAATCTTGCAATGTTGGATTCTATCAGTGCAAGAACAAATATTACACTGTGTGAAGATTGATTGTTTGTACTTCTTCTGTTACAGTAAAATTGTCAAACAAACGGCACATGGCTGCTGCGTACAGAGCATATTTGAAGCAGTGCTGGCAGAGAGTGCGACGTGAGGAAATTTGATTCTGATTCTATCTTTGATGCCACTTGATCAGAATAGAAACCAGCTTATATAAATAATCCCATCTGTTGTAGTTAAGCCCTAATTTCTTTGCTATTTCCATCACACGGCCATCTGACAAGATATTTTCAAGCCAGTGCTCGTCTCTTCTCCACTGCTGTGAATACCGACAGAGAAACGGGATGAGCGGCTGCTGTAGTCTAAACTGCCACTGAAATAAGAAATGCTCTTTTAGGACTTAATGTTAAATATCGTCTTTTTATTTAAAGTCCATTTTAATACACATTTTTTTTGGCATAGGCCTGTGATTGTACATTTTGTGAATTCTTTGACCAGTTTGCACTCAGTCTTTTTGAATTTCATAGGAAGAATTCAACATTTCGGGAAGTTAGATGAGAAGGTCAACGCCACTTTTTTAACCCATAGAAAAATGCCATAAAAATGTAAAGGAGAGAGAGAGAAAAGACATCTGTAGCTAAGACCAACCAGATTGATTAATTCTCAGGAGAGAAATTCAAAATGATTTGAAGTGGCATTTGATTTATTCAGATTATTTGAAAAACCACCCAAGCATCAAATCCCAAAACACGCTGTAGCTACAGTCAGTCCAAATTTCTCTTTTTTGTGTGTGTTTTTGCTTTGAGGAACAGGATTAGATAAGTATTTTGCCCACTGGGAAAAAATAATCACAAATCCTCAAGATGATTCTATTATTTAGATCCCGTTATTTAAGTATAATTTTTTAACACAATATATTGCCTCTAACTTTGTCTTCTTCCACCTGTAACAAGATTCTAACGTATATCTGTGTGTATTTTGTGTATTAAGCGATATATAACTGTATTTTATGCTTTAATTAGAATGTGGAGTAAAAGTGTACATGCTATGACGTAATCATTCATTCTGGATACCTGGCAACATCTGGCAAAAGGGACTGACAATTAAAATCAGCCTTTTGGCTAACTCAGGTACATTTGTAATTATTTGAATATTTGTCCATGCACATCAACGCTTTCCACATGAACACATTCTAATTAAAGTCGAAAGATAGTTTGAATTCATCATTCCCAGACGCTTGTCCCCCCAGGTTCTTAGCACAAAGAGTAGTACTGATCATGTCATCTAACCCTGAGCATGTAATTGCCCAAATCCTCTAATCCTCTCCGATTGCTACAGAGTGTAGGATGACTGTGTCTGTACCAGCCAAAATGAGTGAAGTAGTGAATAATTAATTGAATAATTAAATTGAGTTGATTATCTTGTAACAACAGGTCTGGGGTATATTAGATGAGGGAAGGTGTAAAGACTTGAATGCCTAAGCAGGCTGAAAAGACAAAGCCCATGAGGCTCGAGCAGACACAAACCCTGAACTGGGTGTTTGAAGATGGACTGGAATAAATCTGATCTAGGGCAGCTTCGACTCACAACTCCAAGGACTGAAAGAAGCTGCTGCTAACGTCTTGGTGGCAGATACCAAATTAGAGTCAATGCCTCAGCGGGTTGGAACTATAATTTATATGTGTACTTTGGCTAATCAGTAGATATTTGGTAGCTCTTATATACAAATATGTGGAGCCAGTACATTGATATAGCTCGAAAAAACATACTTCCATGTCTATGTTACTTAAAATGATACTGATTAGCGATCACTAGATACAAAACAACTTTCAAAACAGTATTTTTAAACTATTATTTCTAGTTAAATCTCATATGAATCTTGCCCGCCTGTCTAGTCTTGATTTCTTTCCATTTTGAGGGACTTATGGGAAGAGATCAGAATAACAGAAGGCACTCCAGATCTTGTTCCTTAACCATAACATTTATGTCTGAATTACTCAAGCTTGTGAGATTTATCTCATAAATTGATTCCATAACTTACCAATAGTTAAATGAAATGGGAAAAACATCCTTTCATCTTGATGTTACTGAAAATGCAACAAATTTTTTACCTTTTTAAACCATAATTTCTTCTTAATTTTTTAAGTGATTCATGACACTTCCTGGATGGCTTTGGGGAAGTGAACAAAATAACTGAGTTGTGTTTTCTTTAACAATAACATTTATGTAAAAAAAAACTCAAGCTTGACAAATTGGTATCATGAATTGAAAGCAAAAGGCAGCTTTGCTGCTTTCTGAACAGCACATTTCAAGCCCTGTTTATTTTCCACCTGGAGCTGACAAACTACAGGTGTCACTGAAGGTCTCTATTCACGAATGAACGAGTTCTACTCAGATGTCTATTCATCACACTGATTGCAATCATTTCGTGATTTATGTTGCTGCCATGCCACTAGTAGCTCCCAATGTGAAAAATCAAAAATAAACGTGTGCTTTATTTATCATGTTTCATCAGGTAATGCTTCATGCAGTGGAGGAAAAAATGAGTGTGAACCGTTACCTTGTTGTGTTTTCTTATCTTGCTTTGATGCTCACATTATCTTTAAGCTTTCAGGACTTCATACTACACTGCCTGTCCAAAAAAAGTCACACACTCAAATAATTAATTAGATTACCTTTAGCCCTGAGAATGACACACATTTGCTGAGGCATCGTTTCAATAAGCTTCTGCAATGTCACAGCATTTATTTCTGTCCAAAGTTGCATTCACTTTCTACTAAGATCTTATATTGATGATGGGAGAGTCTGACCTCTGCACAAAGTCTTCTCCAGAACATCCCAAAGAATCTCAATGTTACTGAGGTCTGGACTCTGTGGAGGACAATCCATGTGTGAAAATGACGTCTCATATTCCCTGATCCACTCATTCACAATGTGAGCCCCATGAATCCTGGCATCATCATCTTGGAACATGTCCATGCAATGAGGGAAGAAAAACTCCATAGATGTAAAGACCTGGTCATTCAGTATATTCAGGTAGTCAGCTGACCTCATTCTTTGGGAACATAACGTTGCTGAACCTGACCAACCCCAGATCATAACCCTAACCCCCACAGGCTGGTAGACACTAGACATGATGAGTGCATCACTTGATCTGCCTCTCTTCTTACCCTGATGATCCCATCACTTTGGAACCGGTTAATCTGGACTCATCAGATCACATGACCTTCTTTCATTGCTACAGAGTCCAATCTTTATGCTAACTAGCAAACTGAAGCCTTTTTTTCTGATTAGCCTCACTGATCAGTGGTTTTCTTGGAGCTCCACAGCTCTTTAGTCCCAATCCTTTGAGTTGTCTTCACATTGTGTGTGTGTGGAAATGCTTCACTGTTAAACATAAGTTCTGATTTCCTAAGATCATCTAAGAGTTCATTCCGACCACATTTGTTCCTTCATGGTTCTCCACTATCCTTCAGGTTTTCATAATGCGTTGGACGGTTCTTTACCTGATTTTAGCAGTTTCAGAAATCTCCTTAGTTGTTTTCTGCAGGCCAATAATTTGACCCTTCTGAGACAGATTAACATCCTTTCCGTGACCACAGGATATGTCTTCTGACATGTTTTTTAAAGAAAGGAGAAGCTCCTCACTGCATCAGCTAGAGTTAAATAAGTTGTTGCAGCTGAAACATTCATCACTGCAGTAATTATCCAATGGAAGCCTCCTACCTATTTGTTTAGTTAAATCCGGGTAGCAACTGCTATTTTTTGGACAGGCAGTGTATATAAGCTGCACAATTGCAATGATCAACTGCGAAACTTTTAAAGCAGCTATTAATTTCAAATGATCATAAATCAGATTTTTCTGTCATAAATTTGTGGCTCAGAGATTCAAGCATGACACACTAAAAACAAATCTATAATCTGCCCAAGAAAATAGAGCAAAAGACTCATTTTTCTTTTCTGAAATGGAGAGAAATAAATCAAATACATCAAAAATGCGGCGTCAAAGACTGGAGATGGATTCCAAACTAAAATAATTGGCCTTTGAGCGTATTGCAGACTCTTAAAGATGAACACAAAGGGAATAAAAGACCCACAGAAAATTAAAATTCTACATTTAAAGGCTCTGAGACTTGGCAGTTACTATTTGTGTTGTGGTATAAAGAGCCCAAGTGAAACTTATGTGTTCTATCCCAAAAGTACAGATAAGAAAACTCATTTATAATCACACTGACATTAAAGTAATAACAGAAAGTTTATTTATTTATTTTTGAATCCAGCCATGGAATAATTACCCTTTTCAACAGGATGTTCTGCATTTCACTCCGTATATCTACATAGATAGCTTAATCAGTGAAATAATGTAATCTTCAAATGCTTCAGTTTTTGGCAGCATTTCGCAAACAGCATTTGCTACAAGCTTTCGAATAATGAGGAATAGACGACTAAATGGTGTAGATAGCTGAGGTGAAAATTTAATTAAAGGAAAGCACAGCTGAGTGTGACAGAACCAAGTTATCAGAGTTTGCATACACACTCTGATAAACTCAAGCTTTAGGCCTGCATAAACACCTAAAATGAACTTTGTTGACCTAAAGTGGCTATAGTAAATAATTATATTTAAAATCCATATCAGGTTTCATTTCTGCTCGGGTCACTATCCTCTCTGCAAAGGGGTGAGCACTAATATTGTTTCATTGTGAAGTTATATTTTCTCAGAGAGAGAGTAAACTTTAATTTTTTTTTAAAAGAATGAGCAAACACATTCATGCATTTGAGGATCTTGGTCGTTCAGGAGGAGCAGCGCTGCTGAAGCTGCTCCAACATCTCATCTGCCCCAGTAATGAACCTCCTGTCACGACTGCAAACAGGCTGCTGTGACCCTCAGTCAGGATGAGGCCAAAAAACAAAATAAACACCAAGGATGGAACATGTGGCTTTTTAATTGGTTCAAATAAACACTCTGCTGCTGTGTCCAGCCCGAAGACAAAAACTGGACTAAAAGCTGTTCCTCATTTTGAATAACGCTTTTTTCAGATTCTCTCATTTCCATTGTGGATTTTTATTTTAATTTCTTTTGGTTATATTTCATTTTGGCCATATTTTCAGTTCATTCCTGTTTACTTTCACATTTCTCCGTTTTGGTACTCCTCGTTTGTGTACTGTTCATTCATTTTCATTGTTCTTAGTACACAGTGAAGAATGAAGTTTTATTTAAATTTATGTAACTTTGTTTTCATTTTAATGACATTTTTCATTTGTGCTCATTGCCCATTTTCATTTTAATCTCAGTTTCATTTTCCAAATAATAACCTCATTGTTTTATAGCAATCTCTCTGCGGCAGTCAGTTTTATTTGCAGTGAAATGATGTAACAAGAGATAAAGGTGGTAATCAATTCAAACAAGGTCCAAATCTTGTTTATTTCATTACTTCTGACAGCATCATAAGTTTTAGATGTCTTAAATTCAGAAAGACGTCAAGCTCCACAACAGCACTTTGACAGTTAACAATCAAGCAAATGCAGTAAATATGAATAAATTATCCCAACTGAGGGTGTAATTTTTATCTTCATTTTAAAAGTTTCAGCTGCATCAGTCAATCCTTTACACACACCCTGGTTTTAGAGCAGTGGTAGAAGGATTCACAACATTTACTTACCTCAATATGAGCATCTAGTAGCTGACAGACTGGGAGTTATTCTCTGGAGTTGAGCACTCCTGGGTCTCAAGGTTTTGACATTCTGCTTGCAGACACGATTAAAAACTTTCACCATCTCCATCCGGACTGACCTGAGAGGACAGTGGCCCTGCTCCAAGAGGGAGAAAATTTATGCCATAAAAGAGAAACACACAGATGCAGATATTGCATCAGTTAGTCCTGTGTATTGCGTTCTCTGCAGGGAGTTGCAGCTTGAATGTAAGACAGGCTGTCAGGTTCAAGTCACATACGACAACAGCATGATGCCGCCAACTAAAAGTTCTTTACTGTGGACTTCTCTTCAGTTTGACCTGAACACACTGTCATTGAATAGTTGAAAAGTCTGACTGTCAAGATTGTCACGAAGAATCTTCATTTCTTATATGAAAATGTTGACAGTCAGACTTGAAGAAGAATTCCAGGAGGAATAAAAGAGACTTCCAGGCCACCCAATTGGTCTTTCCTCAAAAGGAAACCAAAAAAGCTTTGCAGAAAAAATGACCTTACAGATCACAGATCACAGATACTTTATTTGTCACTGCACACTTTCATATACAATGAAATTTCATTTGAGCTGCCCTGCCAGTGGCAGCTCTGACTGCTGTGCCTAGGAGCGCGCTGTCTTTCTTGAGGAAAAGGAAATAAAGGACATTTGGGATCCTGGTAGGGATAGCAGATGGTAAAATAATAAAAAAAAAAAAGGTTCCTTATACCAAATGAAACCTCCAGTGTTGGGAAATTCAATTTGAGAAGAAACCTGAAAAAAACAAACCCACTTTCTGTTGAAGTATTTTGCTTTGGTACTTGTGAACTGGGTTTCATTCAAGCATGAATTCATTTGAACCCATGCAAATGCAGGATTCTATTAGGACTTTGCTGTCTATAATACACTTTATGAGATTAACATGGCATTAAGTAAGATAAGGTGTAGAGATATTACAGTCGCTGTAACAGTAGCTCTAAAAGAACACTACTGTTCTAATGTTTGAGGTCAACTGGACAATTTCATGTTTTCTATGAAAACTCACACTTTTATTCATGTGCTGACATAATTGCACAAGGGTTTTTAAATTAAAAATTAGCCTTTCAACACCATTAGCTAACACGATGTAACATTAGAACACAGGAGTGATGGTTGCTGGAAATGTTCCTCTGTACCTCTATGGAGATATTCCATTAAAAATCAGCTGTTTCCAGTTAGAATAGTCATTTACCTCATTAACAATGTCTAGACTGTATTTCTGATTAATTTAATGCTTTCTTCATTGAAAAAAATGATTTTCTTGTTCAAAATCAAGGACATTTCTAATTTACCCCAAACTTTTGAACGTTAGTGTATATAAGGACGTGCAAAAGAAAATAAAAAGCAAACATTTCACATGAATTAATAGAATACAAATGGAGAAATCCTTCCCAGACATCCAGTCCATGCAGTGTATGCTTTAGCCTTTCCTCTAACTTTGACATGTGGTGTCAGACCTCCTTTCTTCATGCTCTCTGTATTTCTTCTTATGTTTTTTGTGTGAAAATTTAGACAGTTTGGTCGCAGTTTTCGTTCAATTTAACTGCTGGAGTGTGAAGAACACTTTGACGCAGCAGTTGGGAAAAGCAGCAAAGTGTACACATTTTCAAACAGCATGTGTCTCCATCGACATGGGGTCAGTGTCACAGCACCCTGAGTCCCCTTGAAGAAAAGACTTCTATTTAATGTCCACGTTGTCAGTGAACTGACTTGGCCTGTGATCTCTCTCTTTTTTTTTTTTTTGAAGCTGGGGGACAAATGGCTGACAGGATCAAAACCCAAAGACTCCTCTGATCGTTCGGGAGGCAAACAAAGTCTGACGGAGGAAGACAGGCTGCCTCATGTCGCGAACATTCACTGTAGGCAAGTGAGATACTTAAAACTGATCCACAGTGGGTGTCTTTGAAGCTAGAGCAAACTTTACCAGGCAAACATGTTAAAACTGATATTAGCTCTCATTTTGTTTGCCAGGAAATCTGCTCTGTAAATGCTGTGGGCTTCAGAAATAACAAGGCGACTGCTGCCATTCTGCCTTATGGGTCAGCTAGCATGATGTCACAACTACAGTTTGTTACTCCAGTCAGAGAAACTCAGTCCTTGAGCTCTGTGAGGCACTGGGCAGGGGTTGACACTGAATAACGAGATGTGCTAGCAGCCCAGGCTTGAGGGGGGAATGACGGCAGATACAGGGTTGTGAGATGAAGAGCGGAGACTTCAGGAGACCGAAGGAAAGCAGGGCAGAGCAAATAGTGTCTGTAGAGAAGCAGAGAGCTGATCCAGTGGCTGGGCTAGAGGGGAGATGGGAAGCAGGGAGGGTGTTTGCTGGACAGTGCAGCCAGAGGACTGAAAGAATCGTGAGGAAGATGAGTAAAAAAAACAACTTTTTCGACAAAAATAAGTAATCAGCGCCACAATTGAACATTTACACCCTGAACTTGTAGTGTACTGACAAAAATCTCAAAACATGGATCCAGATTTCTTGGGTTTTTCTAAGTAACAAACATAAGGAGCCACTTCTGTCACTTACTCCAAAATTACAGCTTGTCAGTTTTGTGTGGTTCAGTGTAGTTTAACAGTGTTTGAGCAGAGTTGTAAGTGAGCTGGTGTGCTCGAGCTAAATAGAGGAGGGACTTCACAGATCTGTATAGACTAGAGTAGGCAATGGTGTAATTACATGTAAGCCATTTTAAGGCAGAATAGTCATGTGTTCATAGGAAAACGATGTAACTTTGATACACAGATATGAGTTTAAATGACCAGCAAAGCATCCTGGCTTGTGTACCAAAAGATCAGATGCAGTAGAACATTGTGGTATTTTTGATGTTCTGTGTTTAACATACTATGCACTGGGACATACCAAATCTTTTTTCTGGCATGCTAATTGGTTTGGTATCATAGGTAATAAGATGCACTGAGAAACAGGAAAAACTGCAGCCATAGATATGACAACTTGATTTAATCCATTCAGTTTCGTATTTATTTGCTACACTGATACAGGATGAACACACATAAGGAAGAGTTGCCAGCTTTAAGGAGTGCTAATCTACGGAATCGCAGGTCTGCACCTGTATTTTGTGTTCTGTGTGCACAGTCACATTGGAGACTGATAGATAAAACAAATTGTTGTGAAAACAAGAATAACATCGTCCAAAACTCCAGATATAAACAGTAGTTTTCACTAGGTGGTGGTTTTCATATTTGTGGCTACCTTTTAGGTCAGCAGCCTAAATATCACTTATTTCCCACACGGGCCATTTCACAATTCTACAAAATTCCCATTATCGAACCACATCCAGCAGTGAATGCCATTATGTATGAATCCTATACAGCACTGAGGCTTTAATAAAATGTACACTGCTTATAGATATCACCCTACAAAATAGGAGGATATCTACTTCTAGCTACAAAAGAATCTTTTTTTAAATATTCCTGTTAGTGCGTATGTGCTTATTCACAGCAGATCAAAGGTTTCCTCTCCTTGTACTGCCAACACTGGTATTACTACTAACTAAATCTAGTTAGGATTAGCTTAGAATTAGCATTTTAGATTAATGTCGGCTGAATGGTTATTGTCCTCTATGCACACATCAGTGCATGAACTGAGTATTATATAATTCACTTAAAGCTGTATAAATGGATCTACTGGCAACTAGAATGCAAAAAAGTCTAAACAAGCTGACATTCACAGTTCCCCGCCAAATCAGCAGCTTATTATCTGTGATGTGTTAGCAAACAGTAGACTAACAAAACCAGCAAACTGCCACCTGGCAACTGTCCATCTAATATTCACTCCCCCTGCAAACTATTCCAGTTGTGCAAATATGACTTTATACTTCTGCTGGTGTCTGTTCTGTAAGTTTCATAACTCAGTTTTGAATTCATGATACTGTATTAAATATTTAATCAAGCAAATACCATTTTTTTCTTTTTATCTGAATAGGACTTTGGAGATATAGAACTGTAATAGTTGAAAGACGAAAATCCTAAAGCACTGAAAACATACAACACATGCAGAGTGTCAGAAGACCTCTTTTTAAAATGCTTTTCAATTCAATTTTATTTGTGTGGCACAAATTCATGACATATGTAATCTCCCAGCGCTTAACATTGTAATGCACAAACCATATGAATGCTAAAACAGAGCAGGAAGGAAGCAAAAAGTAAATGAAAGCTATAATAAAGTGAGGGGGAAAAAAATACTCAGACAGAACCAGGTTCAGGGAAAGTGGTCATCTGCCTCAACTAGCTGGGGTGAGAGTGGAGATGAGGGGGGTCGAGGATAGCAGGAAAACAGATGGAGAGCATGCAATGCAAAAAAAACAAGAAAAACACTCAGAGAGCGCAGTACTCCACCAAAGCTGCTCAGTCGTTGCATCATTTCTGATGGATGAAATCATGAAAAAATTCCTGGCAGGAATCACGGCACCATAGAATGTGGCCATTTAACATAGATGTACCCACAAATAGATGGACCTTGCGCTGAGCACAGTCATGTGTTATGTATATGTACGTTATGTACAGATACAGGATCACGAGACTTAAATATGAAGTGTATGGTAGGAACTGATGGGACTTGGAAACACTCCCACAATTTAATCAATTATTCCTTGAATCATTTCCAACGGATAAGTCCTGATAAGTCCGTAACGCTCGATTTGTAGTAGGATTGCAATCATGTGAGGGTCAGCAGGCAGCTGCTCATTTGTTGTCATAGTTACAGTGATGCAGTGCTGCTATCTGGCAACAATACAGATATCTTTTACAAATCCGGGGATCCAGACTATGAGCCGCATCACTGCCAAAATCTAATGAGGTGGTCCTTTTGTCATTTCTGACTTTCCCTGAAAACTTCATCCAAATCCTTCAGTCCATTTTTGAGTAATGTTGCTAACAGACAGACAGACAAACATATGGCGATTGTCACATAACTCTGCTGCATTCCTTGGCGGAGTAACAATGAACATTTTGAATTTCAGTGAGGCCAGCTGCTTCAGATCAGAGACGTGTAGCTCCAGATCCAGAGACATCTTTTATAAATGAAACTAAAACAGAGGAGATATAGACACATGAGAACGAGGCAAAACATGTCACTAGACTGCATGCTAGTCTAGTAGTACATCATCCAACTCTCTTGCTCGATGCTTTGAATCACAGTTCGGTGTCAAATGCGGCTTCTGTATTAATGTCAGCAATGGCAATTATTTCAACAAAATCTCTGAACTGTAACGGTGGACACAAGAGCAGCATTTCAACGAAGCTATGCAAGCAAAATCTTAGCAACCACGGAATTACGTCAAACCGCTCTCACCTACTTATCACTCCAAACGTGCATATTATATACATTGCATCTTTGTTCTTGAGCCCCTGTATAGTGATTGCCTTGAAGCCACATGAGGTCCACTCAGTCTGCCATCTAAGCGTTCAAATTGCGGCACCAAGACGTGCCTGAGACCTGAGAAAGATGTTGCTGTCAGAGAGGTGCTTGACGTCAGACCTGCTGGAGATATGGGTTCTGAGGTCAAGTGATTAATGTCGATATTGGAAAGCAGAGAGAAGACATCATTTTTCCTTTTACTTTACTCTGACTTGGACCTGTTTTCAACGGTATTCTGAGGAGTAACTTCAGTCACACCCCGTTTTCTTTTAGTTTGTGCAGTTTCATCCCTGTCAGGAAGAAAATGACTTGTGACCCTGAGAACAAGTGAAGAGAAGCTTGCCACTGAGTTTAAGAGTTTTTAACCCACTCAGCCGACATGTCACTCAAAATGCTTTTACCTGACTCTGGAGACTGGAAATAGCAGAAGACATTTGTGAACAAAAAAAAAAGCCTCAAAACACAGCTCCTGTGCATATTCAAATCTGTTTCAAGAGGAAAATGCTTTGGAAGATGCTCCGGAAATTGCACTCAAATGCTAATTAATTCAGTTTGAGAGAAAGCTGATGTCTGGTACTGTGACTATCGGGACACAGAGTGTTCTCCCTCCAAATAATATAAAAAGAGCCTGATAGAGCTGAGAACTTTTTTGCACTTTCTTTTTTCTCTCTTAAGCACAAAGCAAGTCATTAAAATTAAAAAACTTACTTTAAAAGTTTCTCATAGAACCCTATCAGTGCAAAATATTCTAAAACTAATTACCCTATTTCTCTTTCCTGAGGAAAAATTCAAATATATGTGTTTTTCTTTCATTCATTCATACATTTCAGTCCTTTTGAATGTTCTGCACCTCAAAGACACAAGCACCTTCTTAACTTTACTTTGTCTTATCACAAACACGGCACAAATTGAGCAGGATGGGTTTCATTGTAAAGCAAGATTATCGTGGCAGCAGTAAAGCCACGGAGCAAGATATAGTTTTTCAGAGTGATGATTCAAGAGGTGACGAGTCATTTGAAAGTAATATCACAGGAGACATAGCAAAAGAACACACAATAGCATGTGTTGGTGTGAAGTACACCTTATCCTAGGGAAGGCTGTCATATCTACACTTCCAGCTCATACAGAAGGAGAAGAAATGACACACGCTGCTAAGTTTCTGGACCTGAATATGTAAGTGCTTTTCTTCACAGGCCTTCCAGTGAGCTAGAGTCCTAATTAACATGACCGCTAGTAGTTTTAACTGTGATTTGTTATCTCGGGTGATAGGATCCCTCGCAGTCATAACAAATCGCACTTGCAGCTGCAAATCTCTTGATATGATGTAACTGAACAAAAGTTGGCAAAGAAGTCAGATTACTGTGGGAAATGAGGTCAAGGAACATGACCAGTAATCAAATCTGATGAATGCGATTCATCAGGGGAGCACTTCAAGCAGGCAACAGATAAGTCTGCAGGTTCAGTATTAGAATTCAGTGCAAAGCTTTGCAACACTGAAAGATAAATCATTTCATTTTAATGTGACCAGCTTGGCCAAAAAAATAGTTTAAGTTTAGATCCCGATTTGGGGAAAATGTACTTTATAAAGCTTAAAACAACCAGAGCTGAAAATGTGATGTTTTGTTGACCCATTCATCCACCCTGGTCTCCTTCATACATGGGCTTCAGTTCTAGAATCATGTCAACATACTGCTGCTTCATATGGCTATCTGAGGCCTTCTTGTCACTTGAACATGTTGTTTTGGGGTAGATTGTTTCCTTCTTGTTTGGAGAACAACTTCACAAAAGCCAACATGTTAAAGGACTTTGTTTTCTGATGAGCAAGAGCAAAAATTGCTGTTTAAATTATGTCTTGTATCCGCACGGAAACATTTTAATAAAAATATTTGCACAAGCTGAACTTTACTGGACATAATTCCACAGTTTTGATTGACACCACCGTTTTATTTGTTTTCTCAATGCTGCCTTCCTGATTAATTCAGATTTTTGTGGTTTATCACTTTTGTGGGGTTTTTTTTATCTTCTTGTCAAAATAAGGATAATTTTTGTAAAAAGCTGTAAAAGTTGAAGAGCTTAATTTAAAACTGCCATCATTCAGGACGTGTCTGCTGTCTCTCACCTTGAAGAACACAGTTTGTCCTTCCTCATTCTTCTCACTTCCTTTGTGCTGCTGGATTTGAGGACAGACTCCACACTCAGGCTTGAGACAGGACTACATGAACTCAATGCTTCAGTGGTTCTTACACGCTCATATCTGGCTTTAATATGGATTCCCGTCCTCATTGATAACCAGCTCAAGCATCAGATTTTTTTAGCACTGCCTTCCCTCCTTCAACATTTAAATAGTTTTTTAAAAAGTTCATTTAGGCATGATTCAGACTCCAACTCCTTCTGCTTCACTCAGCCTAACACCTCATCCAACAACTCACCACGGTACATTTCCTCCTTGTCTTCCCCTAGCTCACCCCTGGGCCCTACTACATCACCCGTTTTTAGTCTGACCTTCCCTGGCTGTGCCAAGCGCAATCTGCACCATGAGCCCTGCTAATAATGAAGATGACAGAAAGAGAGAACAGCTCTATTTTGCCTGGACAGGCGAGACTGAGGAGTGCAGCAAGGCCAGCAGGCAGCAATGAGGACATAAGTGCAGATAAACTTCCTCTCAGACAGAGATTTTGCTGGAGCAAGATGTCAGAGAAGCAGCTGAGTCACTCAGTTTGGACTTTACAGTTGAACCTTGCTCATAAAACTGTGAGACAAGAGAAGGAAATAAGAAAAATAGAGAGGAAGCTGCTCTTGATATTTTCTGAAATTATAAAGCTACAGACCATAAAAATATTCTGCCGACTCCTTCAATGATACTGTACAACTTGAATCTATCTTCATACAGTTTAATCTCATACACTGAGCACACCAGTTAATACCTTTTTTAAGTTTTACCTTAGTCATTCACTTTGTAAATTGTAATTTGTAATTTTAGTTTCCAAATTGCATTTCCACTGTTGATGCCATTGACATGCAATTTACAACGACGACTTCTCATCTCTTACAAATTTCAAAGTCAAAGCCAACTTTGTTGTCAATTCTGCCATGTTTGCAGGACATAGACAAGAATAAAATGCTGTTTCTCTCAGACCCTGGTGCAAACATGCAAGGAACAGTAGAAAAACAAAAAAAGACACAAAGAAAAAAGACAGTAAAAAAACAAGCAATGCAGCTCAATGGAGGGTGTGATAGTGTAGTAATTTACAACTGAGATTGTAAAAAATACAAATAGATGAATGGACAGATTGTTGATAACTTTAGCTCCTTCTTTCGTGCCAGTTTTCAGAGGATCGCTCAAGCTAAAAGTGCCTCTATGTACACTACCTGTCATGGCCCCTCCCTCTCCTGTGATCTGCCTCGGCTGATTACTAGCGGCTGTAAAGGAGCTCAGCTGCTCCTAATCATTAATCAGCAGCATATAAAAGCCAGACTCTCCCCTCTGCTCTCTGCTGGGCCGTTGCTTGTAGTTCTCTGCCAGAGTGACATCCGTCTGTCAAGCTCCGTTTCCCCACCGGTCCTGGATTCCCTTGTCTATTCTGTCTCCCCCTCCACTCTGCACTCCCCCCATGTGCTCTGGTTCTCCCTAACCCGCTGTCCCTGCCACAGCCCCACCACTGGCTCTCATTGGTTCCGTCCCCGCCTCATCTCCCGACCCCACAGGACAAACGTGAGTCACCCTCCTCTCCCTTTAGTTTAATTATTTCCCCGCCACGGCCGACTGGTCCGTCGCCTTTAGTTGAGTTTCATTTCCCTGTTCGGTTTGTTTCCTGTGCCTCCCATATAGAGAGCCTTCTGTTTAGTTAACACATTAAATCCTTTTGTTCAGTACCTGCCTGCCTGTTGGGCCTGCTTTTTGGGTTCTTAACACCACGCCTTGTAACACTACCATTCAAAAGTTTGCAGTCATCCAGGCAATTTCATGTTTTCAATGAAAAGTCACACTTTTATTCATGTGCTAACATAACTGCACAAGGGTTTTCTAATCATCAATTAGCCTTTAAACACCATTAGCTAACACAATGTAGCATTAGAACACAGGAGTGATGGTTGCTGAAATGTTCCTGTGTACCCCTATGGAAATATTCCGTTAAAAATCAGCTGTTTCCAGCTAGAATAGTCATTTACCACCACCAGAGTGAGAATGTGTGAGCGAATGAATAATGGATTCATAGCGCTTTGGGTGTCTTGAAAAGCGCTGTATAAATGTAGCCATTATTATTATTATTTACCACATTAACAATGTCTGGACTGTATTTCTGATTCATTTAACGTTCTCTTCATTGAAAAAAAGTGTTTTTCTTTCATAAATAAGGACATTTCTAAGTGACTCCAGACTTTCGAATGGCGGTGTATCTGAATGATCTTATGTTGCTCTAGCCTGGACATGAATGTATCATGCTAACTGGACAGCTGTTACCTGTGTAATCATGGAAGTAAATGTATGTAAATCTTCCATTTACTGCATTTTTTTTTAATTTTTTTTATTGCAAAACACTGGTTGGATTGCAGAGAGTCCACAGCTCTCTACCAGCTGGTTTCCTGATAGCTGTAAAATTGATGTTATTTGTATTTAAAGTGCAGCTTAAATACACAGCAGGCAGAAATTGCAGGACCATGTCAAACCTACCAGTTGGTAGTACACACGTGGACAAAATTGTTGGTACCCCTCAGTTAAAGAAGGAAAAACCCACAATTCTCACTGAAATCACTTGAAACTCACAAAAGTAACAATAAATAAAAATTTATTGAAAATTAAATAATCAAAATCAGCCATCACTTTTGAATTGTTGATTAACATAATTATTTAAAAAAACAAACTAATGAAATAGGGCTGGACAAAAATGATGGTACCCATAACTTAATATTTTGTTGCACAACCTTTTGAGGCAATCACTGCAATTAAACGATTTCTGTATTTGTCAATGAGCGTTCTGCAGCTGTCAACAGGTATTTTGGCCCACTCCTCATGAGCAAACAGCTCCAGTTGTCTCAGGTTTAATGGGTGTCTTCTCCAAATGGCATGTTTCAGCTCCTTCCACATATGTTCAATGGGATTCAGATCTGGGCTCATAGAAGGCCACTTTAGAATAGTCCAACGCTTTTCTCTCAGCCATTCTTGGGTGTTTTTGGCTGTGTGTTTTGGATCGTTGTCCTGTTGGAAGACCCATGACCTGCGACTGAGACCAAGCTTTCTGACACTAGGCAGCACATTTCTCTCCAGAATGCCTTGATAGTCTTCAGATTTCATCGTACCTTGCACACTTTCAAGACACCCTGTGCCAGATGCAGCAAAGCAGCCCCAAAACATTACTGAGCCTCCTCCATGTTTCACCGTAGGGACAGTGTTCTTTTTTTTGTATGCTTGGTTTTTGAGTCTATGAACATAGAGTTGATGTGCCTTACCAAAAAGCTCCAGTTTGGTCTCATCTGTCCAAAGGACATTCTCCCAGAAGCTTTGTGGCTTGTCAACATGCATTTTTGCAAATTCCAGTCTGGCTTTTTTATGAGTTTTTTTCAGCAGTGGTGTCCTCCTTGGTCGTCTCCCATGAAGTCCACTTTGGCTCAAACAACGACGAATGGTGCGATCTGACACTGTTGTACCTTGGCCTTGGAGTTCACCTTTAATTTCTTTGGAGGTTGCTCTGGGCTCTTTGGATACAATTCCAACGATCCGTCTCTTCAATTTGTCATCAATTTTCCTCTTGCGGCCACGTCCAGGGAGGTTGGCTACTGTCCCGTGGGTCTTGAACTTCTGAATAATATGAGCCACTGTTGTCACAGGAACTTCAAGCTGTTTAGAGATGGTCTTATAGCCTTTACCTTTAAGATGTTTGTCTATAATTTTTTTTTCGGATGTCCTGGGACAATTCTCTCCTTCGCTTTCTGTTGTCCATGTTCAGTGTGGTACACACCTTTTCACCAAACAGCAGGGTGACTACTTGTCTCCCTTTAAATAGGCAGACTGACTGATTATGAGTTTGGAAACACCTGTGATGTCAATTAAATGACACACCTGAGTTAATCATGTCACTCTGGTCAAATAGTTTTCAATCTTTTATAGAGGTACCATCATTTTTGTCCAGGCCTGTTTCATTAGTTTGTTTTTTTAAATAATTATGTTAATCAACAATTCAAAAGTAATGGCTGTTTTTGATTATTTAATTTTCAATAAATTTTTATTTATTGTTACTTTTGTGAGTTTCAAGTGATTTCAGTGAGAATTGTGGATTTTTCCTTCTTTAACTGAGGGGTACCAACAATTTTGTCCACGTGTGTATAACAAGTGTTTCTAAAGACTTGAACCAAGCAAAGGAGAAACAAGCTCTACAAATGTTACTGATTTAAATACACCTTTACAGCAAAAAACATCAATTATTTAGTTAGCTGCTCCCTTGTGTTTTTCTGTCCTGCTTTGAAACCTTTGTCTTTTTGCAGTTGATCTGCGTTAACACACTGCATCAGGCTTATGTATGGCATGCTTGACTATTTTGTGTTTTTATGCTTTGTGCAATAACCTTTCCTCTCTAAAATGAAGTGAATGTGCACCACACTGACAGCCTGCAGGTGTTTGTAATGTCAGAGCTTACAGTCATTATTCTCCCCGCATGCAATCACATTTTTTTGGGGACCGAGAGTGTCCCTTAAAGAGATGTCCTTCGGCTGCATTTTCCACAGTTTTACTGCAACAGTGTGTTCTCTGTTAGATAAACTCGTTCCCACTGGGTTTTCTGCTGAATTAACACGGTTTGATCTCCTACAGAGGAGTCCTTTAAACCAGCAGTCCTGAGACTAGAGGTAATGGGAGTCACCGTATATCCTATAATGTCTTTGACTTTTAAATTATGCAAAATGAGCCTTGGCTAGTGCTCCTGTGGGGAAGAAACCAGTCAGAGTCGCGAATCTGAGCTGTAGTGAACTCGTAACACTTTGTTGTTGCAGTTGTGAATAAAACATGGAACCACAGTTGCTGAATTAATCCAACATTGACCCAGAATCTGAAAGTACAAAAGTTTAAGCTGCAGACTTTATTATTAGCTCTTCAGCAACGGGCTTTAATTAATCACCAGCATGCGTCATAGATTCTTGGGACCAAGTGGACAGAACTGTTGGATTTTCTCTAGCTAAGGAAAGCAGCTTCTCTTCTAATAAACAATAGAATACAGGGCTGTAATCGTACAATAAACTGGCTGTGTGTGTAAATTACACACTCTGGTGTAATTCTGAAAGCCACATATGATAGTCACACATTTTTTTCATTGCTTTGTGTCCATACACTACCGTTCAAAAGTTTGGGATCACCCAGACAATTTCATGTTTTCCATGAAGACTCACACTTTTATTCATGTGCTAACGTAACTGCCCAAGGGTTTTTCCAATCATCAATTAGGCTTTCAACACCATTAGCTAACACAATGTAGCATTAGCACACAGGAGTGATGGTTGCTGGAAATGTTCCTCTGTACTCCTATTTAAATGTTTAATTTAATAATCAGCCATTTCCAGCTAAAATAGTCATTTACCACATTATCTTCATTGAAAAAAAAATGCTTTTCTTTAAAAAATAAGGACATTTCTAAGTGACCCCAAACTTTTGAATGGTAGCATACATTATGACATAGTTAAAGTTACATACAGATAAGGACACTTATCACTTACACTTGGACTTGTCGTTGAAATAAGAACAGTAAAAACATGTTTTGGTGAAAGTCCATGAGGTGAAATAAAGAAAAAGAAACATAGCTTCTTCCCGCAACATATTTTCTCTGCACCTTTTATGCCATGTACGGTTATTCACAATGCAAAGAAATACATTAAATAGCATGATTGTAATGCATATTTCATGCTGTTCGACTTCACTACATGGATTCAAGCTAAATCAATCAATGTTTATATTAACAATAAAATAAACTCTGTAGTTTAGCTTGTACATTTAATTGTCCTTTGCAAAAGAGCAAATAGAAATTGTAATTCTTGTTACTGAACTTACACAGTGACACCTATCATAATCAGAGAGATTTTAATTAAGGACTCTTGATTTGATCGGCTACTTATCACACTTCTCTAAATCAACAAAACAATAAGAAAAATAAATTGACACAATCTATCGTCACAATTAGTATGCTGTGTGCAAAACAATTAGCATGCTTAAGTCAAATGTCTTCCGGTTTCAGTTCATTTGATCCAGATCAAAGGAAAGAAGAGCAAATGTGTGAATACAGTAAACAGATAAGAGCTTGCAGCTAAGCAATACAGCCTGAAAAACCAAAAAAGAACAGTATCTACAGAGATGATAACATTATGAACAAATATGGTCTGATGGCCTCCTTGTTCTCCAGTTCCAAATGAGAAAGAACTAGAAATTTCCTGGTATGTCTGTTCAGTGTGACTTCCATCAGTCTCTTTATGGCTTGATTCCCCCATTGACTGTCTAAAATCATTAGAAAATCAAACACATTACTAAATAGAGCCGTAGGACGTGAGCAAAAACACATGAGACTGACATGCAGGCAGAAAAAAGAAAAGAAAAAATAAAACAAAACGGTTATTTAACTGGTTTTCCTATCCATAGGCCTCCTGCAAAATGGAGGACAGTGTCACATTACTTCAGTGTGTATACCTGAATGCTTTGAAGTTTCTGTCCAATTACATTAACAGCATGTCAGCTCAGTGTAGGTTATGCGTGTTTATGGCATGTAAACTGCTGCTGCAACAGCAATTTCCTTTACACCAGCAACAAATTACATTAACTCTCTGTCAAGCAAAATAGCTCTCTGTGTTTGAGCCATGCAGGTTGTTCTGCTTTCGATATCTGATGGGAAGTTTCTGATGCCTTCTCAACAGAGTGGAGGCAATTACAATATAGCTCTCAGTATTGATTATTGAATGCCGTGATGTTTGGATGAACAGACCCTTCAATACAGAGCATCTTTCCGACCGTGAGTTGAACTGTTGAAAATCAATTATTGTAAATGACCTCAGTGGTCAGTGAGGCTGCCATCATTCTGCCTTTGCACCAGAAGACTGCTGGTCTTGTAAAAGTGTCAGGAGTCTAATCAGTGAAAAAGAAATGAGCCAATTTTGTCAAACAGGTGCATTAAGTGCATAATGAACAAGAAGTTAACACCGCACGGGCTGATTGCTTTGACATTAGGGTTCAGGTTAATTGCTTTGACGTCGGAGCAGCAAATTGTGAGAAAAAACGATGTTTACCAGCTACTGCTTTCCCCACAACGTGCTAGAATGGCATTTGGCTTTCATGGACTATGAAAAGCTGCATACGTATCACATCTGTATTAATAGATTAGATTCATTTCTCAGTGTTTTTATTCTATTACAGCATACAAATGAAACTTTAAAAACATGATGACTCAAGAGACTGGAGGAAATCTTTAAGATGTTTGCCTGTGTGGCTTCCTTCATCTGTTTTCTCAGTTCTCACTTATCCAGGTCAAACTTACTGAGGACTCCATTCAAAATCAAATATTAGTGTAAGTTTGCAGACCTCCCACAATGCATCTGTCAAACCAGTAGGTTTGGAAATACGACAATGTGTAGACATCTAGATTTAACCTGTCTTACTGTTTGGGCCTATTTTAGACTCAGAAACTCTGTTTGTATCTGTGACATGAGTCCTGTGTTAAAAACTTGTCTCATCGTTGATTCATTTTGATAAATATTGATTAAACTGCTTGTGTCGAGCTCGACTTGGACATATATTACACTAGAACAAACTGGAGATTAATTATAGGCTGAAAGTCATTCGAGAACACACAAGCTTGTATCTGTTGTAACTAATTAACTTTGTCTAACAAATGATGGACGCTGCTGTTTGACCCGACAGTGGAAAATTCACAGAAGATTAGACTGAAGATTACTTTTAGCCAAAAGAACAACAAATCTTCATATCAGTTATATTTGCTGATTATTGATATCACAGCTAATTATTCAATGACATGTTATTGTCAAAAAAATCAACCAAAAATGCCAAACGTACATACAAATGTACATACACATTTCTAAACAATCAGTCCAAGTGGTCTTCTTTGTTAAATGTGCATTAATGGTGTGTAGCTCTGGAATTACCCCTGTAGTCGCCACTGTCTGAGGCCCCTGTACGTCTTTATTTTGCATTCCTGCGCTCAAATCAAGTGTTCATGGGGCTCCTAAAGAGGATGCAGCGGAGGGTAAACATTCTTTTCAGGGCTATAACTCATGAACACATCCTCCAGTGCGTTGTTCCAAACATTTCTTGCAGACAGACACAGTTCACCTCGTGCTTTTCACTTCATCACTTGCGCTGTAATCGTACGCGCACACACATACATGCAGACAGATAAACACACATGTCTCACAATGCCGTCTTCACTGCCTGTTTGCACAGTTTGGATGAACATGGACTGTTTGGAAACTGTAAACATCTGAGGTCAAATCACAGAGGCAGGAAAAGGAGGCAGAAGTATAGGAAGGATGGGTGGGTGGGTAATGAGAAGCAAGAATGAACCAGTGGGAATGGCAGAGTGGTATGTATAGAAGTACAACAGGAAGTGGGGTGATTGAGGTGTGGTGCTGCTCCTGAGCCTCAACTAGACATTTTATCTCCATTTGATCTTTTCACTGGACTTACAGGCTAAGATTTTACAACTCCACTCCTAAAACCTAATTCAGGCCTGATAAGTTCACAACATAGTGTCTATCGCTGCATTTTGTAATTTATCCAGAGCTTCTGAGTCGGTGAGTTGTGAGTTCGGGTTGACTAAACACGGCTCAGCTTTGTGCTGTCTGGAATCACCCTGATGCAGTTCTGTAGGCTTCATTGGACCAGCTATGTTTGTACTTGAGGGTCAGCGGGTCTTTTTGAAGTTCGTTTCAGTTGTCCTTTTTGCAACAGATATCTGATGGGTTTTTTTGTAAGAAAAGCATACCCATTATTATGCAAGTGCTGCAGTAAGTAAAAGCGAATCGTGCACAAGATGATGAAACTGAAGCAGCGAGATGGAATTCAAACATCATTATCATCTTTATTAGAAAAGTTTATTTTGTGACATTTCGAAATATCAAAAAGGCCTTTGTAGCAACTTCCAGTCGGACCAAAATGATGGCCCGTCACCCCCAGTTGTTTGCCGTCAGACTAATTAGAAGGGCCTTAATAAGCTTTGACTGAGATGACTTTCAGATGATGAGAGGCCTTATTCACTACTGGCAGTAATTACAACTGGACAATATAAATTACGATTCTTCATGCGATTCCTCAGACCAAATTCGGAGGAGGTTTGGGCAAAGGGGTGTCCACAGTCTTTTTAGTGAGCCCTGTGTTACACTGAAGGACTATGTACTCGACTGTTGTCCTCGGTATAAGCAGAAACACATAATCACCCATACGGTGTGCAGCAACAGCAGGCAACCACAACGACAAAAGCCTGTATAGTCATGTTACTCGTAAGTCAAGCATCCATTTTCTAGACAGTTTGTCCCTCCATAGGACCAACACATCGAGACAGACGCTCATTCTCACTTATGACTAATTTAGGATCACCATCTGACATGAGCTTGTCTGGAGTGGCTTGGTAGTTAGCACTTTTGCCTTGCAGCCAGAAGATCCCTGGTTTGCATCCCGGCCTTCCTGGGATCTTTCTGCATGGAGTTTGCATGTTCTCCCTGTGCATGCATGTGCTTCCTTCCACAGTCCAAAAATATGCTGAGGTTAATTGACTGTTCTAAATTGCCTGTAGGTGTGAATGTGAGTGTGATTGTTTGTCTGTATATGCAGCCCTGGGATTGACTGGTGTCCAGAGTGTCCTCTGCCTTCCCCCTCAGTCAGCCTTGATAGACTTCAGCCCCCCGTGACTCTGATGAGGATTAAGCGGCATATAGATAATGGATGGATGGAAGTCTTTGGAGAACATGCAAATTCCACACAGAAAGACCCCAAAACTTTCACGCTGTGAGGCAGCAGAACTAATCACTTCTCCACTGTGCCACCCCATATGTCAAACACATGACATATGGCCTCCCTGTAATATGCCGAAGAAGAGGCCAATGCCATATTGCCCGGATTGCTTCTTCTTTTAATTTCCGGCAGACTAGGTATGGGAGGTCCATAGCTGCCTCCAGGCAAGAGTTTAGATCTACTTTTCTGAAATCCACAAGTTCACAAAAGAGATATAAATGTGAAATTGTCTGGAAATTTAACAAAGAAGCACCTGCTGTCTTTTTGAGAGCCCCATTAAAATACAAAACATTATTTCAAATGGAACCACTGTTCAGGGTGAGCTCATTACTTCATTTTGCATTTCCAGATGATGATTACAGGTTTCAGCTGAAGATGTGACATCAGCTTTTGTACAATGATTTATTTAACCTTCATCTTGCTGAAAGTGTGTCTTATTGTTAAAAATCCACCACAACACACATTGTAATGTGGTTATATCACTTACACAATTTTTTCCGTGAAAATTCCCCTGAGCCCGTTTGTAATCTGTCCTCAACATATAACGAACAACATCTGCAAAAGCCCGTAGCAGCTGGTGATGTATTGGCTAATGAATGCACTAAATGATCGTTCTGTTTCAAAGACTGAAGGAGTACACACAAGAGTGCTGCTTGATGTGGAAAAACACTGCTTTCTCCGTTAGCCTTTTCTCACACTGATGATGCACAGTGTGAGAAAGCAGCTGTTGTCACACATTCGCTCCCTGAATCATCACATCCTGGATTCTGCACCCTGACTATTTATGATATGACGCTTCCACTGTGTGCTGTCAGTTAGTATCTATTATCGATCACCATTCCATCTGTATCGCATGGTTTGACAAACAAGATTCACAAAAACATTTATCAGTATGAGTCAGGCACAGAAAAGGAAAAACAACCTTTTGATTCCAGGCAAACAAAGAAGTTAGCAAATGAACCGGAGGAATTGCACCACCGGTGTAATTTCACAATTCACAAAAGATGATAATGAGGTGGGTGTGAAGAGGAAGACATTTTTATCTCTTTGTGGTGATTATTCATGCATAGCTTAGTGTTTGGGGGTGAGATTCGACCCAGGAGAGGTGGGAATGTCACGTTCATTTAGAGAAACTGGTCCAGAATTTGACACCTTACCATCCCTGTCAGTGGTAAAAGTCAAACGATGGATCATGATGCATGCATCCGAGGTTGCTGTTCTTCATAAATCAACTAAATATCATCCATCCATCCATTATCTATATGTTGCTTAATCCTCATCAGGGTCGTGGGTGGGGTCTGGAGCCTATCCCAGCTGACTTAGGGTGAAGGCAGAGCAACAATCACACTTGCATTCACACTTATGGACAATTTAGAGTCACCAAGTGACCTCAGCATGTTTTTGGACTGTAGGATGAAGCCGGAGAACCCACAGAAAACCCACAGATGCACAGGGAGAACATGCAACCTCCATGCAGAAAGACCCCGGGAAGGTCGGGACACGAACCAAGGATCTTCTAACTGCAAGGTGAAAGTGTTAACTGCCAAGCCACTGTGCAGCCCAACTAAATATCATATTTCAGAAAATAAAAAGTGATTTAGCTCAGGAAGAGGAAGTATAGATAAGGTGGGAAAGTGGCCTGTTAGAGTCTCTCTGAGACCATGCGACCATCTCAGGTAAGGTAGTGACTCTGTCTTTGTCTTTTTTTTGTTTTTTCTTGTTAGATAGCATTAGAAATTAGCAGCTAGCAATTGGTACTTGCATCTTAGATGAAGTCTGCTTGTACCGTCTCTGTCTGTGGTGAGTTTCGTTGAAGAAGTGAAGTATTGTAGCAATTAGTGGTTAGCATTAGTATGTTGCACTAGCAAGTTTGGTGAGCTGGCTTGTGTAGTTTCTTTGCCAGTGGTATGTTTGCTTTGGACATGGTTGTGGTCTTGCAGCTAGCATTAGCATTTAGATGGGTTTGGAGAGTTTATAAGTATAGCTTCTTTGTCACTTTTTAGCAGTTGGCACTAGGTATTCAGCATCTTGCATTAGCTAACTGGTAGCATAGGCAGTGGTCACTACCTAGAGCATCTCCTTAAAGGGCCTGGGTCAGTTGAATGTGGCAGCGCTGTTTGGATTGTGTAGGAGCAGTGTGAACTGGAAGTAGGGGGGAAGAATCTGGGACACCAGAGTTCACCGCCTAGCCTCCTGGAGATGTTGTGGGACTAAAGGCGAAACACTCTTGAAGGGAGGTTTCCACCTGATGACCCCTAGAGATGTGCTAGGAATCACTGCACACTGGTGTGTATAGTGATGGGTCAGGGATCCTAGGTCCTTCATTGAGTGTGTATCCTTTTTGTTTGGAGCACAAGTGTCTTGTGTTTAATCTAACAGATTCAGTGCACAGACACTATATGTTCTAATTTCTTTGAAGTGAAATGAAGCCGTTAACCTCAAGGAAACTACCCTACTTCTTGAACGTGCCCTTCGCATAATGTACAAATAAAGAAAAGGACTGTTGGAATTAATTAAAATGATAGTGAGAATATTTATCATACAGGAGATTCTGATCAGCTGCAGATTGTGATAAATCTTTTTCATACTGGAGGAATGTAACCCAGATAGGAATCACAGCATATTCTGTCTCCATAGATTCAGAGTTTTGAAGAAGCCCCTCAGTGACAGTGAATCTTTTCAAGGTGGGAGCTAAAGGAAAATGTTTTGAATTACCAGACAGATGTGTGCAAGTGTTGGAAACGGATGAAAAAAATCTTGATGTTCTTCACAATGGATTCCTCGTGACAGATCCTAAGATGTGCAAATGGGTACAAATGGCTGTTAAGAGAAATAAGATTGTAATTTTCTTTTATCTACGTCAAGCTCAGTGGAGCAAAAAAGCTTGTGACAATTCAGTGCAGCTGTTAGAGGATGAACCAGGAGATTAGTTCCAATCACAGAAATGGATCATTCACATAAAAATCTGCGGTAACAACAATGAAAAACAGAAGAGCAGCAGCAAAGCCGTTTTAACAAGCACATAAAGTGTGTATTCTGCTTTCACCAGTGCCAAGGAAATTGACAGTTTTTTGCCACTTTTCATTGTAAGAAGCTGTTACGAAGATGACTTGTCCACCGAGAGGTCTGACACAGACCAGCAGAGCAGCATTCCTGAACCACATGCAGTCGACACGGATTGCTGTGTAACAATTTCCTTTTTTAGTGGTGTAGATCTCCGCTTATTCAGTGTGAAATAGCACCTCTTCCTCAGAAATACTGCTGTTTTTAGAGGCTGCTGGGTCACATGTGGAGAATATTTTTGCTGAACATCAGATAAACTCAGCTTTTACCGGCTATCATTGCACTTCCTTCACTGGTAGACAGTCAAAGATTGATAAGATGTGAAGGTGTAATAACACAGATTCAACACTGTTCTGGTTTATATTTTTTCATTTACCATATTTAACATAAAAACATGCCTGACAAATGCATTGTAAGCTGGCTGCACTTTAAAGAAGAGACTAACAGAGACAAGCCAGTGTCACCTATTGTCTTATTTAGCACTGTAGAATTAAAGGGAAACTTCGGTTTTTTTCAACCTGGGGTCTGTTTCCATATGTAATTTCATACATGTGAGTGATGGAGAAATGAATTTTCGACATAGCTCCAGTATTTAGCCAGGCAGGCAGCTTAGCAGCTCAGCTAGCAGCTCAGCTAGCGAAAAGTACAGGGCAGCTGGCCCCCCCGCGTCAAAGTCCGCCCTAACGTGCTTTTGCCCCACACTGACCGGCTCAGATAGTCTCAATGAGTGTCCCACAACATACTAGAGATGAGAAGTGAACGAAAACCAGTGTTTTGGCGCGAGCTCTCGCGCGATTTCGGAACGAGATTTGCGTTCTAGCATCCTGAGATTTGGATACAGACCACAGCAAAGAGCAATCGCCAGGTAATGTGGAGGTTTTCGTTCACTTCTCATCTCTAGTATGTTGTGGGACACTCGTTGAGACTATCTGACCCGGTCAGTGTGGGGCAAAAACCACGTTAGGGCGGACTTTGACGCGGGGGGGCCTCTTGCCCCATACTTTTCGCTAGCTGAGCAGTTAGCTGAGCTGCTAAGCTGCCTGCCTGGCTAAATACTGGAGCTATGTCGAAAATTCATTTCTCCATCACTCACGTGTATGAAATTACATATGGAAACAGACCCCAGGTTGAAAAAAAACAATGTTCCCCTTTAAACAATTGTGAAATTCAGCTGTAATGAATAAACAACAGCCAGTCGTATGTGCTTTAGAGCATTTAATATTGTAGCTCTATGTGCCAGAATCTACTAAGCTGAAGAAGTAGAATGTGAAAGGATCTGAAAATTCTTCACAAAAAGAAACAAGGGGTGATTAAATGTATTTTAAACCATCAGTGCCTTTGTCAGAACATCCTCCTGCTGGTTTTTCAATTCAGTCAATCTCCAAAAAAGACAGATATTTACTGCGCCATCAGTCATTGCTGTTTTCTTGTATCCTCTCTCTATCTCAGTGTTTAATTAGCTTCACTTGCCATTTTCTTACATTTGATTGCTGATTGTATAAACAACCTCCTGTCATTAAAATTAACTTGTTTTATGGCACTCATCCAGGTTGTTGTCTCCTGACTAGATCCTTGCTTGCATTGTATCTACTCTCAGATGTACATCGCTTTAGATAAAAGCGTCTGATAAATGAAACAGTAGAAATTGTAGAAGATCCTGATAACAAGACTGAAAAAATAGAGCTTCGTTGATGCCAGATTGACATAAAGTTGGCCACAGAAACAACACATCATTGGCTAATCATTAACTTGATTTTTTCCATACAGGCAAGTTTTCTCTCGGACCAAGAGTGGTGACTGTGACGTGTTACTGCACCTAAAATACACACAGATAAAAGATAGATGTCGTCTTTGTGAACGATAGAGATTAAAAGAAATAACTAATACTGTCAGCTCGAGTATTTGTTCTTAACTCTGAGGACAAGGAGTATCTGGAAGCTAAATTCTCTTGCTAAGCATTCCAAAGCTAGATTTGGCAGGCCGTGTGGTAGTAATGTTTGAAGGATGAAGCGAGAGAATGAATATTCAAGAGGTGTAGATTCTAATTGGATTGACTCATGTGGCGGCCATTTTGCCAGTTCAGATCATTTAGTTATTCTCAGAAGAGCCATAAAAGGAAAGCTATCTCACTGTGGAACTTGGAACAATTAGTTACCTTCAAGTTTTGTTTCTTTCAGTTACTTTATTACCGTTGACTCATGCTCATATGGCCCGCTGTTTACACATTCAATCGCATTTATTCTCTTGCTGGATTTGCAATGAAGAGATAGTAATTGCACCACTAACATAATTTTGAAAAAAATTGCTTCTCACAGTATCTTCAGATGCTCACCTGGTACTGAACTCCCCTTGTGCACCAATATCAACACTGCTACAGTATGAATTTGTAGTGGTTTATTAAACATCCTTTATAGCATAACAGAGAAACAACACACATTGGCACTTCATCAGAGGTCAAACTGATGCCAGAATCCACAACATTTCTTAGTTTTAATGATTTCTTTGGTGATGAGTGGACATCGCACTGCATTTTATTGGTCTGACAGGTGATCTGAAAACACAAAATAAAAAAAGTGAGCTGTTGTTCAGTGGCTGAAGGGGATCTATGAGGTGCAGTGATGACATCTAGAGAGCAGTGGTAAGGATTATGTGTACAGTGTCAATCATGCTTTATGGTCTGTTGAATCTCTGTAAGGCAGTAGTAGTTATTAGTTGGATTCTTCTTGTCTCATTTTCTCTGCTGATATGGTGTGCATTTCTGCTTTTCGGCTTACAAAAGTGCATGTAAAGTGTTTTATATACCAGCTGGGCAGGAGTCAATATGAAAATTATTTTAGATTTAGGAGAAGTTATGACATAGAAAACTATAACTGCAAAATCTAAATGTTATTTTAAGATGTAGTCAACCTAACTGCCAGAAACATGAACGCAATTTACTTTTACACGGTTGAATCTGTACTAAATAGTATAAAATTAAGAACAGACACGATCAGCCACAACACTAAAGGGAATAACGTTGATGTTTTAATGCACTGCTTTGCTGGGAAAACTTGGTTGCTCTGTTATGTACCACCCACCGAAGCACTGTTGCAGATGAAGCACAATACACCCATCACATCACTAAAAATCCTCAGGAACAGCTTGAGAAACACTGCATAAAGTGCCCAAGGTTTTGGCTTGGCTTCCAAAATCCCCACATCCCAGTGTAATCGAGTTTTTGTGAAATGCGCCTGAACTAACCCGTCCACAGAGGTCCCACCCAACACAACCTACAGAACCCAAAGAGTCTCCAGCCAACGTCCCAATACCAGACACCGCAGAGTTAATTCCCCAATAGATTAGTGCTGTTTTGTCAGCATGAAGAAGAACTACACAACGTTGTCACTCCGCCAACAATTGGCATACGTCTGTCTATCTGTCTGTTAGCAACATTACTCAAAAGTAAACTATTCTGGAATTCAAGCTAATGTTTCGTAGAAAAAGTTTCAACCTACTGCAACCGTTCCATTTTACTTGACTATTTACGGACATTACAACTGGCACTGTCATGAAATGAAGCCACATTTTGGACCAGTTCTTCCTCTGACTCCTTTTAGATGCAAGTTTCCAGCAGCACAGTGTTCAGAGTTTGAGAAAATGTTTTAGCATCAGTTAGAGAAAATAAACCGCTTCGGAGGCAGATGATTCGGACAAGTGAAATTTAGAACTTTAGAACCAGTTCTCAACTCGACTCCCATCCCTATTTAGTTATGACATGATTGATTACTCTGCCACAATCCTTGGTGGAGTAATCGATCATGTTGGTTTGTCTGCTTGTCTGTCTGTTAGCAACATTATTCAAAAATGGATGGATTTAGATGAAATTTTCAGGGAAGGTCAGAAATAACACAAGGACCAACTGATTAGATTTTGGCAGTGATGCAGCTGATAGTCCGGATCCATGGATTTGTTAAAGATTTCCATATCATTGTGAGGTAGCAACACGGCGTCACTGTAACTATGACAACATGTGAACACTACATCAGCTGCCTGCTGATGATCACATGATTGTAATCCTACTACAAATTGACCACTCTGGACTTATCAGACTTATCCATTGGAAATGATACAAGGAACAACTCGTTAAATTGTGGGGGTGTTTCCAAGTCCCATCAATTCTCGCTGCCCGCTACATATTTAGGTCTTGTGATTTTGTGTCCCTACATAACGTACACATGCCTAACACACACTTTTACTTAGTGCAAGGTCATTTTTTTTATTAAAGATTTAATCTATCTGAAATGATACAATGGCTGAGCGGACTTGGTAGAGTACTGCGCCCTCTGGGTACTTTTCTTGTTCGGGTGGTTTAATGTTGTGGCTGATCAGTGTAAATAAAGATGTTGAAAAGTTGTGGATTGTCACAATTACCTGTGCTGTTTCTGATGACTACCACAAAAAAACCCACTGTTGCTTATTTGTTTTTTCTTTTGTCAACCAAAAAAAAGCAACATATTACAGCCACATTTCACCAAAAGCAGGTCATGCCACTTGTAAACACTCATGATACTGTGAAGACAGCTGCAGTAAAGTGACATTAAACACATACATCAGTACTGACCAGTGCAGAGCAATGGAAAACCTGTTGGCTTAAGAATAATTAATAATTATAAGAAACATGATATAGAATTGTAAAATTACGATCATCAATGACAAAGAGTTACGACAATTCCTCATCTGAAATTACTACTATACTTGTGATTTGCCAGCAATAAGAGTCATATAGTTATTAAAGGACAAAATAGTTTTTTCACCCTGAGTCTTTTAGAAAAAGAGCAGAGAAAGAAGCATTTCCTGCAAAGTAAAAGTGTAGTGAGTCAATTTTAGTGTATTATAGTGACAGAATGAGGGAAAAAACAGAAAAAGAGAAACAAGGCTCAGGCTGAAATGAACTACTTATCCTTTAGACACAACAAACAATATAGCTTACACTTTACAGAGAGAGGCACACATTGTGCTATACATTCAAACAAACATATTTATATAGAGAAAGATGAACATGGCTTGTTCACCACATACAAATAGTTAAACCAACTTTAATAAAACGAATAGGAAATAGCTAAATAATGCATAACACTGACATGCACAACATGTATTTCTTCACATTCTTAAGTAAATACTTTCATGAGGTCTCCTGACATTCAAAACTGTTGGTAGGAACAATAAAGACCATTACCTTATGGTTTTATGGCTGGAATTTATGTATTTCATGTTATTATTCCATATAGACTACCATTCAAAAGAAAAAAAATCATGTTTTCTATGAAAACTCACACTTTTTTTCATGTGCTAACATATATGCACAAGGGTTTTCTAATTATCAATAAGTCTTTCAATGCGACTAGCTAACACAGTGTACCATTAGAACACAGGTTGTTGTTGGGAATGGGGCTTGGTATCCCATGTATATTACATTAAAAATCAGCCATTTCCAGCTAGAATAGTCTTTTACCACATTAACAACATCTAGACTTCATTTATTGTTATCTTCATTGAACAAAGCTGCTTTTCTTTCAAAAATAATGACATTTCTAAGTGAAAACAAACTTTTAAATGGTACTGTGTCTGTGTATATATATATATATATATATATATACACAGTTGTAGGAATGTATTTTCTTTATAATGTGACAAACTGCAATATGTCAATTACCAAGGAATATAGATGTGAAACTATACATCTGAAACAATCTATAAATGTTTAAACAGAATAGCCTTTACTGTGACTATGCAAGTGCTCAAGACTTTTACATTTTTAAAATTTAATTTAAAACAGACAAAACTATTGCAACAACACCTATCAACACATACAGTAAAGTTTTTCTCAGCCGTACTCATGTTTTTGTCTGTGTCTGCTGTGTACTGAGTCAGCATGGTTCCACTAATCAATCTGGCATTGTCTAGTGTGCTGCTTGGTGTAAACCTAACACTTAAGGTGCACACAAGCAGGGATGCAACACACGAAAAACATTCTCGAAACCCCAACAGCTGCCAAAACCGATGTGTTCTCTGATTACACATCGTAGAAAGGCATTTAAAGCAGCTAATGGACTTTCACCGTTCAACTTTCTCTGTTTTTTTTCCCTCTGCTTAGTTGAAAACATAAAAATGCAAGCGGCACTGACACACTAGCTCCTAGGTGGCCAGTTTGCCTGCAGTGAGCTCATTCCCAGCCTGTTTATTGACAGGCTGAGAATGTATACTGGATTTCACCTCTGGCTTGGCTTTCAGTCAGTCACCAGGAAATGTTTGTTGCAACAGTTACATAACCCAAAGTCAAACTAAGAGCCACATATGGACCCAAACAGAGTTCAATCAGCAGCTATTCCATTGGTGATGCTGTAGTCGCTAGTCTGTGGCTGCAGGGGGAAATGAATGATACACAGCACATCCTCTGTGGCACATAAAGTTCACAGTTAGAACAGATGGAAATGCAAACTAGACCATAGTTCCATAATAGAAATTTAGTTAGACCACAACAAACACACTGGCAGTGTTTAAATGCTCAATCACAGCTAAATGTTTCACTGAAGTAAGAACAGCTTCTTACAGTGTTTCATTAATGTAGAGAGACATTGATGGGACGCGAGTTTAAACTTCTCTACATGCTGAAGTAACCCCGTCTGCCTTTATACAGTGCCTTTATGTCTAAGCTAAGCGAACACCATGTGCACTGCTGTATGTACAGTGTATTATGCATGTGTATACACCTTTAAACATGTGAATACTCTGCTGCATGCATGTCTGGAACTCTTCAGGAGAATTCCTCAGGCTGAGCGTTTGGAGCGCTTCCATTTTGCATTTTCACACCGTTACCATCGCAGCCAGTGATCTCTGTGTGGCGAGACGTCATGTAGCTTCTCTTCCTTGTGGGCAGGGAGTGCTTCGTACCAGGGCCACCTCCAGCTACGCCATCGCCTTCAGTGGGGTCGTAGACCACCACCACGGTGGTATCCATGCGTGACAGCGTGTATGTGCTGCTCTGGCGTGTCTGCTGATGCCGCATGGAGCGTAGCTCCTGCTCGTCGTTGCTGGACACCTTGATGAACGGGCACCAGCGAAATGCTCGTTTGAATCCAGCTCGAAACCTGGTTTCATGTCAGAAGGGAAAAAGAAAAAGTTGTCAAACACTGGTCAAGCTGAAGAACATATGAGACATGAAAAAATAAATCTGCTTTCTGGGTATTTCTCAGTTGACAGGCCATTAATGTTTTAATATTATATTTTTGATGAATGTTGCACAATTTCTTTTAAGCAATGTATTCAGAGTGGCCTTTTAATGTGGGCAGTCTAAGGCACACCTGTGCACTAATCATGGTGTCTAATCAGCATCTTGATATGGCACACCTGTGAGGTGGGATGGATTATCTCAGCAAAGGAGAAGTGCTCACTATCACAGATTTAGACAGATTTGTGAACAATATTTGAGAGAAATGGTGATATGTAGAAAAAGTTTTAGATCTTTGAGTTCATCTCATAAAAAATGGGAGCAAAAACAAAAGTGTTGCGTTTATATTTTTGTTGAGTGTAAATGAAATGAGAGAATACTTGTGCAGCCTGCGTTTTATTACAGCATCAGTCCCCTCAGTAACAGATTTGTTGCTCAGTTGGGAAGCAGTGGCATTTGTGTTTAAAGTTCCTGACACACAACAATTCGGGAATTCAAGCTTATGTTTCACAGAAAGAGGTTTCAACCTGCTGCAGGCGTTTCCACCGTTACTTAACTAATTGTGCAGACAATACAGCTGGCACTGTCATGAAATAAAGCCACACTTTGGACCGGTTCTTTCACTTCTGACCACTTTTAGATGCAATTTTCCAGCAGCACAAAGTGTTCAGAGTTTGAGAAAATGTTCTAGCATCAGTTGAAGAAAATAAACAGCTTCGGAGGAAGATGATTCTGATGAATGAGACTGTCCCTATTCAGCTATGACACATGATTGTTATTGTTGTTACTCACCTGCTGTTGAGGCAGCAGTAGATGATGGGGTTGTACATGGTGGAGCTCATCGCCAGCCACATTACTGACAGGTACACCTGCTGGATGTACTTCCACTTGCTCAGAAGCACGTTGAGACCCGTCACAATGAAGTAGACGTGATACGGCAGCCAGCAGAGGGCAAAGGTCATCACCACAATGATCATCATCTTCACCACCTGCAGGAGAAGGAGCAAGCAACAGCAAGAAGAATTCTGTCACTGTGAAGACGCATGCATGGACAGATGTGTGTAAAGCAGAGGAGATACCATGTGAAAGAAAACCAATCTGACACTTCGGTGCCACCGTTTCTGAATATTTGGTGAGGAGAATGGTTCAAGAAGATCCAGTCAGCTTCTTTGTAACACCTGGCACTACAGGGAACAGACTGATGCATTTCTGCAATACTAGAATGGAAAGCAGGCCCGTGTGTTCCAATTTCACTTATCAGTTGGCAAGTTTCTGATAAAAGTCAGTGTGTGGACTTCATCCCATGAGTACACTTTTCAGAGAACTTTAACTGAAACACCACTGTAACTTCGAGTTGAACCTGTGTATATTTCAGAGATGACATGTCAGGTAAATTAATCTGCTGAAATAAATAAATCAGGAGAATCCTTAGAATTACATTTGCAAGAATAACTTTAGACAATCAGTGTGGATTCACTTTGAAAGCGGCATTTTCATGATGATGTCTCATTTAATGATCTAAACCGACCAATAACATCAGAGAAATAAAGTGTTACTTTTAACATGTTACCAGATAACAGCCCTTTTTTAAATTTAAATGAAAAAATAATATGTTTTCTGTCTTTAGTTTGTTTTCATTAACATATCTATGCTTTTGGTATAATGTTTATTGTATCATTGTATTGTATGTAAATACCTGAAAATGTGGTATACATGATGGAAGATACCACCATATATATATATATTATAGTGTCCATATTTTTAAATGTTATTTATTTTGCTTCTATAACTTTCCTAACTTAGTTATTTCACTTGTATATTCTGTTCTTAGGATGACTTTCTAAATATGAGTAATAGCGTGTTTTTAAATTTCTAGGAATCTATATTAATATTGAAAGTCCTAGTTAAATAAACCATCCATCCATTATCTATACACCGCTTACGACTCACTAGGGTCATGGGGGGCCTATCGGGGAGTCTATCCTAGCTGACTTAGGGTGAAGGCAGGGGACACCCTGGACAGGTCGCCAGTCTGTCACAGGGCTACATATACAGACAAACAATCACTCACATTTACACCTACGGACAATTTCGAATCACCAATTAACCTCAGCATGTTTTTGGACTGCGGGAGGAAGCTGGAGTCCCTGGAGAATATCTATGTATGCACTGGGAGAACTTGCAAACTCCACACAGAAAGATACCGGGAAGGCCGGGACATGAACCAAGGATCTTCTAGCTGCAAGGGGAAAGTTTAAATAAACCAGTTTCTTTTAAAAAGTCCAAATGTTTCAAGTAATTTCAATTAAAAATATTTGAGTATAAACCTCTAAATCTTTTCTGAACTTTTGAAAAAAAATTGTCCATTCATGTTTTATTTGTCTACTAGCGTCTTTTTCTTATTGGAATCAATCTCCATTGGATTGCCTCTGGTTGGGAACTGGTTGGAACAAAATCCACAAAACTGGAGGCTGGAGAGGCAGAGACACTAGCAGAGACAAAACAGACATCATGGAGTCCCTCCTGAAATCTAAACAGAGGCCCTGGTACCCTTTGTTTTAAGCACTTGTTGCAAAGAAGTTTATGGTCTCACACAAGTCACGCTGTAAACGGCACAAGGTGGCTGCTAAACAGTGGGTGAAGTATTAAGCCAGTATTTTCATTTGAGGGTAGCGTGACCATTAAACGACAACTCTGACACTCTCAAGGTGATATGATCCAACCTAAAAGTAAACTGAGAGACTGGAGAAGTTCTTGTGCTTCCAGTGTAAATGTTTGCATTGCATGTGACTTGTTCTGTTGACAAAGAATCCTAAAACAGTGTGTTAGAGATTTAAGGGAAGACGCTTAAAGGGAAGGCCTAATGTTTAATGATGGCGGAAAATACATTTATGTTGTTTAGATTTTTTGATGAACGTTTTTTAATAGCAGCTGATGATAACCACCTTGGGTATGAATGTTTCCCTTTACAGCACAAGCAGCAGCTACCTGAGAAAGACTCAAACTCTTGTGCCAAAATTTACATCTTAAAGTCTAGATTCTTTTCACAGCCGACAGTGTGCTAGTCTGTCTCTCAGTAGCACATTTTCTCCTACAAAAAGTGAGAAATAATATATACAACTGAGTTTTAAAGGCACTCAGGAATTCACCAAAGCAGATGGTGATTGCAGTATTCACGGAGTGTTAGTCTGACATTAAAAAAATAAATGACATTCCATTTGTCGAGACTATTTTCAGCGGCGTATTCATGGACATTTGGTGTTTGAGCAAGGACTTATGACAGCAGGGTGGCGCACGTGTGACGGACTCAAAATAAATTACAGTGCCCATATTCTTAGTAATGAAAACACATCTCATGCTGCTTAACAGTGTCCCCAAATATGATATTAATAGTTCACGGATATGTCTGCAGCAGAGAGGAAAAAGCTATCAAGCACTGGCTGCACAGGCAACAAACAGTATATTAGTAGGATTAATTCATGTGACAGAGCAAAGTGCTGGAAATCTTATTGCGCTTTTTGGTTTCTTGTTAATGCACTCTTTTAAAAGCCTAAGCTGTCCCATTATTATGAAAAATGTCTAGTTTCTCAATAGACTAAATATGTAAATAAACTTGAGGAAGAGAGACACACTTGGTAAGTGCCCTTAGGTCTAGTTTAAACAATCCAAATTTGGGCTGTCCAAGACCTCAGTTCTATCCATTGCAACATTTTACATGTCCACACATGTCAAGTCTGGTTTATATAGCATTTAAAGTATGCATTTGTTTCACTATATTCTTTAAGATGTGGATCATTTCAGAATTGGAGGCCATTTTACATCCCACTCATCAAATTTCAAATATTCCACGTACAAAATAATAAAGCATGCAGTTGTTGCGGAAATGTACTTGTCCTGAGAAAAAAATGTAAAAAAGGAGAATGAAAAAGAAAAAAACTAGGAGAAAAGAATGTTTGAAAATGTTTTTTAAATACCAAATAAGTCTGGAGTCCCCCCTAAAATTTGACTTTTCTCTTGTCCCACCCCCCCCCCCAATGACCAAATTGAATCTCAAATAAAACAGAATGAAATTTAAAATTCATTTTTTGGTATTATTTTTGCACTGATGTCTACTGTAATTGTGGGACCATTTTTTAATTGACATAATATTTTAAATGATAATTAATATCCACAACAACCCTGTTAGCAGACCCTTTTTTAGCTGGCAGAAGAAAAAGAAAACAGTGAATCACATGATACGCTGGAATTAACATCATCAAACAGTTTTCCAAAAGAATGTGTACAGCAAAGCTATGTCCTCTCTTCTATTTTTCATGTTTTCATAACATCGTCTCACTATACTCATGCAACCCTGTTATGCATATAATCAGGATAATTCTTTAGACTTTTTTCTTGACTTTTTTTTCCATCAATAAGTCTGTCCTCTTGGTCAGCAGTAACAGCTAGCTAAATATCTAGCTTCTACTGCTGACAAAAAGCTAACATTAACATGGATTAGCAACCCTGTTACTGTGATTAGAGTAGGGCTAGTAAACAACAAATTAAACATGGAATAAAAATGGTACCATTGATGTGAAAGCTGAACCAATCAAGCCTTTTATAGTTTACCTATTATTGACAAATATGTAGCAGAAATTTGTAAAAGAGAAGGTCTATTTTACAAAAAATTTGAAGTCCAAATGTCCTCCAATTCTGGAATGAACAGCCTATAATTCAGAACTTTTGTGGAATCATTCCATCCCTCTCTCAGTCTGTTGGTACTCTAAACCTTCCCAAACTTTTCAGTCCCCAAATGACTCATGACCTCCACCTAGTAGCCAGAGGTGGATGAAGCATACAAATGTTTCGTGCAACTGTGTCCTCGCAGTGAAAGGCCAATCCAAACACAGGCAGAACACACACATACACACACACACACACACACACACACACACACACACACACACACACACACACACACACACACACACACACACACACACACACACACACACACTCAGGCACGCATGCACAAACCCACAAAACAGCCCAGCAACCATAATATTATTTTATAGCAATATACGGTAGTAGCAGAATACATCTGTCAAAGTAATCTCAAGGATCAACTTTAGTACTGACAGTTATTTTATTAAAAAAAACTTTTGTAACCATCATGGCCAAAATATGCTACGGTGTTTTTGAATATGAGCATGTATCATTCTGTAAGTGGTGACAGTAGCATACAGTCTGTGGCGGCCAATATTTTATGAGTAATGTAAAAGACAGACTCAAAGCTCTTCTCTACACAGAAACAAATCATTGAAAAGATATCCTCCAGAAGTCCATTTTATATGGTTAGTGGTACTAAGGAGAAAATAGGAGAAGACAAAAGTGTTAAAGACCGAGTTGAAATGCATATGGTAACACAACAAGCTGATCTTAACCTGAATTTTTCAGTCAAACTAAGAGTATCGTGTAGGGAGATGTAAAACTGAGCACCCATAGGAGCTCATCATGCTTTGGAATATTCATGTCTTCAATAAAAATCTCACAGGTCGTCAGTAGAAAGAGGCAAAGCTAGAAGTAATGCATATCAAGAATTGCTAAAAACCCTGGGGCAGTATTTTAAGCATTCTCTGGGATATTTAGGAGTCCAAACAGATAAAAACAAGAGTTTGCAGCTTAGTGAAGCGTATTTGTTGTACTCATGTTTCCAAAGACAGCTGCAGTCTGACATCAGCGGTGTATTTCACATTTGGTAATAAACAACTCAGTAATCAAGTTATCACTCAACACAAATCCTATTTGTACAAACACAACTGCTGTTGTGGGAGTAAATAAAAAGCTGAGAGTCATCAGCACTGGCATGGAAATTAATATTGTGTTTATAAATATTTCACAGGCAGAGAATTAAATATTTGGTTAAGGCCACACATTTCTGACAGCAGAATAGCAGCCTGGAACATGTGGAAGACAAACTTCTAAGAACAAATCCAATTAAGACCAAATCTGTGACACCAAGAAAGCAGCGGGATAATATCAGTGGTTTATCTTAAATTTGATGCCACCCCAAAGAGTGACCAAGTTGTAACTCAGAGCAAATGGCATCAGGATTAGTAGGGGTAAACAGCAGTTTTTAGTGGGACAGAAAGCTGTGAAACATCAGGACAGGCATACTGATGCTGTGTTTAGGTCATAGATGTGTGACAGCTTATGAACTGGTGGAAGACAAACTTCTAGCAGAAAGATAAGAACTAATCCAATTAAGAGCTCTATCTGTGGCACCGAGTCATTATTCAAGATGGCCAATTAAAATAGCAGAGATGACAGAAATGAAAACAGAGTTCAAATCCAGAAATAGAACAGCAGCCAGTCAGCTTCCACAATAATCAATGGTCTCTGTGACAGCAGCTGATTTGGTGCTATGAACAAAGAAACCCAGATCAGAATCTTCCAAAAACACAGTTGCTGTTTAAGAAGTAAATACAATCATTTTTCAAAAGTCTTTCTAATGAACAGAAGCTTTTCAGAAAGCCCAGAATGAAAAGTAATGGAGGAACGACTATTTATATGTGGCTTCAACACGATAAGCTAACACTGTTTCCATGAAAACGTACATTTTTATTCATGTGCTAATATAGATGCACAAAGGTTTTCTAATCATCAATGATCCTTTCAGCAGCATTAGCTAACACAATGTAGCATTAGAACACAGGAGTGATGGTTGCTGGAAATGTTCCTCTGTACCCCTGTGGAGATATTCCATTAAAAGATCAGCCGTTTCCAGCTAGAATAATCATTTACCACATTAACAAGCACTAGACTGTATTTCTGATTTTAAAAAAAGCCTTTTTTTTCAAAAATAAGGATATATATACACACACACACACACACACACACACACATATATATATATATATATACATATATATATATATATATATATATATATATATATATATATATATATATATATATATATATATATATATATATATAAAACAACTAAGAATCTTTGTGAAGATCTTTGTGAAGTTACACAATCAGACTTGGTAAAGCCTGATAGTAAAGTGCTGGTAAAGTGTAATCACAGATCTGGATCTTTGTGTTGTATATCTTTAGAGATTAAAGCCTAATCCTCTTAAACTCCTCTTTATGAATCAATTAAATAACTCTTTAGACATTTTGAACTAATGGTTTGCCCTAGAAGTCTTGAAACATGGCTGTTTGAGCTGTAATAAAGTCACAGAAATACAATTATTCTGTTGGGTTACTATGGCATCCATACAAATACGCCTGTCAAAGCACCTATAGATGTATAATTCCATTTTTACGGGCTTACGAAGGACGCTACTATGTATTTATATTTAGCAGCTGAAGCACACACATTTTACTCCTGCTGTTAAACTTCAATAATGAATGTCACAGAAATCCGATACTGATGATTACAAAACTCTTTCTCATATTCAAAGCTCGAATTATTACGGCACAAGAAAGAGTATTTCTGAAGTAGACGTCAGCCAGAGCTTTCTAGATCATCCAGGTCATCTGGTGCTGGCCTTTTAAAAATATCAAGGGTCAACTCTAAAACTATAGAAGTACCTTTATATTTTTACGCTCCTGTGAACTGCATGCCAGAGGATCTGAAATGTGTTCTGTCAGTTCCTTTGCTGCTAAACAAAAAAACCGTTGTACTGGCTATGACAAAAGCCCATCATGTCTGTACTAATATCTTTTGTTTCATTGTGTATCTTAACATGCTCTTAGTACATTCTGAGCAAATAAAATTCACAATAGGGTTATGAAGGTTCATCCTCCTTATTTTTAGTTGCACTGAAGAATTGGAGGCCACGTAGAGTACAGGCCTTAGAGAATTCTGTTTTACTGAGGTCAAATATAATTTACTATGTGTCAAACGAGTACACCTTGAGAAGTTCATTATCTTGTGAACAAAGAAAGGTACACGGTAAAAACAAAGTCCTTGTGAGACTTTTTTATATTATTTTTTTGGCCTTTCTTCAGCTTTTTTTATTGATAGGCACAGTGAAGGAGAGACAGGAAATGAGGGAAGACATGCAGCAAAGGGCCACAAGCAGGAATCGAACCCGGGCCGCTGCGTAGGGACCAGCCTCTGTACACTGGTCACCCGCTTAACCCCTTGAGCTATACGGACACCCAGTTGTGAGACTTTTTTAATGTGTGGTTCCAAATATTGCCTGTGACTTGTTTCAGTGTCTAAAATTTGGTTCCCCAATTTAAACATTAAAATATTTTTTACGTCCATGCCCTGTAAAATGACATATTGATGTGACGATGCTGAAAAAGGCCGGAACTGGTTGAAAAGTGACATGAAACTTGTATGTTTTCTTGACCCATCTATCCACCCCAACCTCCTCCATTGTTGTGATACATTCTCCCTGTCAAAGACACTATGACTGCTTGAATATTGCGTAACTTTGTTGTGTTGTTTCAGAGAACATGCTAACAAAGGCAAAGCTCTTTTTCGTCTTCAGAGGACAGTCTCAGAGAGTTAGAGCCTTTATCAGTCAAAGAAATGATTGCAATATATGACACATCTGTGATTAAAAATGATGTAAATGCCCATTTTTCAGATGATCTCAAACTGTGTTTTTTCAAATATTTCTGCCTTCCTCCTGCACGGACTGCCTTGTTTACCCACAGACAGTAATTGCTTTGCATAATGAATTTCTCACAGTTTTTATGTGTTCCTGATACAAGATCATACACACCATTTTGCTCTAACATTCAACATTTTCCTTTTGTGTTCTTGTGAAACAAAAGGAAAGAAAAGCCCTGGCACAGCACATAAAAAATTCAGCAAAACAAAGAGCAGCTTTCTTTGTGTTTTTGTAATTTCCTGTACAGTGCTAGGTTTTAAGGTTATTTGTATGCGTATTAAGGGTAGAAACAATGATTTCCTCCCAGGACTGAGATCACTTTGTAGGCTGCAGAAAGACAGAGAGCATTAATTATAAACTCGCAATTTATTAATTTCTTAATGACACCCCTGTGGGACATGAAAGGAGAGATAAATTACTGCAATAAAGTCATAGCCAAAGGCTTTGACCAGTTTTCCTCGAGAAAGTATCTACATTCTTTCCAATTAGTGAGGTGAGACAAAATGTGCTTTGCAAGGAAAATAGAATGAAAGAAAGAAAGAAAGACAGAAATACATCAATCAGCTGCAAAGTTAAAGGGGACCTTCTGAAGTTCACCGGTTTTGAGCTCGCGCCAAAACACCGGTTTCGCGGGCTGACGCTTTGTCTCGTGCGCTGGTTCTGTGATTATTTGTCTGCTTTCAGCTTCTCACTCTTCTCTCCCTTAAATGTAGCGCTGTGTGCACCGGTTGCTGGGTTGGAGAGTGGTCGGAGAAGGCGTGGCTGGGTGGTCACGTGGCCAGGTTGCACTGTTGGTCTAGGCGGGTGTTTTAAAACATATACACACATGTCCGGTAACATGGTGGCGAGGTAAAGTGAACATTAATACAATAATGCAGGGTTCCAGTGGGAACCTGCTTTTCTATGGGTGGGGGTGTGACGGCCCCATCCTGCTGCCAGTGTGGTGGTACTAATACTGTATGTGCTTTGTCTTTAAGGAGCTGACAGCAGGAGGCGACCGAGGACGGTTTGGGGTCCTGTTTGACTTCTGGTTCTCGGGGATAAAAGCTGGCTTCCGCTGTTGAGCTGCGGTTCGCTTTGGCACGCGCATTGGGACGCGCACCGGAGCTGACTAGTGGAAGAGAGTTGGGCTGTCTGGCTGCCTCGGGGCTCTCTCTCTCCTTACATTGACTCTGTGGTTGTTGGGGGTGCAGCCCATGTGGCTGGGCTGTCGTTGCCATCTGCTTGCTTTTACTTATAAATAAACTCTCTGATTTTGGGCTTTAAAATGTTCTCCCTGGTTGTTTCACTGCATCGTTTACGGCCTTTGGAGCCGGGGTCGTAACAATTTCCAACAGATGAAATCGTTAATAATACCGAATTGCACAGGGCTGCACTCACTTCTGTGGCATACTGTACATTAAAATATTGTAGGTTCACAATAGATAGGAAGAGTATTTAAAGGTGATACTAGCATCTTTATGAACCAGTAAGAATGCAGACATTTTAATGCTAAAGCAAACATGTCACAAACTCTTCAATTCAAAATCTCCACTACTGCAGTTTTTCACATTTAAATTAAAATGAAGAGTGGAAAACGAATGAAAGGGGATGAGGTAGACGTATTGATTTGGCAATAATTTGCTTTTAAAAAGAACAAAGTAATGCAGCTAACACAGTAAAGAGCTTTTTAAAGCGTTATTTCAGTTAGACACTGTAACCGAATAAAGACAGTCTAGGAGCTCACCCCATCGCTGAAATAATGTCCCTTCATTACTCCAGTAAATGATTACACATCCGTTCTCTTCAAATCAGAGATCCGCCACCGATACGAAATACATGAAAAGGACAAACCTCTGCAAGTTGTGTTTCTGAATAAAAGTGACTGATTGAGCAATAGAGAAACACATTCAGTAGATGCAAAACAGGAAACGGAGAAATAAAGAGAACAAATCAGAAGAGAACGGCTGGAGAGTCTTTAAATGACTAAGAAAGCCATTTCCATGATTCCCTCAGTACAACGCTGTTCACAAAACCTGGATGCAAGCATGACTACCAATGCACTTTGATGGAAGCTTAATATCACTTGGGTTACATTTCATATAAGTTAATTGTTTTAACCTAATTTTTTTATTTAAAATCTGAACCAAATTCTGATTATGTGCAATTTCAGAACATTCCACCTACTGCACTGCTAAAAAAAAAAAAAAAAACATTGCACATTTAATAGTATTTTAGTATTTAGTGTATTTTTTGCAACTAATTTTCTTTGAAGTGAGCAGTTACACATAATTGCAAGAAATAAAGGGAAATTCAAGATACCAGGTGGTCTGAATAAAGTAGAAATATTTTATTCAGGCATGAATTACACCTGCAATAAGTGTTTCAATAGGAGCTTTTGTGAAGGTGTAGAAGAAAAAAGTTTTACGCACAGACTGGTGAGAAGAGTGGGGAAAGCTGCAGAACATAAACCCTGAAGACAGCAGCTCATCGCGTATTCGAGTGTGGATGGTTAATGACCCTGTGATTTTTCACTATGGAACAAGCTTAGCTATTCTTCTCTCTCTGGACAGATAGATTTATTGACACCTGTCCTCCTGGGATTAGAACAATCCTATTATTGCTGCATGTTAGTGTGACACTCACATACACTGTGGCTTAACGCTGGATATAGTACATCATTTCAGGGTGGGGGAAAAAAACAGATTTTGTAAAGGTAATCCATCCAGATCTTTACATTCACACACACACACATGCAGTGCTTCAGACTGCAGACAGACAGAAGATGGATGATCGATGGTGCTCACAACACAGTCTGAAGAGAAATTGTCTTTAAAAGAGACATGGCAATTTTATGACAGGTCACTTGTGCTGCTTCTCTGACTGACATTTCGAACCCGGAGCCCCAGGCATGAGCTTAAAATAGAGCACCTGTGGCGTGGAGATTGCGGCAGGATTAACTCTAAACAATGGACTGGCGAATCTGTCTTTCAATATAGATGATGAGGAATGAAACAAAGAGGCAGGATTCTATTACATTGCATTACCTCACACACCTGTGACGACTGCACAGGAAATCTGTCATTAAGGTCAAACACTAGAAAAATCCTTCGGACTGATCTTCAGAAATAATGACTCTCTTCATGGCTTATTATTGTACGAATCTGTGTCTTTCTTTCATTAATCCTATTCATTCATTTCTTTATATCTGCTCTGCCATCAACTAAAATGAACTACCCCATCATTCTGTTTGAGTGAGTTACAGGTGTGTTGAAAGGACGGTTGTTTCTGTTTAATTAAAAGGCTACCATTTACACCAGCATGTTATCACAATTAATTGCTATAGTATGCTGTACGAGGTTAAGTTTAGACTGATCAATGAAAATAACAAGCCTAGAGCAGCTAATATTTCTCTCTAAGCATCGACGCTTCTTTGAATGATCACTTCAGAAAAATCATTTTCTACCAACCCAATACAATAGCACCGTTAGCAGTATGTCTTAAGGTACAAGCTGGTGTGTCCGGTCCATTCTCTATACACCGCTTAATCCTCGTTAGGGTCGTGGGGAGCTGAAGCCTACACCAGCTGACTTAGGGTGAAGGCAGGGGACACCCTGGACAGGTCACCAGTCTATCACAGGGCTACACATAGAGACAAACAATCACACTCACATTCACACCTACGGACAGTTTAGAGTGGCCTATTAACCTCAGCATGTTTTTAGACTGTGAGAGGAAGCCAGAGTACCCACACATGCACAGGGAGAATATACAAACTCCATGCAGAAAGATCCTGGGAAGGTAGAGATTTGAACCAGGGAACTTGTAGCTGCAAAACGAAAATACTAACCACCAAGCCACTGCACAGCCCTATGGAAAACACATAAACTCATATTTCTTTAAGAAATATCTTGCTGACTGTGGTAAAGCACTGCCATTTCTTCAACCATGAGGATGACATTTCAGAATTTTGATTGAAATAAAACAACTACTGGGTAGATAGTCACTACATTTATCAGACACATGCATGTCCCTGTCAGGATGAATTGTTTTTACTTAATCTAGTGTCATCATCCAGTTAAATTTGTACACAGGCACATACTAGCATGCCAATACAATAAATTAAGATAGCAAACTTTTAAACATGGATATTTGTGTTAATCACAAAGCATCACTGTGCCCCAAACCCACCAGAGTGTGAAAACAGAAGGGTTCAAAGGCTCAAAATTTTAACTTCTATCCAACTAAAGGCAGCATTCTTCTGTTAACTATTCACAAAAACAAAAAAAGCAATGCAGTGGTGAGCATGCAAGTTTACTTTTTACCTCTCTGTGGAGTCCAAGACATAAACAAAAATGACTTCACGTGTTCACATTGTTGGAGAAAGTTATGCTCCTATTTATACAGTGTTTGCAAATGAGCAGGCCATTTGTCCGCTTCAGAGAGCTGGCATACACAGTAATGAGGAAGAAGTGGTTGAGGCGATGCTACGTGATTTGTTTGCTTCCAGAGTCTGCACTGTTGGTGCTGGTAAAGTGCAGACAATAGTGTTGCTACTGAGTTTTCCAAATGAATTTTTTTTTATGTTTGTTTGTGGTCTTGAATCAAACTATATTTAGTGTATTTCCTTTTAGAATCTAAAAACCTTTTGAGTGACTGTGGCAACTGAGATCCTTTAATGCACTTTCATACAATCACATAGTTATTTACGCTTGGTGATTGGCCCAGCTACTTTTGTTTTAATACTGCATATTATTATTGGACAGTTTGTAACATATACTAAAATGCAGACTGTGGCCCCTGTATGCCACTGCAATTTTTTTGTTTTAATTTTTGGCAACTGTGAAAAATTAATCAGTGTCCAATATGCAGTGAACTGGCATGGTAGTGGTCATTGGCCCTACGCTTGAAAAAAAAAAAAGCAAATGCAGGATGTATACTGACACACAGTATTTATAATTCCTTAGAATTTACATTATGTAATAAACTGGGACAGATCTGGTGAGCTTTAGTATTGTCCATTAATACCATAAGCGGTTATTGGCAATTGAATGTCTATTTCATGTTCAGTGTTTTTTTAAAGTGGCCTTTAAATATACAGTTTGATTGGTGTCCTTCTATGGACATTTGTATTCTCCTTTGATAAACAAGACACATGCTCGTAATAAACGACAAAACAGACAAAACTGGGCTATTCACAACAACAGTAATCACTGAAACACTGAGTAATTAAAAAGTATAAGTCGGGGGATGAATACGAGAAAAATTCCAAGTCACTGAATATTACTTAGAGCAAAGATATACCCTTCATTAGAATGGGAGGAATGTGGCACATTCCTAAAGCAGGTTGTTGTCAAAAACTGAGTGTGACCAGGCCAGAAAGAGACGACTAAGAGAGGCCACCAAGACACCTATGACTCCCTAAAGGTGTTGCAAGATTCAGTGGCTGAGATGGGAGACAGTTCATATAACAATTGTTGTCTAATTTCATTAGTCAAAGCTTTATGACAGAGTGGCAAAGAGAAAGTCACTGTTGAAAAAACTTCATATTAAATATCGGAAAAACTTTTCAGATACTGAAGTCAAGTGGAAGAAAGTTCTTTGGTCTTTGGAGCTTTTTGGCTATCAGACCAGACACTATATTTAGTGGACTCCAAATACTGCACGCCATCTGAAACACACTGTCGCCACCATCCTGAAGCATGGTGGTGGCAGCATCATGACTTGGGAATGCTTTTTGGAAGCAGGACGTGGAAGGCCTACAGAGGAAGAGGGTAAAACGAAAGCATTAAAATAAAAATGAATCCTGGGGGACAACCTGATGCAATCTGCTGTGACGCTGTGACTTGAGAGCAGATTTGTCCTGAAACAAACAACCAAAGGAATACAGAATACTGTTTACAGGCAATCCACCAAGCCAGTTTTTGGTGTTTTCCTTGAGACTCAGTTCAAAAGTTTGGGGTCACCCAGACAATTTCATGTTTTCCATGAAAACACTTTTTTTCATGTGCTAACATAATTGCACAAGAGTTTTCTAATCATCAATGAGCCTTTCAACACCATTAGCTAACACAATGTAGCATTAGAACACAGGAGTGATGGTTGCTGGAAATGTTCCTCTGTACCCCCAGCCCGATCTCACGAGGATTCGTGAAACTGTCACGTAAGTTTTAGTTTCGGTTTCGTGCGCACCAACACGATTTCGTCATGTTTTTCGTGCCGCTCACCACGAAATGCGCACCAATGTATTTTAAACGGCGGACTTTTCGTGCCACTCAGAACGTATTTCAAAAGAATGTGTATATTATATTTTTAATGTAAAACCGCGGCAAATCCAACGCTATATTTTGCATGACATCGTCCCTAAACATAACCCTAACCATAATCCTAACCATAACCATAACCATAACCTAACCATAAGCCGGTGGTACACTTACCAATTTGCATAGGAATTTCAAGAATGTCCGGCGGCCGGCGGCCGCAAACGCGATCACACAAGCAGTAAACGCCGATGGACAGCTTAGATCGTCATGAATCCGCCGGTATAAACCACTTTCAGATGTGATTACCACAGCGAAAAACATTTCGTGGTGAGCGGCACGAAAAACATGACGAAATCGTGTTGGTGCGCACGAAACCGAAACTAAAACTTACGTGACAGTTTCACGAATCCCCGTGAGACCGGGTTGGTACCCCTATGGAGATATTCATTAAAAATCAGCTGTTTCCATCTAGAATAGTCATTTACCACATTAACAATGGCTAGACTGTATTTCCGATTAAATTAATGTCGTCTTCATAAAAAAAATTGCTTTTCTTTCAAAAATAAGGACATTTATGAGTGACCCCAAACTTTTGAACAGCAGTATGTACTTTGATATCTATATGTTTTGCCATTAGTCTAGAGAGTAAGAGCACTAGATTTTGAGCCAGCTAGGTCTCTGATGTTTGTCTGTGCTGCCTGAGGCTGTTCTCCCCTTTCTGTAACCTTTTCTGACCAGAACCTGTGAGTTCTAAACTCTCAACCTGCATGACATTTATCCGCTCAGCAGATTGTACTGTACCATGTAAAGCCGTGATGAAGACAAGACAGAGACTGGAAGATGAACATGCACTACAACAACATCAAGCAGGCACTAAACTTTAAGATATCTCTGGACTATAACACTGAGTGCAAATGGGTAAAACTTGAATATTCCTATGTACAAACAACAGCACATGAACACACTCAAGTCATACAGATATTCCTTCTCAATTAGTGATCTGCACAATTATTCACGAAGGACTCCCCACAGAGCCATTTTCTGTAAAGGAGACTCAGAACTACTGAAAACCATGGAGGCTAATAGTGATTCTGTATTATTGTCATCAGTTCTGAAGGTGATTGAGAGCAATTGCTAGAATCCACGAGGAAATCATACCGTAGGATGACAACATTAGAAGCACAGTCATGTTTTCCATTTAAGAAATGTAGAAGAATGGATGCCATGTTAGCGCAAAGTTAAATCTAAATCTTTCTGTCTTAGTGTTCGTTCGGTGCTCCCTATGGGTCGCACACTAGTTTCACAAAGAAATATAGAGCACATTAGTTTGCATTATCTTGTGAACCAGAGCGGTGAAGTGAGTTAATGAGTAACACATCCTATCCATTAACAACAAGACCTTTAGAAAACTGCGTACATTTTCAAATGAAAGTACAGAAATGTAAGCTGATGTGATTTGCATTTACCAGAAAGCAGCCAGGCCAGATAGCTGACCTCTGTGGACAGTTAGTGTCTAATGGTAACTGTATTACAGGCTCTGTTAGCAAAAATGTCACTGCAAGTTTTAATGAATGGCAGTATTGAAGGCATGGCTGCATTTCTTAATAATTTATAAACTGCCAATCATAAGTTGAATGTGCAGCATGTAAATTGGTTGAAAGTACGGCTTGCAGGTTGTTGGTGAAGAAGTTGTCGAGATAAATCGAATATTACTGTGGAGTCCTGTTTTCTTTAGGCTATGCAGAGTACTGTGCAAACATTTTAAGTGATAAAAAGAAAGTGAAGCCGCTTTCAAAATCAATTTGTTTCACACAAAGTTTCATAGAAAAAATAAATCAAATCGATATTTTGTCTAACCACCCTTTACCTTACAAACAGCAACTGCAGGATTTCTTGTTCTTCTTGTCACTGACCAAATGTTTTTAAGACTCCAACTGTATGTTTGCACTCGTCATGTTGCAGAGTGTGTTTGTGACTCTTATGCCATTATAAATAAGAAGTACTTTACATGTTATGACAGGAGAAATGCTGGGTGTCTGCCTGCATTAATTTCAGTGTGCGGAAAGAACAAATTGGTGTGATATTGATTTGTTGTATATTTATTATAAAGAAAAAAACAATAACCAATAGGCTGACAGGACATATTTTCATTCAGCAGGATGTTGCAGACCACATGTTAAATGAAGCTAGTTAAAAGGAAAACAGAGGAGTCTAAAGGGAGAACAAGAAGCTTTTGCCACACACGGTGGTAGCATCCAGTTTGAACAATTAATAGACCTTTTAATAACAATTTGAAAAGATAATTAGCATCTTGTTTAACCATCCTGTTAGATTAGTTTCTCAGGAACAGCAATGATCTCCCTGGGGCATTTACAATTATCCAAAAATGTCAGAAACCAAGAAATCCCAATAAACATTGGTTTATATCTCCTTAATAATGCAGTTACTAACCATTCCAATCAATATTTAATACAACGGTGTTCTTTAACTCTCACAGATCGTTGTTCAATAGGGATAAGTCACTTGTTTTCCATAAAAATAAGGCATGTTAAAACTTGTTTAATTTACAATTATATACAAATAAAATACAATAGTTTTGCATGACATTGAATTTTCAAAAATTTTATTTCAGATTTTGATTTTTTTTTTCTTTTTATGGAGTTGCTAAATTAACACAAGACACTTCTTCTGTTCAGGATAGGTTTGCAAATATGTGAAATAACCATTTTCATTTTATATGTTGGTTACACTTATTAAGCCAAGCAGACGAAGTTCCATACCGAAAAAATACTTCTACTATTGTATTTGTTTTTTTTTGTTTGTTTTTTTACTATTAAATGGGTCGTTTTGAACCACTACATAACAGAACAAAACATAATGAGTGGTAGAAATGAAGGTATACTTGAGCTTATCTGTTAAGGCTGCAAGAAAAAAAAAATTCACAACACTAAAATGTAAAGAATCTATCTGTTAAACACACAGTTCAGTACTATGATTGATAAAGAGAGTCGAGATGGAGTGTAACATCCAGTGGAGTTAAATGAGTCTGAGCCAAGAATTGTATTGCTTCATTTGCCAATAATGCAGCAGAAAGGGTTGTGATTTGTTTACCTTCATCTCCATTATTCCTTTTATGACCTAAAAGCCTGCTGCAAGATGTGTGTTCTCATATTTGGTCATTATTCATGGTAGCAGAAAACATTCCCATTGTAAACACGTGTCTTGGATGAGACACTGAGTCCTGTGGATAAAGGTTTCAGACACTTCTACCAAAGTGTGGACAAACTCATATCGCCTCCGGACACTGTTGGCGTTCACAGCTTGTACCTGTCCGGATGCATGGACAAGCACTTGATGGACAATAATTGACAATTACAAAAGGTTGTGTTGAATGAAATTAGGGTTTTCCTCCCTGCAATGTTCACAGTGCTGCACACACATACTCAAAGCAAAAGCCATGATTCTTCTTCGCTGCAATATGTAGGAGCTGATCCTCACACTTTCGGATGTAACATTCATCAGTGCCGTTAAACTTTCCTTAACCTGCAGTATTTTATTAATTGTCGAGCTTAGTCTGCACTTTTGTTCTTTTACGTTTCACCAGTGGGCATTAGATGTAATGCCGCTATCTTTAATTTATTTGTAATGTATTAAATAGCGCTCTGTTCTTGGTGTTGTGAAGAAGAATTATGGTCTGTAAAGTGTAAAGCCTTACTGCGGCTGCTGCATGTCTACCTAATCATTCTGGAAGGAAGCAATATTAGTTCCAGTGATTAAACACACCAGGAAAGCTTTACGTGGAGTTAATTTGGTTCATTTAAATATAAAACGTATAAAGAGGCTTTAACGGTTGCTTAATTTCACTCCCGAAAAACATTACCTTGTTACATCCATTTTATCACCACCAAAGATGTTGTTTTTTCTCCACTGAACAACACATTATCATGAAATACAGAGTGCACAAACAGGCCAAGAAACTTACTTAGAACCTTCATTGCCCCAATTGGCCCATAAAGGTTTTGAGCCACAGTAATTAAATTAGCAGATGCAAAGGCTGAACTCCTGAAAGTGCATGTACAACAACAGGGAGCTGGGAAACTGTTTTACCTTGGCGGATGGTTTAGAGCCAACTATTCTGAACTCTCTTTCCTCTTAATGATGAATATGTGTCAAAATGGCATGTTGCCTCGAATGGCCCTTTTCCCTATTCAGCTTTAGGTTATAAAACAGAAGCAGGATAATAATCACCTGGAGCCACAGGCGTCTCAGTGACAGAAAATTACATATCATTCCCAGCTGTCTGCCTTTTAGCGCTAAACAATCACCATGTTCACAGTTCTAAATTCGATCACCTCAGGCCCTGTCTCAGTTCTTCAGTGGCTGGTGCACTATTTACCCCCTCAAGTATGCATACCTTCCTTTTAGCCCGGAGCTGTCCGTGATAGTTATCAGATGAGTCTCCTGGGATCTCACCTCCCCACAGCGTCACCCCCACGATGGTGTAAGTGATGCCCATCACCACCAAGGGCAGCAGGTAGATCAGAACGGTAACTATGATATGATACCTAAGAAGAAAGTGGGAAAGTGGAGTGAATACATAATGAAGTATTTTTATAACATTTTAAACACAGTATTAACCTGCTAGGCCTTGTGTAAGCTTGGTTCTTGTTGCAAATGATGAACAACTGAGGATCCGAATTGCAAATGTGAAGTTGACAACCAAAATGCCTTCAAATGTGCCCCTTTGATCACTTGCAATGTTGCTACGATTCAGTTTCACTAAGGAAACCCTTCAGCAGTAAGACAAAGAATGACAGCTGTGACAAAATCCATTCATATTTGAATTTTTTTCAGGTAGCACTATGAAGAGGTTTTGACATTACTGGGGCTCAGAATGTTTCAAAAACATTCTTGTTTTCTGGAGAAATTGACACTTCCGTTTTTCCACTTATGAGTGCACCTGCTGCAGCCTTCCAACAGTGATATGCAGTAAAAAATATTTGAAAACATACTATAAACTAGTGAGTGTAACATACCATTTTCAATGCAATTAGCCACTTTGGGTTTTTTTGCTAAAATTTAAATAAGAAGCTCTTTACCACTCTCATGCCTGAATGGGGGCTGCACAGTGAGGTAGTGGTTAGCACTTTCGCCTTGCAGCAAGAAGATCCCCGGTTCAAATCCCAGGGTGGGCCTTGGGATCTTTCTGCATGGAGTTTGCATGTTCTCCCTGTGCATGCGTGGGTTTTCTCCAGGTACCCCGGCTTCCTCCCACAGTCCAAAAATATGCTGAGGTTAATTGGTTACTCTAAATTGTCCGTAGGTGTGAATGCGAGAGTGATTGTGTGTCTGTATATGTAGCCCTGCGACAGACTGGCGACCTGTCCAGGGTGTCCCCTGCCTTCGCCCGAGTCAGCTGGGATAGGCTCCAGCACCCCCTGCGACCCTAGTGAGGATAAAGCGGTGTATAGAGGATGGATGGATGGATGTCTGAATAGTAAATGTAAAATTACAGCCTGCTAGCTTAGCTTAGCATTAAGGCTGAAAACGAGGAGAACCCACTTGTGTGACTATTATTTTTTTCAACTGTATAACTCTGCTCAGCTCAGTTTAAAAAAAAGCCTGATGCTTAAATTGAAAGAATTTATAGTTATTCCGTCAAGGAGCATGGAGGTTATGTGACGATCAGCATATGTTTGTCCTTCCGTCTGTTTTTCTGTTTTCAACATAACTCAAAAACGGATTTGGATGAAATTTTCAGGGAAGATGAGAAATGCCACAAGGACCAAGTGATTAGATTTTGGCAGTGATGCGGCTTATAGTCTGGACCCATGGACTTGTTAAGGATTTCTGTATCATTGCGAGGTAGCATCACGGTGTCACTGTAACCATGACAACAACTGAACACTACGTCAGCTGCCTGTTGACGATCACATGATTGTGATCCTACTGCAAATCGACTGGTGCGGACTAATTGGGACCTATCCTTCCAAAATGATACAAGGAACAATTGATTAAATTGTGGGGGTGTTTCCGAGGCCCATCAATTCCTGCATATGTAGGCCACGCAATTCAGTATCTGTACATAACGTACACATACATAACACATGCCTGTGCTCAGCGTTAGGTAATTTTGTTTGTGGGTGCATCTATATTAAATGGCCACATTCTATGTTGCTGTGATTTCTGCCATGAAATTTTTCCAGATTTTAGCCATCAGAAATGATACGACTGTGCTCTCTGAATGCTTTTCTTGTTTATACTACATTCATCACATTAATGTATATTGAGCCAAACAGTGTAAATGACCTACACTTGAACTCAGACAAGTCCATGACAACGGATAGAGTCTTGCTTTGTATCCTTGTTCTGTGGAACATAATGCTCTGACTGTAGCTCATTTTTATTCTGCAATGGGGGGGAAAACATTCTGACTTGTTCTGTATTGCTTTAAACCAGTAACAGTCATCTTGGGTGGGGCTAAGTGAAGGGTGTGGTCCAAAATAGTGATGGGCAAAATTGCTTTGCATGCACTCTGTGATTAAAATCAATAACCCACCAAAAACAACAACAAAAAATAACAGGAATGTTTAATTGAATGATTCAAATCCTCGACCAAACTTGAAATTGTTGGTACCCATAGTGAAGAAAACACAGATAGTTCAAAGAGAGGACAAAGCGGGCTGAAATGAGCGGCCAAGGGATCCTACATCATACATCCGGTGAGTCAGACTACAGCAACTATGACTCAGGTGAAAAACACTAATCCATTAACTCTGTTATCTGAAGTTTGGTGAAAACAAGTCAACACTTCTCACATGAACGTGTCTTTTGCCTTGCGAGGCCAGGCCACATAGCAGATGGTCCTGCTGGGGTGAGCTTTGATGGTGGAGTAGTAGCAGAGAGGGAAGGCCAGAACCACAGCCAGACTCCAGATACATATGATGACACCCGTGGTGACCTTCGCTGACAGACGAGGCTTCAGAGGGTGGATGATGGCCATATACCTACAGGACAGAGGGTGGGAGGTTAGACATCGCACATTTAATTACCCATTGATTCACTGATTTGATCTTGAGATTCTCTTGAAATACACCATAGATTTCACAAGCTAGACGTGGCCTTTTATTTGTCAATTTCCCTGTTCAGTGTTCACACTCCTGATCTGTTCCATTTAAAGGATTTTCAGTGGCCTTAAGCTGTGAAACTAAACAGTAATTCACAAAAAAGGCAAAAGATAAGAAAAAGTAAAAATTTCGCCTCACATTTATCCCCACAAATGGATGAGTCAGGCAATTATACTGACAGTTACATTTAATTCTGTGCAAGGCAACCTGCTCAAGATCAATTAAAAACTTTTGTTTGATTTCAGGGAAACTGGTGGACGATTCATTCATTCAAAAAAGAAGAAAAACTAATGAAATATTGTTTGAGTGACACACTGAGGCACTTAAAACTGGCAGGAAATTGCCAACACTTGCACCTAAGTCAGGATACTACGTGGTTTTCTGATCACACAGGCTTACAGCCGCTAATTTAATCTTTATAATAAGGTAAAGGATGGGCTTTGTCCCATCACCTCAGTGGCTGGAACTCTCTGGGAGACAACAACAAAGATGCTCCGTCTATTCACCAGTAATTGCTTGGAACTTATCTCTTCTCACTGACCCTCGTTAGATGCCCAATCAAGTGTGTACCAGAGCAGCAGAGCTATTTAGGATCCTACAAGCTTGTACAATGGTGGCTGAGTTAACAGGCTTTGAGTCCATGAATAATAACCACAATGGAACACGTGTAGCAGTTGAATAAGTCCAAAAAGATTACACACACACATGCACGCACACACACACACACACACACACACACACACACACACACACACACACACACACACACACAGACACACACACACATTCCTTTTCGGTACCCACACGCATCGAAGCACATTTACAGCGGCACCAACAGCAACTGGGCATCATCACAGAGACTTTCCAGCAGCAGAATAATCAATCTTTTCATGTATTTTTTGATAACTTGGAAAGCTGTCGTGGCACAGGCTGCACAGGAGAGAGCTTTCAGGCAGTGTACTATTTTGGAGCCATGTCACAGCAGTGTGACATTACCAAGTAAACAGCCACTGCCTCACCGCCTATTGTTTAACCAGCAGAGATTACAGTGGATGAGACGTCCATCAGAAGCAGCCAAACACTACATGCACAGGTAAATGTCAAGCATTGGCTCTGATGTCCACAGAGGAGAAGAAAACGTTTGTTTGAGTTGGTGTCAGCACACCAGACACACGGATGTCTTCAAAGAAGCTACAGCAGTCACATTGCTAATATCAAGCCACTCCTGAATCAGAGACGTCAGAAGATCTTACCCGAGTCGAGGAGAAAAAGGACCAGACTGTTGCTCGGTGATGCAAAGTCCTCTTTTCAGATAAAAGTAAACTTTACATTTTATTCGGAAATCAAGCTCCTACAGTGTGGGGAAAGATTGGAGAGGCTCAGAATCCAAGACGGATGAAATCCACTGTCATGTCATCTGCTGGTGTTGGTCCACTGTGTTTTATCAATGCCAAAATCAATGCAGCTTCTACCAGGAGATTCTAGAGCACTTTCATCAATCATGACAAGTTTCATGGAGATGCTCATTTCCTCTTCTGGCTGTACTTAACACCTGCAAAACAGAGCTGGAACCGCCACCAAATAGTTTGCTGAACATGATATTACTGTGCTTGATTGGCCAAACAACTCCCCTGACCTGAACCCCATATGGGATATTGTATAAATGAAGAAGAGAAACACCTGACCTAACAACACAGACTAGCTTAAGGCCGCCATCAAAGCAACCTGGGCTTCAATAGAACCTCCACAGTGCCACAGGCTGATTGCTACATCAATGCAGTAATTAGTTATAAAAGAGCCCCAAGCAAGTAGGAAATATTCTAACAGTCTGGGAAAATTGATTTTTGATCTTCATGAGCTAAAAAGACCAAAAAAAAAGGTATAAACATACTTTGCTATATGTGTAATGAATATAGAAGATATGAAAGTTTACATTTTTGAATGAAATTACACAAAAAATTACATTGTTTTCATTTTTTGAGATGCACTAGTAAATATATTTTGTTTATAAAGTATGAGATATGGTAGACGTCCCATGCTGTGACATCGTTAACATTCACTTACTGTTACCTCTCACACAGAAACCTGCGTTTCTTTTGCTGCAGTGCCCAAGGAAAAGCACTTGGCAGCTGAGAGAGTCAGCAGGAAGGACAAATTCACAGATGATCACGAACTGTGGCCTCATGCCATTTCAAGACATCAGAGCAGAGACAGCACCATACTGGGGTTACGAGAAACATGACCGGAGGTTACATCTACATCATGTAGGTCATGCCGATGTTCTCTGTCTCCGGACACAGTTGACAAAATTGAATGGACACTGCAGACCAAAAATACAAACACATGGAAGTTGCTGTAGAGGAGCCAAAACGAGCATGGCCCCAGGAAGTGGATTGTTCCGTTTGTGTGTCAAGGAGAAGTACTGGAAGAGGAAAACACCTCACACAACATGGGAACACACTGTGACACATGTACACGAGCTGCAGATACACACTGTTTCTGCTTCTACGGGCGTTTTGTTTTCATTATGTGGCCGCCTGTGGCTGCTTCCTTCATCTGTTTAATCCCTTTATTCAAACATTATGACGTATGACGGTCCACTGATCAGTATCAAAGCACGGATGATAGTGTTGACTGCATCCTCACATTACTGGAAACCACAGGGGCAGGCGAAGACACAAACAGATGGAGAAACCCCCCCCAGAAAAAGAGAAAGAAAATGTGTGTAGAAGCAGAGATGGGCTATAGTTGGAAAGCCAGAGTCAGAGCATTTAAAAGCATGAGGAAGAGGCTGATCTTAGGCACACTTAGAGTCATTAGCTGTGCTTCAGACTGTGATTGATCTGCAGTGAAACAAAGACTAAATACGTAGAAAGGGCCCACGGTGTGTGAGGTGGTGGTCACCATGCAGCGCAATAACACTTCCAGAACAATAATGAAAAAGACAAACGAGTAATTACTGATTCCTCCACCAGGAACTGAAATGAATGTAAACTGCAGGCAGATAAAAGTGGAATTATATAACACGGGGGACAAAGCCCAAGTGCCAAGAGAGGAATTAACTTGAAACTGGTGTGGACTCAATGATAAGCAAGTTCTTTGGCGTACTGCAAATGGCTCCACTTACACAAGCCTTCTCAAATGGGCTGAAGTTAGACTTCAAACATGGCACAACACTGATATGAGCTTTTATTTGTGTGGCACAAGATTCAACTTTCCATCAAGGCTACTGGCAGCCAGCATAGTCAAGTGGAATAATCAGGAGCACAATGTCCAGAAACATCAAGCATGAAGCCTTCAGATCAAAGCGTTTGAGTGACAAAGATATTTCAACCTTGTGTGAAGCTTCAAATATTCATGTTCTGCTCATGTGTTCCGGATATTTTTGCTGCTTTGATGATAAAGGTGTGTGGAGGGGAGCCTGTATTAAACTGGAATGTATTCCACTTCTATGGCTGTGAAGGTGCAGCAAATCCTCCCACAGGTTTACCAGTGTGGGATTTTTTCTTTTCTTGAATACAAACAACACCAAATGTTTATCCCAAAATGGAAAGAACTTTAAAGGGATTTTTACTCCTATGATGATAATAATAATGATAAAAATGTGATTCATTTTCCCTTTCAGAACGAATCAGAGCTGGGTTGAGGTGCGTGGTGACAATTTTGCACCTCTTTAAAAACATTATTCCTGCAGCAATTCACGAACCCACCTGTCCACAGCTATGGCAGTCATGGAGTAGATGCTCGCAAACACAGATGTGACCGGGAAGAAGTTGTGGAATTTGCAGTACGCCTCCCCGAAGTACCAGTCCCCGTGCGCAGCGTAGATAAAGTTTATCAAAGTGTTGAACGCGGCCATCGACGCGTCCGAAAACGCCAAGTTTAGCAGAAAGTAGTTGGTCACCGTCCTCATGCGCTTGTGGGCAAGAATGATCCATATCACGATGAGGTTTCCAAACACCGCCACCGCCAGCACGGAGCTGTACGCAATCGACCACAAAGCGATGCGCCACGGCGGCTGCACGAACTGGTTGGTGTAGTTCGTCGTTATGTTGGATCCGTTCTGTGGAGATGCCATCCTTCCTCTGCCTTCCCCCGAATGTAGTGGAGCTCTCTAGTCTAGTTTGATTTAACCGCAGAAGCCGGAGAGTTGGGAGAGGATGGAGGCTCCATGGCGCATAAGTTAATCACCGCTAAGAAAGACAGAAGAAAAAGTGCATCCTCTCCAAGATCCCAGTCTGGAACCGCGCCGCAACTTTGAGTGTGAAACTAATATAGCGCGCTGAAACTGTGGATGATGCTGTGAAGTGTCATTCATTGCCTGTTGAATGTGAGTGTGAATGCGCAGCTTCTCCTCCAGCAGCAACAGGCAGGGCGCCGTGCGCACTCGGTGACGCACAAGTGGCACAAACACTGAATGAGATTGATTGGTACTTGTGGCTGCTGTTCTAAACTTCATGAATAACAGATGGTCCGTCTGTCTCTCTCCGCGGTAGACAGTCATCGCACACTGTGGTCATATCTTCACTAACCTGCCACACAATCTTGTGTCAGCAGCATTTCAGAGGAGACCCAAACAGGATATTGAAATATTGTAGACAGTGTCTCTCTGTTGCTCTTACAAACCATGATCGGAAACACTACAGCTCACTGCTGTCTGATTTTATGTGCATATAACAATCATTTTAGGATGATTTTCTCCTTATGTTTCTCTTATTGCAGTCTTAAATCAGCTCCACAGTGAATCTGAATAAATAGAAGTGTGCAGTGCTGCACCACTCTGCTGACATGAGTGGCTGAGACTGTCCTCCATCAGGCCAACATTCACAACTAATAGGCTAAAGTTCCCTCCAGATATCCAACTGATCACATCAGATAAACCTCTCTCATCTGCTTTCACAGCCGGCAGTGCTATATGTGTGGCATTCACATGCATTCGGAGGCAGATCAAATCCAATCAGTCCAACAGACCTGCTTCCATTCACTTTGTTCTTTGAATTAGCACCTACCCTACCAGGTATCAGTCCACAGGACAGTTTCATTTCACAGTTAATTGGATTCTCCATAAACCTTCACTTTTAACTCAGCTTTATATCAGCCTGAGAAAATAAGCAGCAGTTGGATTTATACTGGTCCTGCATTTAGAAAAGCAAGAGCAGAGATGAGACATCATCACTGTACAGCTTAAAGCTGCACTGCAGTGATTGCAGACCTGTATATAGGTCTTATTCATGGTGTTGGTCATGCAAATTCAGAAATGCTGTAAACCATGTTTATTGAAATGCATCTTCTACGTTTGACAGAGACATAGAGGTGCATAAAAAAAGCTATAAAAGTCTGTTGATAGATTCCATGACATTCTTATGTTCAGAATGGAAGTCCTGTTCCCACAGTTTGCTCTCCGATGCTTCTTACAGTAAGCAAGTAATTATGTCTCGGTAATTTAAAGTGTTCTGTGTGCAGGAACAGAAAGGATGTTACCACTGAATCATTACAAGATGCTAAAATGATGCTGTAGTGATTTAGAACAAGGGCTGTTACACCCAGACTACATAAATCAAACGAGTATTTTGTTCAGCTTTGCAATCCTGCATGTTAATGCTGATTGAAATTCATAACACTGGCAATTTTGAAGTTTTGTCCCCCCGGATATGTAAATCCTGCCAAAACTTTAATAATAAAACACCAGTGTGTGATGTGACAATGTAGCATACATATTCAGCAGTTTAGTTAATAGGAATTTATGGATATTTATGGAAGTGCCAATATTGATATATGTGTTGGTGTATTTTTTGTTATTTCTGTGAAATGTTGAAAAAATATTTGAAGATCTCCATATGAGTTATATTTCATCTATATTGTCCCTAAACAAATGAAGGAGAAACAGAAATGTAATTATAGAAAAAAAATCTGTAAGTACAGCATGCTATACATGTTGCTGTAATAACTCGTAGAAGACGTGGACCTCATCATTCTGGCTTTCACTTGAGTCTCTGATCACTGTTACAACTTTGAGGGCCTAGTCTAGTGGTAGTCCTGCTACTGATGTTGTGATTGCAAGGATGCATACGTCAAGAGGAATACATTGAGTTGCAAACAAAATTGTTGACTGCAGGTTCCTCTAAACCCTGGTTGGCTTTTTACTCACAGGATTCAGACCATAATGTTGAAGTCTTTTAGGCCTTCATGTTCATTTATCCCAGACTTCATGAACATTTTAGTTCACGGTTTGGTGGCTCTGCAGACCCAGAACTGCATAAGAAGTGACACGGTGTTGGAGCCACAGTAAATGCATTTAAATATTTTAGAGGTGTTCTGATGGAAATATTAGGTTTGACTCTCTGATGAATGCTGTTAAATTATAGTCTAGGGTTTTAATTAAGGGGAGACTCGGACTTTGCGGTTTCATCTTGGCAGGTAGTGAATTGGTTAGGTAAAAGGAGGAAATTTGAAAATTTTTGCTATTTTTGCAACTGTCAGACTGGAAGAAAGAGAGGAAAGGCATGCAGCAAAGGTCCACAGTCAAAAACCAACCAGATTTGTTGTGGTTGTGCATCTTCATGTATAAAGAACAGAGAATGTCCCTAAAATCTACATTTTTGTAAGGAATAAAACAGACAAATCTTAACATGAAACACTTTTGTTTTGTTTCCACTTTTTTTGTCCACTATGTAGCTTCATGTGTTATTTTCCAGTTTTAATGTCTTCAGTATTGCTTTACAGTATTGAAGGTAATTAAAAATAAAGAAAATTCTTGCATAAGAAGGTATGTCCAAATTTTTTGACTGGTACTAAGAATATCTCTTGCTGCAGCAAATTTGACCACTCTTATTGTAAAATCTGTTTCCCCCAACCTTAAGCAAGTGTGATATCAAATCACTGTTGTCCTCCTTTAATAAGATGATATGAAGGTATGAGTTTCTGAGGGATATTTTGTGGGTATATGATCCATACCGTGTACATCATGTTTTATATTATATATTAACAGCCTTCTGTGACAAATGACACCAAGATAAAAGATCCTGAGCTAGAAAAAAAACGTAATTTGTATGTGATGCATGCAAAATCCAATCTTGACTCCTATCCATTGTCTTCTTCGATCATTATAATACCGGCCGCTTGTCGAAGTGCTGTAAGCTCATTGTCTGGCGGGTTATGTGTGTGTGTGGGGCAGAGACTCGATTGTTGTCACGTAATTAGATTTTCTGACACGGAATGTCACGTTATCCCCATCTTTGGTTACATATTCCTTGTGAAAATATCAGGGCAGCAGATAACTTCAGCTGCAGCTCATTTAACAGCTGCCTCTGTGCTGTGTCAGAACTCGTGTCAGAGCTCCAGGCTATTTGCTTTGATTAATTCAAAATGTAACCAGGAATTGCATTTTATTTGCTAATGATAGAGCATTGTTTCCATGTTATTTCTTAGTTAGTCCTTGCCTCAGACATTAGCAGGTGAAAATGGCATGAATATCTTCCTTGAGCTTTACTTTGTTGCTTAATGTACTATTGTTTTTTTTGTACAAAGTGAGTGTGACTATTGACCAACAGCAGCCTGTCACACACTGATCAATTGTGGGTTATCAGAGGGCATGTTGACACTGCTGAAACATTTTGACACAAATCAAGATACTTTAGCCTCACTTAAAATGAGCACTGATGAGGTATTCTACATGCAGATGGACAGTAGGACTAACTCTCATGAAGATGAAGTCAGCGATTAGAGTTAGATTGTGAGTAGTGATTGGACGCAATTAAAAAATTAATCTCATTAATTGGAGGCTTTGTAATTAGTCACATTTTTGTCAAATAGCAATATTTGACACAATAGGCAAAGTTTTTCCAATTCAGATAAATTTTAGTTGACGACTGAATCGATGAATATACGTGAACTCAAACAGCAAAAATGTTTGTTTCATTTATATTTATCTGTGCATTTTTCATCGGCCTGCTATTATAGCGACTATATTCAACATTTGAAGGCTTTTTGTAAAGTCAAGCACTTTCAATATCTTGAAAAGTGGTGTACTGTGGGCTGGCTACTCTGTTTTCCTGTAACAGGACTGTCATAGCAAACGCATGGTGTGTCGCCCCAGAGCTCGTTTGCATAAAGTAGCTTCATTTATGCAAATGCGGCGCGGGGAGGTCCGACGCATCATGAAAATTTCGTTGAACGTCTAAACTAGTCACCGTTGAACTAAAACCGGGCCAGATTCAGCAGCTTATCTGTCACCTCAGATGCTACCAGAAATACTTTTAGCTGAACAGTTTTTAGAACAGAAGAGAAAGTTTGCGACCGAGCCCCAATTTTTGTCCGATGTTTCTGTGCTGAGTGCGTCCTGTGCATTTTTATCGCAACTGGCAAACAGATTTTAGTTGCTTTACCGCCACCTACTGGGCTGGAGTGTGCATCAGTGTTATAGATGTGTCAGAAATTAAGGAACTGAGAAAGGTGCAAATAAATGTGTTATTATTTTTAACACATTACTTTTTCTGTTACGGGTTAATCTTAAAACTCCCAACCCTATTTGTGACAGATTTACTGTGCCTCTCATTTCCACCACCACCATCCTTATCATCTCCTTTCCCCTTTCCCCACAGTTGCAACAGTCACAAACGTGCACAAGGCACACTGAAATGCTGCTGTGTGGATCGATTCAAGCCACTTTGTTTCTCATTTACGGAGCCAGCAATGTGCTCAAACACCAGATTTTTATTTCAGTTCCAACACAACAGCTGGCAAGTGGACCACAATGATATATTTGCTGCATTTGATGATTGCAACTGCATCATTAACTGAACCAGTGGCAAGGCAATTTTTATCAGTATCTATCACTGAACTCATAAAAATGAACTTCTCTTTCGCTTCTGACAATGATCATAACAGTAACGCACATTAAGATTTGTCCTATGTACTGACATTGAAGTTCAAAGAAAGAAATGTAATTCTGTTCGCCTCTAGTAATTCCGGGTTTCTATGAGTCTTGCCCCCCTGCTGGGCTCATACATTATTCCTCTCATGCAACATTTGTGTTTAATGACCTGTGAGATCTCTGAGAATGAGCCTGGCAGGGTATTGGTGGTTTATGTCAATGCTGCACCATTAAATGAGTGACACGAGGGATGCTTTCACTCAGAGTCATAAGCAAGACAAGCATAAAACCCTCTGAGATAGACAAGAGCCGACGAAGGGTTCTTATTAGTTTTGGGCTGTATGTTTTTTCATAAGATTCCTTCTCCTGAGATTCCAGTGGCATTTACATTATATAAGGATGTTTTTTAAAAAGCTTCAGGTATGTACATGCAGCATATATGATAATAAGAGCCCGTCTTTCATTGATTCTTGCTGGAGGACTTCCTTATTCAATACTTCATGTCCATCTTTATTTTTGATGACAGAATCAATCCTCCTTGACATGAAGGAATAAAGAGATGTTCTGTCATTCTTCAGGGATCTTTTTTTGTCAGCTGTTCTATGCTGGAGGGGTTGTGCTACATGATCTTTTCTCTTCCTGACTGTCAGTATATTTGACTGGTTTTATTTGGTCAAACATCTTTATAGAAAGTTGTCAATCCTTGTGAAGTGACAGTCAGACTGTCTAAAGTTAGGTCTAAAGTTGAGAAAATTCTGTTTTTCACAGGTCATTTTACAGCCATGTTAAAGCAATAAGGCCAACTGGAAATCACATGTTCTCGATTTTGTTTCAGTGATTGCAGCTTTTCTGACGTGTGTGTCAGTGATCACAAGTTTATTCGCTTTGGTTATGTGACGGCTGGGAAAAGAGCTTAAAATAGGTAAAGTTAATAAAACTTGGCACCCCCCAAATCTTTTAAAATATCACAGACTATGAGTAATGAGTACTTTGCAGTCTCTACTTTCAGTTGATTTTTCAATGTTTTATTTCTGACAGTAGGTGTCACTGTTGTGCCAGAAGCAGTGGGAAGGCGCAGTTCAAGCCATCTCTGTTCTATACGTCAGAGTAAACATGGCGCTGATCTGACCGCATGCTAACGTGTCCTTTTTCTCACTGCTGCACAGGTAAATAAGCGTGAAAACCACGTTAAAGTGATAAGAATATCACTGGTATTTTTCCTGGTTAACCACTCGACCAGCATTGTGTCCGTCGCTGTTGGTAACCGAGTGAGTGTGGTTTTGTTGTGTGTGTGTAAAGTATGTTAGCATATTCGTAGCTCGTAGCCTCGTGTCGCCGGGAGCAACTACAAGGCACTGTAATACTTACAATGCTGAGTAGATGGGAATGAGAACGTGTGAAGATGTGTGCAATATATTGTATGATATGAAGTACTTGCACACTCTTGTGATGCTGTAGTTCTAAGACAGCTCGTTGTGTTTGCTCATGTCTGAAGTAGTAAGTTAGTGTTCTAAGTTTATCATGCATTAGACATTACATTTCAACTTTGCTAAAACTGACTTGGTTATGCATGTGTTGCATTTATTGAAGTTGTGTGTGTGTATGTATGTGAATACAGGCACCGTAAATAGCTGGTGTTTTGGTGATGTGATGTTGAATTGAATATGGAATGTTGAATTGATAAAATGTACATGATCTGGGTTTAGGAAGATGCAGACAACTTATTAAATTGTATTTGTTCATTCTATATTTATTAGTGCAACTATGTTCTGCATATTGTCTGTAATCTTCTGGATCTCTGTTCGATACGTCAGAGTAAACATGGCGCTGATCTGACCGCTTGCTAACGTGTCCTTTTTCTCACTGCTGCACAGCCATTCAAGACCGTGTAGCAACCTATGCTACTGGCCCAGGTACCCCTAGGCTTGAGGCCGGTAATAGTTACATTGAGTTTCTATTTTGGGGTTTGTATTTTCAGTATATCCATTCATCCATTATCCATGCACAGCTTCATCCTCATTAGGGACACGGGGGGCTGGAGTCTGTCTCAGCTGAGTAAGAATGAAGACAGGGGACACCTAGACAAGTCACCAGTTTGTCACAGGGTACATATAGAGAGAAACAGTCACACTCACATTCACACCTACAGACAATTTAGAATCATAAGTTAACCTCAGCATGTTTTTGGAGTGTGGGAGGAAGCCGGAAAACCCGGAGAAAACCCACACATGCACAGGAAGAACATGCAAACTCCATGCAGAAAGATACCAGACCCAGTCCGGATTTTCATTATGGTCTTTGTAAATTATCTCTTTTTGATTGTTGCAAATGTTGTGATTATTAGGAGTAGATGCAACCAGAAATCATCTGACATTTAGATGTATTACTGTTTCCAGCTGTAGTTTGTTGTATTCAAGGGCATCAGTTTGTTTTTAAAAGTGGGGGGATGGAGACCACAGCACTTTGAGAAAATGTCGAAGAACGGCGGCAAAATGCCACAAGCTGGCTCGAACTCACAATCATTGTACCAAAGGTGGAGGCTCAACCTGTTGAGCTATGGGTACATGTGAATAAAGGGGTTTGTGGGCCGCTATAGCACTAATTCTCCCGGGCCGAAATTTTGCCCCAGCACGCCTCTGGTCGGAGCTTCCACTTGGCACGGGCGCAAATTTAGCATCTGCGTGTTTCTTTAACCTCACGAAGGTGTGCTGCATGTCTGTGCAACTCTCGGCCGAGTGTGGATGGTGCGTTCAGGAGCGTTGGAATTTTCTATACTACTGAAAATAACTGGGTTTACAACGGCTTACATGTGAAGAATTTGAATGTGTTGGAGACAAAATGACCCCTGACAAAAAGTGGGGGGGACACATCCCCACCGTCCCCCCCTAAACTGATGCCTATGGTTGTATTAACAAAAGATCCTAAGCGATTTCACAACCGAGGAGCAAACAGAAAATAAGAAGAGAAAATAATGTCTCTACAGTGATTATGTTTACATGAATATTTATATTCCACTCTTTTTTCAAATGTGACAATCGTAAAAATTTGTTTTGGGCTATTCAAACATGAAGCCTGAACTAGGCCTTATTCTGCACATGGGATAGACCAATACTCAGGTTTTAGGAGGATTCGTTGGACATGTTTGCAGTGTTTAAGCATTATGAAAGGTTTAGATATCAACAATTTTTGGGATATGCAACAACATTTGCAAGAATGTGACTGCAGAAATGAAAGACAAAGGCACTGCAAGCATGGTCAACAGGCCCCCAGCCGGTGGGAAATTTTTAAATTTATTCATTGAGGTACAACTCAGAGATTAACTTTGATTAGTTTCCAATTAACGATATGGGCTCAGTGGTCCAAAGATCCATAGAGACTACTTCAGCCTCACTTAAAATGCCCACCTCTGTAGGGACTCTCAGACAGGATGTGATGGCTAGGCGATAGAGCAGACTGAGCAAAGCAGCTGCAGCTTCTCTGCTTGCCTCGAAAAATTATAGCAAACCAGGAGCGAGGCTTAATGTTTGGGGGACACTGATCGAGATGTCCCTCCCCAGACTTAGCGGCGTCTGAACCTGACCCTGAGATGAAGCACAAACATGATGCATTATCCTGATGACTCCTGTTCTGGCAGATGAGAGGTCAAACAAGATTAAAGCATTAAAGACAACTATACAGGAGCAACAAAACCAGCTTGAAACTGTGCTTATGTGTCTCCCAGTCACGGTAATGAGGAGTTAACAAGCATGACTAAAAACAGCTGAAGTGGTTATGATTTCATTTTTAGATTTTTAGAAACACTTCTATGCCCCTAGGCAACTAGAGGAACCTGCTATAAAATCTAAGATGGTGTAAATCATCACTTCTCCCTTCAACAGTGAGCCAACTCAACTCAAGCACTAATCTAAGGTCTCAAATCAGGGTTTCAAAACAATAAAGAAGTTATGGTAAAGTTTAACCCTAAGGAAAGGTCTCCTCCTTACAAAATAGAAATACAAACTCACCGAATCCCTATCCAGAGGATGTCCAACTTGTTCTTTCAGGGGGAGAATGTACATAAGTTTCAGATTGAACAATGGTAGACAACAGATGAGTTGGTTGAAGACAGCAGTAGTTAGTGAAATCATTTGTTCAATAGTGTTTAGGTAGAGTTGGAACAAAAACCCACATAGAACAGAATAGAATATAGATTTAAATATTTTTATTGTCAATTTCTCTGTATCTCTATACATCAAGGACAAAAAGAAGAAACAAAAAGACGTTTCTCTCACATGTATTAGCACCATGCATTTAAGCAATATCAAAACACAATATAAATCAGTAAAATAAATATATAAAAATCAACCTATAAACCGATTATAGTGCAAAACATGACAACTTTTTGAGGTTATAGTTGTGCAGCAGCTTGTTGAGATGTACAGTAGTGCAAATGGTTCAGTAAGTGAAGGCAGACTGCAGATTATAATAGAACAGACAGTGAATGTATGAGGTTTTGTGTGCAAAAACAGCTAAGTCCTTGTGTAAATTGTTGTGCTACAGTCCAGGGTCAAGGGAAGAGGGGGAAGGTAGTGGGCAGAGTTCAGCATCCTGACAGCGTGGCGTATGAAGCTGTTCAATAGTCTGGTGGGACGGGGCCCAGATGCTCTGGTACCTTTTTCCTGAAGGCAGGAGACTAAAAGGGCTTCACCCCTAACACACCGGCAATACTGATGCCTTGGCGGGTGAGGCAAGTGTTGAAAATGTCAGTGAGGGAGTGCAGAGTGCCCCAATTATCTTCCTGACTGTATTCACTATGTGTTGCAGGGTCTTTTGGCAGGAGGCAGCCAGTGAGGACACCCTCAATGATCCCCAGTTGAAGGAGCACATGACGGGGTGTGGGAATTGTGCTTCAGACGCAAATCAAAGCTCAAAATACTGAGAGCTGAAATCAGAGCCGCAGTTGCTGCACCCAGTGTGGTGAACGGGGTGAAGTGGCTGCCCACATGTCGTGAAGTTTTAGGCCAATGCAGGCACAGATGGCAAAGCAAGAAGGGTTGATATTCCCTCACTATTTCATTATTGAAATAATTTTAGCTTTGGTGTATGTGGGTGGGGCAAAAAAGAAAACCAGACCCAAACCTAATGGCGAGTTCAATGCCGCCATGCAGGAGCAGCACAACAGAAAGGACGAGAAACTGGGAGACAGATGTTAAAGTTCAGGTACACACAAGTACTGTTTATGTAACTTCCAATGTTATGCTATTAAAACTGTTGTTTACACTTAAAAGCACACTGACACATTTACAGCACTCATCACAGGCCTATATGTTACACCTTCCTTCTGTCTCTGCTTTTTGCTGATAGCAGAAAACATAAGAAATGCCAGCAGACAAGGCAGTGAGGTGTTTCAGTGTCTTCGACCGTGACTCTTGGCCAGATGATAAGCTCAGATCAGAAATCCTCATGCTCACAGTCCTCAAAACGGAAATTGTTAAATGATGTCTTGCACCACTGACCGCTTGACTCCCACTGAAACTGTGCCACCTTCCCCTTAGATACATAAAGTGTAAGATTAAATTCAAAGATTTTACCTATTTTCCTACCTGATTATCATGTAAGGTTATATAAGTAATATATTGAGAGTCTTACTTTATTACATAAGAACAATCTCACTATGACAACTGTGCCATGACAAGAAGATAAATCTTTGCCTACATGCTGGAACATCTACATTTCTATGTTATGTCTAAGCACACTGTTGTGTCTGTCTTTTTAGTCAAATTTATTTTCATTTTTGATGTCTGTAATGCATATATGTATCCCATCCTGTCAAGGGAGTATCCTGCCTTTTGCCCAATGTCAACCGACGTAGGTTACACAGGATAAAGTAGATATAGACAACTGATAGATGGATATAAAGCCAATTATAATGTACTTAGTCTTTTTTCCAGGCTGGTCGTTGTAGCAATGAACTAATGAACTATGACTGCAGATATAATTGGGCAGTGGAAAATCATTTGAATGACTAACATACAGACAAGGCAGAGCCAAAGGGGCTTTTATAAAGCTCTGGCTCTGGCAGAGGTCAATGTACGATTTGACAAGAGGGCAGGATTGAGCAAAACGTAAGCAGGGTCTGACACTCAGATAAAGCCATAGTTTGGTTTAATATGCTATAAACATCATGCTAGTTTTTTTCTCTTGCCTGAACTAAATCTGAACAATGTTTAGAAGGAAAGATAAATGATAGTAGAGGCTGGAGTTTGGATGAGCTGAACAGCGAAGAAGGCCAAATAACATGAAGATGGGCTTTCATCGGTTTGGTCTCAGCGGAGGGCTTCACTGACTTGAGTACAGATACAGTGGAAGAACAATTATGTTGAATTAGCAAGATCAATATTGCATGTCAGGGGGATGTTTTGTAGTTAGAATAATATCAAGACTGTTAGCATTGCAATGGAATAGAAGATGGTATTCCTTACATCTAGGTTACTCAGTCCCTCACCACAGTGGCCAAAGCTGCGGAGTATGTAATGCTTTGCACTACTAAATCATACTAAATCTTCATTTGAAGTAAAGGAAAGCCATCTCCATATGTGCTGTTTTCACTGCACTGTAAAAGCTGCAGCTGTCCAACTAGTTACACTCGTGCTTGCAAAATGAATCGTGAGTTGTAGCAAACTTGACTTCTTTACTGTGGCTCTTGATACACATTACAAACCAACTGAAAACTGCAACAAACAGAACAAAACAACATAAATACATGTAAATAATCCTTTTAACTTAAGCTGTAAGTCCAAAAGTAAAGTTAATTACTTATGACATTGCCTCTGTGGCATTTACAAAGTAGAGAGCCGTGCATCCAGAAAAGTATGTACGTGTGTGAGCTAAACATCAAAATAGTGGACAATTTTCAACGGATAATTTCTAAATAAAAGTACATCGATCATTCTGCTGAAGGGCAACACACCATGGAAGTGAAATTAGATTTAATAAAATGCGTGGTAGAGGGCGAAACACCAACAAAGATCGACATTATTAGACCAAGTTGTAAAAACAGTGCAACATATTCTGTTATCTTCTTATTAAATGACTCATGCATGAATGAAAGGCTTTGATATTCATGTCCTTTATGAAGAACTGATCAATATCGTGCTGCACATATATTTCTCCGAAGTTCAGACTTCCGACTGACACCAAATTGACAAAAATCGACTGACATCAACCTGTAGGAATGGGACTCCAACATAAGTCGAGGACCTCCTGTATAATCCATGCCATGGTTCATAAAATTGTCAGAAAAGTGCTACTCCACTCTGCTCCTGTTGCCACTTTATGGCCTTCAGTGCTTGTTATGTTTCGCTAGGTGCTTGCAGTGAACATCAAGGGAGATGCATGTAGGTCAATATGTACTGCAAATGGTCAAGAAAATCTAATTGCAATCATACATAGTACATCAAAAGCAATATGTGACAAATGTATGAAGAGGGCCAAGCATAGTTCAGTAATACATAATAGTTTCATTCAAAACATATCTTGGTCCTGTCTGGGTATGAGCTTTTTGGAAAATGCAGAGCTGAGACTTCTAGAGATTTCTTCTATGTTATTGCAGAGATCACAGATGTTACCAGCAGAACAAGGCATCAGGTGTGTTTGATAAACTGCAACGCAGATAACTACGAAGAATTAGGCAGGAATGGTAAGGGCAAGATGGGAGTCAACTCCAAGTATTGGGTATTGGGTAATGTTCAAATATGCGTTTTTTTAAATGAATATGTATTTTTTCAACTATACTTTTAAAATACTTATTTCATGGAGACAGTAATGTGTCAATAGCCAGTGTTCCTCATAACTATGAGATGAGTCGGTATTTGTACTCGACCGCTTGTGCTCATGAGACAGAAAGACAATATGAGCAGACAAAAGGAGCAGCACAGTCTGATTCAAATAAAATATGGGCAAGTTTGCTATAATATAACCCAATTTAGTCTACTCTCTTCTTTACTTTAACTGGTCTGCTTAAGTAGTGTTATTGTAACATCACCTGCAACATATGAAGTAGAGTTGACTGAGGTAGAAATTAGTTCACGTTAGCTTTGTATGTGACTAGCTATTTCACCTGCATGCTGTGCTCACTGCCAGAACGGCCCACATTCAGATACCACAGCAGAGAATAGGAGCACATTATCTTTGGCACAAAGAACTGACATTTTCACTCAGCTTTAGCACACTTAATCTGCTTCAGAAACATTCATGTGGAGGCGGCTGTTCCGGGGTTTGTCCGAAGATAAATCATGCCTTCATGATGTGGTGAACATCAGTGGTGGAGGAAAGATTGAGGCTAAAGAGGTTAAAGGTTTCAGAGGTGGACAGGTATGATGTGAGAGAATTACAAAGAGGTCAAGACAGGTCTGTCGAGAAACTGAGGATGAGAGGCAGAGCTTTGTTCAGAATTTCCACAGATGATTAGGAAGACCCGACACACATGGGAGCTTCAAATTTTGTGGCAGGAAGTAGAAAATATTTTGTCAATTGCTCAGTCGTATTCATTTCTGACAGATGAAATCTTTATTAAAAAATTATATTGTGGGGCGCCCAGATAGCTCAACTGGCTGACGCAGGCGACCCATGAACAGGAGCTAGTCCCGATGCAGCGCCTTGGGTCGATTCCCGCTAACGGCCCTTTACTGCATGCCTTCCCCCATTCTTTCTTCCTACTTTCCTGTCTGCCTCTCTACTGTACCTAATAAAGCCAAAAAAAACTTTAAAAAATTAACCTTTGTCGGTGAGCATACTGTTTATGCAGTGTGTACATTATGTACGGATATCGAATCGCATGACCTAAATATGTAGCAGGCGGTGGGAATGATTGGGACTTGAGAACACCCCACAATTTAATCAATTGTTCCTTCATCATTTCCACAATGGCCCACAAGTCCACAACAATTTGTAGTAGGATTGCAATTATGTGATCATCAGCAGGCAGCTGACATAGTGTTTCACTTTTGTCATAGTTACAGTGACGCCATGCCACTATCTCGCGATGATAAAGGAATCTGAACAAATCTGTGGATCCAGACTACAAGCCAGAATCTCATCACTTCGTCGTTGTGTTCATTTCCGACCTCTCTGAAATTTCAGCCAAATCCATTGGTCTGTTTTTGAGTAATGCTTGTAACAGACAGATGGACAGACAGACAAACGTACACCAATCATCACATAACCCCGCCGCATTCCTTGGTGGAGAAGTTACAGTACCGTAGTGTGTTTCCAGGCTGTATCCGGCCTGGATCTGGGATCCTTCTGCATGGAGTTTGTATCTCTCTCTGTGCATGGGTTGAGTTTTCTCCAGGGACTCAGCTTCCTCCCACAGTCCAAAACATGCTGAGGTTAATTGATAATTCTAAATTATACATAGGTGAGAATGTGAGTGCGAATGTGATAGACTGATGACCTGTCCAGGGTGTCCCCTGCCATCACCCTCAGTCAGCTGGGATAGACTCCGACCCCTCTGTGACCCTAATGAGGACTGAGCAGTGTATAGATCATGAAATGGATGGATATGTGTTCAATCTATTTTCAGTTCAAAAGAGCACTGGAGGAACTCTTCACTAAATCAGCTCTTTTACCGTTTACGGTCACACTGCCACTTAGAACAGGATAAATCCCTTGCAGAGATAAGAGGGAGCAGTACTTTTGTGCCATTTTAGTCACCCACTTTCTTCCTTCTGCAAGAAATTGAATTCATATGTATGACTGCTGTTTTAAACTGCATACTAAGGAACACCTGATTTTTAGCTTTCAAACTATGGTAATGCCAGTATCACCAATGTGAAGCCATTAAGAGGTGTTTGTCTATTTGTAAGTTAGTTTAATTGCCTTGTCACTGTTAGAGAACACAGTTTGCTGTCACAAAATTAATCACAAAATAAATAAACTGTTGCATGCCATGTCTGTTACATGGAGATATGCTTTATTGTGTCTGTGTGCATGCCATGACTGTGGTGGTAAAGCGAAATAATATTCTGCTTTGTGGAAATGCTCTGTACACAATCCATTCCTTTCCTCTCATCACCATGAAAGCTGGAGTGCTTATGGGAGAGAAACAGAGTTGGCAAATCCACAATGCCTGCAGGGAGTGAAAGCAGAGTGCTGCACACACACACTGACCTGCAATCACCACATTGACGCAGCTACCAGAGAACGTGCCTTGGATTAAAACACAGCCGTTCTTTCCCCACCAATACTAATAATGTGAGGAATGGCATCATTTTAACAGCAGGTTATTGCGATACCAGAGAATACCAGTTAGCCAGCTATTCATGGGCTGAGCTCAGGCTTTCGAGTTACCATAAACCTGACTCATTTTAATCTCAGCCACATCACCATGCCTCTTTAGAACAGATTAAATACCGGCCAACCTGATCCCCACCCTACCAAATAAAGCCAGTGAACCCACTCACCAGCCTCTTTATTAGGCCCAACTTGCAAGTTCTTTGCTACGCTTTCAGAGGTGCTTTATTTCTTCATGGCAAAGATTGAACAAGGTGATGAAACATTCCACTGAGATTCTGACATGATATTCAAATTGACATGATAGTGTCACACGCATTCTGCAGATTTGTTGGCTGCACATCCATGATGTCAATCTCCTGTTCTACCACACCCTAAAAGTTCTGTTGGATTGAGATCTGGTGACTGTGGAGACCACTGGAATACAGTGAACTCGCTGTACTTACTCAACAAACCAGTCTGAGATGATTTGTGACAAGATGTGTTATCTTCAGGAAGTCACAATCACAAGATGGTCCACTGTGGTCATGAAGGAATGGACATGGTGAGCAACAATAGTCAAGCAGGCTGTGGAGTTTAAACCGATACTTCAGTTGGTACTAAGGGTGTGCAAGAAATGTCCCCCACACCGTTACACCACCGGCAGCCCAACTGTTGATACAAGGCAGGGTGGGTCCACGCTTTCAATGTTGTTCACGTCAAATTCTGACCATCTCAAAAGTTGCAGCTGAATGGAGACTCCATCAGAGCAGGAAAGTTTTTCCAGTCTTTTATTGTGAGATTTTGGTGAGTTTTGTGTGAACTGTAGCCTCAGGTTCCTGTTCTTAGCTGACAGGAGTGGCACCCAGTGTGGTCTTCTGCTGCTGTAGTCCATCTTCTTCTTCAAGGTTGGATGTGTTGTGCGTTCAGAGATGGTATTCCTGCATTCTTTGGTTGTTAACGAGTAGTTATCTGAGTTACTGCTGCCTTTCTATCATCTGCAACCAGCCTGCCCATTCTCCTCTCACCGCTCACATCGCCGAGGTCAGGGATGTCAAACTCATTCCACAAAGGGCCGGTGTGGCTGCAGGTTTTTGTTCCAACTAAGCAGCATCACACCAGACCTGACTCATTTATCAACGATCTCAGTCTCCAGACAGGTGATTGGTCAGACTGTGTGCTCTAGGCTGCAGCATTTAGTTCCAACATATCTACAGCACACAGTCTGACCAATCACCTGTCTGGAGACTGAGATCGGTTGATTAAATGAGTCAGGTATGGTGTGATGCTGCTTAGTTGGAACAAAAACCTGCAGCCACACCGGCCCTTTGTGGAATGAGTTTGACATCCCTGGCCTAGGCATTATTTTCCACACAACTGCCGTCATTGGCTATTTCCTCTTTGTCAGACTATTCTCTATAAACCCTAGAGATGGTTGTGCGTTAAAATCTCACTATATTCAGCAGTTTCTGAAATAGCCAGATACATGCAGTCACTTAAATCACCTCTTCAATTGAAAAAAAATTACTTATAAAAAGCTTTCTATCAAATACAAAAAATGGTTCTCCCACACTAGCACATTATTGTATAGTGAGCATGGATGCACATTCTTCTTCTGTCTTGCTAATTTATTTTAATTCCCAACACAGGATATGTGCTGACTTTATAATAAGTTTCTTTAATTCTTGACATAATTCCTACTTTTAGACATCTGCATCTCAGTGCAACACAATGTGAGTTTATCAGTATAAGATCAGGATTTTGGAATTAAAAAGAATACTCACCATTATCCTTAATAGGGAAAAACATTACTACATAATTGATTTAAAAATAACTGATCCAGAAAGGGTTCAGCTATTTATATACAATGTTCACATTTCCAGTCATTTTGGGACATGTCCAAGACAGTTTAATCACATAGTTAAAATAAGTGAAGAAATGTATACTTCATTTTCAGCATATAGTAGATCGTCAAAATTTGCTCCTGAGAGCAAACTACATTCAAAACTTGAGCCCAAATCCCTTGCATGGTGAGATATGCCTGTTTGGCTTCTTAAACTGATCAACGCATATGTTAGATTAAAGCTTCTTCCTGCTTAAAAGGCTGACTAATTTAATTGGAGAGTATAACAAATGTGCCTAAACATCTATTTTACGCATTAATTAGCCAAAATATCTTTTAACTTCACATCAATAGCACAGCCTGACTTGATAAATGTGTAGTCAGAAACAATCTGCTGGAGCCACACTGAGCTGAGCTTTCGAACAAGCCGCTGATGGTGCAGAGCTTTAGTGTTAAGCTACATTTTGAGTGGCAGAGAAATCAAGATGCAAGTACTGCAATGACATTACAAAGAAAACGCCAAATAATTACAGCTATCAGTCATATTAAACAATTCAAAGTGTCTGTACCTATGCGAGGCAATACGTACTTCTATAAAACCTTATGTTTGAAGTTTGCAAATTGATTTTTTTACTTGTCACTCTGAACTGCTCTGCCTCTTAGATCACGGTGACCCTGTTGCTCCTGGGTTTGATCCACACAATCTCACAATCTTTAGTCTTTTATCAGGTCAACATTTAGAGTCTTGGCTTCATTCCTTTCTGCCACCTGTGTGCATTAACTCTTTCTCTCCTCCTCATGTCTGTGAATATCTGAATCTCTCTTTCCTGGCTCCTGGCCACTTGTTTCCTTCTCCTCCTTCATTTAAAAATAAAAGTTTCTCCTCTATCTCTTGTCTTTATTCCTCTATTACTTTCTCCCGTGCTATTCTAATTCATTCCTCAGACTTCTTTTCTCCTGTTTTCTCTCTACAATCCAATCCTGTAGTTCCCTTTATTTGTTCACACTCTTCCTTCTGTTCTCCATTTCTCCTTCTGCTGTGTCTTTCTTTCTTTCTTTCTTTCTTTCTTTCTTTCTTTCTTTCTTTCTTTCTCTTTGTGTATTTTACTGTATTCCTTTCCTCCTATTGTGTTTTCTCATCATTTTCCATCGCTTCTGCTTCTCCTTCACACTTTTCTTTTTCTTTTCTCTCCTTTGCATTTCTTTCCTGTTTCTCCTGCCTTACTCTCATCTTTCTTCTTCCTGTCCCATTTCTTAATTTCTTTCACTCCTTCTCCCATAATGTCATTATTCTCCCATCTTTACTTTCTCTCTCTTCTCCCTGTTATCTCTTTGCTGGCTGTCTGTCTTACTCCTCTCTTGATTTTTATACTCATTCTGTCATTCTTTAATTCCCCTCTTCTCCTTTACTTCTCAGTCATTTGGCTCTTCTCCTCATTAGTTTTCCTGCCATCCTACCCTGATTCTTCTGTCTCTGCTTTTCTCTTTGCCCACTCGAGGCTAAAATCTTCCTCCTGGTAACCTCTTTTTCCTGTCTTTCTTTTCCTTCATCCTCCTGTCATTCTCTGTCCTCACTGACTTTGTTGTCACTCCTTCAAACAAAGGCTCATCCTCAAAAGACAAAAAGTTATCCTTTTGTCTAAGCTGCCTCCAGGTGGTCGACGGCTCATCTCCAGAAGATAAAGGTCTCTCACCATTTTGTTGGAACTTTTTCCAAGTCAAAGAAAAGTCAACAACTTCTGTAGACTGAGGTCTTGCAAAAGAATTTACTTTATCACTAGATCTATTCATGTTTACAATGTGTTTGTGTACTAATTAGGTTTCTAGACTCACTTTTCCAAGAGTAGCACTCGGCTAACTGTCTGCCTCAACTAAAGTTTCAGATTGTTTCAGCGTGAACTTAGCTCACAGTCCTTCATTACACTATGCATAAAGAGCAAACCTATGACTTTCATGAGCTAATTTTAACAGCTGTCACACTGGCGGTAGTCGACTTTCTTTGTCAAATCAGACTTTCTCCTTAAAATTCTGTGCACGTTCAGATAAAAAGGGGCATTTAATGTCATTTGACACTTCTTCCAAACAAAATGAAATGATCATGTGCAGCTGCTTCAGTCAACAGGTTATTTTAATGCGGTATAATGAGAAATATAAAAATCTATGACAGAATAAAGCTGCCACTGCAAATGATGCAAGACAGGAATGCTGGTAGAAATCGTTAAACATGTGTAATATATTTATTTTATGGATCAACGTAGCTGATCATGAAGTTACACAAAAGTGAAAATGTTACTGATTGAATATCCTGTGTCATAAACACAGATTTCAACCCAAAACTCTGACCAAAATCTGCTTCGGACCAGGTTAGCTCCACAGCGTGTTACCATGGAGGTCCAGCAGGTTAAAAGAGAGATTCATGTTTCTGAAATATCTGACTTTTGGTTCAACACAGCTCACTAACCCACTCATCTCACTTCATAGCACAGCCCTCGGATCTACGTTAGGTTTAACCGAATCTGAGATTAGCTAACTCTGAGTTTGCTAGTTTAAACACAAGATACTTGTGCTCTGAACAAAAAGGATGTGCACTCAATGAAGGACCTTGCTAACCACTAATTGCTACAATACTTCACTTCTTCAGCCAAGCTCACCACAGATAGAGACGATACCAGCAGACTTCATCTAAGATGCAAGTACCAATTGCTAACTGCTAATTGCTAATGCTAGGTTAGGTCTAACCTAATCTGAGGTTAAATAGCTCTGAGTTTAATAAACCAAAGATGAAAATTTATTTCTCTAAATGTCTAAAGTCACTAGGGAGGATACTTTTGTTTGTATAGACCTTTTTCCGAAACGTCATCATCGAACGTCACTGCCGGTAACCGCCCCTAGCAACGCGATTCCGCCATTTTAAGAGGGGTATGCTATTGCCTTGACGACCAGTACTTTCCCACCTTTCCCACCCGATTTTAACGACCAAAAGCAGATATGCCCAAAACCTGCGCTGTTTTTGGCTGTAGTTCTCACTCATGGAGCAACAAGAACATTTCCTTTTACAGAATTCCGACTGGAAAGGGCCAGAAAAGGACTTTATGGCTCAAAACATTTAGGCGGATTAACAATGATGGAACCACATGGAGCCCACAGTCAGCATTTCGTCAATGGTATGTTGTGTTTCATGAAATTATTAATTAATAAGCTTAACCCGTTGCGCTTCAGTTGCGCTTCAGTGTCCCGCCCGCGGTACACTTTGAGATCTGCATAAGCAATTTGCTAAATGTCTGAAACTGCAAACGGAATTATACAAACACTATACGCCGATGGAAAGCTTAGATTCTCATGAATCTGCCGGTATAAACCACTTTCAGATGTGATTACCGCAGCGGGTAATATAAACACATTTGTCCAACAAACAACGAATATCCATCCATCCGTTCTCTATTCACGGCTTCAACGTACACAGCGCGACTCACATTTCCGGGTTCATTATTACACACAGATGAAAAAAGCCACAAAAAGTCAGGGGTCTTTCTACTCGCACTGCTATTTTTAAACACTCCTAAACTCAATACTGAACAAACAAGTCTCCCTTCTCTCCTCCCTTTCGTTCTGCTAACTACTATGCTGTAATCAGCAGCATTGTCCTCATTATTGTTAGCACCTCATACCCTTGGGCCTAGGGTGGGTAGAGCTCATTTACAGGTATCTGACTCTTAGTTTTGATAATGCACATCTAACTAATATACATACACTACTTCCACTTGAAATTAAAAGGTGTAATGGCTCACCCCGTTAGCTTAACATTAGCTTAGCGGAGCTGGTGTAGCCATATCTTACAAGGCATTTATCATTCTGACATTGACCTGTATGCACAAAAACATATAAATATAAGCATACCTCAAAGAAAACGTATGAGTCCAGGCTTTTATAAGTCTTCATCTTCTCCATTGTGTGGATGCCTGGGCTGCTGATAAGGTACTCGTAAATGGAGTGCCGTTGAAGATCTGGCCACGTAGTAGGGTCGTTTTCCCATGAAACAGAGGAATTTGGTATGGACATGACTGCAAACCAACCAGTTCTAATTTTTCTTGAAAACTGCGCGGTTTCGGCGGTCAAATCGCGGTTGCTAATGACTTTGTTGCCCCCTCTTTTAATGGCGGCGTGCGTTGCTAAGGAAGGTATGGTCACGTGTCCCAGACTCTGACGTCATTGCGAAAAGGTCTATTCATTTCAAATTTAAAACAAAACATTACAAATGATTATATCTGGAAAACAATTTGGATCAACTTCCAAGTCTCTGAAAAATGTAAAAGAATTTAGCAGCAGGCAATCGGGTCACAGAGACTCCACACATTTGACAAGTCGTGTTATCTCTGCACAATCTCACAATGTTCCAGAGAGCTTCTCCTGATGGAGAGCTTGCAAGTCAAATCTGTTTGGATGTCCAACACCAGATTAGGCAAAACATCCCTAGAAGTAATTTTTTTCGTCACCATATTTCATTGTAGGTTTGATACACTGCAGTATCATTCTCTCTTGTTTGTGTCTTTACTTACACCCTCGTGCTGCTGCCAACAACCTTTAACTTGGAGTCAGAACTAATTTGGCATTAAACATTGAAATGCTGAAAGTTTTAGCCAACCCAAGGTGATTTTGTTTGACTCCCTTCCAAAAAAGTGGTGAAGAGAAGCTGCACGTCTTCTCACACCATCACTAAAAAACTTTCTTTTGACAGTACTTTTGCTGGTTGGAGTCACAGTGTTTGTAATTAACAGCATCACTTAAGACAGTTTTACGTTGCTTTGACACGATGTTTCTCACCATTTGTAAGCTATTATCTGCCAGAACCTTGAGCGGCAAACGCATTTAAAACAGACAAACAATGGCTGCAGGTTGATTTACTACAACAAGTCTCTGATAAGATCAAATTCGCCTGAGTGTAATTTGAAGTTTGCTTCAGGGATAGACAAAAACCGAATTAAGCTTGACCTTTTGCATAAAGGAATTGATATATATCTTTTTAAAACACAAGAAGACAAAGTTTTAAAAGTTTCTAAATCCTCACAAAATTTAGTCTGTACATTCATCTCATTGTCATGTTTTAATCTCAAACTAAAATGTCTAAACTATTGAAAAGACCAGTGCTGCCACAACTTTTTGCAGGAATTTTTGCATGCTATCTTAAGATGACCATGAAAAACTTGATTCTTTGTTTTGAGTGAAGTACTTCTTGAAAATAACCTCCAATTGCACTAACAATGCCCATCTGTGTGGAGTGATGAAGCCCCTTTTCCACCTGCACTGAGGATTACATATTATTGATTTATTTTCAGACAAACTGCCTGTGTATTGGTAAATTATTTTATTTTATATTTATTTTTACCATGGCATTTACTGTTCCCATTGTCAAGCCTGAATTCATTAAATCTTTTGCCTAGAGACCAAATGAATGAACTGAATTGATATTTTTAATTAAAGTAAAAATCAGTAAACGAATTTGCTTTTTATACAACGTCAGACTGTAACCTAATTAACTGGTTTTCGCCTTATTTGTTTTGACATTTTCAGCTCATTATTTAATAATAATAAAACTGATTAATTAAAATACAATAATTTTTCCAGTGGCACATTTCAGACAACAATACTACAAGAACTAGCACACATGTTTTATTGTCTCTGCACAGTCTGCTTATCTACTGCAGCACTTTATGAAAAGATGCTTTAGCTGGATCTCCTTTTGTCAGAATATAATTAGATTTTTTATTTATTTTTATCTGCTGTGGGAAACTTTTGTCTCCCATCTCCGGTAGCGAGCCATTTAAAGTTACACAAACATGGTTGGCGTGTGCTTATGACGCATGTGTCACCTCCAACTGCTTTTTAGGACTACATCCCTTCAAATGAACAACACCTTAGTTTTGGAACTGGAGCATCAGAAATGTTGTGTTTCCTAGTTTTGTTTTGTTTTTCCAGTTACCTGCATCTCCATCACTACAATGTCTCCAGCTCTGAGAAGTCTTGCAACTGGTGCACCAATGTCGCCATTTAAAACTTCCTTCACAGCCAAACACAGGAAATAGACAGCATATACATACATTACCACTGTGTAAACCTGTTTGCAAGGGCTTGAATTTCAAATATAAATTCAGTCCTGCACTCTAGCTTCAGGTGGCAACGAGGGATGGAAATCTACACACATTTTTTTTAAACTAATGTTGCTTTTGATGGCTGCAAGCAACAAACTGACAGGTTTGGATAAAGCAGACAATCATCATGGATTCTGAAAGAACAACATGTAGGGAGACCTTTAAGGCAATTTTCTTCTCCGAAAGGTTATTCAGGCAGGGCACTTTGGCAGATTTAACCATTTCTGTCAGAATGGCATACATTAGTGTTTGGCTGCTTAAGTGATTCTCTGGAACATTCTGCGCAAGCACAACCCACACAGTCCCTGAGATCACAACCCCCCAGCAGAGCCTGAGATTCACAACATTTAAATGAATATAGTACGAATACGGAAACAGGGAGACCTGTCTAAATGTTCCTCATTATACAAAATCCAGTTTACATAGTTTTATGGTACAATAACAAACCATCCATGTTCTGTGGTCCCACAAAATATGAGAAAGCAATTCCCCCAATTGTTTCTTCCTTTACAGATGAGAAAGTGTGTCTCTGAGAAATTCAGGTTTGCTGCTTGCAGGACGTTGCATAAACAAACATGGCTCAATAGGGACCCCTAAGGGCTCGGAGGATAGACAGATACCAGACTCAATTATCAAAGATGAAACAAGAACTAAACCAAATGAGGTATTACCCAGCCAGGAAAGCTCTGGAACAATCTGAGCAAGCATGCCACAAACAGTCCCTGAGATCACTAACCCCAAACCTGCACAGGTGAAATGGAATTAATTGAAATTAGCCTGTGTCTAGCAACAAGCGTGATGCATTTCCTTTAAATTCATGCAAGGAGCATGGCCTTTCAATCTGAATGTCTAGAATTATCAGCATGCTGAATGCAAATAGATGGATGCCTGGAAAGACTATTATCGTGACTTTATACAAAGTAAATATACTGTGAGAAATGAGACTGAGTGGCATCAATATTTATGAGCTTTGAAAGCATCGGCTATGATGTCACTCTAGTGGGCGGAGACAATGGACACGAACCTGGAAGCTGTCCGACGGGTAACATGCGCTGAGGAAACTTATATTTTAGAGAGCTGGTTGGTCGATGGGAGCCTAGACGCCCAACGTTTTCTGATGCGGATTTGAAATTATGAACTGAAGTAGCCAAAACAAATCAAAAGTGAGTACTAGAAGGTCTTACTGGAGAGTATATTACATTATAGTGTAATATACTCTCACATTATATTGTTTACATTATATTATATATTGTCTGAAGAGGATGAAAGGGGTTTTCATGACAACATCTGAAAGACCAGCTTGGGGTTTAATACTTCAATCCTGCTTTAAAAACAGGTGAACTTGGATATGACCACAGTCAGAAGGTAAGAACAAATCTCCACAAACAGATCTGTAGAGGCTGGTGAGGCAGCGTGTGGTGGGCAGAATGAATGAACACTGCCTCGGTTACAAAGCTCACTAAGTGGGTGGGCTGGACTTAAGTAGTAAATACTTCAACAGAAAAGGGTTTTGTGACTTCCCAATTCCCTGCCTGTCTGAACTAATGCAAACCTCCACAAAGAGGAGTCTCCGGAAACATGCTGCAGATATCAGTCTGCAGAGACTGTCCACAGAAATGTTTCTTTGGCCACCAAAAAGTATCAAGGTGTTAAGTACAAAGAAACTCTTTGGAGAAGCTTAAAATTATTCACTAGTATCTCTTCACTTTGTGATCATATTTGCTAGCTCTTGTGCTGTCTGGATTTGCATATATATTGAAGTGTTTCCCAGCAGAATTGACGAGATTCATTCCTGTTGTTGGACGAGTAATAGGTTTGGTTTGTTGCCAGAGAGCAGGAGGGCAAACTAAGCATCACAGAGGAACAGCGAACCTGGCGGTGGATTTGAGGACAGGATACAGGAAAAATCAGAACCACTGATCTCAACAGTGAAGGGATCTGATCACTCTTATGCTACAGGGGGATTTTGCCAGACCACTTGTCCACTTACAGGGACGGGTCGCTGTTAATCAATAAAAATCCTTTATCCCATGATGAAACACTTCTGTCATGACAGTCGCTGTTCCTTCCAGGATGACTATGCCCCATCCACAGGGCATGAGGGGTCACCGAATGGTTTACTGGTACAAAAATTATGTCAATCACATGTTATGACCTTCGCAGTCACCAGATCTCAGAACAAGTGATGGGAGATTTTGGAGTGATGTGTCAGACAGTCTTTTCCAGTGCTCTAATTTCTTAGTTCCTTAAAGGGTGCGTCATTAGCACTGGAAGACAGCTTGGGTTTTCATTTTCCATCTACGACATAATACATGTGTCAGTGTGAAAAGAAAGTGTAGAAAAATCTGTGCTTTTCATCGATTAGTGTCTCAGTTTTACATCACAATTGGTCCTTTGTAAAATTTCAAGTGATTGAGACATTAAGTTATTCCTAACTCTGAAAACATGCAATGAAAATTTGATTTTCAATGCATCCTGTTGAGACTATCTGGGGATGCCTGTTGCATATCATGCCTCATCTCTTTGTCTTTCCTGTCACCTTATCTCCAAAGTAACAGCATAAAATTTCCCCTAAAGTCTTTCAAATGCAGAATCATTAGAGATGGGCATTGTTTTACTGGGGATCTTCAGTGAAGCAGTGTTGAATCTTGACAAGATAAAGACAGGTAAAGCTGTGGATTGAATAAAATAGCATAAACTGTCTGTTCAAGTATAAGTGTCAAAAGTGGCTGTGAGGTAGCCCTGCAGTGCAGAATATAAATCTTTTTGGTTTGATGTCTTAAACTTTTTGAAGTTTGGGCGCCCGGATGGCTCAACGAGTTAAGTGGGCGACCCGTGTACAGGGACTGGTCCCTGATGCAGCAGCCTGGGTTTGATTCCCGTTCACGGCCCTTTGCTGCACGTCTTCCTTGCTTTCCTGTCTGTCTCCACTACATCTATCAATAAAGGTTAAATTTTTTTTTTTTGGAAGTTCATACTTCGAACTGCACAGTGCATAGTGGTTAGCACTTTCGCCTTGCAGCAAGAAGATCCCCGGTTCAAATCTCGGCCTGGACCTGGGATCTTTCTGCATGGAGTTTGCATGTTCTCCCTGTGCATGCGTGGGTTTTCTCCGGCTTCCTCCCACAGTCCAAAATATGTTGAGGTTAATTGGTTACTCTAAATTGCCCGTAGGTGAGTGTGATTGTTTGTCTGTATAATTAGCCCTGCGACAGACTGGTGACCTGTCCAGGGTGTCCCCTGCCTTCGCCCGAGTCAGCTGGGATAGACTCCAGCACCCCCCGCGACCCTAGTGAGGATAAAGCGGTATATAGAGAATGGATGGATGGATGGAAGTTCGTACTTCGAATATTATTTTTCAGCTACTATATTTTCTGGTGTCATTGTTTTTGAAGCTAAATTCTACCCAGTGTCTTAAAAATATCATTGTAGCGTCTTTTTTGTAGTTTTCTTCAGTCATGCGGTTTTAGCATATGCTTTCTGGACAATATAAATACAAAGGACAAAGACGTAACCGACAAATTTTGACATGTTGTATTTTATAAACAGGATAAGCATTTCTACTGTAACTACACGGAGAAAAATAAAGACTTGCTCAAGTGAGAGCATTAGAATCGTGAGTGACTGTTTTAATTATTTGTTTATGTGTTGATTATTTTGTGATTAACTGATTAAACATTTGATGATGTCAATGAAAAAAGTAACAAGAAAAGCACTCAGAGAGCGCAGTCCTCTGCCAAGGCTGTTCATTCCCCCATATGGCATTGTCAGAAATGCAGCATTTTTTGGTGGGGGAAACACAGCGTTTGTTTGTTATTGATGATCAGAAATCATGGCAACATAGAATGTGGCCATTGAATATAAATGAACCCACAATCAAAATGACCTTGTGCTGAACACAGGCGTGTTATGCATGTCTACGATATGTACAGATACCGAATCATGTGACCTAAATATGTAGCAGACAGCGGGAACTGATGGGACTCGGAAACACCCCCACAATTTAATCAGTTGTTCCTTGCATCATTTCCAACTGATAAGTCCTGATAAATCTGCAGCGGTAGATTTGTAGTAGGATCACAATCATGTGATCGTCATCAGGCAGCTGACATGGTGTTCACTTGTTACAGTGAAGCTGTGCCATTATCTCGCGATGATACAGAAATCTTGAACAAATCTGTGAATCCAGACTATAAGCCACTAGTTTTTTTTTTTTGACTGACTACTCAATCAAATAATCCCTGCAGCCCACAGGCATTCATTAAATCAAATGAAAATGTGTACTTCAGAGAGTACTGAAGGGTTGTTATGGTGGAGAGCAGCTCAAGGGAAAGTCTCGTGATTTTCAGTATTACCCTAGTAGTCAGCAAATTCCATGAAAAGACAAAAATCATGTAAAAAAATGTTGTACCTTTAGCTTATTCTGCTTTGCCAGATCTCCTTTGATGTCACAAAATGAGCTCATAAACATGAATCAAAACCCATGAATTTTGCACTGATCGGATATAGTAATTCCATGACCATTCATTTAATAAGTTTCATTCATCGTGTAATCACAGCACAGAGAATGAATTCTGGATAAACTGAGTTCAGCTGCAAGAAACTCCAAATAAGCAGCTTTACTGCTCAGCTCCATGTGTTTTGCTGGTGTGATGGCCTCTGGGGTTCTCTAGGGGTTTGATCTGCTACTGGCCTGTTGGCTGTTCTGCAGGTAGTTGATCAGAGTGATGTACAACAACTGAGGGTAACCAGTTTGTTTATAGAGTACAGAAATCCTGACTGCAGGCTGATCAGTCTCTGCTCATTTCCACAAAAACCTCACATTTTGGGTTGATTTTGTTTCTTAAGTTTGCATCAAACAACACCTCCATCCTTCTCTCACCAATGACTTCACTGATGTCTACACCTTTATCTGAAGAATGTAGAATTTTAATAGCATATTCACTGTGAACTGTTATCACTGGTTGTCTCTCTCTTGTTGTGACCACTTGAGGCAGTCAGGCCATAATACCACCTAATGTAAAACAGCTACTCTTCCTTTGATGCTTGTTCTCATACTACGGTGTTTCCCCACGGGCTCTGAATCCCACAAAGAAATATGTCCTTTGGGAAATCATCCTCACAGGCAGCAATTTCCCCAGAGTAAATGACATGCAGTCCATCACTCTGTGGCTGTACTCAGACTGCAAAGACAGTTTCATTGGATGCTACAACTGATGTCATGACAATACAGACTTTGTGTCATTAATATTTAAACAGTGTGCGGTGTGTTGTACAGTCCCAGATGAAAACAGGATTTAAATCAGAGCTGGTTCCAAAGAGGAAACCTGTTGCACATAAATTCAATCTACATTTTCGATTAAACATTATAAAGTTGCAGGCTACACAGTGGCTTGGTGGTTAGCTCTGTCGCCTTCCAGCCTGGGATCTGGGATCATGGAGTTTGCATGTTCTCCCTGTGCATGTGGGGGTTTTCTCCAGGTTCTCTGGCTTCCTCCCACAGTTCAAAAACATGCTGAGGTTAATGGGTGATTCTAAATTGTCCGTAGATGCTACTGCGAGTGTGATTGTTCGTCTCAATGTGTAGCCCGGTGAGAGACTGGTGACCTGTACAGGGTGTCTCCTGCCCCCGTGACCCTAACAAGGATATGTAAGCGGTGCATAGATCATGGGTGGATGGATTATAAAGTAAAGTATGCACAGGTACAACGTTCATACAATATATTCAGGAGACAAATGAAAAAAACGTCACTATGGGATCTGAGAAAGACATCCGCTGACGAAGACTTTGAAATGTTGCTAAAATCTTGAGAAAACAGACACCAAGTCAGATGTTTCTCTTAAAAACAAAATATAATCACGGTCTGACGAACCCATTGGGCGGTGTCGGGAAAGACTCGTTATTTGTGATAAACCCAGATTTGTACATTTTGAAACAAGGCTTTGGGTTTTTAATTGTTTATCTCCTGTTCTTAAATGAATTTATGCTGAGAGTGCACCCTACAAAATGCTGACATTTATCCCCTTCAGGGCAAATATGCAGGGACTTGCTCAAGAATTAATTTGCATCCATAGACTCAGTTTTTGTGTAAACATTAACATATGCACTGAAATTGCAAATAAAATTGGAGTGCTGGAGGAATTTAATCACTTCACTTCAAATCGAGAATCTTAAAAGAGCAGTACAGTCAGACAAGGATAAAATATGGAGCACAAACATATGTTCATAAAAATGTTTGTTTTGAAATGAAAAAATAGTATTAACAGTATCAGTGTTGATAGATGTGTTGTATTTTTGTTTTAATTTAAAAACACTGTTTTTCAAAAATATGCTTTTACTTCATAATGCCACTTTTTTTTTGAACCACAGTGTCTCTCTAAACCTGAAAGGCTGATCCTGTGATATTAGCTTACCTGAATCACTCATTATCATTCTGTAAACGGTTGCATAATAAGTCAGACAGACTGCTCAGTGACAGACTGGAGTGATGGCTGATGGGTAACGTTTCACCACTCCCTGCCACTACTAGAAAAATCAAGTCACAACATCATGAATGCAAGAGCATTCCTTCAACTTGATAGCTAGAACTCAACAATGTGAACCAGAATAACAGTTGTTAAATCCAACTCATTTACTGAGACATTAGCCATCATTTTGCTCTCAGTGCATTCTGCCTTTCAGTGCGAGAGTTTGTTCTTTACACCAACTTACTTTCATTATGTTGTGGGACATAATATTTTTTATTAGAATGGCAGAGTTATGTGACGATTGGCGTACGCTTGTCTGTCTGTCTGTCTGTCTGTCTGTCTAAACGTACTAACGGATTTGGATGAAATTTTCAGGGAAGGTCAGAAATGACACAAGGACTACCTCATTAGATTATGACAGTGATGCAGCTTATAGTCTGGATCACAGATTTGTTAACGATTTCTTTATCATTGTGAGATACCAGCACAGTGTCACTGTAACCATGACAACAAGTGAACACTACGTCTGCTGCTGGCTGACAATCACATGATTCCTACTACAAATTGACCGCTGCAGATTTATCATGACTTATCAGTTGCAAATGATACAATGAACAATTGATTAAATTGTGGGGATGTTTCTGAGTCTCATCAATTCCCACCTCCCATTACATATTTAGATCATGCGATTCAGTATCCGTACATAACGTACACATGCCTGTGATCAGTAAAAGGCTATTTTGTTTGTGGGTACATCTATGTTAAACTGACATGGTGCCATGATTACTGACATGAATTTTTACAAAATTTCAGCCATAGGAAATGATACGATTCAGCAGCCTTGACGGCGTACTGTGCTCTGAGTGCTTTTCTTGTTCATATTTTTGGTAACAATTGACTAAACTGAACTAACTTATGTTTGGAAGGTAAAAAAAATGTTGGAGATGTGTATAAAGAGTTTGAAAGTCGGACAAAATTAGAGCTGACTTCCAAACACGAGTTGCAACAATTACCAAACCAAACTAAAGAAGGACACAGAGTTTCAGGAAGTGCACTTGATTGTTCCCACAGAAAGTATACCAACTTTATCTGGCAGAGGGTTGCAGACAGCTGAGACCTACCACAGGTGGCAGTAATGGCAGGAAGCACCGTGGACGGGTCACCAGCCTAACACAACAAGATGGACGTCAGTGCAGTCACCCATGACCAGTGCAAGGTCACCAATTAACCTGCAAACACACACGGAGAACATGCAAACTGCACACAGAGATGCCTCCATCTACCAGCAGTTTCAAACCAAGAACACTCTTGCTGCACCACAATGCCACCCTCGTAAATGAAAATGTAAATGAGTGAGCAGTCAGAAGTATTTTGGTTTCACTTCTGGGGAGCTGTCATATCATCCATCTGGAGTTACAGCCTGGTCTCCAGATATAAATCAGGCCTTAATGGGCTTGTTTGTGAGTGAAAGCAAATAGCCAGTCACATCAGTGGTTCTGCCCTGATTGATAAGCACAGTCACTGCGATGAAACGTGTCATTTTGAAATGCAAGCTGCTGGAGTCAAATAAGCCGGATCCATAACAAACTCTATTTAGGTGAAAGTAAGAATGACAAAATAATATTTCGACTAGTGACCTGAAATTTAATATGTGTTATTTCACATTTTTATGATTATTATGTATTTGTATGTATTTATATGATTATTTACTTAAAAGAGGGATCTGATTCTGCCGAAAGACTGTTGATATTTAGGTAATTAGCATATTTAAATTGAATGTGCCAGATTTAATGTCGCTCTGTCTTCCACTGCCTCCTTCCCCTCCATCTTGCCTCCTTTTTTCCCTGTCCTTTATACGATGTGTTGGAATAGTGGTCGTTCGAATAGAATAGAATAGAATAGAATAGATCTTTATTGTCACTGTTACAGAGAACAATGAAAATCAGTTTGGTACTCTCCGAATAGCAGCATTGAAAATAGACGATACAACACACTAAAAATATATACAACCCTAATTATATACACACGTGGACAAAATTGTTGGTACCCCTCAGTTAAAGAAGGAAAAACCCACAATTCTCACTGAAATCACTTGAAACTCACAAAAGTAACAATAAATAAAAATTTATTGAAAATTAAATAATCAAAATCAGCCATCACTTTTGAATTGTTGATTAACATCATTATTTAAAAAAACAAACTAATGAAATAGGGCTGGACAAAAATGATGGTACCCATAACTTAATATTTTGTTGCACAACCTTTTGAGGCAATCACTGCAATTAAACGATTTCTGTATTTGTCAATGAGCGTTCTGCAGCTGTCAACAGGTATTTTGGCCCCCTCCTCATGAGCAAACAGCTCCAGTTGTCTCAGGTTTGATGGGTGTCTTCTCCAAATGGCATGTTTCAGCTCCTTCCACATATGTTCAATGGGATTCAGATCTGGGCTCATAGAAGGCCACTTTAGAATAGTCCAACGCTTTTCTCTCAGCCATTCTTGGGTGTTTTTGGCTGTGCGTTTTGGATCGTTGTCCTGTTGGAAGACCCATGTCCTGCGACTGAGACCAAGCCTTCTGACACCAGGCAGCACATTTCTCTCCAGAATGCCTTGATAGTCTTCAGATTTCATCGTACCTTGCACACTTTCAAGACACCCTGTGCCAGATGCAGCAAAGCAGCCCCAAAACATTACTGAGCCTCCTCCATGTTTCACCGTAGGGACAGTGTTCTTTTCTTCGTATGCTTGGTTTTTGAGTCTATGAACATAGAGTTGATGTGCCTTACCAAAAAGCTCCAGTTTGGTCTCATCTGTCCAAAGGACATTCTCCCAGAAGCTTTGTGGCTTGTCAACATGCATTTTTGCAAATTCCAGTCTGGCTTTTTTATGAGTTTTTTTCAGCAGTGGTGTCCTCCTTGGTCGTCTCCCATGAAGTCCACTTTGGCTCAAACAACGACGAATGGTGCGATCTGACACTGATGTACCTTGGCCTTGGAGTTCACCGTTAATTTCTTTGGAGGTTGCTCTGGGCTCTTTGGATACAATTCCAACGATCCGTCTCTTCAATTTGTCATCAATTTTCCTCTTGCGGCCACGTCCAGGGAGGTTGGCTACTGTCCCGTGGGTCTTGAACTTCTGAATAATATGAGCCACTGTTGTCACAGGAACTTCAAGCTGTTTAGAGATGGTCTTATAGCCTTTACCTTTAAGATGTTTGTTTATAATTTTTTTTCGGATGTCCTGGGACAATTCTCTCCTTCGCTTTCTGTTGTCCATGTTCAGTGTGGTACACACCTTTTCACCAAACAGCAGGGTGACTACTTGTCTCCCTTTAAATAGGCAGACTGACTGATTATGAGTTTGGAAACACCTGTGATGTCAATTAAATGACACACCTGAGTTAATCATGTCACTCTGGTCAAATAGTTTTCAATCTTTTATAGAGGTACCATCATTTTTGTCCAGGCCTGTTTCATTAGTTTGTTTTTTTAAATAATTATGTTAATCAACAATTCAAAAGTAATGGCTGTTTTTGATTATTTAATTTTCAATAAATTTTGATTTATTGTTACTTTTGTGAGTTTCAAGTGATTTCAGTGAGAATTGTGGGTTTTTCCTTCTTTAACTGAGGGGTACCAACAATTTTGTCCACGTGTGTACAACATAAGAGCAGTATACTATACGGAAACGGTTTGTGGTTAGAGACCTGCTCTACATATGATTATTGCACATATGTTGTTTACTATTTATAGAGCCAGGACTGCTTTTCAGTTCACACAGAGTGGACAGTGAGCCGACCAGGAGGCATTCACTGAATTTGACAGAAACGACATTCGATAGAAATGCTGAATTTAAAAACATCTTTACTAATTAAAAACACTTTGAGGCTCCACAGTGAAGCACAAAAGTTTTTCTCTGAAAACCCATTCACGAGCACATATCTGAATAGAGCTGAACCATATTTTTAGTCTGATCTTCAAAAAAAAATGCATTTTAGAAATGCGAACAGGTTGTGTCCAAGGTAAAACAGGACGCAGGTGATATTTTTACTTATTATTTTTGGTGATATTCTGCTTATTTTCTTGTATGACTGCAACATATTTGCATTCATTAATTCACAACCTGAAACTATAAATTTGTTTGCCAGAAAATTAAATTGCAATTATTTTAATAACTGATGAAGGTCATTTATCAAGCAAAAAATACTAATCATTATGCGGTTTCTTAGTGCTTGTTCAATGTCAGTTTGTTGTTTTATTTCTAATATAAACGAGAGGAATACAAATATATGAAGCCTTTGGATAGTTATAGAGACAAAACAAGCTACATATTACCATTTTCTGACATTTTTTATGGACTAAACAATTAGTTTATTAAAGGAAACAACATTCACCAATAACAGTCTTCAGTTACTTTAAGCCCATAAATCGACAACATAATACGTGCTTCTGGTGCATTTGAAATATTATAGCATCCATAGATGAATCTGCATTAACAACAAAGGTAAACATGACTTAAAATACATTTGACATCCTTGTGCCTGCTTAATTGCTCCCATCTGTAGGACAGTATAGCAAACATGCTGTCATTGTCTCCTCATTAATCGACAGAGATGTTGTCTTACTCCCCAAATGTAACATGTTGTCAGTTATAAGAGCGCCAGCAAATTAACAACACATCTGTCTCACTCACACAGCGGTGCCAATTGTGACAAATGAATTGCTTTTCTTCTTGGATTTATCAGTGAACTTTTCTCGATGCTGATGCCACACACTTGGCTGCTTTAAAGTTGTTCTTCAGAGATCAAAGTAAGGGTGTACCATTTGTTTCCATTTCCTCAGATGTCTGACTGTGATTGAAAACTGATCAGAGGTGAGGTGCGGCAGCCACGCATGCAGATGCTGTGTAAAGCACTGATGAGTGAAGAAGAACTTTTGATGTGGAAATGGACTTTCTTGTGTCTCCTCTGAGCAGAATCAAATTAAGCATGTGCAGTGATGGAAAGCAATGTGCTACATGCATGCATGCACACACAAAGAGATGCTGTTACGTCCTCTGCTAGTCATGTGCTTGGTAATGGACTTTGTAGAGCCTCTGGTGTCTTGGGATGGATTGTGGATGCTATATTGTTTACAGCTGGCTGAAGAGCTCCAGCTCCCACCTGGCAGTCATCAAGAGGGATTGGCCTGGAGCTCCACACCTGCTCTCAGCCCTGGTTCACCACACCTCCTGACCCGTCAGATTGGTCCACCACCACAACTCCTCCTCCCACAAGATCCCAACCATCACCACACCCGTGATATAAATCTGCCACCAAGCTTTCAGTCAGGTTGGCCAGAGTTTAGTGTGACCAGTTTGCCCTCGTGTCTCTTATGTCTGTGTGTTTTGTGTTTTGTGTGTGGTCTGTAGCTTCCATAGCCACTAATGGGTGGCTAAACAGAAATTAGCACTTCTGTTAGCGGCTGCTATTTCAATGAGTAGCTGCCAGTCTTGGTGAAGGCTGTAGCTCCTGTTAGCAGCTTCCTAATTTGATGCGAAGCTATTTGTGACTTTTATGTTGTGCCTTGTTAAGAAATGCATATTTTGAGATGCCAATTTTATTTAGTTAATTCTGCACACTGGTTTGTATTAGTTTCTGTTGTTTGTTACTGGTGTTGCTGTTGTGTTTAGGTTTGACTAAGGAGTTCAGTAGTTTTGCTGTTTTTTTTAGTTGATTTAAGAACTCTGTTAGCTTTTGTTTGGTTTTATTTGGTTCTTTGATTCAGCAACATCCACCAGCCCTGTTTTCCTTTCTTTGACCACTTTTGTGTTACTTCTGTCACTGAGCAATAAATTGCTTGCCAAACCAATGACATCAAGCTGACTGTAGCGGTTGGGTGGGAACAGATGCGCTTTTAAAGGTAAACTCTAACTCATCCAGTAGTTTTTCTCTCCACTGAATGAAAACCACTTTCCCACAAGACATGCAATCTCCCAATAACTTGTTTTTTTTAAGAAGCAATGTGATTTTTTTTTTTTTTTTTTTTTTTTTTTTAATGAAAGAACAAAAAATAATATGCAAGTTCATTGCATGAACTGCTTTACAGCCAATAAAGTAAGCTGTGTAATATCATCAGAAGGTGGCAGTGTAGGCTAATGGAGTAGAAGATTCCAGAAATAAAAACCAAGTCTGACAATATCCATACTTTCATACTAAACGGTGTAGTTCACCAGAAGAAGAATTAGTACATCCCATACATACGACATGCCAATAGCCATAATTTGCATTGTGCAGGCCAGCATGCTTTTCTGGCCTTTCTGACTCACAGTCCTCTGCACAGCTAAATGAAATATGTTGTGTTCTCTCACATGAGTAAGCTTGTAGATGACAACTGTTGAAGAAATTTACCAAAAATCCTCATACAAAGTTTGCTGTAGTGGGGTGTTTTTTTGTATTTTGTTATACGGTGAGCTTACCAACACACAGCATGAGTCTGTGAAGGTAAGTCGACCCAGAACATTTACAGAGTCAGACATTTTACACAGTTGGGAGGGGACAGTATGTAAATACAGGGGAAAAAAAGTGGTCATTTTGCATATAGTTGCTAATTCATGACAAATAATGATGGAGTCAATCGGTCTGGTAGACAACAAAGGGTATAACAATGGGTAATAGAATGAAGGAGTGACACTACAAGGCATCTGTAGCAAAAGGTGTGCTGTTTTCTTCATCACAACTCTTCACATTGCAGGCCATGATGGTCAAAACTAATGGCACAATAATATGACAAAGTCCGTCCATTATCTGTACACAGCTTAATCCTCATTAGAGTTGTGGGGGGCTGGAGTCTCTCCCTGCTAACTGAAGGCAGGAACACCCTGGACAGGTCACCAGTCTATCACAGAGCTACACATAGAGACAAACAATCACACCTATGGACAATTTAAAGTTACTAATTAGCATGTTTTTGGACTGTGGGAGGAAGCTGGACTACCTGGAGCACCCATGCACAGGGAGAACATGCAAACTCCATGGAGAAAGCCTGCGAAGGTTGGGATGTGAACCGGCGATCTTCTAGCTGCAGAACAAAAGTGCTAACCACCAATCCACTGTGCACTCCTATGACAAAGTCATACATCCCAATTTACTGCTTGAAACAGTAGACGCTGCGTAAGGGCAGCTACAATGACTTAAAGTAACAAAGGTTGTGATCTAATGCCTTTATTTTCACTGCTCCACTAAAGAATCTCAAAGAAGAAGAAAAAACTAAATTTCTCATCTGTGGGGAAAAAAAGAGAAAAAAATGTAAGAATTGTTTTCAGTCAGGCAAGTTGCACTTTTTATTTCATGCCAGTCAGTACTAATCATATTTCAGGCTGTCTGGAGGTGAAGACAGGTGTAAACAGCTGATCAGAGGTAAATGATTGCTTCATCCAGGCTTATTGGAGAAACCTTTTTTTTTCTTTTGATATTGTGTGTTTCTAATTTATTCTGTACTGCCTTTATGCTAGTTTTTCTTCTTGGAGCTGCTGTAATGGTGAACCTTCCCTACTGCGGGATCAGTAAAGTTTATCTGATCTGATCTGATCTGATCTTATATTATCTTATTGCAGTTTTCACTAGCACTTAAATATCCACATATATGATGGAAACACAGCTACTCAAGGACAGTCATTTTTACTGCAGCAGTGATTGATTTTGGTGTGAACACAAACTGCTAAGGGAAAGGAGCTCTGCAGCTGTACACAGATGTTCTTGCCAACCTTTCAAAGGTAAAGCTTATGCACGTTATTGGATTGAAGAGCACATTTTCTTTACTTTGATGTGAAAGACAGTTGCTAAGTAATAAATTAAATCTGTAGGTGTGGCAGACGTCCTCAAACTGTTACAAATCTCACTTGAAAGACAAAGCAATTATATAATATGCCAACACTATTTTTGTAGTTTTATTCAGCACAAAAACTGCTTGGCTAAAGGTAAACCATGCATTTTACCTAAAATTACAATGTTAAAATCAACCTCCCGTTTCCATTATCATACAATATTACACCTGTGGTTGCTGTCATGCAGTAATCACATAAATATTAAACCAATGGTAAATGATGGTAGGAAACACATAGCAGTTTTCTATTATTGTGTAGTCTCCAACACCTCTTTCTCTTTTGCTTCCACCTAGGAACAATTATGAATAAAAATAGCTCCTAGTGCACTTGAATGTGAACATATTTCATTCCATATGGGCCACTTGCTTAGATGACTGATTTTCTTGGCAGAACAGTCTCCAATCTTAAGTTAATTCAGAATTCATTCATTTAAAGGAAATTGCAAGATTGATTCCTGGACTTTTAGGCTTGTGACTGCTTTAAAAATGTCGGTGCTGAGTTGCTGCTTGTTCCACCAACTAAGATGGTTTAATTGCAGTTATTCTTCACAGCCTAAACACTGGACATATCTATTATTTCATCAGAATATCAAACATTAGTGTCCCAATTTGGAAGACCAAAATTTGTATCAGAACATATGATTTCCTTCTTTTTTGCCCTGAAATCACCTTATAACCTTTACATTTTACATTCTGATTCCTGACACGAACAAGTGGGTGCTGTTCCCAAGACAACTGTCGTCAGATACTGTATTATTCAGAGGAAGCAGAGCACATTTTTGCCTCCTTGTGCCTCTGAAAGACCCTTTTGAATGACAACTGGTGGAGGAAAGCTCATTCTTTGGTTGAACCACTAACATTTCAGGTTCTTCCAATGACCGCAGCCTGTGACGACGGGGTCACAAGTAGGCATTACTTTATTATAATAGCGAAAAGAGTTGAAAACTATTAGAGTAGACTTTCTCCGATGTACACTCTTACTACAAGTTGTTGAAAATGCAATTGCGGCAGCTCCAGCCAAAACACCGAAATATTGATTTTTATGTTTTTCTCTAGTCTTAATTTTTCATTTTGGTATTTTGTAAAGCATTTTGAGCTGTCACTATTCCTAAAATTTAAAATAGAAATACACCGCCTTGCCTTAAAACTTCCATCTATTCCAAACATCCTAAGTGATTGTTCTAATAGTTTGTGAAGTGTATTTCAGCCTCCTAGGTTACATGATCTGTAGACATACTATGCTCCAAGTGATTGCCTGTAAATCCTGGCTTTTTGCTATCCCCATGTGGACAACAATGTTACTGCAGCGTTTGGAATAGCACACAGTATGTAGTCATTAACATCAAAGTGAGTAGGACAACTGAACCCAATATTTTATTTGAATTGAATGTCAATATTATCATTGGCAACATTTGTCCCATATTTATATTTTACAATGTACATATATATACACAATGGCGACACCTTTTTAGGACGGGTTGGATGAGGTGTTTCAGTCTGTTTCTAGTCTGTGAGTCATTCAAGAAGCAAGTCCAGTGACAAAAAAAATCTTTGTGATGAAGATTCTATTACAGCTACATAGAAAAGAGCTAGTTCTGTTGCAGAAACTATGGGTTTAGTTTTCATTTTTTTGTTCTTCCTCTGTAATTCCCTCATTTTCATTCCCCTTTTATTTCTTCATCTTTTGCTTCATCCGCTTTATCTTCTTCCTTTCGTTCCTCCTCTCCTTTTTCCTCCTCTTCCTTTTTCATCTCACCCTTTTCCTCTTCCTCCTCCTTTTTCTCTTCCTCTTTTTCCTCTTCTTTTTTCTCCCCTTCCTCAGGTTTTTCTTCCCTTTTCACTTCTTCCTCCTCATCCTCTTCCTCCACCTCTTCTCCTGTCAGTCGCTCCAGATCTGCAATGCGATGTCTCAGAGCTTTGTCGGTGTTCTTGTAATTTCCCAGAATCTTCTTAAGCTTAAACTGCATCAGCTCTATCGTGTTATACAAGATGTTGACCTTCACCTCCAGCTCTTTGGCCTCAGGCTTGATGTTTGCTGGGTCCAATTCGATCAGACCATCTTTCAGCAGGATCTGCCGACCCTTCTCCTCCAGCATGCTTTTGGCATCTGGATACTCTGTCAGTGATTCCATTAAGTCATCCTTTGACAGGCAGAATAGGTCTGAGTATCCGATGCTGCGAATGTTGGCTGTCCGCCTGTTTCCTGCTTTGCTGCCTTTAATATTGAGGATACTGATCTCACCAAAATAGCTGCCACTTCCCAATACAACAAACTGTGTGACACCATCATCGGCGACAACTGCGAGTTTTCCATCTTTGATAATATACATCTCACGTCCAATGTCACCCTTCTTGCAGATGTAGTCTCCGGGGCTGAACACCTGCGGCCGGAGTTTGAGCACGAGCTCGATCAGCAGGCCAGCTTCACAGTCTGCAAAAATACGAACTTTCTTCAACGTGTCCATATGAACTTGGATGGCTATTTCCGCTTTTAGCTTGTCTGGAAGATACCTAAGCACCTCTCTTTCATCCTGCGCCTTGCCGTTATTCCACAGATAGTCAAACCACTTGATGACTCGCAGCTCAAGATCCTTACTAACCTTTCGAACCTGGACGTGAAAAGAAAAGCAAGAGCATTAAAAGAATAATCAAAGGCCAGATGATTGTGCAATAGTAACTCTTGATACTGATTTTTCAGAAAAAGTAGAAAGTTTGTGTACCTGCATGTACTGCTTGATGTTGTCAATGCGGGCCTGAAACTGGGCTTGGGCAGCATTCATATTGGAAATCATGGTGGCAATGTTTCCCACGATGGTAGCAAAAATCAACACTCCTACCAAAAAGTCCGCAACATGGAAGAAAAATTCTGAGTCCAGAGCTGGTGGTGGAGTTTCTCCAATGGTGGTCAGGGTCAGTGTGGACCAGTAGAGGCTGAAAGCGTACTTTCTCATGGGCAGCCCAAAGTCAGGCTCGTCAGGATCATCCAGAGCTGGGTAAACCCAGTCATCGGCACCAAAACCGATAGATTTGGAGAACGAGAAGTAGAAGCAGGCATTCCAGTGGATGATAATGAGGATGTACATGATTAGGTTCCCAATGCGGAAGATGTTGGGATAGTTGGTTTTCGTCTCTGTTCTCGTGAAGAACTCCATCATACGGCCGATTCTCAGCAACTTGTTGATGCGGATCTCTGGGTAGTCGATGCCGAGGAAGAAATAGAGGAAGTCAGTGGGCAACATGGAGACGACGTCAAGACGAAACTGGAAGCTGCTGATGTAGCGATCCCGAAGCAGCTTCTCGTCTTTCACCATCAGGCCTTGTTCAAGGTAACCTGCAACGAAAGAGGTACAAAGCATAGTATATATAATAAGAGGCAGCATGGAATTAAAAACCACGCAAGCGGATGCTTCATCCTCGCTACATTCAACTCTTGATTGCACACCATGAGATCATCACTCTGATTCAAGTTATGTAAATATGTATATACAATATGCAAATTAGGTAACTTTTAGAGGAACTGTTGGCGTTATCAATAGCAATTTGCGACTCATAAGCCAGCGTTAACACTCATGCATTTCATGTCTGAATTGTTCTTGCATTATAATTAGTATTTATTTTATGTGGACTGGTGTTCAAATTATTTATGTTATTCATAATTGTAAAAGAACAAACCAATGACCAGAGAACACTTTTTATTAACACTGTAAAGTGACAACTTACAGTAAAGGATACCCAGATAGCAAACTATGGGTGAATCAATGTTGAATCTATGTTGAGACCTAACGTCGAAATTATACAGAAAGCGCAAGGTTGATAAAATGTTGAGTCAACGTTTGCTTTTCAACCATAAATCACACTTTACCCAGATAGCAAAAGATGTTAAATCAATGTTGAATTAGGGTTAAGAAGGTTGAATTTTGGTTACGGTTGAAGACTGATGGTTGGATCAACGTTGATTCAACAACATTTTGTCAACATTGAAGTTTGTGTTTAAAAGATACCATTGAATCTACGTTGTATTTTGGTTTAATTAAAATGTTTGACAGGTCAATGTTTAATTAATGTTGAATCTATGTTTGCAAACATGTAATCTATGTAAGCAAACGTTGACTCAACATTTTATCAACCTTGCGCTTTCTGTATAATTTCGACGTTAGGTCTCAACATAGATTCAACATTGATTCACCCATAGTTTGCTATCTGGGTAAGTTGTCATTTTTAAGTTTTCCTTAAAATTATTCTCACATGTACACTACTGTTCAAAAGTTTGGGGTCACCCAGACAATTTCATGTTATCCTGAAAACTCACACTCACTTTTATTCATGTGCTAACATAACTGCACAAGGGTTTTCTAATCATCAATGAGCCTTTCAACACCATTAGCTAACACAATGTAGCATTAGAACACAAGAGTGATGGTTGCTGGAAATGTTCCTCTGTACCCCTATGGAGATATTCCATTGAAACACATTAACAATGTCTAGACTGGATTTCTGGACTAATTTAATGTTATCTTCATTGAAAAAAAACAGCTTTTCTTACAAAAAAATAAGGACATTTCTAAGCAACCCCAAACTTTGGAACAGTAGTGCACACTCTGTTTTGGTGACGGTTATTGTTCCTCCTGTTCATACTACATCTGTCCTCTCTAACATGAGTTCAGTAGAGTTAATGTTAGTTTTTAGCATCATGAGCTGGTCAAATAAAGTGTGTATCCTCCAAAGTTGCACTCGTTTTAGCCTCACACTTCCTGTTTGATGGTGTCAATAACACACAAAAAAATAATTTTAATCATGTGTGACCTAGATGTCGCTTCCTATGATGTAATTCCATGAAGGGATTCTTTTCACACTCAGTTTGACTGGGAGGAATAATCACAGTACATTGATCAATAACATTATCAACGTAAATATGGGACTGTTAAGTGTTGCTTTAACACAAAATAAGAACTTCTTTCCCAAGAGTCTTTATGTGTTTCCTCAGAATGGGAGGCCCATGTTGGTTTTTCACCTGTTCTTGTTCTGAAGAACATATCAGCCAGGTAGATAATGTCCGAGGTGTAGTCCAGAAACACCCAATAGATGATGTAGTTGTGCTGTAGCTCCTCAAAGCAAGCCCTGTTCGCACGAAAAGACACGGAGCAGTAATTGAATATTGCACCTTTACCACCCTCCTCCATTGTGCTGCTGCTGCTTTCACCCACATACCCAGTCCAGAAATTGCACAACAAAAAGCTTTCAGTGTTGCTTTGATTTCTAGTTATATCAAAGAACTTGCCACTCTGCTTTTGAAACAACAAATCTATTTCTCTTCACACAGTCAAGCTGCTGCTAAAGTGGCTCTGCTGTAACAAGTGAATCTGACGTGGCAGAGTGAAATGATAAGAACGTCTGGCTGTGTTGAAAGAGTCACCGTCACCTTGCTATGATCATGGTCCAGTTGTACATGACTGGCATTGTGATGAAGAAGAGCCAGTTGTAGTACAAATTTCCAGCAGGATTAATGACAAATAGTTCTTTAGGCCTGTGCAAAGACAGAATGAGAGAATAAATTCCTGAAGGCATGCAGCTTTTCAAAAACATCTCTTGAAGAGGTTTTTTAAAATGATGTACTTACTTGTTTTTCTCTTTCTCCTTTGCTTCTTTCTCCTTCGCTTCCTTTTCCTTTGCTTCTTTTCTTTAGCTTCTTTTTCTTTAGCTTCTTTTTCTTTTTCCTCTTTTTCTTTTGCTTCCTTTTCTTCCTTTTCCTTGGTCTCTTTCTCCTGCTTTCTGTAATGTGCATGAATACGTTTTATAACACTGAGCACCAACTGTTCTTTGAATACAGCATTCAGGAAAAGGTTTGAATACAAATGAATTACTCTTTTTTCTCCTTCTTTTCTTTCTTATCTTTCTTCTCCTTTTTCCTTTTTTTCTTTTTCTCTCTGGAAAGGGATTAATTAACACATTTAACAGGCTTACTGAAATGGCTTAGGACACATCAAAGAGACATTGATTTACAAGAGCTTCACTTATCTCCTCGTGACTCCAAATTGTACTTACTCTTCATTGTTATTGCTGTTATTCATATTCCCCGCATGATGAGGATTTGATTGAGGTGCACTTCTGGAGCAAAACACATAAAGTTGATTAACTGACAAGTCTTTGCTTGCTATTTCTCATTAATGTGCTGTGAACGCTCTGTTTGAATTCACATTAAGCGTGTCTGTGAAGTGTTTCTTACAGGTCATCCTCGCTGAGCTCCTCGCTGTCCGAGGAGAGTTGTGGTGCAGGGTGAGGCGGCAGGTTGAGGTGAGGAAGGGTGGTCATTGCAGCAGATCTGCAGTTTACCCTGCAAAAGTAATTCAAGGATAACAACTCCGGACTAGAATAGATGGTGGGAGATATAATTGGCCCTCCAATTATGCACATTCAGAGCTGAAACGGCAATTATTTTGACAAGCGATTAATCACTGAAGTCATTTTGAAAGAGCAAAAACTGCAAAAAATTAACAGCTTTTTGTCATGAGTTTCACCCTGTTGCAAAACAACACAACTTTGGTCTCTGGGAATGTGTGAATAACAGTTCTGACTATTTCATCGAACAAAATTAGATCGCTGTTAGTCACAGCACTGAACGCATGTCGTCCGGGTCGTGGTAATCTGAAAATGTTAAGTGAGTTTGGAGTGACCTAAATCTGGGACTCCTCATCAGGCAGTCTGAACTGAAGAAGCCTCTTGGATGACAGATGAAGAATCAAAGAGTTCAGTTGCAGTCGACCGAAGCTCTTTGAAACTAAAGCACTGCTCGTTCCACAACAGCAAACTGCGTTGTGTTCTCAAACGTATCCAGCTCAGTGAATCAAATCAAAGGACATTAGATCCTTTATTGGTATCTGTTCGGTCAAAAGTTTTAATCCATTTCATTTACTTAAATATTTTCCTTGGTCAGACATGTTAAATGATGCAGAGCAGCACATGTGACATGTCCAGTGATGTGTGAAGTATGAAAACATTCATTTGATGTTACAGTCACTGTATTTTTAGTCTAATATCACAGTTGACGATTTGAGAAATGACTGAGTAAATTAGCTGCAGAAGCACATGATTCTACAGAAATATCTTGCAGTGCAATGATGAATGGTTGGTCCAGTTTTATATAGTTAAACTTACCTTTTCCACTTCTCAATGTAATGTCAAGTCCATTTTCCTTTGATCCTAGTGTAATTTCGTTGTCTTCTTTTGTAAGATTTAGACGCTACCGTCTCACAGTATCCCCAGTTTAATTGTCTCAACCATTGAGTTTTAATTAAAATAACTTCAAAATGTAGCTAGGCAACTGACACCTGTTTGCACTGAGCCTATCTAACTGTGTCATAGAGTCTCTGTGACCCTGACGAGGATTTGTGGATTAGACTTGGCTGAGGGGAGGCAAAGTCACTCATCCTGCTTATTTGACAGCTCCAGTGAGAGATGAGATACGTTTAAGCGAAGTTTGGATAACCCTCAGTTAACCTGCTAGTGAGGGTCTGCAACACTGAGGACCATTTTGTGTTGGCACTTCGGATTTTTTTATTTTTATTGGCGACAAGCTGTAATTTTCCTGTCCACTTGCGGAACAGCAGAGGATTTAGTCTTGCACACACAGAGGCCTCCTCTGCTCAGTCAGCACTCTCAGCCATATCCCGCTCTGATCCTATTAGAACCTGCCAGCTAGAACAGATTTCAGATCAGGTGGATCAGGTTCCTTTTAAATGAATAACAATTATGAGAGTGAAATGGAAGCCGAACCCCCGTCAGTGATGAGCTACGTGTTGAAAGAGATCCTCCTGCCTGATGCAGGTTACTGCAGAGATCCCGTGGATCAGTGGCTCTCCCTGTTGGCGGATGTTGTGGTTGCACTTTCATGACAACAAATTTCACAGCTTGTGTTGGAACTAAAGTATGTTTAGGGAGATAAATGAGCTTTATTTTTGAATAATTAAATAGTTTTGGTGTAAGAAAAATGTTTGTGACATTATGTGCGCGAGTCCTGACTGATGATTCTTTTGTCTTATACACAAGGAAGATATGAATGTTGTGCACAAAATATATAAAAAATACAGAACTATGTTGCTGGAGAAACTGAAGAAAGCCCATGCATGCACAGGGAAAACGTGCAAACTCCACACAGAAAGATCCCAGGCCCAGGCCAGGACACGAACCAGGGATTTTCAAGGTGACAGTGCTAACCACTGTGCAACTACAATACATCACTTTCTTGTTAATTTCATTTCAAAATAGCAACACTAACAGTGTTGGCTAGCAACCGAAGTCCCAGGCACCAGCACTCCACATTATGTGACATTATGTGTGCGAGTCAGATGATTCTTTTGTCTTATACACAAGAAAGATATGAATCTTGTGCACAAAATATGTAAGGATACAAAAATATTTTGGCACAAGGTCTTCCCAGCTATAGAGAATACAAAGAAGAAAATGAAAACATGGAGGCTTAACTTAACCACTCAATCATGTCATTTTGTGAAATTTTATAACAGAACAGTCACAACAGACTTTCAAGTACAGAATTGTGAAAACGGATTTTATTCAAAGACAGAAAAAATAATCCAAAACAGCAGTTTCAATAGTCCAATGGTGGCCTGAAAACATGCTGTGGTTGTTTCACTTTACATATAGTGTTACATTTTTTCAGATTTTTTTCCCCCTGGTTTCTTTGCAATACCCCACAGCCTTTCGTGCATTTGCACTACGACTACATCACCCATGACACTTTCCTGCTACTGTTCTAACTGCTTATCAAGGAGCACGTCTAGGCTATAATAAGAGGAAGATAACTACAGAGGAGCAGGATCTGCTGCCCCTCCTGTCGTGGGAGTATCAGCGGCCAGAGGAGCGTCAACAGCAGCTGGGACATCGGCAGCGACGGGGACATCAACGACCACCTCGGGGGCAACGTCGACAGGAGCCACATCCACAGGAACCACATCAACAGGAACCACATCAACAGGAGGCACATCAACGGCAGCAGCGTCGACAGCAGCAGCATCTACGGGGACGTCAACCACCGCCGGCTCCACAGCTGCTGCAGGGTCGGCTGCAGGGTCTGCTGGTGCTGCCTCAACCACAGCCGGCTCGGCCTCAGCTGCCTCCACCTCCTCGGCCTCCTCCTCCTCATCAGAGTTCAGGGGGGCAGCAGCAGCAGCAGCGCCGGCTGCAGCTTTGGGGGCAGGGTTTCCATCCTGTTCCAGGGATAAGAAAAGCCATCATTATTGATGGAAATCTGTTGAGCTGCTTTGGTTGTAGGGCCCTGGTGGTGTTTATGTTGTCACACTGTCAGGACGAATTGGAACAGAGCTATTATCTGTTACACTCATGCTTCCCTTCTATGACAAGGTGAAATGACCACTGTTTAAAGTGCCCACTGGTCTAAAATGAAGTTCTGCAAAACAGTCAGCATAGTGGGTGATTATCTGTCTTTCTTTATAGAGCGGGTTGCCATGTATGTCCTAAATTTGTTGTGGAGACACAAGCACACTGGGGGTCTTTTTTTAGGGAGAACTCCACACTGAAAGTTGCCGTTGGCAAAATGCCGCCGCTGCTACTTCCGAACACATGACTGCTAATTTTCTGCTTCCTGCCTGTTTTTACAAGTACCCTCCACCCATGTTTTTCTCAACTAATTCTGTCAGCACTTTGTAAATAACCTCCTACTGTACGCTCCTCTTTAATTTTACACCAGTGGCACCATGAATACAGTCATAGAGATAAGATCTTACATGACTGAGCAGGATTACATTGAGCAAATATCTGGAGAAAATTGCCGACAAACATTTGTTTCTGTTGACTGTAAAAACAAGATTCAGTTCATGAAATGGAGACGTCTGCTCACCTCGGCCTCCTCCTCTGAGGCGTCTCCCACAGGGACGGGAGCTGCGGGGGCGACATCAGCTGGCTGGGCTGGTGCAGCGTCCACCTGCACGAAAGAAAATCATTTTAACTCAAGCGCCTTTGACAGTTTTGAGAGATGAGAGGTTGTGATGCTGGGTTTATACTCACCACTGCAGCTGCGGCAGAATCAACCTAAACAAATGAATAATCCATTAATAAGTAACATGCAAACTTACAGAATTCTAGTTTAGTTGTTGTTAGTTCTCATCGAACAACTAGAGTCATGTTAGAATCTATATTAAACTTACAGGAGCATCAGCAGCAGGGAGGAAGGGGTTTCCCACTAGTCCCTGTAAAATACAAATTTATGATTATGACTATGATGACTGCCTGCTATCTGATATCTATCTCAGTGAAGTACCAATGAACCCCCGCTACCTGCTGCTGGTACAGCCTGTACATCTCCATCCACCTGAGGGCCTCATTAGCATGCGCTGCAACCTGCTAAATACATACCAGACATCCCCAGACATGTTCAGCAATTAAGCCAATTATCCTCTCTCTGTCAGACCGCTATCACAGTATGCAACTGTTGACATGACAAAAACATGCCATAACATGCAGCGGCAGACAGATCCAAAACTTCACAGGACAGTTTTATTTTTTCCAATAAGCCCTCTTACCTCATTGCTTTCACTCTCTGGAACCTACAGTTTAAGAAAGGGAAGTGAGCAAACACCAACAGGTTTTTTAGTGCCCTAAAGAACAGTGTTTAAATGTCTAAAGTGGGATCAGCCGGCAGACTGAAGAATACATAACATTAGGCACAACTTACAGGTGCAGCCAAGACTGTGACCACGAGGCACATCAAGAACACAAACAGCTTCATTGTGGCTTTTCTACGGAGAGATAATCATATATGGGATAACAAAAAACATTTTTTCTCTTATACGTGAAAAGATTTTTAATGCTTAAAATTAAGACAACATAATTTGCAAGACTGTGTTGCAAACATAGAGTAAAATCTTCTGCAGAACTAAGTCTGTCCACAGCAAAATGAAAATCCATCTCACCTTTTTATCAGCGCGGAGTAAAAGTGAAGACGTTTCTCCTCAGAGATGGGAAGCAATCTACTTCATTTCTCACAAGGACGCCATATATATATACCGGAATATCCTGTAATAGCCAATCACATCCAGCGAAACGTGCACAGCGGTGTCTTTGAAGTAATCCCTACATGTCAAAACTAAAAAAAAACAAGGAGGTATGTAGGGTTGGGGCCCCTGTTGTACTTAATTACATGCTGTGCAAGTATGCTAAGCACACATGCCTGCCCATCTTTACTGCCCTAAAACCAAACTTTGAAAAAAAGGAGACGGCAGGAAGCTGACATAAGCATGTAATGATATGACAGAGAAGTCTCACTTAGTTTGGCTTCAACATAAACTAAAGAAATAGAGAGAGGCTGTTAGATACTTCTTAGTGATCTGATTATTTGAATAGTGAAGGTACATATGATGGCGGGACATCAGACCGCATAGCATATACTATAATACTCTTTCTCGAATTCCATTCAAGTTGTTCTTTGTGGTCATGTATGTGTTGACACACGATGACTAGTTCAGGGGTTTCAGCTGCTTCCAGCAAACACTGGAGAAAACATACATCATAAAGCACTCTCTTATACACAGCAGAAATAGAGTGAGGCTCAACCTAAACATAATGTAGAAATGAAATGCATCAATGAAATAGTTGTGAGGGTTTTTTGTGCACTCCCATATATAAATGTACAGTATGTGCACAACATGGGGGCAATGTTGCATCATTATATTTACAACTATATTTACTTGAGTACTTCTTTTTATGCTACCTGTGCTATCTATTGTACTTAGACTTTTTAATACTCTTTTTATTGTAAACACTGTATTCCTTTGGTTAATATGATTTGCACAATAATTACACATCTATCTATCTATCTATCTATCTATCTATCTATCTATCTATCTATCTATCTATCTATCTGTCTATCTATCTATCTATCTATCTATCTATCTATCTATCTATCTATCTATCTATCTATCTATCTATCTATCTATCTATCTATCTATCTATCACATCTTTTTTCTGCAATTTTTTGGGAAAAATTATTCAAAAACTTCTCACTTGGCTTCTTTAAATGACTATTTTAGATCCAAAATTGTAAAAAACTTGTGCAATGTTATCGGGAAAAAGACTAAATAAGACAGAGTAACACAATTTTTGTAGCAAACGCTGTGATTTCTTCTCCTTTCTTCCAGCAATTGACTCCTGACCCCAAAATTTTCTTGGATCATTAGGACGATCCGTTAATGAAGTCATTTAAATGAAAAAAATTCTACTTCTGCATTGATGGCTCATTAACCTAATAACAGTGCTTTAACACTCCATAATCTCTCATCCATAGGGGTATATTTCTACATTTTGTATTTAATTCTTTCACTTTTAAGACTCTAAAGACATTTGGCTGATGCACTGTAATTAAGACTTTGTATGCAAAAACCTCAAAGTATTTTCACACAGTTGCCTCTTTAGTTCTTCCATCAAAGTGCATTCCGTGTGAGTTATAAAAAGATTTTCTGCATCCAGTTTAGAGAATGCGTGTGAGGTAGAAACACACGCATTGCTAAAGGGAAGCTCCTCCTTTGTGGTGTCTGAGTTTTCGCTCATCCTCGTGTTTATTTTAGCTGGCGTGGTCGTACATCACAGCCATTCTGAACATTGTAGGTTTCTCATGTTTGTTTTTTCGGGTTCCAAATCAGATAATGAAGGACTCGCTCTGTAATCTGCACAACTATATCCCAGACACTCTCGCCTCGAATCTGCTGATCTAATGGGTTTTGCTGAAAGATAACGATCTCTTTATTAGTTCTTCCAGGCTTCGCTCTTGTCTGCTATCTTCACACACTGTGAGGTTATTTTGTAGTAAAAATGAAGGTTGAGGTTATAAAGTGATCATTGTCTGTTCCAACACGAATACTGAACTTTTGCCAACTTAATTAAACAGTGGTAACTTTCACCAAAGCAAGTACAGAGCTGACTTGCACGAAACAAACAAATCTTTTTTTTTTTTGTTCAGTTCATGCTTTCAGAATTACAACATTCGTCTTATTGACTCCTGTGAATTTAGGCTCAATTTGTCAAACAGCAGGTCCATTTGACAACAGGACAGTTTTTCACAGGAAAAAAGGAGCTAATAAACACATTGATTGAGGAATTAATTCACCAATCAGCTGATTCTCAAGCAAGTATGTGTTTTTCAGTATTGAGTTTGGTTCCACAAACCTCATGAAGCAGCATAACTCCTTTATCTTGAAAACTGAAGGGTATAATCTGAGCTGGTGAAGTTATCAGAATGCATTAACACAATCCAATAAAAAACTCTGCCCTTAACACATACACTACCGTTCAAAAATTGGGGGTCACTCAGGCAATTTCATGTTTTCCATGAAAACTCACACTTTCATTCATGTGCTAACATAACTGCACAAGGGTTTTCTAATCACCAATTAGCCTTTCAGCACCATCAGCTAACACAATGTAGCATTAGCACACAGGAGTGATGGTTGATGGAAATGTTCCTCTGTACCCCTATGGAGATATTCCATTAAATATCAGCCGTTTCCAACTAGAATAGTCATTTACCACATTAACAATGTCTAGACTGTATTTCTGATTCATTTTCATTGTTATCTTCATTGACAAAACAGGTTTTTCTATCAAAAACAAGGAGGTTTCTAAGTGACCCCAAACTTTTGAACGGTAGATTCTGTTCTTCTTCTACTTCTGGTTTTAGCAACAGAAACATGTTGATCCTGAAGCCACACTCTACTAAAACTGGGGCCAGTAATACATGATAATATTTTGTGCCAACTGCCATAAGAATTAGGAGGGAGAAGAAGCCAGATTTTATCTGGCTCTATGAATCGTTTAAGCTGCAAAAAGAATGCACCATGCTTTAGCCTTCAGGTGAATAAGACTGTGTTAGAAGTCACTCGATATATTCCTTAAATCAGTGAATTTTAGAAAAGATCTCACGAATGGGAAATTCCATTACAGTTTTTCTCAGTCGCTTTGGTACATTTCTCAGATCAGAATTAAAAATTTCAAAACTAGCTGTTCAATCTTCACATCATCCTGTCACTTGTGCATGTCAAAAAAGCAGTTTCTCATTTCTTTGAACAAGTTGCAAATGCTTTGGTACATCCATGCAAATGATTCTTTACAATTCTCTGCTGTTTCCTACATTATTAATTGCTTGTCATGCTGATCAAAATGTATTATAATGGGTCTCTGTTGAATAGTCTCACCCTCCACAACATTTTGGCATTAGTTCATCGCACAATACTTTACATGCTAAATGGTTAAACAAGTTGTCATAATACATCAAGGATATTTCTATACATTTCCATTTTTTCTAAATCTGTCCTGAATTGGTATATTGCTTCCAGGTGAATCTCGACTTTCTCTACTGAAGCGAAATGTGTAAAGGGTTAGGGTTTTTTGAAATCGCTCAAAGACGGAAGAGAAGATATTTGTGATGTGGATGAGAATTTGTGGCCCAACAGACAAGAACTTCTGGAGGTGTAGGAAAACTGCACTGTAGTTCCTACAACACTGCATGTACAGTTTTCCCTAAGGAGATTGTCCTATGTTCACTTTTCTTCTTTTGTTTTTTTCTTTATGCTGTGCAGTGCTGTTTTCCTTTCTGTATCACAATGACATGCTCCGTCAACAAATTACAGTACAAACAGTAAAAGTGTAAATGTGAATCTTGTCCAGTCTTTCGCAATCAATCTCCCACATACGCTAAAGTGTAACTTACAATTTACAATAATTGTCATCAAAACTTTAGCCACATCAGAGCATCCCTCCAGAGTACACTTGACTTTCGAGGGATGAACTAAGCATTTTACGCAAGAGACTGGCTTTTGCCGGTGTTACGGCCACCAGTATTGGTGTGTCGTCTGGGTTCTGAAAGGTTTTCTGCTGGGCCTTTAGTGTGGGATGATTGCATGTGTGGGTTCAGCTGTGGCTGTTTTGAGTCTTTTCAGAGTCTCTTTGGAACACCAGCTGCCAGCTATTCCACCTAATGGCTCTGGAGATGACGACCTGCACATATTTTGATGTGTCTTGGTCTGTAGGTATGTGTGGTTGGGTTGGTGGGTACCGCAGAGCACTTTGGTCTGTAGACACTCTTGGTGGGTGCTATAGACACTTTGGGCTTAGTGAAGAAGCCTTTCGTTTTTGAGTGTTCGTGACCTGTGTGGCCAGTGTGTGTGTTCAGAGGCAAACATAACAACAACTCCGAAAGCTTTGGATTTTAGTTTACCACTCAGCCCTCACATTACCTGTGACAGCCATTTATCACTGCTTAGTGAATAAAAATAATGGGTTGGCCACCTCTAGCAGTGAGGCCAGACAGACATTGGTTTCTGTTAAGCACTGATTGGCACCATGGCACAATACATCACCATCCATCCATTATCTATACACCACTTAGTCCTCATTAGGGTCACCGGGGGCTGATTCAGGGTGAAGGCAGGGGGCAGGTTGCCAGTCTATCATAGTGCTACATATAGAGACAAACTAGCACACTCACATTCACACCTTAGAATCATCAATTAACCTCAGCATATTTTTGGACTGTGGGAGGAAGCTGGAGCACCCAAAGAAAGCTCACACATGCACAGAGAGAACATGGAAACTCCATGCAGAAAGATCCCAGGAAGGCGGAGACACGAACCAGGGATCTTCAAGGCGACAGTGGTAACCACGGACCCACTGTGCAGCCACAATACATCACTTCCTTGTTAATTTCATTTCAAAATAGCTTTTCGACTTACACTCAAAGTCCCACATACTTAAACTCCAGTTGGTAAAAATGCTTTTAGCTTTGAAGCTGCACATGGTTGGTCCATCTTGTAGAGAACCTTAAAGCTTGATGCAGCCGTATCTGTTGATCACAGACTATACTGCTTCTGAATGTGACTGTTTTTAACTGTGTTCCTGTCTTTGTAGTCTCGCTGATTGCCGTCTTTTTAGCCCGTTGACTACACTTTCAACATCATTGTAAACAAAGGCTTGAACTGAATGATTTCTCGAGGATTAAAATAAAAGCTGAATGAATGAATGAAACAAACCTTCAGTAAACTAACAACATCTATGACTCAGTGAGTCACCACAGCCTGCAGGTCGATTTACATCACTGACATAATTAAAAGTCCAACGACTCAGCTCATGAGATGCCCTCCATAGCTACAGTGGTTAAGGGGGAGCTTCACCCGGCCGAGTACTATAAATGACCAATGTTGAAAGTTTCATATTGCACACACTTTTTAAGATAAAGTATGCAACCTGTATATTTTTAGAGACCTCAAAACACCAACTTTACTGTGAAACCATTTTTTTTTTTCATTTTGAACAACTGGATTGAAATTAAATACTGTTGAATTTTGCAACCCGAAATTGCATCTTGTATTTGCCCCAAGCAAAATCTCATGCAATATTTAACATAAAATGATACCAATGCACCACGTAGTACTTTAAGTATGGACCTGTGCACCTATTCGGCATTTTGTCATATTTCACTGTGGTTACCATGGTAATGAATCGAAACAATTGCTACAAAGATTTTCGTATATAACTCAGCATAGAATGAAGTTATCAAAAAAATGGCTAATAGGTGCATTCTACATAGCCTATACTACCAGCATGCCAAAAATGAGAAGTTTTGGTCAAAAGCGTAAGAAGATAAATTAAGGGGCAGTTTCTGCGTGTCCGAAAATCAAGTTTTGAGAAATCGGCACTTGAAGTTTATGATTGATGATGACTCATTATATAAGCAATCAAATAGAATCAAAAGAATACATGTTTAGGTATATGATAATCATCTTTTTTAAAATTTGACTTTTTCACCCAAATCTATCATATTTGGAGGTAAAGCTCCCCCTTAATCAGAGAGGGGAAAACTAGCTAAGGAGTTGGAACTTAGTGCAGGACATATCTATGGCAGGATCGTATTCTATTACATGGATGACACTACATACATTGACATTCATAAAAACAGAGGAGAGGCATCATGCTACAGTGTGCGCCGATCATTCAAGTGGACGTAATACAATAGAAAATAAAATAGGTTGCCTGAAGATATGACGATCGACGTCGGTTTGTCTGCCTGTTCACAGCATTACTCAAAAACAGATTGACAGATTCAGACAAAATTTTCAGTGAAGGTCAGAAATGAAACAAAGACCGCCTGATTAGATTTTGGCAGTGATGCAGCTTATAGTCTGGATCCACAGATTTTTTAAAGATCTCAGTCGTGAAAATGATACAAGGAATGAGCAGCCTTGGCGGAGTACTGTGCTCTCTGAGTGCTTTTCTTGTTTAACTGGTTGATATCGGTGCTATAATATATGAATTTCGTCTTGCCTCAAACTGGTCTGGAGCCTGGATATGCAGGTTAACCTAATTATAAAGCAGTGCCCCACTGACTTTCACAAAATTAAAATTTTTTGATCTGAACTTCTCTCAATGTCTGTCAGTAATAATCATTTAGATTTAGAGAAAGTGTAAAATTTCCAGAATACGGCAGTTTTAAACATCTATAAAACTACTTTGCACTACCACCAGTGTACATAGGTAGATTTTTATACATTTTATTCATTTTCTTTGCTTTATTTATGCAGTATTTTGATCCTTTTTAATGTATGGCACAAATATAAAGGTGACAGAAAAGCATCTTTTTGGTTCCTCTGTATGTCCTGGATCTATAGAGAAATTGACAATAAAAATATTCTATTCTCTTTCATTTTTCTTCTAAAAATAGAAAATATATGCAAAGGCTCCTCAATCTCACTTACTATAATAACCCTTTCTATAGTTCAGCATATTTTATTGGTTGATGGCTGTCCTCTCCCTTGTCCGTGAATATTGTCCAAAGAGTACCCCTTTTAAAGTCGTAAGTATCACATAGGGCCTCTGGTGTCATTTTTTGAGTAATAATCAACTTTAAAAGGCGTAGAGCTCCTGTAGTTTCCACTGCCTGTCTTTGCCATTTTTCCTATTTCCTCTCAGCTCTTCTGTTATCATCCTCTAAACATCTTCACTGATTTATTGTCAAAACCGCACATTTTTGCATTCTTTACTTTCAGCCATCCACACCAGCAGACACTGCTTCCAGTTATCACTCCGTTGCCAAATACAACTTTTTTTCTTTTTTTTTTGCAGACTTCATTCCAGAAGCACCATATAGTACTGAAACCATTGTAATGTAGTGGAGACAGTTTTAATTAAGGTTTTTCAAGTGGCTTTCAGCATCTCCCTCATCATGTGGCTGATGTGTTATGAATTTATGTGATCTCTTGTTCCAGGAAAGAAAGCTGTGAAGATGACACAATCATAGCGTGAGAGGATGATGCTTGGGTATTTTCAGTGACTTTGAAGAGATAGCCATTAAGTCGTGCTGTGACAGGCTTTCGTCCCCAGGGGAGGAAGGATCAGGAAGATCTTTGCTTTTCGCTTTATGGTATTTATTTTTCGAAACCACTTATATTTCACTGTGGGGAAAATTGCCCGGCAACGGTGGCAGTTTATGCTCTCTGTAATGTACTTTCTACGCCGTGATGCATATATGCCTGTGCCTGTATGCTGGTCATTATTTCAGTCTTGCTTAATAAAACCATTCTTCTGAAACCATGTGTATGAAATTGTTTGATGTCCCTGCCTATAGAGGAATCCAGGTATGAGTACTAAATGTTAAAAGTCTGGTATCTTGTTCTCACTTGAGTGCCTTGTAAAAATGTATTTCCAAATATATTCTGTTGTTGAGTGATGTCTCTTACTCCTGTCCTGAGTAGAAAGATTGCATTGCACTGTATGTTTAGAGGCATTTAATAAGAAACAACTACAGCCATCTTCATTGGAACTGCTCAGTATGAATTTGGCACAGGTCACTGATGCAAATAATATGTTCTTGGTAAATTTATTTTTAGTGTACAGTTATAAACAAAACGTGACACCACAATTGCATTTTACATTTTATCTTTTCTTTACTTTTCTATGCAGTTAAAGAGCAAATGTAGTTGGGAATGTCTGCCAAATGCATATGAAAGTACCAGCCTACAGATCCTTCTGGTGGCTAAAGCAGGACATCCCACCGAAAGCATGATTTGCAGTGATTCACTGACACTTTATAATTCATACTAAACCTCAGAGAAGCATGGTGAACAATGTGACCATTCGAAGACATTCAGCAGAAGTAGTCACATCCAAAAGATCGTCATAATTCAACACAGACAAAAAAAAAGTCGCAGTTACTAGCCGCTTTTTTGCATTAATGGGAAAACACAAGTTGTTTTTAAAAAGCCGGTTTTAGCCTCAGCTTCTTCACATGATTCTCCACATGTGGCTTGAAATCGAGGGAGTCATCAATCCAGTGTCACGGCTCCCTTCTCACCCCCGTCCTTCCCACCTGACCTCCCCAATACCCTTTTCCCATCTGGTTCTTCCTCCCTCTCCTGTTCCTCTGCCCTGTCTGTCTGGCTGTCTCCCATCCGCTCCTCTGCCCTGTCTCTTCCCCCTACAGCTCGGTGCCTGAGTGGAGTCTAGCTTCTCAGCTGACTCCACTCAGGCAATCAACCACCTCCATGGCTCCCGGACAGCTGAGAGACATCACGCTGATTAATCACCCCTGCAATAAGAACCGGCTCATCCTTCCACTCCCTGCCAGATTGTTGAACAAGAACCACGTAGTTCCGTTTGCTCTCTAGCCTCTCACAAAATCTGTTTGAGTTCCTGCCTTGTTTTCTCCTGCCTCCATACAGACCAGCTGTCCGGGATCCCCGCCATCCTCCTTCCCCTCCGGCTCTCCCCAAGACTAGTCATCACCGGTTTCCCCCTGCCTGGACCCCCACTCCTGCCTGGACTCCTTCTGCCCCTGCCTGGACCCCCCGTTTCTGGCCAAAACCCTCCCACTACACCAGCCGCTCCTTCACCCTGGATTTCCCCCCACCGTGCCATTATTCACCCCCCAGCAATAAATCACTTTCATTCAGCCAACCTTGGTAGTGTGGCTTTCTGCTCGGGTCCAACAAGCTCAGACCGTGACATCCAGACACCCAGGTATTTGTACATGTGAACAATAAAACTTCTCACTTTCTACATTTTATCCATTGCCCTTGTACAATTTGAAATAAATGAAAGAGTTTACATGATTTGGAAATATATTATGCTTGTGGTATCTTGAATTTCTCTCAGGACCAACAAAGTACCTACCTCTCTCGCTGCCTATTTAACTATAAAACTCAGGGGTTATCTCAAATCAAGCCTATTTCATGTGTGAAATTTGGTTTGTTCTCTTTAGGAAAATATCCAAGACTGTGGTGATTTTCTTTTTTTGTGTCTTATACAATACTAATGCTTAATGATTATAAAGTACAATTTAACACCACATTCAATGTTAGGCGTTTGCACATGAAAATCATTATTTTCACATGCAAGTTTATTGTTTAATTTACTGTAGTTTCTGACAGCTAAGAAATGTAGATGTAATATCCATGCCCGTATGTTTTTGTGCTTAATATAGGTATGTGGACGAGAAGTGAAAAAAAGATTGTATTCCTATAGCCATGCCAGGGTTGCTAGGTCTGTGGTTTGAATGTAATAATTAAGGAAATTCTCATCAAAGATGGCTTTGATTTGCAGTATAGAAAGACTGCAGGTGTGTTTTTTATCACAGGCCACTTTCTATAGGTAGTAACAAATGCTAAAACTCCTTAAATAAACAGAAAGAAACCAATATTTGCTTCAAAATGTAATCTTTATTTCTTTAAATAAAATGATACTTTAGGAAAAGTTAGACTTCATTATTAAAGATCTGCAGATACTGTGAAAATGCAGCATGACGGGTGTGTGGCATCGCCTTACACCGAGTCTGCAATTCTACAAAAGGTTGCTGTTAATCTATAAAAAAACAAAGGAAAACATACAGTTGTTCGGGAATATGTTTCATTCTATGCAGATGACCAGATGTCATGCAACAGTTTAGTAATATTTTTATCTCTTAACCTAAAAAAAGAAGGTAATCTATGCTAATTGTTGCATTTTATTTTAAGATAAGCACTTCAAGAAACAGAATCACTCGTGATTGAACATCATTTCTTCTGCTGCTGATGTCTAAATGTTCAGGAGGAGTGAAGAGTTCACACTTTTACACCTTCGCTGGCATCTGAAAAGACAAACGAGCGATTTAAAAGGAATGTTGTTAAATTCAGGTATGGTTCAGATTGATTACTGTTTGTATGGATATATATGAGTCACACTCGCAGTGCACTCTCATGTTTAATGATAACATATAGACTGGTGGTTACCTGGCTTGTCTGTGTGGGCTGGTCCTGCTGGAGCGGCTGAGGGGGATCCTGGGAGGGAAGAGCATTGGCGGCAAATGTTGGAATCTGAAAAAGAAACAGAAGAACTTCATGAGAAAACAAGAAGAAAAACCCTCAGAATCAACACGATAAATATCTCATGAGATTATATCGTCTTTCGCTGTTTTCTTTTTCTCACATTCATGGGCTGCTGGGGAATGTTCTGAGGAGGAAATTCAAATGGCATAACCTGCAAAAAACAAAGCAGGGTGGTGAATAAAACGTGCTTTTATGAACGGATATGTTTAATGGAGATTGAAAACAAATGGCGTCTCACATCTGGCACTGGAGGGACATTTGTCATAGGAGGGATCTGTGGCACTATCTGGAAAACAAAGTAAATATTTAGTTCTGTGCCATGCTCATTTTCATATTTTCAAATATGCATGAAAAATATCAAAAAGTTTGAAATGTTTACCATTTGCCGAGTGAAGTCATAGGGGTAGAACTGCAAATGTGAGAACACAAGACCACGAAAATGTCAATAAATCCTGTTCCAAGGAGTCATTTCTTAAAAACCGAACACACTCCTATGAGCTGTAAACGAAGTCGCTGCAGCTGCAATCATTTCTAAGGGGGAAAAACAAAAGAACACTTACGACTTCCACACTCTGTCTGCCTGGGGGCTGAGGAATGGAGTACTTGATGAAGCCATAAGAGGGAAAGGGCTGCAGAAAAACAGATGTAAGAAAAATCAATCAGTAGCAAAAGCAGTTATGTAGTGTTTTCATCATGTTTTTTTTTTATTATAAGTGAAGACACCTCTGTGAAATGTGCGCATGTTTACCTGTGCAGGGTTTGCACCACCCGCAGCACCAAATGTGTGGGGATAAATCTTAGAGAAAAAAACAGACATGCGTACTGTGAGCATAACTGATAACCACGGTGAGAGAGGCATTTCAGAAAATGCTGAGACAAAAACTGCATGTGGAGTGACAACAAAAAAAGTCTGACGTACTATTTCCACACTATAAGCACCGTGAACTCCAGGCTGTTGGAAACCAGCTGTAAAGGGATTTTTTATCTGAACAAATGAAAAATAGCAGCGAGTCAGTACCACACTGCAATATTTATGTCATGTTTCACTGTTTCTTCATCATGTGTATTCATTATTACCTGTGGGGATGGTGCCGGCAGTCTGGAACTAGTGAATTTAGGCAAGTACTGCAGCTACGGGCATAAACAGACATTTTCAGATACCATGAAACAGAACTCTACCTTAGATAGCAAAGGTTCTCGATGTAACATTATTATTTAACACTCACTGGTACAGCACAGGCTGTGCTCACCAAGCAGAGGCACAGGATGGCCAGTTTCATTTTGGACCTACAGACAGAAGGTTCATCGTTACAAACTGTAAAAGTTCTATCAAAGAGACACTGGATTTGTTGCTTCCTATTAGAAAAGCCTGCAGTTCTTTAACTCACCCTCTGCAATAGAAAAAGACCACAGGAAAAGGAGATTTGATGATGGCGATGGTGGCGATGATGGCAGCTGATGCCTTCCACAGAGTTATTGTGACTTTTATACGATGCCCGCTCACAACACAGCCAATCACACTCTATGGGAGTGATGTAACCCAATGAGTGGGTACAGGCTAGTGTCTAGTCTTCAGCTTTACTAAATGACCAGTGGTCAAATCCACTTTCTGAGTAATAGCAGACTGTTTGATTACACTGTCTAGAGCAGAGCACACATTCACTCTGTTTGCTCCACGTTCTGCCTTCATGACAGCTTCATTGGCCCTTTACGACTCCTGTACCTGGCAGAAGTTCAATCCAATTTTACCACAAGATAGTCAGCAGAGTCAACAATCAATAAGGAATTAACTGTTGAATGAATCATTCCCTGTTTGCCGTGAAAACTGTTTTAAACCACTGACATTTACTGTTTGCCATTGTTACATTAGAATTTAAAAAAACAAAAATCAAATATAAACACCAGATACACTACTGTTCAAAAGTTTAGGGTCACCCAGACTTTTATTCATGTGCTAACATAACTGCACAAGAGTTTAATCATCAATGAGCCTTTCAACACCGTTAGCTAACACAATGTAGCATTAGATGGTTGCTGGAAATGTTCCTCTGTACCCCTATGTAGGTATTCCATTAAAATCAGCTGTTTCCAGCTAGAATAGTCATTTATCACATTAACAATGTCTAGACTGTATTTCTGATTCATTTAATATTATTTTCATTGAAAAAAAAGCTTTTCTTTCAAAAATAAGGACACTTCTGGGGCGGCCGTTTAGCTCATCGGGTTACGTGGGCAACCCATGTACAGGGGCTGGTCTCCCACTCAGGGGTTCAATTCCTGCCTCTGGCCTTTTGCTGCATGTCTTCTCCCCTACTCTTCTCCCTGTTTCCTGCTACTGTCACAATAAAAGACAAAAAGAAACTATTTTAAAAAAAAGGACATTTCTTAGTGACTCCAAACTTTTGAACGATAGTGTGTACATTAAACATATAAAATAACAACAACCCTATGATTGGAAGTATTTAACATAGCACGTGTTGCAGTCTTAACTTTTCTATTCTCTTCACAACATTTTTGATATCAAAATCGTCCTCATAGCTGATGTACATGATGGACGGATGTTCACTGTAGTTAATGGAACTCCAGCTGCTCACCTGGAGCAGATGTCCACTGATACTGATACAGAAAATATATCAGCAAAAGAAATTTGTCAGTATTTATTATCACATCTAAATGTGTTTACATCCTGAGCAGAAGGTTGCTGATACACTTCATTGCTTAGTTTTAATGTTGCTGAAAGCATGTAATTAGAAATCAGAGTCCTGCTGCTCTCTGCTGACAGCTGTTAGCATTTGAAAGTCCTAGCTCAGCATTAGCATGCACAAAGAGGTTGCTAGCTAAACTGGACGGCTGCCAGACACACCTGCACACCTGTGACTCCACATTTATCAAAAAAGGGCTCCACCTGGTGGTGCAACCAGGTGCTACGGCAAATCTACAACACGTTTGCTGACATGAATGTCCTTTGTCTTCTCAGTCCCCTTCAGTTATAGGTAAAGATGTATTTTAATCAATAAATTTAAGAGCTGAAATTATATTGTTTAGCTTCTACTTCAACATATTCAATAATAACATTCAAAGAAAAGTAGATGCAAATACACGATGATACAACTGTTCTGAAAATGCACACAAAAGAATTAGAGGGCTCAAAGGCTTTATTAAAATAAACTGCAGACTTAGGAAACTCAAACTTGCATCATCTGGCTGCTTTATGTCTTCAGTTTTTAGTTTAGCTACAGCTGCTTGTAAAGAAATTGGCAGAAAACAAACAACAACAGAAAAAAATGTTTCCAAAGAAATACGTCACAAAAAATGTGGAATAAACTGCAAAATGCCGCATGTGATTCATGGATTGGCCATCAAATATACTTTAGATAACGTTGTTTGAAGCAAAGAACCAGAACAGAATGATTCAATGAGTAATTCTTTTTATTTGTCTTGAAGCACAGAAATAGTTACTTTGACAGAGGAAACATGTTATTGCATGTAGGCGAATACAATCATATTTCACTGCATAGCACTATGTTTAATCATGAGACAATTAGCTTTGTTTCCACTTTCTCTACATGAAAAAGAAAATACAGCACCACCTGCAGAGCACTATTTTCTCCTAAGACGCATAGCACCAAGTTTTTCATTATGTAGAAAATAGCATTGCTAGCTGGTCATTGTTCACGAGGGTTGGCTGCTGGTCTCACACCTGTGGTCACCTCAAAGAGAACAGAAGCAAACATTAAAACAATATTCAATCTTCACATGTTTTCATCAAATATTTAGCTCAGACCACAAACAGCTCTGAAATATGGTATTGTGGTACAAAATAAGTGTGCTGGGAATATGTGAATTTGTTTTGTGTGTGTGTATGTGTGTGTGTGTGTGTGTGGTGTGTGGTGTGTTTGCTTGCACCTTTGTGTGCAGATCCTGCTGACTGTGATGTTTTTAGTCATCCTCCTCATCGTCCTCATCACCCGTGGGTTTGGCAGCCTGAAATGACAGAGGTTTCCGATGAGCCAATCAGGAGGGAGGACAGACTCCCTCATGTCTGCTGGTGTTTCTCAACACCTCAGCAGAAATAGCTGGAAGACTCTTTTCTCTGATGCAACACTCACTTATTGGAATGAACCTGTTGCACTCATCACCACTGAAAATTCATTTTGTCTTTAGATTACTACCTCCTACAGTCATGTGATTTATTTTTACATGTGATTAGCTTCTGGCAGTGACCAAGTCTTACTGTTTGTATAAGAAATTAAAGAGATCCACAATCAACATCAGCAGTTATTCTTACGGGGGCAGCAACAACAACGACAGCTGCAGCAGGTGCAGCGGGTGCAGCGGGAGCAGCAGGGGCAACAGGGACAACGGGAGCAGCAGGGGCAACAGGGACAACGGGGACATCAGCTGGGACTTCAAAACCGAATGGGTAGTACTGGAACAGATAAAAAGGAGATCATTAGTTCAATAAAAGCTCACAACAATCTCTCTAAAAGAGAGATTATCTGCCGGAACCCACCACGTCTTTGGTGTCTCTGCCATTTGGCTCGAGGATCTCCTGCTTGATGAAACCACGGGCCTTTCAAAGAAAGTACAATTAGGCGGTCATATATGCTCTTAAATCTCTCTGTCTCTCTCTCTCGAATATACACTACTGTCCAAAAGTTTGGGGTCACCCAGACAATTTCAAGTTTTCCATGAAAACTCTCACTTTTATTCATGTGCTAACATAATTATGCAAGGATTTTCTAATCATCAGTTAGCCTTTCAACACCATTAGCTAACACAATGTAGTATTAGAACACAGGAGTGATGGTTGCTGGAAATGTTCCTCTGTACCCCATGTAGATATTCCATTAAAATTCAGCCATTTCCAGCTAGAATAGTCATTTACCACATTAACAATGTCGAGATTGTATTTCTGATTAATTTAACATTATCGTCAGTCAAAAAAACTGCTTTTCTTTCAAACATAAGGACATTTCTAAGTGACCCTAAACTTTTGAACAGTAATATATATACATTATATATACAGTGTATGTAAATTAATATTTCACAATCAATATCAAGCTGCAGTGTGACACTCACGACTCCTGCAACAGGCTGTCTGTGGGCATCAACAGGGAGCAGCTGGAAAATATAAACAAAAGAGTGATTAATGGATATAAATGTGCTTTCAAATATGTAAATAAATAAATAAGCATAGCATTTAGCTCTTACAACATCCAGACTTCCAAGTGGGGCTCCAGCAGGGATAGCCTGGGCTGCCTGCAGAGACAATGTTTACGATATTCAGCTTCAGATCAGGACTGGGAATTAAATAAAAACAGTCTGCAAACTAACAGAGTAAAAGAACCTCCAAGCAGCTCAGCTATAAAGACATGACCATCAGTGGTGAACAGATAATAGTAGACCTGTGTGCTGAGCTTATTTGGTGATCCACGAAAATGTGTGTTTTATTGAGGCTTTTGTGTGCATGCAGTGACATTCAGTATCTGATCTGAGCTGTTTCTTTGCTACCTGAGCTGGAGCGTAATGGATGTCAAACTCCATGTATTTCTGCGGCTGTGAAGAAGAAGAAAACAACGCAGATTCAGTGGAGTTCAGGTCAGTGTAAAATTGCTTTTTTTCAGAAATACTTGTATTGCAAAGGAAATCCTGACAATTCTCCCCCCAAAAAGAGAAAAGAAACCACAATTACCTGCTGGTAAAAAACCCCCAATAATAATCAGAAGCTTCACAGTTTAGTCCGTTATTTACAGTACTAAATATTAAGGAAGGATTAACTGTAACAGAATGCATGTGAGAGAAAAAGAGGCAGAAGTAAGAGAATTGTCTTAGAAATAGAGGATTTTGCTTACAGGGGCGCAGATGGCCATCCCAAGGATGCAGACGAAAAGCAGGACGAATTTCATCTTGAAATAAGCTGACAAAAATAGGATTTAAAGAGTTATTACATTCTCAAGTATGGCCTTGTAAAAGCACAGACATATGATGTAATTGTAATTTTCCTTTAGAATTTAATCCGATATTAATAATCTACATTACCTCTCCTTTCTGGCAGCACGTGAGGACTGAAAGACTCCTGAGGAGGGGTGTGATGTGTGGAGAGAGATCCGCTCCTATTTATTCACAGACAGAACAAAGGCAGAGCAAACTTTATGACAGATATTGGTGAAAAGCCAAGGTTTTCATTTTTATGATTATGAAATTGGCAGCTATGCGTCTGAGAGAAATCTCCTAAAACACTTCTGGCTGCAAATGCACATTAATCACATCTGATCCCTCGGCGATGTGTTTTTTCAGGTTCGTCCTTGCAACATCTTTTACAGTCTAAAAGGGCACCGGGTTTGTTTGTGAATGTTTATCTAGAGGAAGGGGATCTTTTCACTTTGCATTCTACAATATCACATCACATCACAGACCTCCTGTGTAATTGTTTCATTACGTATTCCACAGAGTTACAGCTGATTATGATTAAATGACACATGCTGTAATGATTACATTAAAACTGTACCGACGTCAGCGTATTGAGGGTTGTTGGGGTCTTCTCATTTTTGTGCAGAGTCAGGCGCGTAAATATAGACTGATTTAATGTCTTTGGTGGAGCTGTAAAGTGGTTGCAGATGAAAAATACTGTGCTCAAAGGTTCACTTTACATCCTGTCTGACACTGTGGGAAGACTCGAGAGCCACACTTGGGTCAAAATCCAGCAACTGGAAAGAAATTGTCTCAGCGTGATGATTAGAAAAACCACCATGTAAACTCCTCTTACATTATGGCGCAAGTGGGCAGAAAAATACTACATAAGTAACATTCACACCATTTGAGTTGAGTTAAACTGTAATTCTCACACAGGAGATGTTACTTCGGGTTCACAGTGAGAGCTGTTCCAAATTCGAGACGCACAATTTGAATTTAAAGACCTGTGAGCAACGTGCATACAGTGTAATTTATAGCCTGTGCTTGCACAAAGTGTTTCTTCAGAGAGCTTTTACTGTCTCAGAACAGATGCTGTTGCTCCAGAGAAAGTGGAAATTGAATGGTACATTTGCAAAACGGAATGTTTTTACAGCTGCAATGCATCCTAAGAACAATGGATGAAATGGCTGTGAATAATCTGAAAGAGATTTCTCATAATGACAGCTGAACAGATAATCATCCCCTCACTCTGTGGTGGCAACTTTCACCTCACTGTTTGTGGTAAAACAACCTGCAACCTTCACTCTCACCACTCTGAGGCTGCAATTTTCCTCAACACCAACCTACTGTAGGCTAAATACCCAGCACCCGATGACACAGAGACCACATCTGCAGCAGCACTTAGCAGGTAAAGAAACAGATTTTTCCCTAGATTTAAAGCAGAGCTAAATGAATGACTTAAACGTAGCTCTGAATGAAAGTTTACATTGCTTAGCACTTTCACTTTGCAGCTAGATCTCCGGTTCACATCCTGGCCTTTCTCGGATCTTTCTGCATGGAGTTTACATGTTCTCCATGTGTGGGCTTTCTCCAGGTTCTCTGGCTTCCTCCGACAGTCCAAAAGCAAATTGTTAACAGGTGATTCTAAATTGTCCGTAGGTGTGAATGCAAGTGTGACTGTTTGTCTCTATATGTAGCCCTGCCTTCACTCTAAATCAGCTGGGATAGACTCCAGCCCCCCAGCAACCCTAATGAGGATTAAGCAGTATATAGATAATGAATGGATGGATGTTTACTGGGTGTAGATTGGGACTTTTTATCAACTTTGAAAGGTGCCGATATGTCAATGTTGTGTTCACAGCTTGGTTGCAGTGCTTTCAAGTGATCAGAGGCATTATGATGCAGATTTAAGATAAGGATGCATTTAAACTAATCAAAGAAATTAGAACAAATGACACACTTCAGGCTCAGTCTGTCTTGGTTTTATTTTTATTGGATATTGTTAAATAGTAAGAAAAGAAACAATAAAAGACAAAATATTAATGGTTAGTAATATATTTAAGAAGCTCCACTAATAAACTAGTAGTCTACCTTTTCCATTAGTAACGTGTCTAGATTTCTATCAGTGAAGTATTAGTTTCAGACGAGGTTTCCCTGCGTTGGCTCCAGTTTGACTTGTACAGGTGTTTGGACGGTGGCCGCCTCCTGCGCTGCTCCTTCCAAACCTGCAGGGACATTGTTAGCGTTCGGCTGTGATCCTGAGCAGGCCCGCCCTTGCTGGACTCCAGCTGCTGAGATCCCTACGGTTGGTGCGATGCCTTGCTGCTCTGGGTTCGTAAGTCCAGCAGCGGCCTGCATCTCAGGCTGAACAGCTCCTGGCGGCTGGTTTGTGAGGACGGTAGGCATATATACACCCAACTGGCTCATCTTAGCTGCCATCTGAAACAGAGAAGACAGGAGAGCTAATGGAAGAGGCCAGGAAGGGGGAACAATTGGATCGACAGTAGGATCACTGAGTTCACTGAGCAGATTGTTTGAACAAGCTGTGAGACAGATAAAAATCTTGGCAGTGTTACCTCAAGTTCCTCCGAGCTAAGACCTCCAAGAGCGAGTTGAGAGCTCTGGTAAAAAAACGATAGCACATGTCAGATGAAACGTTCTCAGAGAGAAAACTGTGAAAGTACAATGATCATAAATTTGGTTTATATGCAAGTTTACAAAGATTATAGTTTATTCACCATAGGCTGCTGGATCATGTATACAATCTGGGGAGTCTGTGGATGAGAATAATCTGATTATGAAACTGATTTTTTACCACATTCTGAAGGAAAATATAATCATTTTATATATATACACTACTGTTCAAAAGTTTGGGGTCAACAGGCAATTTCATATTTTCCATGAAAATTCACCCTTTAATTCATGTGCCAACATAATTGCACAAGGGTTTTCTAATCATCAATGAGCCTTTCAACACCATTAGCTAACACAATGTAGCATTAGAACACAGGAGTGATGGTTGCTGGAAATGTTCCTCTGTACCCCTATGGAGATATTCGTTAAAAATCAGCCGTTTCCAGCTAGAATAGTCATTTACCACATTAACAATGTCTACACTGCATTTCTGATTAACTTAATGTTATCTTCAATGATAAAAAATGCCTTTCTTTCAAAAATACGGACATTTCAAGTTGACCCCAAATGTTTAAACAGTAGTATCTATAAAAAGGAAGGACACCTGTTGTTGTTGTTGCTGCTGCTGTACTGGCTGAGGTGCATTTCCAATAGGAGCTGCTGGTCCTACAGCATTTTCAGCAGGTAACACTGGACTGTTTGGGAGCTGCTGATAGGCTGGACTCTGTGGAAGAGGTGCCTCAAGAACCATCGGGTATCCATATGGGGACATCTTGTAGAAAAAAAAATCACATTTCATTTTTGATTTTTCTCAAAAATATCTGCTCTGATGCAAGATGAACAAGTCCAACCAGCTCCCCCCAAATTTTAGAGAGCTGGATGTTAAGTAATAAAATTGCAAAAGCGCTTTTGGCATAAAGTCAAGTGCATTGAAAGACAGCAGTTTGGTTTCCATGTCAGGGTCATAAATCAGTTAAGGCAAAAATACAGACATCTTTATTTCCACAACAGCGTCTCTTATGAAATAGTTTCAGGCTGTTTCTCCTTTCCTATGAAGTGCATGTTGACAGCACATGTAAGAAGAAGAAAAAATGCCTGCATTAGCACTGGAGAAGTCCCCCAAGGTATAATCATTCATGCAGATTTGGGTGGTAGTTGGAAAACATTTTTTATCTATAGGCTGTTGTATAATGTACGGCGGTGGACGGAATGCTTTGCAGTGTGTGTGTGTGTGTGTGTTATGTCTCCAGGCACATAAGGAGTGAGTTTCCTAATAATATCTTACCAGCTGATTCCTATAGGGAGGTGCAAACAGAGGGATGTATCCATAGGGTGGAAGAATCTGAGAACAGTAACAAAACACACCTAAAATGAGCTGTACTGTGGTTCACTGAAAAATATCTTTGGAATTCTTGTATTTATATTTTAAGATTCATGGGGAAAAAAGCGTAAAATCTTTCTCTTTCTCTTCATTTTCCTACCACAGGCTGCTGCGGCAGAGTCAGCTGATTAGCAAACTGAGATCCCTGGATGCTGGGCTGCATGGGGATGAGTAGTGGGCTGCCCCCTTGTGGAGGCCACATGTACTGCTGCAGTGAAGGAGTGAGCTGAGGGCCGATCTGTGGATTTGGCTGCTGGGTGACTCCAGAGTGTGGTTGATTCACGCTGGGAGGAAGCACGGCTGGTCTCTGAGCTTCAGACTGCTGGTTTGTGACCTCAACAGGTTGAACTCCTTGAGTCTGAGTGGCTGCTCCTTGTGTCTGCAGGTGAGGAAGGACATTAGAAGTGACCTGAAAAAGACAAGGAAAATTCCTGAGGTGATCAGACTTCACAGAACTTCTGTCACATGTTTGCTTAAACAGATAAATAGCTGTTCAACTAACAAACGCAGAAAACAATAGATTAATTTCAAATACTGTTCCAAACATATAATCAATATGAGTCTACTTACTGGTACCGCAGACAGCATTACGGTGAAACATGACAGTATGACTGTGATCATCATTTCCAAAATCAAAATTGATAAAATTGTTTAAAAATAGTATCCCACGGGATCAATGAAAGCGCTCAAGCAATGTCCCCGCAGAGCACACGGAGTAAATTCATTGAAACTGCATGGAAGCGAGCGTTGACTTATGCATTGCTCACAGGGTGAAACAACCAATCACATCGCAGGAAGAACCAGACAAATTCAACCTAATCATCTGCTGTGAATGAAGCAGAGGTGTGAACCAAAGGAAGTCTACTGAAGACCTTAAACTGCATGTTTTCCTCCAATTATCATGCTGTCATGTCTATAGAAATGAATAAACAACACATAGGAGGCCAGGGTGTGTGGTTTTCCTGTAGTCGGAGCGCCTGTGGGTGCGGCTGATGTGTCAACGTCTCACTCTTGTAATTATGGTCAAATCAAATATGTGTAATGGGCAAAAATTATCGAAAAATAGGGATATACTTTCCCTTAAGCTGCTGCAGACATGTAAACCTCAGTTAGATTGATGCAAAGCAGCAGTGCAACACATCTTAGGTGCATTCGAACATTTCAGGATGTCATCATCAAAGACTTTTCTCATTTTCTGCAGAGCTGTGCAGCTGCAACACGTCGACTCAGCTGGACACAGTCAGCGATTGCATGTAGGTACAAGTGCACTAGAGGGCAGACTGAAGCTGGAGGTAAATTCAAATAAATAACTCATACTATTTGCATGAAATGTATTAATTCAGATGATGCTAATTTTTGGTGAATGCTGCTGCATCAATGCAAAGCAAACTTTAAAGTATCCACATCTCCGGTGACAGCTTTGTTCATTATTATTATACTCATAGCAAAACATGAAATTAGTGATGAGTAAAAATTGCATTTTAAATGCATTCTGGGATGAGCTCCAGTGTTTGAAAATGTAATCAGTCTTCTACAGTATTTACACAGGGAAAAAGGTGATTTAATAATATTTCTTTCATATTTGATATTTTAAAAAAAAAGTCTTGATATCACTGTTGGATTGTTGGATGGGCCAAATCTTTGAAATGGCACAAAATCAAAAGCAAATTGTCTTACATGAACGAACCAGTAAGTTGATCAGAATGAACTAATTATCACCAGTTATCAAATTTATTCTGTGTAACCAAATGAAAAGCAGCTCTGTGTTAGATGCCGCACTGTTACTATGTTTGACATTTTCCTCATCTATTTCTCAACTGAGGCGTCTCAGAATGGAAAACAAATGTTTGGAGCTGCACAAGGATCTTTTTTCAGTTTTATTTTTCAAAACCACCCTCCCAAACCCATCAAATTCGTATTAGTAAGCATGCAAAAAGATCTCATTCAGTTCACATTCAAAGTATCTTTCCACACCAATCTCCACCTATTTGGCTGTTTTTTTATTAGCAAAGTTTCCAAAAGACATCCTTGAATCAAAATAACAATACATTCATAATAAGTGCCTGTGAAAAAGGCACAGATAAGTCACATCAGAGAGACAGTGAGTGATTAACATGCACATTAAGAAAAAGGTTTAAATTTAAGAGGACGTTCATGTATTTTTGTCCAAGTCAGAAGAGTCTACAGCACAGTGCAGTGAATGAGAGGGTGAGTCAAGATTTTTCACAAAATGCAGCACAACAGGCTTCACTGATGGAGCAGAGTCAGCTATTATTGGCTCAGAGTTCATCCCTTTCTTAAGCCGTGCTGATCCAGTCATGGTGAGTGGATATTACACCGGCGAGTCGTCAGCACCCTCCCATCGGAGTCTGCAAGACCCACCTCCAGCAAAACTCATGATTACAGCCCGACTAAGTGCCCGTCTCAGTGTGCCGAATCAAAGACATCGCAGCATTTTCTCAAGTTTTATATTAACTCTGGCTTCATTTCACATGAAAGAGAGTTAAACAAAACACAATGCTAATCAGAAAGTCAACAAAACATACATCAAAATTTGGATCAGCTGCTAAACCAATACTGACGTGTGAAAATAGGCAAAGTAATCCATTTATATTTTAGCAATAAGCCACTAAATCTGGTTCATCCATGGCTCTAACAAAATACTATGAATCCACTGTATAAAAATGCAACACACACACACACAGCTTGAATTTCTTTTTCATGAAGTTCTCATTATGTTCTAGAACAATGAAATCAAAGTAATCCAAGCTGCTGCTCTTGCTCTCGGATCGATGCAGATCACCCGTTGTCTCCTCTGGCCTCGGTGGTCTCGGGGGGCTGCGTGTTTGGGCCTGTGGTCGTGGCCGCTGTTGTGGTTGTGGTTGTTGTTGGAGCAGCTGTCGTTCGCAACAGATTAAGCAGAAGCTGAAGAAGCAATGAGTTCACATCAGGTTGTGGTTGGCTGCACTGGCTCTGCAGCAAAAAAAAACACAAAAAACTTGAGCAATCTTTTAAAAATAAACATATTTATTGCAGTACTCTGGCTGCGGTTCCACTCTTACCTCATCGCTGTCAGACCCACTGCTGGAGTGACAGTTACTTCCCGCCTCATCGCTGTCAGATCTAACAAAACGATTACACTTCTGCAAAAGACATTAATAAATGAATTGCTGGAATGCCATGAAGATTTCATAAAAACAAGACTGCACTCATATCTCTGTACTTACAGCTACTGGGGAACTGATCAAGCAGAAAATCATCAGCAGAAAAAACTTCATCTTGCACTTCATATTGCAATTGAAATCCCTTTGCAGTTCGAGCTGCCTTCGTGCCACAGGAGACTATGAGTGTAAACAGCTTACCAATGAACGAAACATCACGCGTGTGTTCTCCAACTTCAGGATGATCCCCTTTGGAAACTCCATTAGCTTTTAAATACCCTCTGTGTGCCCACATTGCTCTTACACTTCAAAGGTGTTACTTCATCTCAGATGTGGTCGATTGCATGGCAGACGAAACCAAAACAGGCGTGAACGCGGTTTCTTTACCAGACCAGACTGTGTTTTTTGTAACATTAACGTCCCACGTCCTGTTTGTAATCCTATTTGCGTTTTCTCACCACCCAATTTGTAGAGCTGATTACACCCAAATACAGCTACAAATGCTGCTGGTTCTGTTGAAAGATTCCAGTATTTGGACGTAAATGTATTCTGATTGCAAAGCAGAACTAATATAACACACTAGAGTTGTGCTTAGAGGAGAATTTTAAATGTTTGCTGTCAGGGAAGATAAATATGTGGTTGAAGAGCTTACGAAACAGTGATATGTGTTGCCTAAAGCCGTATTTCTACCTGCGAAGCAATACTTGCTCAATCCCTTCCAAATGCTGTAATTATCTTGTTTACGTATGGTGGATCTGTTTTATTCCCTCTGTTGGAGGCATTAAAGTTTACACTCTGTTGCAAGTGTCTTGTAGAAATTTGACCTCAGAATGATGTGAAAGCTGAATAATGCTGGTATTAAAGTATAAAAGTAAAGGAGTGACGCTTGAAGTTGGAGAATTGGTGATTTTTTTACGGCTTAATATCATTCAAATAGCTGTTAGGATGTAAGACTTCATGTTTCACAGTACGCTAGTTCAGGATCCAAACCAGAAAAAATAAGGATTTAGAGGCTTTATGGTCATTTGCAGCAATACAAGTTATTACTGCAATGAAATTCTTACTCTGTGTCTCTACCTGCCACCTTGATTAACAGGTAAATAACTATTCTAGATGGAAATTTTTTAATGAATACCTACATAGAGGTACAGAGGAACATTTCCAGCACCCATCACTCCTGTGTTCTAATGCTACATTGTGTTAGCTAATGGTGTTGAAAGGCTAAATGATGATTAGAAAACCCTTGTGCAATTATGCTAGCACATGAATGAAAGTGTGAGTTTTCGTGGAAAACATGAAATTGTCTGTTTGACTCCATAATTTTGAACAGTAGTGTACATACCAAGGCAGAAAATGTGATGTTGAATATACAAAATACAGTGCAAAAAAGACACATGCAGAAGAAACTGTGTAAAAAAAAAAGAGTGTTTTTTAGTTATGTAATTTTCCACTATTTTCAGAAGACAATGCGCATCTTATTACAGAGTTTACCCTAAAGGAACCTGATCAACACACCACTGACAAAATAGGTTTTATGGTGTGGGGTTTCCTGACAGGCAACAAATGTAACACAATCTGACATGTGATAATAAAAGTAGGTATTTTATTTTCTTTACAACGATGGCACACAGCCAAGTCTTGCACTGAGTCACACAGCTTGGCATTAACAGATTCCAAACATACAGCACACTAAATTAGAGGGTGCTGCTTTTGGCTAGTGTTTAGATTTTAAGGTCAAACGATGAGCAGTAATGTCTTGCCTCTAGTATATTAAGTTCTCTTTTTCTGTTCTCCTGAGTAGGGTTGTTCGTGCTGTTAGTCAGGTATTTTCCATTTATTCCAGCGGAATTGCTCCTGCTGCTGGTTTTGACTGTGTGTTGTCACAAGAAATCCATGAAGCTTAACAGCGCAACATCAAAGAGAGGATGCACTGAATTGAACGTGATGAAAATTTTATTCCTACAAATGGTAAAAAGAGCAGATTAAACTCAGATTAACCTAATCCGGTCAAACGATAACAAGAAGACCTAAACGTTTTTTTATTTTTTATGGAGGCATTTATATATTATCAATATTTTGAGACATTTACAGAGAAACAGCTGCACTGTCGTGTTTGAAAAATATTTGTATACATAAGTCACATAAGTTTTTACAGAAGTAGTGGATAATTACAAAGAACTGCTTACTGGTAGTGTTGTTTCATTCATTCTAAATGGACATCACAGTTTCATCACACCAAAAGGTGGATTTTTTAAATTCTGAATTGGAAACTCTTTTAAAATCAGCTCAGAAAAGCTTGGCTCACACACCATCAGAATCAAACACAGTATAGCCACCTGAATTAACCTAACAAATCAGTCAAAGCTAAAGCAGTTCCATGAAGGTCAATTCCAGTGTAAGCAATCAGGCTAATTCAATTCAGGTTCTCCAGTGTTCTCAGTATTCTTGAGAAGCCCAAGAAGCCGAGAATGAATCAAATCGATCCATTATAGTGTAAGATGAAATCTATTTTTGTGAAGATTTATTTTATTTGATAAATGACTTTATTTTATTCTATGATTTATTTAGACAAATGATTTAATTTCATTAAAGGTAAATTCATATACCATAGAGTTCAAGTTAAGTTAAGAGTATGTGCTACATAATTTGATGCACCTCCCCTTTAAGGTCAAGGATGGTTGAGATCACAAGATGTAAAGTGACCAATCACCTTGCTATGTTTTGAGCGCTAAGTTGTTGTTGTCCTCCTGACTATGCGGACATTAAAGAAAGAGTGAGAAACGGAGAAAGGTTGTGCCCATGCTTTCCTTGACCCACGCCCGTGAGTATTCCAGCTTATCAAGCTAAGGCTAGAAGAAGGCAGCGTTACAATAGCAAACAGCAGCGGTGGAGAAACTGACAATGGTCATGAGCATAGCACAGCATGTCAGAAGCCCAAAAAGATAGTATAGCTGCTAGAAACAAAACGTTGTGGCATTTTAACATTGAACAAATGTTGCAACTAAATGAATGGGACATTTATATGAGATTTTAGTACAAACAATGGTAAGACTGGAAAATCTAATGTGTCAACTGAATTTATGCATACACTAAATAATCCTGTGAAAACTGCAACCCCCCAGAAGCCACTCGTGAGTTGAAACCAAGGACAGGCTGAGCTAAGCAGAAATAATGCTAACCTAGCAGAGGCAAAGGCTGGCAAGAATTCCTGTTTGATTGAAGTTAAAATGTAACAGATTATCTTGGTGCAAAAACACTAATTCAGTCCAGACTGCAAACTATTGGAATCTGTGGAAGTTTGCTTCCTCTTCATAGTACATGAGCTCCCCAAGTGATATTATTGGCATATTGTACATTATTGTACAATATCTACATCATACATGTGAAGCTCAGGATATCTTAAGATGTCTGACACAGAGGAAATCAGAATATCTCTCCACCTCGAGCATGTTTTAGGATATGCAGGATTGTTTCTCAGGTATTCTCACAAGTTTTGCATTGACCTAAAAAAAATACAATCCTGCCATTGTATTTGCTTTTCAGCTGGATAACAATCTGCTCAGTTAATCCAATTAAAATGCAGACAAGCACAAAGTTTGTTCAGCCAGCCTTTTACATTCATTCAGTTTCAGCTGCCACCTCAAATGTTGTGCAACATAAAAATGTCATCACAAACCAGACGCACAACAAATGTCCCAACAGTCCCTTCTAACCCACATACCATCATTTAAGAATTTAAAAAACATTGTGTGTGTTTACTCAGCTGGTTGCATCCATTGATGATCTAATCATCCGGACATCTGGGACACCTTCCAATCTCTGTCACTGTAGGGTGTGGATTTTGGCTCTGATTGTCCAGACAATCTGATCCCATTTCCTGAATTCTTTAAACTCTTCAGTCAAACTAGTAAACATCTAAGAGCATCAGACCTCCTTCATTATTAAATATCTTTATGGTCCAAACTATCGCCACATTACTGACATCCACATTTCTAAAACTGATGAAAGACTGTAATTACTAAAACTGTGTAGTTGATGATGGTTCGACTTTAGTTGTTTACCACATTCATTTGTTCGACAGCTTGTTTTTGTGTGCTCTCTAATCTTTTAACCTACGGAAGTTTTGTATCATGCTGTTTTTATTATAGAGGTGTTGACAGCATCACTGCATGTTATGTATTCCTTATGGTATTCAGCTGTGTGTTGTTTTGGGTGCAGTGTTAATTCCTGATACAGACCTTGGAAAGAATACTGTTGGCTACATAAGTAAATAAGCACACAAAATAAATATTTTTTTGATATTCTTTTCTGTTGAATTCAACTATTGTCACATTTACACTTCAACCACAGTGACCCTAAACTGATCAAAGTCTTATGAAAATGGATGGAAATATGGAGAATACTGAATGAAAATCTTGAAATGACTTAAAAATATTTGTTGTTCTTAAAGAGAACAACAGTTATGTAGTAATGAAAACTCATCACTGTTCACTGGACACAATTCACATACACAGGTCTTTTTTTTGTCCAGCATGTTTCTGACAAGATTACAATACACTATATATTTTACATAAAGAAAGACGCCATTAGTTGCTTCTTGGTCCAATATTCAGTGTATTTTGTTCCAACACTTGTTGTAAAACGCTGTTAGAGATTCAAAATGTACTTAAAACACAATTTGAATTTGATGCTCAGAAGTGACTGATGTGTGCTGTGTTGTTTTGTTGGAATTCATCATCTGTAGTGGATTCAACAGGTGCAGAGAATTCATCAGCTGTAGTGGCTCCAGAATCTATTTTTTGCTTGAGGATGGCACAAAGATCCTCATGCGGTGGAATGAATTGGTTTTGACAAGCATGCTGATAGAGCTGTAAGAAAAACAGCATCATTTATAATCACTTCACAGTACAATGAATGATTCTCTTGCAATTGTGTGCATTGAATGCTGAAGTCTAGACAAATCAAATCAAACAAAGTACTCACCCGTTGGATTCTGGAGAGACCAGAGGGTTTGTGGATCTCTAAAAGAAGAAATATCCAGAGAGGTAAGTGTGCTGTTTGTTTGTTCATTCGGTTAATACAAGAACACTGATCTGATCTTTGACACTATTGCGCCTACACGTTGAGCCTGAGCGATGCTCAGGAGGCATACGAGCAGAAATACTCCCTTCAGCATGGATTCAGAGATCCCACCTGTTAAACAAAAAAAATATGCATGCTTGCCAATATCAGCAAAATCCATCCATCCCACCAACATCATGCAGAAAAAATAAACCTGATTAAACAATTTTAGAGTTACTGTCATGTTTTCACAACTTGAGCAGAGCGTCTCTAAACTGGTGAAGTTGGTAAGTTGAGCTTTCCTTTTATACAGTTACAGAAGCAGATGTACTCTCATTAGCATATTGTTGAGAACTGGTAATTATTAGGAAATGTTCCACATTCGCATCAGAAGGTGGTGAGATAGTTCCTAAAAAAGCTACTTCAAGACACACCTGAAAAGTCCAGTCCAGTATCATGATAAAAACATAACAAAACCTGCTAGATGACCCGAGGATACCATGTCAGGGTCACTTTCATCCTTGCCTAGACACAAAAAATATTTTTCTTTTACAATATTTTGACAAAAATATGAAGTGAACTTCTTTTGTCAAAAAATCAACAGGAAACATCGAACAGCTGCGACACCAGATTACAATCAGTTGGATTGTATCCTCCCAAAACCCAAGGTTTTCTCTTGAGCAGGTGTTTGATTTCATTTAAGACTTGATTTGCACAGACAAGGTGGTGCAACATAGCAGGTTCCCTGCAATAGGAGCCACTCCTTGTTGCGATGCAAATTATTCATTCTAAGGCACAAATGAAAACAGAATTCTGAATATTATATTCTCTTTTGGCTAATAAATCCCCTCTAAATCTTGCTCACTGGACCTTAAATCCAAAACTAGCAAATTATTGTTCTACAAACTCTAATCAGATCCCTCAATCAAAACTATTACTGCTGACTGCATGGCCTGGAATCATCAAACAAATGTAAATTCTTTTAGGACCTCCCGGGTCGTTTTTAATTTCCACACATGCAGACAAAAATGTTTTTCAGACACAATCATACAGACAACAAGTGCATGAGGCAGCTCAGAGCAACACAAAAATGTAAACAGGCTTTCAGTGCAGTTTTCTTAATATTTTGTCCTGAACATGAACGTTTATGTGTAGAGAAAATATTAGGAAGACATTCACTAAGTAGGAGCACACAAATCAATTTTAAGCTTGATTGTTTACTGAAAACAGTTGAGGGTTATGTTGGTGGTGACTGAGCTGAGCTGCTGTGGTGTAGAGATCAGCAGCATCTCCCGGCCAGTGGACCTCCACAAAAGCCTCCCATAAGAACAAAATGAGGAAAAGACGTAACGTAGGTCTTGACTGTTGCCATGGATTTGAAACTGATACACTCAAGTTTCACTTGAGTGTATCAACACTACACCCGTGGTTTTGATTTGGTTGTGTGGAAACCCTTGCATGGAAGAAATGGCCAGAGAACAGACTAGGATCCAGATGCCCTCAGGAATCAGTTTCACTACATATATGCAGACTATCATTGGTTTCCTCTGTGTTCTTTCAAGATTCTTCAACATTCTCACATTACTTCCTGAAGGGCATGCTGCAGGCGCATTCCAGATTTAGATGTGTTGGTGTGTAATAAATTTTACTAGTAATGACTTTTATTTGTAATGCCCTTCTCATTTAAGCAAAACCACAAAGTGCTACATTAAAGATATAAAAGGACAAAAACAAAACAAGCAGGTGAAACAAAAATGAAGAAATAAAAATGTCATTTAATGAAAAGCTTTGTTAAAAAGAAAGATATTTCGGCATTTCAAAAAAAAAATCCACTCTCTGTGGAGCTCTCAGGTGGTCAGGGAGGGAGTTCCAGATGTGAGAGGCCATTCAATTGAAGGCTGCACAGATGTTTGACGTGATTGTTGAATGTCAGATGAGGGTCCAGTCGCATACCAAGGTTGGTAACTGCTGATGAGAGGGGAATGACCTGTCCAGAAAAGGTGATGGTGGTTATGGAGGATGATTGGACCTGATGAGGGGTGCTGACAAGAATGGCTTCAGTTTTGGATCTGTTTAGCTGAAGACCCATCCAGACCTTTGTGTCCTCCTTGCAAATGGTCAGAATGTATGTGCTGGTATTGTTCTGTGTACTGACAATGGACAGGGCAGGGCTGTTGGATTATTTAACCCGCCCTGCTTACTTCAATCCATAAGGGATCAACAGTTTCATCTCACCTGCAACACTGTTTCCTGCCATCTGCAACACAGTTTCGTCTCACCTGCTACACGGTGATGAGATGAAAACAAGCAATCAGAAGAAATGGCACAATACTTTTTTCTTTCAATTTTGAAACTGCAAAAGGAAAATTCCCTTGCCTTCCCACAAAAATGAATGTTTTAGTTTTAACAGACATTTTCAAGCTCGGTGTGCAGTTACCATTGACAATTCTCTGAGAGCCAAATTTGTTGAGGATAGAGATGAGTGAAACTGGCATCCCGGTGCCGGAATGAGAGACAAAATTAAATAATACTAAATTTATTTGTAATGCATTTTTCATTTAGGCAAAATTTAAAAGTGCTACACTAAAGATATAAAATGGATAAAAATCAAACAATCATGTAATAAAAACAAAACAATCAGATAAAATAGCCATTCAAAAATTGAAATTTCAGGGCACGTTTAATTAAAAGCTTTGTTAAAAAGAAAGGTCTTTAGGCCTTTTTTAAAAAAGAAAAATCACTGTCTGTGGAGCTCTCAGGAAGTCAGGAATTCCAGATGTAAGAGGCGGCTGAGTGGAAGGCTTTGTCTCCCAGGGTCCGGAGTTTGGTTCTGGGCAGGCAGAGGAGGTGACAATTATTAGTGCAGAGGTTTCTTTTGGATGATTGGCCGCATAGGAGTTTTTTGAGGTATTCCGGGGCATTGCCATGAATGCGCTGATGGGTGAGGAGGGCAATTTTTTTCTGAATTCTGAAGGATATGGGAGTCAGTGGAGTGAATGGAGGATGGGTGTGATATGGTATTGCTTCTGCTCTCTCAACAGGATTCTAGCAGTGCGGTCTTGAATATGCTGGTGCTTTTGCAAGCTCTTGCTTGGGATCCCGATGAGGAGTGCATTGCAATAGTCCAGCCTGGAGGAGACAAAGGCTTGGATGAGTTTCTCTGTATCAAAAAGGGTGAGGGTCGGATGGAGTTTGGCGATATTTTTGAGGTGGAAAAATGACGATTTGCACAGATGTTTGATGTGATTGTTGAATGTCAGATGAGGGTCCAGTCGCATACCAAGGTTGGTAACTGCTGATGAGAGGGGAATGACTTGTCCAGAAAAGGTGATGGTGGGTATGGAAGATGTTTGAACCTGATGAGGGGTGCTGACAAGAATTGTTGAAGTGGAGGAGAGACATTAGTGAAACTGGCATCATGGTGCCAGATTGACAGCTGAAATTATTAAAGTGGAGGATAGAGATGAGTGAACCTGACATCCCGGTACCAGGATGAGTCGAAATTGTTGAAGCGAGTATTGAGATTAGTGAAACTGGCATACCCGGTGCCAGAATGAGGGCAGAACATTGGAGTCTTAGAACTTCCTCACTTCTTGGCCTCCACTGGGCCTGCAACCTCTAGACCTTCTGTTGTAGACTGAAGACTGTGACACTGGCTGAGGGAAATGAAATGACCCATGGATAGAAACTGAAAGGTGCTTGACATGGAAATAAATGAGTCTAAGGCTGGATGAGTGATGAGTGCGGGTTTCACTGCTGGGATGTTGTGGGAGTTGTAGTAAATGTGACATGACTTTTAACTCAATTCCGTTTAATTCTGTGTGTTTGGTCAGCTGGTTGCACGCATTGATGATCTGATCATTCAGACATCTGGGATGCTTTCAAATCTGCATCTACATTTCTAATAGTGATGAAAGACAAAATACTGAAACTGTGCAGCTGATGGTTCGAGTTCAGTTGTTTACCACATTCATTTGCTTGACAGCTTGCTTTTGGCAGTAGTTTTGTATCATGCTGTTTTTAATGTCGAGTTGTTGACTACATCACTGCATGTTATATATTCCTTGTGATATGCAGATCATGGAAGAATACTGTTGGGTGCATGAGTGGAAAACACAAGGAAAACAAGTATTGTTGATATTTTTCTCTGCTGAATTAAGCTATTTTCACATTTAATCTCCAACTACAGTGGCCTTAAACTAATCAAAGTTTTGACAGAATAGACGGAAATTGGGAGAATACTGAATAAAAATCTTAGAACAGCAAATTAAACATATTTGTTCAACCTTCATTATATCTTGAAAACACAAGAAATCTGCCAGCAATTATCTAGTGATGAAATACTTAATGTTGACCAACATATATGTAGTGTAGTTCAGGACAAGCTTAGATGTCTTACAGCAACAGCCCTTCAATAGAAAATCTCTGTTTTCCACAGACATACCATTAAAATAAAGACACAGACTGGATTTGTTCAATCAGACATTTCAGTTTATTCAGTTTCACTCCATATATACCAACTATCTTTGGTTCCCTCTTTGTCCTTTCCGAATTTTTTTACATTCTCAAATTACTTCGTGAAGGGCATGCTACAGGCACATGACAGATTTAGACTGTCTAAGTGTATGTGCTGGAATTGTACTGAATTGTATGCTGACAATGGACAGGGCAGGGCTGTTGGATTATTTAACCCGCCCTGCTTACTTTAATCCAGAAGGGATTAACAGTTTCATCTCAACTGTAACACAGTGATGATCTGAAGACAAACAATCAGAAGAAATGGCACAATATTTTTTCTTTCAATATTGAAACTGCAAAAGGAAAATTCATTTCTCTTCCCACAAAAGTGAATGTTATAGTTTTGGTAGATGCTTTTAAACTGAGGTTGCAGTTATGAGACAAACATTGTATGAGTAATTCAGCAAGATAACCATGTTTGTTGTTGAACAATTTTGAACTTCTTACATCTTTCCTCTGCAAATTCCCTATGAGAAAAAAAAACACAATTAAAAGAATATCATTTCTTTCATTTTCACAAAAGATCATTGAAAGAGTTGTTTTTCAACAGATTCACATCTTTTTGATTCAAAACAATCTCCTTAATGAATTTCAGTCTGGTTTTTGACTACACCACAACACTGAGACTGCATTTATAAAAGAGTGAGATGACATCAATCTGAATTAAAGCTGCAAGCAATGTTGAACGGGGTTCTTGCATCCTTGCTGGTCAGTAAATCTACGCATGTCCACCAGGTGACGCTGAGACAGAGTGTATTTCGGCATACGGATGTGATAAGGGCCAGACTCTCATCACACATGTAAAGTTTGAGGCAGATTGGAGCATATACAGGATAGATATGCATCATTTCCTGTCCATCCACCAGGTGTCACAATCACTGTGACATATATCGGCCTATGGAATTCATTAGGGCTAGACTCTGATCACTGCAACAGACTGGCGACCTGTCCAGGGTGTCCCCTACCTTTGCCCGAGTCATCTGGAATAGGCTCCAGCACCCCCCGCGACCCCTAGTGAGGATAAAGCGGTGTATAGAGAATGGATGGATGGATGGATGGATGGATGGATGGATGGATGGATGGATGGATGGATAGACTCTGATCGTACGTGGAAAGTTTAAGGCAGATTGGAGCATGTACAGGGTAGTTACGCAGCATTTCCTGTTTTATGGCAAATTCATGGCAAATTGTTAAAATTCCAGGGGCCGCCATTTCCACGCCCTCAGACTTTTGTGGAGCATTTTGATAACTTTTGATTACCTGTGCCAGCTGTACATCCTGGCCAAATTTCAGATCTCTTGGGGTTACTGTATTTGAGTTTATAGCTTTGAAAATGTGCAAAAATTGATCAAATATCATCAAAAATATGGCACATAATTCAAAATGGCCAACTTCTTGTTGTTTTTTGGGTATGGGTGTCAAATACAGTTTTGTATGTCTTGATTAGTTACATATGTGTACCAAATTTCATAATTCTAGGTCAAACGTACTGGTTACTGGTCATACTAAATGTTTGAAATATTCCAGGGGGTACTATGGAGCTATTTTGGCACACACATGTGCTATTCCTCTAAAATATCAATTTTTTTCTGCCAGTCCTGATGTGTGTGCAAATTTTGACGCATTTTCGAGTATGTTTACGGCCTCAAAAATGCTTTTCTTAAGGTGGACAAGGAAAGTATAAGAAAAACCCCAAGGGTTTCAACAGGGTTTTCGCACTATTCGGTGCCAAGACACTAATAGTTATGCGCTAAAAACCCCTGTCCTGGTATTACTGGATCTCGGTGCTGCATTTGACACAGCTGATCACCACATACTGCTTGACAGACTGGAAAGGTGGGTGGGGTTTAGTGGGATCTTACTCAATTGGGTAAAATCTTACTTATAAGATAGGGACTATTTTGTCTCATTTGGTAATTGTAAGTTCAAACAAACAACAATCACATGTGGGGTTCCACAGGGGTCCATTCTTGGGCCTTTTCTATTCAATATTTACATGCTGCCCCTTGCTCAGATAATAGAATATCTCAACATCTTTTTCCACACTTATGTGGATGACACGCAACTTTATATTTCATTGTCATCACATGGTTACAGTCCTTTACTTGCTCTTAGTAAGTGTATCCATCAAATCAGTGAGTGGATGTGTCACAGCCTTCTCCAGCTCAATGCAGACAAGACTGAAGTGATTGTATTTGGCTCCAAAAATGAAAGGTCAAAGATCAGTTCTCAGCTTAACTCCATGTCACTAAAAGTTACAAATCAAACCAGAAACCTTGGTGTCATTATTGACTCAGACCTGAACTTTTATAACTACTTGAAAGCTGCTCCTAAATCTGACTATTATGACCTGAAGAACATCCCAGAGGAAAATTTTACTGCTCAAAGCTTGCTCTTCTACAGCTCAGGAGACAAATTTGAGATTCTCATGTCAGCCTCATTTTAGTTTCTATTTTGTCTAAATGTTTCTCATACGTTTCTCCTAAAATTCACTAGGAGAAATAGGTGAGACAGGATAATTAGAGGGAGTCATACTTGAGATTTGTGGGAGATACCCTACAAATCTCAATACAGTGTGTTTAATGGCTCCTTTATTTCTCCTCTGGAAAAGAAAATGAACAATAGTGGAGCAATATGTGAGACTCACTCACACCTCCACATGAACACAACAGACTCCAAATCGAACCCTGGCCTTCTGGGTGTGAGACAGCCACTCTACCCACTGAGCTATACCACCCTATGCATATATTGATCTGCACACACACACCTTATAAATGCTGCAACAAATAAGAAGTTGCCAGGATACAGCCTAAACATCTTGAGGCACTTATAATAATATATGGTGACTTCAATCATGTCACCCTCTCCTCCCACTTGACTGGATTTATCATTCTAAACACCACAGATCATTCACTCATAATATCGTGATGGGCCTCTCTCTTGACTGCAGGATGGAGAGATATAGAAGATCTTTGTACCCACAGCGATCAGGCTTTATAATTCTATAGCAAATAGCAGATGAGCTGACAGACAAATGAATTTCCCTTTTGGGATGAATAAAGTAATCTGAATCTTTATTAATTAATTTAAAAAAATATCATGTGGATTACAATAAAGTCAACATGATAGATGATTAAAAACAACCAAAACCTTGATCTGAGTCTGAGAATTCAATGAGCGCTTGTGGAGATCTCTTCATTTATTCTGTCTGAGCTTAGTATGAGATGCATGAACTGAAGCTGGGATGAGAATAGATGGAGTTCTTAGAGAGAGCTCTCTGATTTCTCTGCCTGAGATCACAAAGAGACAGAAAAGTTGAGAAACTCTGAGAATTATATGAGAGCTTGTTGAGATCTCTTCTTTAAAGGAGACTAAACTGAGATTTAGTGCATCTTATTGCTCAGGAGAAAAAAATGAGACACAGGAGGAATAAGCCTTAGTCTCAGTTTGGTGTCACACAGATCTCAAAGTTGTCTAGGAGAAGTAAATGAAACATTTTTGAGATCTCTTTTTGAATTTTCTTTTCCTCTGGGATTGCTAGCCCTCGTGTTGTCCTTACCAAAAAATGTTGTTGCCTTGTCTGAAAAAAGTCCAAAAATTCAGAAAAAAAAATCCCCAAATTTATAAAAATTTGCAAAATCTTCAGGGGAAAAAATTCCTGAAAAGTTTCCCTCAAAAGTTTTATTTTTTTAAAATAAAAAATCCTCAAATTTGACAGCGAAATTCACAGGATTTTGGTTAATATTTTTCTGAATGTTCTTTAAAAAATTTTATTTGCTTTTTTCCACCAAAAAATGTTCAAAAATTTTCTAAAAAAAATTTGAAAATGTGGAAGTTTTCACTGTGAATATATATATATATATATATATATATATATATATATATATATATATTTTTTTTTTTTTTTTTTTTTTCCACATTTTTAAAAGGGTCAATTTGACCCGAAGGACGACAGGAGGGCTAAAATCAAGAATTTCCTGTCTAGAGAAGACACAGAGAAACTTATTCTTGCATTTATTTACAGTCGGTTGCATCATTGTAATGGTGTCTTTACAGATCTTAAGATTTCGAGCTAGTGTCATCACTGTTCTTTGGACACAATTCATATACACAGGTCTGTTTTGTTTGACATGCCTCTGAAAAGATTTTAATGCACCATATATTTTGCAAAAAGAAAGAGGCCCTTAGTTGCTTCTTGGTCCAATATCCACCGTATTTTTTTTAAACATTTGTTATAAAATGAAAATATGCTCAAAACACATTTTGAATTTGAAGGTCAGAAGTGACTGCTGTGTGCTGGGTTGTTTTCCCACTTGTTGTTGTGGATTATTTGGAATCAAGAACTTTGTCTCCATGTTGAAAAAGCATCTTTGTTGTATTACAAAAAATTAGTGTTGCTATTTTAACAAGCTGTGATTCATCAATGAAAATGATTTTCTTCATTTATCACACATTTTCTTATTAGAATGACACAAAGCTTTCATTAATGTCCTTACATAGGTGATGTTTATGACAAACAAACAAAGATACATAGTCAGCATATTTTGCAATGATTCAAGTTTATTATGGAAATTGTACAGAGAAGAAGGAGATTAGGTTAGCATGCTTTCTTGAATTTGACTAATGAAGACACAATCAGTAAGACATAATTTCTAGCTCCTGTGGGTTCTCACTACTCAAAATGATATCTCAAACACTGTGTCATTGAACAGTTTTCATTTGTTAATATTTACATCTCAGATTATAGTTGATTGTAGCAGAAGCTGGGCAAACAATATTTGCAGCCGTAGTGGACTTAGCAGGTGTAGCGGATTAAGCTGTGTTGGTAATTGCAGCAAGAGCATCTAGTTTTTGCTCGAGGATAAAACAAAGAGGCCGACGAAGCAGTGGAATGCGTCCATTTTGACAAAAATGCTCATTAATCTGCAGCAAAATATCAATAATAAATTCAGCATCTGTAGTAGATTCAACTGCTGTGGTGGATTCAGCAGCTGTGGTGGATTCAACAGCTGCAGCGGATTCAGCAGTTGTAGCGGATTCAGCAGCTGCGGTGGATTCAGCAGCTGCGGTGGATTCAGCAGTTGTGGTGGATTCAGCTGCTGCGGTGGATTCAGCAGCTGCGGTGGATTCAGCAGCTGCAGCGGATTCAGCAGTTGTAGTGGATTCAGTAGCTGCGGTGGATTCAACAGCTGCAGCGGATTCAGCAGTTGTGGTGGATTCAGCAACTGCGGTGGATTCAGAAGTGGTGGTGGATTCAACAGCTGCGGCGGATTCAGCAGCTGCGGTGGATTCAGCTGCTGCGGTGGATTCAGCAACTGCGGTGGATTCAGCAACTGCGGTGGATTCAGCAGTTGTGGTGGATTCAGCAGCTGCGATGGATTCAGCACCTGCGGTGGATTCAGCACCTGCAGTGGATTCAGCAGCTGCCGTGGATTCAGCAGCTGTGGTGGATTCAGCAGCTGTGGTGGATTCCGCAGTGGTGGTAGTTGCAGCAAAAGCATTTAGTCGTCCCTCCAGTCTGTCACAAAGACGCTGACGACGTGGTGGAATGCGCCCGTTTTGACAAAGACGCTCATAGAGCTGTAAGAAAAACAAAATCATTTACAATCACTACCACAGTACAATGAATGGTTCTCTTGCAGTCAGGTATGTTGAATATTGGAGTCTAGACCAACCAAATCAAACAAAGTACTCACCCGTTGGATTCTAGAGAGACGAGAGGGTCTATTAATCTGTAAAAGAATAAATAGCCAGATATGGTAAGTGTGTCGTTTGTTTGTTCATTCAGTTAATACAAGAACACTGATCTGATCTTTGACACTATTGCACCTACACGTTGAGCTTGAGCGATGCTCAGGAGGCATACGAGCAGAAATACTCCCTTCAGCATGGTTTCAGCAATAACACCTGTTAAACAAATAACTATCTCAGATCAAAGCATGCTTTCCAATATCAGCAAAATCCATCCATCCCACCAACATCATGCAGAAAATATAAACCTCATTAAACAGTTTTAGAGTTACCGTCACGTTTTCACAACTTGAGCAGAGCGTCTCTCAACTGGTGAAGTTGGTAAGTTGAGCTTTCCTTTTATACAGTTACAGAAGCAGATGTAATCTCATTAGCATATTGTTGAGAACTGGTAATTATTAGGAAATATTCCACATTCGCATCAGAAGATGATGAAATGGTTACATAAAGACATAATTAGAGACACACCTGAAAAACGCAGCCCTGTATCATGACAAAAACGTAATAAACCTGCTGGCTGACCCAAGGATGTCATGTCGGGGTCACTTTCTTCTTTGCCTATACATTAAAAAAAAATTTCTTCGTTTAGAATATTCGAGAAAAATGTGAAGTGGACTTTTTTTGTCAAAAAGTAAACACTAAACATCAGACAACTGCCCCACCTTTTATAGGTCCAGCTATTATAGTTGCGGATTACAATCAATTGAATATTATCCTCTCGAAACCAAAACAAGGTGGTGAAACATAGCAGGCTCCCTGCAATAGTAGCCACTCCTTTTTTAGATACAAAGGATTCTTTCTTATGTACAAATTAAAATATAATTAGGATTATTATATTCCCCTTTGGCCCGTAGAGCCCCCTTAAATCTTGCTCAGTGGACTTTAAATCCAAAACTGGCAAATTAGTGTTCTACAAACTCTAATCAGGTCCCTCAATCAAAAGAACATAAGATCCAGATGCCCTCAGGAATCAGTTTCACTCCATATTTGCAGACTATCGTTGGTTTCCTCTGTGTTATTCTCACATATTACGTCCTTTCTTCTGATTGTTTGTCTTCAGGTCATCACTGTGTTACAGGTGAGATGAAACTGTAAATCTCTTCTGGATTAAAGTAAGCAGGGTGGGATAAATAATCCAACAGCCCAGCCCTGTCAATTGTCAGTTTACAGAACAATACAAAACCAGCACATATGCTTTCACAATCTAAATGTGTAATGTAGCATCCCTTTTTTCTTTCAGTATTAAAACTGCAAAAGGAAAATTTACTTGCCTCCCCACAAGAATGAATGTTTTGGTTTTAATAGACACTTTCATATTGACTTTTTAGCTATAATACACAATGTGAGTAATTCAGCAGGAAAGTCACTTCAGTTGTAGAACTGTTTTGAATTTCTTACATCTTTTTGCTGACAAATCCCAGTGATGGTATAAAAAAAACTAATGCTAAAGCTAATGAACTAAAAGGAAGCAAATATAAGCTAAATTTATTCAAGCAAATTCATTCTGTAAAATAACTGAAGCTACTCTGATATAGAAGCAATTGGAAAATTAGGAAATACATCAGCGAACAAGGAGATTTTGGTTAACATGCTCTGTTAAACTAGCCTAGCCCTGCTAGACCCATGTTTCTGAAGGCACAAGGGTCTAGGGAAACTCAACAGGGAGGGAGGCGGGCTAAAAGGTTGTCTATCAAATCCCTCTGCAGCAATTGGGTAGGTATACAACCAATCAACGCAACGAATAGGCTCCTAGAGCGCCGGAAATCAGAGGATACGGTAGTTCGGTGAAGCCTTATTTATTCAGTCAATGGGTGAAGCTCAAGTATATTACAGACATGTTAACAGAAAGATTATTCAGAGTCGGTGCTAATGGAGCTCAACGACTGTTGTCGTTTTTGTTGTCGATCCTGGCAGAGAATTAAATTCATTGCCGTGGGTTGTCTAGCACGGCTAGGCTAGTTGTTTCCGGTTGTTTCTGTCAGAATCGTTGCGCCTCTGTCGTCAATTAGTTACGCCCGCCTTCTGACTCTACACTTCATGGTGATTCGTCCGGCCAGTTTTAGGAGCATCCAACCTCGAGTCTTATGGAGGGTAACTAGACCCACCCTGGCAGAGAATTAAATTTGTTGCCGTGGGTTGTCTAGCGTGGCTAGGCTACTGTTAAACAGGAATAATGAGAAAATACTGATCAAAACAAATTCATTTGAACAGTTGTGTCTTTCTTAGTAAACCACACGAAAGTGTTTTCTTTAAAAAAAATAGCAATAATTTAATGATAATCTTCTCATCAGTCTGTCAGTCGTGTTTATGTAAATGTTTACAGAAGAAAAGAATTAAATCACCAGCCACCCAGTCAGCTGTAAAATATGTTTTTTTTCTTTTCTTTTCTGGAAGTGTGAATGGAAATGTGATTACACTCGTGTATCCCTCTCGATGACGTTGTTTATCAAACTTAGTGCATTTACGCGTGTATATGTGTTTCATTGTTTATTTATTTCTATCTAGAGTTCAGAATTGCATGACTCCTCTGACGAAGAGTATGTCCCAGACGCCCCAACATCTTCCTCCAGAGGTCGGGCATCTAAACGAAGCCGTCAGGCGGGCTATGGAGGCCGTGGTCGGGGAGCGACGCGAGCACCCCGAGCCAAAAAACGTCCTGCAGTCTCTTGGCCTGACAAGCCGTGGGATTGGTAACTTTTCTGGAAGTTGCTGAGCCCTGATGCTCTCTCCTCCACAAGCAAAACAAATGTGCGCGCGGTTGCGTAGCGCGTAGCTCGCCCACCTCTGCATGGGCTTGCTTGCTGTGCGCGTAACCGTTGATTGACAGCATGACAAAGCTGAAGCTCGAACTTGATTGGTCGGCAGCGACCGGCGCTTTTTGGAATAACATGGGGGTCTATGAGAGGAAGGCGGAGCTCAGGAATAAATTTTCATATCGCGTCATACTAACATTATATTATAGTATCGAACTAGACTAACACATTTAAGCTTTGTTAAACAATGATACATAAATTGAAAACAAACGGAAACTCCGGACACGAGCTTTAAGCAGGTGTTTAATTTGTTTATTCAAGACTACTTTACAGACAAGGAGGTGCATAATTGTTAGCTCCCTGAAAAAGGAGCCACTCCTTTTCTGGACCAAAAACCAAAACTGGCAAATTATTTTTCTACAAATTCTGATCAGATCCCTCAGTCAAAACTATTACTGCTTTCTTTTTGTTGTTTTTGTAGTTCAAATTATTTTCATTGCCTTAGCCTCAGCAGCAACATGTAACTCCAATTCTTGTGTAAGTCCTGGGATCTCATTTCAGAATCAGACTTACAATCAATTGCTATCAGTTGTAAACTTTTTTAGTTGTTAAAAAGTCAACAAGAAACATCAAACACCTGCCCCAACTTTTACAGGTCCGGCTATTATCGTTTCAGATTACAATCAATTGAATATCCTTCCTTTCGAAACCAACAGTCTATTCTTAAACCCGTGTTTTGTTTGTTTGTTTGTCATTAAATCAGACTTACAATCAGTTCCTGTCAGTATAATGTCATAAGAAAATCAACTCAGACAACCTTACATTCACGTGGCACTTATATCTCAGAAAAGACCAGACTTGACATGGGGGATTTTCCTGTTGATAATTTCAGGATTTTTGGAAGTCTGTGGTGAACTTTCCATGAGTTTAATTACTAATGTGAATAGATTTTTCATTTAAAGATCTATGAAATGAATCACCACAGGAAAGGTGTTTTGAATAAAAACCAGGATGCAAAGTCCTACAAACAGTGTAGTTTAAGCTCAGACCCTTTCTTTTCATTATTTCTATCTTTCTGTCCCACCTCATTCCTCACTCCCAAGCTACGTGTTTGGTTTTATTTGTCAGCCCAGTATTTAGTCCACTGAACAACACTTGTTTCCTGTCTGTATCTTGTCTGACAAAGACGTTAGGTCTTCTCTTTTGGCTCCTAGCTATTCCTGACTAAACCTTTTATTTGTGCTGGCATTATATAAGGGCTAATCTCTAATTAGATCCTGCCAGTGTAAATTGATCATATTGGACACTTTGTGGTCAACACGAAACATTTTTATTTAAAATGCTCAACAAACATACTTCCTCCAAAGCATACAAGATAGATCATTTAGTAGTTTAGACAAGAGGACACGTGGCTGCAAAAGAAATACACCAGCAGTTATGTCATGTTGAAATACCTGACAGATTGGTCATCGTACACGTGTACTTCAGGATCATTTAAGTAAACAATCCTTAAAGAGAAAACCTCCAGAGATATGCCATAAAAATACAGACACAGATAGGATTTGTTTCATCAGCCCATCAAGTTTATTCAGTTTTCCTCCATGTATGACAAATATCATTGGCTTCCTCTGTGTTCCTTCCCGATTTTTGAATATTTTCACATTACTTCCTGACAGGAACATTAGAGATTTTGATTGTGTAAGTGCATGTGCTGGTTTTGTCCTGTTCTGGATACTAAACAACTGGCAAGGCAGGGCGGTCGGATTATTTGACCCACCCTACTTACTCTTATCCAGCAGGGATTTACAGTTTCATCTCATGTGCCATACAGGTGACATAAAATATATAGAAATAATAGGTAATTTAAAAAAAAAATTCTTTTGTGTGCGTGTGTGAAAAACAATTTAAATGATATTTTCCCTGACTAATTTTGCATAATTATAAAATAAAGAAAATGTCTTTTTAGTTTTGGTCATTTGGTCAAATTTGTCAACACAAAAAGCATGAAGTGACATCCATGTATGTGTTTATTGAAAGTGGAATGTCTACGTGACTGAGTCAGTTGGTGTCCTCAAACAATTATGTTGATTTACCAATATCTACTTTGAACTTCTGTAATCTTTCCCTTATGAAGGATTCTGTACAATTGAGAGTTGGGCGGCCATCTCTCAATTGAGAGATGGGGCGGCCATCTCTCAATTGTACAGAGTCCTTCAAAAAAATCCTGGATCCACATGGTGATCCGAATCACCTCCAAAATCTAATCGATTGTTACTTTTGCTCTTCCGGACATTCTGTAAAAATTTGGTGAAAATCTGTCCATAACTTTTTGAGTTATGCTGTTAACAGACAAACAGATGGCCTGGCGGAGGTCTGCGCTCTCCGAGTGCTTTTCTAGTTTTAGTTAGTATTTTTGAGTTAGTCCCATAATTTGCCTTTTCTCTCAGGAGAATTAGTACCTCAAATTGGCCACAAGGTGGTAGTTGAAGGCCGTTATTGTCCCTAAGATTGAATTTGATAGGTCTGTTTTGTGCGCGAAAAAGTGCTACGGGTGGACATCTTACCGAAATACCACATCCAGTCTTGTGTGGATGCTATGCTACGCTTGAGCTCGAGCTGGATTTACTTAAAAACCAAACGATGAATGAGGTATTTTGACACTGAGGTTAACCGCAGAAGTTGCCGAAGTAGATAAAAATCGTTAGACGTCTTTGAACCACATAGAAATTGATATTCCGGTGAGTAATGGGTGTTCTTCAAGGTTTTACGGTAGCTTGCTAACGCTAGCAAAGCTGATGCTAAAAACGGGAAACACGAACCTCGTAGTCTGTCTAAAAAACAGTCGGGATAACTTTGGTAGGAATTTAATGGTTTTCCATTGATGATGATAACTGTTTTATGTCTTTACTGAACCGTATGTGGTTGCTACTTGAGTAATTTACTGTGTAAAATAAAGGGTTGCAGTCTGCGCTGGCTAGTTAGATGCTGCATGTGTTCAAATGCTAAAGTTTCTGAGTCCTAGTAATGTGTTAAACTGTAAAATGTGTTGCATTATCAGTTGTAGGCTGAGTGAAGAATGCATTTAAATTCAGGAGGTTATATTGTTCATCTGTGCTATGATGTATTACGTCTACAGTGTGTTACGAGCTAAGAAAGGACTGGCAGAATGGTAACTTTATTGAAGTAGATGTATTGGACACTTATTATGGATTGTATGAGTAATTGCCTTGCACATCTGTGTAGGCTGTTATTTTTTTTTTTTTTTGAGGATCCTCTTCAGTGGGACTTCCATCTTCATCCATTTGCTACTGTGCTGATGTCCATCCACGTCCATATCTCCATCACTCCATCACGGGATTGGCCATCACCTCAGACCATCTTGTCAGACATTCGTTATAAGGAGGCGGTAGGATTTTCCTGAGTCCACTCGACATTTTTTTTGTTTTGTTGCCCAGGGGTTTGAGTTTGATTTGCCTGGCCGGCCAGTTGTGGGTGAAAAAAAAAACATTTCTATCCTTCTATCCTGGTACTGTTGGTGAACTGGATTGCGATTATTGTGAACCGTCAATGGATACGATGTTTTGGTCGCGTCAACATTTATGAGCTAAACTATGTGTAGGCTTCAATTTTTTTTTCCTAAAAATTTATACTCTGTTGTCATTGTGCGTTTTTGGGGTGACTGTATTTCAAACAAAACTCCCTCCCGAACCTGAATTACACCTTAAGGTTTTAGAACCGAAAGGTTTACATTTACAAAGAAAACACCTATGGACAATTTAGAGTTATCAATTGACATGAGCTGTAGGTGGAAGCTTTAGTACCCGGAGAAAACCCACACATTCACAGGGAGAACATGCAAATTCCATGCAGCAAGATCCCAGGTCCAGGATGGGACACGAACCGGGGATCTTCTAGGTGCAAAGTGACAGTGCTAACCACTGACTCACTGTGCAGCTCCTGTCAGTCCTCATTTAACAAAAATTCTAAAATTTTACCAGAGGGTATTAGACATGATTTTTACATTTTATTATTTTAAAGAATGTTCCCTGTGATGATGGCCACTGTTACATAGAAATACAATTGTGCGTGCATGCATGCACGTAAAAACATACATACAAACAGAACAGAGTCCATATAGTTTACATTTATGAATTTTATTTGGCAGTGTGGTCAGGGGAAGAACAACATCATTTAAATTTGAGAGGAGAAAATTTGGGCAAATTCTCAGTAAAACATTTCAAACCAACAGGAAATAGAGCTGACATTGAAAATCCACTTCAAACTGGTTTTCATTCACTTCTTGGTTCCTGGTTACATTTCAGATATTAGAATGGAGCAGCTGTTGTAGTCGTTGCTGCCGTAGTAGTTGTAGCAGCAGTAGGAAACAGGAGGTGTGTTTTAGGACACATTTTAAGATGTTACTGTTTACTTCTGAAGACATACTTTCCGGATTTTACGGGAGATGTAGTTTCCTTTGAACTGTCTTTGATTTCTCTCAAAAATGTTTTGACCTTTTCCAACACTGGTTTTCATCCATCGAATTGTGTTTTTTTTTTCCAGTCTCACAATTATAGGACCTGTCTGTTTAATTTTTCTGCCTTGTGAAGCACTTTAATGAACTTGGAATTTGAAAAGTGCTCAGAAACTAAAGATTATTATCGTTGTAAGAGGGCAAGAAGAGCCTGGATGATTTGTTGTATTTGTGTTGCAGACAAAATGGTAGTAGCACCAGCAGCAGTAGTGGTTGTAGTAGCAGTTGTAGTGGTAGCCTTAACAGAAAACACAAACATTTGTTAAACAATCAGAAATTTTACAGTAACTGATGTTCATGTGTGGTTTGATTCTAGAGGATGGAGAAGGAACTCACCTCATCAGAGCTGGAACCAGAATCAGAGTCTGAACGGGCAAGTCGTTTGTGTCCTCCATCCATCTGTAGAAAATCCACAAGTTACATCTTGAAAATTACCTGCATTCTACTTTATTACAATAATAATATATTGTACATAGTTTATATATTATTATGAGTATAATAAATCCACACTTACAGGATTGTCCAGAGCAAGGTTCGGGAGGCATCCAAGAACAAGTGCTACCTTCAGCATGGTTTCAGTGATCACACCTGTAAAAACCAATAAAAAATAATATAACCTTTCTCAAATGACCGATTTGGTCAAAATGAAAACTAAACAGATATTCAACCATCGTCCTTCAGAAAATACCGCAAAGAATAACATTTCATATAATTACCATCAGGTCTTAGCTTCAGCAGACTGTCTCACAGATGATCAGGGAGGTTGTTGTGGTGTTGCTCTGAACGTGGAGCTTTTCTTATATACACTTTCAGGAGCAGCATTGTAGGGAAATTTCAGTTGTTAAAAAATCTTCCAGCTCCACATATCAAGGCCTGGTGATTACAGAGAGAAACCATATCCCTTTTACATCGAGGAAGGTAAAGAAAAATCCTGACCTAATCAATCTTGCTCATTGAAATGACAGGTCTGTTCCTATTATTGTGGCTTATAGGATTCCCTGCTCAGTAACCAACTGATCCAGTTGCTCTAGAGGATGCTGACTGACAACCTTTATTCAGGCTAATCTCCTAAAGATGGAAATAACATCCCAAAAGCAGCGGCGGCTGGTGAATTTTTCTTTTGGGGGGGCGCACTTAATTTACCAAACCAAATAGCAGTCGGCAACACCGGAATACAAGAATTGATGTAAATTATGTTCACAGCCAATTGATGTGCTATTAATATGCACCACTACGAGGGTACACCTAAGCACTACTGCTGAGTCAAATAGACAGTTAAATGCATGTAAATGTTACCAGCTAGTGAATTTGAATTTATCTCCCCAGTATTTGATATGAGTTGCTCCAGATAAGGTGTAATTGGTACACACAAACCCTTAAAATCTCATTTTCTATAATTAAACAAATTAAGAATGTATAAATATGCAAATCTATTTTTTACTTCAAAAGTAAAAAAAGAAACAATTCATTTTTCCAGCTTCAAAGAGTGCCAAGTGCTTCTTCTGTCCAGCAAAATCTTTGGAACAACATATTTATATTTACATACTCAAATAAACAAAAACAAATCCATACCTGTGAAAACAACAAACATTGGACATTTTGTAAAAAATAAAAAAAACCTAATTATAAGGCTTAAAGCAGACAGTGCTTCTGTGAGCTAACTTTTACATTAACAACCTTACATGACAATGAGAAAACAGCAAATCTGCGTATTTAAGATCAAAGCAATAAAAATGTGTCACTTTGCCTGAAAAAAAAATACTGAAACCAGTAGGCATTATACGATGTATAACTGTGCATGTGACAAATAAAACCTTATCTTATCTTAGGCTTTGAGCCCACAGTGCTTCTGTCAACTAACATTAAATATTTACAATGAAAATAAGAAAAACAGTAATTCCTCAGAGTTCAGAACATATGAAAATCAACAGGCTTTCAGTCTAAAGTGCCACTTGTGTCAACTAACATTTCTATTTACATTATTAAATGACAGAAAAGTAAATCCTCACATTTTAGAGATTACAGCCAGCACCTCTACATCTGTGTTATTTTTTGTATGCAAGTTTTGCTCTTCTGTCTTTGACACATGCAAATTTCTCAGTGACTCTATAGTTAAAATCTGGGGTCTCCCTGACAAGTTTCTTTTCCATAGAGAGCATGGCCAGTGCATTAAGACGATCCTGTGACATCGTGTTCCTGAGGAAGGTCTTGATTCTTTTTAGTGTTGAGAAGCACCTCCAGGGCCCGTGTGGGGCCGAGCGTGCGTGTGTGTGACGCATGTGGGCCTGCGTGCCTGTACAGGGCTGATGAATGGTTGGATGCTCATCCCATTCGGCTGCATATGGATAAATAAACAAAATTATTTATTTATTTTGCCTTTTTATTGTGATAGTCGCAGTGAAGAGTGACAGGAAATTGGGGGAAAAGTAGGGGGAAGACATGCAGCAAAGGGCCGCGGGTCACCTGCTTAACCCAATGAGCTATACAGCGTCGGGCACCCAATAAACAAAATTATTTAATAAATACCAGCGCACCGGCCCACTGGCCCACATGTGGACCGGCCCTTCAGTCAAACGACCGAATGAAATAACGTTCAAACCGCCCCTGAGCACCTCTCAGATTCAGCTGTCGTCATTGGAGTCGTGATGAGGATCTTCAGGAGAGACACAGTCTCTGAGAAGGTGTCCTGAAGATTGTTGCTCATGAAGAGCTGGTACAGAGCTGGTACAGAGCCACAGCACCATTGCAACTCCTGAACTCTGTGTTGCTGAAGATGAGCGCAGGGCATGGTCAGCCTGTGCCCCGCAGTCTCCTTTCTCTTGTATTGAAGAGGAACGAACTGTGTATGTCAAAGTTATAACGAGAGTCAATGGGGAAAGATGAGTGTGTCCCGGACGTTTCTAATCTGACTTTTTATTACAAATTATACATTTTAGTAACTCTCTACAGGCTCTATTATCCATTGTGCTTGTTAAAAACATAAGATATACATGTAAATGTAATTTTAAAAACGTTTTATTAAAGGAAGGGCTGTGACTCTACATGATGTGAGACAGAGGGGGCGGCGCCCTAGCGCCCTCTATTGACCAGCCGCCCCAGCCCAAAAGACAGTTCCATTCAAATGTCTTTATGTTTAGAAATTTCAATTCACACCATTTTCTCATGTTTTTGACTTGATGTTTTTTCACTTGTATTTTTCTTTTGAAGACCATTGACAACCAACTATTAAACCTGTGGATGAGGCTGCTCAACGTTCATAGTTTCTGTCTCCTGTATGCCTTTTTTTCTCTTGTGCCTGACTTTATATGTGGAAACAGGCAGATGATGCTTGTGGATTAGCAGACACTGCAAAACAAACAAAATGCATCGAAAAGTAGTTGTGTAGTTGCTGATAGCCATATGAGTTTCTGCTTACTTCATTTTGAAGTAAGTCTCTTGCCTTTCCCTTTTGTTGGTGTCATTTCCCTAAAGAATGAGGATAAATTGGGTTTACTCAGGATTTTAAACATTCATTTGACATTATCAAGCTTACTGATGATATTGGAACAATGTCACCATCCTGAAGCTAGCGGGACAGCAGTTGGCTTGCTAAAATGGACCGGTGTTGTGCAATTTTCACACTCCCTGGAAAAATCTGACTCCCCCTTCGCGTGAACGCGCGCAACTTACGTTTCACACTGGGGCCACTTGACGGGTTTTCTGTTGTACGTTTACTGTTTTTGCTGTTGTTTTCGGGTTAAATGTGATTAAGTACCGACCTGCAGACGTGTTTTCCTGTTGAATATGATTAGGTGACATGTTTCTCCTCCTCTTCTCATCCGTATGTGCGCACCCTAAATGGCATCGGGGGAGATCCTACGCTACTCTCAGCTTCACTCCTATGAGGACATCAGGACAGGACAGGGTGTAATCGCCAAATATTGTTCATATTCCATCAGTGTTCTACACGTGTCAATAAAATATTTGTTCACTGAGAAAACTTTATATCTCCTTACTTAAAATCGGACTCCCCTAAGAATGCAAGATATGGCATCAAAATATGTCTGGTATTTATGTATAAAGTCTTTAATATAAGTATAGTTCTTAAGTATAAAGCCATTTGTTATTGTTGTTATTTTTATTGAGCCAGTTAACAACATAATAGAATTGAATTTCTTTACTTATCCCACACCTGGAAATTATTTGCTACAAGAGCTAAAACACCAAATTACAACAAAAATTTTTTTTTTTAAACCTAGTAAATTACAGTCTGTAAGAACAGATCACAGTATGGCAGATTAAGAACAGACAGACTATTTCAAAACTAGGACTTTAACAGAAATATGCAGATTGAGTTAACTGTGCAGATTGTATGATATGAAATAAAATCTGGAGTCAGATTTTGTTGGGTCACTTAACAAAATCTGACTCCCCTACTAGTTTGGGAATGCAAGAAGTGGCAACCTCCAAACTTTCTCAGCTACAACATCTGCACCTCTGCTGCTGCTGTGTGAAGTATCAAGTATGTAGTCCCGCTAGCTTCAGGATGGTGACATTGTTTTCTCCACCAGCACACCTCAAAGAGCAGCGTTCGATGCCGCTATTATTATACAATATAGCCATTTTAATGAGAAGCTCAGACGCTGTTGTATGTATTGAATGATATTTTATTCCAACAGTGGTCAAAAAAATAAAAGAAATCACATTTATTACAGCCCCGGTGGTAGGGAGTGGATAAAACCTGTTGAAAGAGTGCCTGCCCGTATGTGACGCTCCTCGGAAAAACAGCGAACGCACCCGTATACAAACAGGGATAGTCTGATTGGTCAAAGCTAGCCGGCCTTCTATTGGTTGACAGCGTTGATACACAAAAAATCCGAGAGCAGAGCAGAGATCCGCGAGCAGAAGTTCCGTAAGAGCAAGAGGAAGAGTTTGAGTTTGAGCGCAGGAAATCTGCGCGAGCAGCATCTTAACCGAGTGCGAGGACACAGTTTGAGCACGCGCAGAGCAAATTTGAGCACGAGAGCAGAGTTCTGAGAGACAATATCACAAAATCTGAGAATGAAATCGATAAATGCTGCCCTCAAATCAATTTAAAATGCTCTGGAATTATGATAGGAAATTTATTCCATAGTATTGTTGCCTGTTTTAAGTTAACAAAGTTGTGTTATTGGAACACCTTTGGCCAACAGTAAAAGTCCGTGCTTAGTCAGACCGAGCTTTTTCAATTAATCACAGATTGTATTTGTTTACTGAAGACCTCCCCGAACAAGAGGAATAAGTGGCTCTTAATTGTTTCTGATCTCTTTTCTTAGCAACAACACATGGTTTCAGACCAACAAGCCCTCAAACTCATACGACCACATAGGTCGTATGTACATGCCCTTGGAATACGACCCATGAGAGTGTATTTAGGTTAGCACCCCTACGAGGGACAGGAAGACATTACGGTATTTAATTCGCGAAACGGCTTTTCCCTCGCGAAACGGCTTTTCCCTCACTTTCGCAAGACGGGTTTAGGGTTATGGTTATGATTATGGTTTGGGTTAGTGTTAGTGTTAGGTCAAAGTTTGTTCATGGTGACGTTTCAGCTGAGACACTGGAGTGTCGATATTTACTCAACCGCTAGAGGTCGCTTATCTTCAAAACGGAACACTCGGTCGTAATAAGGGCGTGTACAGACGACCTATGTGGTCGTTTTTTCAAGGAGGACATGCTATTTCAGACATGATGACAATTTAACTGAAAGCAAAAACCAATCATTTTGTTGAAACCAGAGGTGGCAGCCAGAAATGCGAACTTTACTGGGTGTTGTCTGGAATTTACTTGAGCCACCAAGTCCTTTGGTTTGTAACCATAAGATCAGGTATTTCCATGTTGTTGCATCTGTTTACCAATGTCCCAGTCCTGATGGTTAAAGACTGAACATGCATGTCAGTGGCAATATGCAATGTTTTCTGTTTTTTAAAAAAAAAAATCTGTTCAGATCTGACACAAACAAATACATGTGGACACTTGTATTTCTTAGAGGGAGTTTTACAAGAATGCCACATATTTTTCCTGTTCCGGGAAGTATCCCATAAATGCATCAAATGAAGTCCGTGACTAATTGAAAAAGCTGATATGAATGTTGACTTTTACTGGAGGCATGAACAAAGCTGTGTCTTGTCAATGCTAACTTAAACCAGACTTGATTTATGTGTTGCGCAAGAAGATGATTGTTGAAAATAAGTTACCGCTTTGCAAAATGAAACGCAAACCCTTACGGCGTTCTTCTCAGCAGTGGAACAAACCCTGCAGATGGATCTAAGCTTATAGAAGAGCCATTATCAGTTAAAAAGGGCAATTTTGTGAATGAAAAAACTGCTAACTTACACAAGGTGTCAGTATACTATTTCTTGGCTTATTTTTCTTCCTTATAAAATGATATTGAGATATTCTAAAGATAATAAAGATAATCAGAGATAGTTAGACTGTTTAGTAGACTCAATAATATCAAATGCATGTTTGAAATCCTGGGTAAAGCGAACTTATCCTCATTCTTTGAGAGATGTAAAGTTTAATGTGAAATGTTTAAATTGTCTCCATTCTTTGAATTATGTACAATCATATTCCTTACTGTAGGATAGAACAAGAATGATTCAATTACACATTTCCACACAGCAAAAGGGCATCGTTTGGACTTGTTTTTATTGTGTTGATTATCTTTCTAGATGAATGACATTGAGATATTATAAAGAGAAATGGTTACAGTGAAGGGTCTTTCACACAGGATGTGGCACCAGCACCGCTGCGCTCTGAAGCCCATTCATTTCAACTGCTTGTGCTGCGCAACAACGCCATGCCCCTGCACCAAGCAAAGCACAGTGTGCAGCTCTAAAAAAAAAACCCACTATAGTTCAGTAAGATTGAACTTGAACTGCACGCTATTATGTATGACTGCGTCGCCTATAAGACATGAAGCATCCCGCCTGCATGGAGAGCAAAGTGGAGGAAATGCTGGTAATGTGTGTGTCTGTATTGTCCCATTTATACAACCGTTCAAAAGTTTGGATTCACCCAATTTCATGTTTTCCATGAAAATTCACACTTTTATTCATGTGCTAATATAACTGCATTAGGGTTTTCTAATCATCAATTAGCCTTTTAACACCATTAGCTAACACAATGTAGCATTAGAACACAGGAGTGATGGTTGCTGGAAATGTTCCTTTGTACCCCTATGGAGATATTCCATTAAAAATCAGCTGCTTCCAGTTAGAATACATTTACCTCATTAACAATGTCTAGACTGTATTTCTGATTCATTTAATGTTAACCTTATTGAAAACTGCTTTTCTTTCAAAAATAAGGACATTTCTAAGTGACCCCAAACTTTCGAACTGTAGTGTACATGAAACTATTCTGCGGTTGTATTGAGACTCAGGGAGGAAAGCTTTCATACGAACAAAGTGCTGTTGTCTGTTACTTAGCATGGGACAAATACCTCTTCACTGTGGAAGCTTCCTGCTTGAGAAGATTGTGGCGTTGATTTTGAAACCCCATCATTTTGCCCGTTAGTCTACAAGAACCTCACGGCGAGCACATATATTTTCACTAGGCTTGATCATATCATGATGACAAAATTAGTTCCTTTGTGTCAAATATTTTTTCACAGGATGTCTGTTAATTCTCAACATCATCTGTCTGTTGGTATTAAAGGCAAAAACCTGACATCTACCAATGACAGTTAAGAAGCTGCAATTGGAGATAAAGAAACCGGAAAAAGATGCACATTTCTACACAGTGCACGGTTTGGGGGGGTTTTTTGGGTTCATTTAGAAAACTGATCAAAATGAATAAACGTCTTCAAAACTACTCTGGCACACAAACAAAAAATGCTGAGCCTTGATAAAACCTGAACAGCATCATCAACAAGGCTGATGGTTGTCAACGGTCTTAACATGAGCTGCAAAAGAAAAATGCAAGTGAAAACACATAAAGTCATGATCGTGAGAGAAAAGGGGGAATTCAAATTCTGAACATTTAAACATCTTTTGGAAATTCTTTGAAACTCAGCTGAATAAAGTTTGACAGTCAGCATCCTCTACAGCAGCTGGATCAGCTGGATCAGGTGGTTACTGAGCAGGGAATCGTATAAGCCACAATAATAGGAACAGACCTGTCATTTCAATGAGCAAGATTGATTAGGCCAAGATTCTTCTTTATCTGCCTCAATCTAATAGGGATGTGGATTCTGTCTGTAATCATCAGACCTTGAAATGTGGAGGTTCAAGATTTCCTAACAGTTGCAGTTTCCCAACAATGCTGCTCCTGAAAGTGTATATAAGAAAAGCTCCACGTTCAGAGCAACACCACAACAACCTCCCTGACCATCTGTGAGACAGTCTGCTGAAGCTAAGACCTGACGGTAATTATATGAAATGTTATTCTTTGCAGTATTTTCTGTAGAAAGAAGGTTGAATATCTATTTATTTATTTATTTATTTTTTACTAAATAGATCATTTGAGGAAGTTTCTATTATTTTTATTGTTTTTCACAGGTGTGATCACTGAAACCATGCTGAAGGTAGCACTTGTTCTTGGATGCCTCCTGAGCCTCGCTCTGGCCAGTCCTGTAAGTGTGGCTTTATTATACTCATAATAATATATATAACATGTAAAATATACTATTATTGTAATAAAGTAGAATGCAGGTGACATTCAAGGTGTAACTTGTGGATTTTCTACAGATGGATGGAGGGCACAAACGATTTGCCCGCTCAAGCGCTGGTTCTGATTCTGCTTCTGATGAGGTGAGTTCCTTCTCCATCCTCTAGAATCAAACCACACATGAACATCAGTTACTATAAAATTTCTGATTGTTTGACAACAAAATGTTTGTGTTTTCCATTAAGGCTACCACTACAACTGCTACAACTACTGCTGCTGGTGCTACTACCACTTTGTCTGCAACACAAATCCAACAAATCCTCCAGCTTCTTCTTGGCCTCATAGGATAATAACCTTCAGTTATGGAGCACTTTTCAAATTCCAAGTTCGTCAAAGTGCTTCACAAGGCAGAAAAATTAAACAGACAAGTCATAAAATTGTCAGGTTGAAAAAGAAAACACAAATCAGTGGATGAAAATCAGTGTTGGAAAAGGTCAAAACATTTTTCTAGAGAAATCAAAGACAGTTAAAAGGAAATTAAATCTCATGTAAAATCAGGAAAGTATGTTTTCAGAAATAAACAGTAACATCTTAAAATGTGTCCTTAAACACACCTCCTGTTTCCTACTGCTGCTACAACTACTACAGCAGCAACGACTACAACAGCTGCTCCATTCTAATATCTGAAATGTAACCAGGAACCAAGAAGTGAATGAAAACCAGTTTGAAGTGGATTTTCAATGTCAGCTCTGTTTCCTGTTGGTTTAAATGTTTTACTGAGAATTTGTTCTGATTTTCTGCTCTCCACTTTAAATCATGTTGCTTTTCACCTGACCACACTGCCAAATAAAGTTCATAAATGTAAAATATATGGACTCTGTTCTGTTTGTGTGCTAATATTCATATCAAAACATATTTCATGCCATTGAATATTATTTAACAGACAAGGACAGGTCTTGAAATGAAAAAAAAAAACTGCAGACTGTCTGGGCATGGTTTATTGGGGTTATCAACATGTCTGCCTCATTTAAAGTACAATCTGTCCATAGTTGCAATTGTGTGGAAGTAGCTTAGTTGTATGTTTTAAATTCCAAAATCTCTGTAAATATCATGACACAACTCAAGATTGTGTTGAAAAATTATGCATGTAATCCCTGTATTTAGAGAAGAAACACAAGTACAGAACAAGCAAAGTGCATTTTAAAAAATCCTAAATCAAACTGTAAAGTAGGTTTACTGTGAATGCTTTCAGGTCAGCATTTACAAGGCTTTAGTGGTTTTATCAGTTTGTGTTAGAAATATTTTGCTATGCAAAGTCCTATAAAACAATAAAGTGGTTCTCAAATAGCAGCTTTAAAAATTCTGACCTTCCTCTCTCACTCTGTGCACGCTGAACTCCACCGGATCTTCATGAATGCTGAAATTATTTTCAAAGGGAACTGATTGGTCATTTGGAGATGATCTGTTGTCTGGAACATAACCTGCTTTGGTTAGGTGTTCAGCATAAGTTACCACAATGATGTACCTCACTAACAAGGGAAACACCATAATATCAATAAACCAGAGTTGAACCTGAAGTTACTTCCTTTACCTCGGATGCTGCTTTATAGCACAGGCCTCAGGTCTCAGGTAGGGTTGCCACCCGTCCCTTAAAATACGGAATCGTCCTTTATTTGACAATTAATTGTAGCGTCCCGTATTGATTCAATACGGGACGCTAATTGTTCCATATTTTCATAAATGTCCCATACACGTCTGTCACACATGCATCAAAACAGCATAATAAGCAAAATAAAACACAGGAAATATTAAGGGCAGCCAGTTTTATCTTCCTTAGACCTATGTAGTGAGGACCCGATGCGAGGTCCAGCGGATACACTTCTCTGTTTGCCGGTTCTGTCACGGGTTTCCTGGTTACAGACGCTGTCACTGTCACTACCATAGACATAATAAAGAGTAGACGCCGCTTGGGGTGCTGCGCAGCGAGAAATACAGCCGCCATCTTGGACCGGTCAGCCGCTCCACTCAGCGCTGTTTGACAGCGCATTTAATCCATCTTAACTCTGAATATTAAACTGATTTTCACACGTTTTTTATTTTTATTTTTTTACTGCATTTTTTTACAGTGTCTGCAAAATACCTGTCTACAGCTGAGCTTAATATCAGAATATTCGATTATCTATTAATCTCGCTATGAATATTAAAATACGCCGAACCATTTGTCCTGTATCATAGCTACATGTATGACGTGTGCAGCAAAAAAATAAAAATAAAAAACGCGTAAAAATCAGTTTAATATTCAGAGTTAAGATGGATTAAATGCGCTGTCAAACAGCACTGAGTGGAGTGGATGACCGGACCAAGATGGCGGCCCCACCGCTCGTCAGCCCCAATAGGCAGTAGCGGTTGATGCGGCGTCTACTCTTTATTATGTCTATGGTCACTACCCGATCCGTCCCGGAAACCTGATTTGTACTGCGCATGTGCGGAAAGTACGTCACTTGCGCTACTAGCCATTTTTGCGACAGCTCAGGAATTCTTTGCCTCAGCCCCTAGCCATTTGTGACAGACAGCTCAGCAATTCTTTTTTTTTTAATTTTTTATTTCCAAAAGTCACAGGTAACATCCAATATCCAACACATGATACTGAAACATACAGTGACAGAGTTAACAAAAATCACTTTGAAGGAGAAAAGAAAAGAAGAAAAAAGAAAGGAAAAAAAACAAAACAGAAAAACAAACAAAAAACATACACAAAAAACAGCTGAGCAAATTTAAACAATTGTAGCAAATTAAATTTTTTACAAATGTTAACTGTTTTTATTGCTTTCTGGTTATCAGATGGGTTATTGACTTTAAATAATATTCAAATTCTTTATGGAAGACCAGATAATTTGGCTTTTGATTGCTGAATTTTGCTTTATGAATATGAAATTTTACTAATATCAATATGAGATTGATGATAAAGGCTTTGTCTTTTTCATATCCATTCTGTGCGTAAACCAGGGGCGGCTGGTCAATAGAGGGCGCTAGAGCGCCGTCCTCTCTGTCTCACATCATGTAGAGTCACAGCCCTTCCTTTAATAAAACGTTTTTTAAAATTACATTTACATGTATATCCCATGTTTTTTAACAAGCAAAATGGATAATAGAGCCTGTAGAGAGTTACTAAAATGTATAATTTGTAATAAAAAGTCAGATTATAAACGTCATATCCGGCCGGGGCACACTCATCTTTCCCCATTGACTCTCGTTATAACTTTGACATGCGCAGTTCGTTCCTCTTCAATACAAGAGATAGCAGACCACAGGGCGCAGGATGACAGCGCCCCGCTGAGTGATCAGAGCGATCAGAGGGAGACAGCCTGTCTCCCTCTGATCGCTTTACACACCACCGGCCATGGGGTGGCAGCAGAGAGCGTGTCAACGTCTTGGCTGACAGGATGCAGTGAGGCAGGTGCTTTATTTTCCTCCCCTTGCCTGCTTTTTCAAACCACGGGAACTGATCATCCCTGGATTCAGACAGGTACTTACTTTTTTGTCATTTAATAATGTAAATAGAAATGTTAGTTGACACAAGTGGCACTTTGGACTCAAAGCCTGTTGATTTTCATATGTTCTGAAATCTGAGGAATTACTGTTTTTCTTTATTTTTATTGTAAATATTTAATGTTAGTTGACAGAAGCACTTTGGGCTCAAAACCTAAGATAAGATAAAGTTTTATTTGTCACATGCACAGTTATACATAGTATAATCCTCGACCCTCCAGAAAAACGTGATTATGCGATCGCATGAATTCCCGCATTAATCACCAAAATGCCGCTGATTATGCGGGGGTCAATTATTTCCCAAAAGGCCGCATAATCCCCGCAAAACAGCGCATAATTCCCGCAAGAATCTCACATTTCCACGAAAAAAGAGAAATATGCGGGTCCTGCTTGATTTCACAATTTCCGCATAAAATGAGAAAACTATAACCAATATAAATGGAGTTGTGAGGGAGTTTTTATGTGACGCCCGGCCTGACGTCATCAGTTCGCGCATTCACACACACACTGGAAGCACGAGCTGATGCGGCGCGTGGCGCCAGTGTTGCCAACTTAGCGACTTTCTCGCTAATTCTAGCGACTTTCCAAAGCGTCCTAGCGACTTTTTTTGTCAAAAGCAGCTATCCACAAATCTAGCGACTTTTTCTGTCAGGAAAACTCGGATCATTCTGCAGTTACTGTCCTCAACAAGCATGCTGCTGTGAGCTTCTCCCCCTCCCAAAGCACAGGCTGTCAGTCCAGTAACCCCGCAGCAGTCCCAGTGTCTGATTAGAGGACACATCCCTCCGCGGCCAGATGGCAGGTGAATCGCGCATATTTTTGCATATTTCACAACTATTCACATACTTTGCAACTTTCCTGCAGCTTGAAAGACAGCTACTTTTGATAAAACTGAGCTTGTAGCACATTGTCTGCCTTACAACGATGGGAAAGAGGCATCGTTTATGCTTTAACAATATATGTCTAATGAGTTATTGATGCCAGAAGTCTGAATCTGTGAATGTCTTTTCAATTTTACTGAACTGTGGCCCTGAGGAGTCGTGGTGGGTGTCCTTTTTTTTCGTTTCTGAAAGGTGGCAACCCTAGTCTCAGGTGTCCTGGCAAAGTCCCCAAGACCATCGCAGTATTGTCAAACCAACATTACTAACAATTTTTAGATCTGTCTGTGCATTGCATGTTGGTTAAGCTGTGTTAAATCTGTGAGCATATAATACAAGATCAACACGTCTGAAGGTCTGCGAAGGCAGAAAGCAAGTCAGATAGTGGTGATGAGGTCAGTATCTGTGCACAGTTCTGCCAAATAGTTGAACATTACACATTTACACTACATCTCTGGAATTAATCTGCTTGTTTTGTAGGTGGACCATACCATTACTGTTATGTTGTTGTTTTCAAAGTTGCCCCACATCGTGACGACATTAAATGGCTAAAATGAACTTTTTGAAACACTTTGATGAGCTCCACATGATTGTTCTGTTGATTTACAGTTATACTAGCATGGAGCTCACTAGTCATACTGTTTCAATTCATTCATTTTGACTGACTCCAAAGTCTCACCCCAACCAGTCGAGGCAGATGACTGAATTCTCTGATCCTGGTTCTGTCCGAGCTTTTTATTCCGCTGTATATTAAAGGGGAGTTTTTGGTTCTTTCTCCCCGTTGCTGACTGTTTGCTCAGAGGGAATTCAAAGGCAACTTTGGGTTGTAACTTAATATGTTATGTGCTATAAGATTACACAGATTGTGAATTGGCACCATATAAATAAAACAGAATTGAATGAACTGAGGGCTGTATGGCCGTGGTTTAGCACTTTTGCCTCACAGCTGGAAGAACCCCGGTTCGCGTCAATGCCTTCCCGGGGTCTGAATGTTCTCCCTGTGCATACGTGGGTTTTCTCCAGGTGCTCCGGCTTTCTCCCACATTCCGGAAACATGCTGAGGTTAATTGGTAATTCTAAATTGTACATAGTTGTGAATGTGAGTGTGATTGTTTGTCTGTATATGTAGCCCTGCGACAGACTGTCACCTGTCCAGGGTGTCCTCTGCCTTCACCCTAAGTCAGCTGGAATAGACTCCAGCCCCCGCGACCCCAATGAGGGTTAAGCAGTGTGAAAATGGATGGATGGATGAGGGACTAAACTGAAATGAATTTTAGCCATACCATTGTCATGATGTGCGATTAAAACACTGAAGCCTTGGACTTCTTGACTTTATAAGAATTATAAAGACCTACGAGACCCTACTTTGAATTCTGTTTTAAAAAATTGTATTTTACTTCCTCCCAAAACTGTTCAATACCACGAGGGTGTTAGCAGAAAGAATGGAACATGCCATAATGATAAGACTTTAAAAATAATGAATATTTTAATACACAGATTTTTCATTTCGCTTGTTGATATGTGTTGCACATTGGATGCAGAATTTTACACAGATTTCTGCTAATTAAATGCACCAGTACATAAGCACTGAAGTCCACTTATTACTATTTTTAGTCTTCGTTTTATGCATTCTTCCAGAGTTATTTTAGCTGCGTAACTCATTACACAGCTTTGAGAAAACCCATACAATTTATAAATCAATTTGTGCATCTCGATTGAGAGCAGTGCACTATAGTTGTGGTAGTGTTTCATTGTACGTTTTTAAATACATTTGTGGAAAAAAAATGCTCTAAAGATCCCAATCACAATGAATGGAAAGTCAACAGGTGCAACTGCCAAACTGAGCCATCTTTGGAACCTTTTAGCTCTAGAATATTTTGCCATAGAAATGTTATTCAGTGTTTAAACAGGTCACAAGGCTTTAAATGCTATTCGTCTAAATCTGTATTTTTGAATCTTTTATATTTTGTACACAGTTGCAGTTTATGTTTGATAAATTTTTGCAAAATTCATAATTTCCATTCAGCTGGAGTAAGTGAAATCACATGTAATGCCACCCCCTCTAAATTTTAAGAGGGTGGCATTACACTTCTCACAAGTTCTACATTACAGGAAGAATTCCTACATAAAAGTGTGGCCATTTTGGGTTTTTTTTACTCAGCATGACTGTCATTGCAATAGGACTTGAGTTGTTCTTTGTTTTTTTGTTGTTGTTTTTTAAATCATAAATCACCACAGAGTATAGAGTGCATTGACCAAAACTCTCATTGACTCTAATTATATCTGTGCTCTAACATTTTGGCAGAAAATCAGAAATGGTGAGTCTCTAATCTGTCATACAAAATACATCAGTGCGTTCAAAACAAGATTGTACTTCACACAGGCAAAGAATTTTTTTCATGTAACTTAATTTTTGAGCTGCAGCTGGTAATCCTTAGTCTGCCTGTCTGCTCCCCTCTCTGCTCCCAAACTCTGTCTTGATGCTGGACTAAGAAAGAAGGACTCCAAACAAGACTGCCTCTATCAGCATGTATGATGTTATTGTGTGGGTTCTATCAGCAGGACACATCTATCGGCAGCTCTAAGGCAAATCAACATACCTGTTACTAATGATAATACGTGTTCTAACGGCTCTAACATGTCCCTCACCCATATCCATCCACCATAGAGTGTTAACTGGCTCCACATCTGTTGGGTTAAACTTCTAAATAAGAATCTCTCCCTGGTAACAGTGGGTTAAGGATCTATAACAGCTACATGTTGTTCTTTTCTTTAAATAGGAACAAGACTCTACATATTTCACTTATTACACATCCTCAGCTCCATTCCTTGATTCCTCACATCTTAGTCCCTCCCACCAGAGATTCAAATGGGGGAGGCAATGAGGTGATGTGAGGAGACGAGTCCATCCATCCATTATCTGTACACCGCTTAATCCTAGGTCTCACAGTCTCATCCTGTTGCTCCTAAAGCATTTAAGGAGCAAAAAGGGGAGACATAGGAACTATTTCTCATTGATGTCTCACTTATGTCTCAACTGTAGTCTCACTCAGGTCTCAAGTATGTCTCTCTTATGTCTCAAACTGATCTCACCTTGTTGCTCCTAAAATGCTTTAGGAGCAACAAGGTGAGAATCACATTGTTGTGTCTTTAAGACATGATTGAGCAGTAAAATTTTCCTCTGGGTAGGGTTACGGAGGGGCTGGGCTGGAGTCTATCCCAGCTGATTTAAATCGAAGGTAGGAGACATCCTGGACAGATCACCAGTCTATCACAGAGTTCTATATACAGACAGACAAGCACTCTGGCATTCACACCTACAGACAATTTAGAATCACAAATGAACCCCAGCATGTTTTTGGACTGTGGGAGGAAGCCGGAGAACCCAACAAAAACCCACGCATGCACACGGAGAACATGCAAACTCCATGCAGAAAGATCCCAGGCTTCGGCCAGGACATGAACTGGGGATCTTCAAGCTGCAAGGCGACAATGCTAACCACTGAGTCACTGTGCGGCCCCGAAGACATGAGAAACGTTTGTGAAACAAGATGAGCCTTACCAAGGTTGAGGGAAGGAAGTTTCCGTATGTGGGCTTTTCAAGTAAAAAAGTAACTCTCTCATTCAGGTCTACACTCCCCTCCTCTCTCTATGCTCGGCCAACATAAGGCACTGGATCCAACCACCACAACAGGGCCGGTCCAGAGCTAGACTTCTCCTCTGTGGTTCCCCAGTGGTGGAACGAGTTACCAAACTCTGTTCAATCTGCAGAGTCTCTCTCAATCTTTAAGAAAAGACTACAAACCCAGCTCTTCACTGAACATCTTTGCACTTTACAGACTGCAAAAAATGTAAAATAAAAAAATTAAAATGAAAATCCTATTAGGTCTGCACTGCCTGTAGACACTGTGTTCCTATTATCACACTTAAACTCAGTTTATGGCTCCAGATTTTCTCCTGACTACATCCTTGCTTGTGTTCTGTCTACTCTCAGATGTACGTCGCTTTGGATAAAAGCGTCTGCTACATGAATGGGGAGAATTGCAGGAAATGTAGTTGGATTTTTTATAAAACTTAAATGGATGCATTGATGTTAGAGTGTCAAAACAAATCATCCTAATGTTCAAAGGACCTTCTGAAACATTGCTTCTTTTGTTTTTCTTTCTCACACACATATTGATGGACAAACCATTTGTATGTTTGGGTTCATTTTCACAATGAAAGTCAATACCCAGAAACAAAGCTCAGTGAACACATTGTAACCTGGATTTTAACTGGTAATAAACTTAGAAATCATACCTGATATGTAATTATAGCAAGACATATCAACCAGCAGAAGCTGCATTTAACATACTAAAAATCTATCTATCTATCTATCTATCTATCTATCTATCTATCTATCTATCTATCTATCTATCTATCTATCTATCTATCTATCTATCTATCTATCTATCTATCTATCTATCTATCTTTTGTAAACAGTCATAAATGTTTACTAACATCAACCACCAGTGGTATTCATAGCTGGAGGTTGGGAATTAAAAGGAGAAATAATAGTATTATAGTGTAACACAGCTGCAATTAGCACACAAACAGAACAGAGTCCATATATTTTACATTTGTGAACTTTATTTGGCAGTGTGGTCAGGTGAAAAACATGATTTAAACTTGAGAGCAGAAAATCAGAACAAATTCTCAGTAAAACATTTAAACCAAGAGGAAATAGAGCTGACATTAAAAATCCACTTCAAACTGGTTTTCATTCACTTCTTGGTTCCTGGTTACATTTCAGATATTAGAATGGAGCAGCTGTTGTAGTCGTTGCTGCTGTAGTAGTTGTAGCAGCAGTAGGAAACAGGAGGTGTGTTTAAGGACACATTTTAAGATCTTACTGTTTACTTCTGAAGACATACTTTCCTGATTTTACGGGAGATGTAGTTTCCTTTGAACTGTCTTTGATTTCTCTCAAAAGTTTTTTACTTTTTCCAACACTGATTTTCATCCATCGAATTGTGTTTTTTTTTCAATGTGACAATTTTTTGATTTCTCTGTTTTATTTTTTTAGTCTTGTAAAGCACTTTAATGAACTTGAAATTTGAAAAGTGCTCAAAAACTAAAGATTATTATCCTCGAAAGAAGGGAAGAAAAGCGTGGAAAAGTTGTGCTAGTTGTGCTGCAGACAAAGTGGTAGTAGCACCAGCAGCAGTAGTTGTAGCAGTTGTAGCCTTAATGGAAAACACAAACATTTTGTTGTCAAACAATCAGAAATTTTACAGTAACTGATGTTCATGTGTGGTTTGAGTCTAGAGGATGGAGAAGGAACTCACCTTATCAGAAGCAGAATCAGAACCAGCGTTTGAGCGGGCAAATCGTTTGTGCCCTCCATCCATCTGTAGAAAATCCACAAGTTACACCTTGGATGTTACCTGCATTCTACTTTATTACAATAATAGTATATTGTACATATTATATATATTATTTTGAGTATAATAAAGCCACACTTACAGGACTGGCCAGAGCGAGGCTCAGGAGGCATCCAAGAACAAGTGCTACCTTCAGCATGGTTTCAGTGATCACACCTGAAAAAAACAATAAAAAATAATAGAAACTTCCTCAAATGAACTATTCAGTCAAAAAACAAACTAAATAGATATTCAACCATCATTCTTCAGAAAATACTGCCAAAAAGCATTTCATATAATTACCGTCAGGTCTTAGCTTCAGCAGACTGTCTCACAGATGATCAGGGAGGTTGTTGTGGTGTTGCTCTGAACGTGGAGCTTTTCTTATATACACTTTCAGGAGCAGCATTGTTGGGAAACTGCAGCTGTTAGGAAATCTTCCACCTCCACATTTCAAGGTGTGTCTAATGATTGCAGACAGAATCCACATCCCTATTAGATCGAGGCAGATAAAGAAAAATCTGGCCAGATCAATCTTGCTCATTGAAATGACAGGTCTGTTCCTATCATTGCGGCTTATAGGATTCCCTGCTCAGTAACCAACTGATCCAGCTGATCCAGCTGCTGTAGAGGATGCTGACTGTCAAACTTTATCCAGCTGGTTTCAAAGAATTTTCTGAAGATCGATATGACATCCCAGAAGACAGTTCCATCAAGGGTCAGCTGAGCAGCTCTGTCACTTATCTGCAGCTCCGTGCTGCAAAGACAGATGTCAAACATCTAAAAGTATGAATAAACTTCTCTACAGTTGATGCAGAAAATATTCGTTGCCACAACAGTAACAAGTTGTGCTCACGTAACAGCAGAAATCTGTTAAAACTTTCAGTATATATAACTATACAAACATGAGCTAATGATTAAAAGGAAGCTTTCTCCATCCGTTTGTTTGTGGCTGTGTTCATAAAATCAATCTGAAATTCTGAGCATCATCTGAATTATTGTTCAGAATTTCAGTTTCCCTTTCAGAGCACAGAACAGTGGAGATTTAGGGATTTCAGGACTGCAGACGAACTCTGTCTTACTTTCTGCTCACGCTCAACTGTTTTCTTCTCTAGAACTATTAAAATCACGCTGTGAAATTACTGTCAAAGTCCTGCATTCTTTTTACACTCAAAAGTGAAGATTGAAACAGGTTGTATTTGGACCATGTGCTGACATTTACCTAATATTTGTTCAAGGTGAAGCCTTTAATTCTGATATAACTCTGGACAATTACAGTCTCTACCCATCAGGATTGGCACATTAGTAAACAGATGCAACAGCAGAGAGATACCTGGTATTATTATTACTGGTCAAATGACTTAGAGGTTCAGGTAAGTTCCAGGCAACACCCAGTGAAGTTTGCATTTCTGCCTGCCATCTCTTGTTTTAGGAAATTAATCACTATTCTGGCTTTAGCTGCTCAAATAAGTCTTTACATTACACTTACATGGTGATCAGAAAATATGATCAATGTCCAAGTTTTATTTCAAGGCTTTTAATCAATTTGTCATCATGTCTGTCGTCATGAAAAAAAGAAATCAAAATCGGTTAAGAAGATGATTTTATCATCATAAAACAAGACTAAGGTGTGTTGTTTGAGAACATTTGGTGTCTCAACATTGCACAGTTCAGGCGAGTGTTGCAGGAGAGGCTGCTCAGACAGTGACTTGGTGTTGGATTAATTTTTGGAATCCATTCTAAGTATTTTCCTGACGGTTATTGAGAAACAAAGCAGGTCCTACGTCTGTCAGAAGTAGTTGCTCAGGTGAGTCTTACTTTCTCAATAACATGCATTCTTTAGAGTGACCTTAAAATTACAGAATAAAACTTTAGTTTCTTCATATTTTCAGTCATATTCCTGGAGGTCATGGCAAGATGTGAAATTTTTACATTCAAGCAGGGTGTGAACTGCAGGGGAGCCATAGGAAGCATCATCACTGATTTATTTTGATCAAAATACCAGCATGCAAGCGATTATTGCTGTAACCATAGATAGATAGATAGATAGATAGATAGATAGATAGATAGATAGATAGATAGATAGATAGATAGATAGATAGATAGATAGATAGATAGATAGATAGATAGATAGATAGATAGATAGATAGATAGAGGTGGAAGATTTCCTAAGATCTGCAGTTTCCCAACAATGCTGCTCCTGGAAGTGTATATAAGAAAAGCTCCACGTTCAGAGCAACACCACAACAACCTCCCTGATCATCTGTGAGACAGTCTGCTGAAGCTAAGACCTGACGGTAATTACATGAAATGCTATTTGTTGCAGTATTTTCTGAAGGAAGATGGTGGAATTTTTATGTAATTAATTTGTACTTTGACTGAATAGTTCATTTGACCAAGTTTTAATTCTCATTTTTGTTTCCACAGGTGTGATCACTGAAACCATGCTGAAGGTAGCACTTGTTCTTGGATGCCTCCTGAGCCTCGCTCTGGCCAGTCCTGTGAGTGTGGCTTTATTATATTCATGATAATATATATGTTATACATACTATATATTGTCATTGTAATAAAGTAGAATGCAGGTAACATTCAAGGTGTAACTTGTGGATTTTCTTCAGATGGATGGAGGACACAAACGTCTTGCCCATTCAGGCTCTGTTTCTGTTTCTGGGTCCAACTCTGATAAGGTGAGTTCCTTCTCCGTCTTCTAATATCAAACCACACATGAACATCAGCTACTGTAAAACTCCTGACAGAATCATCTGCTCTGTCTTCAACAACAAATGTTTCTTTTTTCCCTGAAGACTACCACTGCTACTACGACTACTGCTGCTCCCACCATGTCTGCACAACAACTCCTCCAGCTTTTTATTGCCCTCTTGCAGGGATAATAATCTCTCGTTATGGAGCACTTTTCAAATTCCAAGTTCCAAGTCATAAAATCATCAGGTTGAAAAACAAGACAATTCAGTGGATGAAAACCAAAAGGAAAAGGTTGGAAAAGTTAGCAATATTTTTCAGAGAAGTTAACTAAACTAAATCTCACGTAAAATCAGGAGAGTGTGCTTTCAGAAGTAAACAGTAAGATCTTAAAATGTGTCCTTAAGCACATTTTCCTGTTTCCTACTGCTGCTACAACTACTACAGCAGCAACGACTACAACAGCTGCTCCATTCTAATATCTGAAATGTAACCAGGAACCAAGAAGTGAATGAAAACCAGTTTCAATGTCAGCTCTATTTCCTGTTGGTTTAAATGTTTCTTGAGATTTTTTTTCTGATTTTCTGCTCTCCACTTTAAATCATGTTTTTCACCTGACCACACTGCTAAATAAAGTTCATAAATGTAAAATATATGGACTCTGTTCTGTTTGTGTGCTAATATTCATATCATGCATGTAACACTTCACCTGAAGTCTGCCTACTCAGCAGCTGTAATGAAAATGAAAAAAATGGTTAATATTGACAATAAATTGCAAATTGGTGTTATTTACAGTAAAAATGGTGGATTGTAAGAGTACATGTGTGTTTCAGTTGTTGAGAACTCTCATTTTCACCACTTGTCCCTTGACATTTCTATTCTACACATTACAGAATACTGTTTTCCTTATGTGTATTTTTGCTTTAATTTCAGCATGCTAGTGTAGCATCACATCACATCCTACACTCAGCTAGTTTGTGTTGATATTTTGCTAAAGTTTGCATCCATCATGTGTGGATTGAAGGAAAACACACAGCCTTTGATCGGTTTCATTTATTCTATATGAACTTATCCTTCTTTGGGTTTTTTTTGTTTGTTTGTTTTTGTTGTTTCTGACTCATCATGCAGGAGTGTTTGGGAGGAGGTCATCCAGCATTTTCAGGATTTATGGTGTTGTTAAGGTCAGAGTGACATCACTGGGCCAGACCAAATGGAGGATTTTCTTTTGTTTTGTGTTTTTTTTTCCTTTTTAATGAATGTGTCTTATGTATGAAAACACACCATTCAGTTGCAACATAAAATATTACTATCAAAGGGGGACATTTAGGAATGCCAACAGCTTTTTAATGTGTGCAGTGATGTTTTGTGCGGTATCGTTTGCATCCAGGTTGTAGAGAAGGTCACCATGCTGTATGATGGTAGGTGGACTGAAGTGATGAAGGTGTGAACTGAGCACATTCACATTTTGCTCCTCTGAGAAAGGGTTGAGTCTGTGCTGCAAAAAAGTGCCTTTTTTGAGTAACTGTGGATTAATTTTGAAATCATTCTTCAGTGTAAATAATTTTTTGTGCTGTTTAGTCACTTTGAGTCTGACATGAATGGAGAAGTGCTGTAAAATAGTAACTTCTCCTCTTTTGCACACAAGAAGTCTGATGAGTCTGTCTGCCTACCACCTTCCTTGATGTTTTTGTCAGACTACTCCACAGTGTGGTGGCACAGGATCATACAATTCACTTACTGTAAAAGAACAACGAGCGTGGAGCTAATGAGAATGTTCCAAATACACTGCCTGTCCAAAAAAAGTCAGCACCTGTATTTAACCAAGGAATAGAAAACAGACAGAGTCCAAATGTTTTAAATTGATCAACCTTATTTGGCAGTGTGGTCAGGTGAAAAACAACATCATTTAAATTTGAGAGGAGAAAATTTGGGCAAATTCTCAGTAAAACATTTCAAACCAACAGGAAATAGAGCTGACATTGAAAATCCACTTCAAACTGGTTTTCATTCACTTCTTGGTTCCTGGTTACATTTCAGATATTAGAATGGAGCAGCTGTTGTAGTCGTTGCTGCCGTAGTAGTTGTAGCAACAGCAGGAAACAGGAGGTGTGTTTTAGGACACATTTTAAGATGTTACTGTTTACTTCTGAAGACATACTTTCCTGATTTTACGGGAGATGTAGTTTCCTTTCAACTGTCTTTGATTTCTCTCAAAAGTTTTTTATTTACATTTTCCAACACTGATTTTCATCCATCGAATTGTGTTTTTTTTTTCAATCTGACAATTTTTTGATTTGTCTGTTTAATTTTTTTAGTCTTGTGGAGCACTTTAATGAACTTGGAATTTGAAAAGTGCTCCATAACTGAAGGTTATTATCCTATGAGGGCAAGAAGAGCCTGGATGAGTTGTTGGATTTGTGTTGCAGACAAAGTGGTAGTAGCACCAGCAGCAGTAGTTGTAGCAGTTGTAGTGGTAGCCTTAATGGAAAACAGAGACATTTGTTGTCAAACAGTCAGATATTTTATAGTAACTGATGCTCATGTGTGGTTTGATTCTAGAGGATGAAGAAAGAACTCACCTCTTCAGAGTTGGTATTACAATCAGAGTCTGAATGGGCAAGTCGTTTGTGTCCTCCATCCATCTGTAGAAAATCCACAAGTTACACCTTGAATATTACCTGCATTCTACTTTATTACAATAATAACAGATTGTACATTTTATATATATTTTTACAAGTATAATAAAGCCACACTTACAGGATTGGCCAGAGCGAGGCTCAGGAGGCATCCAAGAACAAGTGCTACCTTCAGCATGGTTTCAGTGATCACAACTGTAAAAACTAATAACAGGAATAGAAACGTGCTCAAAAGAACTATTTAGTCAAAGTAAAAACTAACTTGAATAGATATTAAGCCATCTTCCATCAGAAAATCAGTAATTACCATCAGGTCTTAGCTTCAGCAGACTGTCTCACAGATGGTCAGGGAGGTTGTTGTGGTGTTGCTCTGAACGTGGAGCTTTTCTTACATACACTTTCAGGAGCAGCATTGTTGAGAAACTCACCCACTTTCCAAGATGGCAGCATGTCTTTTGTCTCTGTCGGGTGTCTGTCTGTTTTAAATGTTTTAATTGGGTTTTTAGCATTTTCTTTTTTTCTTTTTGAAACTGTGGAGAGATTCTGTCCTGGAAGCAGCCGAGTCAGGATTATTGTGGATTTACTTCTCAAAAGGTTCAATTTAAGACTGACAAAGAAGAGCCAGAGGACTGTTTCACCCACCCTGCTCTGCAGCCAGAGGCCTGTTCCATCCACCTTGTTCTGCAGCCACAGGCCTGTTCCATCCACCTTGTTCTGCAGCCACAGGCCTGTTCCATCCACCCTGTACTGCAATCTGGAGCCCGCTCCATCCTCCCTGCTCTGCGGTCATCATCCTAACCCAAGCCTCCAGTGAAATCTAAATTTTAATCTGTCATTCTTTTACAATGCCACTTATTATTGTATTAGGCTTTATTTCCTTGATTGGACCAGTGAGATGGTGGCCCCACATGAGGGGCATTCCTCCTCCTCCTCCCATAAAATCACCTCAGGAGGACATATTTATAGTTTGAGCCACAGCTCAAACTATAAAAATATGACTTTCTGCTACAATGACTGTTGCAGCGTTACTCTTACAACTACACATGAGCACATAGCTGTGTCCTTGAACATATCCATGTGGCTGCTTAAACCCAATTTGTCTGCAGCTTTGCTGTCTCCTTGTATTGAGTGAGCATTTCTGTATTTCTACAATCTCCTCACCTGCTAATACTTATCCATCCAGCCAAGTGTCTGATGTTAAAGGTTTTAACACCAGGATTAAACGTTTAGTGATACTTCTGCTATTGCTTTCAGGGAATGTTGAGACAAATCCAGGTCCTGATACACTGGCACACTCTTACACCCCTGCAGACTTTAAAACTAGAACTGGCCTTGGATTAATTCATATAAATGTAAGCAGTCTACTAAACAAGATGGATTTGTTAAAGGTCTGGAAAAACTCAACAAATGCTGATGTCATTGTTTTATCTGAAACCTGGCTCACTAAATCTGTGCTTGATAAGGATATTACTATTAATGGCTACAATGTTTATCATGCTGATCGACCATGAAAAGGCGGTGGAGTTGCAATTTATATCAGGAGCAATTTTGATGTTAATTTAGTGCTTAAAGAATCAGTATCTAATGAACTTGAATTTCTTGCTCTAGAAATAGAATTAACAAAGAATCATCGGATCATGTTGGTAGGATGTTACAGACCACCATCTGCTCCTAAAAATGCATTGTCTTCTCTTGTTAAATTTTTACAACAATTGAAATACAACAAATTACTTTTGGTTGGAGATTTAAACTGGGATTGGCTTATGCCGGTGTCTGACCACCTGAAGGCACAATGTGATTATCTTAACCTCACACAATTAATTGATTCCCCTACCAGACCTAACTCCAAATGCCCCCAGAGAGCAAAACACTCATTGACCTAGTTTTAACTAACATGCCCTCTAAATATTCGACAACAGGTGTCTTTCCAAATGATCTGAGTGATCACTGTGTGATAGCGGTCGTGAGAGACACAAGGCTTCCCAAAAGTAAGCCACGCTTTGTTGTGAAGCGCAATATGAAAATGTTTGAACAGGCTTTCTTGCATGACCTTTATCATTTTGACTGGAAAAGGATTGTCCTTTTTGATGATGTTGAACTAGCTTGGAGTTACTTTCATGAAAGTTTCAGTTGTATCATTAACAAACACGGCCCCCTGCGCAAGTTCAGAATTAAAGGTCGTGATAATCCTTGGTTTACAACTAAACTAGCAGAACTTCTGCCTGAGCGAAATTCTGCATGGGCCAGGGCACGTAAATCAGGCTTGGAAAATGACTGGCTTCATTTTAGACAATTAAGAAACAAATTTACCTCTCTTCTCCGAAACACGAAGTCTGAGTTTTACTTGTCCATGACTACTGAAAGTCTGAACAACCCAATTAAATCAATTGGAAATCAATTAAATCCTTGTCCTCTTCTTCTAACCTAGTCAATCTTCCTTCTAGTATGCTGATTGATGGCAGCAGAGTAACTGATAGAACTGAAATTTTAAATTATTTTAACAAACATTTTATTTCCTCTGAGTTCTTGTTTAACTCCTAAAACCACTCTAAACAACCAATACTTTGGGAAAAGGCCTCGAATGACACTCCACCGGTTGATAAGACCTCTGGTAATGTACAGTCTTTTAATTTTACACCTTTTTCTATATCTGAGGTTGCTAAAGCACTTAAAGGCCTTGATCCTAAAAAAGCACCAATACCAGACAATTTGGAACCTCGCTTTTTAAAACTGGCATCTGAAATTGTAGCTGCTCCTTTGTGTTACATTTTTAATCTTAGTCTGTTGACCAATGTAATTCCAAGAGTGTGGAAATCTGCATTTGTTGTCCCCCTTTTGAAAGGAGGAGATCCAACTATTTTAAATAATTATAGGCCTATTTCAAAACTGTCTGTTCTGGCTAAGGTATTTGAATTCCTTGCCAGTGATCAAATAAAAGAATACCTGGTCAGTAATTCTATTCTATCGAATTCCCAGTCAGGATTTTGCAAAAAACATAGTACTACCACTGCAACCTTGAAGTAGAGATGGGATTTATGGCTCTTTGAGGGGAGCTGGATCTTGGTGAGACGTTCCTTCCAAAGAGCCTTTCAAAAAACTGGCTCATTTGGCTCGTTTTTATATTTATTAAATTTTAAAAAGCCAGTCTGGCCTTCACTCATTTAATCTTGGAAATAATCACTGGGAGGAATGAATATAGATGTCTCACCAATATGAGTTTGAATTATTCTGAAATATTGATTATAACCTCATTTGACGTGTGGATTAGATTTTAAAGTCTGCCACTTTTACTGTTCAATGTTGAGTTTTCAGGTGTCTGTGCAAATTATTTGTGGAGCCTGACTTAGAAATATTTTTTTGACAAATACTGCATTTACCCTTAATGTCTGCCACGAGAGAAAAGTGCATCCAAATGCTGCTTCGTTTCCTTAATTGGCTCATTTTGTCAACGATGATGGACTGACTCTCCTCCTCCTCATTTAGACCGCTCGCTGCTGCTGCTCTCCAAGGCAGGGGGCATTCAAGTGTTTCTGTGTTGTTGTTGTTGTTGTTGTTGTTTTATTTTTTTACTGGCGCACTCACGTGAAGGCAGCATGCACAACGTGGCGTGACGCTATTTGCATATCTAATAAGCACCGCGCAGCTGGGCTGCGCTCCTCCCCATGTAACTGGGGAAAAAAAAAACAATGGTTCCCAGCTGCGACTCGGTTCCCATCGTTCATGTTAAGGAGCCGTTCAAAAGAACCAGTTCGTTCGTGAACGTCACAACACTACCTTGAAGGTTATAAATGACATAATTGAAGCCTTAGATAATAAGCAGTGCTGTCTTTCTCTCTTTATTGATTTCTCTAAGGCCTTTGATACCGTGGACCATGGTATTCTGATTGAGCGCCTTACAGCAGTTGGGTTTTCAGCACATGCAGTGAGATGGTTCGCAAACTATCTTAAAGACAGAACCCAGGCTTTGCAGCTAGACGGTGTTTCTTCTGAGGGCTCAGTTTGTCCACAAGGGGGTGCCCCAAGGTTCAGTACTTGGGCCTTTGTTATTTACTTTGTATATAAATAATATTGGAATGAATATTCCTCATGCAACCTTTCACTTTTATGCTGATGATACAGTCATATATTGCTCTGCACCCACGCCTGCAGAAGTGTTTGCACACCTGCAGAATGCATTTAATAGAATATAAGAACAACTTTGCCAATTGTAACTTTTTCTAAATGCTGATAAAACAAAATTGATGTTTTTCACTAACTCTAAATCAGCAAGATCAAGTCAGTCTGCCATTGTTACCAGCAGCAGTCAATAGATTGAACTTGTATCCACTTTTAAATACCTGGGGTTCTTAATTGATGACCACCTCTCCTTTAAGGAACATATTCAATACACTGTAAAGAGACTGAAGCTTTTACTTGGATTTTATTTTAGAAATAAGTCTTGCTTTTCCTTTAGAGTGAAACAGAAACTGGTAGAGTCAACTTTTCTTCCGATTATTGATGATGGTGATGTGTTGAATATGAATGCCTCCGATCAATCCCTCCACATGCTGGATTGTGTGTATCATGGTGCTCTGAGGTTTATTACAAATTGTGGAGTCTCAACTCATCATTGTGTCTTACACGGTAAGGTAAATTGGCCTTCATTATATGTGCGCCGGCTTGGCAATTGGTATGTGCTGATTTACAAGCCATTCTTCAGCTGACTCCATCTTATTTATCACTCCTTTTAATTCCATCTAATAGGCCCTACGGTCTCTGATCTCAGGACTTTTTACATTTTACTGTTCCTAAGGTCAGAACAGAAATGGGGAAGGAAGCTTTCAGATTTTCTGCTCCAAGTACATGGAACACTTTGCAATCAGAGCTCAAACTCCAAAATTTGGTATCTCGGAATGTTTTTAAGTCTATGATAAACTTCATTATATCCAGGCTTAGGAAGTGCAAATGTTCAATTTAACTGAAGTGTTTGACTAATCCTTTGAACTCTTTTAACTAAGTTTTAAAATCCAATTGTAAAATGTATGTTATTTGTATTTTTAACTGTATTTGTAACGTGTTGGAACTTTATGTGCTGCCAATCTTGGCCAGGTCTCTCTTGTAAAAGAGATCTTGGATCTCAGTGGGTCAAACCTGGTTAAATAAAGATTATATATATATATATATATATATATATATATATATATAAGAAACCTTCCACCTCCATATTTCAAGGTGTGTCTAATGATTCCAGACAGAAATCATGTCCCTATTAGATCAAAGCAGAAAAATCAGGGCTCAATAAGTCTTTCTACCTGAGATGACAGGTCTTTTCCTATTATAATGGCTTATAGGATTCCCTGCTCAGTAACCAACTGATTCAGCTGAACCAGCTGCTCTAGAGGATGCTGACTGTCAAACTTTATCCAGCTGGTTTCAAAGATTTTCCAAAAGATGGAAATAACATCCCAAAAGACAGTCCATTCAAATGACTTTTTGTTCAGAAATTTGAATTCAGGTCTTTTTTCTCATGGTCCTGATTTTATGTTTGTTTCTACTTTCATTTACATATATTTTTGTAGTGCATTAAGACAACTATCAACCCTATGGATGAGGCTGCTGAGGATATTTTCAGGCTCAGCGTTTACAGTTTGTGTCTCATGGTTGTTTTGCTGTGCAGCTGTGTGTAAAAGAATTTCCAACACACATAATTGAGGATGGTTACTAAACAAGGCCAAAATTTTGAAATACTGGGAGACTGATAAGCTCAAACATTAACATTCTTGCTCATGGCGCTTTCAGAAGTTAGAAGAACCTTGTGTTGCACATTCTATGTCATAACTGTATGACAGAGTTCTGTTTGTTGGAGTCTATAGCTCTAACACATGGATAAAACACTTACCACATACTGACAAATGTTTGACTGCTGAGCTCGTAGTTCATCACTCAGTAACCAGGAATTTTATGTCTGCTAGCAGCCTACACATGGAGCTAACTAATCTATACAAACATGGGCTAATGATTAAATTTCAGCATTCTCCATCCATTCGTTTGTGGCTGGGTTAATAAATTTAATGTGGGTTCAAAATGCTGAACCCTGTTGTTGCGGTTTTCTCAACAGGGTTTGTTCAACTGCTGAGAAGAACATCACACTGGTTTTTGTTCATTTAGATGAGTTGTGTCTGTTTTAATAATCATCCTGTCTTGGCAGCTTACAGTGGTGGAAAAAGTTTTCAGACACTCCATGCATTTGTAAAATATTGTAATGAGAATCCCTCTTAGGTCTTCAAGTGTATTTTCTTTCAATATGGTCAAGCTAAACAAATCCGAAAAAACCGTTCATTAAATATACTGACAGTCAATAGAAACTTTGAGGTAGAAATGTACGCAGAATTCTACTTGTAGAACATGGGTTGGTCACTTTGCAAAAGTGAACCAAATACACACCAAGCAATACTCAGTGAGTATCTGCACAATTTGAGAATGGGTTTTGAAGGCCTATATAAAGGCCCAAAAAAGGCCACCATTGTTAGTCCAGTGAACAGCATCATGCCGCGTCTATCACATGAACAACGTCTCCGGGCACTGGGTACGGTGGAGGCCGGTTTGAGCTACAGTGATGTAGCCAGGCGTATGGGCTGTTCCAACCCACAATCAGAAGCCTGGTCCAAAGCATGCGGCGACGGATTGCTGCCTGCATCGAAGCAAATGGAGGCCATACTCGGTATTGACTGTTGTGACTTTGTGTTTTGCAGGTGCCGTTTTCTTTTGTGAAATTCTTTATTTTGAAATCATTCTTGAAACTTTAGATTTTTGTTTCTGTATGCCAATATGCTAAACAAATGATTCATGTGAAGAAAATCCAGTTTCGGGCTTCAAAATAAAAATTATGTTGAAAAATATGGTCTCAAAGTTTCTATTGACTGTCAGTGTACTTAAAATCGATTGGTTCCATAAAACTACCTAAGAAATTTTGAGTTTCTACTGTGTGCTAATGGCAGGACTACTAAATATTATTTTTATAATCAGATGGTTTATTTTTTGTTCAGTTTTAAACATATTCTCTGTTTTTTGTTGACTTTGATACCGACAATGCTGAGAACGAACATATTGAAACTGTCAACAATTTAGTTTTGTTCATTTTTTTTGTAAACAATAAACAACAACACATATAATTTGTATTTGTTTGTATCTGTCCAATACAGCCACACTTTTTTAAAGACAAAAAGATATTTCAACAAACATTTCACGATAATATTTGAGATTATGTGAAGTTTTAAGGGGGTCCGAAAACTTCTTTCCATCACTGTATGTACCCTGTGTACACGTGTAGGCGTACTACGTTATGATTTTGCACTCGTTGATTAGGGCACCACCTCGTTAGAGGAATTAATTAGAATTTATTAATTATTAATGAAAATTTTGATCAGTCTCATATAAAAAGCGAGAATCCTCGGTTAAAGGGACCACATTCTTACACAAGAAACACTCAAAACTGTAATTTGGTCTAAGATGAAGCATTTATTGACTATTCTATTAAAATATTGACAAGTGAACTATATTCAATGCAGATATGATGTGTGTGTGGGTGTGCGTGCATGTCTATGAGAGGTGTGTGTGTGTAGGTGGAATGTGTGTCCCTGTTTTTGCTATATTGTGGGGACCAAATATCCCCACAACTGTAGGAAAACCGAAAACTATGTCACTTGTGGGGACCTCATTTCGGTCCCCACAAGTAGAATAATTCAAGCCTGATTTAACTTCATGCTGTTGAGACACTTTTAACTTGTCTTAATTAAAAAATGAGTTTCAAGTAAATGTTGATGTTCATTCAAACCAGACGTTTTCATCTGAACAGAAAGAATGTGACACTCACTAAATGGTGCCTCGTAGAAACACTACAGTCCAAACAGATTTCTGTGTCAAATTTGAATATTACTCTTGGCGCAATCAGAAAGAAGTGCATCTTCCACTGACGTTCAGTCTCTACCTATCAGGACTGGCACATTGGGAAACAGATGCAACAGCAGAGAAATATCTGGCATTGTGATTACAGGTCAAACGACTTAGCGGTTCAGGTAAGTTCCAGGAAACACCCAATGAAGTTTGCATTTCTGCCTGCCACCTCTTGTTTGAGGAAATTGATCAGTTTTCTGGCTTTGACTACTAACATGCTGTTAGAGAAATGTTTGGTGTCTAATACATGATGGCTCAAACACATTATTCCGCAGTTCAGATGAGTGTTACAGTACAAGTTGCTATGTCAGTGATTTGGTGTTGGATTCATTTTCAGAATCTATCTAATCCTCGCTTGTGTTGTTTCTACTCAGCAGTTTCTACAGTGAACACATTGTAACCTGGATTTAACTGGTAATATACTTAGAACTCACACCTGATATGTAATTATAGCAAGACATATCAACCAGCAGAAGCTGCATTTAACATACAATTTTTTTATCTATCTCTGTATCTATCTCTGTATCTCTGTATCTCTGTATCTCTGTATCTATCTATCTATCTATCTATCTATCTATCTATCTATCTATCTATCTATCTATCTATCTATCTATCTATCTATCTATCTATCTACCGGAACTGCTGAGGGAGGAGCCTCACTGGCAGAGGAGATGAACAGCTTCTTTGCCCGCTTTGAGACAGGATCCCCAGAGACAGCTACACCACACCCTGCGGTCCAGAGCATCACCAGCCTCACACTGGAGGAGCACGACGTGAGACGCGCGCTGCGGGCGGTCGACCCATGGAAGGCAGCTGGACCCGATGGTGTCCCTGGACGGGTGCTGAAGAACTGCGTTGACCAGCTGACTGGAGTGTTCACCAGAATCTTCAACCGGTCCCTTTCCCAGTCCGTCATCCCACCCTGCCTCAAGTCCTCCACCATCGTCCCCCTGCCCAAGAAGCAACACATCTCCAGCCTCAATGACTACTGGCCAGTAGCTCTCACTATAGTGGTGATGAAGTGCTTTGAGAAACTGGCACGGGGTCACAGCACCTCACTCGTCCCCAGAAGTCTCGATCCCCACCAGTTTGCATACAGGGCCAACAGATCGACGGAGGATGCTGTAGCTACAGCGCTCCACGCGTCACTGTCTCACCTGGAGCAGCAGGGAACATACACGCGGATGCTCTTTGTGGACTACAGCTCCGCGTTTAACACCATCCTTCCTCACAAACTGGTGGGTAAACTGGGAGACCTTGGACTTCCACATTCCATCTGCATGTGGATCTATAGCTTCCTGTCGGACCGCAGGCAGAGGGTGAGGGTGGGTGACCACACATCTGGGACCATCAGGCTCAGCATCGGCTCCCCCCAGGGCTGCGTGCTGAGCCCTCTGCTCTACACCCTCTACACATCGGACTGTACCTCTAAGCACCCCAGTAACACCATCATCAAGTTCGCCGACGACACCACAGTTGTGGGGCTCATCTCTGGGGGGGATGAGTCCGCATACAGGGCTGAGGTGGAGCAGCTGACTGGGTGGTGCAGAGACAACAACCTGCTCCTCAACACAGCCAAGACCAAGGAGCTCATCATTGATTTTCGGAGGACTAAAACAGACATTTCACCTCTGATCATCAACGGGGACTGTGTGGAGAGGGTAGAGGACTTCCGCTTTCTGGGTGTCCACTTAGAGAAGGACCTGACCTGGACTGTGAACACCTCCGAGCTACTGAAGAAGGCCCAGCAGAGACTGCACTTCCTGAGGGTGCTCAGGAAGAATAACATCTCCCAGAGACTGCTGGTGTCTTTCTACAGGTGCACCATCGAGAGCATCCTGGTGTACTGTCTGTGCGTGTGGTACACCAGCTGCACGGTGGCTCAGAGGGCCTCACTGCACAGGATCATCGACACGGCCCAAAACATCACAGACTGCCCTCTCCTCACACTTGAAGAGCTGCACTGCTCCCGTTGCCTCCGAAAGGCAGGAAAAATAACCCAGGACCCCTCCCACCCAGGACACCACATGTTTAATCTGTTACCGTCAGGCAGACGGTACAGGTCAATCACTGCAAGGACAAACCGGTTCAGATTCAGCTTCTACCCAACAGCAGTGAGGGTCCTGAACAAAGGCTAATAGCCTTTGTTAATGTGAAATGTGCAATATACACCACTACCTCTTATATTATAACTACCTCATGTCGTTCAATGCACCTTTTATCGTATTTCTCACACGTTCAATGCACCTTTTATCGTATTTCTCACACAGTTTTACACTGACTGAAGGGCTTTTGCAATTTTGTTGTACTTGTTGCAATGACAAATGAAGTTCTATTCTATTCTATTCTATTCTATTCTATTCTATTCTATTCTATCTATCGGTGGTGGAGGTGTGTTGAAGTAGAGCGATAGAGGGTGTTCAAACTTTTTTTCTTTCTTTTGTTTTGTCACTTTTTTTCTGAATGATCAGTGTTTGAATTATTTGGTGAAACTTTGGGCTAACAGTTTAGTGGTTTTTGGTGGTTTTTGGTGTGTTTGGTGCCTCGTGGTGAGGATGGCGTCCTCTGAGACGCCACCGCCGCCGGCTTCCCTGAGCCACGGTATGAGGCTGGTGTCACCACCGGCCTCCAACATGGAGCAGGTCCTGCTGGCGGTGGGAGACCAGGTGGGTCACGGGAACATCTCGTATGCTTCCCGTATGAACAAGGCTGTGGTCGTGTTCTTTTAACATCAGAGCTTTGTGACAACCCGGATTAACCCTCGACGAGGAGTTTATTCAAGTTTCTCCTCTGACTGTGCCGTCTACGCGGATCACAGTATCTGGCATCCCTCCATTCATTCAGAATGAAGCGCTGGGGAAGGAGCTCAGGCGTTTTGGTAAGTTTGCCAGTGGGTTTCGTTGCTTTGGGGTGTAAAGACACTAAGTTAAAACATGTTCAGTCTCTGCGGAGACAGATTTTTGGATTCTCCGTCGCAAACACTGGACGTGTCCTTCATTGTAAAACACGAAGAAGGTTTCTACATGTTTTATGCAAGCTCAGGAAACATGAAGTGTTGGGGATGTGGGCCATAAGTGTGTTGCCTGTCCACACAGACAGCAAACGGTGAGACCGGCTGGGGGTGACGGCGGGGAGGTGAGCGGTGGGGCCGAGCGAGCTGTGGCCGTGGGTCCCGCGGGCGTGGTGGCTGCTGCCGGTTCCTCGGCGCCAGAGCCTGCGATTGCCTGCTCCGGGGACTCGGTGGCTGTTGCTGGTCCCGCGGGCTCGGCGGCGGCGGTGGCTGCCACTGGTGCACCGCGTGCAGCTGCGGTACAGCACAGTGTTTGTGAGTCTAACTCGGGTTTTGTTGAAAGTGTGCCTGTGAATAGTGTGACTGAGTGCCGTGTTGAGCAGGCAGAGGCTCACACAGCAGAGGATTTGGGAGTTTGTGCTCCTGAGCAGGTGAGCTGAATCAGGTGGAGGCTGCAGACACGGAGCAGAAACTGCAGACTGGGTCTTAGGCTGCTCCAGGGTGCAGTCAGGAGGCAGTGGTCTTCTCAGATGCTGATGTTGACTCAGATTCTGTGTCTGTGGCAGATAGTGTGTCACTGAGCACAGATCTATATTCTTTGGAGGAGGTGACAGACTTCCTAGATGACTCTTTTGGCAGGTCAGTGGAGATAACAGATTATTTCCCTGACATGCAGAAAATTGTGAAGTCTGTTGATACTCTGCAGAAGGTCGTAGGTAAGGACCTGCTGTGTCTCCAAAAGCATGTCGCACATGTGAGGAAAATTCTAAGGGGAAAAAAAGTACTGAAAAACGTAAAGTTTCCAAATAATTTTAAAAAATGATTGTGTGTCACAGGGTGTTTTCTCTCTGCTGTATTTTTCTGTCTGTCCTGCTCTTTTTCGTGTCTCCTCATATGCAGCCTTTAAGGGGAGCTTCTTTAAATATTAATGGGGGTAGAAACCCACAGAAAAGAGCATTAGTATCTGAAATTATTAAACAGAAAAAAATAGATGTAGTTTTGTTGCAGGAAACACATAGTGACAGTTTTAATGAGGCAGACTGGGGAATGTGGTTGGGGGGTCAGTATGCACTCAGCCACGGCTCAAACATAGTGCTGGAGTGGCTGTTTTATTCTCCCCATTCGTACATGTTACAATTTTATCCAGCTGTGAGATCATGGTGGGCAGAGCTTTAATGGTAAAGGTAGAAATCATTGGGTTTGTTTTTAATTTGTTTATCATTTATGCACCCAATCAAAGGTCTGAACATTTAGTTTTATTTAATTTATTAAAAAACAAGTTTAGGGAGTAGCAGTCAGGGGGAGTGCATCATACTGGGGAGGGATTGGAACTGCTGCACTGATGACCCTTAGGTCAGGATAGGACAGGAGATTCAGTCTCAGTCATCCTCTTTCCTGGCCCAGATGGTCGCAGAGGCAAACCTCGTTGCCATCTGGAGATTAAAATACCCCTCCACTCGACAGTACACCTGGGTGAGAGTCTCTGACGGCATGGTCAGTGCAGCGAGACTGGATAGATTTTATATTTCATCGTCTTTTATTACTCGTGCAACTAGGAGTCAAATCCGACCAGTCGGTTTCTCTGAAAATTTTAAATTGTTTTGGGCAGAGTGGAGGTACAGGAAAGAGTTTTTTGTGTCTCTTAGTCAGTGGTGGGAGGTAGGAAAGGGTCAGATTAGGGTTTTCTGCCAAAAGTACTCCGCCCAGTCCACTGCAGAAGTCCGAAGGGCTATGGAGCAGCTGGAGGCAGAGATCAGGGAGCTGGAGTGCATGTCCGTGGAGAACCCGGAACAGTTGCTCTCCAAGAAACAGCAGCTGAACTCTTTCCTCCTGGAGAAAGCTAAAGGAGCCCTGGTCCGAGCCCGCTTCACCACCATCAGAGACATTGATGCCCCAACGTCCTTCTTTTTCAATTTGGAAAAGTCACAAGGCCAAAGAAAACAAATGGTGTGTCTGATGGGGGGTTAACCTCAGACCCCACTGAGATGAGGAGGCATGCCGGGGCTTTCTACTCCGAGCTGTTCAGAGCTGAGCGCTGTGATGTGGAGGCTACAGCTGAGCTTCTCCAGGACCTTCCTCAGCTGAGCCCAGCAGATCAGGACACCCTGGGATGCCACATCACCATGGAGGAGCTGACCTCTGCGGTAACAAAGATGGCCTCAGGGAAAGCACCGGGTATGGACAGTTTACCAGCGGATTTCTTTAAACACTTCTGGAGTACCCTGGGACCGGACCTGCTGGACGTGTTTCAGGAGTCTTTCCTGAGGGGAACCCTTCCGGCCTCCTGCAGGCGAGCGGTGATATCGCTTCTGCCAAAGAAGGGGGACCTGACCTTGCTGAAGAACAGGAGACCCGTAGCCCTTTTATGTACGGACTATAAAATATTGTCCAAGGTTTTAGCCAACAGACTGAAGGGTTTTATGGATTTTATTATTGGTGCTGATCAGTCTTATTGTGTCCCTGACAGAGCCATGTTGGACAATTTGTTTTTAATGCGGGACACTTTCGATGTGTGCAAACTGTACAACTTAAAGACTGGAATAATATCTATTGACCGGGAGAAAGCCTTTGATCGTATCGATCACTCCTTCTTATTTTCCACATTGCAGGCTTTTGGTGTTGGGGAGCACTTCCTATCCTGGGTGAAGCTATTGTACAGTGGTGCATGTTGTGTAGTGACAACACGGTCTCACGGGGATTCGTGAAACTGTCACGTCAGTTTTTGTTTCGGTTTCGTGCGCACCAACACGATGTCGTCATGTTTTTCGTGCCGCTCACCACGAGCGAAACCCGCTGTGGTAATCACATCTGAAAGTGGTTTATACCGGCGGATTCATGACGATCTAAGCTGTCCATCGGCATTTGCGGCCGCCGGACATTCTTTAAATTCCTATGCAAATTCGGCGGATTCATGACGATTTAAGCTGTCCATCGGCATTTGCGGCCGCCGCCGCCATTGCGGCCGCCGGACATCCGGCCACGGCAGCGGCCGGATCACATCTGAAAGTGGTTTATACCGGCGGATTCATGACGATTTAAGCTGTCCATCGGCGTTTGCGGCCGCGGCCGTGGCCGCCATTGCGGCCGGATGTCTGGCGGCCGCCAGTATAAACCACTTTCAGATGTGATTACCACAGCGGGTTTCGCTCGTGGTGAGCGGCACGAAAAACATGACGACATCGTGTTGGTGCGCACGAAACCGAAACAAAAACTGACGTGACAGTTTCACGAATCCCCGTGAGACCGGGCTGTTAGTGAAGGTGGGTGGTGGGCTCAGCAGTCCTGTTACAGTTGGCAGAGGTATCAGGCAGGGCTGCCCTCTCTCTGGCCAACTGTACAGTGTGGCCATTGAGCCTCTTCTTTGTAGACTTAGAAAGCAATTGAGGGTCTTATATTTACCTGAACCAGCTCAGAACGGGTCTTTAGTTGTGTCTGCTTATGCTGATGACGTTAATGTTTTGTGCAGGATCAGGAGGACATCCAGCAGCTAAAGTACTGCCTGGGCCTCCATGAGAAGGCTGCTTCAGCAAAAGTTAACTGGGACAAAAGTGAGGCATGTTTGGTCGGCCACTGGAGTGCAGGGAACATTCCCAGTCTTCCTGGTGGCCTCAGGTGGGGAAACAGGGGGCTAAAGGTCTTGGGAGTGTATTTGGGATGTGAGGATATTATAGCTAAAAACTGGGAGGGAGTGCTGGAAATGGTAGAAGCCAAGTTATCTAAATGGAAATGGTTGCTACCTCAGATCTCTTACAGGGGAAGAGCTCTGATTGTCAACAATCTGGTGGTGTCATCCCTGTGGCACAGACTCCATGTGCTGAACCCTCCATCTGAACTGATGAAACATCTGCAGGAGCTCCTGGTGGACTTTTTCTGGTTGGGTCATCACTGGCTGCGAGCATCCGTCCTGTACCTTCCGGTGGAGGAGGGGGGACAGGGCCTGATCGACATCGCCTCCAGGACTGCAACTTTCAGGCTTCAGGCAGCTCAGTGGCTGCTGTATAGATCATCTCTCAGCTGGTCGGCGTTAGCTATGCTGCTGCTCCGGAGAGCTGGGGGACTGGGACTGGACAAGCAGCTGTTCCTGCTGAAGCCCCCTGCTCCAAGCTTCACTGAACTCTCCCCTTTTTACATCTCTGTGTTTGAGGCCTGGAGGACTCTAGTGTTCACCCAAATGTCTGACCCAAAGCCTGGGACGTGGCTGTTTGAGGAGCCACTTTTCAGTAACGATCTCCTGGTTAGCACCGTGCTGTCCTCCGTCACGCTGAAAAGTGCCTTCGTTAAAGCAGGAGTCACGAAGCTTGGACACCTCGTAAGAACCCCCGTGGAGAGACTGGCTCAGCTTACTGGCGTAAGATCAACCAGAGTGCTGCAGAACCTGATGAAGGAGGTGTGGCAGTCTCTGTCGGGGCCCCTCAGGGCCTTTGCTCAGAGTCGGGGTCTGGCCGAGCGATGGACAGACGGCCATGAGTACACCTTCCCGTCTCTGAGTGCGAGTCCTGCAGTGAGTGACTGGAGAGAGGAGAGTGGGCTGCTGCTGTCTCTGAGGAGTCCAGCACTGGGGACTTTGAGATCCTGCACAGGAAAGCAGTTTTACCTGAGCTGCATGAGGGTGCTAAACCTGGACTCCCTCACTGGAGTCAGAGAGTCCAAGTGGACTGAGGTTTTTGGCTCAGGCTTTTCCCCTAATGGCAGCTGGAGGGTCCTGTATAAGCCTCCTGTGGAGAAACGTGTGGCTGATCTCCGGTGGAGGATTATACATGGAGCAATAGCTACGAACAGATACAGAGCTCACCTTGATCCAAGCACTGGGGAGGGATGTCCTTTCTGCTCACACACAGAGACCACCGAACACCTGGTGCTGTCCTGTCCCAGACTGGCTGAGCTTTTCGGAACGCTGCAGGAGTGGGTGGGGGTTTGGGAGAGGTGTTTTCTTTTCCCCTCTTCATCTTTGGTCCCAAATACACTCCCAAGAAAAAGCTGATTCTGGTGTTGATTAATTTTGTCTTTGCTAGTGCCAAACTGGCAATATGGAAAAGTCGAAAAAACAAAGTTCTGGGGGTGGGCTGGACTGATCCAGTCTCTTTTATGAAGGGTTTGTTAGCAGCTCGACTCAGAATTGAATACACATTTTATAAATCGACAAACAACTCGGATGGTTTTAGGGATGTGTGGGCTGTCAGGCAGGTCCTGTGCTCACTGGAGAAGGATGGCTCCTTGGTACTTAATTTCTGAAGGACTCGTTTTTTTGAGAGAGAGAGAGTGTGTGTGTGTGTGTGTGTGTGTGTGTGTGTGTGTGTGTGTGTGTGTGTGTGTGTGTGTGTGTGTGTGTGTGTGTGTGTGTGACAGTGTGTGTGTGTGTGTGACAGTGTGTGTTAAAATTAATCATGTTTCATTAATTAACATGTAAAAATGTAAACTGTCTTGAAGTATTGTCAGAATGTCGCATAAATAAAGTTTGCTAAAAGTCAAAGTCTATCTATCTATCTATCTATCTATCTATCTATCTATCTATCTAATCTTTTGTAAACAGTCATAAATGTTCACTAACATCAACCACCAGTGGTATTCATAGCTGGAGGTTGGGAATTAAAAGGATAAATAATCGTATTATAGTGTAACACAGCTGCAATTAGCACACAAACAGAACAGAGTCCATATATTTTACATTTATGAACTTTATTTGGCAGTGTGGTCAGGTGAAAAACATGATTTAAACTTGAGAGCAGAAAATCAGAACAAATTCTCAGTAAAACATTTCAAACCAACAGGAAATAGAGCTGACATTGAAAATCCACTTCAAACTGGTTTTCATTCACTTCTTGGTTCCTGGTTACATTTCAGATATTAGAATGGAGCAGCTGTTGTAGTCGTTGCTGCTGTAGTAGTTGTAGCAGCAGTAGGAAACAGGAGGTGTGTTTTAGGACACATTTTAAGATCTTGCTGTTTACTTCTGAAGACATACTTTCCTGATTTTACGGGAGATGTAGTTTCCTTTCAACTGTCTTTGATTTCTCTCTAAAGTTTTTTTTACTTTTTCCAACACTGGTTTTCATCCATCGAATTGTGTGTTTTTTTTTCCAATGTGACAATTTTTTGATTTGTCTGTTTAATTTCTTTTAGTCTTGTGGAGCACTTTAATGAACTTGGAATTTGAAAAGTGCTCCATAACTGAAGGTTATTATCCTTGTAAGAGGGCAAGAAGAGCCTCGAGGATTGTGTTAGTTGTGCTGGGGACAAAGTGGTAGTAGCACCAGCAGCAGTAGTTGTAGCAGTTGTAGTGGTAGCCTTAATGGAAAACACAAACATTTTGTTGTCAAACAATCAGAAATTTTACAGTAGCTGATGTTCATGTGTGGTTTGATATTAGAAGACGGAGAAGGAACTCACCTCATTAGAGTTGGAACCAGAATCAGAAACATCGTTTGAGCGGGCAAATCGTTTGTGTCCTCCATCCATCTGTAGAAAATCCGCAAGTTACACCTTGGATGTTACCTGCATTCTACTTTATTACAATAATAGTATATTGTACATATTATATATATTATTATGAGTATAATAAAGCCACACTTACAGGACTGGCCAGAGCGAGGCTCAGGAGGCATCCAAGAACAAGTGCTACCTTCAGCATGGTTTCAGTGATCACACCTGAAAAAAACAATAAAAAATAATAGAAACTTCCTCAAATGATCTATTTAGTCAAAAAACAAACTAAATAGATATTAAGCCATCATTCTTCAGAAAATACTGCCAAAAAGCGTTTCATATAATTACCGTCAGGTCTTAGCTTCAGCAGACTGTCTCACAGATGATCAGGGAGGTTGTTGTGGTGTTGCTCTGAACGTGGAGCTTTTCTTATATACACTTTCAGGAGCAGCATTGTTGGGAAACTGCAGCTGTTAGGAAATCTTCCACCGCCACATTTCAAGGTGTGTCTAATGATTGCAGACAGAATCCACATCCCTATTAGATCGAGGCAGATAAAGAAAAATCTGGCCAGATCAATCTTGCTCATTGAAATGACAGGTCTGTTCCTATCATTGTGGCTTATAGGATTCCCTGCTCAGTAACCAACTGATCCAGCTGATCCAGCTGCTGTAGAGGATGCTGACTGTCAAACTTTATCCAGCTGGTTTCAAAGAATTTTCTGAAGATCGATATGACATCCCAGAAGACAGTTCCATCAAGGGTCGGCTGAGCAGCTCTGTCACTTATCTGCAGCTCCGTGCTGCAAAGACAGATGTCAAACATCTAAAAGTATGAAGAAACTTCTCTACAGTTGATGCAGAAAATATTCGTTGCCACAACAGTAACAAGTTGTGCTCACGTAACAGCAGAAATCTGTTAAAACTTTCAGTAGAAGTTCACTGCATACAGACGGACAAATGTTTGACTGCTGAGCTCGTAGTTCACTCAGTAACCAGTTATATTATGTCTGCTAGCAGCCTAAACATGGAGCTAACTAAACTCAACTATACAAACATGAGCTAATGATTAAAAGGAAGCTGTCTCCATCCGTTTGTTTGTGGCTGTGTTCATAAAATCAATCTGAAATTCTGAGCATCATCTGAATTATTGTTCAGAATTTCAACTGTTTTCTTCTCTAGAATTATTAAAATCACGCTGTGAAATTACTGTCAAAGTCCTGCATTCTTTTTACACTCAAAAGTGAAGATTGAAACAGGTTGTATTTGGACCATGTGCTGACATTTACCTAATATTTGTTCAAGGTGAAGCCTTTAATTCTGATATAACTCTGGACAATTACAGTCTCTACCCATCAGGATTGGCACATTAGTAAACAGATGCAACAGCAGAGAGATACCTGGTATTATTATTACTGGTCAAATGACTTAGAGGTTCAGGTAAGTTCCAGGCAACACCCAGTGAAGTTTGCATTTCTGCCTGCCACCTCTTGTTTTAGGAAATTAATCACTATTCTGGCTTTAGCTGCTCAAATAAGTCTTTAATTTTTGGAATCCATTTTAAGTATTTTCCTGACAGTTACTGAGAAACAAAGCAGGTCCTACGTCTGTCAGAAGTAGTTGCTCAGGGGAGCCGTAGGAAGCATCATCACTTATTTATTTTGATCAAAATTCCAGCATGCAAGCGATTATTGCTGTAACCATAGATAGATAGATAGATAGATAGATAGATAGATAGATAGATAGATAGATAGATAGATAGATAGATAGATAGATAGATAGATAGATAGATAGATAGATAGATAGATAACCCTAAACAAACAAATCATGCTCATGAGAAAAACATCTGAAACCAGATTTCTTTACATGAAGTCACTGGATGGGACTGTCTTTTGGGATGTTATTTCCATCTTTTGGAAATTCTTTGAAACCAGCTGGATGAAGTTTGACAGTCAGCATCCTCTACAGCAGCTGGATCAGCTGGATCAGTTGGTTACTGAGCAGAGAATCCTATAAGCCGCAATGATAGGAACAGACCTGTCATTTCAATGAGCAAGATTGATTAGGCCAGGATTTTACTTTTGTCTGCTTCGATCTAATAGGGATGTGGACTCTGTTTGCAATCATTAGACACACCTTAAACTGTGGAGGTGGAAGATTTCCTAACAGCTGCAGTTTCCCAACAATGCTGCTCCTGAAAGTGTATATAAGAAAAGCTCCACGTTCAGAGCAACACCACAACAACCTCCCTGATCATCTGTGAGACAGTCTGCTGAAGCTAAGACCTGACGGTAATTATATGAAATGCTATTTGTTGCAGTATTTTCTGAAGGAAGATGGTGGAATTTTATGTAATTAATTTGTACTTTGACTGAATAGTTCATTTGACCAAGTTTTCATTCTTATTTCTGTTTTCAGGTGTGATCACTGAAACCATGCTGAAGGTAGCACTTGTTCTTGGATGCCTCCTGAGCCTCGCTCTGGCCAGTCCTGTGAGTGTGGCTTTATTATATTCATGATAATATATATGATATGTACAATATATTATTATTGTAATAAAGTAGAATGCAGATAATATTCAAGGTGTAACTTGTGGATTTTCTACAGATGGATGGAGGACACAAACGATTTGCCCGCTCAAGCGCTGGTTCTGATTCTGGTTCCAATTCTGATGAGGTGAGTTCCTTCTCCGTCTTCTAATATCAAACCACACATGAACATCAGCTACTGTAAACTTCTGACAGAATCATCTGCTCTGTCTTCAACAACAAATGTTTCTTTTTTCCCTGAAGACTACCACCACTGCTACTACTACTACCACTACAACTGCTACTACAACTACTGCTGCAGGTGCCACTACGACTACTGCTGCTCCCGCCTTGTCTGCACAACAACTCATCCAGCTTCTTATTGCCCTCTTGCAGGGATCATAATCTCTAGTTATGGAGCACTTTTCACAGTCCAAGTTCCAAGTCATAAAATCATCAGGTTGAAAAACAACACAATTCAGTGGATGAAAACCAAAAGGAAAAGGTTGGAAAAGTTAGCAATATTTTTCAGAGAAGTTAACTAAACTAAATCTCACGTAAAATCAGGAGAGTGTGCTTTCAGAAGTAAACAGTAAGATCTTAAAATGTGTCCTTAAACACATTTTCCTGTTTCCTACTGCTGCTACAACTACTACAGCAGCAACGACTACAACAGCTGCTCCATTCTAATATCTGAAATGTAACCAGGAACCAAGAAGTGAATGAAAACCAGTTTGAAGTGGATTGTCAGTGTCAGCTCTATTTCCTGTTGGTTTAAATGTTTCTTGAGATTTTTTTTCTGATTTTCTGCTCTCCACTTTAAATCATGTTTTTCACCTGACCACACTGCTAAATAAAGTTCATAAACGTAAAATATATGGACTCTGTTCTGTTTGTGTGCTAATATTCATATCATGCATGTAACACTTCACCTGAAGTCTGCCTACTCAGCAGCTGTAATGAAAATGAAAAAGATGGTTAATATTGACAATAAATTGCAAATTGGTGTTATTTACAGTAAAAATGGTGGATTGTAAGAGTACATGTGTGTTTCAGTTGTTGAGAACTCATTTTCACCACTTGTCCCTTGACATTTCTATTCTACACATTACAGAATACTGTTTTCCTTATGTGTATTTTTGCTTTAATTTCAGCATGCTAGTGTAGCATCACATCACATCCTACACCCAGCTAGTTTGTGTTGATATTTTGCTAAAGTTTGCATCCATCATGTGTGGATTGAAGGAAAACACACAGCCTTTGATCGGTTTCATTTATTCTATATGAACTTATCCTTCTTTGGGGTTTTTTTGTTTGTTTGTTTTTGTTGTTTCTGACTCATCATGCAGGAGTGTTTGGGAGGAGGTCATCCAGCACTTTCAGGATTTATGGTGTTGTTAAGGTCAGAGTGACATCACTGGGCCAGACCAAATGGAGGATTTTCTTTTGTTTTGTGTTTTTTTTTCCTTTTTAATGAATGTGTCTTATGTATGAAAACACACCATTCAGTTGCAACATAAAATATACTATCAAAGGGGTACATTTAGGAATGCCAACAGGTTTTTAGTGTGTGCAGTGATGTTTTGTGCGGTATCGTTTGCATCCAGGTTGTAGAGAAGGTCACCATGCTGTATGATGGTAGGTGGACTGAAGTGATGAAGTGTGAACTGAGCACATTCACATTTTGCTCCTCTGAGAAAGGGTTGAGTCTGTGCTGCAAAAAAGTGCCTTTTTTGAGTAACTGTGGATTAATTTTGAAATCATTCTTCAGTGTAAATAATTTTTTGTGCTGTTTAGTCACTTTGAGTCTGACATGAATGGAGAAGTGCTGTAAAATAGTAACTTCTCCTCTTTTGCACACAAGAAGTCTGATGAGTCTGTCTGCCTACCACCTTCCTTGATGTTTTTGTCAGACTACTCCACAGTGTGGTGGCACAGTATCATACAATTCACTTACTGTAAAAGAACAACGAGCGTGGAGCTAATGAGAATGTTCCAAATACACTGCCTGTCCAAAAAAAAGTCAGCACCTGTATTTAACCAAGGAATAGAAAACAGACAGAGTCCAAATGTTTTAAATTGATCAACCTTATTTGGCAGTGTGGTCAGGTGAAAAACAACATCATTTAAATTTGAGAGGAGAAAATTTGGGCAAATTCTCAGTAAAACATTTCAAACCAACAGGAAACAGAGCTGACATTGAAAATCCACTTCAAACTGGTTTTCATTCACTTCTTGGTTCCTGGTTACATTTCAGATATTAGAATGGAGCAGCTGTTGTAGTCGTTGCTGCTGTAGTAGTTGTAGCAGCAGGAAACAGGAGGTGTGTTTAAGGACACATTTTAAGATCTTACTGTTTACTTCTGAAGACATACTTTCCTGATTTTACGGGAGATGTAGTTTCCTTTGAACTGTCTTTGATTTCTCTCAAAAGTTTTTTATTTACATCTTCCAACACTGGTTTTCATCCATCGAATTGTGTTTTTTTTTTTTCAATCTGACAATTTTTTTATTTGTCTGTTTAATTTTTTTTAGTCTTGTGGAGCACTTTAATGAACTTGGAATTTGAAAAGTGCTCCATAACTGAAGGTTATTATCCTATGAGGGCAAGAAGAGCCTAGATGAGTTGTTGGATTTGTGTTGCAGACAAAGTGGTAGTAGCACCAGCAGCAGTAGTTGTAGCAGTTGTAGTGGTAGCCTTAATGGAAAACAGAGACATTTGTTGTCAAACAGTCAGATATTTTATAGTAACTGATGCTCATGTGTGGTTTGATTCTAGAGGATGAAGAAAGAACTCACCTCTTCAGAGTTGGTATTACAATCAGAGTCTGAATGGGCAAGTCGTTTGTGCCCTCCATCCATCTGTAGAAAATCCACAAGTTACACCTTGAATATTACCTGCATTCTACTTTATTACAATAATAACAGATTGTACATTTTATATATATTTTTACGAGTATAATAAAGCCACACTTACAGGATTGGCCAGAGCGAGGCTCAGGAGGCATCCAAGAACAAGTGCTACCTTCAGCATGGTTTCAGTGATCACAACTGTAAAAACTAATAACAGGAATAGAAACGTGCTCAAAAGAACTATTTAGTCAAAGTAAAAACTAACTTGAATAGATATTAAGCCATCTTCCATCAGAAAATCAGTAATTACCATCAGGTCTTAGCTTCAGCAGACTGTCTCACAGATGGTCAGGGAGGTTGTTGTGGTGTTGCTCTGAACGTGGAGCTTTTCTTACACACGTGGACAAAATTGTTGGTACCCCTCAGTTAAAGAAGGAAAAACCCACAATTCTCACTGAAATCACTTGAAACTCACAAAAGTAACAATAAATAAAAATTTATTGAAAATTAAATCATCAAAATCAGCCATCACTTTTGAATTGTTGATTAACATAATTATTAAAAAAAAAAAAAACTAATGAAATAGGGCTGGACAAAAATGATGGTACCCATAACTTAATATTTTGTTGCACAACCTTTTGAGGCAATCACTGCAATTAAACGATTTCTGTATTTGTCAATGAGCGTTCTGCAGCTGTCAACAGGTATTTTGGCCCACTCCTCATGAGCAAACAGCTCCAGTTGTCTCAGGTTTGATGGGTGTCTTCTCCAAATGGCATGTTTCAGCTCCTTCCACATATGTTCAATGGGATTCAGATCTGGGCTCATAGAAGGCCACTTTAGAATAGTCCAACGCTTTTCTCTCAGCCATTCTTGGGTGTTTTTGGCTGTGTGTTTTGGATCGTTGTCCTGTTGGAAGACCCATGACCTGCGACTGAGACCAAGCTTTCTGACACGAGGCAGCACATTTCTCTCCAGAATGCCTTGATAGTCTTCAGATTTCATCGTACCTTGCACACTTTCAAGACACCCTGTGCCAGATGCAGCAAAGCAGCCCCAAAACATTACTGAGCCTCCTCCATGTTTCACCGTAGGGACAGTGTTCTTTTCTTCGTATGCTTGGTTTTTGAGTCTATGAACATAGAGTTGATGTGCCTTACCAAAAAGCTTCAGTTTGGTCTCATCTGTCCAAAGGACATTCTCCCAGAAGCTTTGTGGCTTGTCAACATGCATTTTTGCAAATTCCAGTCTGGCTTTTTTATGAGTTTTTTTCAGCAGTGGTGTCCTCCTTGGTCGTCTCCCATGAAGTCCACTTTGGCTCAAACAATGACGAATGGTGCGATCTGACACTGATGTACCTTGGCCTTGGAGTTCACCTTTAATTTCTTTGGAGGTTGCTCTGGGCTCTTTGGATACAATTCCAACGATCCGTCTCTTCAATTTGTCATCAATTTCCTCTTGCGGCCACGTCCAGGGAGGTTGGCTACTGTCCCGTGGGTCTTGAACTTCTGAATAATATGAGCCACTGTTGTCACAGGAACTTCAAGCTGTTTAGAGATGGTCTTATAGCCTTTACCTTTAAGATGTTTGTCTATAATTTTTTTTTCGGATGTCCTGGGACAATTCTCTCCTTCGCTTTCTGTTGTCCATGTTCAGTGTGGTACACACCTTTTCACCAAACAGCAGGGTGACTACTTGTCTCCCTTTAAATAGGCAGACTGACTGATTATGAGTTTGGAAACACCTGTGATGTCAATTAAATGACACACCTGAGTTAATCATGTCACTCTGGTCAAATAGTTTTCAATCTTTTATAGAGGTACCATCATTTTTGTCCAGGCCTGTTTCATTAGTTTGTTTTTTTAAATAATTATGTTAATCAACAATTCAAAAGTATTGGCTGTTTTTGATTATTTAATTTTCAATAAATTTTTATTTATTGTTACTTTTGTGAGTTTCAAGTGATTTCAGTGAGAATTGTGGGTTTTTCCTTCTTTAACTGAGGGGTACCAACAATTTTGTCCACGTGTGTAGATACACTTTCAGGAGCAGCATTGTTGAGAAACTCACCCACTTTCCAAGATGGCAGCATGTCTTTTGTCTCTGTCGGGTGTCTGTCTGTTTTAAATGTTTTAATTGGGTTTTTAGCATTTTCTTTTTTTCTTTTTGAAACTGTGGAGAGATTCTGTCCTGGAAGCAGCCGAGTCAGGATTATTGTGGATTTACTGAGTGACTGAGTGCCGTGTTGAGCAGGCAGAGGCTCACACAGCAGAGGATTTGGGAGTTTGTGCTCCTGAGCAGGTGAGGACTGCAGGTGAGCTGAATCAGGTGGAGGCTGCAGACACGGAGCAGAAACTGCAGACTGGGTCTCAGGCTGCTCCAGGGTGCAGTCTTCTCAGATGCTGATGTTGACTCAGATTCTGTGTCTGTGGCAGATAGTGTGTCACTGAGCACAGATCTATATTCTTTGGAGGAGGTGACAGACTTCCTAGATGACTCTTTTGGCAGGTCAGTGGAGATAACAGATTATTTCCCTGACATGCAGAAAATTGTGAAGTCTGTTGATACTCTGCAGAAGGTCGTAGGTAAGGACCTGCTGTGTCTCCAAAAGCATGTCGCACATGTGAGGAAAATTCTAAGGGGAAAAAAAGTACTGAAAAAACGTAAAGTTTCCAAATAATTAAAAAAAATGATTGTGTGTCACAGGGTGTTTTCTCTCTGCTGTATTTTTCTGTCTGTCCTGCTCTTTTTCGTGTCTCCTCATATGCAGACTTTAAGGGGAGCTTCTTTAAATATTAATGGGGGTAGAAACCCACAGAAAAGAGCATTAGTATCTGAAATTATTAAACTGAAAAAAATAGATGTAGTTTTGTTGCAGGAAACACATAGTGACAGTTTTAATGAGGCAGACTGGGGAATGTGGTGGGGGGGTCAGTATGCACTCAGCCACGGCTCAAACATAGTGCTGGAGTGGCTGTTTTATTCTCCCCATTCGTACATGTTACAATTTTATCCAGCTGTGAGATCATGGTGGGCAGAGCTTTAATGGTAAAGGTAGAAATCATTGGGTTTGTTTTTAATTTGTTTATCATTTATGCACCCAATCAAAGGTCTGCACATTTAGTTTTATTTAATTTATTAAAAAACAAGTTTAGGGAGTAGCAGTCAGGGGGAGTGCATCATACTGGGGAGGGATTGGAACTGCTGCACTGATGGCCCTTTGGTCAGGATAGGACAGGAGATTCAGTCTCAGTCATCCTCTTTCCTGGCCCAGATGGTCGCAGAGGCAAACCTCGTTGCCATCTGGAGATTAAAATACCCCTCCACTCGACAGTACACCTGGGTGAGAGTCTCTGACGGCATGGTCAGTGCAGCGAGACTGGATAGATTTTATATTTCATCGTCTTTTATTACTCGTGCAACTAGGAGTCAAATCCGACCAGTCGGTTTCTCTGAAAATTTTAAATTGTTTTGGGCAGAGTGGAGGTACAGGAAAGAGTTTTTTGTGTCTCTTAGTCAGTGGTGTGAGGTAGGAAAGGGTCAGATTAGGGTTTTCTGCCAAAAGTACTCCGCCCAGTCCACTGCAGAAGTCCGAAGGGCTATGGAGCAGCTGGAGGCAGAGATCAGGGAGCTGGAGTGCATGTCCGTGGAGAACCCGGAACAGTTGCTCTCCAAGAAACAGCAGCTGAACTCTTTCCTCCTGGAGAAAGCTAAAGGAGCCCTGGTCCGAGCCCGCTTCACCACCATCAGAGACATTGATGCCCCAACGTCCTTCTTTTTCAATTTGGAAAAGTCACAAGGCCAAAGAAAACAAATGGTGTGTCTGCATCTGCCTGATGGGGGGTTAACCTCAGACCCCACTGAGATGAGGAGGCATGCCGTGGCTTTCTACTCCGAGCTGTTCAGAGCTGAGCGCTGTGATGTGGAGGCTGCAGCTGAGCTTCTCCAGGACCTTCCTCAGCTGAGCCCAGCAGATCAGGACACCCTGGGATGCCACATCACCATGGAGGAGCTGACCTCTGCGGTAACAAAGATGGCCTCAGGGAAAGCACCGGGTATGGACAGTTTACCAGTGGATTTCTTTAAACACTTCTGGAGTACCCTGGGACCGGACCTGCTGGACGTGTTTCAGGAGTCTTTCCTGAGGGGAACCCTTCCGGCCTCCTGCAGGCGAGCGGTGATATCGCTTCTGCCAAAGAAGGGGGACCTGACCTTGCTGAAGAACAGGAGACCCGTAGCCCTTTTATGTACGGACTATAAAATATTGTCCAAGGCTTTAGCCAACAGACTGAAGGGTTTTATGGATTTTATTATTGGTGCTGATCAGTCTTATTGTGTCCCTGACAGAGCCATGTTGGACAATTTGTTTTTAATGCGGGACACTTTCGATGTGTGCAAACTGTACAACTTAAAGACTGGAATAATATCTATTGACCGGGAGAAAGCCTTTGATCGTATCGATCACTCCTTCTTATTTTCCACATTGCAGGCTTTTGGTGTTGGGGAGCACTTCCTATCCTGGGTGAAGCTATTGTACAGTGGTGCATGTTGTGTAGTGAAGGTGGGTGGTGGGCTCAGCAGTCCTGTTACAGTTGGCAGAGGTATCAGGCAGGGCTGCCCTCTCTCTGGCCAACTGTACAGTGTGGCCATTGAGCCTCTTCTTTGTAGACTTAGAAAGCAATTGAGGGTCTTATATTTACCTGAACCAGCTCAGAACAGGTCTTTAGTTGTGTCTGCTTATGCTGATGACGTTAATGTTTTTGTGCAGGATCAGGAGGACATCCAGCAGCTAAAGTGCTGCCTGGGCCTCCATGAGAAGGCTGCTTCAGCAAAAGTTAACTGGGACAAAAGTGAGGCATGTTTGGTCGGCCACTGGAGTGCAGGGAACATTCCCAGTCTTCCTGGTGGCCTCAGGTGGGGAAACAGGGGGCTAAAGGTCTTGGGAGTGTATTTGGAACGTGAGGATGTTATAGCTAAAAACTGGGAGGGAGTGCTGGAAATGGTAGAAGCCAAGTTATCTAAATGGAAATGGTTGTTACCTCAGATCTCTTACAGGGGAAGAGCTCTGATTGTCAACAATCTGGTGGTGTCATCCCTGTGGCACAGACTCCATGTGCTGAACCCTCCATCTGAACTGATGAAACATCTGCAGCAGCTCCTGGTGGACTTTTTCTGGTTGGGTCATCACTGGCTGCGAGCATCCGTCCTGTACCTTCCGGTGGAGGAGGGGGGACAGGGCCTGATCGACATCGCCTCCAGGACTGCAACTTCCAGGCTTCAGGCAGCTCAGCGGCTGCTGTATAGATCATCTCTCAGCTGGTCGGCGTTAGCTATGCTGCTGCTCCGGAGAGCTGGGGGACTGGGACTGGACAAGCAGCTGTTCCTGCTGAAGCCCCCTGCTCCAAGCTTCACTGAACTCTCCCCTTTTTACATCTCTGTGTTTGAGGCCTGGAGGACTCTAGTGTTCACCCAAATGTCTGACCCAAAGCCTGGGACGTGGCTGTTTGAGGAGCCACTTTTCAGTAACGATCTCCTGGTTAGCACCGTGCTGTCCTCCGTCACGCTGAAAAGTGCCTTCGTTAAAGCAGGAGTCACGAAGCTTGGACACCTCGTAAGAACCCCCGTGGAGAGACTGCCTCAGCTTACTGGCGTAAGATCAACCAGAGTGCTGCAGAACCTGATGAAGGAGGTGTGGCAGTCTCTGTCGGGGCCCCTCAGGGCCTTTGCTCAGAGTCGGGGTCTGGCCGAGCGATGGACAGACGGCCATGAGTACACCTTCCCGTCTCTGAGTGCGAGTCCTGCAGTGGGTGACTGGAGAGAGGAGAGTGGGCTGCTGCTGTCTCTGAGGAGTCCAGCACTGGGGACTTTGAGCTCCTGCACAGGAAAGCAGTTTTACCTGAGCTGCATGAGGGTGCTAAACCTGGACTCCCTCACTGGAGTCAGAGAGTCCAAGTGGACTGAGGTTGTTGGCTCAGGCTTTTCCCTAATGGCAGCTGGAGGGTCCTGTATAAGCCTCCTGTGGAGAAACGTGTGGCTGATCTCCGGTGGAGGATTATACATGGAGCAATAGCTACGAACAGATACAGAGCTCACCTTGATCCAAGCACTGGGGAGGGATGTCCTTTCTGCTCACACACAGAGACCACCGAACACCTGGTGCTGTCCTGTCCCAGACTGGCTGGGCTTTTCGGAACGCTGCAGGAGTGGGTGGGGGGTTTGGGAGAGCTGTTTTCTTTTCCCCTCTTCATCTTTGGTCCCAAATACACTCCCAAGAAAAAGCTGATTCTGGTGTTGATTAATTTTGTCTTTGCTAGTGCCAAACTGGCAATATGGAAAAGTCGAAAAAACAAAGTTCTGGGGGTGGGCTGGACTGATCCAGTCTCTTTTATGAAGGGTTTGTTAGCAGCTCGACTCAGAATTGAATATACATTTTATAAATCGACAAACAACTCGGATGGTTTTAGGGATGTGTGGGCTGTCAGGCAGGCTGTGCTCACTGGAGAAGGATGGCTCCTTGGTACTTAATTTCTGAAGGACTCGTTTTTTTTGAGAGAGAGTGTGTGTGTGTGTGTGTGTGTGTGTGTGTGTGTGTGTGTGTGTGTGTGTGTGTGTGTGTGTGTGTGTGTGTGTGTGTGACAGTGTGTGTGTGTGTGTGACAGTGTGTGTTAAAATTAATCATGTTTCATTAATTAACATGTAAAAATGTAAACTGTCTTGAAGTATTGTCAGAATGTCGCATAAATAAAGTTTGCTAAAAGTCCAAGTCTATCTATCTATCTATCTATCTATCTATCTATCTATCTATCTATCTATCTATCTATCTATCTATCTATCTATCTATCTATCTATCTATCTATCTATCTATCTATCTATCTATCTATCTATCTTTGTAAACAGTCATAAATGTTCACTAACATCAACCACCAGTGGTATTCATAGCTGGAGGTTGGGAATTAAAAGGATAAATAATAGTATTATAGTGTAACACAGCTGCAATTAGCACACAAACAGAACAGAGTCCATATATTTTACATTTATGAACTTTATTTGGCAGTGTGGTCAGGTGAAAAACATGATTTAAACTTGAGAGCAGAAAATCAGAACAAATTCTCAGTAAAACATTTCAAACCAACAGGAAATAGAGCTGACATTGAAAATCCACTTCAAACTGGTTTTCATTCACTTCTTGGTTCCTGGTTACATTTCAGATATTAGAATGGAGCAGCTGTTGTAGTCGTTGCTGCTGTAGTAGTTGTAGCAGCAGTAGGAAACAGGAAAATGTGTTTAAGGACACATTTTAAGATCTTACTGTTTACTTCTGAAGACATACTTTCCTGATTTTACGGGAGATGTAGTTTCCTTTCAACTGTCTTTGATTTCTCTCAAAAGTTTTTTTACTTTTTCCAACACTGATTTTCATCCATCGAATTGTGGGTTTTTTTTTTCAATGTGACAATTTTTTGATTTGTCTGTTTAATTTCTTTTAGTCTTGTGAAGCACTTTAATGAACTTGGAATTTGAAAAGTGCTCCATAACTGAAGGTTATTATCCTTGTGAGAAGGTAAGTAAAGCCTGGAGGATTTGTATTAGTTGTACTGGAGACAAAGTGGTAGTAGCACCAGCAGCAGTAGTTGTAGCAGTTGTAGCCTTAATGGAAAACACAAACATTTTGTTGTCAAACAATCAGAAATTTTACAGTAGCTGATGTTCATGTGTGGTTTGATATTAGAAGACGGAGAAGGAACTCACCTCATTAGAGTTGGAACCAGAATCAGAAACATCGTTTGAGCGGGCAAATCGTTTGTGTCCTCCATCCATCTGTAGAAAATCCGCAAGTTACACCTTGGATGTTACCTGCATTCTACTTTATTACAATATTAGTATATTGTACATATTATATATATTATTATGAGTATAATAAAGCCACACTTACAGGACTGGCCAGAGCGAGGCTCAGGAGGCATCCAAGAACAAGTGCTACCTTCAGCATGGTTTCAGTGATCACACCTGAAAAAAACAATAAAAAATAATAGAAACTTCCTCAAATGATCTATTTAGTCAAAAAACAAACTAAATAGATATTAAGCCATCATTCTTCAGAAAATACTGCCAAAAAGCGTTTCATATAATTACCGTCAGGTCTTAGCTTCAGCAGACTGTCTCACAGATGATCAGGGAGGTTGTTGTGGTGTTGCTCTGAACGTGGAGCTTTTCTTATATACACTTTCAGGAGCAGCATTGTTGGGAAACTGCAGCTGTTAGGAAATCTTCCACCGCCACATTTCAAGGTGTGTCTAATGATTGCAGACAGAATCCACATCCCTATTAGATCGAGGCAGATAAAGAAAAATCTGGCCAGATCAATCTTGCTCATTGAAATGACAGGTCTGTTCCTATCATTGTGGCTTATAGGATTCCCTGCTCAGTAACCAACTGATCCAGCTGATCCAGCTGCTGTAGAGGATGCTGACTGTCAAACTTTATCCAGCTGGTTTCAAAGAATTTTCTGAAGATCGATATGACATCCCAGAAGACAGTTCCATCAAGGGTCAGCTGAGCAGCTCTGTCACTTATCTGCAGCTCCGTGCTGCAAAGACAGATGTCAAACATCTAAAAGTATGAAGAAACTTCTCTACAGTTGATGCAGAAAATATTCGTTGCCACAACAGTAACAAGTTGTGCTCACGTAACAGCAGAAATCTGTTAAAACTTTCAGTAGAAGTTCACTGCATACAGACGGACAAATGTTTGACTGCTGAGCTCGTAGTTCACTCAGTAACCAGTTATATTATGTCTGCTAGCAGCCTAAACATGGAGCTAACTAAATTCAACTATACAAACATGAGCTAATGATTAAAAGGAAGCTGTCTCCATCCGTTTGTTTGTGGCTGTGTTCATAAAATCAATCTGAAATTCTGAGCATCATCTGAATTATTGTTCAGAATTTCAACTGTTTTCTTCTCTAGAATTATTAAAATCACGCTGTGAAATTACTGTCAAAGTCCTGCATTCTTTTTACACTCAAAAGTGAAGATTGAAACAGGTTGTATTTGGACCATGTGCTGACATTTACCTAATATTTGTTCAAGGTGAAGCCTTTAATTCTGATATAACTCTGGACAATTACAGTCTCTACCCATCAGGATTGGCACATTAGTAAACAGATGCAACAGCAGAGAGATACCTGGTATTATTATTACTGGTCAAATGACTTAGAGGTTCAGGTAAGTTCCAGGCAACACCCAGTGAAGTTTGCATTTCTGCCTGCCACCTCTTGTTTTAGGAAATTAATCACTATTCTGGCTTTAGCTGCTCAAATAAGTCTTTAATTTTTGGAATCCATTTTAAGTATTTTCCTGACAGTTACTGAGAAACAAAGCAGGTCCTACGTCTGTCAGAAGTAGTTGCTCAGGGGAGCCGTAGGAAGCATCATCACTTATTTATTTTGATCAAAATTCCAGCATGCAAGCGATTATTGCTGTAACCATAGATAGATAGATAGATAGATAGATAGATAACCCTAAACAAACAAAATCATGCTCATGAGAAAAACATCTGAAACCAGATTTCTTTACATGAAGTCACTGGATGGGACTGTCTTTTGGGATGTTATTTCCATCTTTTGGAAATTCTTTGAAACCAGCTGGATGAAGTTTGACAGTCAGCATCCTCTACAGCAGCTGGATCAGCTGGATCAGTTGGTTACTGAGCAGAGAATCCTATAAGCCACAATAATAGGAACAGACCTGTCATTTCAATGAGCAAGATTGATTAGGCCAGGATTTTACTTTTGTCTGCTTCGATCTAATAGGGATGTGGACTCTGTTTGCAATCATTAGACACACCTTAAACTGTGGAGGTGGAAGATTTCCTAACAGCTGCAGTTTCCCAACAATGCTGCTCCTGAAAGTGTATATAAGAAAAGCTCCACGTTCAGAGCAACACCACAACAACCTCCCTGATCATCTGTGAGACAGTCTGCTGAAGCTAAGACCTGACGGTAATTATATGAAATGCTATTTGTTGCAGTATTTTCTGAAGGAAGATGGTGGAATTTTTATGTAATTAATTTGTACTTTGACTGAATAGTTCATTTGACCAAGTTTTCATTCTTATTTTTGTTTTCAGGTGTGATCACTGAAACCATGCTGAAGGTAGCACTTGTTCTTGGATGCCTCCTGAGCCTCGCTCTGGCCAGTCCTGTGAGTGTGGCTTTATTATATTCATGATAATATATATGATATGTACAATATATTATTATTGTAATAAAGTAGAATGCAGATAATATTCAAGGTGTAACTTGTGGATTTTCTACAGATGGATGGAGGACACAAACGATTTGCCCGCTCAAGCGCTGGTTCTGATTCTGGTTCCAATTCTGATGAGGTGAGTTCCTTCTCCGTCTTCTAATATCAAACCACACATGAACATCAGCTACTGTAAAACTTCTGACAGAATCATCTGCTCTGTCTTCAACAACAAATGTTTCTTTTTTCCCCGAAGACTACCACCACTGCTACTACTACTACCACTACAACTGCTACTACAACTACTGCTGCAGGTGCCACTACGACTACTGCTGCTCCCGCCTTGTCTGCACAACAACTCATCCAGCTTCTTATTGCCCTCTTGCAGGGATCATAATCTCTAGTTATGGAGCACTTTTCACAGTCCAAGTTCCAAGTCATAAAATCATCAGGTTGAAAAACAACACAATTCAGTGGATGAAAACCAAAAGGAAAAGGTTGGAAAAGTTAGCAATATTTTTCAGAGAAGTTAACTAAACTAAATCTCACGTAAAATCAGGAGAGTGTGCTTTCATAAGTAAACAGTAAGATCTTAAAATGTGTCCTTAAACACATTTTCCTGTTTCCTACTGCTGCTACAACTACTACAGCAGCAACGACTACAACAGCTGCTCCATTCTAATATCTGAAATGTAACCAGGAACCAAGAAGTGAATGAAAACCAGTTTGAAGTGGATTGTCAGTGTCAGCTCTATTTCCTGTTGGTTTAAATGTTTCTTGAGATTTTTTTTCTGATTTTCTGCTCTCCACTTTAAATCATGTTGCTTTTCACCTGACCACACTGCCAAATAAAGTTCATAAATGTAAAATATATGGACTCTGTTCTGTTTGTGTGTTTGCTAATATTCATATCATGCATGTATGTGTGTTTTTGTGGTAACACTTCACCTGAAGTCTCCCTACTCAGCAGCCATCATTATATTTATAGACAGACAGAGATAGATTGATAGACAGATAGATAGATATCTCACTGTCTAAAATGCTGATATTTACAGAGGTGTACAAAAAATGTTTAGTATTTACAATAAAGTGCAAATTTGTGTTATTTACAAGAAAAATGGCATATTATAAGGACACATTTGTATTTGAGTTTGTGAGAACTCTCATTTTCACCACTTGTCCCTTGACACTTCTATTCTACACATTACAGAATACTGTTTTCCTTATGTGTATTTTTGCTTTAATTTCAGCATGCTAGTGTAGCATCACATCACATCCTACACTCAGCTAGTTTGTGTTGATATTTTGCTAAAGTTTGCATCCATCATGTGGGGATTAAAGCAAAACAAACAGCTTTGATCGGTTTCAGTTATTCTATATGAAGTTACAGGTAAAATGTGCTTTCATTGTTTGCGCCTTTGTTCAAACTTACCTTTCTTTGTTTTTGTTTTGTTTTTTTTCTGACTCATCATGCAGGAGTGTTTGGGAGGAGGTCATCCAGCACTTTCAGGATTTATGGTGTTGTTAAGGTCAGAGTGACATCACTGGGCCAGACCAAATGGAGGATTTTCTTTTGTTTTGTGTTTTTTTTTTTCCTTTTTGATGAATGTGTCTTATGTATGAAAACACACCATTCAGTTGCAACATAAAATATTACTATCAAAGGGGGACATTTAGGAATGCCAACAGCTTTTTAATGTGTGCAGTGATGGTTTTTGCAGTATCCTTTGCATGCAGGTTGTAGAGAAGGTCACCATGCTGTATGAAGTGATGAAGGTGTGAACTGAGCACATTCACATTTTGCTCCTCTGAGAAAGGGTTGAGTCTGTGCTGCAAAAAAAGTGCCTTTTTTTGAGTAACTGTGGATTAATTTTGAAATCATTCTTCAGTGTAAATAATTTTTTGTGCTGTTTAGTCACTTTGAGTCTGACATGAATGGAGAAGTGCTGTAAAATAGTATCTTCTCCTCTTTTGCACACAAGAAGTCTGATGAGTCTGTCTGCCTACCACCTTCCTTGATGTTTTTGTCAGACTACTCCACAGTGTGGTGGCACAGGATCATACAGTTCACTTCCTTTAAAAGAGCGAGTGTGGAGGTCGTCAGAATGTTCCAAATACACTGCCTGTCCAAAAAAAAAGTCAGCACCTGTATTTAACTAAGGAGAAGACAGAGTCCAAATGTTTTAAATTGATCAACCTTATTTGGCAGTGTGGTCAGGTGAAAAACAACATCATTTAAATTTGAGAGGAGAAAATTTGGGCATGGATGCGAGGACCCGTCCATCGCTGCTTGCAGCTTTAATTTATTTTCTTTTTCAGTTTTGAACACATTCTCTGTTTTTTGTTGACTTTGATACCGACAATGCCGAGAACTAACATATTGAATGTCAGAGCCCTCTTCTCACCCTCTTCCTATCTGGCATCCAAATACCTTTTTCTCATCTGTCTCCCACCTTTCTCTCTCCCTCTTTCTTCCTCTCTCCCTCTCTCTCTCCCCAGCAGTGCACTGAGTGGAGTGCAGCCAAGGCTTCCTTCACTCAGGTAATCAGCCACTTCGTTGGAGTCTGGACAGCTGGAACTCGTTCCACTAATCACCTGCCTCTGCTACAAAAGACCGGTTCACTCCTCCAGTCTCTGCCAGATTGTTGTACCTGACATACCTGTTAGTCTCACTCTAGCCGCACAGTAGCTCTGCATTCTGTGAAACGTTAATGTATTTTCTCCTTTGCCTTCACCTAGAACCTGGCTGTCCAGACTCCTGCCTGCAGTACTTCGTCTGTTTTCCCTATTGGAACCACCAGACACCACGAATCCCTCCTGGCTTCCCCCCTCCTGGTGCCCCCCGGCCCCGGATACTCCTGCCTCCGATCAGCCCGGTTCGTCCCTCATCCCTGCCTGGATCGTCTGCGTTGCCTTCCCTTCCCCTTCTGCACCATCCCTCCTGGATCCCGTCCACAACCGAGCTCTGCCGCCGCCAGGGATCCTCCTACCACCTGCTGCCACACTCGGCTCCCCTCACGGAACCGACGATGGCCGCCGATCCCCGGCTTCCCCCCTCCAGAACCAGACCAACCCTCCACCGCCTTCTGAATACACCCCGGACTCACTTCCCCCACTAATAACGCATTCAGTCAATAAACCTTCTATCTCCATCTCTGCCTCAGTAGCGTGGTTCCTTTGCTCGAGTCCAGCCTAAATCCGTGACATTGAAACTGTCAACAATTTAGTTCTAATTTTTCTTGTAAACAATAAACAACAACAAATGTAATTTGTATTTGTTTGTTCCTGTCTAATACAGCCACACTTTTTTAAAGACAAAAATATTTCACGATAATATTTGAGATTTTGTGAAGTTTTAAGGGGGTCTGAAAACTTGTTTCCATCACTGTATGTACCCTGTGTACATGCATGATGTAGAATAATTCAAGCCTGATTTCAATTCATGCTGCTGAGACACTTTTAACTTGTCTTAATTAGAAAATGTTAATATTCATTCAAACCAGATGTTTTCATCTGAACAGAAAGAATGTGACACTTGTAGCAAGACTGCAAAGGCCCTGGAATTCCTGAACTGATCAAAACTCAGATAAGCTGTCCCTCTCTCCAGCACTGACCAACACCCATCTCTATAGGAGGATTGAGACATTTGTATTTCTGTAGGTTTTCATTCACAGAAGGATGGAGCTCATGTGAACATTTAAACCCCTGGAATAACTTCTTCTTTTTAAAAGACAATGACTTTCAATTATATGCTATGGATGTTTGTTTAATGAACTTTCATGCTAACATCCCTTTTCAGCTTTAGGAGACCCTCAGCCGGAGATGTCTCTGCATTCCACAGATCAGATAACAAGTCGTAAAACTTTATGGCAGAAGGCTGGAGTCACCCTCTCTCTCTCTTTGACTGAAACAAAGAGACTGGAACTGAACTTAAACAAAAACACTTTCCAAATTAATATTTCTATATGCATTTGGTTTTTCCAGATTTACCACAGTTACTCACAGTGTTTCATCTATGTCATATTTGAAGATCATATTTGCATGTCTGATAGAAGTCGATTTATTAATTTGTGATGTTTAATCATTTCTTCCCCAGGATACTATGATTTTGGAATGAATTCCAGTATTAACCTCTGAATTTCCTCTCTATTTAGGTTGAATGATGACCATTGTATTTACCTGTTACCAAATCTATGACTTGTTGTTATATTTTCACTGTGATACATATTTTTAATGTCATAAACATAAACATATAGTTATGAATGAAATGATTCACATCATATGAACATATGTATTAATCTACACATTTCACTTTCACACAACTGAATATGGTGGGATAGACAGATCGTGTTTTGCGCGTTTAATATCATATTTTAATCCATTCTGGATTCCTCTTTCTTCTCTACTCTGTGAGAACAAAGAGATTCCAAATTCCACCAGACTCGCACCTAAAAGTTCTCTCTCTCCGCCCAGGTCCTCCCCTTAGCTGGACCCACAGATAAAGTCAGCCGTAGCCCACATCATCTCTTCTCTCTTCTCTCTTAGCCTCTTACCACTCTTACTTCTTACCCCTCTCTTCCTGAGAGGCCAACCAAAGTCTCTCTCATTATTTTCTTACCTAAAGCGCGTTTTTTCTATCTTTGAAATTCCCTCACCATCTAAGTTTGTTAACTATTTATCTCTTAATATTTTTGTAACTTAAGGAGACATTTTGCTCAATTTTGCTCAACGTTAAGCCGAATTTTATTCGTTTTAATCTGAAGAACCGATTCAGAACCAGCATTTATTTTTCTTAATTTTGACCGTTTTTCATCAACACCCATTTTCTTGGCTAAAGCCTGAGAACCATCATTTTTAAACACTCAGCTGAGAACTACGGAGACCTGTTGGACCAGGTCTTTGCATAGAACCGATCAACCCGCGGCAGGACATCTAGGCCACCACAACGACGACGCACCGCTCCGAACCCGCAGGTCCAGACCGTGTGCAGAATCTGAAGGCCTCGCAAGTCCCAGCCCCATGACGGTTCACTTCAATAACTCCAGCTGAGTTTGCTCTGATTCCATTCTATGGGTGATGTACTAACAGCTTGGTCAATTAATTAATTTAATCAATTTATTCTCTTACAAATCATTAGAATTCTTAATCCAAATTACCGATTACCTCGTCAGGTTAGCTCTGGCTAATCCTCACCATATTTCCTTCTCTCTCACACCTACTTCCACATCTCTCACACATGCACACACCACACACACACTCCCACATTCCACACACGCACGCACACACGTAGTCCTGCATGCACACACACACCATATCTACATTGTATATAGTTCACTTGTCATTATTTTCATAGAATAGTTAATAAATACCTCATTATAGACCAAATTACAGTCTTGTGTTTCTTTGTGTAGAATGTGGTCAATTTAAACGAGGATTCAAGACTTTTTGATATGAGATTGATCAAAATTTTTATGAATATTAATTTTTTTTATTAATATTAAATTTTTTCCCTAGAGATCTAGGGTGGTGCCCCAATTATTAATAACGAGAGCAATAAATCATAACGTAGTACCGCTACACACTCACTAAATGGTGCCTTGTAGAAACACTACAGTCCAAACAGATTTCTGTGTCAAATTTGAATATTACTCTTGGCGCAATCAGAAAAAAAATGCATCTTCCACTGTTGTTCAGTCTCCACCCATCAGGACTGGCACATTGGTAAACAGATGCAACAGCAGAGAAATATCTGGCATTGTTATTACAGGTCAAACGACTTAGTGGTTCAGGTAAGTTCCAGGCAACACCCAATGAAGTTTGCATTTCTGCCTGCCACCTCTTGTTTGAGGAAATTGATCACTTTTCTGGCTTTTGCTACTAACATGTGATGTTTGAGAAATGTTTGGTGTCTAATACATGATGGATCAAATACATTATTCCACAGTTCAGATGAGTGTTACAGTACAAGTTGCTATGTCAGTGATTTAGTGTTGGATTCATTTTCAGAATCTATCTAATCCTCGCTTGTGTTGTTTCTACTCTCAGATGTACGTCACTTTGGATAAAAGTGTCTGCTACATGAATGAGGAGAATTGCAGAAAATGTAGTTGGATTTTTAATAAAGATAAATGGATGCATTGAGGTTAGAGTGTCAAAACAAAATCATCCTGATGTTCAAAGGACCTTCTGAAACATGGCTTCTTTTTTTTTTCTTTCTCACACACATATTGATGGACAAACCATGTGTATGTTTGGGTTCACTTTCAAGAGGTGCAGGAGCCATACCATGCTGCAATGCTGCTGGACAGGATGCTCTCGATGGTGCGTCTGTAGAAGGTGGACATGATGGAGGCCGGGGCGCTGGCTCTTCTCAGCTTACGCAGGAAGTAGAAACGTTGTTGTGCCTTCTTGACCAGTGATGTTGTATTTCTGGTCCAGGAGAGATTTTCTGAGATGTAAACACCCAGGAACTTGGTGCTGCTCACCCTCTCCACAGCTGCACCGTTGATGTTGAGAGGAGCATGCTGGGTGTGTCCTTTCCTGAAGTCAACAACGATCTCCTTTGTCTTCTCCACGCTCAGAGAGAGGTTGTTGGTGCTGCACCACCTGGCCAGGTTGCTCACCTCACTCCTGTATTGTGTCTTATCGCTGTTGCTGATGAGACCCACCACATTTGTGTCATCCGCAAACTTCATAAAAATATTGGAGCTGTGCGCTGATGTGCAGTCATGGGTCAGCAGGGTGAAGAGTAAGGGGCTCAGCACACATCCCTGGGGGCCCCCATGTTCAGGATGATGGTGCTCGATGCCTTGCTGCCGACCCGTACTGCCTGTGGTCTCCTTGTCAGGAAGTCCTGTAGCAGTTGCACAGTGAGGTGAGAGTACGAGATGTTGACATGCATAATTTCCGATAAAAAAATGGAAAAAATGAGGTGTTCTAAAGCTCATGACCGGTCGTGTATATATAAAATTCCTGTGCGAAGAGGTGAAACAGCGCTCCACTTTCCCAAGAAGCATCTCCCTTTCTTCTGTAGCAGCCTGTGGGTGTAGTGTGTTGTTTGCACTGAGCTCTTTCTTTTCATCTCTGCCTAATGGTTCGTGTCCACAAGATCTGTCACTTCATCGGTATCTATTAATTGCCTGTGGATGCCCACAGTTATATATTTTATTGAGACAGAAATTCAGAAGACTCTCTCAAAGGAGCTAGGAACTGTAGGATTTAGAATAGAATTGAAGGAGTTAAATAGAATTTTAGGTGTATGGGATTTTTTTGGATTAGTTTCGCATAGTATTAAGCTTCTTAACCCCGCTTTCATACTACCTTAAGCAATCTTGTTAAAAATTTCATATGCAACCTGGAGCTTGTCTTTCTTTTCCCATCAGCCCTCCTACAATCTCTTCTAATGGCACAAGTAGAGTCGTTCAGTCAGTGTACAAGCGGATTAGTCTTGCATCTTTTATTTTTTTCAGGAGCTTTACAGTTGAAAACAATATAGTTTTAAGAAAAGAAAAACAGAGACCGTATCATTTCCATTTTTGCATTTTATTTAGAAGATATCATGGATAACTCTTAGTTTTGATCCACATGTTTTACTGAACTCGAATGGTGCGTGTGGTGTGGTCAAGACAGCATGATTTAAATTTGAAAAGAGAAAATCTAAACAAATTCTCAGCAAAGCAAGGGATACAAAACAGTGATGAAATCTGGTCTTCCATTCCAAACAGATTTTTCTACGGAGCAGCAGTAGTGGTTGTAGTAGTTGCTGTTGTTGTAGTAGTGGGTGCAGCCGTAGTAGTTGTAAAAAGATTGAGGACAGCCTGCAGCAGTTGTAGGAACTGTGCTGTAGTAAGTCCCGTTGTGGTAGAGGCAGCCTTCAAGGAAAACAGAAACATTTGTTGTAATATTACTGTCTCAGAATTTTTACAGATTTTTTTTTTTTGTACAGACGTTCATGTGTGGTTTGATTCTAGAGGACAGAGAAAGAATTCACCTCATTAGACTCTGATGACTCTGAACGGGCAACTCGTTTGTGCCCCTCATCCACCTGTAGAAAATCCGCAAGTTACAAGATAAATATTACCTACATTCTACTTTATCACAATGACAATATACTGTACATATTTTATATATTATCATGAGTATAATAAAGCCACACTCACAGGATTGGCCAGAACGAGGCTCAGGAGGCATCCAAGAACAAGTGCTACCTTCAGCATGGTTTCAGTGATCACACCTGTGAAAACAAAAATAAGAATGAAAATCTTCTCAAATGAACTGTTTGGTCTAAGTAAAAACTAATTAAATAAAGATTCTACCATGCTCCTTCAGAAAACACCGCAACAAATAACATTTCATGTAATTACTGTCAGGTCTTAGCTTCAGCAGACTGTCTCACAGATGATCAGGGAGGTTGTTGTGGTGTTGCTCTGAGCGTGGAGCTTTTCTTATATACACTTTCAGGAGCAGCATTGTTGGGAAACTGCAGCTCTTAGGAAATCTTCCACCTCCACATTTCAAAATGTGTGCCTAGTTGTTACAGACAGAAACACACCTTGGTCCTGTTTCATTGAAACAGATTAAAACAATAATCCAGGCTTATTTTGTCTCACTAGTTTCAGTGATGTTCTGTTTCAGCATTGTGGCTTATTATAGGATTCCCTGCTCAGTAACCAACTGATTCAGCTGAACTTGCCCCCTCTGGTTTGTGAAATGTAAAGCTTAGTGTCTGTGTGTTTCCATAGAATTTCTAACACTTAAGCAATCTTGTTAAAATTTCATATGCGACCTGGAGCTTGTCTTTTTTTCCCCATCAGCTCTCCTACAATCTCTTCTAATGGCACAAGTGGAGTTGTTCAGTCAGAGTGTACAAGCGGATTAGTCTCTTTAATTTTTTCAGGAGCTTTACAGTTGAGAACATCATAGCAGAATAAAATGACAAAGGCAAGCAGCTCCCCACAGTCAGTGCAGGAGAGAAAATCATATGAAATGGGAGGATTTTGGAGCAGTAACTGAGGTTACTGATCAAACATTGGAGTGGATCAGACAGTTTGGTATCAACTGAATGAATGAGGAAAAGAAACAGTGTCAGAAAACTGCATTCGGCTAAATAAGAACAGAGGCAACGGAGACCGACCCGGAGTGGCTAATCAGGAGGACCGGGACAATGAAAGATGAAAACAGGAAGAGCAAGGATGGTGGGGAGAAGGTAAGAATTAAGAAGAGGAAAGCTCTGGAAACAGATGCAGCCGAATGTGCAGAAATTGGAAACTTTTACACTAAAGCTCGCGGTTTGAAACGACAAATGAGGACAAGGAAACTGATACGGACTTTGTTGAACTTTGCAAACCACCATTCAAGTTAATTGTCAAGTCAATTAATTGTGTATCATTGTGGCGTAAAACATAACGTTATATAATTTAAATAATAGTATGATGCGACCACATAAATGGGGAACTTTGTCCTGTAGCCCCTCAGAGTCAGAAGAAAGATCCAGAACCAAGCAGCAGCCAAGAGCCACAACTCCAGAGTGGGAGGTAGGATTGTTCATTGAGTGAATATTATTAGAATGAATATAATGAAGAGTCTGGTGTAGATCTAGCCTAGCCGCGCTAGACAACCCATGGCAACGAATTTAATTCTCTGCCAGGGTGGGTCTAGTTACCTTCGGTAAGCCTCGAGGTTGGATGCTCCTAAAACTGGCCGACGAATCACCATGAAGTGTAGAGTCAGAAAGCGGGCGTAACTAAGTGATGACAGAGGCGCAACGATTCTGACAGAAACAACCGGAAACAACTAGCCTAGCCGCGCTAGACAACCCACGGCAACGAATTTAATTCTCTGCCAGGGTCGACAACAAAAACGACAACAGTGGGTCTGAGGACGCTGCCGAGCCTCAGCCGTCTGTCTGTGGGTGTTTAAGTGCTGAGAGGTTTGTGGATGCATTTGTTTTTTTAAAATTGTATTAAAACAGGTTTGTGGATGCATGTGAACATGTTTGTGTTGAAACAGCAGCTTTTGACTCAGTAACGCCGGTAAAAACCAAGAGCTCCTTTATTTGTGACTTCCACTTAAAAAATTGATGAAAATAAGTTTGCCAGGGTTCTGACTGATAACAGATTATTAAATAATACTTTAGATGTCCCTTTAAACAATCCTTTTAGGTCTACATTTAAGGTGGAATACTCCTTTACACCAAGATTTTTTGGTCTAAATTGAATGATTTTAGGTGGAATATTCCTTTGAACGAACTTTTTAAGGATGTTAGGTGGAAGATACCATCAGACCAACTTCCAAGATCTACAGTAGTGAATTTTAGTTGGAATATAGCATTAAACTCACCTTTTAGGTCCACATTGGAGGACTTTAGATGGAATTCTGTTTTAGACTTACGAACAATGCTGACTTTATCAGTGAGGGCCTCAGAGCGGACTGAACATCAGAGCTCAGAGAAGGTCAATAATTGGACCTCACTTAAGGAAGTTCATTTAGGATTTTGTTCTGTGTTAAACTTCTGTTATACATTGTTTAATGTTCACTGTTGTTTCTGTAGCAAAAGGGTTAAATGTGAAAGGGAGGAGAGGAGAGGACACGAGACCGAAAGAATAGAGAAAAATGACATCACCCAAAAACTGCATTAAAGTAGCCTCATATAACGTAAATGGTGTATTCAACCCAACCAAAAGGAGTAAGATAATAAGTAAGATGAAAATAGAAGGTGTCGGGGTGATAATGTTACAGAAGACCCACCTAACAGAAAATGAACATGCAAAGCTTAAGAGGAATGGTTACAACCAAATATTCTCAGCCTCCTACAAATCAGTACACCGGAGAGGGGTGGATATTTTAATTTTGGGGAGGATTTCATTTTAAAAAATTTCTGTGACAGGGGACAAAGTGGGAAGATATATCATGGTTAAGGGGAAACTAGAGGGAGAGGTGGTAACTTTTCTTAATATTTATGCACCACCAGGCTCTGATTGGAGATTTTATAGCCAGATGTTCGATCTGATGACCTCAGAGGCAGAGGGAGTTTTGATAACTGGAGGCGATCTGAACCAAAGACTGAACTCACAGCTAAACTCCTCAGGAGGTGGAATACAAAAAAAGTGCAATAAGTAAAAAAATTAAGGGTCTGATGTCTGATTTGGGAATTGTAGATGTATGGAGAAATCTGAATCCCACAAGTAAGGATTACACTTATTACTCCTCACCACACAACATATACTCAAGGATTGATTATATCTTGATGAATAATAAAGATATGCATAGGGTAGAAAAATGTGATATAGGAGTAATGGACCACAGCCCTCTGTATTTAACACTACGTCTGGCGAGTGAGAAAAAAGTGACAGTCTGGAGATTAAATTCAAATATCTTAAAAGGACGCACAAAGGAAGAAATAGTGAAGGAACTTCAGATACACATAGAGGATAATGATAATGGTGAGGTGTCTCCGTCTGTGCAGTGGGATGCGTGTAAGGCTGTGATGAGAGGGAAGATAGCCAAAACAGCATATTTAAAAAAGGCAAGACAGTTAAAACTTGACACACTTTTATCAGACCTAAAAAAGCTAGAAAGTGAGCATAAGGACAAATCAGGAAATTAAAAAAAGCGAGCAGAGATAAAAGAGATTTATGCACAGGAGATTTGATCAAGGACCTTTTCTCGTTTCTGTCTCTTTGTAATTTTAATTTTCGTTATTGTCAATATAAAATGAAAATCAAAGCATTTTTAAAATTTCGTATATACATTTTTAATCATGAAAAGGAAAAACGCCTTGTATTTCTATTTCAGTTTTTGTATTTTAAAACGAAAATCGAATAACCACTTGTTTTTTGTTTTTCAATACCTGCTTTAGAACGGAAAATCCAATTACACGGACCGAACTGTTTCCTTGCAGAGGAAAAAGAGATGATAGTGTTATTAGAAAGTGCAACACCTTTTATTTATTTTTATTTTTTAAATTTAATATTTTTATTTCTTCGTTTATTTCACTTTTAAGGTTTTGAATATCCTTGAACACTTACTTGAACTTACTTATAGATTCTGATATTGTTGTAAAGAATAATGTTGGAGATGTGCACTCATGTTGAAATATATCCACATTGTGAAGCGACCTTTACTTGTACTGAAGTGGAGATATTTTAGAAAAGCACACTGAATTCCACAGACAAGGCTAGAATTACATGATTTTAATAGTAATAGATCGTGATCTAAAGTGGGCCGGTCTGAGGCATGAAAGTCCAGGGCTGAAAATGAGTCCCACTCCGGCCCTGAATGGAGAGAAATTTGACGTTTGTGAACAAAATGTTTTTGACCTTTACAGAAGCGGTTACCATGGGAACCTTTTTTGAATCAGGGAACGAATTCCATCATTTCCAGTTCTAAAATTCAGCACAGCTGGCAAAATCCTAACACACTGTTGTGTTAAAGTCATTTTAAAATAAATCTCCATCCACATTAAACTGCCCAAATCATAGAAAAATAGTTCTTCCTTTTCCCTTTTCAGATAGCAAACTACCAAACTGTATTGTACCGTCACCATCCCAGCAAGCAGAGAATGTTTTCCAATAACATGACCAATGAGTTGTGATAATGTTAAACCATTTTAATCAAATGTTCAAAGAATGTTTAAAGGCTGGTTTTCATTTCAATTCATGTTCTTAGGGGGTTAAAAGGTAACTAAGGCATAATGTTTTATTTGGAACTTTCAGAGAATGTTTTGAGGACGCAGTCAGATTGTTTTACATGATAGCAAAAGAAGATGATCGCTGGTGGATATGTAAAAATTCACAGAGAAAAAACATGGACTCAAGCTATTATTATGTTTATTTGGTAAATATCACAGAGAATAATGAATTTTGATAGACATGTTGTACTAAACTTGAATGACGAGTGGTTAAAACATTAAACTGAGAAAATCTCAGCAGATTATCAGCAAAAACATACTGACACAAGACAGCACTGAGAGCAAGTTTTCCATTCCAGACCGGTTTCCCTATTTACCGGCAGCTGGTGTGGTAGCGGGGGCTGCAGTCGTTGCAGCTGTTGTTGTAGTTGCAGCTGTTGTTGTGGTCGTAGTTGCAGTTGTAGTAGTCGCCAGTTGTGAGATGATGGCAGCAAGTAGCTGGACAAGCTGTTCCTGAGACAGCGTAGTGCTGGTCGTAGTGGTACTGGTAGTCTTTGAGGAAGATGGAAACATTTGTCAAACACACAGCAGAGGATTCTCTCAGAAATTTTACAGTAACAGATGTTCATGTGTGGTCTGAATCTAGACAACGAAGAAGGAACTCACCTCATCAGAATCAGAATTAGAATCAGAACCAGAGTCTGAACGGGCAAATCGTTTGTGCCCCCCGTCCACCTGCAGGAAATACACAAGTTACATGTTGGATATTACCTGCATTCTACTTTATTACAGTAATTATAATGGTAACTACAAATATAATCACTGACAATGATATTGAGTCACACTTACAGGATTGGCCAGAGCGAGGCTCAGGAGGCATCCAAGCACAAATACTATCTTCAGCATGATTTCAGTGATCACAACTTTTGAAAGCAAAAAAAAAAATTACAAAGACTTGATCAAATTAACTGATTGGTCAAAGTAAAAACTTACAAAAAGAAGAGATTTGTATAGTTACCGTCAGGTCTTAGCTTCAGCAGACTGTCTCAGATGATCAGGGAGGTTGTTGTGGTGTTGCTCTGAACGTGGAGCTTTTCTTATATACACTTTCAGGAGCAACATTGTCGGAAAAACTGTAATTATTTAGGAATTTCCCACCAACCACGTTTCAAGGTGTGTCTATTGATGAACCGGATTAATGTGTTCCCCCCTCATGTAACACCCTGCATCAGAAAATCACATAATTACGTTTTCAAGTTTTATTTCGTCAAATTTTCATCACATTTGTCATTGTGTACTGTTGCTCAGAAAAGGGATCAAAATGGATTCTTTTGCATTAGCAAACAAAGTGTTTCGGATATCCTGGTGAGACCATAATTAGGGATGACTACGCTGTGTTGTTTTGCGAAATCTGTGCTGTCTCAATACTAGATGTCTGAGGTGTCAACACATAGTGGGCATGCACATAATTGCACAACGAGTGCGGCAAGTGCTACACTCGGTACGGCTAGACAAACCAAAAATTACAGACACTCTGACTTTTGTTTGATCTTTTAAACTGGTCATTTAGAATTTTGCTTTGCCTTTATGTCTTTCTGTTGCATTTCATGTCAAGACGGAAAGCTTCCATCTTCAGGTAGACCCATGGATGCAGACCCTGCAGAATAGACTTAGTAGACATTCCCATAAAGCATTGCTTCTTCGCTCTGCATATTGTTTTCTTTTTTTGCTTTATTCATTTTCGTTTCCATGGCAACAGCTGATGAAACAAGCCCTAGAAGATGGCGATGAAGAGTTATTTGGAGACTGGTCAGAAGGAAACTCCTGACATCCAGAATGTGGTGTTTAAATTCTTGTGGTCGAATTGTGATGGTATTTACAAATTATTTGGGATTCCTCTATCTTTTCTTGATTTGAGTAGCTACAACAGATAAATCCTTGGCTGCCAAACAGACCCACTAGAAGAGTTAGAAACAGAAATCCACTTTGACTTACATAACCGTTCAACAGTTTTGGGTTACTTGAAAATGTTCTGATTTTTGAAAGAAAAGCAGTTTTGTTCAATGAAGATGGCATTAAATGAATTAGAAATACAGTCTAGACATTGTTAATGTGGTAAATTGCTATTCTCGCTGGAAACGGTTGATTTCTATTTCAGAATATCTGCATCGAGGTACAGAGGAACATTTCCAGCAACCATCACTCCTGTGTTCTGATGCTATATTGTGTTAACTAAAAAGGTTAATGGTTAGAGAACCCTTATGCAATTATGCTAGCACATGAATAAAAGTGTGAGTTTTCATGGAAAACATGAAATTGCCTGGGTGACTAAACTTTTGAATGGTAGTTCAATGATAGTGTATGATAGGGATGGATGGGAATGACTCCCAATGAGTCCTATTGAGGAAATAGTTGAAAAAAAATCTTGTTCATTGTCTTTAATAGAGCTTCATCAATAACATCCTTTTTTTAATTGATTGAAAAATATGTCACTGTTTTGTGTCCACACAGCGTTGTCCCAGTGAGGTCAACCGGCCTCTCCCATGTCTTTGTTTTTGCTTTGAATTTTGTTAGATAACTCGTGATGTTTACATAACAAGTGGTTTCTGAATTGCTTTGGTTAGTAATGAAGGTCATTTCTTTGCAGATGGCCTTTATTCATCCAGAAAGAGAAAGATGACGAGTCATAACCTACATACAGTTTAATGCACCATCTCACGCAAATTAAAATGAAACAAATAAACATCAAAATGGGCTTTTTGACTTAGCTTAGTGCACTTAACAGTTAACAGTGTGCTTTACAAGGACCATTAAACTGATTTCAGACATCTAGAGATGACAAGATATCATGATGCTAAAGAAAGAAAATTACAGGCAATGAGGTGTAAGAAGAATAATGATTAACACATTATATGTGGCATCTTATCAAACCCAGAATATCACCAAAAAAAACCTTTGAAGGAGGTCAAGATATGACTTTTATTAGGTAATTATTCAGTTTATGCCACAACACCACAGTTGTGAAACTCCATTAGGGAGAGTCCATTTCTTATGCCAAAGAAAGATGCAATGCAAACAATTTTATAGAAGATGAAGAAGAAGAAACACTTTTTGAATTGAATACCAGTATCTAATGTCTTATACAGCCTGGTGGAAGAGGATCTCACCAATTTATTCAAATCTTCTGGTGTCTACTCTGGGTTATTTATGTTTTATTTACAGGGTTTGTGGGGAATTCTGCTTGGTTTGCTCTTTGGTATAGACACTGTAATTTTTGCATCTCTTCATTTCAATTTCCAACACCCCAGATGCTCTTATTTCCTTGCTTAATGCAGAAGCAGAATGTAGGTAATTTCTGTTTACTGCACGTATACGGTTTTTTTTTTACTGTCTCCATAACGGTAATCATGATTTCTCTCTTCTTTTTTCTTCTCCATGAATGAGTCTTCATGGTGAAATGGGCTCTGAAACCTGTAAGTATACATAATTTGTTTACTTTTTGTGTAATATTTATCATTTAAATGTATAATTCCTGGTTTCCTCCAGAGTCTAGACTCAAGACTTTCTGTTGGATCGTTGTTATTCAGCCGGATATTTTGTCAGGTTTGCTGGTTTTTCCCTTGTATTCAAACAGGTTTTAGGTGGAATCTTCAATCTTTAAATCATTTTTCACACATTTATTCATATGCTGACAGATGATCTTAATTTCAAGATAAAGGTCAATGTGAATGTCAGACAAGAAGACGATCCAAAAGCAGCTGTCTGATAAAGATAAAGAATCTAATACACTTGCACTTATTGAATTGGCCTAACTGTTGTTTCTTGTTTCGCACTTTTTTCTTCAACTTTGTGAAAGTCTTAAGTAGCATAAATATTCACATTTTCTTTGGCATATTACAAAAAAATCATTCATGTAATTCAGAAATTTCCAGTCAAGCCAATACTTTTGTGTACAACAATAAAAATCCTCACATCATTTAATTTGGCAACATTCTTTATTTAACATGTGAAAAGACAGGAGCAACTTCCAGCATGTGTCAGCGCACCAAACACATGGTAATGAATTTTTGCCAAGTCACTTTGTAGTCATTTCTCAGATGACATCTAAGGCTCAAACAGGAAGGGAAAGCCGGCGTTAGCCTGTAGAAATAATTTAAAAAAAAAGCTGATTATCAATCCAGAATCAAGATAAAATAGATTTTAAGGTTGTAAAAATATAGTGTACCTCATCAATCCCAGGCCCAGATGTGTCGCCACGAGCATCAGGAGGTATTGTAGTAGAATCTTTCTGTGTCCCCTGTGGCCATGTCTGTCATCAATCACAGTTAGACAAACAGTGTTACAAGGACGCTCAGCAATTAAACTGATGACGATTCTCAAGCGGCAAACTGAGGAACTTACTTTTTCTGTCTGTAGGTTCGGCTTGGAACCCTGCTGAAATGAGATGAGACACATGAAAAGTCAATTATAAGACGTTAAAAGTACACATACCGTTTACTCATATTAGCCAAGAGGCAGCAATGCTCGTCAGCATCTGTCATCTCATTTTAGGTTCCCTAAAAACACAAAGCTATTAACAATCCATAAAACAACAAATCTATCAACACACATCTTAAAAGGAAACCAGACCAACTAAATCATCAGTCAGTTACAAACACCATCTACACAAAAGTTATTAGAATTATCCTGAACAAATGAACTTATATCTGTTTTACTGATAAATAAATAAAATCTACATGTTGTCGTTACAAAATATATCTTTAGTTCTTTTAGCAGTCCATAGCTGAGACAGACAGACAGAGAGACAGTGTGGTCTCTAGGGCAGACAGCTGTCGTTGCATCACAGTCACCGCATCCACAGTCATGACTCAGCATCTGCAGCTCTGTTATTATCATTAAGCCTTTGAGTCATCATTGTCTGTATAAGTTGTAAAACCTAAATCAAAGCAAGGCTGATGCTAGACACACTGTGTTTTGATGCTTTTATTCATTTTAGTTATTTCTATGAATATTTCTGTTGTCACTGAAAACACATACAATCAATTAATTCAACAAAATGTCTTTAAAAATCTCTCCTGGTTAGTTCAGATGAGCTCCTCCTTTCTTTACTCGAGGTTATCTGTCATGTCTGACCTGCAGAGGGAGCTGTGGTCTCTGTGTGGTTCTCTCCAGGTTCCGCTGAGCGTTGTTGGGCTGCAGCACTGCAGTATTCCTCTGCTGAGGATAGCCATATGGTGGAACAAAGTAAGGGAAGCCCTGTGATGACAGAAGCAATTCAAATAAGCAGGGAGAACATAAATAAAGAGACTGACATTTGCACACAGATCTGTATGTTTAACTTCATACCTGCTGCCTGTGAATCTGAGGAAATCTGTAAGATGGATACTGGAACTGTGGAAACATCTAAACAGGATTTAGAGCAAATATTAATTCCTGTGTGGAGCCTTGCAGCTGCTCCAATGATAACACAAAGTCATGATGCTATTTATGCGTTCCAAGGCCGCTTTGTTGTACCTGCACGGGGTTTTGGGCCTGCTGAGGGACGTTGGCAGTGTTGGGGTCCTGTGAAGGCCCGAGCTGCTCCTGCTGGCCGTTAGGGACCAGCATAGGTGTTAGCTGGTTGCCCTGGTTGGGAAGCAACAGCTGGGGCCCCTGGGGACCAAAAGGACCTGCAACTTGAGGGTTTAGGTTCACCACCTGCGGGGTGAGCAACACCTCAGGCTGCTGCTGCTGCAGCACATACTGGGGTATTATTGAAGAGCCCTGCAGAAAAAATGAGTAAAACAGATATTATTTAATTCAATTGAATAAGACACAGAGTACTCAGGGTAGTAAACGGCCATGTGGTATTTAGATAAAAGCATCTGATTAGCGGTACAGTTTTTGGAGGCACAGTAGGTACCTGTGTTTGTCCAAGAGCTGCAAGAGTTAATCCATTCAGTCTTAGGATCTGAACACACACAAAGGTTGAATTAGAGGTAGTATTTCCTATCTGACAGAAACTTTGACATGACATCCAACAGATACAGATTCTTAAAGTGCTATTTACCTCATTGCTATTGCTTGCAATGATTCCAATCTGCACCTGTAAAAGAAAGATTAAAAGATGGCGATGAAGCTGTTCTTTAAGATGGTAGAATATGTGCATGTGTTACACAGAAGCATAAGGATGCAACTGACCGGCAGAGCAAAGCTTGTCCTAAATAGACAGATCAACAAAAGGGCAGTTTGCTGCTTCATGATGTCCTGCAGGGTGTAAAAACATGAGACATAAATGCATATATTTTTTAAGTTTTATGTAACCCTACTTTAGAGTGTACCAAGAAATCTATCTTACCGTTTCTCAGGTTCTACTCTCCCTTTCTGTGTCTGTCTCCTCACCTTGTCCAGATCCCTTTTAAATTCTCTGCATGCGAGCTGTTATAGTCCACCACCAGCCCATCCAGACAATATGCGGTCAGTGTGACAGACATTTCTCATGGCATCAGACTCAGACACTTACAACACAGGATAGGTAAGTATGTCATTAGGTGTAAGTCATGTCTCTAAACACCATGACATGGCCTGTTTCAGGTTGTTAGCAAGTCTCTGAAGAATGTCCATTTAAAATACAATGCACATTTTACCTACAGAGATTGCAAAATTACCAGATTTTCACTGTTGTGCTTGCATAGGCCAGAACCAGTTTATATAATTCACTTTTTTAGATGTTGTCTTGGATCGATTTTATGTGTGTGTGTGTTTAAATGTAGCACTTCAGTGTGTAATTATGGACAGAAGAAGAAAAAAAAGAAAAACAGGACTTGGGAGCTTATAGTCAGACATGTGTTCATCATGCTCAGACTGATGTTGGCATCTATTTGGAAAAATCATCACACTAATGGTTGACTTTGTTGGGATTTACACTACTGTTCAAAAGTTTGGGATCACTTAGAAATGTCCTCATTTTTGAAGGAAAAGCAGTTTTTTTCAATGAAGATTACATTAAATTAATCATATATAAAGTCTAGACATTGTTAATGTAGCAAATGACTATTCTACCTGGAAATGCTGATTTTTAATGGAATATCTACATAGGGGTACAGAGGAACATTTGGTACATTGCGTTAGCTAATGGTGCTGAAAGGCTAATTGATGATTAGAAAACCCTTTTCACGGTGAACATTAAATTGCCCGGATGACCCCAACCTTTTGAATGATAGTGTTTGTTAAGGATAGAAAAACAGCAACAGTTTGAATAAGATGGACTGATTTTGCACTTGTTCAGTTATAAAAGTTACTGTTTTTTAAAAAACAGATAATTTTGTGTTTGATGTTGTTTCGTTCTGACTGAAATCACAACTGAGCTTGAACTTGCTCTTGAATGTGGCCAGGAGGTTTTCTTCATAGCAGGAAAAAGTGCAGATCTTATGAACAGTGTGAACAACCTCTGCTCTGTTCAAGTTGTCGTGACAATCATGCAACGTGGACAGTACCAGGATACTGAAACTGAATTTCTGTGTTTTTCCTGTCTTCCATGAAAACAGCCAATACTGTGTCTGACAGATTTTCATGCTTCACCAGCTCAGATCTGAGTGAGTTATGTGTTCCGCGTCCTCCAGCCTGTTTCATGAAACACTGCTTCAGCTTCAGAAAGTGAAACCGAGAGAAGCTCTTTGTAATTCAGGCCTCATTAAGTCTCTTCTGGTGCTATTTTTCACAATAGCACAGCTAGAAAAATTATATGCAACATGCTAGTATAGAAGCTCCTGAGAACCTGTATTTCATTTCTCCCTCATGGTGACATTTTGAGGATAAATGTTTAATAAAGGTGCATGTAGATTATGTTTTTGTAGATGTTTTCTGGCATTTATAACATGGAGGTGCATGCTTTTTGTCTGTTTTTTTGTGCAGTTATATGGCAACCCTTCATTCTGTATATTGAAGTTGTGGTGGGTTTTCTTTGTTGCAATTTATCTTTTAGATGGTAGCAAAGATCCATTATAATAATATATATGTTGGTGTGAAATTATTACAGGACACATTTTCATTTCAAGTAGAATTCCTTCATTAAGAACAAACATGAAAATCGATTAATTGATTTTGTCACCGAAATACTTTTATTGTTGAATCTCAACATAAGTAATACATAAAGTGAGCCAATGTATTCATCCTTCATTTGGTCATAGAGATGTGCAATCACAGAAGTCAAGTTTTACTGTGATATTGAATATTATCAATGTCTTGCATATTTTATTACAAGCTCATGTTAAAGCAACAGTGTCTCTTTAATTATCCTCATAATCGTTGCCACAGGGGGCTTCTGTTGTTGACACAGAAGGGGCAGGAATCTGAGGAAATAATGAGGAAACGGTGAGTGAACAGAGCAAGACAATGTAGATGATGTTTTTGAAACTTTGTTAAAGATGTTGTTTGTGCTTTCACCTGAGTATCCACAGTAGCCTTCAAGGTGTTTTCTGATTTCACATTCTCACGCTGGAGAGTCACAGAGCAACATTTAGTCAATGTAGTCACAATTCATATCACACAAAGTCTATGTAAATAAAAAGTGACTGTTTCTTACCCTGAATCTTCTGAGTGGATCAGCCTGAAGAGGAAGCTGCTGTGGCACAGCACCACCTGGGAACACCTAAAGGTACAACAAGGCAAGTTTATTTGGATTGCACAATTCATAAGGCAATTCAAGGTGCTTTACAGTGGCAAAGAAATGCTTTTAGAAAGAGTATTTAAAGGTAGACATACATTAAAATCACAGAACTAAAACAGAAAAATAGACATTAAATTCATAAAAGTTTAGAAAAAGTCAAGGAAATAGATTGAGTATCCAAGAGTAAGCTGCAGTAAACAATCTGGTTTTCAGGCCTGATTTTAAAAAGCCGACAGTCTGAGCAGACCTCAGGTGTTCAGGAGGTTTGTTCCACAGGTGAGGAGCATAATCACTGAATGCTGTTTCACTAGTCTTGGTTCTGGTTCTGGGAGCACACAGTAAACCTGTCCCTGATGACCTGCAGGCTCTACATGCTTCATATGGAGCTAATAAGTTTGATATATTTTGGTTCAAGACCATTCAGTGCTTTGTGGACCAGGAGTAAGATGTTGAACTCTATCATTTGACTAACATTAAGCCAGTGTAGTGATTTGAGGACCGCCGCTTCATCGATTTCTTATTAAAAATCGAAGACAGCAACACTTAGTAATTCCTGAAATTTCAACAAATGAGAAACAGTGACTGATGTTGCAAAAGGGGTGAGAGTTTACCATCAGAGGCTGCTGAGGAGGATTCACTGGGGCCATTTGAGGAGCTCCCATGAAAGGAAGCTGGTGGTAAATAAGAAAGATCCAAATCAGCACCATCAGTTAAGCAATATTACATGAGTTTTGTGTTGTTAACACACTGACCGTATTGACTGCAGGTATAGGATACACATTGGGCACGGGGGCTGGGACTGCAAACACTGGAACAAACTGTGAGATGAGAAATATCAATATTATTCAGTATTACGACAGAAAGCTCATAATGAGGTTCAGATTTCACTATTAACTATCTCTGTTGACTTTTCAACTATTTGAATACACATCAGTTAGCTTAAAATTGGGCCAAATATGCACCAGATATGCCATGAAGCTATGTCAGTTTTCTAATAACTGACAATATGATGACCTGATTGACTGACCTGAGCGAACTGGGGCTGCCCGATAACACCGGCTCCACCACCAGCTACCACAAGTGGGTTCAGACCTCCAGCCATCATCCCCGGGTTCACTCCATTTACCTGTCCACCGTTCACACCTGGCAACATGCCTCCATTCATGGCCAGAATCAGCCTCTGTATGGAGCAGGAAAAGGAATGTCTTATTGACTACAAGCTGACTTTGATTAATGTGCTTAAGGTGAAAGTCTGATTGTAGCTCACCTTGCCTGCACTGACCTGCAATGTAAAAGATAAAAAGATGTTCAATTGTAGATAGATAGACAGACAGGCAGACAGATACATAGATAGATAGTCCATACTCACATAACAGATGGTTGCTACAAACGTGGCGAGGAGAAGAAACTTCATTTTGCCGCTTTAAACCTGTTAAAACAGAAAGACTTCACAGACCGTATCTCTTGTTGCTTCAAAGCCTATGTGCCCAGGAGGACCACAGTAACTCTCCGTATTTACAGCAGCTTTTATCGGTCCCAGAAAATTGTTAGGAGCCAATTAGAGTGGAGAACACTGACTCGTTCACGCACTATATTTGTCACCTGTGTGTCATAGGAACTTGTGATATATGACACCTTCATTTCCTACAATATGAGATGTAAAGAAATGTAATTCGCTGAGCTTTCTGGTTTCAAAGACTCTTGACCCCGTTCAACCTCTGACATTGTTCTCCACACAGCTGAGCGACCGCAAAAAATAACAGAATGATTCAGTGTCTTGTTGGGGTCTCTGGAGGTTTCTGGACGCTACTGACTTAAAACCAGAAAGAGTCATTTAAGAGTTGAGGGTTGTGGTCATGGGAGGCAAACAAGTGACATCACTCTCAAGTGCTTTTATGGATCAAATCATGAAAAACGTGTGCGTCCTTGAAACATTTAAGTAGTGAGAAACTTCAGCCAAGCTAATATTTAATGAAATCTTGTCATCTCTATAAATGGTCTGTATTTATATAGTGCTTTACTATACCTGCAAGGTACCCAGAGTGCTTTACATGTTACGTCACATTCACACACAGATGGCAGAAGCTGCCATGCAAGGCCCTAACCATGACCCACCAGGAGGAATTAGGGGTTAGGTGTCTTGCTCAGGGACACCTCGGCATAAGCACAATGGGCCGAGGATCGAACCGGCAACACACCGGTTGCAAGACGGCCACTCTACCCACCGAGCCATGCCGCTCTAGAGTGCAGATTTATAATTCAGCAATACAAACTTAAAACGCTTGCCTCAGGCATGACTGAAGGCCAAACCATAATTTGTGATGTGCTTATAATTGTCTCAATTTAAATTTCTCTTACCATTTTGCCATCTCAGCCCTAAAGAACATGCTGCAGCTCTCACATCTTTTAATTTGTAAAATCCTCAAATGCTCCTGATAGACAGCAACAGATTCAGAGTGTCATGTAACCTCAGCACATTTTCTCAGCATGCTTGGACACATTACATCCATTCCCTGTGTGGTTGGCTGGTTATTTGGTCACATACTGAGGCTGTCTGGGAATGGTTTTTCTGCTGCTGACAGGGCAGCCCACAGCAGACCAGGTAAACACCCTGCTCCTAGTCTGGTCTGGAGCTTTGTACTAATTACATACTGTCATGCAGTTCCAATTAAGAAACATTTTCTTCCTGTTTGCAGTTTTATGTTGTGACAAATGGTATTTCCTCGTGCAAATATCATTTTGAGGTTAGATTTATTTTTTTTCTCGTAGCATTGCAGATTTTATTCAACAGGAATCAGTTACGCAAAGAATTCGGCACATGATGGGAATGACGGGTTCAGGATGTTTCTCAGATTTAGAAACACAAATCACCATGTTGCAATAAGATGCAAACAGTGTACTCTAAATAGAAGCTTGCGTATATTTTGACCAGTCCCTTCCATGGAAATAACAGCCATCAGAGGAGCCACACCCATGATGATGGTTGATTTTATTCAGTGTTTTGGTCAAGCACACTTTTGGACTACGGATGATTACGTAGCAAAATAAAAGAAGCAACAAGAGCTCAGAAGTTCAAATTTCAATCATTTATTGGCTTTCACTTGTGATGACAGTGATTTATAGAACTGAAGCATTAACAGCTTTGGGTACATAATCAAAATACAGGAATGAATGGTGAGACTTTAGTGACAGCTGTGTGGTCTCATTTCTCTGGCTTCTCCTCCTTCTCCATCCCAGAGCATTCTTCCTCCTCTTCTTCATCCATCACCTTCACCACCGGAGGCTGTGTCCTCCTGAGGCGAGCTGCAACTGACCGCTGAAACCTCACTCTGCCAGCTGGCTTTCCACCACCACCAGCACCACCCAGCTGCTGCTGGTTATTCAACCCGGCCATGGAGATCAGCTGGGCTTGGCCTGGCATCAACACGGCATGCTGAGGGTCTCCTCCAGCATTTCTCTGTGGCAGCACTGCAAACACTGTGACCGGCCCACCCCTGGCTTGCTGAGCCACCTGCCCCTGTAGATTCAGGTTAGCTCCGCCTGCCTGCCCCACAGGAATCGCCCCACCTTGCTGGAGGGCTACAATGGGGATTAGCGGCTGTAGAGGAGCCTGGCCTCCAAGGTTCCCGACTGGCTGGAGAAAGTACGCCCCACCGAGTTGGACTAAGTGCGCCAAAATGGGTTCAGCGTTCAGCGGAGCCCCATTCTGAGCCCCAGCATTGGCGTTGTTGGCAGCTGCTGCTCCGCCATTGTTATTCGCTCTCCCCTTGGCAAGGGCCTCAGCACTCCCTGAAGACACACCACCCTCCACCGCAAGAGCCAGGGTCTGAAAGATAACCCACAGTATGCAGAACATGTTTGTGTCTCAATGGAAGCAGACGGTCGACAAGCGAAGAGCTGCTTCTTTCTTTACTTATATAGAGAGCGTCGGGTTCAGTGATCACCCAGGAAGGTCCAATCAGAGTCCGATGCTTTATCTCAAAACAACGACTTACTGTAATCATCGTGACCAAGCTGAAGGCTATTTTTTGCTTTGTTGCCTTACAGAGGGCCATTATTCAGGATTAAGTGGCAAACCAAACCCAGGTATCAGTGACTTGCATTTTAAAGCTATTGTTGCAGAGGACATCCATTCATGTCACAGAGACACACAGAAACTGATCAGTGAATAAAACATGATGTTGTATATCATAAAGAAGGGCTTCCCAGGGTCTTTGGGGTTCACTGGGATCAACCAATATGATGCTAATTCTTTACTTCAGGAAAACAAGAAATGGCACTGAAATGTCCTGTCTTTTTTTTTACTGTCCATAAAACTTTAATTAGAACTATATATAAGATCAGAAGACAAACATTTACAGCATTTGTTTCTCAGTTAAGCAACACAGTTACTGATTTACATTTACTAGTATAACACAAGGATTTGAAACGGTCTACTAAACCTTTATAATTTAAAGAGTAATTCTGTACTAAATCACTCTAACAGACAAACCACAGTTTTTTTTTAAAGCACGGCATGCTGCCTTTTCTATTAATATGCTGTTGTAAACTTTCCCCCCAGGTTGGAATGCATCAGAAAGCAGATTCTGGATAAAACTGGCTAAACATACTTATATCCTAAAAAAGAAACACTTCTAGCAGCTTAGTCTAAATTACCGATGAACCACTTAAATGTCCAAGCTTAGCCTGACACAAAATAACAGCCGTGATTACCAACATCTGTTCTTTACAGCAGGAGGTAAAAGGGGTTCCTTTGCCAGGGTGTATTTTAACATTTTGACCTGAAAAAATATAAAAATAAAAAGAGCCAATTGGTACATGGAGGCTTCAGTTTCAAGCTGGAATGCTGGAGCAGCTTCCACGAGCTCGTATGGTTGACATGGTGCAAAACAAAGCTCAGAAAAGCAGGTTGACATCCATATCCTCTGTGGAGAAAAAGATTAAAGAGAATATAAGGGGACATCATCACTAAAATTTTTACACATGTTGCACGTGTTTTCAGTAATGAAGAAAAAGCTTTTTTTCTTTTATCTATTTCGTTAAAGGGAAAACAGTTAACAAAAATAATTAGAGCTGCTTGTGAAATATATTCAAACATATTTTTACAGCAACATTTACAGCTCGTAATCTCTCTAAATATAACATTTCACATAGTAGAACAGTTTCTTGCTAATATGAGGGCTTTGTTGTTACATTTCAGAGCTAAAGTGTATGATTTAATTAAAGGCATGATGGTGTTCTCACCATTATTGATACCAAAGCAAGTGGTCCACTCTTTAAAGGAAACCTGCTTGTCTTTGTCGGCGTCACACTCCTGGAAGAAGCGAGAGGTGCAGTGCTCCATCGGCACCAGAGGAACCCTGAGTGGGGCCAACTCTGAGTGGGACAAGAATCTGCACAGAATAAGCAGAGATTAGATTTGGATCATCATGACTGAGTAGAGGGCGACACTGGACCAGAATTAGTTTTTATACATTTGATTAGATGTGACACAGAATGCTTCCAAGTTCAGGAATATGAAGTTTTACCTTGATCACTAGTAGCAGTACAGCCTATCCACGAGTGTTAGAGGTAATATAAGTGGGTCATTTAGTAGTCTATTATTTTACTACAATCTCTGCTACCCATGCAATATATGTAAACTCCCACATGTGCAATAAAAAAGGCAATAGACTGTAATTCATGATGTGGTTTTCTAATAGGGGGCTGATCCAGATAACAGCTAAAAAGTCATCAGAATCCAGAGTACTGGTGTCTAAAACCCATATTGCTACAAAACCCAGTGCACCAAATTAGATCTTAGTCTCAGTAAACACAGACAGCTGGAAGCTAACTTTGCTGTGATTGCTTTGAATTTATTAGCAACCCCTGCAAAAAAAAAAAAAAAAAAAAAACATAAATTAAGGTGAAACAGTTGAAATGTACCTGTCAGATGGATGCTGGTCCAACTGGGCAAACTGCCAGTGTACTGGGTAGATGTACATGTTGTAGTTTTTCTCAAAGTCCTGTGCGAGAAGCTCAACAGAGTGATCACCAGCGTGAAGGCGCCTCTCGCTCTCAAAGATTTTCTTTACCTAAAGGGGACAAAAGACCACAGTTTGATGCACTGGCACTGACAACATACTGTTCTTTATCACAGGCGTGTCTATTCGCCTATCTGTCAAACTCACTTAAATGATAACAAACAACAAACATAGCTTAAAGCTAACTCTGGTACAATGCATCAAATGGAAACATTTATGTTTAATATTGTACATGGTCCCTTCTTAAATAAACTCATAATAATAATAATAATAATAACTATTTGTTTTAAGTAATGCAGGAAATTTAACGTGGAGCAAACATATTTTTAAGATTTATGAAGGCATAATTTCTACCCATATTTACTCCTCCAAGAAATGTGGCGGAGTTATGAGACGATTATCGTTGGTTTGTCTGTATGTTTGTTCGTCTGTTAGCAGCATTACTCAAAAACAGAGTGAGAGATTTGAATTAAATTTTCAGGGAAGGTCAGAAATGACACAAGGACCAAGTGATTACATTTTGGCAGTGATCCACAGATTTGTTAACAATTTCTGTATCACTGCAAGATAGTAGCATGGTGTCACTGTAACCATGACAACAAGTAAACGCTACATCAGCTGCCTGCTGATGATCACATGATTGCACTCCTACTACTTAGTGGAATTTTTCCATCGGAAATGATACAAGGAACAACTGATTAAATTGTAGAGGTGTTTCTGAGTCTCATCAATTCTTCCCGCCCACTACATATTTAGGTCACGCGATTCCATACATAACATACACATGTGCTCAGCACAAGGGCATTTTGTTTGTGGGTACATCTATATTAAATGGTTGCATTATATCTTGCTGTGACTTCTGATCATCAATAACTAATAAACAAATTCTGCATTTATTTTTTAAAAACACTGCATTTCTGACAATGCCATATGATGGAATGAACAGCCTTGGCAGAGTGCTGTGCTCTCTGAGTGCTTTTCTAGCTTATTATGCACTCATATGGACACATTTGATACAGTATATGTACACAATTTTTTTTTTTTAAAGTGGCTTTGGTTGATGCATTTCTCTTACACAGCAGGTTTGAAACATAGAATAGTAATCTCTCTAAAAGTGTGCTACATGCAGAACAAAATGACAACAAGGTTAACTCTCCAACAGCTTCTTCCTAAATGTGGTTAGTTCAGTTGGACACAGATGCCTGAGGAGCTTTGCTTTGTATCAATTGGTAGATTTCTATATATTTTCTTCTTAATTTCAGAGGTGTATCTTACTCTAAAGCGCTGTTTAGGAGTGAGGAAGCCATGGGATACGGAGTCATGCTCATACAGCTGCAGCAGCACATTTTTCAGCCAATCCCTCATACGCAGAGGAAACTGGATCAGCTCAGTGTCCACACATGCAGGTATCACTGACAAAGAAGAAGAAAAAGAAGGGTCAAACACCTGTTTTTTTCCCCCTCCAACCTATAAAAGCTTAACCTATACAGTCTAAATTCTTACATTTGCATGCCCCAGTGTAGTCCAGATGCAGTCTGTGTCCTCTCTTAGTGCCCTCCAGATTGCATTTAGTGGCAAAAAGTTCACATGAGGTGTCATATGTTTTGTTGTCTGTCCCACAAACCTTATTAGAAACAAAAACGTTGAAACATTAATGCAAACAGAAGCTACATTTTCCAGTCTAGCGATGAAAAAAATTGCGTGGACTCACATGATCAAATTCATTCATGCTGGGAGGACACTGTGACGGCTCTTGACACACACAACCTGGCTTATTGTCTGCATCAAGTTTACACGTTTTCCCACGTTTGCAGCGGAAACTGTCACATGGATCTAGAAGAAAAGGCAAACACTGAAATTATCTCTGGCCCTATAAATTATCTAGCTGTTAAAAACAGAGATATAAATCATATATTTTCCTGACAGTTGGCACCAGTGTGTTATAACCGCTCCACATCGTCCTCCACATTCCTCTGTCATTAGAGTTGGTACAGTGATTAAATTCAACTTGATCTCTCTTATTCACTCCTTAAGCCTGCAGAGCTGTGTTTTGGTAGTGACTGTGAAGCGGAGTGGCACTATTCATGCGGAAGTTTGAGCAAAATGATCCAGTCAGCAGATTCCCCTGTGGGACTGTTGGGATAGTGCATTAGTGGCTATACGGAGAATGCTGCTGACCAGACACTATGGAGGACATAGTATCCGACAAAACTAAGAACTAATTATGTGAAAGATACAGTTTCATGAAGAACTACATCAGTCCATGACATTTTATAAGCCTACATTAACTGCATTTCTAGTTTAAAACATTTAAATCCGCAAGTGAAATGACTAAAAGTTAATATGAACATCTACTGTCCATCTGTCTTTGGATCACCAATGTTACTAAGCATCCTTTTTGTTATTTTATAATCCTCTTGCATTTTTCTTTAGCAGAAGCCAACCTAACATATTCAACTTGTCCCATGCATATATGGGTGTATGAACCAACACAGAAATGCCAACTTTTCAGCAATAAACAATCAACAATCAACACCAACCAGCAGGGGTCTCTGAGGGATGCAGGCCTTCATCAGCGGAGGGTCTGGACCTGGGGTACAAATCTACTGTCGCTCTTATCTGCACTGGATTCATACCTACTAAAGGACCCTGGAAAAGCACAGAAGATATGTAAAAATGTATAGAAATTATTCAGTGACTTATAAGATCAGATTTCAGCAGCACAGCAAAGATAAACATCAAATTATCCTGATGAAAACTCTAATTGTATATTTTTTGGCAGCTTTGGGGCGGTGAAAATCGTCTGATTATAACATAAACATATTAACACCTTTAGTTACCAGTTTACACATCCAGAAGATCCAGAACAACATCAAGATTTTATTTGTAGGTGTGTTTCTGGCCATATATTTTAGTCTTATTTTGGTGTCCACTCACGCCATTTAAAGCTGGATTAGAGGGAATCAAATCAGTGAAACTGTTGGCTGCAAAACTAAAATAATAGAATGGAAAAGTTCTTAAAATGTGAAGTTCATGTGAGCATTACCCATTTTCCTGCCCTTCTCCTCTTGGCCTTGTGCACTGTGTTGTCGATGTTGCTGCCATCAGACTCCGGAGCATCCTGCTGGCTCTGCTCTTTCCCAGCTTGTGTTTCGTCCCTCTGTGCAGAATGCTTCTTTTCTCTCTGGTTCTTCTTTTGCTTTCTCGTCTTTCTCTTGGTGTGACTTCCACTGTCATTCTTGCTCTTCTCTTCCTCCTTCTCAGACAGCCGAGACCTTGATTCAAGCTCTGCACTGCCTTTTGCTTCCTGAGGGACTTTTTCCTGATCAGACGCTTCCTCGCTGTCTGCTGCCTCGGTGTTTTGCATTTCTTGTTCATAGTCGTCAGCAATGCTCGGCAGTTCTTCCTTCTCTTTAACATCTGCTTTTGAATTTGCCTGGGTGTCATTGTGGGCTTTGACTTCAGCAGGTACAATCTGCAGAGGCTGCAAAAGGCCACTATCAGCAGCATAGTCGAGATCGACTGGGATCTCTGATTCTGTGCTGCCATCTGCCTCATCCAGAAGTGCCGCTTGCTCTTCTGTGTCAGCCATTTTGCCAGTAGATTCTTTCTGCTCTTTCTCTAGGGGAATCTTCTCCACCTCTTCCTCTTCTTCATCTTTCCCGCTCTCTTCCTTCACCTCTTCCTCTAACTTGTCCATCTTCTTCTTCTCCTCCCCCTCAGTTTTCTCACCAGTGATCTCCTCAGCCTCACTAGACTCCACCTGGCCTTTGTCAGCCTCCACTTCTTCCTCCAGCTCTCCTTCTTCTGCTTCTTCTTCCTCTTCTTCTGCCTCTTTCCTCAGCAGGTCTACCAGTTCCTCCTCACTCAGCAGGACCGCAGTGCTTTTCTCTCTCTTTTCGGTCACCTCTTCGTCCTCCTTGTTAGCGTTAGCGTTGTCTTCGGAACTCAGTTCCTCATCTTCCTGCTCCTGGCTGACAGCCATAAAAGTGACTAAAGTAGGCAAGATCTGAGGCTTATTGGCTTCCTCTGTGATGACATCCTGAACAAAGTGAGAGGAAGCAGGTTCATTTAAGGCTGTTATATGTTCTGACATTCTTTAAAAACTACATTTTAATATGATTCAATGTGCCACCCTACCTTTTCCTTGGCTGTGTGTAAAGTCTTATGCAATCTGTGATGTTTTCCATGAGGTTTACTTTTTACCTAAACATAATGGGGAATCATTTCAGGTATTCATAAGTACAGTGATTGCCAACACAAAGAACACATTACATCTTCCACATTTCCACAGACCTTAATGACAAATTTCACTTAGAAAAGCAGTAACTTTGCTACTCACAGACAGGGCAAGAGTCGCTGCCAGTAAGCAAAGGAACACCAAGCAGGCCCTCATACCTGTAACATGGAAATTAATGTTTTCAACATAGGGTAAAACAGTTCAGACACTGATGAAATGCAACTCATATTATTGTGCAGCAACTGAATATCTGCGAAACCTTGTTAACAAAAGGTTAAAAAGCAAGTCATGAACAATCAGTGTATTATGTTCTGACTTCTAACTGGTCACAACAAAGATGAGAACTTGGCAAATCTTTCAAAGCTGAGACAGATGAATGCATCCGTATGCTGCCAACACATTCATGACAAGAGGAGCTGTGGGACGGGCCTCCACCGTTGTCACGGCTACGGGCCTCTGAGATGCGCTGGGCTCTCAAAAGTCACATTCAGAGCTAAAGTAAACATCAGAAGCTACCAGACTGGAAAAAGTTGACTAAGTCCACAAACTTTTTGTCTCTCTGGACAGAAACAAAACAGACATTACTGGATCTGTCCAGTGGAATAAAAGCTCAGCACAGTAAACCTGAAATAGGTGCAGGCAGGAGGGATGTGCGTATGAAAACTCACCAAAAGCAAGAAGTCACAAAAATTCTTTGACCTTTATATATAATTAATACAATTTGGATTGCAAAAACACGAGGTGATTTAATTATATAAGCTACCACTCCTGTTACATGGTAGTTGTAAATCTATCTCACATATTTTGATTTTAAAAAATTAGGATATTTTATAGCTACAAAAAGTATGTAAGAATACAGACTAAGCACAGCTGTGTGAGCATCATTTACAATTTCATTTCGTGTGCATTATATTGGTACATGACAGTAAAGGCAGTATTTTAGCAGTCACCCTTTCTTGATAAGTATAAAAATAACTGTAAAATCATTTTTAAAAGTTCAACAAAGTTAAGTTTTCCCAAAAGAGGCTGCAGCATAATCGAGCCAGCATCCGCTGCAGACAAACCCTCAACAGTTTCATTGCAAAGTAATTAGTTAAAAAAAAACATGTCCCACGCACAAATACCTCTACTGTTTCATGAATAAATTGAATTGCAAAACAGTGTAAAGGTTTCGGTATTTAGGATTTTTACCTGAGGCTGGCAGTTTCCAGAAAAATGAGAATCCCGCACAAACACCAGTACGTGCCTGTGTTGAACCTGTGAAGATGTCCTTTTGTATTCAAGACAGCACACACACTGTCCACACAAACTGGCATGCTGTGAGTGCTCTCTCTCACACACACACACACACACACACACACACACACACACACACACACACACACACACACAGAGAGAGAGAGAGAGAGAGACACACACACACAGTTTTTTTTTGTTTTTTTTTTGCCAATGCTAACTTTGGGAGGGTCTTTGGTCTACAGAGAGACAGACAATGAAAAGCCCACACACTGAACTTCAACCTAATATACATATATATACATAATAACATAATCTGCACCAAATCATGTGTTTTCCAAAAAAACACAAGAACTCTAAAAAGGGTCACTCCAGACTTAAAAAAACAACATTTGACAAGTTTAAAGAAATTCTGTTTTATTATTGGAATAAGTTCATTAATTTACCAGCATGTCTAGGCCTGCTGTTAAATTCCAGTTTTCTGGCTATTTTTTTTTCCCTTTTGGTTAGTGAAAATTTGAAAACTGCTATACTGTAGGCTGTTTATGGCAGAATAAAAACCAATCCAAACCAATCTGACCACAGAGTTTTAGTACAGGCACAATGTATTATCCTGGCCACTAGATGTCCCTCCATCACCGTCTGTACTCCTGAAAACTAACAACAGCTACAATTAGAAGTCGGACAAACAGTTGTCTGAAAAGAAGCCTATTCACCTAAAGAACCCGTGAGACCTGGCTTTTAGGTCATTTTTTACTTCCTAGAAACATTTTGAGTTAATTTATAGTGCAGGAATCCGTCACATCAGGTTAAAAAAAACAACTTTTTCACCAACAAAACAATCCTGGTGATAGAACAGCACTTTGATTCTGTAGCATCATCCAACAAAAGAGAAAAGTTTCAATTTACATCACTTGATATCCAAATTTATTCCAGTGACAACTTGGTGATGCTGATGATGAGGATAATGTGATATGATCTATAACTTCAAGCAACAGTGAGACTACGCTGTTTGCATTGTCAAGAAAATTCTATGAACCTCAGCTGCTTCTCAATGTTTTATCCATCCATCCATTATCTACACACCACTTAATAATCGTCATTAGGGTCACAGGGGGCTGGAGTCTGTTCCAAACACCCAGCATCTTCTGGGCAGTGCTGTGATCAGACAGAGGAGTGTGTTCAGCTCCAGGTTGCTGTCTCTGACCTGCTCCACAAACAGGCTCGGGAACTCTATTGTCCTCCTGGCCATCAGACTGTACAACTTATCACTCAGTCTCAGTCATGATCACATTAGGACTGATCCAGTGTGATTGTAGAATGTCTATGCACCTCATGTAGTTTACTGCAATGGTTTTTCTTACTATCTGTCAAATGAGATTGAATCAATATGGAATTTCCCTTCAGGGATAAATAAAGTTCTTGTATTATATTGTATCACTTTAGATCACTTTAAACCACTTTAAATCAATTGCCTTGAAATGTGTAAATACTGTACATCGACTTTTTGTACATTTAGTATTCTATAGATTTTTTTTTAAATAGATGTGTTTTGTTTACAGCATTGTACAGCAAGATTTTTAGAGTATAGATTAGTATGTATACTAATCTATTGTTGTTGTACGTAAGCTGCAAAATATTTGAATTTCCCTTGGGATTAATAGTATAATATATAGTAATAGTATCTATCTATCTATCTATCTATCTATCTATCTATCTATCTATCTATCTATCTATCTATCTATCTATCTATCTATCTATCTATCTATCTATCTATCTATCTATCTATCTATCTATCTATCTATCTATCTATCTATCTATCTAATCTTTTGTAAACAGTCATAAATGTTTACTAACATCAACCACCAGTGGTATTCATAGCTGGAGGTTGGGAATTAAAAGGAGAAATAATCGTATTATAGTGTAACACAGCTGCAATTAGCACACAAACAGAACAGAGTCCATATATTTTACATTTATGAACTTTATTTGGCAGTGTGGTCAGGTGAAAAACATGATTTAAACTTGAGAGCAGAAAATTTGAACAAATTCTCAAGAAACATTTCAAACCAACAGGAAACAGAGCTGACATTGAAAATCCACTTCAAACTGGTTTTCATTCACTTCTTGGTTCCTGGTTACATTTCAGATATTAGAATGGAGCAGCTGTTGTAGTCGTTGCTGCTGTAGTAGTTGTAGCAGCAGTAGGAAACAGGAGGTGTGTTTCAGGACACATTTTAAGATCTTGCTGTTTACTTCTTAAAGCATACTTTCCTGATTTTACGGGAGATGTAGTTTCCTTTGAACTGTCTTTGATTTCTCTCAAAAGTTTTTTATTTACTTTTTCCAACACTGATTTTCATCCATCGAATTGTGTTGTTTTTTTTTTTTCAATCTGACAATTTTTTGATTTCTCTGTTTAATTTCTTTAGTCTTGTGAAGCACTTTAATGAACTTGGAATTTGAAAAGTGCTCCATAACTGAAGGTTATTATCCTTGTAAGAGGGCAAGAAGAGCCTGGAGGATTTGTGTTAGTTGTGCTGGAGACAAAGTGGTAGTAGCACCAGCAGCAGTAGTTGTAGCAGTTGTAGTGGTAGCCTTAATGGAAAACACAAACATTTTGTTGTCAAACAATCAGAAATTTTATAGTAACTGATGTTCATGTGTGGTTTGATTCGAGAGGATGGAGAAGGAACTCACCTCATCAGAAGTAGAATCAGAACCAGCGCTTGAGCGGGCAAATCGTTTGTGTCCTCCATCCATCTGTAGAAAATCCACAAGTTGCAAGTGGAAAATTAGCTGCATTCCACTTTATCACAATGACAATATACTGTACATATTTTATATATTATCATGAATATAATAAAGCCACACTTACAGGATTGGCCAGAGCGAGGCTCAGGAGGCATCCAAGAACAAGTGCTACCTTCAGCATGGTTTCAGTGATCACACCTGAAAACAGAAATAAGAATGAAAACTTGCTCAGATGAACTGTTTGATCAAAGTAAAAACTAATTAAATAAAGATTCTACCATGCTCCTTCAGAAAACACCGCAACAAATAGCATTTCATATAATTACCGTCAGGTCTTAGCTTCAGCAGACTGTCTCACAGATGATCAGGGAGGTTGTTGTGGTGTTGCTCTGAACGTGGAGCTTTTCTTATATACACTTCCAGGAGCAGCATTGTTGGGAAACCGCAGCTGATAAGAAATCTTCCACCTCCACATTTCAAGGTCTGTCTAATGATTACAGACAGAAACCATGTCCCTATTAGATCGAAGCAGAAAAATCAGGGCTCAATAAGTCTTTCTACCTGAGATGACAGGTCTGTTCCTATTATTGTGGCTTATAGGATTCCCTGCTCAGTAACCAACTGATCCAGCTGAACCAGCTGCTCTAGAGGATGCTGACTGACAAACTTTATCCAGCTGGTTTCAAAGATTTTCCAAAAGATGGAAATAACATCCCAAAAGACAGTCCATTCAAATGACTTTATGTTCAGAAATTTGAATTCAGGTCTTTTTCTCATGGTCCTGACTTTATTTTTGTTTCTGCTTTCATTTACATATATTTTTGTAGTGCATTAAGACAACTATCAACCCTATGGATGAGGCTGCTGAGGATATTTTCAGGCTCAGCGTTTACAGTTTGTGTCTCATGTTTGTTTTGCTGTGGAGCTGTGTGTAAAAGAATTTCCAACACACATAATTGAGGATGGTTACTAAACAAGGCCAAAATTTTGAAATACTGGGAGACTGATAAGCTCAAACATTAACATTCTTGCTCATGGCGCTTTAGGAAGTTAGAAGAACCTTGTGTTGGACATTCTATGTCGTAATTGTATGACAGAGTTCTGTTTGTTGGAGTCTATAGCTCTAACACATGGATAAAACACTTACCACATACTGACAAATGTTTGACTGCTGAGCTCGTAGTTCATCACTCAGTAACCAGGTATTTTATGTCTGCTAGCAGCCTACACATGGAGCTAACTAATCTATACAAACATGGGCTAATGATTAAATTTCAGCATTCTCCATCCATTCGTTTGTGGCTGGGTTCATAAATTTAATGTGGGTTCAAAATGCTGAACCCTGTTGTTGCGGTTTTCTCAACAGGGTTTGTTCAACTGCTGAGAAGAACATCACACTGGTTTTTGTTCATTTAGATGAGTTGTTTCTGTTTTAATAATCATCCTGTCTTGGCAGCTTACAGTGGTGGAAAAAGTTTTCAGACACTCCATGCATTTGTAAAATATTGTAATGAGAATCCCTCTTAGGTCTTCAAGTGCATTTTCTTTCAATGTGGTCAAGCTAAACAAATTTGAAAAAACATTCATTAAATACTTAAAATCGAATGGGTCCATAAAACTACCTAAGAAATGTTAAGTTTCTACTCCGTGCTAATGGCAGGACTACTAAATATTAATTTTATAATGTGATGGTTTATTTATTTTTTTGTTCAGTTTTGAACACATTCTCTGTTTTTTTTTTTTTACTTCAATACTGAAGGCCGGGTACACCCTGGACTGGTAGCAAGTCCATCACAGGACTACATATACACACAAACAAACACTCTCACATCCACACCTATGGAAAATTTAGAATGAGCAATTTACCTCAGCATGTCTATGGACTGTGGGAGGAAGAAAACCCACACATGAACGAGGGATGTTCTAGCTGCAAAGCAAAAGTGCTGACCACCAAACCACTGTGCAGCCCCTCAATGATTAGTGACCTTCAGTAACATCAGACTCATTTCCATCACTGGTTTCGAGTCTGCAGACTGTTACTGCACTGTTTTTACATGATTCACTAATAACCCAGATCTTCACTATCTATCTCTACTACCAATCTGATAAGTGTTACATTAAGAGTATCACTAAGAAGGTGCGACAGATGTCAGGGTGAAGGGGTGAATGACATCGCAGACATTGTTGACTGTCTGTGTGCCACAACAAGCATCAATCATCCTCTCCTCCCTCCTCCCCTTGCGGCTTTGGCAGAAAACTCTGCACTGGTGAACATTTAGTCTAATTACAGGCTTCTTTTGCATGGTTAAAATCCAAAGTGAGGTTAAACAAGGAATTCTGTAATCTTATTTTGGGCCTGGCCATATAAGGACATCCAGGAAGCAATTATCAACCTCAGGGAGGAAATGCAGAAGTCTTTATTTAGGCTTTCTACTGTACATGCCCCGTTTCCAAGAACTTGTTCTGTTTCCACTGCCAAACCAAAAGGCAATGTGTTACGAAATATACTTTTGAGGGTTTTTTTATTCATAAATAAATAAATTAGTGCATTTAACGTTAATGAGGTGTATAACTCAGGATATGTGAAGCTGCAAGTTCAGCCCTTATTATTAGAAAAATACCACAGGGCTAATTTTCCCAATTTTAGATGTCTTTTTTAGATTGCCACCCCTGCATTTCCTCTAACCTGTTCTTTGTAATTTAATATTTGACAAAAACAAAACTATTAACAACAAAAAAAAGCAAAGATAAAAACCTTAATTTCACCGGAAACAAGCATTACGCTGTCTGGAACTTCTTTTTTTTTCCCTCTCTGAGTGGGTGAGTTTGTTTTTTCAGCAGGCCACAAACCCTATGGTTGAGTATGCTACACTATATTTCACTAGACTTCAGAGGGGGTGGAGGAAATTTACTGACTGAATGAAACAGTTGTGCGTGTGTGCGTGTGTTTCTGTGTATGCAAAATCTTGAACGTGCCAGTGTGTGTTTGTTTTGAGCTCGCTCTCCGGAACAAATACACCTTCGCATGTCGACAAGATGGAGACGCCCGGAAGGAAGTGATGCAATCGCCGTAATGGAGGCGACTTATATAGAGTGCTCCTCGGAGTTTCCTACAGCAAATCCACACATCGAGCTTTTACTGCCTCAACCACCAGCTTCCATACGTGGCTCAGAACAGACTGGAATCTCCTGTTTGCTGCTACATACCATCTACCAGGACCACTAACAGCACCTTTTCCAGAAGCTCTGACTCTAACAGACAGAAAGGTAAATGAAACTTCACTCATTGATTTGAATTTTTATTCATAATTTGTGTTTTTCTCACAGCAGCATGGGATCTCACTACATGGTCACTGCATTTTTCTGATAAAACTCAACGCATTTTACATTTTTAGATTTTTTTTTTATGTGTTAATGCCAATAAACCACCAAAATCAACTGAGTCAATAACAATATCATTTACCTCTGTCTGTTTCAGAATGAAGGTTACCGTTATAATTGTGTGCCTGATTGGAGCAGTCTTTGCCAATCCAGTAAGTATGAAACTATTTTAAAAGACATGTCAGTTGCTGTAACATTATGCAACATTTCATAACTTAAACATGTTTTCATAATGGCTTTTTGAATTAAAAGAAAAGTCAATTAAACATGCAGAGCATTTTCATATACACTACCATTCAAAAGTTTAGGGTCACTTAGAAATGCCCTTATTTTTGAAAGAAAAGCATTTTTTTCTCAATGAAAATAACATTAAATGAATCAGAAATACAGTCTAGGCATTGTTAAGACATTGTTCCTGTGTTCTAATGCTACATTGTGTTAGCTAATGGTGCTGAAAGGCTCATTGATGATTAGAAAACCCTTATGCAATTTATGTTAACACATGAATAAAAGTGTGAGTTTGCATGGAAAACATGAAATTGTCTGGGTGACCCCAAACTTTTGAATGGTAGTGGATATAATATGTGCATTAGTACAGCGCAGTTTAAAAAATAACAGCACAATAAGCGTAAAACATCGCCCTTTTCCTGTGTTTTTTCTTATTTTTACACATCTGTAAGCTGTTGCCTCCCATTGTAAAATATTTGCTACATTATTCCATGTTGATCTTACTCATATAATGGCTACATGCATGCCTGGAAATCATAATTATTGCAGGGTTTTATCCCGTAATGACAAAGCTCTCTGTTTCCTTCTTAACAGATTTTACACAATGTTTCTCTGGCGTCAAGTCAGCTTGACTCAAACTCAGTAAGTACCATCAGATAAACTGTTATCTGTCCAAATTGTATTACACTTGGTTTTAACAGTACATTGAGGGAACCACACATAATTCATTTGATGGCACTGAAGATACATTCCTCTGTCACAGTCAGCAGAAAACCAAACAATAGGTGTGGGTGCTCATAGTTTCTTCAGACCTCAAGACAATTCCCATTTCAGAGACTATTGTTTACAGCATGCTCTGTCTGCACCCATATATGCAGCAATAGCTAGACCAAGCGAGGGTTGACATGAATGAATCTTAGATGGATGTGATGATTGTTTCGGTAGCAGCTATAGGGTGTAATTAAACACACTGTGGTGTGTGCTTACTTTGTTTTTCCTCCCCAGACTGAAAGTTTGTCTGTTTCACAATCATCTGAAAATGATACCTCAGAGCTTCAGGTAACACATACCTTTATTCCGATAATGAGTAAATGATTATTTTCTGACTTTTTGCCTCATTTTTAATTGCTGATGTTTATCTAAATGATTTTCTCTTTGTGTTGCAGAGTTCTGAGGAAAACACCTCAAATCAAGTAAGTCAATTCTCAAATATCTGCAGGACGCTTAAAGAAACATCTAACAGCAGATCTGAATAGACTAATGTTCTGTAACTGTGTTTCTTTTCTGTGCAGAGTTCAGAGTCAGAATCAGAATCATTGGAATCCACATCAGAGGACAAGGTGAGTTGTACAAGCATTTAGTTTCACTGCATACACTTTACTGTTTGCAGTCTCCTACACTGAGGATTCTATTGGTGGGTTCTTGGCTTTAAAGTTAGCATATTTTTACAGTTATGGGCGTAATTCTGAAAAGTCCAGTAAAAAAAGATACACAAGCAGTTTTTCAATGAAGATAACATTAACTGAATCAGAAATACAGTCTAGACGTTGTTAATGTGGCAAATGACTATTCTAACTGGAAACAGCTGATTTTAATGGAATATCTCCATAGGGGTACAGAGGAACATTTCCAGCAACCATCACTCCTGTGTTCTAATGCTACATTGTGTTAGCTAATGGTGTTGAAAGGCTAATTGATGATCAGAAAACCCTTGTGCAGTTATGATAGCACATGAATATTAATAATATTGAATTTCCCTTTGGGGATTAATAAAGTTATTATTGTATTGTATTGAATAAAAGTGTGAGTTTTCATGGAAAACATGAAATTGGCTGGGTGATCCCAAACTTCGCAACAGTAGTGAAATAACTATCTTAAACGAAAAGAAAAAAGAAATTAGAAAAAATGTGCCCAGAAGTCCAGCAAGACTTTGGCTTACTTAGAAAGAAACATGTATATGTTTCTAGATGCGTGTTCTTATGGCACTACTGCTTTTCCTGTGCTATGTATTTAACATCTGCAGTACTAAAATTTTGCTTTGCTTTCCACAAACAGACTTCAGAGGAGAGTGACAGTCAGTCAGATGAGGACGACGCGGTAAGATGAAATGCAACCCACTATGCTTGTCCAACATTATTATATGGTACAGTATTTTTCTGATGTCCTTTTGGCTCATTTCATTCACTGTCTTTTTTCACAGAATGACTCTATGCCTGAAACCCAAGACGACAGCATGGGTAGCGAAGAGAATGTTCGAAAGGTGAGATAGACATTTTGCAACCTCACTCAGTTATGGCTCATTCCAGAGTTAGAGGACATTTGGGCTTCAAAATTTTGGAAAATACACCTTTTCTTTGTCAATTTTCTGCTACATATTCATCAATAATAGGTAGCAAATTATCAAAGGCTTGATTGGCTCAGCTTACACATCAATAGTGCCATTTTTATTCCATGTTTTATTTGTTTTTTGCCAACATTACTCTAATCACAGTAACAGGGTTGCTAATCCATGCTAATGTTAGCTTTTTGTCAGGAGTAGAACCTAGACATTTAGCTAGCTGTTACTGCTGACCAAGAGGACAAACTTTCTGATGGAAAAAATGAAGAAAGAGGAAAACTAATTAATCTTATTCTAATAATACGCATAACAGGCTTGCATGAGGTAGAGTGAAACATTCAATAAAAGCTGATAATGTTATGAAAATATGACAAATAGAAGAGAGGACATAGCTTTGATCTACCCATTCTTTTGAAAAACTGTTTGATGATGGTAATTCCAGCGTTTCATATGATTCACTGTTTTCTTCTTCTTCTACCAGCTAAGAAGGTTATGCTAACAGGGTTGTTATGGGGCACATATTCCAAGCATAATAATTATTATTTAACCCATAAAAACCCCCAGACCCATTTTTCCTTAAAGGACTGAATGAGTTAAGGTCAGACATAAAGCTTTACAAGGAAGAGACTGGAGCACTCAAAGTGCTTGTTACACTGGTGTCACCGTGGGTTCTTATGGGTTAAAATATTATGTTGATTAAATATAACTTTCCCACAATTACAAGAGACATCAATGAAAAAAATAATACAAAAAAGGAGACTTAAATTTTATTTTAACTGTTTTATTTGAGATTTTGGTCTTGAGCAGGGTGAGACAAGAGAAAATGTCATTTTAGGGGGAACTTCAGACTTATTTGGTATTTTTGAAATATTTTCAAACATTCTTTTCTTCTAGTTTTTTTTTTTATTTTTTAGATTTGGTCTCAGTAAGTTTAGCCAACAAATGCACATTTTAATATTTTGTTGCATGGATTATTTGAAATTTGATGGGTGGGACGTAAAATGTCCTCCAGTTCTGAAATGATTCTTATACTGCACCTGGCTTTAGCTGAGGATACAGCAGGGTAACACTATACTCTGCTTTTTCCCTCCATCAGAGTTGGGCGCGAGTGTTTGCAAGCGTAGTCAAAGTCCTGAGCGCAGAGGACAACAGCAGCACAGAGGTCAGAGGTCAGCCGGAGTCCCTGAGCAACGAGCTGGTGGAGAAGCAGTCCAAGAGTCGCACGAACCTGGAGAACCCCACGGACAGCAGCGACACCTCCAGCAACAGCGCCGACACCAGCGACAGCGCTGACACCACGGCGGCCACCAGTGACAGCAGCGACAGCACCAGCGAAGAAAGCGACGAGAACACCAGCAACAGCAGTGAAGCCAGCAAGAGCGCAGAGGACAGCAACGCCAGTGACAGCTCAGAGCTGGCACAAATCAAAGACTGTGTGAACGGCACGCAGAGCTGCGAAAGTGAAGAGTATTTCTTCCAGAACATTGGGGATGACGGCCATTTCTCAGTGGACAATCTGATGGTGCCGGAGGAGGATGAGAGGCAGTTGAGCCTAAGAAGATGATGACATGTGCAGCTTTAAGCTTCCCACTATGAACTACAGCACTATTACACGACCAGCCTGAAGAGTTCAGGATGACACATTTGCTTTTGCCCATTGCTTCTGAACATTCATTTTGACATTATGTTACTTGTAGCTGAATATTTTTTTAATGCGTGTGAATATTATTATGGTGATAACTACAGCATTTACTTTGTTTTGATAATAAACAATAAAGAAATTATATAACCACAATATTGGAGGCTCAAATGTTTTTCTACGCAACATATCGTACTTGCACAGTGTCAAAACGCCATGAATGATTTTGTATTTTTGCTACTTATTTCAATATGTTATATGAGGAAATATTGCCCTGTGTTTGAAGATTTAATAAACAAAACATGCAGTCTCTAATATATGATTAGCTATAAACAAGCAGGAGTTAATATGTAAAAGGGTCATTCCATAATTGGAGGGCATGTTACATCCCACTCATCAAATTTCAAATAATCCATGTACAAAATATTAAAACATGCAGTTGTTATGTAAATGTACTTGTCCACAGATCAAATCTAAAATAAAACTAGGCCGAAAATGCCATTTTTCTCTTGTTGCACCCCTCTGATGACCAAATTGTATCTCAAATAAAACAGTTAAAATGAATTTAAATCTCCTTTTCTTGGTATTGTTTTTTCATTGACGCTAGTGTAATTGTGAGAACTTTTTTTAAAATCAAAATAATATTTTAAATAATAATTATTAGCCATGGAACGTGTATCCCACAAAAACCTTGTTAGCAAAACTTTTTTTATCTGGTAGAAGAAGAAGAAAACGGTGAATCACATGAAACGCTGCAATTAACATCATCACATAGTTTTCCTAAACGCTGGGTAGAGCAAAGCTGTCCTGTCTTCTATTTTTCATATTTTCATAACATTGTCAACCTTAATTAAGCGTTTCACTCTACCTCATGCAAGCCTGTTATGCATATTATCAGGATAAGACTAATTCTTTTTTACTTTTTTGACTGTTTTCCATCAGTCAGTTTGTCCTCTTGGTCAGCAGTAACAGCTAGCTAAATATCTAGCTTGTACTCCTGAGAAAAAGCTAACATTAGCATGGATTAGCAACCCTGTTACTGTGATTAGAGGAGGGTTAGCAAACAACAAATAAAACATGGGATAAAAATGGTACCATTGATGTGTAAGCTGAGCCAATCAAGCCTTTGATAGTTTATTACCTACTATTGATGAATGTGTAGCAGAAAATTGTAAATGAAAAATTTTCCAGAATTTTGAAGCCCAAATGTCCTCTGCAATGACCCAAAAGCTGTTGGAAATAGCGCTCTCTGTATCTACAAGCAAAATGCATCATATTTACACATTTTCCTCAGAAGATTTTACCATGAAAAAAAGCCAGAATCTGTTTCAGACCTAACCAGATACAGATAATGTTGTCAGTTCTTCTCTCTAATGTTAATAGCTATATGTAAAGCTTTTGGATGAATCGTATTATTCATTATTCTTTTGTTTTCAACAGTAAATCGAAACTACCAGTGTCATCGGACTTCCTTGTAATAGTCACATGTTCCCCTGCGTCGTCGTGGCCGGTTAGCTCAGTTGGTTAGAGCGTGGTGCTAATAACGCCAAGGTCGCGGGTTCGATCCCCGTACGGGCCAATACACTTTTTTTTTTTTTTTTTTTATCAGAAACTTTAGGGTCCGAGCACCGAGGGTCCCAAGGAATCGACGGTGCCGAAGGACCCTATTGAAACCCTAAGGTTTCTTTTTCTTCTTCTTCACTCTTTTCCCGTCTTTTCAAACTCCACTTTGGCGGCTCAAACATACTCCAAAACCTGTCAAACTTTGCATGCACATCAGGACTGGCGAAAAATTTGATATTTTCTGGGAGTTGCTCCATAGCGCCCCCTGTAAAATTGAAAAAGTGGTCATTAGGCCAACTGCCACGACGTTTCATCTACAGCCACAACAATTGGGGGGCGTATGCAACACATCATCCATTCATCCATTCTCTATACACCGCTTAATCTTCATAATCAATTAACCTCAGCATATTTTTGGACTGTGGGAGGAAGCTGGAGTGCCCGGAGAAAACCCACGCATGCACAGGGAGAACATGCAACTGCAACACATCAGGACACACGAAAAGTCAATCACGGCCACACCCCAAACCTAACAGGAAGTCCACCATCTTGAATTAGCTGTAATTTTTTTCTGATTAATAACTCATCAGGGGTAAGTCCGAGAGACCTCAAATTTGGCCAGTATATGCTACAGTCCTTCCTGATGAAAAGTTATCAAAATGCTCCACAAAAGTCAAAAGGTGTGGCCATGGCGTCTCCCAAAAATATTGATCCTTCACCATGAAACAGGAAGTGTTGTCTAACTCTCCTGAACATTCTCCAATCTGCCTGAAATTTTACATGTATGGTCAGAGTCCCGCCCTGATGACATCCATGTAGTTATATACATTCACAGTCATAGGGCCACCTTGTGGTATCAGAAAATATCCAAAGTAAATCAATCCACTGGACTTTAAGAAAGTTCCTTGAAGACGTTTCACCTCTCATCCAAGAGGCTTCTTCAGTTCTGGTAGTGGTTGAATTCAATTCAATTCAATTCAATTCAATTTTATTTATATAGCGTCAATTACAGTCAAATCGTCTCAAGACGCTTTACAGAACCCATATGCCTGACCCCCAGAGCAAGCCCAAAGGCGACAGTGGCAAGGAAAACACCCTTTTAACAGGGAAGAAACCTCGAGCAGAACCCGGCTCTGTATAGGGGGGACCCATCTGCCTGCTGGCCGGGCGGGTTGAGAGGGACAGAGGAGGGCAAGGGGGAGGGATGGGAGAAGAGGGAGGGGTTGGAAAGCAAGGAAAACACAACACACATTTGGATACATGTATGACAAGATATGTGACACAAACAAAGTATAAGCTAGCATTGAAAACTGACTCATAGTTTACTCTTATGATGTACGGCTCTGATATTAAACATACTCCATATATAGCTAGCAGTAAAATTCAAACAGTATGTAAGTTAGCATAACAAGTATAGTGAAGGCGATGCAGAGTTGACTGGTGGAAAAAGGGGAGCTGGAAGCGGAGGGCTGGAGGAAGGTCAGCAGCAGCATCCCACAGTGGACATGATGGAGACTGGACCAGTTGGTGGAACATCGACCGCAGATCTGAAGCATCCAGCTCTGGGACCAGGGACACTCGGAGAAATAGCACAGGGGGAAACAGAGTGAATGTACTGCAATAACGGTATACATATTAAATGTAATACGCTCACCGTAATGTCAGACGTCGCCTGCAGGTTGGTGTTGCCTCAGCTTTTAAACCTCTGTGAGGTGTGTCCAGGGCTATTATTCCAACGACTGCTACCAAAACTCATCTGACTACTTAACGATGGTCGTTGTATCGGAGTATCCCATTGACGTGCAAATGTCCAGCCCATATGACCATAAATGCCCACAAATGACCATAGTCCTGCCCTGATCACATCCATATGCTGATATAGTCACAGTCATAGTGCCACCTTGTGGCTAGACAGTAAGTAGTCTATAAGTGGCCTATACATGCTCCAATCTGACTGAAATTTCCCATGTATGATCAGTTTGGTCCTGATGACATCAGTAGACCAATATGCAGTCAGAGTAATAGCGCCACCTGGTGGATGGACAACAAATGCTGTGTAACTGCCCCATACGTGCTTCAGTCTGCCTGAAATTTTACATGTGTGATCAGAGTCCAGTCCTGATATCCACATGCCGAAATACACTCTTGGTCTCAGCGCCACCTGGTGGACATGTGTGGATTCGCCAAACAGCAACAATGCGAGGACCCGTCCAACGCCGCTTGCAGCTTTCATTTATTTTGTGTTTTCTAGCCCAAGCATCGTTTACCTGCTCAAAACACTCGATCATGCAACAGATGGGCAAAGATTGAAGTCCAGAGCTTTGTATTTTTGTGTCCTTTCCTATATAAAACCCTAACACTAGATGGCGACAAAGGTTCGCTTTGCAGCTGTGCTTCCTGATACAGTCATAGCACATAAAACAATACAAGCTCTGCTTTTGCAAGAGTGTAACAAGAAATGTGCTGGAGACGACAATCAAGTGCTGTATCAATGTTGTTTTAAACTGTTCTTTTTTATATATAACTAATTTGACTTTTAATCAGATATTTAATACACAAGAACACATTGAACAATACGAACAAAAGGGAGTGATCCACCTCATTATTTATATATTCATAGATGTGTAAAACTAAAGTCTGGTCTTTGTGGCATTATGTAATTAACTCAGTTCCCCTGTTGTGATACAAATACTTCCAGTTTATAGTTGACATGCTGTCATCCTCTCCATCCTGTAGATGTCAATTGTTACGTTCATCCATGTATTTAGAGTTGGTCTCTACTGTGATAGCCATTCCCTTGTGGTCGTCTTTCTACCAGCCACCATCAATATATTATATATAAATATTTGCCTTTTTTCAGCCATTCTTGAGTCCGCAATTAAAAGTTTTACTCTCCAAAGGAACATAACATCTGAAATGAAAATACCGTGTAAGGCACTATGACGCTGTCTGCAGAAGTGTTGAATGACAGGACAGTCCCAGAAGGGTTTAAACTTAACTTCTTACAATGTTTTAGACAATCAGTCAAAGCACCAAATGTCTTAAATACTGACTGTTTATAAAGCTTAGCAGGGGCTCTGACAGCAAACTCATACTGTGTGAAACAGTAAGAGATTCGTAATCTTCACAGCATCCCACTCCAGCATCACACTTAAAGGGCGGAATCCTGTAAATCAGTAAAGTTTTCAAAAGTTAAACTTTTTTTGAAAGAATGCAGCAACTGCTTTGATAGTTTCTGCTTCATTTCTGAAAATGCAGGAAATTCTAAAAATTATTTACAAAAGCAGATGTTCTGTAAGACTTACAACAAACCTTTGTTTTTCTTTAATTGGAAATGACCAAAAAATAAAATGTATTTAGTTTTTAGAAAACTTTTAATGAAGCTTATTTAAACATGTTTGAAATTTTAGAACCAACCTGTCCTTGCATCTGGCTTTCAGCATGAACTATGTGCACCCACACATTAACCATCCTCTTGCACATTGCTGAAAATGCAACCACAGCTCCACTCACATAATTAGGAAACTAAAGTAACTTAACATTTTTATAGAACCAGCATCACAATTAACAAACAATTTCAACATAGTATGAATCCTACATTGAACCAATGAGAAGCTGAAGTACTGGAATCTGAGGTCACTGTTGTTATCTGGGAAAATGAGACTTCAGATGCTCCTTCAGAGCTGGTATAGTGGGAAGTTCTTTGCGACACATGTGGCAGCGGAGAGGAAGCTTCAACAGCTCACCGGTGCCTTCTGTCACAGTGATCTTTCCGTCTGTTTCCAGCATCTGAATGACATCTGTGTGAAGGAAAACACTGTGTTGAGGCCAGAGCATGTCAAAACTGTTAGCAACTCTTAGAAATATATAAATAGAATTTTTCTTACCGTGAGATTCGATGAAATAGTCGGTTGTAAATGAGTTCCAGTGCTTTTTGTTTTTTAAGCAGGGAGAGTCAAAGTCCTGGCTGATCACATGGAGGTGAACATGACTGTAAAAAATTTGCAAAAAGTTTTCATATTATTACCGTTTCTGGTGTGTGTTGAGCCTCATTCTCCTCATGAACATCATGCTTTTATTGCATTTCAAGTATCAATCTGTATTCAAGCTTAACTTGCTAAAATTTTACTAAAAAATTACAAATACCTCACGCTTCATAATACTTTACATACTATGGAATTTATGTGTATCTGAGCAGCTGCTCCCTAAGCCCAATGTTTACTTGAGGTGGAAGGTCACTTTACCTCTTGTGTTTGTGGTGTTTAATTACTATCTGCAGTAAAAGTTGGCAATCAAGAAAAGTGTAACTGGACGATGTTTCACAATCATTCCTGTTTCCCCTCTGTCATATTAGGCTCATTACTTTTGCCACTAGGTGTCGGTAGAGTGCACATTTTAGTGTAACAAGCACTACAGAAACAAGAACGAAGCTGCAATAAGCTAAAGGTAAAAATAAAAGCATTTTTCTGAATTTCTCTCTGATGCTTCTGTGCTTAAAGGGGAACTTCAGTTTTTTTCAACCTGGGGTCTGTTTTCATATGTCATTTCATACACGTGAGTGATGGAGAAATGAATTTTCGACATAGCTCCAGGCAGGCAGCTTCGCAGTTCAGCTAGCGAAAAGTATGGGGCAACTTGCCCCCCCCCCCCCCGCGTCAAAGTCCGCCCCAACGTGCTTTTTTCCCCACACTGACTGGCTCAGATAGTCTCAATGAGTGTCCCACAACATACTAGAGATGGGAAGTGAACGAAAACCTCCACATTACCTGGCGATCGCTCTTTGTTGTGGTCTGTATCCAAATCTCTGGATGCTAGAAAGCAAATCTCGTTCCGAAATCGCGCGAGAGCTCGCGAAATCGCGTGATTTTGGAACGACATTTGCTTTCTTTCACTTTGAAACATGAAGAATCTTAATGCCTGCATGCTTAGTGAAATGTCTGGCCCATTTTAAGCAAGATTCAAATCAGATGAATCAAATCACTGGCTGCCTGATATTAAAAATCATTAACTAATATAAAACCTACAGTTGCCTCAGAAAATAGCTGGCAGTGATATAAAGTATAAATAATTAGCATTTTTGTAATGGTTTAAAAAGAACACCAGAGTGGTCTTTCAAAGTAAAAAGCACCATTCAAACAGTTTTTTCTTACCTCATACTTGGGATGGCATGGTAACCTGTGCGGAAGCGTAGCGAGCTGGAATCTGGGCACTGCTGGATCATTTGGTCTCCAACTCGCTGCATGTGTTTGACCAGATCACAGTGTTCCTCACACAAAGCCTTCAGACTGGGAATCGACTGCCAAGGGAGGACTAGCCAGTGGTGCCGAGCTTTGGGGTATTTATCTTTAATTACTACTACTTTGTCATCCTTGTATACCTAGAAAAATGGAAACAAACTCATTAACACTCAAACTTTTTGAGAATCGCATTCAGTCAAACATTCAGCGATGATTCATTAAGTAGCACACAATTTGTAAATACAATGCCTGTCGAAAAAAAAGTTGCACACTAATATTTCATTGGAACGTCTTTAGCTTCAAGAATGACACACATTCACTGTGGCATTGTTTCGACAAATTTCTGCAATGTCACATCATTTACACCCCCTGTCAAAAGGTTTGAGACAGGTTCTAATTTATTTGAAAGATTAAGTGTCTCAAAACTTTTGACAGCGAGTGTATTTCTGACAAGAGTTTCATTAATTTTCTTTCAGGATCTTGTATTGATGATGGGAGTGTCAGGCCGCTGTGCAAAATCTTCTCCAGAACATCCCAAAGATTCTCAATTGGGCTGAGGTCTGGACTCTGTGGAGGACAATCCATAAGTGAAAATGACGTCTCATGATCTCTGATCCACTCATTCACAGTGTGAGCTCCATGAATCCTGGCATCGTCATCTTGGAACATGTCCATGTCATCAGAGAAGAAAACCTCCATTGATGGAAAGACCTGGTCATTCAGTATGTTCAGGTAGTCAGCTGACCTCATTCTTTGGGAACATAATGTTGGTGAACCTGACCAACCCCAGATTATAACCCTAATCCCCACAGACTTGTAGACACTAGGCATAATGAGTGCATCACTTCACCTGTCTCTCTTTATACTCCGATGCACCCATCACTTTGGAACAGGGTAAATCTGGACTCATCAGACCACATGACCTTCTTCCATTGCTTCAGAGTCCAATCTTTATGCTCCCTAGCAAATTGAAGCTTTCTTTTCTGATTAGACTCACTGATCAGTGGTTTTCTTAGAGCTACACAGCTGTTTAATCCTGATCTGTTGAGTTCCCTTCGCATAGTGTGTGGAAATGCTCTTACTTTCACTATTAAACATAGCCGTGAGTTCTACTGTTGATTTTCTCCGATAATCCAACAGTTTGTTCCGACCACATTAGTTCCTCAAAGATGATGCTTCACCACTATCCTTCAGGTTTTAATAATACGTTGGACAGTTCTTAAACTGATTTTAGTAGTTTCAGAAATCTCCTTAGTTGTTTTCTTTGCCTGATGCAGGCCAAAAATTTGACCCTTCTGAGACAGATTAACATCCTTTTCAGGACCACAGGATATGTCTTCTGACATGGTTGTTTAAGAAAAGAGAAGCTCCTTGCTGCATCAGCTAGAGTTAAATAAGTTGCTGCAGCTGAAACATATTCATCACTGCAGTAATTATCCAGTAGTAGGCTCTTACTTATTTGAATCCAAGTGGCAACTTTTTTTTTTGGACAGACAGTGCATTTTTTATGCAATATCTACCTGCATCTTGGGGTCTTGCATTGAAGTCTTCAGGCCTTGACTCCAATGTCCAACATTTTCCTACAACAGATTTTAGGTAATATGTTTCTTACACAAGCTCTATCAATGATTCATACAAGAGACATATTATTAGACACATTAATATGTTAAAATATTTAAAATATGTGACCATCTGCTTTTTCTTCTTACACTTATTGCTTTGGGTTCTCCGTGGCTTACTGACAGAGAGTTCTCTTCTGTCTGTTTGGCTGCTTTCATAGTCTGAGCCTCTCTCTGGCTCTCTCTGTCCTCTGAAGCCGGCTCTCGAGGTCTTTTGGTGCTGCTGTGGTTACCATTTGGATCCTCTTTGAACTGTACTGTGTATGGGTAAAGCTGATTGACAATATGGAGCTGCTGTCCAGGCTTTATTTTGATCTCATTGCCTTTACCCACCACCACAGAGTCTACAGAGGTGGGGTTCAAACCCAGCTTTGGAATAAAAATGAGATGAGAGAGAGTATTAACCAGTAGAACGGCATCTAACAATTATTCCAAAAAAAACAAAACTCATTACAGCTGACAGATGAAACATGTGCTCAAAATGCATAACAGATATGTAAAACAGCAAGGAGGACAGGAGAAATTTAAACAAGTTCAGAGTTACCCTTAATTCTATTGTTTTAACGGCTTTATATTAACAAAACCAGTATTTCATGTGTCTTACCTGTTTGACTTTGACATAACCTTTGTTGCATTCCGCTTTCAGTTCAACTAGTTAGAAAGGGACAACATGAGCACTGGTTAAAGTTTGTTTGAAATACCGGTATATACAAGCTTTTCAAATTTGATTGCTTTTCTTTCAAAATACATAAACACATACGAAAGCATGACACCAAATGCTAAAGATGAAAACAACTGAGTAGTTTTCATGGAGAGGTTTAGAAGAAAAAATATCTGCCTTTATGCGTACTAGTGATTCACCAAAAATAAAATTAAATGTACAAGGGAAATTTGTTTATTTTTAGTGCCGTTTGTTTTAGTAAAACCAAATAGCAATTAAGAACAGAATAATAAAACTAGTGTGATTTTTGTCTACAAATTCTGCTTCTGACTTGACTGTAATGGCAACATCACAACTTATAAATGCAATACTATTACAATATGTAACAATTTTCTTTTCTTGTCAATTTTGTTTCATATTTTTAACATAATCGGCTTGTATGATGATCAGCATCTTTCTATACTCTTTTCCTCATGATATCATAAGTTTTTACATATCCCGTCGCTTAAATTGAATTGACATTAATTTCCAAATAAGTAGAAGGAACAATGTACACCAAGATCAAGTGGAAATTTAATCTTAGCATGCCTAGGTGGATAACATTTGTTTGCTAAACTTGTGTGAAATTTAAGCTTGCTTACTTTTCTAGTTTAGCTACTTGGTAATGCAGCCAGACTAAAAATCTGAAATGCACAGTGTTGTTACCTCGCTGCCAAGGGCATTTTTTGTCTTTGATTGTCACTTCTAGGCTTGGACCAAAGAAAATTGTCTGTAAATGAGGCAGATGAATGGGTTTGTGATTACGCTCCTCACCAATAAGTAATCAACTCTGCATTTTATCACTTTATGAAGATTTTCTGACATTTCTATCTACATTTGGGTCACTTGTTTTGGGACTGCTTTTGTCACATCATTCTACAGTATGTCCCCATAACCATATATTTCATTGGTGACATATATTGAATTGTCAGTTTTACATGTATATAATGCAGTCTAATTACTATGGCAGCAGCCTTGTAATAACTCCTTTTGAGTTGAAGGAATTTTAGTTTAACATAATCCTAATTTTGAAGTCATATTTAATATCTTTGTTACACTAAATTGCAAAATATAGATATTTTGTAATGGCTGCCAAGACCAACAACATAAAGCATTTTGCATAATTTAGCCACATGATGATACACTTTGTTCGTACATTTACTGAAGGACTCTGCTCTCTTTCGTCACAGTTGCATGCAACAGAGACAGACTCCTACCACATTATAACTCTTTCTGAACAACGTGTCTTGACATACCATGCAGACACATTTAAGTGGAAAATGTAAATTAAAATTAAATACAACTAAGGAGAAGAAACAACATACATCATTACCACGTTTAGACGTCGCCTCAGCATATTTACTATTAAGTTTTTACGACATTGTCCTCTTTTTACTTACTTAAGGCAACGTTTTACTCTTGCTTGCTTTACAAACTTAGCTACTAGCTAGCGCAGCATGTCTATGAAATTGAAATGCATCGTGTTTTTACCTTGCTCCCGAGAGCACTTTTTGTCTTTGATAGTCGTTTCTGGGCCACGACCCAGCACAGCTGTCTGTAAATGAGGCAAACGGATGGGTTTGTGATTACCCTCTTCGCTGATAAGCCAGCAAATCGGCATTTTAGCATCTTACGGGGGCTTTTCTGTTTCTGTTGGCTTCATCTACATCACAAATCACGATTGTTTTGGGGGCTGGTCTCGTCGCATAAGAGTGACGTCACGGCGCGCGACATTCCTCCACGGTTAAGAAGCTTCTGGAAGAGTTGCTGTGAACCGACGACTGCCGCCCAGAACCTGTGAGAGTTCCAAACTGTCTTCATAAAAGGTTGGAAAAATGCCCATTGTCTGTCCTGAATACGTCTGTACAAGTGTCACACGAAAATGTTTAACTTTTGTTTGGGAAAACAGCCAGGTTAGCATGTTAGCCTTAGTCGGGCTAAGTCGCTAAAACAGCGACCTAAGGCCTGGTTAGCCCCAGTTTGTGCCCCTCATCCTGCGGGTGACGGGAGTAATTTAATCGTCGGCTTATCTAACGATTAATTTACTTGAGATGTTTTAAAATCTCCAAATGTCGTTTAAAACGTGGCACTTTTTTTTCCTGAATTTATTATGTAATTCATGAGTACTCTTCCAGTCGACTGTATTAAAAAGCATCTCGTCCACTGAATGATGAAAAAATATTTATCGTTTTACTAAGTTACAACTTTGCTTCGGATTCAAAACAAAGATGGTTACCTGACGCTGGATTGAAAACAGAGTCGCTACTAAGTGAACGAGTTTTAGTTTTTTTCCTTTTTTGTTTTCTTTTGTCCAGGGTATTGCTCTTACTCCAAACTGAGATTCTGCTATTGTTATAGGGGCAGTGTATGACAGAAAAACTTTAGCAAGTTCAGAAATAAAGGGCAAAATAAAGTTTGTGGTTTCAAATCCTGGGCATCAAAATTAAAAGGCATGTTTCTCAACCTCTACACTGTCATAGCACACTATATGAACACCTTGTCATCTTCCTATTTAGACTATTCTGCTTTGTTATTATTAGTTGAAGCTACATAGTGCATAGTAGAAGGAAAACAAATATGACATGTACTCAACATGACAAACACGTTTGCAAAAAGAAACAAACCCTAAATATTAACCTTTTTACCGGGTTTTATTTTATTTATTAAGCAACTCACATGTTCTTATGCTTAAGGTTGATCAGTAAAGCAGTGCCTGTGCAAACATATTGCATTATGCAAGATCATTCTGGCAGTAATTGTTGGTGGATTGTGCTTTACGTTTCGAAACGAATAAAATCATACCTTCTTTTGTAGTGGTAATCGCATATAAAGAATGCAAAAGAAAACGGTAGGACATGGTTGCTCAGCAGGCTTAGAGCTGCTGGCCTATTGTGAAATATAATTAGAGCAGCCAGCCCTTTACTAACTAACAGCAAGGCTTTCAGCTGTCAGCAGGGCTATAGATTACCTCTGAGACACCACAACCTGGCTGTTTGTGGAGCTGTTGGATCGTGTTGTGTTCCAGTGAGTGGTGTATTTTGTCTTTTTAAATCAGATTGAGTGGGTAGAGTAAATATTACAAGTTCAATGCAGTTCAGTGACCATTATGTTTACGTTTCAACAATAAAAAATTAAATTAGATTAGATTTTGTTGAACAAATTCAAGAAATCTGAGGACTTTAACTTTCATGAAGGTGCTATTTATTGCATGTAGCTTATAGTTCTAGATGGATGTTCCTAATAAACTGGGAACAGAGTGTAAATGTACACATTTACAGTGTTTCCCCTCCTATATGACTAACGAGGCGGGCCGCCTCGCTGGTATAGGCCACCGCCTCATTACAATTTTGCCGACATTGCCACCTCACTGGTCCGTGCCAAAAAAAAAAAGTAATGCTAAATATTAGAAAGCATTGACACATAAGTCCGGTATATTCGCTGCTGAAATCAACAAGCCAGAATGGCAGCCTTTTCTCGCCGTGGGTGAAGACAGCAAGGCACATCCCCGTTGGTCGGTAACACTCAGTTCTCGTATGACATCCCGTTGTGTTAGCTAATGGTGTTGAAAGGCTAACTGATGATTAGAAAACTCTTGTGAAATTATGTTAGCACATGAATAGAAGTGTGAGTTTTCATGGAAACCCCAAACTTTTGAATGGTATTGCAAAGACATGCAAAATAGTTCAGTGCATTGGATCGTTTTCAGAGCTGGCTTTGCACTTATCATACAGAGTTTTGCGGAACTAATTTCAATTAACTGAGATGGTTCATATTGTAGCAACAACGACACCAGAGACAGAGTACCTGTTTTTGTTACACACCATCCTCTCTGTAGCCAAAACATTTACACACAATTGATGTTTTTTTAATACAACCAAATTTTCCTGTTCAGTGTTTCTTTCCTGTATGTCTCACATGTTGCATACATGTAGTTCCTGCATGTCAACAACTTTTGTCTTGTGAACAAAGTAAAAAAACAACCTTGCATATTCCAAGCTACTAAATTAAAATGCATGTCTTGCAATGTGAATATTGCCCATGTGCAATCACAGTCATAAAGACTAAACGATATATTGTGCAGCTCTGTATTGATTTGTCAGATCAGTAATGAAATCTGTCTAATGCAGTCAATTTGCAATCACAATACTCTTGCAATAAATCTTACTTTCTGAACTTTTCTTGAATTGGAGAGGTTTTGATTCAACTTAATGATACTTTTTGAGGTTACATTTAATGTTTGTGTTGTGTTGACTGGCATTTTTGAAAATATAATTATTAGTTTGTTCATTCCCCATTGACATGCAACTTTCTGCTTTCATTTTCAAATTAAAACAGAGAAACACATCAGTTCTTGTTAAGCTGGATCAAGACTCAGTGTGTGATAGTTTCATGGCCAGCAAGATAAAATCCTCTTTCACAGTGCAGTCACATGAAGATCTCTCTTCTTCCAGTGATATGTGACAGAAATGTATTCATGTTCTACTCCTCTAAACTCGTTCTGTGTGATTATTCTGCATTCAGAGGCTGAGTATTGGCAGGCAGGATTTTCTCTGGTAGCTGTAGAAGTGTTCTGGTGTTAAGTTGGTACAGAATATTTCAATACTAAATTTGTTTTTTCTTCTTCCCAAGGTTATCAGTTAAAGGCAAACATGGTCAAGGAAACAGGTTTTTATGACACACTGGGTGTGAAGCCTAATGCTACTCCAGATGAACTGAAAAGGGCCTATCGCAAACTGGCCCTGAAATATCACCCTGACAAAAATCCTACTGAAGGAGAGAAGGTATCTACATTTTTATTACGCCCATAAACATCAGCAGCATTGCCAGATGTCTTAAAACCCTGTCTTTTTGTTTCTTTTTTCAAAGTTCAAGCAGATTTCTCAGGCATATGAGGTGTTGTCAGATGCCAAGAAGAGAGAGGTGTATGACCGTGGCGGTGAAAAGGCCATAAAGGAAGGAGGGACAGGTGGTGGTGGAGGTGGGAGCTTTGCATCGCCGATGGACATCTTTGACTTGTTTTTCGGTGGAGGCAGCCGGATGCACAGAGAACGGAAAGGTACACAAACATCAGAAAAATAATGCAGTGTATTGACATATTGTATACAGTTGTTAAAGTGACTCGGATTTGAAAGTTTTGTGGTCTGATTGTGTAGTAACGGTCTTCTTTAGTATTGAATTATCAGCTGTTGGCGGTCTTAGTGATGCTTAGCTTTTCGTCAGTCAGCAAGTAAAGTGTTATGTTAGCCGAGATTAACTTTCTGAAGGCTGGTCCAACACGTTTTGCTGCCACAGACGAAGTAAATTCATGATGACTTAAAATCAGCTCCCACCGTTTCATACCATTCAACATCTTCATAGCAGAATAAACAGAAAATCTGCCACAGGGAATAGAATTACTGATCTAGATAATAGAAAAATGCTGTCAGTGAAAATGGTTTGCACTGCTTCTAAAGCTTTCAAGAGTCTACAACTGATAAAGATAATACCACAAAGGTGGCCTTTACATATTATGGTATTTAAAGTTTCACATGAGAAAGAGTTTAAATAATAAAGCCCCTTTTTTTTCCCTTGGATTTTTTGCTAACAGGGTATTTTCAAAAGATTTTCCTCAAAGTCTTTACTCCAAAAAGCTGGCTGATTAGGTTCACTAAATATGTATGCACTAAATTGTGATCAGTTACTGTCTGTCTGGTTTGTTATTGTTCTCTAAGGATTTTCTTTTCAGTCTTTCTTAAAAATTGTGTCTGGTTTTTTTTTTTTTTTTCCCTCCATCTTCCTCAGCCACAACTCCCTCAAGACTAAATAACCTATAAGCCTGGCTCTGCTGCTCTGTGAACAGCATTTCCTGACTTATAGGTCAAAGCATTTAATCCCAAGACATTTCCAAATAATTGGTATTACATAGCACTGAAAGCCACTACACTGCCATAAGATGATTTCATCTTTCAAAAATGATTATTATTACTATTTCAAGAATGCCATTATGCTTCACAGAAATCTGGAAATTAAATAAGGTTTGAAAAAAATAGAAGCCGCTTGAGAATTTTACCTGTCCTTTTCCTAGAGTTCATATCAACAACTTCTGTGATATATCTGATAATGCAACATGTTCTTTTTCAGGCAAAAACATTGTTCATCAGATCATAGTGACACTGGAAGATCTTTATAATGGAGCAACAAGAAAACTTGCTGTCCAGAAGAATACCATTTGTGAGAGATGTGAAGGTATGACTTTACTATGGTGGTGGACTTGTTTGGTAATCCAAGAATAGTTTTTCAGCATAGTTGAGTAAAAGTATCCACTTCCTTCTTACCAGGTCATCTGAGTTTATAGGTTGAGAATAAATCAAACCTAAAACCAAAATAGTCCTTACCTTTATTATGCAGAGTGCTCACAGTTTTTTGTTCTGTTTTTTTGGAAGGTCGTGGGAGTCGTAAAGGAGCGGCACAGATGTGCATGTCTTGCCATGGAACAGGAATGCAGGTCCGCGTGCACCAGTTAGTACCAGGTATGGTACAGCAAGTGTCCACAGTGTGCCTCAGCTGCCAAGGACAAGGACAGAGACTGAACCAGAAGGACCGCTGTAAATCATGTGGAGGCCGGAAGATCCTGCGACAGAAGAAGACCTTGGAGGTCCACATTGACAAAGGTGAGGAAAAAAGGAGAACTAATATATACAATACTGTTCAAAAGTTTGGGGTTTCCATGAAAACTCACACTTCTATTCATGTGCTAACATAATTTCACAAGAGTTTTCTAATCATCAGTTAGCCTTTCAACATCATTAACTAACACAATGTAGCATTAGAACACAGGAGTGATGGTTGCTGGAAATGTTCCTCTGTACCCCTATGGAGATATTCCATTAAAAATCAGCCGTTTCCAGCGAGAATAGTCATTTACCACATTAACAATGTCTAGACTGTATTTCTGATTAATTTAATGTTATCTTCATTTTAAAATACTGCTTCTCTTTCATAAATAAGGACATTTCTAAGTGACCCTAAACTTTAGATTGGTGTTGTGTACATCTGTGTCTGCTGGAGGATGAAAGAAAAAAGTTATTTTGTACTTGTATTACCTGGTTTCTCATTTGCCACAGGAATGAGAGATGGCCAGAAGATCGTTTTCCACGGAGAAGGAGACCAGGAGCCAGGACTTGAACCAGGTGATATCATCTTGGTCTTGGATCTGCGAGAACATTCTACATTCACCAGGTAAAAAAAAAAAAAAACAGTTTTGTGTATTTTTCTTATTGATGCCATATAAATTCTTACTAAATGAGAGCAGCGTGCAGAGGCTACATGCACTGTATTTATGGTAGGTTTAATGATTGCTTTTAAATGCAAAAGTAGTTACTGAATCAAAGCTGGGGCACAAATTGTAGTCAGTGGAGATAAGAAAAAATGAGTGAAATTTTGCTTTTCATTGTGTTTGAATTTCAGTTTGTTTATAACGCAGAATACATTATTTTTTAAAAATCTTCCATCGGTAGTAGAAGCACCTTGACTCTATTGAAAAACCTAGTCCACTCGGTAAAATTACTTGTCATTTTTGTTCAACTTGTTTTTTTTGTTGTCATCAGAAAAGGGGAGGACCTCGTCATGTCAATGGAGCTGCAGCTGGTGGAGGCTCTGTGTGGTTTCAAAAAGCCTGTTCAGACACTGGACAACAGAACTATCGTCATCACGTCGCATCCAGGTAAAGAAAATCAACCTCTTAGATCATTAAATCCTATGTTAGCGATCAGACTAATGCCAGAAAGTGTTCTTTTTAGTGTTCTGAGTTTGGTAATATATAAGAAACACCAGCAGGTTGAGGGACTATTTTTTTTCTTTTCATATTAGAGAATAACACATCTGTTTTTCTTTGGAAAATTATTTGCACCACCAAATCAAAGGGATCAAGCACTAGCAAAGACAGTTTGCAAGGCTGATTAATCGAACAGACAATAGTCAGTCACCATGAATTTTACACTCTGTACAAAAAATGCAACTGGATGTACTTTTGGATGTACTTTTGACCTGATGTGTGCGCTCACTGGTGATGTCCCATGCGTGTGTGGAGAGTTGCTTGGTTTAACAGGTGAACAGTACTTTACAGTCCATCACTGTATAGACGCTCACAGTGACGTGTTTTTGCTACGGTGAAGTTGTTCAAACGTGTGCATTACGACCCTGTTGCTAATGATTGCCAACAGTTAATGTAACTATAGCAGGAATTAGACATTTAGAACACAAATATTGATAATAAATGCAAATGACAGTTTTTTTTTTTTGGCATGAGTATTTGTGCTAGGTTTAGTTCATTATGTACATTTATAAGTTGTCAGTGTGAGTTAACCTTTACATGACTTGCGTTTCTTTGCAATGAGCAGGCATGGGCAAGAATGGTTGAAATGACACAAGGATGTAGAATAGCGTATCATCCCTATTGTTACTCTTTTTTTTTTGTCACAGGTGAACTGATCAAACCTGAAGACACAAAGTGTGTCCTGAATGAAGGGATGCCCATGTATCGCAGACCGTTTGAAAAGGGACGTCTTATCATCCACTTCTCGGTAACAAGTTCCTCAACAATCCAATTCTTTAGCCTTTTTTTTTTCTTTACTCTTACTTTAGACATACACTACTGGTCAAAGGTTTGGGTCACTTAGAAATGTCCTTATTTTTTAAAGAAAAGCAGTTTTTTTTTTGAAGATAAGATTAAATTAATCAGAAATACGGTCTAGACATTGTTAATGTGGTAAATGACTATTCTAGCTGGAAATTTCTAACAGAATATTTCCATAGAGGTACAGAGGAACATTTCCAGCAACCATCACTCCTGTGTTCTAATGCTACATTGTGTTAGCTGATGGTGTTGAAAGGCTAATTGATAATTAGAAAACCCTTGTGTAATTATGTTAGCACATGAATAAAAGTGAGTTTTCATGGAAAACGTGAAACTGTGTGGGTGACTCCGAAGTTTTGAACGGTAGTGTATTTTATTAAAGCACTACTGTCAAGATCACATATACAAACATGCACACATTGAATATCTCCTCTCTTACAATAACAAATCACACACTATTCATTCTCTGTCTGGGTCATTGTCATGTGAAGTTTGTCTCTGTTTATGCTGTGCTACATTTGTCTATGTGTGATCACCTGTTATATTTGGCTACCAGTAAAATACCAACAAGCAAAAAGAGATTAGCATTTATGCACGCACACATGGTAGTACGATATATCATAATGTACCTACAATGGTCAGTGCTGCGCAGCTATGTACATGGTTGTTGTAATTCAACTGTTTGTGGTTGCTTCCTTTAGGTGGTGTTCCCACAAGCCAACTTCCTCCCCAAGCATAAGCTGAAAGAGCTGGAGCGCTACCTTCCAGAGAAGAAGGATGCGGAGCAGCCAGACAGTATGGACGACGACCTGTACATCTACGCTGACCTGGAGGACTGTGATTTTGAGAACAGAAAGCGATCCAAACATCAGTACTACTACATGGATGAAGACGACTACGCTAGCACTGGTGGTGTTCAGTGCCACACGTCCTAAATGACGGCTGATCTCTGCCTGGTCTAGGAGCCCAAATCCTCATCTCTAATGCAAAGCACCTTTTTCAGATTTTGTGCACTTTTTATTTTGCTGCCTTTGTTAAAATCATTTACTCTCTTAAGGTTTTGTTTGAAGCTGAAACTTAAAACTGTGTCTCAGTGCCCTCCTGATTTCCTCTAATATTTTTAGGATAGCGTAGTGTGTGATAAAATTCCAGGATCTGAACTCAGGTCCAGCTGAATGGGGTTCCCTATCATCTCTTGGACATAATTTTAATCCTTTTTTTCTTTTTGTTCCAGTCACACTGTGATTAAAGACGAGGGCTGGTAAAACGGGCTTCAGAGGAAAGGAGAAAAAAAAACTTTTTGCCTAATCAAGGACTGCCTGCTTTTTATGCAGTTACACTGAAACTGACGCCAATATTGATATGAAATAGCCTTTTTATAGTGTTACTAACTCATTTGTTCTGAATCACTTGTTGGTGACTCATCCAGTCAGTCCACTGTCTTTGAGGACCTGATATTCGGATGATGGTGGAGGGGGATGTGCTTTGAAGCTTGAGTTAAACCATTCATGCTGTTTTACCCTTTCAAGGGCTAATTATTTTTATTTTTTTTTTTTTTTAGAAATTTAAAAACAATCTTGAAAATGTGAATTGAGAGGAGTTGCCGGGCAGGCTAGCCTTTAGGTTTACGCCACTCAATTGTATGTCATTCCAGCTAATATTTAAGTTGAATTTAATATTTGTACTTATTCTGAGCTGTAGTCAGTGGTTTGTGCTGATGCCACGTATGCATTGCATCTTTTTAATACATGAAATCTGCGACAGTTTTGTTACATGACATGATAAATAGTCTTTGGAAAGACCCCAGAAGATTATAAAGTGCCATGCTGCACCCACATTCTATTAGTAAGAGTGTCTAATGTGAGAGAAAAGCTGTTTTAGTTGTAGTTTTTACATTATTGCAAGATTAAGAGTTCAGCTATTTCTCTGTTCTGTCTTAATTTAACTGACAAATCAAAGTGGAAAGCTAATTCTGTTGATGGGTTTTGCTGATGTTGGCAAACAAGCAAAAGAAGGTGGAGTATGCCATTCTAAATCAAGACACTTTTTTTTTGTCAGATTCAGAAGATATCTGCTTACAGACAGGTGTTGGTAAACAGAAATGATCTTGGACCAATCTACTGAACACTGTTCCACTTTGTTCTGTGCTTTGGAAGCGAGAGGAACAGCAAATCTGCACATGCTAACTATCTACATAAGCTAAATACCAACAAACTGTCTCCAGAATGGCAGGCTCCATCTTTAGTTGATCCCTTCTTTCATATTTACAGTCCTACATGTAAATGCCAAATGGGTCATGGGAGGCAAATCTGATACCTCAGAAGTGTCTGCCTGTTTGCAAGCCTTATCATAACTTGAAGTTGCTTGATAATGCAGTTTGTTTTCCTCATGATTGTTTGCCTTGGGTATTTAAAACATAGTTTTACTCAAAGAGGAGGGGGTCCTTAAGTACACTGACGGTTGTTCTTAAAAGCAGTTTTTTGTGTCCTCGTAATTTCAGGGGATGTCAGTGCAAAGTTCAACTTAAGTGTTGTCAAGTTTTTAATTTAACTTGAGTTATGTTGGGACCAAGGATCTGTTATTTGTGTTTTCTAATTAAATGTAATTTGAGAGTATTTGTAAAACGTGTTGTTGCAATGAATGCATAAAAAGACTGTTTGACATGAGCAGTCATCTGTTGGCAGATAAACTGTTAGTTTCAAGTCTTTAACTATAAATCTTTCTTTTCTAGGTAAACAGTCTGCATTTTATACCAAGAAAATTATTTTTATTAAGATTAAGACATTCTGCTACAGATTTTCAAAAATGACTCGTGTATTTTTGTCCCACCAGTTCCCTGTATGTGAAGTTAATTTTTCAAATCTAACTTTTAGGTTTTAGGTTCAAATCTGTAAAAATAAGTGTTTGCTGGGTTTTAGTTTACCGTTTTCTTACATTAGATATGTCTACACCATACAAACGGATACATTTTCATTGTTTCCTGAAACTTTGTTGATCACAACGACACAGTAACAAAAGAACACTTGAGTTACTGAGTTTTATGCAGCTCCAGAGGAAATCAAAGAAGGCAGCATGTTCATTGGTTTTCATGTTTCTCATGCTCAATGCTACACTGAGGGCATCAAAAGGCACAGATGACCCCAAAGCCCAGTGGGGTCCATGCTAAAGGTTATGGTGCTGAAGTGGATAAGGAGTCCAGTTTAACTATTCTGTGTAGCTAAACCCTGTTTGTTCTTCATTGTTGTTCTGCAAAAATGAGAGGAAGAATATTTGGTTGCACTTTACAGGAAACATTCAGTCCCTGGATGTGTTCCAGGCAGCAGAGTTCGTTTTTGTTACAATGAGAGGAGAAGTTTGAGCTTCAGTCCTGGAGATTGTTTCAGAATGAAAACTGCTGCTTTGAAATCCTTGGTGTGTGTGTGTGGTTAGTCATCAGAGAAGCTCACACTCTGAGCTCTGCAGCATCACAAAACAACTGTTAGGTATTGCTGCCTGTTTTGTTTCTCCCTGGTGTCGTACGCTGTTTACTGCAATTCTGCAGTTTCATTTAGCAGACGCTTTTATCCAACGTGATCTGAAGTAGATGCAACATACAGTAGATGTCCTTGAACACATCATCAGCTTCGTGGACTGTTTTGGCTCCTTCAGCATCACACGCCGTCATCCTGGACACCCAGGCAGACTACATCAGGCCCGGGTTGTGTCTAGGTGTCGCTGTGCCCCCCACAGGTACCTAGTACATAACATATTGCCTTAATGTACATATTGTCTTAATTTCCTTCAAAATCCAGACAATAATGAGACTCAAATGTGAAGCGTGTTAGATTCACATCTGAAACAGTGATTCTCAGTTTTCACTGAACGTAATTCTGGGATTTGCAGAAACATTATTACACCTCCTGCAGTCCTGTTTTCTGCCCACAGCTGCTGCTTGTCAGATTATTTCCTCTGACTTTAATAAACACCTGCAGCATCACGTAGCTTCTCTGCACATTTACGCACGTGGTGGCACAACAGCGGTGACTTCATTAAGATCAACAATGTTCAGTCCCTTCTACACACCAGATATGTCAGTTGTTCCACACAGATTCTAGGTTTATAGGGTTAAATGATTTGTATTAAATCTTCTGTGGATGAATCCTGAGCGCCATCAGAGCTGCAAGGAGACTGCAGCCACAATGAGTGCCTAATCAACTTGAGTGCTTCAGCTCTGACTCGGCATGATACGGGCCTCAGTGATACTGCGTGGATGCATCAGCTGCTGAAGGACTATAACGTGATTTTAGTCCAGTCATTTGCATTTCAGGATCTAGTTCCCACTATGGATGCTTCAATCAGAGGCTGATCTTATCGGGAAAGGTTCAGGTTGCTTTGAGGCTCTGTACATTTCTGACAGCTGATGGAAACTCATGAACATACATGGAAAAATGTCAACTTTAAAATTAAGAAATTGACAATATGGATCATTGATTTGGCTCCAGATCAGAATTGGTTAAGCACAGTAGCATGCGTGCATGATTTATTTAAGTCATAGCAACAGAAAGTGATGCGTACCTATACAAGGCCTGCTGACCTTCATACTTTTGCATTTGGACATTTACTTGACCCCTTGCAAATTGACAAGCCTGCTGTTAATCTAGCTATTTTTGGAAACTTTGAAGATTTTGGACACTTCACATACTTTAAAGCAGAACCTCAGCGGATTCAAGTAGAAGCTCAGCCTGCCAGAGAAGCCACCACACACCTGAAGAAACACCTGAAGTTTAGAGACCTGCCGGATCGGCCATCAGCATGAAGGTAAGAAGATTCAGTTCATGCTTTTCTCATCAGCTGATATTCTCTGACCACTTCAAAACACTTTCAGTCCCAAAACGAGAATCACTTATTGAATGTAAAGTTAGTTCATTAACACAAAACATGTATTTACGGACATTTAAATTCTGCTTTCAATTCATGCAGTATTTTGTTTAAAAATCTTGACTACAGCAACTGAAAAGTAGCCTAGCCGCGCAAGACAACCCACGGCAACGAATTTAATTCTCTGCCAGGGTCGACAACAAAAACGACAACAGTCGTTGAGCTCCATTAGCACCGACTCTGAATAATCTTTCTGTTAACATGTCTGTAATATACTTGAGCTTCACCCATTGACTGTATAAATAAGGCTTGACCGAACTACCGCATCCTCTGATTTCCAGCGCTCTAGCAGCCTATTCGTTGCGCTGATTGGTTGTATACCTACCCAATTGCTGCAGAGTGATTTGATAGACAACCTTTTAGCCCGCCTCCCTCCGTGTCGAGCGGAGAAGTGTATTGGTCGAGCGTGCCCATAGACTGTATATATCAATGACGTATATATAGAGCTCTATATATACGTCATTGGTATATATAGTGGACGTAGCATCTGGCTCCAGAATTGAAGCCAACCCGGAAGTGTCAAAAACTTGCAATATCACGCCGTCTGCTAGGGTTGGCTCCAAGAAGCTTTTTCTCCATAGACCCCAATTCATTTTTGGAAAAAATAAAATTTGATAGACTGATTTTCTACAGCTCAGGATTTTTTTCCCGTTAGTTTTCATGGTCAAAATGAGAGATCAGGTGGCCGATCTTAAAATAAATCAATACTGAATTTTAAATAATTTGTTAAAGTTGGCGGAGCCAGGGGGCGTGGCTATACTTGATAGACAGCAACAGAAGCCTCTGCGGTAAAATGTGGGCAGGATAAGAGAGTCCTCAGCCAATCCTGCCCCTAGTTGCTCTCCGGTCCAGTCTGTTTGATGACGCTTTTTACTTCACTGGCTCCAAAAAAATCCAAAACGGTGACCAGGAAGTAGCAAAATCAGGGCTTCATTTTCTCGCCGTTGAAACCAACGGGTGACGTCACGGTTAGTTTACGCCTGAGCGTGCCTAGACCCTTGCGTCTTCAGAGCATGGGTCTAGCACGGCTAGGCTAACTGAAAAGTGTCACTGATGAACAAGTCTGATATTAAAGTGAATCCTTTTAAAGGTGACGCAGAAACACTGGCAGCTGTGAAGATTTTTTGAATTTTATTGATAATCATTTTTAATGTTCAGTGTTCTATACATGTGAATGGATATACCAAAAATAGAGTGCAATGACTTCAACATTATTCTGCTGTGACAGGTAGCTGATAGCACACAGACATGGTAGTACCAGATAGTACAAATACTAAACACTGGTAGAAGGAGAAGCTGTCTCTTGCAGGCGTTGCACGTCCTACTAATGCACAGGAACACCGATTATAGTCAATGACCACATTTAACATTATTTACATACAGGATACAGAATGTGTCACTGGAGCTCCATTGAGGTTTATCAGTAGTCATCATGCATATTTTGAAGGAGTACTAAAATTATTGTAGAGCCACATTTACACAGTGCACCGAGGTAGCATGCAGGGAACACGGAGAACCAAACAAGTCATGATCATTGCATTAAAGATACAAAACATTATTATAAACCAATGCTGACCAATCGTTTACCTGATATTGTTTGTTTAGGCCCAAACAAGAGGCGGCTGTTATTAGAAATGTTTTCACGACAGTTCACCATCATGCATTTTCATGTCTAATAACGACAGAAGAGATGAAAATGGGGATTCAAACTGCACTGGTGAAGCTGGATCCACGAGTGTGTACAGCATGGAGGACCTAGACAGCGTCGCATAAGGTAATAAAGCAAAGAGTTTATCATTGAATCGATAAATAAAACTCATTTTAAATAAGCGTACAAATAGCTAACGGTAAGATTTGGTAAAAGTAGGTTATGTAGATGAAAAAAGAAAAGACATGGGAGGTAATTTGGAAAGTATAGCTGGTTGTGGTCTTTTTTTGTAGCATTTTTTGACGATAAAAAAAGTATCGATAGCTTTATATTTTAGGTTTTAAAAGACTGTTTGGGAAAAAGATTTTTCCATTTGTTGCAAAATGCTGGCATCGGCTGTACTTGTTGAATAAAGTGATTAGTAGAAATGACAATGATTTTTTTTTTTTAATTACATGAAAAGTACAGTTTAGTATCTGTCCTGATCTGCAGCTTTTGGTCATCCATTTGAATCTATGAATCTCTTTTTTCAGAACCAACATGGAAAAACAAATCCTTAAAGTTCTTTTAAAAAAAAAAACTTGAGCGTCTACAATTCCATAACTAATTGGAAAATCCACCTGCTCATGAAGATTATGTGAATTGATCAAAACGGCCACAAAATAGACCTTACCAGTGCACTATAATCATTTATCGGTGGCATCCAAGTGTTTTATTAATATTTGTTACCTGCATAGTTAAACAGAATTGAATGAGCTGCTCTATAACCGTATCAGCGGCTGTCTAGGTCCTCCTCATTACGATGCAGGCGACGGTTTAAGGTTTCCATAGCCTCAGCAGACCGTCCTCGCTGTATGTGGCGATCAGATTCTCATGTGGGTGGTGAGCGATGCCAATTACATCTTTCTCGTGAACCTGTGGGTGCAGAGGAACACAGACAAACCACACATTACCCATCAGCCACCTTGTTTCCTCGATTCAGGGTTGCTTCTCAGCTGCAGCGACACTTCATGCATCAAGTGAGACAAAGAATAACTCGATGAAAAACACTGGCCGCCCGGTTTTTAATAAGTTGGATAAAAACTGCCTCCCCTCGCAGGCTTTGATAATGTGTGAATTTTGAGCAGCGGAGCTTACAGTCAGCGTTTTCTCCAGCCTTCCTGTCGTATAGTTGAAGCAGTACAGCACTAAGTCCTCTCCCACACAGTAAATCCACTCCCCACGGGGTGACAGGGTGCAACACACAAAGTCTGCGCTTTCCTTTCTGTTTGGGCTGAAGGTCTTCACAGTCTGAAGAGAGAGAAGATATTACGTTTCTACAAATACACCCAGGTACTACGTGGGTACTAGTGAATCAAAGACACCAATAAAGACAGATAAAGAATGCACTTGTATAGTTTTACATTTTAAATACGCTTAGGTAATCACTTTCTTTGCAAAAGTATGATGAGAAGATTGAAACCACTCTACTTCACAACAAACTGCAGCAAGTACAGATAGACTACTGTTTAAAGGTTTGGGGTCGCCCAAACCTGTTTTCATGGAAAACATGAAATTGTGATGGTTGCTGGAAATGTTCCTCTGTACCCCTATGGAGATATTCCATTAAAAATCAGCCGTTTCCAGCTAGAATAGTCATTTACCACATTAACTATGTCTAGATTGTATTTCTGATCCATTTAATGTTATCTTCATTGAAAAAACTGCTTTTCTTTAAAAAATAATGACATTTCTAAGTGACCCCAACTTTCCTTTATGACAAATCTTATAGTTAGGGCTGACCTGGGTGACCCTGAGGAGATTGGTTGGAGTCTGGCTTCTTCTTCGACATCCTTTAGCTCTGCCCCTAGTTCTGCTGCTATAGTCTTTGGCTGCTGGGGGACCTCTCTGGAAGCACTGAGCCTTTCTCTCATTGCCTATGCATTTACTATATATACCGTTATTGCATTGCATTCATTCTGCTTCCCCCTGTGTTCTTCCTCTGAGTGTCCCTGGTCCCAGAGCTGGATGCTTCTGATCTGTGGTTGCTGTCCCACCTACTGGTCTAGTCTCCATCATGTCCACTGTGGGATGCTGCTGCTGACCTTCCTCCAGCCCACTTCCTCCAGCTGCACATCTCTAACAATCTACTCTGCATCGCCCTTACTATACTTGATATGCTCATCTACACACTGTTAGAATTTATATCTATATATGTAGTATATTTAATGCCAGAGCCATACACCGTAACAGTAAACTATGAATCAGTTTACATGTTGGCTTGTACTTATATGCATCATCTATGATATTCTTATCATGCATGTATCCCAGTTGTGTTCTATGTTTCTTTGTCCCTCTACCTCGTCCTCCCCCTCCCCTACCCCCTCTACCTCTTCTGCCCCTTTCAACCCGCCGGCCAGCAGATAGATGGGTCCCCCCACATAAAGAGCCAAGTTCTGCTCAAGGTTTCTTCCTGTTAAAAGGGAGTTTTTTTTCTTGCCATAGTAGCCTTAGGGCTTGCTCTGGGGGATCAGGCACACTGGTTCTGCAAAGCGTCTTGAGACAATTTGAATTGTAATTGGCGCTATATAAATAAAACTGAATTGAATTGGTGTAGTTTGGTGTAAATATTGCACATTGTTGGTTTTACTTTTTTTCTATATTAAAAAGGCATAGCGCATTAACTAGTGAACTTTAAAGGTGTTGCTGGACAACTTTTGTTTCATTTGAAAAGAGCCAGAAAAATGAGCCAGCAGCTGGCTGTAGCATCAGGATTTCTCTTCTCATCTAACTCTTGGCAAGAACGAAATGCCCAAATATTCTTTTTAAAGCTGCAACAATTAGTTAATTCATTGATCAGGGAATTTAACTGGTCGAGAACACATTAAATGCTCTTGAATTGAAAAAGTTAATGGATTTTTTTTTGTGCGGGTGAAATAAAAAAGCAATCTGAATACATTACAGTTTTGGGAAATGATAACAGGTGTTCTACACAATCTCAAACATTCTACAGACTTTTAGTGGTGATTAACTGTGAATAGGTTGATAATGAAAACAATACAGCCCTGATTCTTTTAACAAATCATACGGCAGAGTCTTCCTTCTTAGATTTGAGATAATGGTTGAGATTGGATCAGTTGCAGGTCTCTCACCTGGCCGTGCATGCTCAGGACCACCACTGTGTTTGAGTGGTTACAAACCACAAAGTGCTCTGGGTTTTGGGGCAGAGGGAGCACGTTATTGACGGGGACATCTGATGTCCTTGACAGAGACTTGAAGGTGTGGATGCATTCGCAGGACTTTGTGTTCCAAATCTAAAAAGAAGAGCACAGTGATAATTCCACATTTCTGTACACTGCAGCACTTTCCTTGTACAACAATACAGCCGCAGCACAGGCCTGGACTGCTGTGTAGTGTTTGGCTTCACACTATTAACGGTAATTGTACCTTGACAGTGCCGTCAGATGAGGCGCTGATAATGTGACATCCGTCTTGAGTGAAAGACGCATCATTTACAAATGATGAGTGGCCATTTAACTCCTTTAGCGTCTTGCCTGACCTCAGTTCATGGATTCTGAAAATGAAAGCGTTGAGTAATTTACTGGATTACAGACGCTGAAATTAAGTCGACTCATTCTTACAAGCTGTTATCTTTTTTCTTTTTTTTCTTCTGGGGAGCAGAGAAAACGTGCTGCTCGGCTGGCGTTGTGATATTTTTAGCTCCTGTGAGTGACTGGGTGCAGATTAGCTTCACTGTGACAAAACGCCTTAATGCTCGCCGATTCGCCTCGTCTCCGAGAGGATGATTTACCGTTTGTAAACATTTCTCCGAGCTAGTGGAAGTGCAAGTGGAGGAACACGTTGCAGCTTTGTGCCTGAGCACATGGCGTCTCAGCTACACCCACACAGCACATGTGCTTCCAACACAGTGGAGAGGCTCAGCTCACACCCCCCAGGAGTCAGAAATAATACTCAAGTCATCATCTGTGAAGGGGATTCGGTGTGTGCGTGAGAGAGGAAGTGAAACTCAGACATTCTTGTACTTTGCAAGCAGTGAGGAGCACTAAGCATCTGAAAAACACGTGCCATCGGGCACTGACTGTTTATATGTGTTATGGAGCTTTGCAAATGTTTAAAGAAGGAATCCCTATTACAAAATACAACAAATAAAATGTCATGCATGAATAATTAAAAGAATTCAAGTAAAAATGTCATCTTTATTTGTTCATTTGCATTTTTGCTAATAAAAACTCATTATCCCTATCATTATGTGCATTACATCCTATTGCTATATCATTATACCCTAAATTTACTTAATTAATCACATTTTTTTAATCACAAACTCTAAAAATGACCTAAAAAACCCAAAATACTAATTTGAGCAAATGTCTTTAAGTTGCATTCACATTAGCTGTATTCACTGTTGGCATTACTACATCTACCACTTGTGCATGTCTTAACTCAGACTTTTTAGGTGCAGTTATTTACATTATTCTCTGCAGTAAAACCACTGCATCAAATTAATACAATAACTCTTAAAAATTTCACAATAACCATGGATTTTGTCTTTTTTTCTCAACCGCAGTGCCTCAGTCGGTTCACATGAGTCCAAAAAAAAGGTTAAATAAAGACACTGACTGAAAACTTTAGAAATATAGCAAAACTTTTAAGGGAGTTTTTTTGTTTGTTTATTGTTGTTTTCCATCTACTTTCCCGCACTTTGCTAATCCACCGTGGGATGTACAAAGAGCTCGCTGCCTTCCTTCAGCTGAACTGACGCCCATGTGGGAAGCTTTGAAACTTTTGTGAATCATGCATGAGGTCAGTCAGATCTCTCGCTTTCCTCCCACAGCAGACAAGACAACTTTTGCCACAGCAGCGCTCGTGAAATCGAACAGGTCTCCTGCTGTGTGTTTTTCTTTTGCTATATCTGTAGATACGTTTCCCTTATTGAAAATTTTGTTCAGAAAATTTGAAAGCGGATTGACTGAATCTATTCTAATTCACTTGTTTATCACAGTCAACTTTATATGTCAGTTTCATTGTTTCCTCTTTTGTTTACAGTCAAGTCAATGTAATTTTAACCCCTTGTGTAACTGTCTAAATGTCAAGGTAGGAGTAAAGTTGCTGTTATAGTCAAAGCTGCAAGCTGTGTTGGTTGGGTCCTTGCATCCTTGCTGGTGAGCGAATCCAAGCATGTCCACCAGGTGTAATTTGGGTCTACGGCCTTGTTGATGGCAAACTAAAAGTGTCCACTAGGTGGCACTATCGCTGTGAATGTATGTTGACCAATGTACTGGATGTTATCAGGGGAGGAGTCTGACCACACATGTAAAGTTTCAGGCAGATCGGTGCTTGTTCAGGCTAGTGGTACAGTGTTTCCTGTGTCATGGCGAAACATCGAAATTCTGAGGCCGCCATTTCCACGCCCTCAGACATTTTGATAACTTTTAATGCTGGAGTACCTCCTGGCCAAGTTTCAGCTCTGTCGAGGTTACCCTGTTTGACTTTATAGCTTTTGAAAATGTGCAAAAATTGGTCCAAAATCATCTAAAATATGAAACGTAAGTCAAAATGTCCGACTTCCTGTTGGGTTTTGGGTGTTTGTGTAGGAGGCTTTTTAGTGCATTCTGATGTCTTACAGGTGTGTACCAAATTTCGTAGCTGTAGGTGAAACGTGGTTTGGGGCTGAATTTTCATAATATTGCGTGGTGCGGTAATGAGCCATTTTGCCACATACGTATGTATTTCCTTTAAAATATCTTTTTTTTTGCCAGTCCTGATGTGTGTGTGTGCACATTTTCTCATTTTCAAGTATTTTTAGGACCTCATAAAAGCAATTCTTTCATTCAGTGAAGAAAGTAAAAGAAAAAAAACATGCATTACAACAGGTTCCTTCCACCGTTGGTGCTCTGATTTTAAATATCAGTCAGCTGTACCGAATCACCTACGCAGAGCAAATTTATATTAATCCTCTCAGTAGGATGACACAGAGCCTCACACCTGCACAACATAAATACGCATGCAGACGCTCTGGTTCTATTTTGGGAAACCTGCAGCTGCGCTTTATACAGAAAACACGACATTATCGTATCCCACCTGAGGGTCTGGTCAAAGGAAGCGCTGAGGATCTGGTTGCTGTCCTTGGAGAAGCTCAGACAAGTCACGCCTTTGCTGTGAGCGTGCTCAAACCTGCGCAGGCACAAGCCACTCTGGATCTTCCACACCTTCAACACCGTCACACACACACATTTCGGAAGCATTATTAGCTCATCTGATGACATCGTGTTTCAACACTGCTGTAAAATCTCTTCTGTTTCCATACAGTGGTAACATTTAACACAGATAACGGTTGTTTATATTGACAAACACACATGAATATTGACCTTTATTTTGCCATTCTGAGCTCCAGTGGCCAGCAGGTCTGTATCCTGGCTGAAGCACATGCACAGCACAGCGTCATCCATCATCATGAAGCTGTCCTGGGCCTGATACTTTAACTCCTAACACAAAACAGGAAAAATAATGAAATAAACAGCATTCTTTAGTTGGCTGTTTGAACAGATAAGGTCAAATCATGGTTAAACAATAAATATAGACCAAGAAAAGAATGGAAAATACAGACTACGTGATGTAATGCGTACAAAATCTGAGCATTTCTTGTGTCATGATTTGAAAAACAATATCTACCTTGCTAATTTTTCCAGTGTAGAAGTTCCAGACCTCAATAAACCCATCCACTGAGCCGGTGACTAAATACTTTCCATCAGGTGAGAAACGGGCACATTCCACATGTGACCGTCGTCCAAACTGTAGATTCAAACCACACATGCAAAGTGCTTGTCAACGCTTTCAGACAACTCGATTTTCCTGTTTGATTTGCAGTCTGTGCACAGAGAAATAAAACACAAATTAATAACCGGTGACCTCAGGGAGACATAAAGTTCTCCACTGGTCTGCTGCTGCGTGGGCTGACCGTTCTCACTTATCACCTCAGGCGGCTCCATCTGGATGCAAGGCATGAGAGCGCAGTGAGAGACCAGAGGAGGCGCCTTCAGGTGAATAAACTAATTAGTTTGGGGTGTGTTTGTGTGTGTGTGTGTCGGGCAAGAAGAGGAAAAAGTACACTACATGAAGAAAACAAGTTCTTCTTTGCTGTCAGTGCACTATATACAAAATGTAATCTCTGTCCAAACACATGAAGACGGTAGAATAAATGATGCTACACTACTGTTCTAAAGTTTGGAGCCGCTTAGAAAAGCAGTTTCTTTCAATAAAGATGACATTAAATGAATCAGAAATACAGTCTAGATGTTAACGTAACAAATGACTATTCTAGCAGGAAATTTTTAATGGACTATCTCCATAGGGGTACAGAGGAACATTTCCAGCAACCATCACTCCTGTGTTCTAATGCTACATTGTGTTAGCTAATGGTGTTGAAAGGCTAACTGATGATTAGAAAACCCTTGTGCAGTTATGTTAGCACAGAAATAAAAGTGTGAGTTTTCATGGAAAACATGAAATTGTCTTGGTGACTCTAAACTTTTGAACAGTAGTGCATATTAGTCACAACTTGTGTACCTTGATGTGGCGGTACAGCTGCGTTGGGAAGCTCTCTTTCTCCACATGTCTCCCCTTGTTGTTGTTAGATGTTTCTATGGCCATGTCAGGGGAGAGATGTCCTGGATACTGCTGCAGTCTCAACGACTGGAACACAGGTGAGAAACAGTCGACAGAAAGGTAAAGTTGGAGACGCTGTTCTCCTGTGTTGAAGCCAAAGTTTTAACAAAATCAAAAATACTACAAAATGCCAACTTTGGCTGTTAAAATGACTTTCTAAACTGATTATCCATTGTGGCTTTGTTATTCCTGACAGCAAAAGTAATGCTTCGCAGCAATAAAATTGTGGATTGTGGCTCTTACAAAGCAAGGAAAGCGATTGTGATAAGTTTTTCCAAGTCAAACTTTGAATAACAGCCATATTATTTAGTGTGTCACACTGGATTAGACAAGTTTTGGCTAACAAAACAGTACTTTAGTATCTTAAAATGTTTATATTCCAAAAAAATAAGAAAATGCAAAAGACATTAACATGCAAGACCAACAATAAGTTACATGGAAAATTAGCATATATCACTTACCTCATATTTAAAGAGAATATTTAATATTAGTTTTTTTTTTTTTTGAGTTTTGGACTTTGTTCCCTTGGCTCCAGTCAATGACGCTTAACTGCAGTCATTAAAACTTTAACCCCCCTGAAAACTAGCTTCAACTGATAGTATTTCTTTGTAACGTTAAATATTTATCACTAAATATTTGGTATTCACAGTAATGATTGTAAATATTACCATTTTTCATGAGCTTAATACTCAAACACTCAGGTAATGATCTTCATCAGGACTGTGTTGGTGTGATCTATCTGACTGTAATCGATAACAGAGCAAACAACCAGCGACTGTCATCATGTTTTTGTCTCAAATTGCTGAACTCTGATGTATTAATGCATGAAAATCTCTACGATTTAACCAAAAACTGTTCAGGCTTTGAAGAATATTGTGTGTTCTGTGTTGCTCAAAGTTAGAGGCTGACTGAAAAAAACATGTTTTCAGGACCTTTAAGAAACACTAATTCAGGTTTTTAAATAGCGTGTTAATGACCGAAAAAAGATAGAAATGAGGGAGATTGGTATCTTAGGAACAAGATGCACCGATTAAAAGGTGTCCTTCTCTGTGTAACTGGAGTGAGTAGTGAGAAGGATATTGATCAGTTTACTCACGCCGACTTGTTCCAGGAGCCCCATGAGGCGAGAAGGAGGCACCACGCTGACCTCCCTCACCAGAGCCTCGGCGATGGCTCTGCGGCGTTTCTCCTTGCTGCTGCCTTTAGGATACGCCTGCAAGTAGAGCAAAAGGACGTCACCATCTAAAGCAGGGGTGTCAAACATGCGGCCCGCAGACCAAAACCGGCCCTCCAGAGGGTCCAATCTGCAGGACGACTTAGTAAAGCGTAAAAATTGCCATTTTGTTTTGCTTTATTCATTGTTTTGTGTATCGTCATTTTGTGCTTTTTTTGTCTCATTTGTGCTGTTCGTCTATTTTTGTCATTTTGTTCCTTGCTTTAGTCATTTTTGCTCTTGTTTGTGTCAATTGTGTATTTTTTGTCTCATTTTTGTCGTTTGTCCATTTTTTTAGTTGCTTTGTAACTTTTTTGTTTCAATTTCTGTCTTTTTTTGGTTTTGCTTTGTGTTGTTTCTCTCATTTTTGTCATTTTGTGTCTCATTTCTGGAATATTTTGTCTAGTTTTTGTTGATTTTTGTCTTTTTTTTGGTCTGGCTTTTGCCAGATATATGTGGGTAAATATTTTGTGCTTTTTGTAGGCACTCTGTGATCTGTAAGTTGTAATGTGTAAATGATAAACTGAGGCGTAATGTTGTTGAAATTGAATTTATTTTTCTTAAGAGATTTCAGGTTGCTCATGATGTTTTGTAGAAAGATAATTCCTTGAATGTGAACATTTTCAGAATGTACTTTTTTACACTAAAACAACGGAAAAACTTAGAGTTGTGGTTATTTATAGGTGATTATGCTGTGATTTTACTGGTGTGGCCCACTTGAGATGAAACTGGGCTGAAGGTGGCCCCTGAATTAAGATGAGTTTGACACTCCTGCTCTAAAGCACTCTCTGATACAGCTATTCCAATGGACAAATGTTCGTTTTCGTACCTCGCGAGGGTCAAAGTAGGAGCACGTCAGCAGGTTCTCCAGATGGCTGAACCTCTCTGGCTGGGTCTGCTTCAGCATGATCATGGGGTCGGTTTGTCTGAGGAGAGAGCGAGCTGCGCCCACCTCACGCATCTCAATGAGCTCCATCACAACCTGTTGAAGGGATCAGAGCTGATCGGAGGCCGCCGATAACAGAGCAAATCAAGCCAAGAGAAGAAAAACAAGAGAAGCTCACCTGCTCATAAAGGTCAATGAGCGTGTTGTCGGGCAACTTGAGGGACTCGATGGCCAGCAGCACAGAGTCCCAGTGGCCCCTGTTGATATCTGCGATGAAGCTGTCGATGCTCTCCACCGTGTTGAGGGAGACGGTGGTTTCCTCTTGCAAGGTGGTCAGCGTTCGGTAGAGGTTGTTCTCCTTCAGGTACTGCATTATCAGGCGGATCACACTACAGAGACCAGGGGCGACTGTTAACCACAAGCTCATCAAAATGACAGAAACACTGTCTTACGTGCAAATTGTCTGACTGAACCACAAAACAAAAGGCTCATATGTGAGAAATCCAAGTGAAAACAAGACAAGGGCAGTGATTCTGCCTCATGTGGACCCATTTCAGAGCTACCTGCTGGACATAATTCTGTTGCATCCGATCCTCCCCCTCTGCTGTCACTCCATCAGCATATTCCTGCAGGACTTTCATTGTTTTTTCACGTGCGCTTCTGATGCAGAGACATGCACCAGTGGCACCCGCTGACCACATTAACTTCACCCACTGATGCTCTGAGCCAGTTCCTCTGCTGGCTTTACTGTCATTTTAACCTCCCACGATAAGAAACCCACCGAAAGATGAGTTTGGCACAGATGCCCCCCACGTTTACCCACAGGAGGACTAAATAAGAAGCCAATACAAAAAAAAAGCAGCACACTCACATCCTCAGCAAGGGGTGGAGAGAATATCAGATCAACAGGCACATGTGGACGGAGCAGCCACTATGTACACTGACTAATCTCATTAAATGTCTCCGTTTAACCATTTCTGCATTACGAAAATTGAGTATTTGTGCACCACAGCGATAAAAATACAATGAAACGATGCTTGTTATTGGATGAGACGTTCCACAAACGCCACATGGGCGCACAGACAATAAATAACAGCGTCATATGAGGACAGGGAATTATCAGCAAAGTTGATTTCTGCAAGTGAAACATTTAAAAACATGCGGCAAAAATACAAATTCAGTTGGACATAATCTTCCAACTAAAAGCCGCGCACTTGCAAGAATTCAGAAAATCTGCAGTTTTCTTTAAGGTACAGTCAAACAAGTGGTCAATTAGTGTCCTTATTTTGCTTCTTCAGTACCAAACCATCACAGAGAAGTTGACATTTACGCACGAACAAATGAAAACAGAGCGCGCACTTACTCGGAGGGCTCCATGTCCACGGCCATGCTGATGCTGTCTCCTGCTGCTGCTGCACCGGACTGACGGTGGTTTTGCTCGGCTCGGGCTCGGCGCTCGCTAGAGCCACGTGAAAGCCGTGTGCCCGGGACCACCCACTACACGTGCTTTTTCTTGTGCCTCGCATTTTTTTTTCTGCCTCCCCCTCCTCTCATTTCATGCGGCGGGCAGCAGTCCCAAACCTTGTGACTGCCACACAAAGTCTGGGAAACCGCGCCTCCTCCCTGACGCAAGCCGATGCACACAAGAAAGGCGTTTCTGGGCACGTTGCGCGCAGGAGACGCGGCTCCGAGATGCTGCAGCGGCCGCAACAGCAGCATCAGCACCACCGACAGAACCTCGTGGCTCAAAGCGTGCTCCCCATCTTTTTTCCTTTTTTTTAAGGAAACCATTGTTCAGCCCCCAAAACAAATCGTCCTCTAAAGGAGGATCAGCTCATCAATATGCAGACGCAGAGCTGGGTGCGTCTCTTCCTCCACATACGGCATCATTAACAGTGAAGCCTGTCTTTCCCTCTAATTACACACTGCGGGGGTTTGATGCTGGAGTGGGTCGTGAGTGTTAATCAGCATCGGTGTTTGCCACTTCACGCAGGGCGTTTGTTTTAATCCGCCTGCTTCTGTTTGAGCTCACATCTGCAAATAAACCTGTTGGTGAGCATGAGCTTCGTTAATCCAAATTACAGTGTTTACCGGCCTCTTATTCTGCAGGGACTCACCTTGAGAGGCCTGATTGTAGGCTAAAACCAACGTGGATGCCGAATCCCAAATACACACCTGGATATTTAAATTCCCGTGGGTGATTACTAGGCAAGGAAGATCGATGAGAAAATGAATAAAACACAGAAGCTGCAGTAGTATTTACAACAGGTCAGATATGAGGAACGCTGACAGGTGTACTGGGGCCTGTTTCACGAAGCAGGTTCACTGAAAACTCTGAGTTTCTTAACCCTGAAATGAGAGAAACTCAGAGTTTTCTATCTCAGAGTAGATCAACTCAGAGTTGCGGAAGAAACTCCTCTTACAAGTTACCGAGTTTCTTGAACCTGCTTCGTGAAACAGGCCCCTGAAGTGTCTACCTGCCGATGAACCATTAAAGGCATTATGGAGGATGTTTTTTTGTTTGTTTAATTTGTCTGATTCACATAAAATGAATATACTGATCTTTAGTGGACTTGTATGTATGGTTTCTAAAAAAATAAAAAATTTAAAAAAATAACTGTGGACATGGCAGGACCTGAAAAACAAAAGCCAATCAACGCGCTCGGACCGAGGCGTTTGGTTTGCTCCCTTTCCTGTCAATCAAAAATCTTCCGGCTCAGGCCTAGTTGCGTAGATTACGTACACCTTGGCACCTTGGACTTACGTGTTTTCTGTATGTGTTGCTTTGGTATAGCTTCGTAGTTAGCTGGCGACTTGTTTTTCTCATCTTTTTTTGACATAATGGCAGATAAAGATCCAGGGGGACCCAGCCGTAAAAGACAACTTCACGAGTGCTACGCAAGTTTCTGGAGGGGGGCGTTTCTTCGTAAATGTTAAGAGGGGGGAGGTTAGAGGGGAGTGAGGGAGAGGTTGTATATGCGCATCCGCATGCGCATGCTACGTTCAAAGTCGTAGGAAATTAAAACTCCTCTAATGCATTAAAAAAGATACATATGACCCCACTACAGGCTGTAACACTTAAAAAAAATCACCTTTAATTATCTTAATATTTCAGGTTGATGCAAAAACACACCTGTTAATGAAACCGAATTAAATTAGAGACAGTTATCCTTTTACCTGTTCCTAACAAATGACGAAAGCCACACGCGAAAATATCGGATTGACAGGATTTTGCTCCTGAATGCATCATTTTGCCCATATAATGGAGCTGTGATGGCCGAGTGGTTAAGGCGTTGGATTCGAAATCCAATGGGGTTTCCCCGCGCAGGTTCAAATCCTGCTCACAGCGTCGATTTCTTCACCTTTGTACATCCTGATCACGACAGGTGAAGTCTTACTCACACAGTTATTTCTTAGCCAACGCGAAATATCAAGAAACACCGAGTCAGACATCCAGGTACGACTCAAATACAGAGAATAAAATGCAAAATCCATCATAAGGGCTTTTTATGAAGGCTACAAAATGGACTACTCTCACAGTGTTTGACCACATCACCCCTGTTCTCCGTCTACTTCACTGGCTCCCTGTCACCTACCGCATACAGTACAAGATCCTCCTCCTCACCTTCAAGTCCCTTCATAACCTGGCCCCGTCCTATCTCTCTGATCTCCTCGTCCCCTATATCCCCAGTCGTTCCCTCCGCTCAGCTGAAGCCCACCACCTCTCATGCCCCTCCACAACCAAGCATCGAACCCGGGGGGACCGGGCCTTCTCTGTTGCCGCCCCCACCCTTTGGAACTCACTCCCCATCTCTGTCCGTGCTTGCCTCAACATCACCAGCTTCAAGTCCACCCTTAAAACCCATCTGTTCCGACTTGCTTTTACTTCAACTTTTTAATTTTACTATTATCACAACTTTCTACTGTTTTATATCTTATTTCCATATTGTTTTTATATCGTATTTCCCTACTGTTCTTGTTTTTATATCGTATTTCCCTACTGTTCTTGTTTTCTGTGTTTTTGATTATGTTTCTGATGCTTTTTATTCTATCTTCGTAAAGTGTCTGAGTTTTTAAAAAGCGCTATATAAATAAAATGCATTATTATTATTATTATTATATTAATTTATCCTTAACGATTAATTTAGTGTCGCGTTATTAGGTATTTTATCGTCACGTGATTTCCCGCGAGATTAGGAGGAGGTAGCTTCTGCAGAACAGGTGAGTTTAATTAATCAGGGGACCACGCCATTACAGCTCAAGAGGCAGCATTTTTGCGCCATGATTAATATGTTTCCTTGAAGCTTAGGAAAAGTGTTCAAAGAAGTTCAGATGTTAACTCGCTCCCTGTCAAACAGTGGCCTGGAAAACATGCCAGTGAACAACAACCAGGTGAGTGCAACGGAGGAAAATGAACCCCAGAGTATCGAGTCAGTCTGGAATTGGAGGACATTTGGGCTTCAGAATTTTTGAAAAATGAACCTTCTCTTTACAGTTTTCTGCTACATATTCATCAGTAATAGATAATAAGCTATCAAAGGTTTGACTGGCTCAGCTTAAACATCAATGATACCATTTTTATTCCATGTTTTATTTGTTGTTTGCTAACCCTACTCTAATCACAGTAACAGGGTTGCTAATCCATGCTAATGTTAGCTCTTTCTCAGCAGTAGCAGTTAGCTAGCTGTTACTGCTGACCAAGAGGACAAACTGACTGATGGAAAAAAGTAAAATAATTCCTCTTATCCTGATAATATGTATAACAGGGTTGAGTGAGACATTGAATCAAGGCCAACAATGTTATGAAAATAGGAAAAATAGGAGAGGTTTGCTCTACCCATTCTTTTGTAAAAAAAAATATATATATTATGTTGATTTAAAAAAAAATGTTCCCACAATTACAACAGACATCGACGAAAAAAATACCAAAAAATGGGGATTTAAATTTAATTTTAGCTGTTTTTTATTTGAGATTCAATTTGGTCGTCAAGGGGGTGGGACAAGAGAAAAACGGCATTTTAAGTGGGAACTCCAGATTTATTTAGTATTTTTAAAAAATTAGCATTCTTTTCTCCTCGTTTTTTTTTCTATATGTTGGGTCTCAGGACAAGTAAACTTACACAACAACTGCATGTTCTTGTATTTTTAACGTGATCAAATGTCTTCCAATTCTGGAATGACCCTCCTAATGCTCTTACCTGTACCCACACCTCACCTGTAGGATTTAGTCTTTTATGTTTCCAGTTGTTTGACACCCAGCTGAAACTCCCTTCAAGGACTGTATTGAGCCCCCCCCCCCCCCCCTGCTGTGTTCCTCCAGACAGGACAGAGTGCAGCTACCAGGTTGGCCTCTCTGCCTGTGGTTCGATCTGCTTGTGCCAAACTGTCAGTCTTGTACGCTGTCACTAAATGCAGCCATCCCATCCTGAAGTCAGCATGTGACATGTTGGAGAGCAGCGTGACAGCTTTGGGAGCAGCGGCCCGTAACAGAGTTTCACCTGTCATTGCTAAACTGGAGCCCCAGAGTGAGTAATGTAAGCATTGTGGTTTGTGTGGCTAAAGGCTATACCTATAATAGTCTATAAAATATCAGAAGATTGTGAGAAACGGCCATAGTCAACAACATCCCAGAGCCCAAAGTGATGCAAATGGCTTGCTCATAATTCTCAGATTTTAGAAGTTTATCAGAGAGCATATAGATTTTTTTTTCAAATGTTCCAGTTCTAATCTTGGTGACATAAAAGTTTTATTAACCCTTAGATGCACGAGTGATTGGATCCTACACTCTTCCAGAAGTGGGTCAAAAATGACCCATATAAGAATCAATGTGGGTTTTTTGCCATTTTGTTCATTTTTAAAACAATCATTTCTATTATTTGTTTTTGTTATATTTTTGTCCACACAAGAATAGTTTCATGCTTAAAATGTTATTTTTTCAGTTAATAACAGATTTTGAACATTTTGATGATTGAAAAAGAAGAATATTACACAGAAGAGCAGTAGAAGAATGTCAACATCTGTTGCGTTGACATTTTTTCACTCTTTTCCTGCAGCTGTTGCTACTATCCGTCACTCCAAATTTGTGCACTGCATCACCTCTTGAATGTTATCTGTGATAAAGAGCTTGGGGTAGTGATACAAATATTACAGTTTTTATAAAAGTATCAAAGGTAAATTAAAAAACTAAATGGAATGATATCAAAAACATATTTTTGAGGAATAACCGGAAAATTAAATAAATGCTTTTCATTACAAAGATATTGCATAAAAATCATCTCACTGGGTCATTTTTGACCCACTTATTCATCTAAGGGTTAAGGTTTCAAAGGCAGGTCCAGCTTTGTAAAGTCTGTGTAGTGGAGGACAGAGAGCAGCTTTCAATGTTCTATCGTTTCGATGCATCGAGTCACCAGCGTTCATTACCAAATGATAAATTAGTCCTTGTGAGGCAATGCATCTTCAGTGCACAAATGAATGCATTGATGATTACATCTAAGTTGCAAGTTTGACTAAAATAACGCTTCATTTATTGGCTTCATTGGTGTATTTCATAGTTTCCATTGCAAACGATGTTGCCTGCAAAAGTCTTGACTGGTTGGAGACTTCGTTCCCCATCCTCCTATCACCTACAGAGCAGGTAATCTCTTCTAAAAGCAGCATCAGCTGTGCAGTTCATCTGAAAAACGTTTTTAAAAGACATTTCTGCTCTGGTTTTGTCTCCAGATTGTTGCCACTGCCAAGAACAAAATGCACGAGATTCAAGATGTGGTGAGCATCACAGCCAATGGCACTAAGGAGGTGGTGCAGCACACGGTCACATGGGTGGTGAGCAGGATGCATCAAGCTGGCGATGGAGCGGACGGTTCGCTTGTGAAGAGGGCGATCGGAGCAACCAGTGAGGGGCTGGACTCTGTTCTGAGCCTGTCAGAGGCTCTGATGGACCAGCTGCTTCCCCCCACCGAAGACGAAACAGGTACAGTGTGTAGCTGAGAGACGCTGGTGGGAAACTGTGTGAAGTCACGTTAAAAAAAAAAAAAACTACATCTGTCTCTGTCTGTCATTAGAAGAAGCCCATCTGGTGGAGGGGTTTGAAGCTGCCACTCTAAGAGGACGTTGCTCTGCTCAATTAGTCTCACTGACTACCAGATTGTACAGGAGGAGCTGCCACGTTGTAGGATCCAGGTTTCAGTGCATTCAGGTGTGCTGTGAGTATGATTCAATAAGAGTGTGTAAAACATTAGTCTGATAAAAATCTGAATATCCTATTTTTTTTAAATCCATAGATAGATATATGAAACTCACACTTTTATTCATCTGCCAGCATAACTGCACAAGGGTTTTCTAATCATCAATTAGCCTTTAAACACCATTAACTAACACAATGTAGCATTAGAACACAGGAGTGATGGTTGCTGGAAATGTTCCTCTGTATGGTAATGTGTATGTATATTTTTTAAAATGAGATGCAATTAGTGACAAATGTCAGAAAAAGAAATATTGGCTCTGTGATTTTTTTTCACAAATTTTTTTTGTGTGATATCTTCTAAGACTGCAGCTGTTTTCTGAGTCTAGTACTACTATTGATCTGTCAGAATACATATATTTTAAAAAATCATCACGTCATCCAATAAATATTTCTATATTTATTATGGCCAGATAAACATTAAAATATCGTTCATTAAACAAAAAAAGATTTCAAGTAAAAGACTAGAACATGTATTTTAATAACACAAAATTACATTATTTTTATGGTTATTTTCTGAAATTTTAGCGTCTGTTTTATTTTCTATCATATAATATTTAATAAATGAATTGAGTGACATAGTGCTAGTTTGTATTTGCGGTATGTTTCTGTATTTAGTTTTCTGTATTTGATGCTTTTATACGCTCTAAAAACTGCACCTGTGCTGTAAATGTTAAAATGTTTTCTTCATTTTCTTGTGTTTTGTCTGTTTGGATGTTTTTTTCCCCCAAAGTATTTGAGCTATCATGCCAGCATAAAAAGCTGTGAGATATTTTTTTTAAAGTTTAAATCGATGACATTTTGTTCTGAATTGGTTATTAGGCTCGTCACATAATCTACTTTTTTCACAGCATACATTCTGACTTGTCAGAGCAGTAAAAGCACAAGCATAATTAAAGTGTCAAAGATAATGAGGCAGCTAAATGGATTTTAGCTTTGAATTTTATTACTTACACCTCCACTGCTTTTCTGCAGGGATCTGTCAGAACGACTGACTCTGAATGTGACAAAAACCAGTTACACTGTTTCTGTCACTTCACACCTTGTTGAACTTATTTCCAATTGAAAACAAATTGCCATTTTTGCTAAACAGACCCTTTTGTCTTGTGTACAGGTTACGGAGACTTTATCCAGATCTTCAGCTCTGGTTCAGGACCTTCAGGCCAGCTTGGTGACCATAGTCTGGATACTCCAAGGCCTGCCTCAGTACCTGCAGCATCAGGCTGTATCTGTGTCCTTCTTTATCTCTCAGATGTACATCACCTGCCCACCGTTCCAACAGAAGCAGTCCAATAAAGCCAGAAACTCTGTCAGCACTGCCGAGGACTCATCGCTTCAGAGGCATGTGGACCAGGTTCACCAGCAGCTTGGACCAACCTGCCGCATGAGGCCTACCAAGAGGTCCATCTTTGAGAACGGGTGTAACATCAAGGGCTGCATGCGTCGCTGATGTGGGTCATTTGATATGTATATGGATTTGTGTGGTATATTTCTTCACTAGTTTTGTAAAAGAGGTGCAACTAAATAAAATTGAAGACTCATTAACTTATCTTTTTGTCCTTTGGATCAAGCAGCTGCTCAGTAAATAATCATTTTAAACCAGTTAAGATGACTAGCAATTAAACCTAGATGACCCCTTAAATAATCTACATTTATGCTACACGGTTTACAGTTGAATGGAAGCTCATAAAGCAGTAACATTTTTTTCAACAGGACATCATGACATCTGCAATCTGTGCCGCATAAAAATGAGAAATGTTAACTGAATTCATGGCTGAGTTGAGCCGGTTTGACAAGTTGTATCACGAAAACTAAAATATCTCAAGCATCTGTTTCTCCAAATAGAGTAACTTATTTGCATATTTTTCAATTTTGGATGAGAAACTTTGAGCTCAGGGATGGAACTTCAATTTTTTTGTGTGCCATTTTTCAACTCGCCAATGGCCAGACATCATTTTGTGTATTTTTTTAGTGTTGTGGATTCTGAGTTTGGCTTGGTCGGGGACGGTGGAGAGAATTTCAATCCATGTTTGGATTCATAAAACATTCATAAAGGTCAAGCAGCTCACATTTTCAGAGCGACTTCGTTTACCACTTTGCCATTAAAGTGAGTAATCTAAATCTGATCAAACAATCTCGTGGTATCAGATGAGCAGAACTACAAGAAAGTTTAAGTTGTGCCATCTCCAGTTGAACCTTCAGTATCTGGTGTTGATTTAAAGCAAACGTTAAACGTTAAGTTCTAACATTTGTTCAACCAATGTTTAGACAATATTAGTGAATGGCTGAATACCAAGCACTGATAATTAATGACAACTACATGAGCATTTTTTCAACAAACCATTTCTTTATTTGACTTAAGGATTTCACTTTTGGCTGGACTCTGACTTGGATGTGGATGCCCTCAGAGAAGAAAGGCGGCGCCTCTTGGCGATCTGTTCCTGGCGCTTCTCTTTGGCCTCCTGTTTACAAGAACAAACGTTTGTCAGTGAAAATGCTTTCACAAACAGCAGGTATGTCTAACCAAAACAATGTTTCTTTAAGCCACTTCACACTGATTTCATAAGACAAGAACCTGGTGTATGATAACTACAGATTATAAAAGGCAGTTCAAAAATAAACTGCTGGTGAAAACACATTGACCTAAACTTTAACTTCTACTCAGTTTCACATCTAAACATTGTTGGTAACTGCTATTTCATGTCAACCTGCACATACAATCCCTGTTTGTTTTTTTAAAATTAAAGGCCACAGCAATCCAACCATAATTTAAACCAACAAATTTAAAGAAGTGAATGGCAAAAAAAGACAAAATCTCACGATAAACATCACTGAGAGGTGCTGCATTTTTCTTGGATATGTACTTATTCTTTATGCCAATAAATACAAGTCAATCAACCCATACCTTCATCCTCTTGGCCAGCAGCTTGGCGTACTCAGAGGCCTCCTCCTTGTTCTTCTGGGTGCGCTGTCTCTTGAGAGCAATGCGGCGGCGCTTGTGCTGCAGCACACGAGGCGTCACCAATCTCTGGATCTTGGGAGCCTTAGTTCTGGGCTTCTTGCCTGTCAAAGTGAAGGGGGAGAGGCAGTTAGTACTGACGGTGTAAAGAAAGTGTGGTAATAAAGGAGAAGCGACTAGGCAGAATGTTCCCATTTTCTGCATCTGCACACCGATTCCAAACTACACAAGTTAAGAGTATATTGATTCTGGTCCAATAATCTGATCTTTGGCAGGGCACAATTATTTTGCACTATGCTACTAATGTTTAACAAGTTTTTAGCGGCTTTCTCTGTAATCTCTGGACAAGTCAAAAGAAGCAGCGCGCTACCATGCAGAATTAGTACCAGCCCATTAGTAATGAAAAAAACTAATTTCTATGTTTTTTGCAATAAATTATAATCCAGCAGCGCTAACCGACCTTATCACAGTGTCCCCGAGTTCATACAGGAAATGAGCATTACCTACAGCTTTTAGCTTCCCTGAATCAAGCAAAACTCAAAGCAATCTGAAGATCTTATGGCATGGACGTTCTAAATAAGGCACATGATCTGCTTCTCACATGAATCATACAGGTTACATCATTAAGTCAGTTGTATTTTTGTTGATGTATTTGAAAAGTTCTGTTGCTGCTAACCAGGCCCTGTCAAGACTTTCTCCAACTGCAGGCTGGCTATGGTGCAGTCGCAGCTGCCCTCAATGTCATTCAGCAGCCTCATCAGTCAGTCTTGTCCTGTAGTCAACACACCTCTCCAAGTCTTGGACTGCAGCTGCTGATGCTACTCCTTGCTCTGTCCTTGAGGAGAGCCACTGCAAGCTGCAGGGTCACTAACTAGAACCTGCAGCAGGAGGACTGGTTTATGTGCCACTACTTCAAACTCACTGAGGCTGCAGAGCTAAAGAAGAGAGGTCATCCATGAGACAGTCAACAACCATCACTAGCTGCAATCTAAAACAGTCAACAGGAAGTGTGTTCACAGGACGAGACACTCACTGGAGAGGCAGCTGAATGATATCAAGCGCGACCACAACACCAGCACAGATGTTGAGCAAATAAGGGCTTGCATTTTAAAAATTCCTCTCAGGCTTGCTTGTACGCACTCGCCAGGGTACGATTAAAAGTTGCATGTTTATTTGTGTCTATACAGAGATGAATGGATGCAAAGATCATTGTTTTGTATTATTATGAAATCAAAACACTTTGATCTGATGTATTTCAAACAACCAAATGATCATGTTACAATCTATAAATGAACCAATGTTTCAGAGAACAGGCAGCATTTCCCACCACCACTGCCAATCTGTTTCAAGCTAAACCACCTCGTAAATATTTCAAATTTAAAGCAATTAACTATAAAAAAAAGTATAAAGAGCAGTTATGTCAAGCTGTGCAGACACTAGCAGTTTAAGACCTCAGCGTAGCCTGACTTTGGAGGCTGCAGCAAAACCACTAAAATATCAGCATGTGTCTCATGATCTTAAGCTTCAGTGACAGCAAAATCCATACTTCAGTAAAAATCACCTACAGTCAGTGATCCCAAGCACATTTACAGGCTTAAGAGCAAAGCTTACCTTCTTTAGTCAGGGGTCTCCTCACAACATACTGCCTCACATCATCCTCCTTGGCCAGGTTGAAGAGCTTGCGGATCTTGCTGGCCCTCTTGGGACCAAGACGGCGAGGGACGGTGCTGTCAGTCAGCCCGGGGATGTCCTTCTCACCTGAGAACAACAACATCGGAACATGAGTCAAACAAGGTGATTAAAACCAAGTTCACTTAGAAACTCCACTGTTCACAGCTTTACTTTCAGTTATCCCTATAGCCAATGGTCTATTAGTGCATGTATTTGTGTAGCAGTTCTTGTGCTCAGCTATAGCATGTTAACAGAGGTAGCTTTAGCTAAAGAGCAGACAAAAGTGCCTTCCAGCATGACTTCTCTGCTATATTCTACAGGCCAATCATTAAAAAAGCAGACCTGCACATCTATGTACAATAAGTGCAATAGGTACAATCTTGCCCCAACAACATGTCTATTGTATTACAGCTTTAAATTTGTACAACAGCATACAAACAATACTGCTCTTTTAAAAAGAGTGAGGATGTTATGTGCGTCACTATTGTACTAGTGATCACAATGACAGAGCAATGCAGTTCAACCATCCACTGTTATGAGGTCTGGTCGCATCTGGTAAGCAGCTCCACAATTACTCTGGCAGCACGCTGTCCCCCCTTAATGACTACAGACCAATCAAAAAGGGTCTACTGGTGTGCCATCTGCTTAATTCACAGACAATATAAAGAGATGTTCTAAACTCTGATTTTCTTGGGGTGCAGTCACCAACAGTCATTTGTTGGTTCCATCAGTATCAAACTGAACAGCTCCATTAAAAAGCACATGAGAGCCTAATTTAATACCTTTCTTGACGATGACCAAGTTGAGAACGCTGAGGTTGGCGTCAACGATGCAACCACGGACAGACTTGCGCTTGCGCTCGCCAGTCCTGCGAGGACGGTAGCAGGAGTGACCCTTGCTGAGGAGCAGGCGCACACGGCCATGGGTCAGCACACCCTGCTTCATGGGGAAACCCTGCTTGTCGTTGCCTCCACTGATGCGCACCACATAACCCTACAAAGAGAGAGCGCAGGTTACTACACGTTTTAAAGTTTAAACTCACGATGGAATCTAATTTGTTTAGACCTTTTCCAACTTTAAAGTTTCGCAAATGCTGGCCAGATGTGGTACTATCCCTCAGGCAAAAAAACTAACAAAAAAAGAGTGGTCCACCAGCTTCTTCTTCTCACACTGACCCAAATTTGACTATTTAAGTTATGCTTTACTAGCACAACATTAACTGAGCAGTAGGACAGAAATGGGAGAGCTCTGCAGTTTCAACCAGCCATGGTTACGGTCTGGTCGCATCTGGTAAGCAGCTCTACTGTTCCTCTGGCAACACGCTGTCCCCCCTTAATGACTATGGATCAGTCAGAAAGGGTCTACTGGTGTGCCATGCTACACATTTGTTGCAGGTCAAAATAGAGTTGGGCATCGTTTGTATTTTGACGATTTTGATTCTGCGTATTGACTCCGATTCTTAATGACTCCCGATTTCAATTCTTTGAGAGGTGTTACTGTTATTACAGCAGCAAAATCCTGCTTTGACAAACAATGATTTAAGATATTGTTTTATGATATGACAGTCACCGGAGAGAATTCTTCTGCATCAAGTACTTTTAATGCACATTGTGGTATTACTAATTTTAATTAGGTCTCAGTACTTCCTCCATAACTGCTCATCAAGGAAAGGCTTTACGTTTCATTGCAGGAAGTGAGTCTCATCTGGTGTGGGGAAAATGCCAACATGTAAAGAAGTAAGATGTTATTAGGGTAATCTCATCAGTTTACTCAGTTGTAACATATGTAGGTAAGCAAAACAGTTACTGACAGTCTGTGTTGTGTTTACTACCAATGAAGAAAAAACAGAGTTCATGTCAGGTTAATACATCTTCACTGCAGAGTGAAGCGCCGCTTACCACAGAAGTTAGCAGCAGAAACAGAGTTAGAAATATGAATCACAAGAGTAATGACAGTGGTTTCTACCAGTAAATAAATTCATGTTTGCTTCAGCTATTGTACTGTAATGATAATATGGTCCCATCCCATTCTCACAAAGCAGTATTTGTTAAATTGAGGCGATTGTTAAAGAGACAACCACACAATTTACAACACACATTAGCAAAAATGCATTAAAAGCCTGGCAGGCATTTAGCTGGCATGACTAATGATGCAGATGGACAGTGGTACATACATGCTGGGTGCTTACTGTACACTTTATAAAGTTGCATGAGTGAAATGTGTTGAGGAGTCGATATGCAGAATCAAAATTTAACTTCAACTCCTCCTGATTCGTAACTTTGGAACCAAACTGGTTGCCGATGCCCAACCCTGTCGTATCCCACAACCCCTGTTCAGACAAGGAGACAGGTGTAGAGACGATGGTTCTTACCTTCCACTCATCTCCCAGAGGGTCAGCAGCCACCTCAGTGGCCATACGCTTCTCATAGAAGGTGCGCAGCTTACGCTCATCATCGACTTCAATCAGCTTCTGGCAGCCAGTAGCGGGAAATGAGATGTTCAGCTGCAAGAGTTACAGTAGATTTGTTACTGGATGTACATGGTCATGCTGAGCTCAATACAAGTTATGACAAGTAACCCCAAAGTCATTAAACAGGCAGGTTAGCAGGTAGCATGGTCTGTGTGTAATGAGCATTTGCACGAGGTACAGACTGACTTTGAGGTAGCTGTGAGGATTGACACATTTGTGAAAATTACCTCTAACCTTGAAATTGTGCTGTATATATTTGGTTAAGCCATCTGGGCTGAGCTAAAGTTTGAATCGGATGGTGATAAAGTGGCTACTGGGCCTGTTAGCTCCTCTGCCGGCTCGGAGTTCAAAGCCTGCTAACGTTAGCTACAGACACTGCTACCGATATTACAGCAGGTTTACCGGCTAGCATCACCGGCGTTGTCATACAGCACAGCGCATTCATATTACTTTAGCTCTAGAAAGTCAGAAAACTGGTTCTTGGAGTACATTGAAACCTAAACTCGGTGCACATTTCCCTCAGTGTGCGGCCATGTTTCCACAGCTCACTTTCCAAGCGGCTCGTCAGTTAGCTTCCATCATAATCAAAGCTCATCCTGAGCGGCGGAGCAACAATATCTATTTTAAACTCGTCCGCTTTAAAGTTAGAAATCATGGCTTTAATCACACCAGACTATTTCAGATAAAACGGCTTTAATTAAGGAAATATATTTATTGAGATGTTGTACCTTCATTTTGCCAAACCGACCCAACGACGGTCCGCCACGGAAAAGAGACCGGATATCCGCTTCGTGGTCTCACATAGGCCCGCAAAGTCATCGCGAGAATTGGTTACATGTAAATTTAAAGGTTGAAAAGCATATTTAATTCTTTAAATAGGCTAAACTGCGGCCAAACGCCTGTTTTGTTTTTGTTTTTTTGTTTTAGAAAACTAAGTGTAAATTATTTAAAATAGGCTTTCCACACACGAAGAGACATTTTGATCATTACAAGCTCTGTATTTATGAATACGGTTTATTTTATTTTCAGATTTTGTCGCTGCTATTACTTTAACTGTAATCGAAACGTCAGACAACACAGACAGAAACTGTTTTTGCCTTCAAAAAACGGTTAAGTTATTTCCAATGAATTTAGAGCTGGTGGCCCTATAGAATAAATCATAAATATGTATTTTTTAACTTCGATGTCGTTTTTTGTTTGAATTTGAATGAACAACAACTTCATTAGACTAAATGATATAACAAGGAACAAAAATTGGTGTTCAAATAATTAGTTTCAAAAGTGAATATCTGTTTATTCCTATATTTGTCTTTTTCATGTGCATATAAACTACTATAAATATAAGCTGAGGCAAAACCCTTACAGAAAAGATGAGGACCTACCTAAAGTCTTTTTTCGAGAATCAGATTAACTGATGAATTATGTCAGTTAATGGATCTCACAGTGAAAGCATTTAATCAACACAATGAGGCGATTATTGAGTCACTGAGCATGCGTCGACCAGAGGGTGCCAGAGAGTAACTGAGGAGCTAAACATCAAGATAAACATCCCCCATTATTTCAACTCCACACAAAACATCTTGAATTATAAGTAACACTTTGGACATGCTTACACTGTCACCCAAATATTAAAGATTGCCTCAATTAGCTGTGATATAATGGACACTTAGCTGCTGAGTCATGCAATAAAGTATTTAATACAAATTTAATACAACGAAAATCAAAAAAAAAAGTCAGTCTGAGATGCTTGAACTCAACTCTGGCTACAATTAAATGTTATTTTCATCAATGACTAATCTGCATTTTATTTAGTTTTAATGCAGTGCTAACAGATCAGAATATGTCTTATTTCCAGTAATATTTCTATTAGGTAAGAATGAACTAAGAGCATTTTGCTGTCAACTTTCAGAAAATGTTTAACTACATTAACAGGACGTTCTTACACCAACTATCCATAAAATGTTTTCCAGATGTTCTCAAGACCTAATTTCTATTAAATGTTCCTGTACTATGATTTGTTATCAAAGGTGGAACATTCTAACTGCAATGCTTTGAGGTTGTTTTGGGGGTGTTCTTGAGGAAACACAGTATACATTTTGAAAAAAATGTTTACTGTATATTGTTCCATATACAAGCTGTCAGTGCGACATTTGGTTTTGACAATGTTGGGACATAGCTAAACACAAATTAATGTAAATTTAAAGTAACTTCTACATCTTGAAGTCAAATCAAGTTGTAAAATATTGGATTGTTCAGTTCCAGATTCCTGTGACTAAATGTTTTGTGCCTTTTGTAAACACACTGTGATCTGAAAGTTGTAATGCAAAGCTGAAGTTTAATATTGTTGAAATCACACTTACGTTTCTTATAAGTACTAGATTTTTCATTGTTCTGTTGTCAGTTTGTGTCTCATTTTTGTAATACTTTGTCTTGCTTATGTTGTTTTTTGTCTGGCTTTTGTCATTTGCTTCATGTTTTTGTCATTTTGTTTCCTGTTGTTGTCGTTTTGTGTTTCCTTTTTGTCTCATTTGTGTTTTTTGTCTTAGTTTTGCCATTTTGTGTTTTTTCTTTATTCATTGTTTGGTGTGTTTTTTTTGTTGTCATTTTGCTTCAGGCTATTGTAATTTTTTTGTCTCGTTTGTGTCATTTGTCCATTTTTTGTCACTTTCTAAGTTTTTTGTCTAACTTTGTGTCCCTTTTATGTTTTGTTTCGTGTTGTTCGTCTCATTGTTTTTGTCATTTTTTTCTCGCTTTTGGTGCTTTGTGTCTCATTTTTGTGATATGTTGTCTCGATTTAAGTGTTTCGTGCCTTTGTTGACACTATGTGATCTCGAAGTTGTAATGTGCAAATGATAAACTGAGGCATAATATTGTTGAAATTGAATTTTTTTCTTAACAAATACCAGTTTTTTCATAATGTTTTGCAAAAAGATAGTTAATTAACCGTGAACATTTTCAGAATGTACTGTTTTGCGTTAAACAAAGGAAAATGTTGGAATTGTCATTATAGGTTGTTGTGCTCTGATTTTACTGGTCCAACCCACTTGAGATGAAATTGGGCTGAATGTGGCCCCTGAACTAAGATAAGTTTGGTGCCTCTGGTTGGTTTAGACCTGAGGTGTCAAACTCATTTTAGTTCTGGGGCCACATTCAACCCAATTTCAACTCAAGTGGGTCGGAACCGTAAAATCATAAAATAATAATAACTGATAAAGAACGACAACTCCACATTTTTCCTTTGGTTTAGTGCAACAAAGTACATTCTGAAAATATTCACATTTAATGAATTATCTTTCTACAAAATATTATGAACAACCTAAAAATTTCTTAGGAAAAGCAAGTTCAATTTCAGCAGCATTATACCTCAGTTTCTCGTTTGCATATTACAACTGACAGATCACAGAATGTCTACAAAGGCACAAAACATTTAGTCACAGGTATCTGAAGCTGAGCAATGTAGTATTTTACTTTAAAAAAGACAAAAAAAACAACAAAAACAAGACAAAATATGACAAAAATGAGACCCAAATGACAAAAGCGAGAAACAGATTGACAAAAAATGAGACAAACGACACGAAACAAAACAAAGAAGTTACAAAGTGACAAAACATGGACAAATGAATCAAAAAAAATGACAAAGCGTGAAACAAACTGACAAAAATGATGCACAAAACGATGAAAAAAGCAAAACACAAAATGACAAAAATGAGACAAAAAAACACAGGTGAGACATAAAGGAAACATGAAACAACATAAACAAGAAACTAAAATGTCAAAAATGAGACAAGCGATAAAAATCAGACAAAAAAACAGCAAAAACAAGACAAAATGCTACAAAAATGAGACGCAAAATGACAAATATAGTATTTTATTTTATGATCAAAAGAACTTGTGATGGTGTTGAAATGATTTTAAATTCATAGTTTTACAAATTTACAAATTGCAGTTATTGTCTTCAGTATGTAATTCGCAGGCCGGATTGGACCCTGTGGAGGGCCGGTTTTGGCTCGCGGGCCGCATGTTTGACACCCCTGGTTGGTTTATACACATGGAGACCCCGTTGAGGCGAAGCATCCGGCAGGCGGCAGTGAACTCTCTCGCTGCCCCTCTTTACTCTTTGACCAGCAGCTGTCAGTGGACGGAGCGTCACGACGGAGTCTTTGTGAAAGGACACGCTGAAAATGCAGCTGAAGAACGGTCTGTCCACTTTACCGCAAACTCGGATGCACGATACGCTTCTAGGTGTCGGGCGTTAAAGTGTAGCCGACACGCAGCGACTCTCCCCCGGGCGTCCTCAGCCTCCGGAGCTCCGTCGGCTCCCCTCCGCTCCTCGGCGTCCAGAGACTGAACTAGTCCGGACATGAGCAACGTTAATCTTATTTTTTGGGACCAGTTGCAGGCTGGCAGCTCCGAGGTGGACTGGTGTGAAGGCAATTACCTAATTTACCCCAGCATCGCTGAGTTTTACAACACGGTCGGTGTCCAGAGCTGCAGCTAACGTTGTGTGCTTTTTGTTGTTGTTGTCTTTGCATAATACAGCTTTTGTTTACAGCCACAGCTTCTCTGCCTTTCTTTTCTCTGAGCTGCTCTGCTTTCTTCCAGCCCCTCATGTTATTCTCAGGTTAACTCTAGCTAGCGCTGGAAGAGATTCTGGCTGCTTTTCAGCTTCAGCATCAGGATGTTTATTGTTAGCATCAGGTTACGAGTTTTTCCCCTTTTCCTTCATTTCAGTTGCAGTTTGTAAAAACAAAACCAAAAAAAAGCACTGAGGCCTGATCTACTTCTGAGCATGTTGTCATTTTGCTACACGATCAGTTCGGATGTGATGGATTATTTTTGCTCACATCTTTCCTTTTGTTTTTATCATTTCAGATCAGCAACATTTTGTTTTTTGTTTTGCCACCGATATTAATGTGCTTGTTCCGCCAATATGCAACACATTTCAACAGTGGGATTTACCTCATATGGATTCTACTAGTGGTGGTTGGTAAGTTACCTGAATGATGACCAGTTAGTGCTCTGTCCTTCACACACACACACACACACACACACACACACACACACACACACACACACACACACACACACACACACACACACAGATATGTATTAATACACACACCACCACTCAAAAGTTTGGGGCCACTTAGAAATACCCTTATTCTTGAAAGAAAAGCATTTTTTTAAGAAGATAACATTCAGTTCATATGAAATACAGTCTAGACATGGTTAATGTGTTAAATGACTGTTCAAGCTGGAAATCTTTAATTGGAATATCTCCATAGGGGTACAGAGGAACATTTCCAGCAACCATCACTCCTGTGTTCTAATGCTACATTGTGTTAGCTAATGCTGTTGAAAGGCTAACTGATGGTTAGAATACCTAGTGTACATATACGCTGGTATATTGTGTGTTGTACAGGTGTGGAGGAATGCCTCAGCCGTTTATTAGGGTTATGGCAGTGGGGAAGAAGCTGCTCATTTCTTGGAGATCACTAGTGCTTTTGTATATTTTGGTTTATTTTTTTACTGCATTCCTTAATTGTTGCACCATCTTTGGCCCAAATTCCCCCACGGTGGGAATGATAAAGGCTTATCTTATCTTAAACAGAAACCAGCACCAGTTCTTCTCCACATTCAAGTTAACTGACATGAACAAAAGCAAAAGACAACTATGGGGCAATTTCAGGCCCATTTGGAAGCAGTCTGGTGCAATTTTCCTTATCAGCAGAGCTTGTGTTGTGTTCTTGCTTTACAAATCTTTGCCATATAGTTGCATGAACATGGAGTTTACCAACAGTTCTGTTCAAAAAACACAGAATCAACACCAAACATGTTCGCTGGACTCTTAGTCCTCTCTTTGCATTGAGTTTCTTTTAAGATATTTGAAATGTAGGTTGCATAAAGCATCTTGAAGAATGTGCCACAGTTTATTTTCACAGTTGGTTTATTCTGTCTCCATGATGCTCAGATCAGAGCTCTGTGGGTCTCAGAGCATGTTGTTGCAGGACTCCTTGTCCTCCTTGCTGTTAAAGATGATTCTTTATGACTCCCGCTGTATGTTTAGGGTAATTATACATAATGTACGCATATGAGTCGAGCAGATCTGTAGAAATATGGACTAACTCACCACTAATACTACACTGACGTTGTAAAAAGCTGCTGAGCTTTATGTGCATCATAAAAGCAGACTTTATGGCAGAACAGTTGTATGTCAGTGCAACAAATCAAGTTGAAAGTGTCCCTAATTACGTCACCACTGAGTGCATATGTATGTATTTGATCAGTCAGTTAACAATCAATCGATGAACAGCAAATGAATCAGGAACAGTTTTGATATTTAGCTGCTTCAGTCGCTCTGAAAATGTGAATGTTTGCTGTTTTTCTGCACTTATTATCGAAGAATATTTGAGTTTTGATCAAAACAACAGTAAAATGATATGAATTTTCACTTTGGGAGAATGCATAAGGCATTTTTGCTCTGTCTTATTATTTTAAACCAAAACAGTGTTTAATTTGTTGAGTAAAAACACAAAAAGACTCAAGTCAAGAAGCAAATCAACACTGTCAGGATGCAGGTTTTCTCAGATGTTTTAGCCCTAAATCGTCCTGAATCAACCCTTTTCAGAAGAACACTCGGTTGTGCAAATAAGCCTGCAGACTTCATTTGACTGTGTTTATGCCAAAGTGCTGCTGCTGTATGTAAATGGAAGCAGAGACCTTATTACAACACTTGAGTACATTTAATGTTTAACAGCAAAGGTGGTACTCTCAAAAGGATTTGCAAGACATGCCATCTACATGCACCAAATGGAGCTACTTATGAGCAATTAAAGGGATAAAATGAAAACAAAACATTCATTTTAGAGCAGGAATAGTATTAATACTTTAATATACTAACACACTGAGAATGATCTTGTCAGTGCTTTATTGTTTTGTATCGCAATCTCTTATTGTTTACTACTTTATATATTAGATGTCATTCAAACAGCCTCTAAACTTTGCATATGGGTGTAAAATGTAATGACGGTAGCTGTCAGTGAGTCTGCAAGTAATTCTTTTCTTAATTATTAGTTCATTTCTGTGTTGCTTTTTTTTCAAAAAAATCATTTGATCCCTTTTTTATACCAAAACAGCTTTTAATCTGTTGCGTAAAAACAGTGAAAGACTCGAATCGAACAGCATTTTTAAGCCAAATCAACGCTGTTAGGATGCAGGTTTTCTCAGGTGTTTTGGCCTTAAGTCATCCTGAATCAACCCTTTTTGTAAAAACACTTGGTTGTGTAAATAAGCCTGCAGATTTAAACTGACACAGTGTTTACGTCCTAAGTGCTGCTACTGTATGTAAATGGCAGCAGAGACCTGGAGAGATTTGTGAAAACACTCACCGTCAGCAGAGATAACGCTCCACCACCACCACCACCCTGTCTGTCCCTGGGATGTGACCTTAGTGGCTGTCAGATAAAAACTGTAGCAGCTGAACAGAATTTGCATAACTGACTTAGCAGCAGGAGCAGCATGTCGTCTGGTGTCTCTTAAAATCTGCCTTTTATAGAAGTGATCAGGTTTGAGGGGGAATTAAAGCAGCCTCTGTGTTCTGCTCACTTGTTGGATCCTATTAGACAGCCCAACATTTCTTGGTTCTTGTATCTAAGCAGCTCTGACTGTGTCCATTTTTAGGAATCTGGCGCCTGTTCAAACATAAAAGCAGTGCTGACAAGGGGTCACGTGGTTTCATGTCTCTGCTTCTGTGTCTGTAGTTCAGATTATCTCCGGCTCGAGTAGAAAAACAAACCTGTAGGTTCTAGTATGAAAACATTCAGCGGCTTTTCTGTGGTTTTGGCCTCAGCCCTGTGTGTGCACAGTTACTCATAAAGCCGCACCGCCTGTGACGAATACAAGTACATACATGGTTTATTGTTGCTTATAAATCTGCAGAGTATTTTCCTGAATAGTTGTATCTGTTCGCTAAAATGGTAGAGCAGGGGTGTCAAACTCATTTACACATGACAACTTACAGGTCAGTGTTTCTACAAAGGCACAAAACATTTAGTCACAGGTATCTGCAGCTGAATGATGTAGTATTTTACCTTAAAAAAGACAAAAATGAGACACAATCGACAAAAGCGAGAAACAAAATGACAAAAAATTAGACAAACGACAAGAAATTTGACCATAAAGTTACATAGAGACAAAAAAATGACATAAATGAGATTAAGAAAATGACAAAAGCGTGAAACAAAACAACAAAAAGGACACACAAAACAACGACTAAAGCAAAACACAAAATGAGAAAAAATAAGACAAAAAACACAAGTGAGACAAAAAGGCAACACAAGATAATAAAAATGAGAAACAAAATGACAAAAGTCGGACAAAAAAAAGACAAAATATTACATAAATAAATTACAAAATGACAAAAGAACAATGAGCAATCCAGTATTTCCTTTATGATCAAAACAACTTGTCATGGACCAGAAATTATTTGAAATTTATAGTTTTACAAATTGCAGTTAATGTCTTCTCTGTAATTTTTGCACTTTAAAAAGTCGTCCCATGGGCCAGATTGAACTCCGGAGTGACGCGTGTTTGACACCCCTGTGGTAGAAAATGCAAAAACATGGCGGTGACAGCCTCCAAAAATCAGATGTGATGTATTTAACTTTGGGCTGCAATTACTATTTTCATTATTGATTCTTAACTGGATCATTGTTCAATTAACTGGTTAAATATTTAGCCCACAAAGTATGCTTTAAAAGAAATGCAGAAAATTTGCAGAGCTAAAGGTGACATCTTCATTTTGCTTTGCTAAAACCCAAAAACGTGACCAAGAAAGCATTGATTCCTCTTGTCTGAAAAGCATAGGATCTCATTTTCTGAATATTCTAAGTAGAAAAGTCATGAAAAGGACCAATCGATTATTAAAATAGATACAGATATCCAACTTATAGTCCAAAAACAAAGTTCTCTATGTTTGGGGTCACTTAGAAATGTCCTTGTTTTTGAAAGAATAGCTGTTTTATTCAATGAAGACAACATTAAATGGATCAGAAATACAGACTAGACATTGTTAATGTGGTAAATGACTATTCTAGATGGAAACAGCTAATTTTTAATGGAATATCTCCATAGGGGTACAGAGGAACATTTCCAGCAACCATCACTGTGTTCTAATGCTACATTGTGTTAGCGAATGGTGTTGAAAGGCTAACTGATGGTTAGAATACCTTTGTGCAGTTATGTTAGCACATGAATAAAACTGAGTGACCCCAAACTTTTGAACGGTACTGTAGAACAAAATCAGTTTGAACTGATTTTGGCTCAGTTTCATGTATGGAACAGTTTGGTGTGTTAACATTCAGTTAAAAAGTGACTGTTTTTAAGATGCAGATTACTCATGGCCACAGTTTGAGCCCCTTTTCAGGGACAAACTTTCATTTTATCCCTATTTTACTTTACTGAACATTTTCATAACAATGACCAGGATATTTTAATAGCCACAAATGAACTGAGAACATCTCCCGTCTGTAAAAGAAGCATTTCAGAGTCCTTCAGCTCATTGCTTTGGTTTTCCAACCAAACGAGCTTTAATCTGCATCAGTTTTGACCATGAAACGGCACCCTTTTTTTCGTGGACAAGCTCTTATGAATCCACTGTACCCTATGCAAAGAGACAAAGTTAGCAAATAGCTGGTGTAAATACCCAAGTATTTAGTAGCTAAAGAACCGGATGTTTCCCTTTGGAGTTGATGGACACTAAATGGAAAGTAAATCTTGGTGACATACATCAGTAACTTCTGACTGGAAGAAGCAGTCGCCCTTTGGATAAGAAGTCCATTGAAATGCTGGAATCTCCTGCAGCGCCTGTTATGAGAACAGATCATGCAGATAAAATAAGGCCTGTTGGTCCATGATAACAGAGGGGCACTGACACGTCCGTCCCACCGCAGCGTTTCACTGTAACGCTTCTTTGCAAGTAACTGTTGCAACTGCAAAGAAGAAGAATTGTAACTGAAGATATCCTGTAGAGTTTTCCTCATAGACAGGCAAAAGTTCTGTTTATCTTCAGTGTTTCCTTGATGTCTGACAATTCGAAGCATGCCTTTCCTTCCTCGTAAAACATTTACAAAGCCGATTTTTGTATTTAAGTTTCGCAGCACACATTGCTTGCATTGATGTTTACTGCCTTCCCTGTCTTTGCTGGCGCGTTGCTGAGCTACTTAGGGATTTATTTGCACCTGTAGATCAGTGGAACATTGTGAAACCACTGGTTGTTGTGTGTCCTTGTGCACGAGACAAACTAAACAGCGAGCCACTCTTTAAAAACATGATCCACAGCTGAACAAGAGGTCAAAGCTCCAGAAGCCAGCAGTTACTTGTCATTTCCACTGAGACTCTTTGCGAAAAACAGCTGAAATCAATCAGCTTTGGTTCACTGGGCTGCTTTTGTTTATGGCAAGTGGGTTTCTTAGTAGAACTAGACGAACTTTCAGCACTATTTTTATGTTTTATGTTTGAGCTGCCTCTTTATTCAGAAGGGAGATTTTAACTTTCTGGAAGTTTCCTTTCCGACTCCACATTGATCAAAATGCACAAGTTCACAGACTTTCTTATGAAAGGACACAACTTTATTCATTTAGCCTTTTTAAACACAAAATTCTGCCATTCTTCTTACAAAATCTCTGCTCTTCTGTGTTTGTTTCTTTCCTGGCAGGTATCGGGTCAACCTATTTCCATGCCACCCTCAGCTTCCTCGGCCAGATGTTGGATGAACTGGCCATTCTCTGGGTGCTCATGTGTGCCATCGCCATGTGGTTTCCCAAGAGATACCTACCAAGGATGTTCAGGAGGGATCGGTATGTTCAGTAGCTGCGTCAAAATAACAGCCTTTGGGAGGTTAAAACGGGTATGTGGGTTTATGGAGGGATTGGGCCAGCTATGTGGTGCTCTGAGCTATATGTGTGCACCTATTAGCTTATCATGACAGCGGCTCGTTAGCTGTTCGGTGAAATCAGAGCAGGAAGTTCTTTGAATGGATTAAAACTGTGCACACACAAGAGGTGGTGAAAGATGTTAGAGGTGGAGGCTCAAGCACATTTTTTCAACATTAAATGAAAAGCAATGTACAATATCTCATATTCTCACATTTCTGCAAATATTTATTTGTATCTTTTCATGGGACAAAACTGAAGAAATGACACTCTGATGCAATGCAAAGTACAGTTTTATTGTGTAAATTTACTTTCCCCTCAAAATAGTTCAACACAGCTATTAATGTCTAAACCGCTGGCAACAAAAGTGGGTACACCCCTAAATAAATGTCCAATTTGGGCCCAGTTAGCCATTTTTCCTCCCAGGTGTCATGCGACTCATTAGTGTTATAAGGTTTCAGGTGTGTTAAATTTGGTGTTATCGCTCACATATGCTCTCATAATGGTCACTGGAAGTTCAACAAGTTCAACTCTCTGAGATGAGGAGTATAAAGACAAGTGGGTCTTGGCTACAGTCAAGCATGGTGGTGGGAGTATCATGGTCTGGGACTGGGGAGCTACAGTTCATTGAGGGAACCATAAAGGCAAACATGTACTGTGACATACCGAAGCGGAGCTTGATCCCTTCCCTTCAGAAACTGGGCCACAGGGCATTATTCCAACATGATAACGACCCTAAACACACCTCCAAGATGACTCCTGCCTTGCTAAAGAAGCAGAGGGTAAAAGTGATGGAGTGGCCATGCATGTCTCCAAACCTAAACCCTGCTGAGCGTCTGTGGGGCATCGTCTAACGGAAGGTGGAGGTGGACAAGATCTCTAACATCCACCAGCTCCTTGATGTCGTCATAGAGGACTGGAAGAGGATTCCTGTGGCAATCTGTGAAGCTCTGGTGAATTCCATGCTCAAGAGGGTTAAACAGTGCTGGAAAGTAATGGTGGCCACAAAAATATGGACACTTTGGGCCCAATTTGGACATTTTCACTTAGGGGTGTACTCACTTTTGTTGCCAGCAGTTTAGACATTAATGGCTGCATCTTGAGTTTCTGAGGAGACAGTAAATTTACACTGTTATACAAGCTGTACACCGACTGCTTTACATTGTATCACAGTGTCATTTCTTCAGTGTTGTCCCATGAAAAGAAGCAATTAAATATTTGCATAAATCTGAGGGGTACAATACAATACAACGTCTTTATTAATCTCAAAAGGGAAATTCAATGTTTCTGTGTGTTACTGGGCTTACTCTTTTGTGAGATACTGTATATGAGTCACATATTAGCACGCATTAATCTGCTTGGTGCTTTGTGTGTTTAGCAGGTTCATGTGCTGGAGCCCTCTGCTTCGTCACATGATGTGTCGACTGCTGTTTAATAATAGGCCTCTCCAAGATAGCTGACGCCAGTAAAAGCTGCATCACATGTCTTCACTTCTCTTTCCATTGTCACAGAGCCTCATGGCTGCTCTCTCACTTCAGGCTGTCACTTACTGTCCTTCTCCCCCAGATCTGTAGCCGAGCAGAGCCTGTTTATTTACTCTTTAGTGCAGGGGTGTCAAACATGCGACCCGCGGGACAAAACCGGCCCTCCAAAGGGTCCAATCTGGCCCATGGGACAACTTTTTAAAGTGCCAAAATTACAGAGAAGATATTAATGGAAAATTGTAAATTTGTAAAACTGTACATTTTAAATGACTGCTAGACCATGACAAGTTGTTTTGATCATCAAGTAAAATACTAGATTGCTCATTGTTTGTTTTTTTTTGTTATTTTGTGTCTTATTTTTGCAACAGATGTCTTGTTTTTTGTCTTTTTTTGTCTGACTTTTGTTCTTCCTTTTTGTCACGCAGGTGTTTTTTGTCCTATTTTTGTCATTTTGTGTTTTGCTTTATTTTTGTTTTGTGTGTCGTTTTTGTCGTTTGGTGTTTTTTGGTCTCGCCTATGTTGGTTATCTTTTTTGTTTTGTTTTTTTTTATTTCTTTTTTGTCATTTTTTATCTCCTTTGTGTAATTTTTTGTCTTGTTTTTGTCCATTTTTTGTTGCTTTGTAGCTTTTTAGTCAAATTTTTGTCTCTTTTTTTGTTTTATGTTGTCGCTCTCATTTTTTTGTCGTTTTGTTTCTTGCTGTTGCCTTTTTGTGTGTAATTTTTGTCATTTTGTGTCTCATTTTTATAAAATTTTTTGTTATTTTTGTCTGACTTTTGATCATAAAGTAAAATACTGTATCATTCAGTTCCAGATACCTGTGACTAAATGTTTTGTTCCTTTTGTAGACACTCTGTGATCTGTAAGTCGTAATGTGTAAACGATAAACTGAGGCATAGTGTTTTTGAAATTGAATTTATTTTTCTTCAGGAATTTCAGGTTGTTCATAATGTTTTGTAAAAAGATAATTCTTGAAATGTGAACATTTTAAGAATGTGCACTAAAACAAAGGAGAAATTTGGAGTTGTGGTCATTTACAGGTTATTATGCTGTGATTTTACTGGTCTGGCCCACTTGAGATTGAGGTGGGTTAAATGTTGCCCCTGAACTAAAGTGAGTTTGACACCCCCGCTTTAGTGTGTTTAGAGGGCTTTATAGAGAAAGTCATCCAGACAGTCCTCTTGTATTTCACAATGGTGTCCACAGAGTACAAAATTGCAACAAATTCTTGTCTTTCTGGCTTGTTTTTCTTCTCCATCCAGGTCGAGGTTCAAAGTGGTCATTGGCATCTTGTCTGGGATCACCACTGGGCTGGCCTTCGTCAAGCCTGTCGTCAACTCACTGTCACTCATGACTCTGGGCATCCCCTGCACCGCGCTGCTCATTACTGAGCTAAAAAGGTTAGTGGAAGGGGTGATTATTTCTGCTTTTAAACAGCAGAGATGAGTGTAGGCAGATGAATGTTCAGACCTAAATCCAGGAGCACCGTAATATGTTATATAACATGTAGCTGCTAATATTTGTAATGGAACAAATGTTGATAAATTTCCTCATGATACACTTTTTTCTTCTGGACAAAAAAAAAAAAAAAACAACAAAAAAACAATGTCAGGCAGGTACAAAGTAACAAAATGTTTTCCGTTACTAAAACGCCTCTTCTATTAAAGTCAGTATAGACCATGTCAAATCAAAGATACCGTAGAATTTCTTCCTATGACTGACTCAAGCTTAAGGGAGCAAATCTGGTGGCACTTTAATGTTGAATTGTTTGTGTTGATGGCTTTCTCAGTCTGAGCAATTTGTCTTTTCCTTTTTCGATGTGTTCCGTTTCAATATGATTGTGTTACTTTGCACCCACCTTGCATCATCTTCTCCTAGTGTGACTCATTATGACTGCACTGGATCTGGCCTTTTGACTGTGGGATGTTTGTTTGACTGTTTTGTGTACAGAAACAAACAACAAATCCTTTTCACTATGAGGGGGTTGAATCCGTTCATAAACCCATTACTAATTTTCTGTGAAAGGCCTTTCCAAAGGGCTTAATATCTGGAGGGTAGATCAAACTTGTGATTTCGCTTTACAAATCTGTTTGCATCATTTAGCCTCTTGGGATTAAAAGGCTCGTTATCTTTAAAAATACCATCATTTATTAGTCAGAAACTGTAAAAACGGCAACAACTGTTGGATTTTCAGCTTTCTGAAGTCCTTGAGTCGTGTCAAAATCGGAAAACTTAACTGATTCTAAGCTTAAAATTGGGATTTTTTAAAAATCAAAATCACTATATCTTCCATTCCTCATTTAAAAATTTGCCAAAAATGAGCCATTTGCTCTAACCTGACTCCGTAAAAAGTAAAAACATCTGCCCTCCTCTGTACAATCATGACATCATTAGTAATTTAACTGTAACCAACAGCTCCATAACAAAAATTCTGAGTGTTCAGCTGAACTGCAGGATGTGTTTATACTGATATGGAAACAAATTTTGAATGCAAATAGTTAAATATCTGTAGTTTTAGAGTCACCGTTTTCCCACAATAGCGGTAACACCTGTGGGCATAGTTGTAAAATTAATAATCAAAATGTCTTTTCTTTCCCTAATGATTTCTGACATTCTAACTTTGTCATGCTGCACAACAGACACTTTAAGTACTCTCTGTTCAAGTCATGGTTGCGTTCTTTTCATCGAGGTGCAGGACTTGATATTGGAGTCAAAATTGAGGTCACAATGTATAAGAGGAGAAGCACTCAGAGTGTGCAGTACTCCGCCAAGGCTGCTCAGTCTTTGCTAACAGACAGACAGACAAAAGTACAACAATTGTCACATAATTCTACCGTTACTTGGTGGATTAAAAATGTGACGGGAGAATAAAAAACACCCAGAAACTTCTTGGGGTTAACATAAGGGATGGGAATGTCCCAGCTAATAATGTGTTAGAAACATCTATAGTGCATCGAGGTAAATCGATTAACAATGTGTGTAAATAAGAAGCGATTGTTGCAGAAATTGTCAAAAAGACAAGTTTAGAGAAGAGTCAATCCTCTACATATAAATGGTTTTATTTCATTTTTTTTTTTACCTGCATACATGGAGATCCATTGGCTTCAGAGTTAGTAGTATTTCAACAGTTTAGAATGAACACTAAAACTAGCTTTTTCACTTGTTTTGTAATTTTGCATAGGTTGTGTTACTCTTGTAAGACGTTTTCAACATTATTACAGACGACTCATATATTAGCTAAACTGGACAGTCAGTTTTACAACTGTGACACCTGGCAGTGAGTAGGTTTAGATATTTTGTTACAACTGAATTCCACATAAGAGCATAACCTGTTTTAGTTAAGTAATAAATAATCATTTGAACTGAGATATTAGTGGCTATGTGTGTGGTTGTTGAACAAAAGTTAAATGAGATGGAACATGTGTCATCTACAGTACACCGACATACAACCTTTAAACTTTTCTACTTGTACTGTATGATGACATGTCTGTTCCAAGCTAATTATTGGGACTTATGATGTGAAAGAATGTTCCTGAAAACACACAACAAGCCTTTCATGCTCCTTTGTGCGTGTCAGTATGTGTTTGTGTCTCTAATGCCTTCCTCCGTCACACTAATGTGGGCCTATGTTCTGTTGTTTCCGTTTCCCACAACCTCTACTCACCACCATCAGTCCTGAAACCTTAAGTCATCCATTGTTCAACCTGTTAGCAATTCTTGACATTACTGCCAGTGCCAGTCACCTATTGAGCCCGCTTGTTTTTGTTCCGCTCAGTGAGAGAGAATTCCTGTTGCCCTGACTGATGGACTTCTGCCCTCAGACAGGACGAACAATTTTGTTGTTGTTTTGCTTTTTTTCTTCACAGTACGGCTGTTGGCACCGATTCAAATCACATTCAGCAGAACAGAAACAATGTCTCCAGTGTATCACTTACGCACTGCATTATTACATAAACTGGAATTTTCAGAAAACTCAGTCATAGTTACACTGTAATATCCAAGACAGGTTTGGGTTTTTTTTAAGAAAAGTGATAATGTAGCAAATGAGCAAAGTTCATTTTCACATTGCAAAAATGATGGATGATTGATTGTTGTTAAATTAACAGAGATAAAAACCAAAGCAATAAAAACATATTTTTATAAAATTATATTAAAACAAGAAAAGCACTTGGAGAGTGCAGTGCTCCACCAAGGCTGTTCATTTCCCCATATGGCATGGTCAGAAATGCAGCATTTTTTTTAAAAAATCAGCATTTGTTTATTAGTTATTGATCAAAAATCACAGCACTATAGAATGTGGTCATTTGATACAGATGTACCCACAAACAAAATGACCTTCCGCTGATCACAGGCGTGTGTTTTACATGTGTACGTTATGTACGGATACCAAATCATGTGACCTAAATATGTAGCAGGTGGCAGAAATTGATGGGACTCAAAAACACCCCAACAATTTAATCAGTTGTTACTTGTTTCATTTCCCATGGATGAGTGCCAATAAGTCCACAGCGGTCGATTTGTAGTAGGATCACAATCATGTGATCGTCTGCAGACAGCTGATGTAGCGTTCACTTGTTGTCATAGTGGTACAGCTGTAACTGTCTTGTAACGATACAGAAATTGTTGATAAATCCGTGGATCCAGACTATAAGCTGCATCACTGCCAAAATCTAATCACTTGGTCCTTGATTCATTTCTGACCTTCCCTGAAAATTTGATTCAAATCCATTAGTCTGTTTTTGAGTAATGTTGCGACCAGACAGACAGACAGAGAGATAGACAAACCAGTGCCGATTGTCACATAACTCCACCACGTTCCTTGGCAGAGTAAAAACTAAACCATCACATTTATATATGCATATTCATCCTTATAATTTCATATTCTGACAAACATAAACACCCATTTTGTTCTTTTTCTCATCTTTTATCACAAATGAAGTCTCATTTTTGTGTTTTTGCCAGTCATTTCCACTAATGTGATAACAACATTCTACTCATGAAGTTAAAATGCAAAGAACATACACTACGTTTCAAAAATTCTATGGTCACCTAGACAATTTCATGTTTTCCATGAAACCTCACACTTTCATTCATGTGCTAACATAACTGCACAAGGGGTTTCTAATCATCAATCAGCCTTTCAACACCATTAGCTAACACAATGTAGCATTAGAACACAGGAGATGGTTGCTGGAAATGTTCCTCTGTACCCCTATGTAGATATTCCATTAAAAATCAGCCGTTTCCAGCTAGAATAGTTATTTACCACATTGGCAATGTCTAGGATGTATTTCTGTTTAATTTTATGTTTTCTTCATTTAAAAAACTGCTTTTCTTTCAAAAATAAGGACATTTTTAAGTGACTTCAAACTTTTGAATGGTAGTGTGAGGCATTTGTTGAAAGTTACTCCTCACTCTCATTTTTACCGTCCATCTCTGCTGTGACCAGGCCAATAAAAGATAAAATAAATCTAAGATAATTCTGATTTATGTCATTATCACAGTTTGGCTTTTATACAAGATATTGGCGTCAAATAGGAAGGGTATGCTGTTGTAACTTTCGAGTTGAACTCAAGAGCTCTCTCTCTCTTTCAGGCTGTTTTTTATAGTGTCCGGCTTCGTGTTTCTGATCTTATGGAACCATTTCCTTTCTATACAGTCCAACAACAGTTGAACTCTCCAGCACATTCTGTCTCTGGGGAGAAGTCCTGGTCCCATGTCATGTTTCTTATCTTTCATGCTTCTCTCTGTGAGCTGATGGCGTCAGTGTTCCAGATGTCCGGCTGATGGTCTTGTCAGCGTATGTTTATTGGCAGGAAGAGGCGTTGGCTGACTCAGGGCAGTATATATATGAATGGAAGGTCAGGTATGAGACCAACTGGCTTTAATACCTGATGCACAGCAAGGACCCCCCCCCCCACCCACCCAAGTGAATATAATCGATTGAAACACTTACACGATATTACAGTATTGATGACACTTTAACGGCCTCTTTCCCTCTGGGAAGACGCATCATTGTACATCTATTTTTGAACTTCCTGTTGCCGATAAGGACGCGCTGTTTTTTTTGTTTTTTTTGCTTCCTCTGCGGACCAATTATGTAAGACAGAGACAGCTTCGCTCATCAACTGAGTTAGTTTTGGAAGGAGCAGCGCAGTTTTTACCTTGAAATAAAAGGCTGAATTCATAAGGCGTCAAACAGACCCTTCCTTAATTCAGTATACTCTGGGGTTGCTTGGTCCCTTAGGATCAGTAGCTTATATTTATGAGACAGTTCATGGGTTTCTGATATTTATGCAATGTTTGCACTGTATTTATATTTTAAAGCTGCCTGAATTCTTACCTGTTGTTGTTTTATTAATAGTACCAGTAGAGAACAAAACTAGATTTATGCCACTGGGGTCACTTGAAATGAAAAATGCAGAAAATTAAAACCCAGATCTGCATTTAATTAACTATTTAACGCCAGTGTTGCCTGTGCCAGCACTGTTTGCTAACATGTTTGTGATACCAGCTTTGTGGGGTGATGATTACTATGTTGCTGTCCAGAACTAGCCAAAAAAAGAGAGAGAATTTAAAGCAGGCTTAATCATCGTCATCATTAATTTCCTACAGATTCCAGGTGACGAACTAGTCCAGACTCAGATTTCATGCTTTTCAGACCCGGACCTATGATCAGTGAATTATGAGGGGATTGTAATTTTGACGGAATCTTCTATTTTAACCAGTACAGCTTTTCTAGTGTTTATAATGTTGGTTTAGTAGATCAGAAGCTGAATTACGAATGACAGTTCGACTTAGTCAGGCTTTCTTTGTGGGACTCGGCTTGACAAAAACTGAAAGTTCAATGAGAGTTAACAGCTGTGAACGTGGTTTCCAGCTTTCTTTGTTAACGCAGAGTTTCTGCTTTAAACTCGTCACACAAACAGGAGCATTCAAGGCATTTTTTGACTCGTTTTCCGCACAAAGCAAACTGATTGCGTGCAGCTGCTTCAGTCATCAGGTTGTTTTAACGGAGAACTGTGAGGAATATGAAAATTTATGACGGTAAAAAATGCTGCGACTTGAAATTATGTAAGACAGGAATGCTGGTAGAAAACTGTTAAACATGTATAATGTATTTATTTTACTAATTAATGCAGCTGATTACCTCTATTAGACAGCTGCACAATACAACTATCAAACTTCATTCTTTGATTCATACAGATTTATTACTCTGATAAGGAGGCAGAGCCTTCACGGAGTTAGCAACATTACTCACAAACAGATAAAAGGATTGGGATAAAATGTGGGGTGGCATGGCTCAATGGGTAGAGTGGCCGTCTTGTAACTGGAAGGTTGCCGGTTCGATCCTCGGGCCGTCGAGGTGTCCCTGAGCAAGACACCGAACCCCTAATTGCTCCTGGTGGGACGTGGTTAGCGCCTTGCATGGCAGCTTCCGCCATCAGTGTGTGAATGGTGAATGTGACGTATCATGTAAAGCGTTATATAAATACAACCATTTACCATAAAATTTTCAGGGAAAGTCAGAAATGGCACAAGGACCAATTGAATATATTTGGGCAGGGATGCAGCCTATAGTCTGGATCCACAGATTTTATAAAAATGATTTCAGCTGTTGTGAATGAGCAGCCTTTGTGGACTACTGTGCTCTCTTAGTGCTTTTCTTGTATTCTTTTTTGTCAGTTATTGATTACATGCAGACATTAATGCAACTACCAGGTTACTAGGGCTGGCCCGAATAGTACTTTCTGGGCTCCGGATATTCAGTCCCTATTCATGACGAATATCTGAATATTTGGTCCGGTCCGCTCCGGATCTTTGCTCTGACTGGACCTCTATGAGTTTTAGTTGAATACCCCTGCTATAGATGGATTTGGGTTGTAGTCAGATGTAGTTGCAGCTTTCATTATCACCGCTATATATTACGCTCTAATGTATGGGCAGGAATCTCATTGTTTGTGTGGTTTTTTTGTTAGTTTTTTTAATTAATAAACTAGTAAAATTAAGTCGAGGAAAGTTTAACTTTATAAACAACAAGAAATAGAAGCCCCAAGCCCGTGCTTCATGAAATAAATGTCACTTTTATAAATTTAAATCCTGTTGTCAGTGGCATTCTGAGCTCCAGGCTGACCAGGAGGCGCTAAAGACGGAACAAATTTCCTCCAGACGGACCTCCAAACACAGATCTCGCCAGCTTTGTAATTCACTGAGTTTGATTATTTATATACGAAATGTCCAAGTAATTCCTTCTGCGTTTGCTAAGTTTTCTGAATGGAAGTCCAGACGGTGGAGATCAGTCAGGAACATCAGACGAGTACTTTTCAATTTCGCACTTCCTTCATCTGTCACATTTACACTGCGAGTGGAGATGTGTTCAGCTCCACTCTCCCATCACACTAATATAGCAGCACAATAAATCAGATACTGGGCATCTCTATAAAATATCACAATGTTTTACTTCTCTTTCTGTTGATTCAGAGCCTTCAGCCTTAAAATATTCCATCTGTTGTTGCTATCCTGGATGTTATTGTGTTTTAGAGCTTTCTGGAAAGAGTTTGTGTCATCCAAAGATTAATTTCTACTTGAAACAATGGCAGCTCAATTTAGAGGCTTGTAAAATAGCATGACTTCATCAAATGCTCTGTCTGAAGGGAAGGTGACACCGTCGCAGTGACCAACTGCTGCATCATCAGTGCACTTTAGTCAGTCAGGCTCCTGCGTATTTGTCTTGCCTCAGCTGTGCCTGGTGTGTAGAAGGAGGACGGGACTAAGAATAGTTTATCACTCTGGATTAGCTGTCTGTAGGTCAGTGGTGTGTCCACTGGGAGACATTGTTATGTGCCCATTATTTGAATCGACTGATCAGTGATTAGTGCAACACCAGAACTAAACCCCCAATAATTTCCTGTTTGATCAGGAATTACTGATGCTCAAGATGGCAAGAAAGAACAGTTTTTGAAACTGAAATTGAATGATGATTAAAAATGCAGTTTACTTATCCATTTATGGAAGAAGACACCCCATCATTTATCTTTGTGCATGCTGTTTCAACAAAAATAGCAACAAGAAGAATAACAACACCAAAAATAATAACAGAAATACTAACAACAAAAATAGCAGGAATAACAACAAATCAACAGAACAAAAATAACAAGAAGAACAATAACACCTAAATAATAATATAAATAATAATAAAAACCTACAAAATAGCAAAAGACAATAATAACAGTAACAGCACAAACAATAATAATATAAATACTAATACCAACAAAAACAATAGCAATAACAAGAAAAGCACTCCAAGGCTGCTCAGTCGTATAGTTTCAGACGGATAAGTCCCGATAAGTCCTCAGCGGTCGATTTGTAGTAGGATCACTATCAAGTGATAATGTAGTGTCCACTTGTTGTCATAGTTACAGTGCCGCTGTGCCGCTATCTGGCAATGATACAGAAATGTTTACCAAATCCGTGGATCCATATTATAAACGGCATCACTGCCAAAATCTAATCAGCTGGTGCTTGTATCATTTCTGACCTTCCCTGAAATTTTCATCCAAATCCATTAGTCCGTTTTTGAGTAATGTTGCGCCCAGAGAAACAGACAGACAAATGTACACCTATCATCACATAACTCTGCCGCGTTCCTTGCGGAGTGATTTATACAATGAAAACAATAATCGCAAGCTTCAATTAAATAACATAATCGGTGCATAAAATGCAACAGAAAGAGCTCCAGATTGTCTTAATCATGCACTCTACAACACAAAACAACTGTTTCCACTACAGCGAATGATAAAGTTACATACTACATCATACTGGTAGAAATAATGATTGCCATCATCAAATGGGAAGACATAATGACTTCAGAGCTACTATAATCGATATTTCAAATTTTACAGTGGATTGTTTGACCTCAATATGTAGCTACAAGTTGATGAGCATAGCAGAGCATTAGCAGCCTAAGAGCTAACAATTAGTTACTGGAGACCAAGACAAGCTGAAGGAAGGTGGACATTGGACTTGCATTCCTGAGATGGAAACAAACACAGCTCCAAAGGCATTCTGATGTTGCTCCATATACGCTGGGCCACTGTTTCATAACAGTTTGCCATTTTTACTAAAAATGACAATGTTGGGTTAATGATGTAAAGCAGGTTTGAAAATGACTTTTGATGTCAAAGGATTTCTGGATAAATAGCCACTGTCACACATGTCAAAAAATCTGTGAAGTTGGCTTTTTGGGTATATGCATCGACAAATACTACATTCAAAGGTTGGCACGTACAAGGAACCAAATGGAAAATAATAAAAACTGTGAGTCCCAAGTGTAGGCTTGATAATTATGTTGATGTGCATGTAAGAATGGACCGCGGTATAAGAAGGTCAGACCCGCTGTAAAAACCTGAATGTGTGTGCTTTTCATCGCAGGTGTGAAAATCCACGTGTGTTCAAGCTGGGTCTGATCTCAGGGATCTGGTGGGCGCTGGCTCTGCTCTGCTGGATCAGTGACAGGATATTCTGCGAAATGTGGTCATCAGTCAACTTTCCCTACTTACACTGTGCTTGGTGAGATCAAAGCCAAAAGCATTTGTTGACAGCATGTGTAATCTTGTGACATTCAAAGGGAAATTAATACTATAAAACTAATGTTCCCACACTTTATAAATCTCCATCATGTCTTACATGCTCATAATTTAGTCCTAAAAACCTTGTTGGCTTGAAGCAAGTGAGTAATTGTGACTTGGCACTTTTGTAATGTCCACCTGTTTTCGGCTTGTTTCAGCTGTTTCAGAGGTGATAGTTCTAGGTCAGGGGTGTCAAACAGACGGCATGCGGGCCAAAACCGCCCCATTTGAGGGTCGGATTAGGCTCACGGGACGACATTGCAACGTGTAAAAATTACAAAGGCGACATTAAGTACAATTTTTCAATAAAATAACTGCTATTTTAAATTTGCACACTGTACTCCCACAACTTTCATGTATTTTTTATGTATAACTTAACACATTTACAAGGCAGTGGGACAACTTAACAGTCTTTCTTTATAGTTCCCACTTCAGTTTGTATGGTTGGGTTAGCGCACAGATGTGCAAATGAATGTAAATGTAAAATAATTTCTAGATTTTGACAAGTTGTTTTGATCATAAAGTAAAATATTCGATTGATAACTGTGACTAAATGTTTTGTTTCTTTTGTAGACACTGTAAGTTGATCTGTAAGTTGTAATGTGTAAATGATCAAGTGGGGCTTAGTATTGTTGAAATTGCACTTAATTTTCTTAAGAAAATTGTGTTTGTTCATAATGTTTTGCAAAAGGTTTATTAGCTGTGAACATTTTCAGAATGTACTTTTTTACACTAAAACAAAGGTAAATATTTGGAGTTGTGGTTATTTATAGGTTACTGTGCTGTGATTTTACTGATACAACCCATTTAAGATGAAATTGGGCTGAATGTGGCCCCTGAACTAAAATGAGTTTAACACCTCTCCTCTAGGTCTATCATGGAAAACTACAATGAAGATTTTTTGCACTTTTATTCTTTAATTTCTGAATAGCTGCACCTGAACGATCTCACAAATTGTCTGGCTTATTCATGGTGCTTTTGCTCTTCTAGGCACATCCTCATTTGTCTGGCTTCCTACTTGGGTTGTGTTTGCTTCGCCTACTTCGACGTTGCTACCGAGGCCCCGGAGCGAGGCCCCGTCATCATGTTCTGGCCCAACGAGAAGTGGGCCTTCATCGGTGTGCCGTACGTCTCCTTACTCTGCGTCCACAAGAAGTCTGCCGTCAAGGTGACTTAAGGTCTGCTGCTTCAACTCTTTGATACCAAGATACCACCAGCACGTGTGTGAGTCGTGTTGCATCCACTGGTGCTTTTTGTGACTTGAGGATGTACGTGATGCACAGTTTGGCCAACCGCGAGGATCTACCTTTTCCCTTTTCTCCTGCCCTGGTCTGGTCTTTGTTACACAGCAGTGTTTATGCAACTAGTCAAAGAATGAAAGGTGCCACAAATCTGCCAAAAGAAACACCTGATTACTCTTTAAATAGCATAATATCAAAGCCAAGAAACCTTTACAGTGTTCCAAACATATCTCAGGCTTATCAGGAGAGATCATGTGCTCTCTTAAAGGACCAGTGTGTCTGATTTTGGTTCATCTAGTGGTGAGACTGCAGGTTCCAACCAACTGAAGTCCTTTCTTTTCCCAAACAACTTTCGATTTTTTCCCAGTGATTTCTGGGCTACTGTAGAAACATGTTAGCCTTAACAGAAGAGGCTGATTCTAAACTGAAAACACAGTGATTCAAAGTTACGGCTGATTATTATTCACTAATGAAAACACAATTTTGAATACTTTATTTACATTTCTGCTAAATCCTAGATCCTAAATCCTGCACACTGGTGCTTAAAAAGGGAAAGTGTTAATATTATGCATTTGAAACTTCTTTAAAGAGAAGATTTTGTACATTTTGTGGTAACTTCTAAAAACCTCATCATAAAGCAGTGTCTTGCCTTTACGAGCATAAATATAGCATCTCATAGGTGTAGTCTGGCCATTCTAAAACCATTTAGAAACAATAAAGCACTGGATTAATTAACTGTGATGGATGCGTAATGCATTGAAGCTTGATATCGCTCAGCCAGTCTTACTACACTCGGTGAGTCCACAGGAAGGTTCATAAAATGTAAAAGAAGCGTTACAAGACCTCACAAAACCATAGGCTGTTGTATACCTGCCCTCTGCGTTGACAGGATTTCTAGATGGACAATGCCAGAAACAGATAGGACTTTGTTCTGTTACAGACGTGTTAAGTTTTACTTTCAGCATGCTACTGTGATTGTTCAGGATAATGTATGAGAAATGTGTTTAATATATTCCTGTACATACTTTAACTAACAAGGTAATACGCAGTTATTTTCCTAAGAATATCATTCATGTGTTACTGAATGACTCGGTACCTTTTGCTTTTGGCCAAAGCCCAAATTAAAGAATAACTGAATGTGAAATGAAGAATTGTTCTCAAAGCCCAACGGCTACATGCACAGGACATTTCAGAAAGTGATAATTGCACCTTTTTAATCAAAAAGTTTGCTCGCTAATGTTCCGCTCTTGATGCTGAAAGATTTTTGCTTCCAATCTTCTTCTTTTTTTTTAACCCAGACATCTCAACTTGTTAACGGCTCTTCAGGGTTATTATTGAGCGTTTTAGACTTTGTGCTCATGAGAACGGTGCAAAAAGCCTTAATCGAACAGCGGGGTTGAAAGTTTGTGATGTGGGTACTGTTTGCTCTAAAAGATGAAAAACTGCTTTAGTTTCATTAAGTAGAAATTCATTTAGCTTATATCAAGTAAAATACTAGGACAAATGAGGATTTATTACCTTTGATCTAAAACCAAAACTCTTATTTAGCAGCATTTATTGGATCAAAAAGAGGATATTCTGATTGTAGAATGTAAAAGGGACATATTCTGGGTGGTGCAAAACAAAACATTAACCCTAGAAAGATAAAAAAAAAAAATCTCCAAAGTTTCTTTTCACCTCAGACCTTTTGTTGGATGTGTTATTGAAAACTGCCTCATGCTGTTAATATTATTTTACTCCTGCAACGACTTCTGGGAACTTTGAAAACAACTTGTGCACAAATTAAAGGTGAAATGAAGGATCACAATTTATGAAGAAAACAACTATTTTACTGAATTTCTGAATGGATATTTTGAAACGGCATCAAGTATTTTGTTAAATATTGCACAGTTTCTATTTTTGTAAGTGAAGTGCACCAAAATTTGATGAGTGAATGATTTTGATATTGTCTTATTACTGCCTTTTGTATCGCCAAACATTCTTGTTTTCATTAACCTTCAGGACAAACTTTGGGAAGTATTGATAAAAGCGAACAAATCTAAGAATACTTATATTGTGCTGCAAATCGTATTGAATTGTACAGGTGACCCATGATGGTGGCTTATTTTATGATGAAGAGAAAATCTGAATATTCAGGACTTGAAAAGAGAGTCAATGAATGCACATCAGATTGCAGACTTGGTGTGAATAGAATAGCCTGTTTAATGCTCGGCTTTGTGATGTTTGTCTTGGCATGAGGTGTGAGTATGTTAACAACGGCCTAATGGGTTGTGTCTTTTTATTGACTTACGTGTACATAGAGCTCAGTGTTTCTCTGCCTGCATTGACAATACAGATAAACTGCACAGAAATATTTATTTTCATAAATTATCCTGTTTTGTAAACCAATATTTGTAATAGATTAGAATATTAGTATTTTATTTTATGCAATAAACCAAGCCAATATTCCAAATGACTGCTGGTGATTATTTGTGTTCCACTTTTGAAAATTACATTGATCAAAAATTCACGGTTCATTCTACCTTTTGTGTTTTATGTTTGGAATGGTGCAGATGACAGGTTTTGTCACCAGGGGGCAAAGTTTTCCCACATTTCCTTAATTTTACTTCTACACAGAGAATCTATACAACTGTCACTTCTCAGCACAATAAAATAGTTTTTTGTTTTTTATTTTGTGATTTAAATAAACAGAACTACCAGTATTCTCCACAGCAGACTGTCCTACAAATGTACAGATTTTGAAACATAATAAATGTGACATCTTAGACCATACGGTTGTGAACAAAAGTTTAAATACTGTCGTAAAGACAATGTATATCATGGCAATCTTGAGTTTACAGGGACATTTGTAACTCTTATGTTCTATAACAGAATGATTGAAACACATGCATGTTTGCCACACACACAAAAAAGTAAATCGCAGACTTGAACAAGTCAGATAAATCACTTAGACCCATTTAAAAGCAGCTAGAAATCCCAAAACCAGTTGTGCTAGCAACTGTAAGTATAAAGTGCATGGTGCAGCTGTATGACTGTCATGATAAGAAAGAAAATGCTATCACCTGCCGCTGAGAGACAAATTGTCACGATGGTCAAGAATCATCAAAAAGCAGATCTGCAATGATTAGAAGCTGCATGAACACAGGTGTCAGTGTCCACAATCAAATGTTTTCAACATCCCCATGAGTTGAGAGGCTGATGTGCGAGAAGGAAACGCTTTCTTCAGAAGGAGCACTATATGGGTCAGCTGAAGTTTGCTGTTGATCACATGGATAAAGGGAAAAAAAGCTTCTGGAAGAAAATTCTGTAGTCAGATGAAACTAAAATTAAGCTATTTCAACAGAACGACCAAAAATATGTTTGGAATTATCAACATGGGACCCTTAACCCCAAAAGCACCGAATGTACTGGCATGGTGGTGGCAGTATCATGTTCTAGGGCTGCCAGTGGAGCTGGTTTTTTACACATCGCAAATGGAAAGATGAGGAAGTAGGATTACCTTTACATTCTTGAGGAAAACCTAAAATCATCCACCAGAAAGTTGGATCTTGGATGTAGTTGGGTGTTCAAACAAGACACTGACCTGAAAGGTGAAGGACAGAGAGGATACACACAACAGCAAAATAACATTTTATGAAAGGTACTATCAATAATATGGGTAAATAAAGTGCAAAATACAAAAGTTCTCACTTCACCTTTACAAAGACAAATTGCATACATGGTCACTAAGCATATATTTAGCTGCTCATTTTGACAGTAGTGATACATCTCATTGGGGCAGTTAGTTACTGAATTGAATTGGATCTTTGATGATCTATGTACATGAGTAACCATGGACTGAAACATGAAACCACTAATGTTTTAATTCTGTTTTCTCTGGATTTCATTCTGCACATCAGGGTTTAGTATCCTTTATAAAAACAAAAGAGGTTGGACGGTGTGAGCCATAAAAAAAATCAAAAAGAAAAATTTAGATGCACTATTGTAGCATAAAAAACAAAAATGCAAATTTCAATAAATGAACTCTTTTTAACACTAAAAGAAAAAATGTGATGTGTCAAGCTGCTTTACAGCAAACCAGATGAAGACAGAACAATAAATGAACACGAATAGATAATAATGATATCATGAAAAAAAATCCAATAGGTTTTTAGAATTCAATTCAGCAATAAAATGCTACGTTACCGGGATCGATGTATTTTTTTAAAAAATTCCAGCACTTGCTTAAAGTGTTCCATTGTGCTACAAAAGTTATTACAATTATTACTATTACAATAATAATAATAATAATAATAATAATAATTATATATATATATATATATATATATATATATATATATATATATATATATATACATTACTTTTGTTAGGCAAAATATCAAGATAAATTACATTTTGTGGTATAGAAGGACTTAAAAAGTTAGACTCTGTCATATTTTTCAATAATATATGTTGTTTGTAATCATTATTTTTTGATGGTGTATTCCACATGTGGTTGGTTAATTACTGATTAATCCATTTGGGTCTCTATGCCCTAATGGGTGTCATAAAATGTATTTCTAGTCTTATCTTCTATAATAGGCTCTGGAGTAATTAGTAAGTCATTAATAAATAATATTACAAGTGATTAAAAGGCTTGTGTGATTTATTTCATTGTCATGTCGGGGCAGAGACGCTCCACAACCGGAAGTCCCGCCTTCTCGGACCACCGGAGCTCCTCATTGGTGCACACGCGAGCCAATCCAATCAACACAGCCATGTCTCGATTATGGGTCAGATAGAAGACCATCGGTTTTAATCTGGTTCACTTCATTGGATGTGTTTCAGCGTTACACCTTCAGAGATCCCTATCAGGTATAAAGTGTTGTTTTTATTCGCGGATTCATTGAACGCTTCTTTGCGGCTCCATCTGCGCCTTTTGTCGCCAGAGATCCGGGATGATGTTTATTATGAGGGGCTGAAACAAATGACGGCGCGATTGTCGAGCCTTAAAAAAATAACAAAAAGGGTGTTTCCATAATCGAGCTGTCAAACATAAGAGAAGCGTAGATGTGATTCCTTCTCACTGCGGGCGGCGATCAAGACAAAAAAAAATCCATCCAAATGATGTCCGGAAAGCATTTCAAGGCTCATGAAGTGAGCTGCTGCATCAAGTATTTCATCTTCGGATTCAATATCATATTCTGGGTAAGTCCCTCTGTTTGCTGTTTGCTGTTTCAGGCCTGGATCCTCGGTTTAACACACCGATGTGACATTTTTATTATTGTTATTATTATTATTATTATTATTATTTCATCCCCCACCAATGATCAGTGTGGTTTCTGTGATGCTGTAGTGGTGTATTCATGTCTGCTTTGTGCTCTCTGCTCCTGTGCACTTGCTGCCTCCGTCACCTACCAGCAGCCTTTTGTTTTTGTTCAGCATCACACCAGAGAGCAGCTCCGATGAAGGGCTTTCCTGCCTTATTTACATCCACACAGTCTCAGTCTGGGGACGGTTTTACTGCAGCTTCAGAGGTGTTTGGCAGAGAGAAGTGTAGTCAGAGCTGTCATCACCCTGAGCTGAAGGAAACCCAACAAACAAACACCTGCTCTAAAGGTTTAAAGCCACCAGAAGCTTCATCTTTGTGGGCCTCCAGTGATCAGGGTAAACACTGCACCTGGGTGTGGAGAAAAAAGGTGTTCTTAAGCCTGAAAAAAGCCATTAATCTCATTAAAAGAACTGAATAGAAACTGGATTGGATTCAGTTCAGTTGGTTGATTGATTAGGTGACTGTTTGTATTATCAATTCTACAATTTCTTTTCGCAAGTAGATCCAACTCAAGCAAGGATCTAGTCAGGAGAAAACAACTCAGATGAGTGCCATCAAACAAGTCCAAGTGTGAATTAATTTCAGTCAATTTCCAGATGGGGCTGCACAGTGGAGTAGTGGTTAGCACTTTCGCCTTGCAGCAAGAAGATCCGCGGTTCGCGTCCCGGCTTTCCCGGGATCTTTCTGCATGGAGTTTGCATGTTCTTCCTGTGCATGTGTGGGTTTTCTCCGGGTACTCTGGATTCCTCCCAAAGTCCAAAAATATGCTGAGGTTAATTGATGATTACTCTAAATTGTCCATAGATGTGAGTGTGATTGTTTGTCTGTATATTTAGCCCTACGACAGACTAGCGACCTGTCCAGGGTGTCCCCTGCCTTCGCCTGAGTCAGCTGGGATAGGCTCTAGTCCCTCCGCAACTCTAGTGAGGATAAAGCGGTGTATAGAGAATGGATGGATGGATAGAAGTTTCCAGATGTTGAGACTTCAGGGCTTCTCCAGTCGTTGCATTAAAGTCAGTCAAAAACATGGGACTGTTAGTCAGATAGCTCAGGAATCACTTCGGGCTGAAAACCAAATGATTCAACAATGAATCAGTTGGCTTATTCATCAAGAAATGAAAATAATTTCTCCTGCAGCTCTTTTAGCCTTTTATCCACACACTAGCACTGCAACAGAAAATTACATTATTGATTCATTGTTTGATCACCTTTTATATTCTCTCACCGACAGCCCCAAACTCTTATGATCGTCTAATTATCATTATTATTATTGATTATAGTACTATTTGTTTTTTCAATCGGACCAGAAGATGTTGAGTCAAGATGTCCCAAAATGCTCAGTCAACACAGACACATTAAAGCATAGTTAATTCACAATAATTTAATGAAGCTAAAAGGAACAACTATGTTTGTGTTAAGTAAGCAGTTAATTATTAAAATTATCACCAGGTAATATTCTGTCAGTTGGCTGCTGGGATTATTGCCTAATGTAGCTTCTTTTTACTTGTTAATGGATTAAATAAAAACCATTGTGAGTGTATGTTTTTTTTTTTTTGGCTTCTCCAGTAAATTAAAACGGTCTTTCTCATTTATCTGTAACATTCCTCACAAATCCCCTTTTTAACAGCACCTGTTCTGTCATGTAGGAAAAGCTCAGGTGCTACTAACATTTACTAGAAAAGCACTCAGAGAGCGCAGTACTCCACCAAGGCTGCTCAGTTGTTGTATCGTTTCTGATGGCTGAAATCACTGCCAAAATCTAATCAGTTGGTCCTTGTATCATTTCTGACCGTCCATGAAAATTTCATTCAAATACATTAGTCCATTTTTGAATAATGTTGCAAACAGACAGACAGACAAAACAACACCAATCGTCACGTAACTCTGCTGAGGCTCCACCTCCTTTGGATAAGTCACAATAAGTCCACAGCGGTCGATTTGTAGTAGGATCTCAATCATGTGATCATCAGCAGGCAGCTAAAGTAGTGTCCACTTGTTGTCATAGCTACAGTGATGCCGTGCCGCTATCCCGCAGTGATACAGAAATCTTTAGCAAATCCGTGGATCCAGACTATAAGCCGCATCACTGCCAAAATGTAATCACTTCGTCCTTATGTCATTTCTGATCTTCCCTGAAAATTCCATCCAAATCTATTTGTCACTTTTTGAGAAATGTTGCTAACAGACGGACGGACAGACAAACAGACAAGCCAACGCCGATCATCACATAACTCCGCTGCGTAACAATGCTATTAGTTCACTCAGTCAGTTGATTCAAGTGTTCCGTTAAGCACCTAAACAGAATCTACTTATTATCAGTTGTTATTAATTACGTCCATGATTTTCTTACTGTGACGTGTAAAAATGTGTCCAGTGCCACACAATGTAGAAGAAACCCTGAAGTCTGAGGAAGTTATATGCCTCACAGTTTACATCGCCATATCTGAAAGCTGAGCCATGAATAGCAGCAGTGTGTTGTTGGCCCTTTGGCGGATCTCAGGATGATGAAGAGGAGGCCTGTTGGGCCCTAAGAGGCTCTCAGCCAACTGTGCAGCCTATGACCTCTCTGAACCTTCCGCCATTCATACATCATCAGCGGAAGTCGGCGGTGTCGAAAACATCTGCTTCTCCTTCCCTTACATTTGTCTCATAAGCAATAAAAGAAGTTGTGCATCACCAGACAAATGTTTGTATTCAGTGTTTCCGTGTGAGTCATTAAAAAATAAAAATAAATAAACCAAAATATACATAAGTACTAGTTCTAAAAAATAGCATTATTGTGCATATCAGCGGCAGTGAATGGATGTTTTGATTGAGTATTATTATTGCACATAGTGTACACTTGTAGAAAGACTAAGAAAGTAGCATGTGTAGTAGTGTAGGTAGGAAAATGGATACTGCACAGGGGTTTTAAAGTGCAAAATGTTTAATTATACTCAACTGAATATTCATCCTTTGGGAATCTTTACAGTCATTTAGTGGAGTTTTAAATGCATTCTTCGAAAAACCACAGAGCAAAAAAAAAAACAATCACATTTGTTAGCTGCTGATACCTGAATGAATGCTACATAAATGTTGCAGAGTTTATAGAAAACATGAACACAAGATTCACACGAGATCATTTTCTTTCCCCGCTGTCTTCATCAGCATCCATCCTGCGGGTTTGAATCTAATAAAGCCGCCGCACTGGTTGCATAACAAACCCTGGAGATATTAATGTTGTCTAATGTACCTCTGTGCTTGGTAGAAAACCAAACAACTACACATCTCATTCACATACCTTTTGTTTCTTTAAAAAAATAGAAATGTTCACTCGACAAAAATCATAGTCTTAAAAATAAGACGAAGATTTATTTGCCTCCTTTAATAATGAAGAAAAATGAACTGTTATGAGCAAATGAGGAGTTTTATTTACAAAAGAACGTGCCTGATAACTTCCAAATACATGCTTGGTAGTTTATAATTGTAATGACCTAATTACAAATAAGCCTGCTGTTTGTATTTGTATATAAAAACACAATAATGATAATGTACCAGCAACAAATGATCATTTAACGTTAAATTGAAGCAGACATGATGCAGTAATAATCATAGTAATAATAATAATAATAATATGAGGCTACCAGCCAGCTATAAAGTGCCATCAATGCACTGATTCCTGCTTTCACGCTGTAGATAGAAACTCGTGCAGTCGTACAATAACGCATTCAGGCTGTTTAAAGATGCTTTCTAATGTGAGAGCCTCCTGGTGATTCTGCAGACTGAGATGAGAAATATTTAGTAATGGACGGCTGCCAGGAAAATCTCTCTGTGGTTGTTCTCTGTGTGATGACTGCATGTTGCAGTCGCAGCAGAATTACCCTGCTCTTATGCCTCTCTTATGTTTCTCTCTTGTCTCTGTCAGTTCCTTGGAGTAGCGTTCCTCGGCATTGGGCTGTGGGCATGGAGCGAAAAGGTGGGTTTTCTACGTCTGCGTGGTAGCAACAGTATTCAGATCATTTGGATTCACCATTTGTCATTTATACCCAGTTGTCTGCATGAAATAGTCGCAGTGGCTTTACTGAATCAGAAAGGAATGTCATGCTTTCCTGTGGGATGCCCTCTTGAACAATGGCCTGTGAATGGATCTGATTCATTTCTCAGATTCATTCTTTGTGTCCTCTCAGTAGTACTGGGGTTAAATGAAGTAGACAGTCCAGTGAGAGCGTCTTGATTTTCACTGAAGAGCACTCAAAGATGATTTCTTTTTTCATTTTGTGGTACTCTGGAGGTAATTTTCTCCATGACTTGTCTTTGAGACAGTAAAAGGACCGATCCCAATGTCCTAATCCCCAAGGTGACGTCTTTAAATGTCTTGGTTTGTCCGAAATAGTCCAACGCCCAAAGAAAATGTTCACATTCGAGATACTGGAACCACTAAATATGTAAAGGTTTAAAGGAATGGTTTGCACATTTACACTCATAAGTCTATATTTTTGCCTCTTAGCTTAGCCAGAAAAGCCTGACTGTGTCTAAAACCCACCTACCAACACCTCTAAAACTCATCACTTTACATCTTCAATCTCCTTTGTTTTATCTGTACACAAACTTTAGTGTAAATGTTATGTAGAGAGTTCTTACTTGGCCCAGAATGGCTGTCTGGCAAACAGGGTAGCTTTGAAGAGAAATAGTCTAGCATATAGTATTTTATTAGCTTTGGTTTTTCTACAGATCAGACAAACAAGATTGAATGTAAATCAGTTGACTGTAAGGGGTTTTGTTACCCTTTGAAGGAGGCAGGCAGCTGATTCCAGTTTTCTAGTCTTTGAGGTAACGAGTACATCTTTTTTGTATATACACTACTGTTCAAACATTTGTGGACACTTAGAAATGTCCTTATGTTTGAAAGAAAAGCATTTTTTTCAATCAAGATAACATTAAATGAATCAGAAACACAGTGTAGACATTGTTAATGTGGTAAATGACTATTTTAGCTGGAAATTTTTAACGGAATATCTCCATAGGGGTACAGAGGAACTTTTCCAGCAACCATCATTCCTGTGTTCTAATGCTACATTGTGTTAGCTAATGGTGTTGAAAGGCTCATTGATGATTAGAAAACCCTTATGCAATTATATTAGTAAATGAAAAAAAGTGTGAGTTTTTTGGAAAACATGAAATTGTCTGAGTGACCCCAAACTTTTAATTTCCTCAAGTAACTGTCAGTAAAACTTTCAGTCAAAGCAGTTAAATTTTAACAGACTGTGACAGCTTTGAGTTTACCAAATTATTCCTTTACTTAACACCAGTTCATTTTCATAAGATTTTTGATTATCCTTCTTTCTCTAACCACTCACTCTTGATGTCTTTTACTTCTCCTCCAGGGAGTTCTGTCCAACATCTCGTCCATCACCGACCTGGGGGGCTTCGACCCCGTCTGGCTCTTCCTCGTGGTGGGCGGCGTGATGTTCATCTTGGGGTTTGCTGGCTGTATCGGAGCACTGCGAGAAAACTCTTTCCTGCTCAAGTTTGTACGTTTCCCTGAAGGCTTTCTCTGGCATTTTTATATCTCCTCTGGTTTCAGAATAACATTTGTTAGAGTGTTGTGAATGCTTGTGTATTTCAGTTCTCCGTGTTCCTGGGTATCATCTTCTTTCTGGAGCTGACTGCGGGAGTCCTGGCCTTTGTCTTCAAAGACTGGATCAAGGACCAGCTCAACTTTTTCATTAACAACAACATTCGGGCCTACAGAGATGACATTGATCTGCAGAACCTGATAGACTTCACCCAGGAATATGTGAGCATCGTGTTTCTTTATCTGCTGGACTGATTTCACTCCACTGTTCATCTTACCTTGTGGTAATCATAGTTGCTCATTTCTATGGGACAGTGTTGACATATATGTGAGGGTTATTTATGTCTGTTTAACCTGGTAGTGGGAGTGTTGTGGAGCTTTTGGAGCAGACGACTGGAATTTGAACATCTACTTCAACTGCACTGATTCGAACCCGAGTCGTGAGAAATGTGGAGTCCCCTTTTCTTGCTGCACCAAAGATCCAGCGGTATGTCTTTCCATCCCACAGCCTTTTTATTCCCATTGTGGTGGAATTAGATGATTTTGTGTCTCAAGAGTTGGAATGTCTGCTGAGTAGAACACTTTGTGACATGCTGAAACCCTCAAACCGCTCCAACTACTGCTGTATTTGGAGGGGAAATCGTAAAGGTCCACCCCATGACAGATAGCTCAGTTATCTGTGTCCTCCAGAAGGCTGGCTGACGCTGTCAACTGTCATGGCTGGCTTCCAACAGGACGTTCAGGCCTCAGTGTTTAGTCGCCTCAGACTCTGCCAGCACAGCAGAGTCTGAGAGCGGATGGGAGGAGATCTTGACCAAGGCGTTTTTTTTGGCAGAAAAAAAAATCTCTCAACTGCTGTTCACTGACAGCACCCTGCTTCAGCAAAACAGGCTTGTTTCACTTAAAGGAAAGCCCTTTTTATTTGCTGACCCAAGGACATGCTGCTCCGCCAAGGTCATCCTCTTGAAGAGAAATGCTTTATAACAGTTAACATGGATATAAAGTGGTTGCTGAATGTCACATGATGTTCCCAGAGCTGTAACTTAAGGCTAGATTTTCAACAAAAAAATTTCAGTCTTAAGGCCAATTCATGGTTTCCACATGACCGGTGTGGCCTGTGGAAGCATAAACACAGTTTCTGTTCATTTTACAATAGGTAAGAGTCCATCTACGCAGATGGTTGCACTGAACTGAACACAGGAAAACACTCAGGGTTCCTGTAGATGTTTCTAAAAGACTGTTAATGACTTTGCACCTTTAAAACTTATACAGCAGCTAAAGACTGGACTGTTGCGTTGTGTCAGTGTGGTTATTCATGAGGAGTGCTGAGCATAGTGGGGGGATAGAGCACAGGATTTCTGGAGAATTTAGACCTTCATACTGTGTTTGGGCACCATCAATGGAAAGCAACTCCAAAGTCCTGCCGCTGCTTCTTTTTTTTTTTTTTTTTTTTTTTTTTTGGGTTTTCTGCCGCTGCTTCTTTAAGCATGCCTGTTTTGATGATGACTTATAAAGGTGAGGATGATCAAGAATCTCACTGTACAGTCTTTCCTCAAAACAAGCATTTGTTTTAAGCAGTATTTGTGTTCCTGAGCAGTTCACTAGTCACAAATTTTGAGCTGCATGTGGACATCTGCTTAGAGCTCTCTGGACTTGGGTGAATGAGGAAATAGATGTCACTTGTACCTCCATGCAGATGTGTAAAGCATTAATTGGTCTTGAGTTTTAGATCTTCATGGTGGCGTCTTTTGGAGCAAGTCCAGGTTACATGTTGCCAAAACACATCCCAAGTCAAGTCTTCATTAGTAAAGCACAAGTCAGATGCAAGTCTTTTGTGTGTCTGAATGCTGACACAATTTAAGCTGCAGTCAATTCCAGCGATTTTCAGTACAAAAAATCGCTAATATTCTATTTGTAAATAAAAAATATGACGAGAAGTACAGGGAATATTGGACGCGCATCGCGAGGTGCATTTCCTTGAAAACGACCAATTCGTGGATTATATACCGACTTCAAGACATGTTTTGGACAAAATAGTTTACTGACTTGTGTCGTCTGGATGTCCAAGGTTGGATTATGGCCGTTTTTTGTGGAATATTTTCATCTGTGTGTAATAATGAACCCGGAAATGTGAGTCACGCTGTGTATGTTGAAGCCGTGTACAGAGAACGGATGGATGGATATTCGTTGTTTGTCGGACAAATGTGTTTTTCTCACCCGCTGTGGTAATCACATCTGAAAGCGGTTTATACCGGCGGATTCATGAGAATCTAAGCTTTCCATCGGCGTATAGTGTTTGTATAATCGGGTTTGCAGCCTTCGGACATTCATTAAATTCCTATGCAAATTAGTAAGTGTACCGCCGGTGGGACACTGAAGCTTAACGGGTTAAAAAGATAAGGCTCCCATTTTCTGTATATTTTCTATGTTTTACAGACATTACCCAAAGGGAACAAATAGTTTACAAATAGTACAATTGAGCTCTGTGGCACTGAAGCATGAGCTACTGTATATAAAGCTTGGCAGGAGGTAAAAGGTCAATACACCTGTGTCTTTGTTCGTTCCGTACCATTTGTGACCGACTTATACAACCCTGGTTTCACAGCTACAATTACCACAGTTTTACATGCATTGAAATAAACTACAACCAAGTTATTTCCATGTACAAACATCAGAAATACATTTTTTAACACTTTATGATAAGTCAGGCCTTAAAGCTTTTTTTTCACGAAATCTGACTCCAATCCAAGTTTCTTCTTCTTGCTCTGGCGGTTTTTTTTGAAGATTGAAGTGTTGCTGCTCAGCTCACATGCTGCACATCAAGTGAAAAAACATACAAATAAATGCATATATCATAAACTTATTTAACCTTGACAGTGACAAAAGGTTCCAAAAGCTTTCAGTTGAATACAGTTTGAGGTGAGGAAGAACATAAACAGTTCATTGCTTTAATGTACAATACATAATGCCACCATTGTTTTACATGATCTCATTATGTTGTATTTTGTTTCCAGTTGCTATGATATTTTGTTTTTTCTAAAAAATTAAACTTCTTTTCTCCTCAGGAGGACGTCATTAACACGCAGTGTGGTTACGACATCCGAGCAAAAACGGTGAGCTACGAAAGAAACTTACATTCATACCAGAGATTGAGACCTTCATCTTAAAGGTAACCAGGAATTTGAGAATAAGAAGAGCAGAAATTGAGTCGCTCTGGTTTATTTTGTCTCAGGCCGGTTTATTTGGCTGCATGAGGTCATCAGGTACTCCACCCTGGTCACAATATTTCTCTTTCACTATGTTTCCCAACTCCTCGCTCCTCGAAATACAGCAGCTGGCTCTCCATCTGCACTTGGGGCCGTGTGGTATTACTCATGCGGCAGCAATGCAATGGGAATTGAATCCCCTCCCCCCGTCATTAGCTTTGGCCGCACACCCCCGGTAGCATAATGTAAGGAAAAGGCTCTATTTGTCTTCTTGACTTTACGTTTGAGCCAGAGCGGAGCAGTTTTAACGAGAGTCAGAGCAGCAGCACAGGCAGTCGAGTGTGTGTTAACAACCAAATAACATCAGATCAGAGGGAGGGCTTTGGAGGAGACCACAAAATGAATAAGGGAATCATGTGCTGCATGTAAAAATATCCGTGTTATGATTCCAGCACAGTTACATTTTAAAAGGGTGATCAAAAGTAAAAATATTTCTTCTGCAGTGTGTTATTAGTGGGCAGTGTTGGTCTGACTTGTGAATGTTCTGTTAGGACTCTGAGCAGAGGACCTTCATCTACATCAAAGGCTGCGTCCCTCAGTTTGAGAAGTGGCTTCAAGACAACCTGACAGTGGTGGCAGGCATCTTTATTGGAATTGCATTATTGCAGGTGGGAAACTCTGCCAACACTTGGTCTTTGTGTCTGAACTCTGTTGATTTTTGAATCACATAACTTATTGTTTGTTTCTGGTTTTAGATTTTTGGCATCTGTTTAGCGCAGAATCTCGTGAGCGACATCGAAGCCGTGAGAGAGAGTTGGTAGGTAGCAAGAGATCATCCATGTCATAATGTCATTTGGGCTGCAAATAATGATTTTTCAGGAATCAGTGACACTGTTGTAAATATTACCCAGTTTGGCACGCCAAATCCTAGGGGCAGAGCTCTTGGCACACATTTTAGGTCCAAAGACAAAGTCCTATTGATTTTTTGACCTGTGACGTTTCCTGTGGTGCCACCAACAGAAAGCTGTTTTTACTGTGATAACTTTGGTAGTTCCATGACTTCAAAGGTAATATTTTTTTTAAATGCCAAGTCTAAATAACAGTAACAGCAGACTAGATACACTTCCAGTCAAAAGTTTGGACAACCTTCTCATTTAATGGTTTTTCTTTATTTTCATAACTATTTACATTGTAGATTCTAACTGAAGGAATCAAAACTATGAATGAACACACGTGGAATTATGTAGTAAACAAACAATTGTAAAACAGCTCTAAACATGTTTTATATTTTAGATTCTTCAAAGTAGCCACCCTTTGCTTTGATTACTGCTTTGCACACTCTTGACATTCTCTCCATGAAGCTTCATGAGGCAGAACCTAAAATAGTTTTCACTTCACAGGTGTTCCTTGTCAAGGTTCATTTGTGGAATTTCTTGCCTTCTTAATGTGGTTGGGACCATCAGTTGTGTTGTGCAGAAGTCAGGTGTGTACACAGTTGACAGCCCTATCTGACAACTGTTAGAATCTGTATTATGGCAAGAACCAATCAGCAAAGAAAAGAGAAACGACAGTCCATCATTACCAAAGCAGTAATCAAAGCAAAGGGTGGCTATTTTCAGGAATCTAAAATATAAAACAAGTTTTGACTTATTTCACACTGTTTTGCTGCTACATAATTCCATATGTGTTCATTCATAGTTTTGATGCCTTCAGTTAGAATCTACAATGTAAATAGTCTCGGGAAAAAAAAAAACACTAAATGAGAAGGTGTGTCCAAACTTTTGTCTGATCGTGTACAAAAAGCACAAAGTAATGACAGGAATAGAAAGACATTAAAAAAACTATTTTTAAGTAACAATCTCGCAAATCAAGTGTGATGAACGGGGAGGATAAATACTGCTGGGGGATTGAGGGGAGAGGAAAAAGGGGATTGAATGGGGAACGGGGAGCAGGTGAGATGGAAACAGCAGGTAATAGGATGATCATGGTCACAATCACTGAGGACCTCTGGTGGGTGGAAGAGGTGATACAAAGCAGAACAAACGCGACTCAGAGCAGAACGGTGGCAGTCCAGCACTTTGGTTGATACACAAAAACCTGCAAAACTAAACACAATCTGACTCCGTTGTATTTATTGTGTGATGCATGCTGGCAAATGTTTGCATGTGGTAAACTTTTGGGCAAATGGCATGTTGGTGGGCTGCACAGTGGCTAGATGGTTAGCCTTTTAGCTAGAAGATCCCCGGTTCACGTCACGCCCTGGGCCTGGGATCTTTCTGCATGGAGTTTGTATGTTCTCCTTGTGCATGTGTGGGTTTTCTCCAGGTACTCCAGCTTCCTCCCACAGTCCAAAAATATGCTGAGGTTAATTGGTGATTCTAAGTTGCCCATAGGTGTGATTGTCTGTCTCTATATGTAGCCCTGTAATAGACTGGTGACCTGTCCAGGGTGTTCCTGCCTTCACCCTAAGTCAGCTGGAATAGACTCCAGCACCCCATGACCCTAATGAGGATTCAGTGGTGTATAGAGAATGGATGGATGGCATGTTGGCATTGTGAGCATATTAGCATGTTGAGGGTGGCTCAAAAAAGAGTCAGGAACAGTCTCCACTATATATCAGTTTAATGAGGGTCTTTTTACCTTTCAGGCAGGTGAAGCTGAGCCTCTCTCTCACACAGCTGCGAGCAAGTCTTGTTACATTTGCGCATTTTATGTCTTGATTTTATTGCCCTTAAATCTGCTCTCCGTTTTGTGCAGTTTGTTTACCTAAGACCGCCACGGAGCTTTCAAAGGCAAGAAGGATGTACCAGGTAAACACTAATGGATTTCATCATTACCTTTCCAATAAAAAACTATTGATTCTCTTCCTTCCTTGTGGACTGTGTACTGACATTTTTATTTTTTTTCTACAGGACTCTGCAGTTTGGACGCCAGCAGCAAAGGGAAACAAATTAATCAGCTAAAGTGTCCAGTATGTAGAGTTTCATTCACATGTAAATAGTAAATTTAGATTATTTTTAGAGTTATTTGTGGCTCCATTTTAAATTAAGCTCAACCTCTGAGATAGAAATTTTAAAAAAATGCGATGCAAATTTGTTACATTACAACCAGCTCATAGCTGTGCGGAGGAACCGAAGAGGAGAATATTATTTGTGCACAGGACAAAGGAAGGTAGAGTTAACTTTTTCTCTGAGGTAGTGCTTCATTTAGACAACAAAAGGGGGCTTTGGTTTTCTATGTCTCACAGCTGCAGTTGTTAACAGCTGCATGTAAGGGTTGTGTACAAAGATATGAGTGATTCTGGAAATGCACTGCATGCCTATTGTCTACTGACAGGACATTGGCTCTCCTAACTGTACTTCAGTAACGTTACGTATTTGAAAATATTTGTAAAATAGTCACTAGTTTAGAGTGAAGTGGCTGGTTAGCACTTTGTTGAATGTCATATGAAATCTACTTTAAAGCTACCGAGAATTAACTTTAGATTTATGTACGTCTGTGGGAAGATCACACACAGACAGACACGTGCAGCTTGTCAGAGTTTTGTGGGGCGGTAGTGACTCGTAAGACGTGATGGATGTGGTAGGCTTTGTAAACTTGCAGTTTGAGAGAGTTTTGGTGGCGACATTAAAAAAAAAAAAAAGTTAAAATATACTGAAAGAACCCTGAAGATCTAATCAAAACTCAACCTTAAGCACTTTAATCTTCGTAACGGAGCGATGAAAGTCGTTGCAGCCATTCAGCTTTTGTCATGACGGACTGTTATTTGAGTCAAGCAGCAACCACTGGAGGGGACACTTTCCATTAAAAAAAGAAACAACAAAAAACATGCAAACTGCAGCTGCATAATTATCAGATAATTTGTCCAAAAAGCAGCTTGACAGAAAATATCTTTCAGCACGTGTTTGGTGCCATTCCTTGCACATTATACTGTTGATTTATTCTTTCATTTTTCCTCTATTTTTAAGTGTTGCCAACGTGTTTCTTTGAGGAAATCCGATCATGACGATACGCCTTTGTTGTTTGATTTGGGGTTTTCACTGAAAAGGAGGCTTTTTTTTCAGAACTGCATGCTGGTACTGCTTGGTGGCACTTAACTGAACGCAGAAATGATTTATAGCCTGCATACATACAGTACTTGAAAGTAGAGCACACAGGCTCTGCTACCAGCAGTATTTCTAATGCAGACATTGACATTAACAGAACCACGAAGCAGATAATGTACTGTTAACCTCAAACAGCCATTTCATGTGAAGGCTGCGTGGAGTGACAGCGAGTTTTGCAGAGCTTTTCTTTTGCTGTCTGATCTTCTGCAGCCTTGAACTGAACATCCTCGTACAAAAAGAATACAAAACAGTCTCTTTCTGCTTTTGTCGGATCTTAAGCAGTAAATGTTCGAAAGCAGAGATGGTGTCAAATATTATTTTATTACACTAACAGCTCCATATGATTGTCAGTGTTTACTAATCACACTTTCTTACCACTCAGTGCCATATTTGTGATTTCTACATACTCCGGATTACAGACAACTATGCTTTTGTTTCTTTTGTGCTCTTGATTCTTGTAAATAACTGGATCGTGACAAGATGTAAATATCTGAATAGTATCAGAATAAATGTGGTTCTTTGTATACTTTTGGCTGTGTTTACTTTGTGTAGATGGTGAGGTGATTAACTTACTGATCACTTGAATTTTGAAAAAAAGAAGGCAGAATAAATGACACAGTGGTGCATACAGGGAAATATATCAGTCTTTTTTTAATCCCAAAAAACAAACAATAAGCTTAATGGTGATGTGACTATTGATAAATGAATAAAATGCAAATTATTGTCGGCAGTAGTGATACTGTTAAAAAAACATTTGATACATGATTCATAATACAGGTATGTACACTACTGTTCAAAAGTTTGGGGTGACCCAGACAATTTCATGTTTTCTATTAAAATTCACACTTTTATTCATACGCTAACATAACTGCACAAGGGTTTTCTAATCCTCAGTTAGCCTTTCAACACCATTAGCTAACACAATGTAGCATTAGAACACAGGAGTGATGGTTGATGGAAATGTTCCTCTGTACCCCTATGGAGATATTCCATGAAAAATCAGCCGTTTCCAGCTGAAATAGTCATTTACCACATTAACAATGTCTAGACTGCAGTTCTGATTCATTTAATGGTATCTTCATTGAAAAAAAACAACTTTTTTTTTTCAAAAATAAGGACAATTCTAAGTGAGCCCAAACTTTTGAACAGTAGTGTAAATATATAAATATAAAAGTATTCATTGATATATTTTTGTCTGTAATTATTTGAGCAACAATAAGTGCAAGCTATTGGATAAAGACACCTGTAATATAAAATGTCTTCACAAGAAAAAATGTTGTTCCAGCATTATACAACTACAATACAGCTTGTAAAAAAGCCATTTATTAAATATTCCTCTGCTTCCTATAAAAGATGATTGTTTGACTTTAAAGTGCTATCACATGAAATAATTCACTTCCTCGAGGTAGGAAATAAAATTCACTTTTTGGAAGTTGTGTATGGTTACAGTACACCTTAAACTACTGATTTGATCTGAAATAATGAGATTTGAATTCTTCTCTAACTTCAGTTTTTCTGTCCATGTCTTGGGTTTAATGGGATAAATACCTTCTGGCCCATGTCAGACACAGAAATGATCTGTTCTAACATGAACTCAAGCATTAAATCATCTTATAGGATTATTTAAAACATAACGAGGCTGGTTAGTTATACAGTGTACTGTTCTAAAACCCTATTTTACACCAAATTTAGGCTAAACGTAGTGTGAACATAGAGACCAACAATGACTAGTACCTTCTATTCCAAGATTAAATAAAAATATCTCCAAAAAAACACAAAATACAGAGGTTTTGGCAGCGAGAGCACTGAATCATCTCCTTCCTGTCTAAGGCTGTTTTCGGTTCTGTAACTCTTATTTGTTGATCAGACCGAGGTGGATTAGTCACAATCTGTGGTCAGAGAGGAAAAGCCACACTGTTGTTTGTCTCTTAAAATAAACCCTTTCCACACAGACAGGGACAGAGATTAGTAGGTTACACACGCACTCACACACAGATAGTTTGTAATTTAGATACCCAGCTTTGATAAGTGTATCTGTTCGCTGTGTTATCAGGTATTGATTGCAAACTTGTTATGTGACCTTTGTCCAGATGCTCCAGTGTTACATCTGAACCTCTTGTAGACTGAAAAGAGAACAAAAATGACTCGCCCCCACTGATGTAATCATTCTTTCACTCAAACACATTCACTCACTCTCTAATATCATGACAATGTGAAATAACAAGAGTTTTTAATGTAACGCATGTAAAAAGTTGCCAGAAATTTGTCCAAAAACAGTCCTCCAGAGGGTCCAATCTGACTCATGGGATGACTTTGCAAGGTCTAAAAATTACAGAGATGACATTAACCGCAATTTTTCAATAAAAGTAACTGCTATTTTAAATATGTAGACTGCACTGCCACAACTTTTATGCATATTTTATTTGTCAATTCAGTACATTTACAATTCAGGAGGATAACTTTCTTTGTTATTAATTCCCAAATTAGTTTGTGTGGTGGGATGGTTGGAGTTACTACACAGATGTGGAAATGAATGTAAACTTAAAGTAATTTATAGATCTTGGCAAGTTGTTTTGATCATAAATAAAATACTATACTGCTCAGTTCCAGACACGTATGACTAAATGTTTTGCGCCTTTTCTAGACACACTGTGATTGTGTAAATGATAAACCGAGGCACAATACTGTTGAAAATTCGCTTATTTTTCTTGAGAAATTTCAGGTTGTTCATAATGTTTGGTAAAAAGATACTTAATTAAACGTGAAGTGTACTTTTTTTTGCACAAAAAAAGGGAAAAATTTGGAGTTGTGATTATTTATAGGTTCTAATGCTCTGATTTTACTGATCACATCCGATCAAAAAAGGCTGCATGTAGCCCCTGAACTAAACATGAATTTGACACCCCTGATTTAATCCGTGTATTATGTCAGATAGCAACAATGAAAACAGTGCTTTGTCTGTGTGTCTCAGACAAATGTAATGTACAGATGACTTCCACTACTCCCTCATTTATCTCCTGCTTACTTGTAGCTGACTTGTTATTGTTATCAGGCCACTCTTTGTCTTACTCTGACACGCTATGAATGGCCTCTTGACCTCACCTGTGCTCAGAAAGATCCTGTATATTACTCCTGTTAGTCATACTACTGTGTATAGATTCAATGAATCCTTCTTGTTGTCCTTTCCTACGCCTACAATTTGTTTGCGTGTGCAACGAGTTGCTCATTAACCAGAACGTATCATTAAAATGCAACTTTTCATCTCACTATCTACGAGGCACTTACGATTGCTTTACATTGTGGTTTATATTAACAGATATCTAAAGCCATTTAAAAACTCATTTTCTATAGTCAACAAAACATTATTTGAAGAAGAACAACAGTTTTCAGCGAATTGTTTAATTGTTTGATTGTCCCTATAAAACATAAATGCAGTTAAAGCCATTTAACATATTTCTGTGACGTTTAGAAATCATTATTTGTTCTTTTGTGTTGTACTTGCATTGTAATTTATGATATATTTAAAGTTTAATTTATTTCATTTTACTCATATAGCACATCTTTATCCCGCTGTGCCTACACTATTCCAGGTATGATTTTCTGACAAACAGCAGCTGCTTATTCCCAGTTTACCCTCAAATCTAAGAAGTTGGAGTTGGAACACTAATTAGTGCTGCTGTTTATGGTGCTGTCTGACACAGTCCTTGTGATTTTAGCAACAAAGTCACTTTGTCACACTGTTTGTTGCGTAAAAGTTCAGTAATCAGGCCACAGCTTTTCACAGGTCATGACATTTGTGCGAATGCTCCATCTGCAGAAGATGACCCGCTACAGATACAGAGTTCACTGAAGAAGCCCAGCAGCAGCTCCTGAAAGTTGAACATTGACATTCATAACTACTATCTGCTCCCCATTAGCTTTGGGACTGTAAAGGAAGAATCAGATTTGATGACTCTGCTTAAGGAGGGGTCATAAAATATCATTCTATGGAGAGAAACACTCAAAAATCAAGGCTGTAGTGAACTATTTTTTGTCTGTAGCACAGCTTTGGATTCAGATATTTACTTATAACCAGAACCAGCAGACAAACACTGACACCTGCTGGCTGCTCTGTCAAAGTCACATTTGCTGTATTCACTGTTGCCACATAGTGTTGCTGCGGTCACTGTTAGGTTCAGTGATAAAATTCACTCAAGTACACTACCGTTCAAACGTTTGGACTCACCCATGAAAACCCATGACATTTCACACTTTTATTCATGTGCTAACATTACTGCACAAGAGTTTTCTAATCATCAATTAGCCTTTCAACACCATTAGCTAACACAATGTAGCATTAGAACACAGGAGTGATGGTTGCTGGAAATGTTCCTCTGTACCCCTATGGAGATATTCCATTAAAAAGTTCCAGCTAGAATAGTCATTTACCACATTAGCAATGTCTAGACTGTACTTCTGATTAATTTAATGTCATCTTTATTTTTTTTAAAAACAGCTTTTATTTCAAAAATAAGGACATTTTGTAAGTGACTTCAAACTTTTCTATGCCTGTGTAGATTCTCAGTCATCATGTTGGTACGTCATGGGAATCGTAGTAGCTTCAGTAGAAATCAACTGGACTTCTCTTGAAGGTTCTTGAAGACGTTTCACTTTCATCCAAGAGGCTTCTTCGGTTTTGAAACGTCTGCTGAAGCTCCTACGTTTACTCAAGTACTGAACTTGGGTCAAGTTTTGAGATCTTATATTGTTTATTGTTTAAATTAACTCATAAAACTACTCAAATTAATTCCATTTATTTACAAAAAAAATAGTAGCATTGCCATGAAATGATTGCTTATGCACTAACTCATCAATAATAATAACTACCAGATGTAACTGATCCAATGAAGTTCATAGTGTCTAAAGTTACACACCACCTAGTGACACCTCTGACGAAGACGGAAGGCTCCGTCGAAACATGTCAGGTATATTTTTGACAAAATTACGTGTCCGAACACAGAAAAAAGGTTAAACATACCAGATGTAATGATATAATAACAACATGGGTTGCTTGGTTGCAAAATGAACTAAATGAGTCCTCAGTAGAGGGCAGAACCATGCCCTCTGCTGGCGAAAACCCTGTCCTCCCTTTTCAACTGATGCAATATGTATCAATTTTGATCATCGTACGTATCTCCCTTCCTACTTGATCTGCTGACCTGTAACTCCACAACTGAGCAGGGGACCTTAGACTGATCTTCAGTGCAAAGTTTGATTATCCTGACTTCAGCGGTTGCAGAGATATCGGACCGGACATAGCCACATACATACATACATACATACTTACCCAGCCAGATACCGCACCGAATGCAATAACCCCACCGACGTACCCGTCGGGCGTGGTTAAAAACTTGAAAGATCAAATGTGCATTCCTGGTCCTCCTGAAAATAAAATGCAGTAATGTGTAGAGAATGTGGAGGTTTTTTGACCTGAAAAATTCCATAAAGAAGAATCAGAGGAGAACACATACTAACACAAGGCAACATAACTACACTTTATTGAGTGGTGATGGCGATAGATTATTTAAATTAATCTGCATCACAAACTAAAGGATGCAGTCAGGCCATAAATAGTGAGTTTAAGCCTCAGAATTAAAAAAACAAAAAACAAAAAAAAAAACCATGTACTTTTGTATATGTACGGCTTTTATTTAAGTTTTCTTTTCTCTGACACTAAAATTGTTTGAACTCACTTCAAATCTGACTAAATCTCTTGATGTATTTTGTATTTTCTCTCCTTCATTGTCCTGTATTTCTTTTAAGGTTCGGTTAAGGATGCTCACAGACGTGTTTTCCTTGTCAGACTGAGAATAATCACTTCTCTTCTCTGATAAAGCTGCTTTGTATACTGCTGTATTAAACAACTAAATATTATTCATTAAAGAAAATATATTCTTATACACTGATCTACAACACACATCAAAATAGATGGTCAAATGGGAATACTTACTTCCCATTTAACTTGTTGAGCTTCATTATATATATTATTTAATTTGAAAATAACTGGTGTTTTTGAGATTTTTCTGTTATAAATATAAATAATTGTATTGTTACAGTTCTTTGACTTGGAAAAGATGGTCCTCTATCAGGTGACACTAATCTCTGCCGTTCACCTACTTCATCTGTATAAATTGTTTTCAATCTTGAAGTCATTGTTAATTATTGCATTTATTTCTATCATCACAATGTGCACAATTTACACTAAACTTTGGGTTTACTTAAAAAATGCTCTTTTTCCCATTATTTTGTCCCGATCTTGTTTATATTCTTGTGAAGAAAAATGCATACTTACCCAAAAAGCTGATTCTGATATCAAGAGGCATAAATCTACTTCATGCAGACAAAAAGCAAAGGGAAATAAAAGATAAAAAAAGAGATTAAATATTATTACACAGCTTATTTAAACTGTCATCCAAAAGAGATTTTGAATCAAGACCCTGAACCAACATTTATCCACCCTCAAACAGGATGATGAGCACCTTTCTAATAACATTACTGATAGTTTGATTAAACAGACTGAGGTTGCAACATTCTCCACTGCTCCATCTTCTGTTTGTGTGCGTTAAAGAGCAGCTACATAATTACTATAATGTGAAAATATCCCAGACACAACTCAGCTAAAGTTTGCCAAACCTCTGGGCTCTCTGAGATGCTGTAATTTGAGCTCCAGGGCTGGTTTCTCCTCCAGACTGCCCATTTCCTCCGACCAAGACACGACGACAAAGTCCTGACTGTTCATCCTGCCGTGAAATTAGGTGAAAGGTGTCCAACATGAGGACTTCTCTCTACCGCCTTCTGGTAAATATGAACGCTCTTTTGTTGCTAATTTCAACATCTTTGCACTAATATTCATATTTCTTCTTTAAAAGTCACCCTGCTGTTTGTTGACTAGTCAGGACATCCTGCTGGAAGGATCAGACAGTTGGTTTCACTGACTTGATGAATTTAGTCACTCAGATAATCCAATCAATCCCTGCGCAGACGCATTAAAAGGTGACACCTGGCTGCATCTATCAATGGCAGCAGTTCCTGTCAAATCTGTGCTGCTGCGGTTAATGATTTGCTGGTTATCTCGTACTTAGTACTTGAGCGTGGAGTTTGGAGTCTGCCCTCCCCTCCGATAAAACATAATAGGAGAAGCTGGGACTTGCCTTCCTTTTTTCTTGGCCTTTTGGTGCCACTTCAGCCGCTGGCTCTTTTGTGTCGGTTTGGTTCATCTGGCTGCAGAGAGAGGACACACAATGTTGGCTCTTGTTGTGTTCTTGCTTTGTGCAGCCTCCTCCTTCTCCGCTTCACCCAAAGGTGAGTTCATGAGTGCCTGTTTTTCTCTGGGACCAGATAAAAGTTTGCGGGTTAAAGGGCCAACAGGAGCTTTAAGTCGATTATTTATTGAAGGTTGAATGAGTTTATTTGGGACAAGAGGACAGCTGCTTCTTCCTCAGTCAGTAGAAATGTATGACATCAAAACTTTGGCACTTTGCTGAAGGCTTCATTATAGAAGACACGTTTGAAAATATGATTGATGGTGCTTCAGAGTATTTGTTGCTTTGAAATCTTCAAGCTTCATTTCTCTGAGCCACTGAGGCTTTGAAATCCCCAAATGAATGAATCCTGGAAGGAAAGAGCTCCACATTCATCGTAATGGAGGGGCTTCACAGAGTGCTGTTTGGTGACATCATTGGCTGATAAGAATATAAGCCATAGACCAAATTAACAAGACAAAAACTCCTTATTTCCATTGGTGTTTTGCTTTATTTAATATCTTGGCGGTTGTTGTCAGAGGGGCAAACTGACCCCAGATTATGATGTGGTGAAATCAGCTCCATGCTGAGCTGTGACTAGTGATGAAATCAAATACTGACACGTCAGTCTCTTCCCTCGTGGCCTAATGTCAGAGAGCTTGTCATCAATGGAGCAGAGGAGAGATTTTTATCTTCGCTGGAACACGCCCAGTCAAATAGCTGCTGATTGAATCGGTTCTATATCCACTGTCCATTTCTGTGAAAAGAGTGAAAAACTGAAAGGAAGAGGAGCGTGTTTGCTGAAAATCCTGCTTTATTAACTGTTCTTTTATGTCAATGCGTGAAATAAGTTTGGGAAGCTACAGAGGCTACATGACTCAAAGTAAAAACTACAAGACTTGTCTTGGTCTCTCTGACAGTTTCTGACAAAGATAATATTTTGTGAAGATGTCATCTATGGTTATGAATGTAAGGCTGCCTCTTTTAATGGAAATCCAATTCAACAAGAATGGTGTTCGTTTAAAAATCACAATGTCTTCGTGTAAACTTTCAGATCTCCTGGTTTGACTTCATTAATCACAACACTTGGTAATCCTTTCTTGTAATTAATGTACTCATGAGCATGAATTGCTTCGGAGCCCATCTTATAACAGCCCATTTATTAGTTTTACACTATTTCTAACCAAACAGAAACAATACAGAAAGCTAGTTAATTTAGTTTTATGCTTTCCAAAAAGCTTATACATTGTATTCTAGGTTTGATGTTCTGACAAACAGCTACTGCTTATTACCAGCTTACTCTCAAATCTAACAGTTTAGAGTTGGAATGAACAAACAAGATTTTTTTTTTTCAAAAGTGTGATCTCAAAAATCGAGCTACAAACTAATATTCCTAATGTTGGGTGGTATTATGAACACAAAGGAAGCACCTGGTAGGAAACAATGTGCTTACTTGTTTTATACATTTAAAGCAACATTAAACATCACAAGTAAACAGCAAATGTTCCTTTCAACAGCTGAAAAAGAGTCTTTTAACAGTGATGCTGATCAGTTTGTATTGTCTCAGCTTAAAATCTGACCATAGCCTGCTCTCACTCATCTCCTCAGCTCACCAGCTGTGCTTCCTGTGTTTCTTCAGGTGTTGCTGCTGGACCCCGACTGAACAACAACCAGCTGTACAAATTCAGCTACACCACTGAGGTCCTGATAGACAAGGCCAGGGGGTCGAAGGAGGGCAGCGCGGGCTACAGGATCTCCAGCGATGTGGATGTTAATCTGGTTTGGAGAGATCCGAGCAGCAAGGATGACCAGCTGATTAAACTGGCAGTATGTGTGTTCAGTTTTCCACATTTAAGTATTAAATCAAGTGAAATTTAAGCTCAAATAATGAACATAATGTTCCTGACTACGGTTTAGCCTGCATGCTTTGTTTTCTTCACAGTAGCTGATGTTGACAAAGTGCAACAAAGCTTCTATTAAAATGAGCAAATCTCTCTTCGTTAGATGTCAAATGTGAGGATTGAGCCTGTGTCTCAGAGATCAGAGAAGAAGAACATCCTCCATGGAGCCACAACTGAGAGCGTTTTGGGGAAAACCAACCTTGCTGCTCTGACAAAACCTTTCTTGTTGCATCTGAAAAATGGAAAGGTAAGAGCATTAACACTGCCACTGCTTCTTGCACTTCGTACCTATTTAATTCATTTAGCCAATGCTTTTAGCCCATTATATTTCAAACGATAGGCTTTGGTATAGATTAGAAGACAGAACAGAAAAACTAAGTGTTGTGCACCTCTTGCTTTGTCAGCTAGAAATAAGACATCTTTTACCATCGATAGTAAACATCAGAGTCATCTGTCTTCTCTATAAGCACCAAACAACATCAGCATTTCCTGAATATTACATTCCTTTTGTTTTCTGTCAGTTTCTAATCTTGTACTTGAAAGACAGGCTGACACAGGTAATGTGAGAAAAGCAGTATTGCACTTCCTGCACGCACAGCATTGTTGTTGTCTCCCAAGAAATGATTTGGCCGTGCTGGAGTGGTGACGCTGGCAGGGAAGATACCAGACAGATGTGTATGTGTGCAAAGGTCAGCAGGTTCAGAGGGTCAGTGAATGAATGAATTTATAAGTCTTTAGTCATGAGTGTGGGCAGGTGGAATGGGATCTTATCGGGTGTGAGACGTTGGAGCCTGAGCCAAGAATGTGTGATTGCCATTCGAATGAACTGATTGTTTGATATGCTACTAATAAACTACTAACTACATAAAAAAAATGCTGACGTGAGTAAAATCCACGTTGCATTGTGGTTTTGAGGTCAATAAGTGCTCATCAGTTGTGACTAGTGGCTGTAGTACTAGATAATAAATCCTTTAATGATGCTTTATATTGTAGCCATGTAAGCTGGTTATAAACCATGGTCAGGAAAAACATTTGGGTTGCCAGGTTGGTGAAAATACATACCATTTATTTACAGCTTCTGAAATGTTTCCTAATGGAATACAACGTTTATATTTACTGGGGCTATCGAGTGATTCAAAAATTAAATAAGAATTATTAATATGCATTTGTAAATTGTAATTTTACCAAAATAAAAGGTGCAAATGAGATGAGAACTAGATGTTATGTTAAGTTTTGTAGACACAATATAATTAATGGGTCATTCCAGAATTGGAGGACATTTTACGTCCCACCATCAAATTTCAAATAATCCATGTACAAAATACAAAATTTGCAGTTGTTGTGTAAATTTACTTGCCCTATCAAAAAAAAAAAAAAAAAAAAAACCTAGGAGAAAAGAATGTTTGAAAAAATTATAAAAATACTAAATAAGTCTGGAGTTCCCCCTAAAATACTATTTTTCTCTTGTCCCACCCCAATCATGACCAAATTGAATCTTGAATAAAACACTTACAATGAAATCTAAACCTCCTTTTTTTGGTATTTTTTTCTCATTGATGTCTCGTTTAATTGTGGGAACATTTTTTTTCAATCAACATCATATTTTAAATAATAATTATTATGCATGAAATATGCATCCCAGAACAGCAAACAACAAATAAAACAAGGAATAAAAATTAAACCATTGATGTGTAAGCTGAGCCATTCAAGACTTTGATAGTTTATGACCTATTATTGTTGAATTTTCTGGAGCAGAAAATTGTAAAAGAGAGTGTAAGAATTATGCCTGACTGCAGTATCTCTTCGGTTACTGATTTAACCCTCTAAATGTCATTTCTGTGTATTAAACTTACATATTTCAAAGATTTTTCCATGCAAGTGATCCCTTCCCAACTTAAATGGGCTCAGATGTAACACTACACCATTTCATCCTCTAAAATGAGCCGATCTATAAAATCCCATCTTATCTCAGTGCAGCTCGAGCACACCAGCTCACCTACAACTCTGCTCAAACCCTGCAAATCCATAATTCAGTCATATATGTTTATATCGGAAACATATTCCAAACAGTTGACAGGATTGGTTTTGTAGGTTTGTTACATATGGAACAAGAAAAGTCTGAATCTCTGTTTTTGAGAAAGTAATTGGTGCACTGCAAGGTGTAAATGCTGAGATATAATCTATTTGTTTTGCCTATGATGTGTCTTCTACAATCCAAAAAAATACCATGTGGGCATGATGTCTTTAAATCTCATTAAAACCATCCTCCATCTCTAACATTCACCCAAGAAATTTTCAGAATGTCCAAAAATAAAACAGGAATTTGGAGTTAAGCACTTCCTGTTGGAGCTCCAGTCAAGCACTAACCAAATTAGTCATTAAATATTTTGCTCAAACTGATTGTAGCGATTTGGATTCTGAGAAGAATTGCTTTGGACGTCACTATCATTTAACTTGCAGCTTACACTACAGGTGATTTATTGGGTTGAATAAAAACCCGTCTTCTCCTTGACTCATATGGCCATTGGATAACAACATTGTGATACATTACTGACACCAACTGGAATGGAATGTGGAATGGAAATACAACCATACATTCAATATTTCTAATTATAAATAACAGAAAAGGATAAAACCTTTTTTTCTTACAATATTAACACATTTTTATTACCTTCAATATTCAATAATTACATTTCTTATGTCTTTATTACAAATTAACTCAATCAGTGTCAATTAAAAGGTTTTTTGCAGCCTGCCAACTCAAAATTAGTTCTTTTTTTTAACTTTGTAACAGAGAAATGAAGCATTTATAAGTCAACTGTTAAACCAACAATTATACCTTCAAATTGTTTTAGAACAGATTTCTGTAAGAAAGAGCTAAAATTTCTCTCCGTGCAGGTTCACTTTAGAATCGAGTCGTGAGTGTGTGTGAAACAGGATAGATGAGTGTCTCCCCTGGTGTTGTTGGATTATTTATACCGACGGCAGGCTGTGGAAGGAAAAACACACAGAGTAGCAGTGGACAGTCTATTTATGGTCTGATATTGTGGTTGGACGCCACAAATAAATTGCATACTGTATAGGAAGCACTGTAGGATGATGTAATCGGCTGTTATCTACACTCATGACCGGGACACAGAGTCCATTATTGAACCAAACTGTAGAAATTCATGTTGTGACATGATATTTTTCAGTGTTGGTTCAGTGTGACCTGATTGCAGCGCTTGGGAAATATGCAAAGAGGTTTCAGTTAGTGATGGTCAATGCAGGTCAGAGCTGTAGAGCTGTATGTAGAAACTAAAAAAAAACCTCTCCTTGGTTTGTCCATCTGAGTTTCTTTTTCAAATATAATATGTCCAACAAATCTTAATAACTAACTTAAAGGAATCTTTAACAAATATGTCAATTTATGTTGAAAGTAAATATTTACACTACCATTCAAAAGTTTGGGGTCACTTAGAAATGAATTTTTTAAATGTAGATAACATTAAATGAATCAGAAATACAGTCTAGACATTGTTAATGTGGTAAATGACCATTCTAGCTGGAAACAGCTGATTTTTAATGGAATATCTACATGGAGGTAAAGAGGAACAGTTCCAGAAACCATCACTCCTGTGTTCTAATGCTATAGTGTGTTAGCTTATGGTGTTAAAAGGCTAATTGGTGGTTAGAAAACCCTTGCACAATTATGTTAGCACATGAATAAAAGTGTGAGTTTTCACAGAAAACATCAAATTGTCTTGGTGACCCCAAACCCCAAACAGTAGTGTATACACACATTATTTTCAGGTTATTAAAAACTATTCCGACTCAAAGATCAAGTGTCAAACTCTCAGTTCTAGTATCTCCAGTTGGGATTAACTCCAATGTCATCTGCTGATACTGAAGTAGTATCTCTGATGTCATATCTATGCACACATGTTTCCAAACACAAGTGTGCAAAGGAAAACTGACACCCTGACAGCCTTTGTGACTTGTAGCCGGTTCGGCACTGAAGGTTGTTTTCCTCAACGGCTTCTTCAACTGTTTGTCAAAGTGCCTCGATGTACACAGTTTAAAAGCCTTAATGTGTGTCTGTCTTTGCATTCACTTGCTGTAGGTAAAAGCATTTTATTCCTACTGGGAAGAACCTGCAACCATCAAGAATCTGAAAAGAGGCCTGGCAAGCTTATTGCAAGTGCAGCTCAACACTGGGAAGGTTGTGGAGGTAAACGGCACAATAATCCTGTACTCACATAAAGTTTTTTTGATCATATTCGAATACGTTGAACTCATGTAAACAAACATGACTTGTGTCTTTAAACAGAATGATGTATCTGGGCGGTGTACGGTCGAGTACAAGGCAGTTAAAGGTCAAGTAACAAGAACCAAGATCCTGGACACGTGTCAGACTGCAGAGACTGGATTTACGACGCACAGTAAGGTTAGTCAGCATCCAGACCAGCTTAGTATGTTAAGATGTGAATTTTTGCGAATAGTCAGCACATATGTCAAAAATGTCACCCCCCCTTCTCAGGTCCTGGGTGTGAGCTCGAAGGCCAGTTCCGTTACAGTGTTCACACTCGAAGATGGTTTCATCCGCTCTGCCGTGGCTGAAGAAGCACACTCACTGGCTGTCAATGCTCGCAAATCCACTGCAGCCAAAGTCGTGTCCAGGTAAATACCTCAACGAGGAATTAATCTAATGCTTCTTGTCTTGCAGCTGCAACACACTTTCAATCTGTGTTCCTCTCCTTCTCAGGCAAGCCCTCACTTTTGTGGGAAAAGAGGTCGGACCAGTGGAGGCTGCTGGGAAAGACGTTGCTGGCGTTGTCAAGTCAGTTGATACCAAACTGGCAGCTGTTGGCATTGTGGCTGAGAAGGTCAAATCCCAGTGCAAAGGCTGTCCATCAGTGCGTAACCTGCTCACCGTCACACAAATACTTAGTTTTGTGTTACACAGATCACTGACCCATTTAGCAGATGGTCCTGTTAGAGTTTGGAGCTCCGTCCTGCAAAACACTACATACAAAAAGTCAGCCTGACTGCCGAACCACATTATTTGAAGGCCCAAGTGAAAGTGAGCACACCTGAAGTGGAGGTAATAAAGGGATTAGTACATGTTCACTTTCACTTTGGTCGTACTGGCAGTCTGTTCATGTAGAATTACTCTTTTTGGGTTCTTATTCCTGTGTGTTGTGCTGAATAATCATATAAAATTAAATAAAAATATAATTTTATTCATCATTCCACACACTATTATGTCTTTCTAGCTGCCACAAATAGTATATCTCTTTCCAGTCACTATTTCTGTATTTGTAAGTCCTTATTTCTTGCAGATTAGGAAAAAGTCGCTTTACTATTCTTGCCCCCTGCTTCGTCAGTCCTTTTAGAAAAAGGCGTTGAGCAGTAAGATGTTATTATTATGAAATGACTCCTAACAGCACTGTATTAGTAAACAGATACTGTATATTTATGTACTGTAATTACCGACTGAAGACGATCTTTCCTCTAATCCCTTCTCCCCTGTGTTTCCCTCTTAGCTTTTTGAACATTGGCAGACTGAAAAGAAGCAGCTGGAGCCAGCGAGCCTGTCCAAAGCCACGGCTCCTCGCAGCTTCCTGGCCCTCATCCAAAGCATTAGGAAGGCGTCCAAAGACGAGATCCTCAAAGTGCTGAAGAGTGCCAGCAAGACATCTCTGTAAGCAAGCCCCTCCTCTTCTTCTACATCTTATTTACTTCCAACTGACACAGAGCTGCTCTGCTGAATTATTTTAACTTTTGAGATTGCTTAAGTTATCTTGACCCTTTGCTGCTCCGTTTTAATGTCTGTCTGCTGGTGTTAGACCTCAGGTGGTGGATGCTGTGACTTCCTCCCAGACCACCGCATCTCTCGATGCCATGCTCGAATTCCTGAACTTCACCGATGCCAAAGGTTTTGTCCTCCAGGAGAGGTTTCTCTACGCATGTGGCTTTGCCTCACATCCAAACGAGAGAATGCTTGAAGCTCTGCTGGTTAGTATCGTGTTTAGGTAAAGTGTAACAGCTTCTGTCATGTAATGCATAGCAGTGGTTTGTAAAAAGAAAAGGTCACCCTCAGTGAATTACAGTTAGGTGTTCCTCCTCAGACAAGATAAAAAATGTTTTCTGAGAAGAAAGCACCTCAAATTTTCATCGAATGAGTATATTATGTTATAGCAAAACAAATGATGAAGTCATGTGTTTTTTGTTCGGAGCACCACCTTATTGGTGAACATATACTACCATCCAAAATGTTTGGAGTCAAAGTTAGAAATGTCTTTATTTTTGAAAGAAGAGCATTTTTTTCAATGAAGATGACATTAAATTAAACAGAAACACAGTCTAGACATTGTTAATGCGGTAATTGACTATTCTAGTTGGAAACAGCGGATTTTTAATGGAATATCTCCACAGAAGTACAGAGGAACATTTGCAGCAACCATCATTCCTGTGTTCTAATGCTACATTGTGTTAGCTAATGGTGTTGAAAAGCTATCTGATGATTAGAAAACCCTTGGGCAGTTATGTTAGCACATGAATAAAAGTGTGAATTTTCATGGAAAACATGAAATTATCTGAGTGACCCCAAACGTGTGAACGGTAGTGTATGTCTGCAAAACAATCTAATCACACTTAAATTCTGTGCCTAGAGTCAGTGTTTTTGGTAAATTCTTATGACAAAAGTTTTCTTTTTAGGATATTTCCAAAGGAAAGATCGGCAGCACCGACATCAAAGAATCAGTGGTGATCATTATGGGAGCCTTGGTCCACAAGCTGTGTCAGAAAGGAGGGTGTGATTTACCGGTGAGCTTCTAACTGCTGATCATAAAACTATTTTGCAGAACAGCAAGTGTATTTCCTCTGTGGGGAGTATTGGAAATATAACCAAAGTTGACTGAGTGTCTGAGCTCGTGCTGTTTGTTTACCTCTCAGACGGTGGTGAAGGTGAAGAAGATGATTTTAGATGGCCCCAAGAGCACAAAGGAAGAGTCCGAGGTCCAGATGTACCTTCTGGCCCTAAAGAACTCTCTGCTCCCGGAGGCCATTCCCATCTTTACCAAATACACAGAGTCTGAGGTGGGAGCTTACTGCACTATCGCTCTCACTGCCCTGCAGAGATATGATGTCAAACTCATGACCAGTGAGGTAAGACAGTGTATGGAAGAGTTTATTTAATACATCTTACTGCTATGGGGAAGGAGTTAAACTGACATCAGATATTTCTCTGTCATCTGTGTTTTTTAGGTTAAACAGACGGTGAACAGGGTGTATCACCAGAATCGCCGAATCTATGAGAAAAACGTGAGAGCTGCCGCTGCTGACGTCATCCTGAGCAGCAACCCGTCATACATGGAGGTCAAGAACCTGCTTCTGTCCATCGGAAACCTGCCCCACGAAATGAACAAGTACATGCTGTCCAAGATCCAGGACATAATGCGCTTCGAGATGCCTGCTAGGTGTGTTAAAGAGAAGGATAAGAATAATTCACAGCTCTGCAGATAACATCTTATAACCCTGCACTATATTTTTTGTGTAATTTCAGCAAAATTCTACGAAAAGCTATGAAGGACATGGTTTCCCACAACTATGACCGTTTTGCTAAAGTTGGCTCATCGTCTGCTTATTCAGGATTCATGGCACGTAAGTAAAAAACTCTCATCCGAGCTAAAATTAAAAAAAAAAGACACTACAATTCTTGCTGTGTTAGCTAAAACAAGAGCACTTATTCCTCCATATTTTATGTAATCAGATCAGTAACATCACAGCTTCATGCAACATCCAATGTTGAGCATGTGCATAAGAGTAAGTAACAATACAAGTCTTCCCCTACAGAATCTGCTGATGTGAGTTCCACCTACAGTTTAGACATCCTATATTCAGGCTCTGGGATCCTGAGAAGAAGCAACATGAATATTTATGGTGGTGGTAACGGAGCGATGCTACATGGACTGCAGGTAAACATGCAATGTTTGATTTGTATGACATTTTCATGTAGATTAAGTGAAAAATTGGAACAGACTTGTGTTACATATCTCCTTGGCTATTGCTCTCATCTTCCAGGTGGCAATCGAGGCCCAGGGTCTGGAGACATTGATTGCTGCCACACCTGATGAAGGGGAAGAAGACCTGGAGTCGTTCGCTGGAATGTCGGCTCTGCTGTTCGACGTCCAGCTGCGACCGGTCACCTTCTTCAAGGGTTACAGTGACCTCATGTCCAAAATGTTCTCCATGACCGGAGACCCCATGAATGTAGTGAAAGGTCTCATCCTGCTGTCTGATCATTCTGAGGTAAGAGGTCATGTTAAGATCCTATTAATGCTCAGAACTAACCAACCAAACAGGGCTCCCAGAAGTATTGATTCACCTTCAAAACAGCGTAAGATCTGTAGGTTATAGTTGAGTTTCTTTAAGGTAGTCTTTAGGAAAACAACAGTATTGATCTCTTGTTGGAAAAGCTAGAGAAGACACCAGTTTACATTCAGTAGCTGAGCAGAAATAGTGACATTGTTGCTACACCGTACTGCCACGTGGATGACTGGGTGTGTAATGTGTAGACTTTGACACCACAGATGGAGGTCAGGGAGATTCAGCACAACCTTAACAGTGAAATGTAGCAAAGTAGTTTTAAAAAGTTAGCGAAGAAAAGCTCAATTTAAATATGAATATAACTTTAAAATATATGAAGCAGTTCAGAAAAAGCTCATGAGTCATGCTGTGGAGCTGCACGTCTTCATTTAATAGCTTCACATGTTGAGCTAAATGACGTAAGTGCGAGTTGTTTCAAGATGTGTCAAGCTGATACAAGGATGTGGCATTTCTGACTGTCAGGGATTGGAACAGGTAGATCAGTGAAGTTGTTGGTTGTCAGCCTGGCTGGGGGGCTAAATAAAGAGGGTTTTGACTCTCCCATTTTTATTTTTAACCGCATTTTGAGTGCACAATTTCCCCATTTATGACCTTAGATATCTTATGTTGCACACAGTAATGCTATTGTAAGCTAAATTCTGCAGTTTTTTAAGGATAAGATTGATATTATTCTTTATTTTTATTTGCAATGTATTCCATGAAAACCATAGATCCATTCCTCAATACTCTGTGACTTAGAAGCTCAGTCTGTGACTGTAGCTCCAAGTAGTAAAGTATAAATAAAAGTATATATAAAAAGCTAAATAATCCTGTAAAATATCTGACCACCATAGTGTTAGCACATGTTACTCTAATAGGTTTATTTGTGGAAATAATAATAATAATAACTAGAAAAGCACTCAGAGAGTGTAGTACTCCACCAAGGCTGCTCAGTCGTTGTATCATTTCAGACTGCTGAAATCTGTAAAAAATCCAAACTATAATACATATCAAAATGTAATCAACTGGTCCTTGTGTTATTTCTGACCTTCCCTGAAAATTTCATCCAAATCCATTTATCCGTTTTTGAGTAATGTTGCTGAGAGACCGACAAACGACAGTTGTCACATGACCCCACCGAGGCCTAACAATGCAACAGTAAGAGTAAAATACAGTGTAACTCAATGGCCAGAAATAAGTTCAGACCTAAACATGAAAAGAAAATTTATACTAAAGCTTTCCAATACAGTTCTTGTTTGGAGTCTCCCTGCTGCATTTTGTATAACTTGGAGTCGACTGATTGATTTCTTATTTACATCTGCTACAGACCATTACAGTAGCCCAACCATGAATGATTAAAACTCAATATTGATTATATCCTAGTACTAGTCCTCAGATTGTAGTAGCATGATTGGATGGCCTTGTTATAGTCTGTTTATGGTTAGTGTCAAAGAGCACTAACCTAATGGTATTAAACATAGAGACCTATCAGCCTAAACCTGTAAAAATATTCTCTGTGATCAAGGGAATCTTAATTTTAAGTGTTGAAAATTGTCTTCTAATGCGCCATTTTGTTCTGCAGGTCATCCAGCTGCAGTCCGGCCTGAAAGCCAATGCAGAGTTCCAAGGAGGGTTAGCCATTGACATTTCTGGAGGCATGGAGATCAGTCTGTGGTACAGAGAGTCCAAGACCAGTGTCAACAACAGGTACAGTTCAGAGACAATGAAACAATTAACTATCCATGTAGCTCAATCAGAGTGTCTGTAAAGCTTTCAAGTTTTGCTATGTGCTATGTTGTTGGCTCACAGCCTAAAGTGCAGCAGTGGAACGTGATAGATTATCTCTGTGAGTTTGTGAAGCACTGTAGGTACAGTATGTTGTAACACACTCGCAGGTCAAAGGCCCTTTGATAGACGTGCAATTCTTAGAACGCAGTCTTTGTGACTGAAACGAAAGCAACATTAGAGGCTTGGGTCATGTTGCTCTACTGCAAATAGATTTCTGTTGATGTTGGATTTACATGAACTTTAGAGGGTCTATAAGTGTTTGCCTGATTCATTTGTTCCATGCTGGCCACGCTCCAGTATTGTGCTTCACGCTCCATCTCGTTTCAAGGTTCGTAGAGGCATGACGTCAGTTCTGTCTGGTCCTCTATTTTAAAACATTACAGTCAATGCACAACAGTAGCCACTGAAAATGGATCACATCATCACGCTGGTATCAGTTTGCTCGTGGCATCTGGTGATGAAACAGGGTTTAAAGAGTAACAGCGCAGGTTTTTAACATTCAAATGCAGCTGGATTATCCTGTTTGAGACAGGGCTGAATATTCAGATCTAAGATTAAAACCAAACCATTTAGTGTCAAACTGTGGCATTGAATTCAACTTTCATGGGTTTTGTTATCAATAGTAAAACTCTACATGAAAAACAAACCAATATGCAGTATTGGAACTGCATAATTAGAGACACACTGAGATTGTAACTGTGCACTATTAAAAATACAACTTTAGTGAAAGCCAGGATGGGCCAGTGACACAAACGACTTAAATCTACTTCCTTTAAGGAGAATTATGATGGATCTAAGTATTTAAACAGAACTCAGAGCTGTCAGATTCCTGTATTTTCTGGACTGTCTTATAGTTTCTCAAACATTGCTGAGGGTCACATCTTGAATTTGGACTTGAGGATTATTTGTGTGACGAGGAATGGCAGAGGCAGGTGAATGGATCAGCATAGTTGTACCTCTTCCACTCTGATAATAGACTGGCAGGCTATCTATAGCAGCAGAACAAACCACACTGGCATCTTTGCCAAGGCATGTCTCCCTGGGCAAAGTTACAGAGGTTGGACTTTCTGCTGGTTGGCGCACACTTTGATTTGACACATAAAGGGGAAGTTATTACATGGTGGTTAAACTACACTTGTTAGTGTCTGACCTTTATGGTGCTTTTAAGACACTGAAAGAAACTGTGCGGGACAAACACATGGTTATAGTAGTCAAAGCAGTTATATCCAAGCTACAGGAAATAAGCTATTGATTGCATATCGGTTAACTGCTTTAAAAGAGTTTAAGATATTTTTACTCTGGTAGGTGGCTGTGGTCTGAGTAACATTACTGCTGTCTACCAACAGAAAATAATGTACTCTTAATTTGGTCATACAAACATCTCTGGGTCATGGGTTCTCCTGACCCTAATTATACATAACTTTAAGGCATAACAGAATGTAAAAAGGTCAGTTATAAATAAAAACTAACCCTTTGTACAGTTGTCACAAATGGGGAAAGTAGCTATAGAGACCAAATTAGTGTTTTAACCAGGCTGTAAACATAATTATTTCTTTGACAAAGCTGAGGATTTTAACATGGCAATCTATGGAGATGATGGTGAAGCAGCCAATTGTAGAACTGCATTACAACATTGGCTTAATAGTTCAGCTCCAGAGGTTGCTGCTTGGGGGATAGATTTCACATTTAAAACTTTTTTAGTAAGTTACATTTTACATCTGCTTTTGTCGTTCTTGAATTCACAAAAATGCATAGACCTGTCTGTATTGTTACATCAGTCTTTATTAGGCTCTTTGATTAGTTCAATGAAGGTTTTACAGTTTCATAGATGTAAAGACTAAGTCATTTTAAGCCACATATTTTCATGGTAACAATCAGTGAAACTCGGTCACCAGTTTCTATTTGGTTTTTTTTTTTTGTTTTTTTGTTTTTTACTTTTTTTGCTTTAAAATGAAGTGTACAGCTGTCTGGATGTCGTCACTGATTTTATTTTGACCAGAGGGATTTCTTGATGAGCCATGTTTTTTTATAAGTGTGAAATCATCTAAAGTTACTCAGACAATCAAGAACTAAATAAAGTTTTACAACAGAAGAATTAGTATGTCTGAGCTCCCACAGTACAAAGATGTGTCCGTTCAATTCGTTCAACTTGGGTTTTTTTCCTTTTTACTCTTTTTGTTTTCAGGGGAGCGTTAGTGGTCACTGGTAACATTACTGTGGACATGGACTTTTTGAGAACAGGCGTGGAGGTCAGCTTTGAAACAGAGGCAGCGCTGGACTTCATCACCACTGTCCAGTTCTCTGAATACCCCTTCCTGGTGTGCATGCAGATGGACAAAACTACCTTCCCAGTCAGGTATTGTTTAACCCAGTCTCTAAAAAATATACACTACTGTTCAAAAATTTGGGGTCACTTAGAAGTGTCCTTATTTTTTTTAAAGAAAATCTTTTTTTTTTTTTTTCAGTGAAGATAATGTTAAATGAATCAGAAACATTGTTGATGTTGTAAATGACTATTCTAGCTGGAAACGGCTGATGTTTAATGGAATATCTCCATAGGGGTACAGAGGAACATTTCCAGCAACCATCACTCCTGTGTTCTAATGCTACAGTACATTGTGTTAGCTGATGGTGTTGAAAGGCTAACTGATGATTAGAAAACCCTTGTGCGGTTATGTAGCACATGAATAATAGTGCAAACTTTCATGGAAACATAAAATTGTCTGGATGACCCCAAACTTTTGAATGTTAGTGTACTTTTTATTACTGTTATTATTAAATCAGCTCATACAAAACTTAACTTTCAGTTTGTAATTCTTCTTCTTTCAGTGAATATTTGACCACATACGAGCGTCTATCATCAGGGAAGAGCATTAAATCGCGCAAAGGCAGAAAGATGCTCATCCCTGGCTCCGAGTTTCCTCTTCACCAGGAGAACTCAAACATGTGCAAGAAGGTTTTCGACTCCAGCTGGTAAAGAAGATACCACGAACTATCATTGCATTCAGGGACAGCTATCACACTTCTACATTTAAACAGCAGGTCTTTCTACTCAAGCAACAAAAGACCATAAGACAGAAAAGTGGTGAATGTGTATCTTTTTTTTGTTTGTTTTAGCGACACATGCAATGTTTACATTCCTGTGAGTATTTAAGTAATTTTAATTCAACATTGTTTTTAAAATCAGGAATTCTTGCATTGTCTCATTGTGGATTTCTTTGAAAAAAATGTATTTATGATGGGCACATTCAGGATGTATGTTTTAGTTGATGTGCAACATGAATAACACCACTGTAATTCCCCCCACAGCACAGTTACAGTGAAGAGGAACATGTAAATATCAGACTGGAGACAGTGGATTGAATAGAAGGGCTCCTTTCTCTTAACATTGCAATGTTTTTTAATTAAATGTGTTTATAAGGAGGAGCAATTTTTTGTCTTATGTCATTGTATCACTATCCACACGCTTGAAATAACTTATGTTCCGCAGTAATGTTGTTAATTGATTCCATTTTTATAATCTCGTTGGCGATTTTTTTTTTTGAAAAATAGCTTCTCCAGAGGCAAGAGATGCATGTTTGTTGAATCTAGAAAGGCGAATCCACTTGAATTTATTTTTTTGTACAAGGCTGTAATTGCTGCATGTGTGAAGATGACATGTTTCTGTATTTAGGAATCTTTATAATTGGCTGACAATAAATATACACTCGAAACGTTGTGTTTTTGCTTTTTCACTTCTGAATTTCGATTTTTTTTTTTTGACACCACTATACTTTTCTCAATCTGTTGGTCAGATCATGATGACAGGTTATCATATTTCACCCCAAGATCTCACTGTAAACATGCACATGAAGTTGTCATTAAGTCATCTTTTACAGAGAACATGCCCAGACATGTTCAAACTTTTGCTCCACATCTTACCCTCATTATTTTGTGACAGATTCCATGCTTAATATACTTGTATATGCTAAAAGTTTACACCGTTATGTTTTGAGCACATATGTTTCACTTCTGATCTTCAGTCTAATAGCATTTGCCAGAATTATATCATCTCTTATTTTTAGCACATCGTACCCAAAAAATATTACACTGCAGTCAGAGAAGTCTTAGCAGCATAAAGGGGACCAAAACAATATTAGGCAGGTGGTCATAATGTTATGCCTGATCGATGTATAAGAATCACTTTTGTTGATCACTGTTTTCACCTTCTGGTGAAGTTAAGTAGAGAATAATCAACTATTTGGTATGATATAATTTCAAGACAGCCAACTGTAAATTAAACTCTTATTTGAACGTATTAATATGTGCAAAAATGAGGTTCTCTGTCTTCTCCATGGCATCCAGCATGCAGGTTTTTTTTAGCAGCACTATTTTAAAGTAACCCAAAGCCCTCATTTGTTCTGGTAGTTTGTGGCAGCCAGCACTCACTAAATGTATCTTTCTGCCTTAACCCTTACAAGGCCATGTTTCTGGAGAAGTACATATACTAAAACATATACTAAAAACCACCTAATCCATAAAAATATCGATCAAGTCTTGCGAGGTCGCATTGTCGTAGACGTTCGCCATATTGAATTTCGGCCGGTACGCAGCCCAGATAAAAGCTTCGTAGTTGCGGCTTGGTTATAATGGCTCATACTGCTTTAGCGTTTGAAATAAGCAAATATGGGGCCAACGTTTATATCTTACCATTGGTCGACTTAAACATACGGGTGTGTGCACATTTTATGTTGATTAGCAATCATAAACAGGTCACACGTGTTGAGCCGAGAATACTCGGTCCCGGCTTTTTAAGGGTTAAATACAACCCACCTTTGGTGATCCTTGAATGTAAGGCGATATGCACAATGCATGACTCTGGTTTATATGGTGCTTCTTGGGTTGGGTCCTACTTTTTAATGCACTTTTCTTCAGAGAACTGGAAGCCGTTATGCAGGGGCAGATCCAGATAAATTTTAGTGGGGGGACATTGGGGCGTACAACAGATATTTGAAAAAAAAAAAAGAAAGCTGCTACCGACCTCTCGCTTTTACAAAGTATTTTTCATGGGTTTGTTTTTTTTTTTGGCTCTTTAACCCAATAGGAAAGCTGTATATGACCTTTTCATTTCAGACTGTTGACAATCAAATTATGATGGACTTATTTTCCTATTTATGTGAATTACAGCATCATCAGCTGCAGCATCTGCCTGTTATGTAAAACTAGTAAGCTCAACGACAGTATCTGAGGGCAGTTAAGTGACAAATATTGTGCAAGAACAGCACTATATACAACCCTGTGGATTTCCATTTCTTAGAATGTTTACTGACAATTATCACACCTAAAATAAGAAATAATATTCTGTACTTTTAGCAACTAGTTCTCAGCTGTATACCATAAACATCATAGGGTTCTGTATACTAATCAGTCTAAATCAAAATGAGAACTACCCAATACACAGTGAACAACAACAATCTGTACCCTTGATCTGTGGTAAAATAATCTGAAATGTTCTGTGCAGGAATGTAAATTTTAAAATACAACAAAATACAGTAAGTAGCACTATATACATTTAATAGTAAACCTGAGAACAATAACAAAACAGGAACAATACTCCATATTCTTAGGTCATTTAACAGTGTACAGCTCAGCAAACATCATAGTGTTCTGCATAGAAATCACAAAAAGCTGCTCTCAGTAATCTTTCACAGGGAGCAGATGTTCTTGTGTTGTAGGTCCATGGTCCAGACCAGTGGTGTAGTGGTCCCTGGAGAAGTGGGTATACTCTTAATTTTCACCTTTTAAAAAAAAAAATTAGTCCAGAAAACCGCCCTGTTTTAGAAACAGTGACATAGAAGACTACTCTATTCAATTTATTCAGTCATTTCTACTTGCCCACTATTATAAAATTATCATGACTTGATTAGGAGCAGTTTGTAGTTATTACTGGTCACACAAGCAAACTGGATTTATGTAACATGTATTTATCATGAGGCAAACATGGTCTTTCAGTTACTTTTGAACATTTATTTGAATAAAATACTTCAAATATGAAGTTGACAGTGCATCCTTGTTCATATTTCATCATGAATAAAACCTCAATATTGTTTTAGGTCGAATCTTAAACTACCTGTCCCCATTCTTGTGTTTTTACTTACTTTAAAATCAACTACCAGCCTAGAGGTTTTCCCACATTATCCCAATCTAGCTAACTTCAGAGTTACGTTAGAATAACGTTAGCCTTTCAAAACGTTAAGACTCGGCCCAACACTCAGTTTAACCCGTTGCGCTTCAGTTGCGCTTCAGTGTCCCGCCCGGGGTACACTTTGAGATCTGCATAAGCAATTTGCTAAATGTCTGAAACTGCAAACGCCATTATACAAACACTATACGCCGATGGAAAGCTTAGATTCTCATGAATCCGCCGGTATAAACCACTTTCAGATGTGATTACCACAGCGGGTAATATAAACACATTTGTCCGACAAACAATGAATATCCATCCATCCGTTCTCTGTACACGGCTTCAACACACACAGCGCAACTCGCATTTCCGGGTTCATTATTACACACAGATGAAAATATTCCACAAAAAACGGCCATAACCCAACCTTGGACATCCAGACGACACAAGCCAGAAAACTATTTTGTCCAAAACATGTCTTGAAGACGGTATATGATCCACGAATAGGTCGTTTTCGAGGAAATGCACCTCGCGAAGCACGTCCAATATTCCCTGTATTTCTCGTCATATTTTTATTTACAAATAGAATATTAGCGATTTTTTTGTACTGAAAATGGCTGGAATTGACTGCAGCTTTAACCACTGGCGACAAAATATCCTCTCCTTGAAATGTGCAGTCATGTTGCCAGTAGTTTAAAACAATGATTCATTTGGAAACCACCTTAAAACTTACCTGAGAATTATATCGTCCATGAAAGTAGGTTCGCTCGATACGTGTCACTCACTTGAAAGGTGTTTATTCTGACTTTCTCGCATTTCCGCGCATCTTTCAAGCAGACCTGTCAATCAACTGGAGTGCCACAGAGGTGTTAGCAAAATTTTCCTCTGTATGACCCGCCCTACTCTGCCTCTGATTGGCTCATCCCTAAAGTTAACCAATCGAATCAGTGAAGGTAGCATGTAACAGCCAATTACATGCAGAGGAGGGTTGTTCATGGCTTCATCAACCTAAAGGAAAAGAGGGCTGCCTGGCACACAGATATTACTGAATGATGCGCACCAGGGAGCATTAGAAGTGGGTATATGCAAAGCTAACTGAAAAATAAGTGGGTATACGCCGTATACCGCCGTATACCCTGGACTACACCACTGGTCCAGACGTGGCCATCGAACAGGCCGGGGGGGGTCTGGCACTGTCTACTTCCTAGAGCACCTCCTCTTTTTGGATTCTTCATATGGGATGGAAATAAAGTAATGTTGGTTTATCCAAAGTTGTTTATATCAATGCACTGGACTTAAGAAAGTTCCTTGAAACTTCAAGGAACTTTCTTAAGTCTAGTGGATTGATTTAAACATTTCAAAATCAAATCAGACATTAGAAAAGAATAAAAGGTGAGAAAAGAGTGAAACTAAACTTTTAAGAAGAATCAAACCAAAAACAAAACATTTGAAAAGGCACCAGTTAGACTTCAGAAGATCAAATCAAACAGAAGAGACAATAAAATGATCAAAAGGAGCAAAAACAGAGAAAGGTCTTAAAGCGTTTTCTAGTCTGAAATGAAAGCATCAAGTTGTTTCTTCAAACATTTCCTCTTTCTATGTTCTTGGTTTGACTATGGACAGATTTATTAAGAACTCATTTCAGAAAACTGCTTTCCAGATAAAGTCTACTAGTAGCTGAAGGCATCGATCAAACTAATGTTACCTTCTGATCTCCACAAACTTTACTGTTCAGTGAAGAGAATCAAAGTTTGTTGAGAATTTCTAAAGAACCCACAGGTGAAGGTCTGAGAAGAACTCAGATGGATGGTCTAAATGTGAAATCAAGACTCATGGTCACAAGTTTTAAGGCTTCTGTTAACCACAAAGTTCAAACTAACATAGAAGTACTGAGAAACTTTTCGGATTTCAGTCCTCAGACTGTCTGAAGGTTCAAACTAACAGTGAACTACTCAGGAACTTAGAAAATATCAGTCCTTGGTCTGTCTGAAAGTTAATTCTAACAGAGATCTACTGTGGGACGTAGAAAATGTCAGCCTTCAGACTGTGTGAAAGCTCAGGGGGCCTCATTTATAAAACATTGCATAGGATCCATACTAAAAGTTTGCGTACGCCGAAAATCTGAAATGGGCGTATGCCCTTTGCCCCTGATTTAAAAAACTGTGCGTACGCACAGCTGCACGCAATTTCTTTATAAATCACACACCAGCTGGAAGATTGCAGAGGTGGATCCACCTCACATTCCGCCCACAACACACCCACATTTTACCATGAATGGTCAATGCAAAGTAACTCAAGAATGTATCTGTATATAAATAAGCTGCTGATCCACGGCGTTTTACGCAGCGCCGGCCTACAGTCTTTTCACTGCTGTGCGTCAGGATGAATGAGTCATGTGTTGACCCAGGCCACCCTGCCACTAAATTTGTTATGATCATGTCCGATGTACAAATAATTTGTACACTGATTGAATGTACATTTTTTCGGTTCACATAGACAAATTCATTTTCACTCGGAGCCCTTACAGCAACATGAGTACAGTCAGTTATGCCGATTACATTTTGGAAACCGGACATCGCTGCAAATTGGCGTTTAATGTTGGCCTGTTCACTCACAGTGTAAGGAAACCTGATGTATTGACTGGTCATGTTTATAATGTCATCCAAAACAGCTGGCATTATTGCGCTGAGGGATGGTTGTGATATCCCAGACCTAAAGGACATCATGTAACTGTATATCAGACCCAAACGGGATTTAGACAACAAATGTAACCTCATATATTCTTCATATAAAACACATACCTGTCGGCCAATTCCTGCTGGAAGGAGCCGGTCGCCAGAAACCGCAGAATGGTCAGCACCTGTGTCTGTACCGGGATGGCGTAGTTTCGGCGGGTGGGTCGGTCTAAGATGGCCCAGTTCAGCACATAGATCCAAGAGCACTGCTCTAGGGAATCTGAATCGGCTTATTAGCCAGTCATCGTCATGGGCCAGGAAATCTCCGTGATCCCTAAAAACTCTCTCCATTCTGAGCCAACCATTAACGTGATCTTCTAGCAATGCCAGCGCATCCATTGTGCCACATTACGCATGGCTGTCACCCGCTATTTATCCGCTTGATCAGCGATTGGACTGATTGTCACACGCCTTTTCCAAATTAGTAATCAATCACTGCCACTCACCGCTCTATATCATTTGAAGATGGACATTTGATATATGAACATAGTTCTGCAAATACAGTCGTAGGCCGAATGGCGCACTATAGGAACATCTACAACAATGAGGGTTTATGATTATCCGGCTCTACAAGTCTAATATGTGATAACAATAAAGGTTTGAGATCAATCTGGATTTTAATTCACCACTTCACCCTCCGGCACTGCTGTTCCCTCTGTCTCCAAAATGTGCGTAAGCAAGCATTAAAGTTGGCGCACCGGTGCGCACATTCTCACGCCAAGTTTGTTTATTATAAATTACAACCTTTGCATAGAAAGCGGCGTACGCCACTAGAAAGGGGCGTACGCCACTAGAAAGCGGCATACGCCACTTTCTAGCCCTGTTTTGTGCATACGCAAGCATCAAGCATCAAGGTTGGCACACTGGTGCGCACATTCTAACGGCAAGTTTGTTTTTATAAATCACAACCTTTGCGTAGAAAGTGGCGTACGCACTTTCTAGCCCTGTTTTGTGCGTACGCAAGCTTTATAAATGAGGCACCAGGTCCTGAGGACTCGGGAGGTCTGGAGGCTTTGGAAAGTCTTGGAACTGAGGGTTCAACCCTCCAGCACAAAGGCTGAAGTCCAACCTCCTGAGAAAAACGGTCGAGTGGAGACTCGAGATAAAAAAAAACTTGAAAAGGGCAAAAAATAGATGATAAATGCGCTAAAAAAAAAAAAAAGAATTAGTATGTGAATAAGTAGCACAGGGGGTAAGAAGAGAGACTACCAAGTGGAAGGTAGTAGGTTCAAGGCTGACCACCAGCACTTTTCTTTGTCTAAGTTTTTCAAAAAATTAATCCATATTCTGGCTGCATTACCGACAACAGCATCCATGGAGTGACAGGAAGTTAGCCGACCTAGCGGAAGTGCTAATGAGGTCTGCTCTGGCACGGATTATTACATCACACATGTAGCTTTGAAAATAAATCCTGTCCAAGACACAGAGCTGTAGCTCCATTTCAGTGTGAGGTCTAGTGTTTCTCTGTGTGACTGTGTCTGACTTCCTCTAATAAAATTCTCCTGTTCATTGTGAGCTGCAGCCATAGACATATATCTATCTACTGATTCATATCTATCCACACTAGTCTGGTCCGATGCAGTCTCCATGATGACGTTTCACGAGTATGTGAGAGTACGGACAGTTATGTACTGAGAAACGGCCACAGTTTTCTTACCGCAAAGGTAGAAAGCTGCTCGTCTTCTCCTCTAGCACCAAGAAACGTCTTCAAATCCAAATGAAAGACAACCAAAAGATCAAACTAACGTCATTGGTGCATTCTGGTGCAGTCAGACAACGAAGTTGCGTTCAGGAGCATCGGAAATCGGAGTATCAGTAATGTAAATTTCCAAAGAAAAATTTTTGGGGGGGCACACGGGGTGGCCAATCAGATAACCCCCCCCCAACCACAGAAAATCCGCCACCACCATTATGCCCTATGATCATATGACATTTTGCATCTCTCTGCTCCTCAAGTTCGAACTGAAACGAGCAAAGAAGCTTTCATGTACTCAGCCCCCTCTGCTTGGAATGCCCTCCAATCTAAGCTGAAATTGTCAAAAAAAAAAATTTAGTTAGAAGACTTTCACTCTATCTTAAGATATCAAAATTGTAAATCCTTTGAACAGCGCCTGTGTCCTTAAATTGGTATTATAAAAATTACTTCTGTATTTTATGTTCTATGTTCAGTGAAGTAAGTTCTTGTTTTCTGTCTGTTTTTGTTTACTTTGACATTTGCTGCTGCCTCTCTTGGCCAGGTCACCCTTGTGAAAGAGGTTTCAGTCTCAATAGGTCTTTTATCTGGCTAAATAAAGGTTAAAGGGCTACATAAAAATAAAAATAAAAAAATTCCAGGTGAGGCAATAAATCTTGACTTTTCCTGTGTCACAGCTGTGACATCAGAGCCCCTGCTGGCATCCAAACACAACAACTGGGTCTTAATGTAGATTCCTTAGAAACCACAGAGAGCAGCTGGGGGCAAACCAGTGTCTGCCAGTCTCGCTGCATCCACAGCAACCAAGTAAACACAGCAGCAAACTGTCAGGTTAAACTTAAGCCGCGCCGGGTGATGTTTCAGTGTCACCAGAAAGCGAAGCTTGCAAGCTGGCAGATGCCAAATGTATACTTCTGTTAGCATAAATCTATTCGATTGCCTTTCACCCATGCCATTTTTTTCTAGGTGTGTACCTGGAACTGCATTCAACCATATAGGTCAGAGGGAGTGAAGGAGACAAGATGCAAATAAAGTCATAATATCACAAAATGAAAATGGACACACTGGCATTTGTTATTTTACAAATAAAGAATGAGAGGTTGAGACACTTTATTTGAGTACTGTATCTCTATTTTATACAGATTTATACTCGATTTATATGAAGACTCCACTACATGTCAGAGACAAATGTTGTACTTTTTAATGAACCCAGTGATTAAGTGTTCCTTTATGGGTTGATAGAATTCTCCTGCCATTTTTTTTTTTTGCAGAGCTCATCAAAAGCTGACGTTTTAGATATACGCGTCTCTCACAGGCCACAAATATAGCTGATGATCTTACAGAATATGATACATTGCTGTAGATTTAACTGTCCAGCAGTAAATAAATTATTTAAAAATGAGCTTTACCTTATGCGCCTATAGCAGGAAACACACACATAAATACAGCAGTAATATAATATATAATCTCAAAATATCCTACATAAAAGTGCAGATGCACTGTATATTTACTTCTGATTTCTGATTTCGCTGATAATACTTCAAGTTTTAAATGCAAGACTTTTACTTGAGGTGAAGACTTTTCATTGTGCAGTTTTTAGATCTGAATACTTTTTCTAACATCGCACAGGTTTTAGCTTTCCTAAACATGGTAATGTTCTTTATTTTCATCTGATAAGCTTTCTAAGTTAACTATTATTTACTCTGTTTTGGTTCCATTCTCTAATGTAACAGGACTGAAAGAGGGTTTTTACGTTGAAATTTCAATAAGCTTTAAATAAAATAATTTATTAATACTGTTCAGATGAGTTACAAGAAATTTGGGGCTGTTAGATTATGGGGAAAAAAGCATGCCTTTTACTCTTAAGTTCACCTCTCACCAAGTAACGAAATATATTTTATACAAACTGGACTCTGTAAAGTTTTTTCTTAGCCTGAAGCATGAATAAATCAAACATTAAGAAGTTTTTTCCTGCTATCCTGTAGGAGCCAACTGAACAAACAGGGTAATTCTTAATGTTTTCATATTTATTTCTGCCTTTTGATGATACCAGCTCTAACAAGCAAAAGGTGCAGCTTCATGAAATATTACTTTTTCATTTCATTAAAAAAAAGGCACACTTGTTGTGAGAAAAGCAGCAGAAATGATTCAAACACAAGCATACATGAAACTGATTCAAATGGACAGGAATATGTTGAGCTGTAGCTTGTACTTTGAATTTATTGCAGACATATGTAGACTTGTCAGTCTACATTACACTCATATTTCTTACTTTCAAGATTGTAAGTGCAGACACAGCACTCACTTCTCCTTTCAAGGTATCCCTCGGCTGTCATCCCGACCTCAGCCTTTTTTTTCTGGGGCAACCACGCAACACAAAGTCGACCTCATGAATAAAACAGACGGCACGCAATGCCACTGATGACTTCATGGTAATTGGGACATTTCCTTCAATCAGGTGCCCCGTTTCCTTTAAACAGTCACAAACTGTATGCACTTATCTCAAACCATCTCACCACCACTTCACCTGAGCCCTCTTATTTTACACAAAATCCAGCAGTGATGCAGTCTCACATTTAACCTAAAAAATCTGCCATATTTTCTTGTTTTGAATGACATCTCAAAGAATGTTTTAAACACATGATATCATCTCTGTTACAGTGCAACTTTGAGCAAAATTCACCAGAGACAATTAAAAATGAGTTAATTTCAAAATCAACAAGTCCACCTAGTGCTCCTATCACCAGAGTTTACAGCCGTTCGTTGCTGTCGTTGGTGATAAAAGAGTGACAATCCAAGTGCATTAAGTACATTATTATTCACAGATAAAGGTCATACAAGATGCTAACAAAATGCATGTGAGAATGGCTTTTTATTCATTTTATGATTGTACCTAACATTAGAATAGCTGGTTTACTGGAGCTTACAAATTATAATATGGTTCTTATTTTAATATTACAGAGTTTCAAAATGATATGTAAATGAGCTAAAATATATCATGTAAAATTAGGAAAATATCTATTTTGTTATCAAAACTCTACATTTGGACTTGTTCATACCATGTTGCTTTGGCTATTTACTTTTTTATTTGTTTATGGCAAACTCTTTGGCTCTCGTTTTTGTCTTAAAGTAATATCTGTACAACAAAGTGTAGAATTTTTTTTATATAAATCAATATTTAACAGCATCAGTTGTTCTATTTGCACTGCTCTCAAGGTACTCAGGGACAAATTCAACTGAAAAATCTTAAAAGTTCGACCAATAAGAACATTTAAATCACATTTTACCTCAAAAAGCATCGAATGTTGCAACATCAAATTACTCTAAAGAGCAGGTCATTTTCAAAAGTCAACATTTCTTCCAGATCACTGCATGAATCACTTAGAATGAAATCAGCTCATCGGGCAATTTATATAAAGTGTGCTGTCCCAGAGACAATACAATATGTATTTTACATGAAGGTACATAGACTGACCAGCAGCTCCAAATACCTTTAATTGGTGTTTAGTGTTGAAACATGCTAAAAATAGCAATCTACAGTTTGCAGTATTTCTACATGGATGCTGGTATAACTGAGTCAAATCAAGCACAATAACACAAGGTGCCCCGCTGCACATTCAAATGGAAACAGGACTGAAAAAAGAAAATAAAATCTGATCTTCACTGTATCGGAAAAAAAGAAGAAGTGGTATTTAAAAATACCTAGCCTGGATGTGATTAGCTAGAAATTTGTTGCAATTTAAACTAAAGAGGTACAGATACATAAAAAAAGAGATCATGACATTGCTGTGTGTAAAGACGCACCAACTAAACCACATGTACAGTCCGTGTACTCCTGTCTGCAGTGAAGTAACATAACGCCTCGTTGTACTCACAGAATGTTTGAATGCCATACATAACTCTGAGCCACAAACGCAGACACATTCAGACACACACGCATCATCTCCCATCTCTTTACACAAAAGTGTAAACTGAACCAACACAAATAGAGGAAGTTGTCCTCTAAATGCCTCAGCTGGCTCCGACTCATTAGGGCCAACACTACTTAGTTTAAGTATCCGTTAAACCAGAGTCCCAGCTCTGTTTCTTCTGAGTAACACACATGGTGCGTTTCTCCTCACTTCTTTTCTCACTGCTAACTCCAAGGAGCTGCCTTGAAAATATAAATACACACCACCTCATACAGCATATCAGTTGTGAAAGTATTAGCAGCATTTTGTGAGTCATGACTCAGAGGCTATACATACTTCAAGTAGAACATGAGTGACTGACTGCTAAAGAACATAACATCATGCAGAAGACTATTGCTGGAAGTCGTAGTAAGACACATTGCAATGTCAGATGTACACTACCATTCAAAAGTTTGGGATCACCCACACAATTACATGTTTTCCATGAAAACTCACACTTTTATACATGTACAACATAATTAGCACAAGGGTTTTCTAATCATCAGTTAGCCTTTCAACACCATTAGCTTAACACAATATACCATTAGAACACAGGAGTGATGGTTGCTGGAAATGTTCCTCTGTACCTCTATGTAGGTATTCCATTAAAAATCAGATGTTTCCAGCTAGAATAGTCATTTACCACATGAACAATGTCTGTATTTCTCATTAATTTAATGTCATCTTCATTTAAAAAATGATTTTCTTTCCAAAAATTGGTAAGTGACCCCAAACTTTGGAATGGTAGTGTACACTATTTTACTTATATTCGCTTAGGATGTCTATAGAATAGTTTTTAAAATGCAATCATTTTATTTCCTCTTCTGATTGAACTTACAGTGAAAGAAAAACATGAGGTGATTCTGCATTACCCCTTAATCTGTAGATTTTTTTTTTAAATTCAGTGCAGACAAATGGTCCCTGTCATCAGAAAACTGTGTACAATATGTTATTTACTGTAAGCAGATATCAACTTGTGTGATTTAAACTGAGACTACGTAACTTCTGTGAAACAGTGACTTCACCAATTCCATGAACATAAATTCCTCTTTATTTTCCAACTTAGTTGGTGCCATGTGCTTCAAGGACATCATCATCAACATCCCCAGTCTATCCCATCATTTTTATTAATATAAAAAAATCAACAGTATGTGATAGCATAGTGAAGTTTGATATACAGAAATCCATTCATTTTCCACTGCCAGTCCAGGGGACAAAAGTCTATCCCATTTTGTCCACATGTCTTTCTTCATGGCCACATCCTCCATTTTCCTGGAGGACCCTGAGGCATTCCCAGACCAGATAGGGTATGTAATACCTCCACAGTATTCTGGGTCTGCCCTGTGACCTCCTCATAGTTAGATCTGTCTGTCCTTGCAGCTCGTCATCCTCTCTTTGCATCAGCATGTAAATGAAACTCATGTCGGACACTCGGGTCTCATTCTTTTAGTTGTTACCTACAGCTAATAGGTAATGTTAAGGGTTGAAGCGTAAATCGACTAGCAAGTCATAAAGCCTGATTGTTCAGCTTTCTCTTCACTATAGCAGTCCAATAACTGTGCAGCTGCTACGAATCTGCTTGCAAACCTCACCCTCCATTTTGCCCTCGAACAGAACAAGACACCAGAGTCGTCCACTTGGGGCAGTAATTCACTCAAAACTGCAAAGGAGTAACCCAACATGAACCATGTCCCAGACTCTAATTGCTTCTGCTTTACGACTGGTCATAAACCATGTCAGTGTGCACTGGAAGTTAAAGCATGATGGCAGCAGAAACATTTCATCCACAAAAAGCAGAGATGCAATCCTTGGGTAACTGTATCTCGGCACTACTTGACTCCACAGGAGACTAAAAATTCTGTCTGTGAAAATCACAAACTGAATTAGAGGTGAGTCACAAGCCTGAATATGCTTCACCTCTTGAGAATTTGGGAATTGACCTCACTCCGCTTATACAAGAACCAAAGGGCCCTGGTACCTCACAGTAGCTAACACAAGCTACTGGGTAAAAACACACAAAGCCTCAGTGGGCTAACTCATGATCCCTTCAGGATTTCTGCAAAATAAAACAGCTGGTCCACTGTTCCACAACCAAAATGGCTCTAAGGTTAGAGCCTCCTTTCTAGCAACATGATATAAGCTTTTCTAGGGAGGCTAAGCAACGTGATACCACAATATTTGGAGCACAAGGATTGAGGAGTGTCAATATATGAATCAAGTGAGCCCCACAGTGACCAGAGCTTTAACCATCAAGTAAATCTCATCCACCCAGTGGCATCTTTCTTCCACTGAAGGGCTCTATGACTACCTGAGTAACCTCATTTTTCTCCAAGTCTTCTACCATGCCACTGCTATGGAGGAACTCATTTAGGTTCAACAAATGGTTTCCTCGGCAGCTCATCCTTAGTCCTGGTCAACAGTTCCTCTGTTCTGCTGAAAACGACTTTAGGATAAGCTCTCCTGTGTTGGTGGATGGTTTGTCAAAACCTCCTTTAGGCTAAACCAAAGTCAGTCTCAAGGTTTTCCATGGGATACAGGAAAAAATCTTCCAAAAAGGCTTTTTGGGCTATAAGGGGATTTGTGTTTGGACACTATAAAGTGGCTGCAGGGGTGACTCACTGCAATGGGACCAAACACAGCAGAATAAGTGACCCGTTGTCAGGTACTGTGGCTTTGATTTTACTACTGTGATAAAAACTGATGTCATTTTTGGTCATACAAGATCAAGAGAGATTTTGCAAACAAATTCTCCGAGTGTACTGACTTTAGTAGAGTCACATTTAATTTCTAACTTATTCTGCTTTTCTTTTGTAGGAGTGATGCAGTGATATTTTTATTCTCAAAAGTTACATAGTCTCACTTTAAACGCATGGTAGCATTAAACTCATTTTAACAAAATGGTGGCTTGACCAATAATGACTAACACTGAACTGTAACAGAAGACCTGCCTTGTTTCCTTTTGAATAGACATGCTGCAGGGCACAAACAGCATTAAAACAGAGATCAGTGTTAGACAGCAGCTGAATGGAAAGTATCACAAAGCCGATTCATAACATCAGCCAGAGAGAGTGGCTGAATGAGCTAACTCTACAAAGTGCTGCGATGCGTACAGAATACAGTAATGTCTGCTGTAAGGATAAATAACACAACAGGACGGGGGCAGGAGATGACGGCAGAAGTTGTCCTGGCAGTAGATCCCAGGGTGGGGTGACACTTACAGTGAATGACGGCGGATTCCTCAACAGAGATATCTGGAGGCGACAAAGAAGACATAGTATGGGAGTGAAAGTCAGATGGGTGCAAACAAGGTGACAGTTCAGAGGAGAAATGCTGCTTAGTCTTGTTTACTACAGAAAAATGTTTATTTTCAGTCTGCAGGTTTCATAATTTTGAACCACGTGACCAGATTCAGCCAAATCCCTGCCACTGGCATGCCCCTCCATTTGTTTACATAAAAGTTATGAAAGTCGCCAGTGCTCTCTCCACCTCCATCTCCCCATTTAGGAAGAAGCAGAGGGGGAGGGGGCTATAAAAAGTTGACCCGATCTCAGACCGGTAGACTTGCTTCCAAGCTGGAGCTGCAGCAGCATCTGATCTCTCTGAGCAGCTGTCCTCTCCCTGCATCAGCACAACAAATACTTTACATTGCCTGACCTTTTCCTCCTGCATCACTATCCCAGCCATGCCCCTCATGTCCCTCACACACACACACGCGCACACACATGCACACGCACACGCACACATCCTGTGTTCCCTTCACATCACTAAACCCCATGCTAGGCCCCTGCCTGCCACGCACCCAGCTGATATGTATCCCTCATGCTCATGCAGCTGTATTATTGCTCTGACACATTAGCTGAGAATGGACTGTGGCTAGTTGTAAATGTGTATATATGATTGTATCAAAAGAGGAGTGGGCTGCACCATGTAACACCTTACATGCAACCTTACACTGTTTACTTGTTTATTTGCACATCATACTACACTGTAGTACCATGAAGTTATAACTGTTTTATTGTGGCCTTTTAGTTGTTTTTTCGTACAAAATATATATACTTGAAACACACTCATTAGACTACAACATTAGCATATTGTAGCGTACTTAGGAACTGTGACATATGTGGATATGTTAGCATGCTAATATTAGCATGACGCAGTGAAGCTAAAGTTGAAGCTAATGGATGTTACCACTGACAACCCACAGCTTAAACTGTGAAAATTACATGTCCTGAAGCCGCTATGATACATGGGAAATGTAGATATTTTATTTAAATGGATTCAAGGTTTGTGTTGCCAGCTCAACACAAGTAGCAGTAAAATGTACCTGCTTTGTGGCACAAAAACAACTTAAGCACATTTGAATGTTTTATTGGAAATTTGGTCCAGAGAAAATTTTGCAGTTATTCTGGATAATTCACAAACTCCACTATAGAAATGTATTTCTTGTTCTGTGTAAGGCTGAATTTAATTCTCATGGAAACTAACAAAATCTGTAGCTTATGCTAGGTGACCTGAAAGCTATAAACTTTCATTATTGTAACTCATGAAGCAAGAGTTTAAAGACTGTCATAGATATCACGAAGGACAAATGGAACTGTATGTTTTGATATCATTTTACCTCAAATTTAGCCTAATTTTATTTTCCCAGTACTATGTCCCAGAGCCTTAGAGATAGTAAGAGTTGCGACACTCCCATAGGGTGCCGTTGTACGCTTTCTTTCGGTCTACTTCCGGGTTGTGGAGGCTTGTTTAGTTCCAAGCACCGCTTCTACAGTGACAGCTACCGTTCATTTGCACTGCAGGTTGTTGAGTATATGTGGAGGTAAGTTGATGAAATGCCTACCTCTTTTGAATTGTCAACTGCCTATATTTTATCAGAGGCTCTTTATGATGCATATGCTGAGCTTTATTTGTATTTGCGCAGCATAATTATATATATATATTTTTTATCTTGGTAGACGACCGAATTTCTGCTACTTTTTTTTAGCTCGACTCTGCTGTTAGCTGTGAAGTTATCTCCAGGGATATATTGACGGATTAATTGTTGATGAGTCGCTACCTCTTTTTTTAATTTTAACGTCTTTATATTATATCAGAAGCCCTTTGTGGTGCATACATTTATCTGTATTTGTGAATATTGGCAGATGACCGACTTTCAGGCATTGCCATGTGCTTGTTAGCTCTTCTTTGAAAGCTACCTAGCTACATCGCTACCTCTTTTAATTGTCAAGACTACGTCCTTTATATGAGACCCTTTATAATGCATAAACTTATACTTGTAAGTATTTAACATATATATTTATTAATATCTATTGTATCTATCTATCCACCAGTATCCCGAGAGCCCTCACTGAAGACACGAAGACCCTCATTGTTTCTCCCATTGTCAATAAAACATACTATTTCATTCATCAAAGCATAATGAGTTGTTATTCTTGAATATATATTTTGTGTATGTCTTAAAATGGTTATAGTGAGTCAACTCCTGCCTCATCAGAAGTGGCTGGACACTATCTGCTGAATGGACTGTTGTTACTCTGCTTTTCAATAACTCCCAGACTACGGGTAAGTGAATCAGAGAAACATAGACATTGTTTGGAAATACAATAATCCAGCGGGGCAAAAATTAACATCTTCAATCATCTTACATTTCTGTGTAAAAGTCGATTTTCCATGCTAACACGAATGTGAAACATTCCCTCCAAAACCCCAAAAGTGTCTTTAATATGTCACCTTACGGCTCAAAATGTAAAACTGACATTTTCATACATACTCCAATGAATTAATAATCAAACAAGTACTTGGAGGTGTGATTTTATTCCTTTTTTACCGTGATATCGCCGCTCTCAGTCCCATAGAAGGAAATGACAACGCTGCCTGTTTGAAACTATTCAGGCTTACATGAACCACGTGACCGCCCCGCTGCGAGAGCATGAGTGTCGCAACTCTTACTATCTCTAAGGCTCTGCTATGTCCTATACAGCACACTTTTTTTTTCCAACTAATATATGCTAACTATTCAACTTATTGTCACATTTGGTTTCAGCTGATCTGTTGTCAATATATTGATCTGACAACAACTTCATAACAGCTGTGTAAATTACAGATTTGTTGGAAATTACACTCCCGCTTTTATTAGTTAGAAATAGATTAACATTACAGTGAATACACCTTATTGCCATTTTCCCTTTAACCCTCCTGTCATCCTGTGGGTCAAATTGACTCATTTTAAAGTTTTAAAAATGTGGAAAAATATATATATATTCACAGTGAAAACTTCCACATTTTCAAAAAAGTTTTAGGAAATTTTTGAAATTTTTTTGGTGGAGAAAAACAAAAAGAAGTTTAAGAACATTCAGAAAAAATCCAGTGAATTTCGCTGTCAAATTTGGGGATTTTGTATTTAAAAAATAAAACTTTTGAGGGAAACTTTTCAGGAATTTTCTTCCTGAAGATTTTACAAATTTTTATAAATTTGGGGAAAGTTTTTCAAAATTTTTGGACTTTTTCAGACAAGGGAACAGCATTTTTTGGTAAGAACAACACGAGGGTTAAGTAATTATTTTATGTGGACCGATTATTAGTACAGTAGCACAAGGAAATATTGTTCCAACTTATTCAAGTTTCATGAAATGTGACAAACAAGGAACGAACACATTAATAAACCGTAACCTTATATGAGTAATTAAAGCATTTATAACGAATTAAGAATAACTTCATGTAAGGTGTCACTAACTGGAATAGTTTCCTGTGACACTTACCAACCCTGAGAATAAACCATGTAAACAAAGTCGTCTCACACTATCAAAATAGCCCGACGATGTGTAATGCAGAGAAAAGCTCTGGGCCGTGGCTGAAAATCCAATCTCCCAGCTAGTCCAGCCGAGCTCAGTGGAGTCGGGTTACCTGTCATGGAGTTACTGCATGTCTATTAACACTGACGTGCCACCAGTGAAGCGGTCAGCCTGGACCGCTGCTTTAGCAACATTTACAACACAAAAATGGCATAGGTGGTACATGAAGAGCACCAGGCAGGCTTCATGAATGTAATGCTGTTGTGCAGTAAAGCTTCAAGATCAGCAACCTCAGAATATGAAACTCATCGTGGCATAGATTGTTTCCCTGAAAGTGACTCGTAACAGTATTCTCACTGCTGTAACTGTAAAAATTCCAAAATGTCAACCTTCAGTAATATCCAATTGATTAAACACATTTTAAAGATACACTGCCGTTCAAAGGTTTGGGGTCACTTAGAAATGTCTTTATTTATGAAAGAAAAGTATTTTTTTCAATGAAGATAACATTAAAATAATCAGAAACACAGTCCAATCATTGTTAATGTGGTCAATGACTACTCTCTTGTCTTGTGTGACCTCAGACTTGAGCACGGTAGCATATTTCGCCTCAGACTATTTTTGTCAACGTAATAAGATAACTGCAAAATTTCATAAAATTTAGCCTGAAAGCTGCATTAGTTTGTTGAGATTATGAATAGTTTGCTCTTTAAAATAACAGAAAATAGTGACAAATGCCTATTATAAGAGTAGTATTCTAGTGGTTTTGTCGAACTAACGTTGAAAACCAGGAAACAATTCAAAAGCAGCAAAGAATTACAAGAATCTGATATTTTTGAGAGTGACGTTTATGAAAAAGACTTTGCTGGCAGCTGCTTGATCTCTAGTATGTACACAACTGTTCAAAAGTTTGGGGTCACCCAGGCAATTTCATGTTTTCCATGAAAACTCACAATTTTATCCATGTGCTAACATAACTGCACAAGAGTTTTCTAACCATCAATTAGCCTTTCAGCACCATTAGCTAACACAATGTAGCATTAGAACACAGGAGTGATGGTTGCTGGAAATGTTCCTCTGTACCCCTATGGAGATATTCTATGAAAGATCAGCCGTTTCCAGCTAGAATAGTCATTTACCACATTAACAATGTCTAGATTATATTTCTGATTAATTTAATGATATCTTCATTGAATAAAACAGTTTGTCTTTCAAAAATGAGGACATTTCTAAGTGACCCCAGACGTTTGAACAATAGCGTATAAATAATAAAATACAATCAGAATGTATTTTATGAATATATGCAACCATAACTTCCTCACACACATCCTCAGTCGAACAAATTTTTTGGCTTGTGCTTCTTTAGAAGTACACTACTGTTCAAAAGTTTGGGGTCACCTAGAAAAGTCCTTATTTTTGAAAGAAATGGGGTTTTCTACAATGAAGATAACATTACATTTATCAGAAATGCAGTCTAGACATTGTTAATGTGGTAAATGACTATTCTAACTATTCTAGAGGAACATTTCCATCAACCATCACTCCTGTGTTCTAATGCTACATTGTGTTAGCTAATGGTATTGAAAGGCTAACTGATGATTAGAAAAGCCTTGTGCAGTTATGTTAGCACATGAATAAAATTGTGAGTTTTCATGGAAAACATGAAATTGCCTGGGTGACCCCAAACTTTTGAATGGTAGTTTATATTTTTAAAATATTGATCATTTAGATAAAGTAACATTTAAATGTACACACTTGTTACAGTTTCTACTCTCTGATGGTTTGCTATGATGTGGACTAAGGCGAGTTTCAAGCTTGCTTTACAAATAATAAATGTATTTTGTCTGCTTCCAAAACAATGCGTTCAGACATTGAATAACACAGAAACTAAAACGTGCAGGGGTGAAGAGGACGGTGCTTCCTCTGCTGAACTTACATGTCCGAGGAGATGTTCTCTTGGTCACCGATGCTCCACTACAAAGCTCATCGTCGTCCCATCGAAGGAGGGAGGGGCGATGATTCTTGGACCTTGTTGCGTTGTGATGCTGATGACTGGCTTCCTCTCCAAGTGGTTAGCGGCGCTTCCTCTGGTGGTCACGTGTCCCAAACTCACAGGTAGCTTCAGAGTCCCCTGTGGAGCTTCTCCCGTCGCGCTGTAATACGCATTCTCTGCACTGCTGCTCTCCGGCCGAGGGCTTCTGGCCTTTTTGACATTTTCTCCACCTGCATCCTCCGAGTGACAAGGCGACTGAGGCAACACCGCCTGGGCTGCCAGAGTGGGTGAGGGGATGAGGCCAGGGTAGATCATGTAAGCGGGGGCGAACGCTCCCGGGCTGAGTGCCAGGGGAGACAAAGAGAGAGGCACGGGGGTGACAGGGGTGACAGGAGCAACAGGTGAATGAGGCACTGGTACATCCACATACTGGCCTGTCTCGGGGTCAAACAGTCTCTTTGTGGTGGCCTGCATGGGAGTGTCCACTAAGTAATAGTGTCCTGTTGTGGGGTCCAGAAGCATTTTGCGTTGGGTTTGCGGGACTGAATCTCCAGCTGAAGGAGTAGGCGACACAGTGGGGACAGTGGGAGAGAAACACAACACCTGCTGCTGTATGTGAGGGCCTGATGCTGCCGCTGAGTGATGGTAGATGGTCGCAGCCGGATACTCCATGATTAACGGAGACCTTTTCTGCTCAGGTCCTTTGCTCCCACCTGCGTTCCCCTCCTTCGAAACCGGCTCCGGATTCAGCAGTTTGATTTCATTTGTATACCCCAACCCTGGTATGGTTAAATAGTTCTCAGAGTCTGAGCAGCCCTGTGTGGCAGAGGGGTTAGTGGGACTGACTTTGGCCTTCCCCTGCTCCGCCTGGCCATGCTTCGGTGCCTCTATTTTCACCGAGAGTGGAGTCACCGCTGTCGTAGAGCTTTTCATGGCCGTTTGCAGTGCAGAGCTTTGTGGAACAAGGTTACTGTCCGAACTGACGCTAACATGTGCTTTGTTGCCAAAATGAAGAACGCTTTTGTTAGTGAATGTTTTACCCTGTTGCGATTGTGTTTTAAAGGTGTCACTGTTATAAGGAACATGTATTATATTCAATGTTCTTTTATCTCCCTGTGGTTTCCCTGTTTCTGTGGCATTTATTAGAGGAATCCTGTCAGTGCTAGCCGTCTCCAGCTCCTCCCCTCCCTGCTCCTCCCTGGCAATAAGTGACAACACGTGGCTGTCTGCGATGGGGTGTGGAGCCTGAGTTTTACGCTTCCACTCATTTCTATCAAAAACATAAAGCTGCTCCATTGTTTTGACGGCTGCTTTTAGCTTCTCCAGTGCATCCTGTTTTGGTATCACAGGCTCATTTCTCCTCTCTGCTGTCTCACCGGTGAACTTCTCCTGCCTCTGTTTTGTGTGTTTGCCTTCAGGATTTGCTTGGATCTCTGATTGGTCAGTATGTCCCTGCTTGGTTGCAACAGGTGGCACCCTGCCAGCTGTACAAGGTGTGTTATCACTTTGGGATGCTTCAGATGGGGCCCCTGCCTCTGTTTGTTTCTGTGTTGCAGCAGTTGTCTGTGATTTAGCATTTGTTTTAACAGAGTTGCATTTAATCACAATAGGAGAAGGTAATAAGTGTTTGACTGGCTCCATTTTGGCCTTTTCTTCAAGTTTATCACCCGCTGTGGTACATTTACCATCACTATTATCCAAAGAAACAAAGCGATATGAGCTTTTTACCAGTTTACGCACATCCCTGACATGATATATTGGTGTCTGAAACTTGCATTTAGTGTCTCTTATGTCTCTAACTGTGAAGTTTGGAACCTTATCTGCTGCAGACAACACATGGCATTTGGCATCATCTGCTGCCCTGAATGTGTTGACATTGTAACTTATTTTAGGGGTTAAGAGGCTGGCGATATTCAGTGTACAGCCTTTATTTTCCTTCACACTTCTCAGGCGTATTTTAATCTCAGGCGTTTTTCCCTCTTTACCATTTTCTTCTCTACCTGCTATGTTTCCCTCATGGCCCGTATTTAACTCTTTTTCACATTTCTGCGAGCCAGCAGGTGCAACTGTGACAGCTTCTGTAAAATCTCTGTCCTTTGAAAGAAGCTGGCAGCTCGGAACAAAAAGCAGTTTTGTCAGCATGCTGCTGGTGTCTAAACCCTCCTTCGCTGTGGTCTGTGTGTCACTCACAGACGTAGGTTCAGCCTCTTTTACAGCTTCCTGCCCTTCTTTTAAAGAATTAAATGCACTACTTTGACTGTGGATAAGTGGTGCTTTTTGAGGCTCATCTTGGCCCTTTTCTGAATCATCTGGGGCTTTGCTGCCTTTCGTCTCCTCTGCAGGCCCGCAGGAACTGGGTCTGCCCTGATCTTCAGCAGAATTAACAGTAAATCCTGAGCCTGACTCTGAGGTTTGCCTTTGCAACCCTCTTCCTTGATCTTTTGTCTGAAAAGAGGGTGACAGTGCTGGATACGTGTCACAGATTTCCCCCCTCTCCATTTTTCGCTCCTGCTCAAACTGCATCTTTTTGGAAATCACGTTTTTCAGCAGACTGGATGCAAAAATTGCCCTTTTGTGTGTGTCCCCCATGCCGTCTGTGTGGTGGTACTGCATCTCACACCCGGACCTGGCCAACACAGTCCCGGTAAACTCATTGGATCGAGCCTTCTTGGAACATTTGGAAGCCCTGCTTGATTCGTGAGATTGAACATTGCAGCGGAAATTCAACGTGACTCCACGCTGCGCAGGCTGAACAGGATCCTTCAGCTGGATCTTTTTACTAGAAGATGATGCTTGCTGAGATGTTGTTCTCCTGTTTAGGGCATACATTTTGGTTTGGGGAGCTTTCATGCCGGTACCAGACTTACCATGCTTCATACTGTCCACAGCCTTGCTCATTTCCAACGTTGCGCTGGAAGTCTTGTGCGCAATTACGCTGCGCTCACGTCCCCGCGATATGTTTCCATAATTCCAGTCTACATAAGCCGACCATTTATTCAGCCCATATTCCGACACAGACGATTCGCTGGAGGTGCTAAGATTAATGGCATCGAAGTATGGACATGCCAAGCTCCGGAAAGACTTTGCGGTTAAATTACGCACCTCCTTATCAGCGTCGTCCAGCTCACTGATGGAGCTGGACGCTCCACTGGAATACTCATTAATATCTTTCCGTCTCAGTTTGGTTGCAAGGTGCTGACGGCCCGGAGCAGGGATGAAATATTGGGCTCTGTCGCACAGGGGCCCCGCTCTGGCGCCAGAACTCACAAAGGAGACATGGCTCCTGTCTCCAAAGTGTTTTGGATAGCCGCATGTGCCGCTGTCAAAGACACTGACGGGGTCGCTCACCGCTCTGGAGGATGTTTTTATCGAAAAGTGAATTTTCCCTGCGTTGGGGTCTCCGCCGTGGTTTTTACACATACTTTCATCTGAGCTGGCGCATTTATCCGAGTCACACAGATCACTCTCCTCCTGCTCAGTGCTGACAACTGCTCCACCAAGATTAGACTGCACTTTCGCCTGGCTCCTGCCCTCCAGTATCAAAGTCCCCTCCTGAGTTTCATCGCTTTCAAAAGAGGCGTAATCCACAAAGGAATAGACCAGGTTGTCGTCTTCGAAATCCCAGCACGTCCCTCGGCCCAGGTCGTAATCTACGTCGTGGTCGAGCTCGGTCAGCTGGATTTCGTGCGTGGTGATATAGTGGGACTCGTCCTCCACCGTGTCGGAGCCGCAGTGGTCGGACAGCACCGCGCTGGCGCCGTCATCGGACTCGGTCTTGCTGTTCAGATACATGTCCGTGTACTGGAGCTCATCGCTCTCACTGCACACATGTTCACTGCAGTCACTGGGGTCGAGCTCGGCCTGGCGCTGCTTCTCATTCTCTGAGTCCTGATCGGTGTTGGGAAGTTTGGTCAGAGTTTCCAGGGGAGGCTCAGCAGACGGAGGTCCGGGGTCCCGCTCCTCTGAAATGATCTCATGCTGCCCCTGCTTCGAGCTGTCGCATTTGATCACAGACAGCTGGTTCCCTTCACCGGTGAAAGTCACTTTCACCGTTTTCGGGCCCTCAGGTTTCATGTCCAGATCCACATAGTTGGACTCGTCGCTGTTCGTCTCGGTGGTCTGGTCCTTCCCCTTCCTGTCGTTCCCCTTCGTCTTGTCGTTCGTGAGCAGCTTGCTGTGAAGTCCGGTGTCATCTCGGTAAGTGAGAGTTTTCTCCGCTGCTTCCATTTAGTCCGGTCTTACCGTCAGGTGGTCCTCGTTTACGATGTTATCCTGACACAGGACGGAAAACTCTGCAGGCTGGAGCGGCGAGGGGGGACGCACGGCGTGGAGAGAGAGGGAGAGAGGGAGAGATGGAGAGAGAGAGAGAGAGAGAGAGAGGGAGAGAGAGGGAGGGAGGTTGGGAGAGAGAGAGAGATGGGGGAGTCCCGAGGAAAATCCCATGATGCCTTCTCTGATGTCAATCTCACGCAGCTATCTTACTCAATCAGACTTTTTTTTTGAACTTCTGCTCTTCAGCACCTACCTGGAAGAACAGCTCCTCTGCTCACTCCATTAAACTCACCTTTTTCACTCATGTAAGCTCAAGATTTGCAGTTTAAAAGTATCAGTGTCCTTCAGGTTTTTATTTGGTTATTTTCTCATTGTAAATAAACTGTAAATTCCGTCTTATTGCTGTTGTGTGTTACTATCCTGCCTTAAATCACATTTAAAGTTTTATTCGAAAGAATTTTGTAACAGTATCTTTGCAAGCAGCTACATACAGTTTGTAAAATAGCACATTTATCATTAATAAAGTAAGCTATTTTGTAAAAAGTAAGCAAACTATGTTTCACAGCTACAGATAAAATCATTAAATAGGCAGACAGCTAGGGGAATAGTCAAACAAAGACAATGAAAAACAAAGTATAAAGCCAGCATGGAAAGGAAACTTAGAAACTTAGGAAAATTCATCATGTCATCTGACAGACAATAGGATATGAGGACATAATGTCTGGAAAACAGTCAAATACAAAATATCTGAAATAAATGGATACATTATGACTTAAGTATGCTAAAACACGTGAATAATGCTAAAAATTGAGAAAAAATAAAAATGGTTTATATGTTGACAGTAAACAGCAGTGCAAATAAAGTACTTAAAAAGTGGCACAATGCAACAATAAGAAGCTAAGATATTCTGTAAGCAGTAAGGAAACTATGTTTCTCAGATACAGACAAAAGCATTAACAATTGTTGGGAATAGTCAAACAAAGAGAATATATAATGTCACATGGAAGGGAATCATCTGGAAAATGTATCATGGAAACATGCTGTGAAAGTGCACAAAGTAAATAAGAAAGACATTGACAGGTAATAGAATATGAGGCTATGCAAAGTGACAAATTCTTTTTTTTAAAAAGCACTCAAATACAAAATATTTCAAGTATATGGATGCATTATAACTGAACTATGTTTATAAATAAAATGGCTGATATTTAGTGACAGTAAACAGCAGTACAAATAAAGTTAGAAATACATCTAAATGAATGTTGATGTTTAAGTATGACCGCTGTTATGTGCTGCCATTGAATTTCTGTGAAAAAATACTGTGAGTAAACGTCTAATTATCTACTTAGATAGTTTAAAAATAAAATCAGTCAGTGATATCATTTGGTTTTTAACACAGTTGGACTAATATAAGCTGCCGTACAAAAAAATGAATTGTTGGATCAAGCTGAATGAATTATTTCAATTGGTAACACATAATTTAATTTAATTAAGTTTATCTAAATTAAGTTAACAAGTACTGCCAACTCCATTGCTTTAAGTTAACTACTTGAATCATTTGATTTCCTTCAAATGAGCATCGCTGCAATGTCATTTTTCCAAGTTTCCAAGGATTTACTTATGTATTTCCTTTACCAAAATAAGTATGTAAAACATGATTTTGTCACTTACCATGTTTCTTTGTCTTTGCTCTGTGATCACGCACAAAGAAAAGGGCGGTCAAGTTACCTGAAGAAATGTGGACATTTAAAGCACAATGTTAAAGGAGCAGTGAACCTAATTTTTGTTTCAAAATAAATACCAGTTTAAAGGAACAAAGTGTATTTTTGTAAAGTTGATGCAATCTAAAAAAGTAAACTGCCTTCACCAAAGCAGAAAAATAAATGAGATTTTTTCAACCCTTAGATGCATGAGTGATTGGACCCTACACTCTTTCGTAAATGGGTCAGAAATGACCCTTATAAGAATCAATGTGTTCTAATGCAATTTTAGTCATTTTGATTAAGAATAAAATGGCATAAAAACACATTGAAATATGAAAATCCTTCTTGTTTCACGTTTGAAATATGTTTATTTTTCACTTTATAACAGATTTTGAACATTTTGATAATTAAAAAAAGAAGAATATTACACAGGACAGCAATAGAAGAACGTCAACATCCATTTTGTTGACAACTGTCCAACAATACATGTAGTAATGTTAGCTAGCTTAGTTAGCTAACTATAAAGTAGGCTAATTTCCAGCCATTCATTATCTATACACCGCTTAATCCTCATTAGGGTCATGGGGGGCTGGAGTCTATCCCAGCGTACTTAGGGTGAAGGCAAGAGACACCCTGGACAGGTCACCAGTCTATCACAGGGCTACAAATAGAGACAAACAGTCACACTCACATTCACACCTACAGACATTTTAGAATCACCAATGAATCTCAGCATGCTTTTGGATTATGGGAGGAAGCCGGAGCACCTGGAGAACATGCAAACTCCATGCAGAAAGATCCCAGGAAAGCCAGAACGTGAACTGGGGATCTTCTAGCTGCAACCACCATGCCACTGTGCAGCCCGTAGGCTAATCTGATCATGCACAATAATAACACACAGTCTTTGTGCAAGTGTGTTGGAAAACATCAGTTTGATTGGTGACACTTCTGACATGGTGTGTGGTCCACAGTAAATATATTTCTGACAGCCACAATTGAAGAGTGAAGAATCACAAGTTTCCAGGAGATTCTATGCATGCGGGTCATTTTTGACTCACTTATGGAAGCTTGGGGTAGTAATACAAATATGATAATGTCTTAAAAAGTATAAAAGGTAACTTAAAAATCTAAATGGAATGATATCAAAAACATGTTTTTGAGGAATGCCTAAAATATGAAATGATAATAATTTTTTGAGTACAAAGATATTACAAGAAAATCACTCCAACGGGTCATTTTTGACCCACTTATGCATCTAAGGGTTAAAAACATCACCTTACTTCACCTACAGCCCAGATGAACTTTTTACAATGTGACACGAAGGCCGAGTCGGCCATATATCTCTCAACTTGATGCCTCTATAACAAGTATTGCATAGTTGCAAACGTTGGCAATAATAATTAATAACACTGGTGGAGACAAGAATGTCCTCAATGCTTTGCTCACTCACTGAAACAGCTGCTTACATGATGGAGACGAGAACTCGACATCAGCTGGTGCCAGTCAGCTAAAAAAAGCTAAATTCATCCATTCATCTGCAGATGCAGCAGATTTGTGTCGTATCTGTCGAGCTCCTTCCGCCTCAAAGGGCTTCTTCGAATATTCGGACGAAACCGAGCGTAGATGATGACGTTCGCTCCCATGGACAATGCTGAATCAGAGCGTCTTGCATAATAATATTCCAGTTATTAGTGGTCTCTCTAAGCGTCGAAGACACAAGTGTTTTTCCTGGACAGGGCCCCAGATTGGTGGTATGCAGCCGGGAGGGGGTGGGCCAACAGTTGCTCAGTGTGGAGGGCAAACTGACAGCAATATCAAGGACAGGGGCCACCAGTATAAAGCCTTTGTCACCCTCAAAGCCCACTTTTACTCTCCGTGTCACTAATGTGGCGTAGACACTTAGAAATAATTGGTTTTTGGAGCAGCTGTGGAAACAACCTGAGCACATTTACTCAAGTGACGTACAGAAATACACTTTGGGGATACCTGAAATTTGCTTTAGCATTTAAATGGTTTACTCCAGTTAATTTAGGGGAAATCGTGCTCTTTCTACGTTTTCATTACATTAATAAAACAGCTGTAGTTACATTAAGCTTTCACATAAAGCTAATGTATGACACAAGATATCTGCTGAGCTTATAAAATAACCCTTATATCTTTTGACCTTATATAAAAAGCAGTTCCTAGCTGAACTCCCTGTCAGATTTCACAGTTGCTGCTCCTAGTTGGGAACCAGTCTGCTAACATACCTTACTATATAAAGTGATATATCTCCTCCTCGAACAGCTACATCAGAGTGCAACAGTATTAATAATCTATCAGTGTGGTAATTATTGATATGAGCGAAACATGAAGCACTTTAATTCATCTGTCCTTGACTTAAGTGTGAAGCCTTACTTGTTGTTCAGCATTTTTGCGTTGCTTTTTTGTATTTTTACTCATGTACAGGGTCTTTTCCCACTATTATCTTGAAACACTGCAGTTGTTGAAGCTTTGAACTGACAGGTGAGCTCATTTTAAGCAGGAAGTTCATAATTAAACCTCCACATTGATCAAAAAAAATGAAAATAAACCACAATCTAATGAATAACTATGGGACTATTGTGCAACTATTTCCATAAAACTTCATAAAAGTGGGATAAAATGTCATTTGTAGTAAACAGAGCTCACGTGGGGATTTCTTTTTCATGCAGAGCTCAAATCTTATTAAAAATCTCACAGCACGCACAGGTTGGACTGACCTACACAAAGCTGATAAATTTAGGTAGCTATTTAAAATGGGGACAGCGCTCACGCAAGCGTGTTGAGATCAGTTTCTTACAGTGGCTACATTAAAACAGCAGGTGTTAAATCATGAGCACCATTAATCATCGCTATGAACAGACCGTGTGCAGACCTTTTCAACCCTCCTCTCACACTCACACATCAGATTCTGATGCAGAACAGGGAGAATCAAGACACAACACGGACTGAAAACAGTCGCCTGGCAGTGAGGGATAAGTTGAAAAGCAACACAGCAAATCTTCCAGCGCTAACAAGTTGTTGATTTTACAGTGACAGATTATCAGAGTAGACAAGTGTTTGCTGGACGCTTGTTTGTCCAGTCACAGAGCTGACCTGTTTCTACGTTTGGCGCTTGAAACCACTCAATAAACTCTGATAGGTTTATGGAACAGTTTGGATAGATTTTTTTTACTAAAAAGTTAAATTAGTCCAAGCAAATAACAGCTCACATTTTTCAGTTACAATGATGAGCTGTTAATTCTGGGAGAAAAAAGTACAGGGTGACACAAAAAAACGGGAACCTTTTAACAATCCAATAAAACCAAGAGTGATGGAAGAAAAATATTTTATTCATAGTAATTGAAACCTAAAAAACATGCCATTTAAGAAACAATGATGGAATTTTCATTTTTTTAAAGATTACTTCCTGTAGATGGCGTCCTCCTGTAGGAATGCATTCTTGAAATCTACCTGTGGCTATATTTCACGACTCGACCAAGAACTCTGGATGAGTTAAAACAGAGAATTCAGGATGAAATTCACAGTATCCCAGCTGAGATGTTGCAGCGGTCAATGAGGAAACTCAACAGCAGATTTCAAGAATGCATTCGTACAGGAGGACGCCATCTACAGGAAGTCATTTTTAAAAAATGAAAATTCCATCATGAGTGCCACAAAACAATGAGTCAGTGTCAGAAATCCCTCACCTACAACATGAACACATCACGGACCTGATTGTTTCACTTGATGTAAACTTGTAACTTTGCTTGGAGTCGCATCAAAGTGATGCAGAATATATTTGTCAGAATTCCGATTGTCACTATTTATGTCTTAAAGTTACTTAAGGGAAAAGAGAACAGTGTCCTTATCCCAGAATTAAAAATAAACAGAAAATACAAATCTCCTTCAAATGTGAGGATTTGCATAAAATGCATTACTTGTATGTAACACAGTGTACTGATACGGCGTGTTTCATTTGGACGATTGAGGCTTGTGCAGCTCCTGAGTGGGAACTGGAGAAGTTTGAGGGCCTGAACACCTGCTGTGAAGCAGTCACCAGCAGCCAGACACTGAACCTCTCCAGGTTACCCCCCCACCCCCTCATCCATCAAGGGTTTCACAGTTCAAAGGGTAAAAGGTCACTTTTGGATTCGAAAGTAGCGTATGTGAGCTGGTTTAGTGGATGTAAGGGATTAGAGTGTTACCCTAAACCACCGATAATGACAATTCACTTAAGGAGGATGAATGTTCACGGTGAGTATTTAGGTCACTTTAACTGAACTTCTGGTGAAGGAGTTTACTGGTAAATATAGATATATAAATATCACAATTGTAAAAGAAAGTGACACCTTCATATAAAAATAAAACTATAAAAGCGTATTTTTATGATACAGGAAAACTCAGAGGCCTTTGCTGTGTAACTTGTGACACCCTCAATTCATAAACAGTTAGTTGTATTTTATGCAAACATTTAAATTGCTAACTTTGAATATGAAACAAACTTCATGAGATGCAATGGGCGACTTTTTAAAGATATGTTGAATGGTTTTTAGGTCATTAATAAGTTTTTTGACTAAATAGATGCTAAATAGAGACTAAAATCCATTTGGATCCATTAGCAGCTCACTATGTTAATATTTATATGCTAATAAAATCTGGTAAGTATGACCACTGTTATGTGCTGTTATCAAAGTATTGTTAAAAAATACTGTGAGTAAATGTCTAACTATCTGTTCAGGCTGTCTAAAAATAAAATCAGTCAGTGTTGTCACTTGGTTGTTTGCATAGTTGGACTAATACACGCTGCAGTAAAAAGAATCAGAACTGTTGCATCAAGTTAAATCAGTTGGTAACACATAATTTAATTAAGTTTATCTAAACTAAGTTAACAAGTACTACCAACTCCATTGCTTTAAGTTAACTACTTGAATCATTTGATCCCTCTCAAATGAGCATCGCTGCAATGTCATTTTTCCAAGTTTCTACTTATGTTTTTGTTTACCAAAATAAATATGTAAAACATGATTTTGTCATTAAACTGACCATTCTTTCTTTGTCTTTGTTCTGTGATCAAGCTCGAAGAAAAGGGCGGTCGAGTTACAGTGGAAAACCTGAAGAAATGTGGACATTAAGGCACAATGTTAAAGGAGCAGTGAACCTAATTTTTGCTTCAACATAAAGGCCAATTTAAAGGAACAAAGCTCACTATGTTAATATTTAGTAATACATATACAATACTGTTCAAAAAAATTGAGATCACTTAGAATTGTCCATATTCTTGAAAGAGAAGCTTTTTTATATAGTGAATTCCTCAAAGTATTTTATGTTTTATGGCAGTTTTATTTCAGTAATTTTGTACTCTTTAGGATGGGGTGGCAAACTTATTTTATTTCAAGAGACCAACACAGACCAATTTGATCTCAAGTGGATCAGACCAGTAAAATCACAACATAATAACCTATAAATAATAAAATGAATAACTCCAAATTTTTCCTTTGCTTTAGTGCAAAAAAGTACGTTGCGAAAATGTTCACATTTAAGGAGCTATCTTTTCACAAAACACTGTGAACAAACTGAAATTTCTGAAGAAGGATAAGTGAAATTTTAGCAAAATTATGCCTCATTTTATCATTTACACATTAAAGCTTAGTGTACCAGTGTATGTAGAACTCAAAAGTATTTTGCTGTATGATCCAAATAACTTGTCAAGATCTAGAAATTATCATAATTTAGAATTTTACAGATTTACAGTTTGCAGTTGATGTCTTCTTTGTAATTTTTACACTTTGTAAAGTTGTCCTGTGGGCCTGACTGGACCCTCTGGTGGACCGGTTTTGCCCCATGGGCCGCATGTTTCACACCCCTGCTTTAGGCTCAGTTTAGTTTGTCTTACAATTGTCTTAAAAAAAACAACAGATGCCATCTGTGTAGAATTTGTTATTACTTCATTTCTGTTGATATTTTTCTGTGTGAGTGAAGATGTTCAATCCTCTTGTTTTATTTTACACAATTAATCATCTATCAATCATGTTTTTTTTCTAAAAACACATGAAACGTTTTAAATTTTTTGAAGTGATTTTAACTGTAAAAATTCCAGAAAAGTCCATCCTGAGTGACATGTGTAGTTTTATTGTGATTAAATTAAATTACTAAATGGAAACAAGTTTATTTTACTGTGTCCATAAAGCTGCTACTGCTACTCTGAGATATGAACAAAATGTAACAATATGACATTTACTGTGTCAAGGGTTACAGGCGACAGACAGCAAACAGGGAGATTGTTGAATTTTACAAAACATACATGGAAATAAAATCTTCTCTGAACTGATATTCTCGGGTCCTTAACCACATTTTGATGGCTGTCTCGAAGGAAATAGCTCAAGGATGTTTGCTGCACGTCATCTGATCTCAGCTTGCACGTGTCCTGAGTGTTTAGGGATACTCTAGCCTAAAAACAGCAATGCCAGAGGCAGAGCCATCATGAATTATGCCAGCAATGGCAGACATGTACGGTTGCTCCCTGCTGGCTGTGGGTATTTGGTTTCACTCATGCTCATAGACTCCTGGTCCTCCAGCAAAGGTCAGCACCTTGTTAGGGTCTGCTGGGACAACTAACAACCCTATTGTTGTGTGAATGCAGATTTTTATGAACAGTGAGCTCCATCTGACAGTGAAACAGAGGAGTTAATTTCTTAGTCTTTGGACAACGAAATGTAATGCAAAATTCTGTGAGGCAATGTGTGAAAGATGTGAACTACACAACAGATCAGACTGTGACCAACACAACATATAGAAAATCACTAAAACAGAGAGTGAGCTGTAAAAAAAAATGCTGCATTTGAAAAACAATCTAAGGAGCAACTACCAAATAAATTTCATCTTTTGGCAACAAGCGATAAAGACAAAATGCACATAAATCACCTAATATTATAATCACACTACTATTGTGACAGGGAATTTTTCTTTTTTTCTCTGGTTAAATATGAATCCTGTGTAATTACAAGACATTTTGAATTTAAAAGCCTCTTTGTTTAGGATTTGGAAACTTACATGGACATATGAAAGAACCAGCTAAAATTTAAGTGGTAAAAACCAATGCAGAAAACCTCCAGGAGGCTGCAGGTAATTGTTTCCTTTTGTCAGCAAAGCTTTAGCTACAACATAGAAGAATTGGGACTTGGTTCCCCCTTTTATTTATCAACAGCTTCCCTCTAGTGGTGGATTTAAATAATAGCACGAACACACCCACTACACCAGCAGTGTCGAACTCATTTTAGTTCAGGGGTCACATTCAGTCCAATTTGACCACTAAAATCACAGCATAATAACTGATAAGGACAACTCCAAATTTTTCCTTTGTGTTAGTGCAAATACACTATGTTCTGTGTTTATATATTGGTTCAGTATGTGAAGTAAGCTGCAAGAAAAATGCCTAAGAAAGTATTCTTTAAAAAAACATACAAGGAAGAGTGGGGAAAAAATGGCTAAATTAAGAAAGCAAAACGCACTTGTAGCTTGGATATCTGCCAGGGGGCAATTTGGAATATCATAATAGCAGTTTTTTGTTTGTGTTTGTTAAAAATTGATCACTAAAACACGCAGTTTTGTGTGTCATCCTGCTTAAAGGCTCCATACTCAGACAGACGATCTCGATTAAAGTGAGCAGATTGATAACTGTAAAGCAAAACCTTTTAAATCAATAATGCTTTTAGTGCAAGTGTGTAAAATACAATGTTTATTTAGTATATTTCCTACTGTGTATGTCACCGTGTTTCTTGTTTATGGGACTTTCTGTTTTAATGAAGTCCATTTTCTTTGTCATTCTGCAGCATCAACATCGTTTTAAATATATTAATGCTCTCCATGGTGCTGAAATAAACCCCTTCACTACATATTTGCTTCTTTTTATATCATTTTAAACATCTCTTTAGAATTGAATTACGTTTGGAGACGTTAAATCAAATAATGATCGCATGTAAACGCACATGATTGTTTTGGATCTTTCTCAGTGACAAATCACCATTGTGATCACTGACGAATCAACGTGTTTGTGTATTTTTTCCCCCTCCGTCCAGAACCGAAGCAGCCTTCCGGGACGCAGCTGCAGTCTGTATCAGCCTGTGTCAGGGCTTTGCGCTGCGCTGCTGCATTTTCATTTCGTCCAGCGGGATAAAAACCGACTGCGAGCTCCAACCTCGGATCTCTTTCACTGATGTCTAAGAGGCATCATGACACCTCCTAAGCAGTGGCTGCTGGTCGGGTTTGCGCTTCTGTGCATTTGTGGATCCGTTGAATCGAAAAGGAATTTCAAATGTCCTTCAGGATGCTCCTGCTCCAAGGAGACCATCATCTGCGTCGGTACCTCACAGATCCCCAGGACTATACCGAACGAGATCAACTCCCTGTAAGTACACAGTTACCCACCCAGAGAGGGTTAGTGCTTCAGTGAATCCTCCAGTAAACACCTCATGCTGCATCCAGCTCACTACCTATTACGTGCAGACTTGGCACCCGGTGTGTCTGGTACAGAGTGTTAAGATGTCCTTTATGTGTTTCACCCCAACAGAAGCATGGTCAATGGATCCATTGCAGAAATCACAGAGGGGATGTTTTCACTGATGCCTTCTCTTCAGCTGCTGTAAGTGGCTTTAGTCTCTTAGATTCAATGATGCAAACTTTTTCTGTTAATTTGGAGTTGGAAAACAAGCAAAAGTGCTGAAGAGGAGAGTTTAAATCTTCAGCTTACTCAGTTGGTAAGGTTTGTTTTTCTGTTGCAGGCTTCTAAATGCAAATTCTCTGACCACAATCAAAGATGATGCCTTCTCTGGTCTGCCTCATCTAGAGTATCTGTGAGTATTACTATGCAGAGAAACTGCTTTTTGTATTAAACATCTTAAATGCCACAATAGAATTACTGCAAATAAAGGTATATGCAGGTGCAACCCTAATCTAAGCCATTTCAATCACCAGAACTGTTCAATTTATCTTTAATCTCCAACCAGTGGGCTAAAAACAAGAACAACAAATACATGTATGCATATGTGACATTTACCAACGCTTGTATTATTCATGGAACAGATTCATTGAGGGGAACAAGATTGAAACAGTCACCAAAAATGCCTTTCGCAGTCTACGAGGTTTGACTCATCTGTAAGTCTGCTCTCCTTCTCTCAACCAATCGGAAACTACTTACACACCTTATATTTACACTCTGCAGCACCCTCACTACAGAGAAAAACTGATGCTGCACCTTGACAGAAAGGCCGAGAACACACAGAAATGTGTTTTTCTGTTTTCTCCCTGTGTGTCTGCTTCAGCTCCCTTGCAAATAACAGGATGAGGTTTCTGCCAAGAGATCTCTTTTTTGACTTGGATTCGTTGCTGGAACTGTGAGTAAGCAGTTGTGGTGTCAGCAGTGTGTGTGTGTGTGTGTGTGTGTGTGTGTGTGTGTGTGTGTGTGTGTGTGTGTGTGTGTGTGTGTGTGTGTGTGTGTGTGTGTGTGTGTGTGTGTGTGTGTGTGTGTTCTTGTATTTGCTACATTGTGAGGACCATTGTATGCATTTAACTATCAAAGTGAGGACATTTTTACAAAGTGAGGACATTTTGGCCGGTCCTCACTTTGAAACAGCCATGTTTGAGGGTGAAGACTTGTTTTTAGAGAACAGGTATGAATTGAGGTTTGGTTAGGGTTAGGGTAAGGATTAAGTTTAGGCAATCAGTTGTGATAGTTAAGGTTAGGGTAAGGCTCTAGGAAATGCATTACACTTATGGATGTCCTCACTAAGATAGAAGTACAAACGTGTGTGTGTGTGTGTGTGTGTGTGTGTGTGTGTGTGTGTGTGTGTGTGTGTGTGTGTGTGTGTGTGTGTGTGTGTGTGTGTGTGTGTGTGTGTGTGTGCCTACTTTTTCCATGCTGCATTCCTAAGTGATGCTGACTCAGGCCTCAATTTTGTGTTTAGCATTAAATCTCCCAAGAAATATCTATCTATCTATCTATCTATCTATCTATCTATCTATCTATCTATCTATCTATCTATCTATCTATCTATCTATCTATCTTCAGTGATCTGCGAGGCAACTCTTTCCAGTGCAGTTGTGAAAACAAGTGGCTGATGACGTGGCTGAAAAACACAAATGCCACAGTGTCAGATGTCTTCTGCGCCGGCCCCAATGACATGAAGGGCAAGCGGCTCAATGACCTTCCTATTCCGCCAGGCGAATGTATTTCTACAGGTAAAACCGCCAGTGCAGCCTCAAAGGCGTTTCTGAACAGTCACGGGCGCAGCTAAATTTGTCATGTTAAACAAAGTAAATCCATAAGGACACGAGAAAAGAAATCAATGAAACTGTTGAATAATTAAACGGGAAGCTGCCATGTTCCACTGTGCGCTTCAAACTGGACACGGTCAAAGTCTGCTCATGTGTTAGCCTCTGAAAACCTGCTTACATATGGACACGCTTCTTCATACAACAAAGCCAAGAAACAGGATGAAATGTCTGCAGCTACGTATGCACAGTTATGCCTTGAGTTTCATGTTGTTAGCATCTTAACATGCTAACAAAGACTGAAAATTTCACCTAGATGCTCAGATAAAAAGTCAGAGCAACAACAAATGAGTACAGGTAGCCCATAACGATAACATGAATGCAGGTGCCAAAGCGATGCAATGCAACAGTGCATAAGATGCTTCTATCAAATGCTCGTGCTAAAAAAAAATAGGAAAAACTACTCCCAGAAGTCATTAGCATGAATATCTGTACAAAATATAAAGCTTCATTGGTGACCTCAGTACTGCAGACACTCTCATGCTTCTCAGTGTAAAAAAATATGGTGGGAATCCAAATATATTTTTACCTGTTATCTGCAGCAGATTGCAACTTTCAAAGTGTTTTCGAGATAATATTGGCTAAAGCCTGTAAACAGAGTCTTTGGGAGAAGGATGTTGTCAATATTTTCCACCTTTTGTTTCAACTTTTAAAGGCACGATTTCTAATATAAATTTGGAGAGATGGTAATGATTTTTTATTGTGTGTGTGTACAGTCAGAAGATATCAGTGAAGGAAAGTGTCATGCATCTACCGATTAGAAGCGATGGAGCTACCAGTTAGAGCTACATTAAGTTTTTTTTCTCAGATGCACTGTCTTATTAGATTATTAGTAGAAAAAGAACAGAACTTAATCAGTTATCATCATTAATTTAATTTCAGTACTTATGTCATAAACAGCATAACCTTTATCTGTGTAAATGTGACCAGACAGGACAATTCTAAACTGACAAAATCATATTATGGCAAACCGTAATATGAGACCATAACAAAGCATAGAGTATTAAATAGAAAGTGCAACTGATACTGAAAGCTAAATATGATCTTCTCGACTCTTCACAGCTAAAGCCTTATACTGCAAAGAAAATGTAATTTAAGTCCAAAATGCTTTCACTTTATCAGCAAACCAGCAGTTTCTGTTTCTGTCTCCATCTCACAGACTTTGTGCGTCATCAGTCCATTCCCATTCAGTCCATGTCAGCAGACATCTTCTCCTTTAAAGAGGACATCTACGTGGCGATGGCCGCCCCCAACACCAACAGCTGCGTGGTCATGGAGTGGGATCACATCGAAATGAATTTCAGGAAGTTTGATAACATAACAGGTTTGATAACACCCATCCTTTTTTTGTAAAAGATAGGACTGGTGATTTTCTACTTTTTTTACTTGATTTTTTTTTACCCCTGAGTGCTCATAAATCCTATTAGACTGAAAGACAACAATGAATTGAACCTATTCGCATGTTTTGCCAGCATATCCAAAGCCTATTCCTGTGTGTCTCTGGGCATTAAAACAATTACGAATACACAAGTGAGCCACAGTGTTGTATTGACTGACATGTTACTTTATTTTAATAATGATTGGCACTAGTTTATTTTGAGTCAGCGCCATCTTGGTCCTCTAAATACTCTGAAATAAAAGCACCAAATGCACTTTCATTCTTGGTTTCCCACAGACTCAACAAATACATTATTCAGCTGTTTTAGGGAATTACGTTTTTAAAAATGAATGAATACGTTCGTAGCAACTATTAAAAGATTTATGTATTCAGCAAGCACAAAGGGCTAAGTGCTACAGAGAGGTGGTGGTTGAAAATAATGACTGACAGAGTTATTGGTGGCTTTGGTCTTTTCTTATTTGGTGATGAAAACTACAAATAAAAAAAACAGGCAGCAATATCCTGTAAGCTAAACAATGTAATTCATTTTTTAAACATAAAATACATTTTTAGTGTGAGTTAATCATTGTCCAATATTGAACTTTCTGTAACGTGTTGCCACTCACGACTTCTTTCCTCACAGGGAAATCTGTTGTTGGATGCAAGTCAGTGCTGGTTGAAAACCATGTCTTGATAATCGTCACTCAGCTCTTTGGCGGCTCCCACATTTACAAGTTTGATGATCAACAAAACAAATTCACCAAGTTTCAAACTATTGAGGTGTTCAACATCTCGAAGCCAAATGATATTGAGGTCTTTCAAATGGAAGGTGATTGGTATTTTGTGATCGTGGACAGCTCCAAGGCGGGACTGTCGACTCTCTACAAGTGGACCGACCAACCGGACCGCAATGAGACTGGTTTCTACTCCTACCAGTTCCTCCATGAATGGTTCCGGGACACTGATGCTGAGTTTGTGGAGGTAGACGGAAAGTCTTACCTCATCTTAGCCAGTCGCTCTCAGCCGCCTGTCATCTACCTGTGGAACAAGAGCACATTGAAGTTCATACTTCACGGCGAAATCCCAAATGTGGATGATGTGGTGGCGATCAAAGCCTTTCGGGTGGAGGGTGAGATGTTCCTGGCCATGACTTGCTACATTGGTGACTCCAAAGTCCTCAAGTGGACCAATAAGCAGTTCACTGAGGTGCAGCCTCTTCCTTCCCGAGGAGCCATGATCCTCCAGCCCTTCACCTTCGCAGACAGACACTATCTGGCTCTTGGCAGCGATTATTCCTTCACACAGATCTACCTATGGGACGGGGAGACAAAAACATTTCACAAGTTCAAGGACATCTATGTGCAGTCGCCTCGCTCATTCACTGTGGTGACCACCGACCGGAGGAGTTTCATCTTCTCCTCCAGCTTCAAGGGCAAATCAATGGTTTTCGAGCATATATTTGTAGACTTAAGCTTGTAATACTAAACAGAATAACCACTGATACACAATATGTGTTGGTCACCTAGATCGATTATGTGTGTATGCTATAAAGGAGTCTCAAATGCTGTATATCTTCCTTATGCAACTAAATATAACCTTCTTGGTTTGAGACGAAAGTTTGTTGCCAAGTTTCTGTAAGGTTTATACATTTCTAGCAAATCTGGGAATACGATCAATGTTAGACCACAAGTAGTTTATTTTAAGCTGAAGGCTGACAGAAATATAAAACAATTGCAACCTTTGAAATGAAACCGCACGAAGAAGACATATCCTTAAAAGGCCTTGGCTTTCATTGTAATTCTATCAAACAAAGAGGTAGGGAGTGTCCACTGACATACTCTTTAAGGATTTCACAAATTAAAAGCCTTATTTAAAGCTTAAATATATGATTCTTTTTTGATGCACCAGTGAACTTGATGCAAGTTCCTTTTGCCTCAAAGAAAGAAGGAAAATCTGAAATGCTATTCAGTGCATGGTCCCTCACCAATCTACACTGAACAAAACCTAACAAAAAAAAATATTTTAGTGACTTCTCAAGGTGTCAGTCAGCTCAAAGTATAATTTCAATAATATATTGTCTGACCAGGGCTAAAGCCACACTTAAAGACGGGGTGAATAACATGCTGAAATGTGATAATCATTTAAATATAGAGAGAAAAATGCACACTTCATTCACCCTTTGCCTGAAAGTGTACCTGAAAATTCTTCGTAGAGCTGCATGCACGAAACGTTGCAGAAGTAACAGTGAGAGAAAATTTTTAAAAAGGAGCTCAAACCTTTCTTACTCACCTCCTGTGATATCACACCCGGTTTCTTGGCTTAACTGTTGGTTTGCCAGTTTCAGAAAATTCCAAAAACGTAGAAATTGTGTGCTCTAAACACTTGAGGTGAAGCGATTAATTTGAAAGAGCAGAAGCATCGTCAGAGCAGCCAGCAGAAATGTTGAATCCCAATAACTGCTATGACTGATTATTTTTAAAGTGCATGACCCAGAAGTTTTCCTCTTTACCAAAAATACAGCAGAATGTATCAGATACAAAGCAATGAGCTTAAGACTAACATCACAACATTTATAACAAGCTACCATAAGATTTATGCTACCGAGTGCCTGATTAATAGCAAAATAGGATGTTATAATTTACTCCTGACTCCTATGCAAAATGTGTAATACTACGTGTTGGTACTGAATTACAATCACAAGGTGAGTCCTGTGCTGCTATAATATAACTTGGAATGCTTTTGAGGAGACATTTTCATTAAGCCACAATGTGTGCTCTTTTCTTTACTGATCTTTTTGATATTTTCCATCTATTGTACAGATTTATTTATGGATTTATTTTCACACACAACAATGGCATGTTAAGCCAGTTAGGCCATGGTCTGTGTAGACTGTCAATTAGATGAAAAATACGCTAACTAGTGGAAGCAATATGGTTTTGTTAGCTTTTCAGATTTCTTGGGCAAAAAACATTGTAATCTTTCCATCTATGCTGATGTTCTACATAGCGAGGAAGTATATTTCCACTCTGTTACCCTAAAGCAATGACGAGGAACTGATCTTTTACACGTCAACAACCTATATGTAAAAACAGGTTTGTGGAAATGCATTAAAGAACATTTAACCACATGCATTGTAATCAGTTGTGCTTCACTCTGTCCTCCGCTGTTAGCAGATCTACAGACAGTGAAATGTGGCCATAAAGCAAAGGCAAAGTGCCTCAGACAGCAGGTTTGAAATTGATAGTCCTGTCAGTGTGTGGTGTCTGAGGCAGCATTTTATTTCAACTGCAACACAAGACAAAAGGCAAAAGCAAATGGTCTATATTGGAGAACAAGAATAGAGGAAAAATGTTTGCATTGTATTTGCCATTTAGTCTAAATAGAAAATGAAAACAGTAGCCTATACACAGAGAGCATTAATATAATCTGTTACTACTTTTATTTAATGTTGAGGGGTGATTTGACTGACGACATTTTAAACGTGTCTCCCCACAATATACAGTTGTGCTTTTGGTGATAAATCAAGATAATGAAACAACCACATATAGAATATCCTGTGATACATGCCAACACAATAAGAGACAAGAGTATTTTTTAATTCACCTTAATGTTACAATGCATGATGCTTTGCACTGTGTATTTTATATAATGCACAAAGGGTCACATCAGGTAGAAAAAATGGTCATTTAAAAAAAAAACTATTATATTGTAGAAATTACAAACAGGATAAGGAGTAAAATGACTGCTATAAAATCAGTAATGAAAGATCTTATAGCTGTTTCTGATGTTCTCAACTGCAGTTCCATTAATTGTTATTGTTAAATATGTCATAGCATTAGATCTGATATGAACTTTAGTATCAGCTAAAACCACAATCCTTAAAATTCAACAATAAATCAACTTCCTATTTTCACAAAGTATTTAGCTTTTACCTGTTAATTTAAACTTGATATACTGTGTTCACTTCTGTGTTACTAGTTTTAATGATTAATATATCATTATAGTCTTCTTTGTGGTTTGCATCCCAAGCACTGGTCTATTTAACAGCCCATAAAATGTAAAAGCAAACACAAAAAAGTTATACACATGTGTTTTATGTACACTACTGTTCAAAGGTTTGGGGTCACCCACACAATTTCATGTTTTTCATGAAAACTCACACTTTCATTCATGTGCTAACATAATTGCACAAGGGTTTTCTAATCATCAGTTAGCCTTTCAACACCTTTAGCTAACACAATGTAGCATTAGAACACAGGAGTGATGGTTGCTGGAAATGTTCCTCTGTACCCCTATGTAGATATTCCATTAAAAATCACCCTCTTCCAGCTAGAATAGTCATTTACCACATTAACAATGTCTAGACTGGATTTCTGATTCATTTAATGTTGCTTTTCTTTCAAAAATAGAGACATTTCTAAGTGACCCCAAACATTTGAACGGTAGTGTACATTGCATCCAATCAGCCAGTGTCCCCAAATAATAAATTATAGACTACAATACTCTGGTGTTGTAATATAAACCAAAATAGTTTTATAGCGCTACCTATTATTAGTAAATATTATTTCATCTCGATAATTTTTGCACTGACAAAGTTAATTGCAAGTCACTTTTATGGACTATTTTAGAACTTTTAGACTTACAATGAAGCGTCAAGTTCATTGTTAAACCAGTAGATGAGCAAGGAATTGAACAAAAAATAGATAGATTTTCTTCATATTTCTTCATATAAATATTTACACTATCAGTTAAAAGTTTGGACACTTTCTCATTCAATGATTTTTATTATTTGTTTGTATTGTTTTCTACATTGTAGATCAATACTGAAGATTAATATTGTTTTGTTTACAACGTGATTCCATGTGCGTTCTTTTCTAGTTTTGATGTCTTCAGTATTAATCTACAATGTATAAAATAATTAAATAAAAACTACTGAATGAGGAGGTGCTTCACTTTTGACTGGTAGTGTATTTCGTGAAATATAATTATTTCTAAGGACAACTGCTTCTAAACAGTCCTCGCTTTCAACGGCGGACAACGTGTGCCAGACTGCGGTGTCATTTGGTTTTACGAGGGTCTCCAAACGCGCCATGACGCGTCACTGACGTAGAGAGGGACGGAAGCGATATAGATTGCGTCCCTCGGTCACCTAATCCGTTTCGGTGATGCAAAAAATGTCTGTGAATTCAGCAGAACCGACACGGTGATGGTGAAGTGAAACTCCTCGTGTGTTGCTGACTGTTGACTTTTATTCTGAAGACAAACATGGATCCGTCCAGGAGGAGCGAGAGCGACTGGCAGGGATTGATCAGCGAGGTGAGACCGAGGAAAGACACTCACAGTCCCCACTGATGTTCACTGATGGTGACAGAAGTGTTTTGTCCACTTAAGTGCTGTTGTTAATATCTTCATTGCTCATCTAAATTATGTTTGTTCGCACACACAGACAATTACATTACATCCTGATTTAAGCGATTAAATCTCAGCTGCTGCCTGAACCTGAAGGGAACCTACATGTATGAGGAAGAAGATTTTATTGGTTCTTTTTCCATGTACCTGCACAGCCCAGTGTCTTTTATAACCACAGACATGTAGTAACAACCTGCACCACGCTGCTGCAGGTTACTGAGCTAATCCCTCATAATCGCTACATTTAGGTTACAGTAACTAAGGAGAGTTACTCAAGAACTGCAGTTAATCGGGCTTTACTTGAGTACTTTCATTTTATGCTCATTTATACTTCAGCTCCAATAAATGTAAGAAAGAAATACTGTATGCAGGGGTGTCAAACATGCGGCCTGCGGGCCAAAACCGGCCCTCCAGAGGGTCTAATCTGGCCCGTGGGACAACTTTGTAAAGTGTAAAAATTACAGAGGAGACATTCTAAAACCATAAATTTTGAATGATTCCTAGACCATGAAAAGTTGTTTAGATCATAAAGTACTAGATGGCTCACTGTTCCTTTGTCATTTTGTGTCTCATTTTTGTCATATTTTGCCTCACTTCTGTTGTTTTTTTGTCTTTTTTTGTCTGACTTTTGTTGTTTGTCTCATGTTTTTGTCATTTTGTTTCTCGTTTTTGGCATTATGTGTTTTCTCTTTGTCTCGCTTCGCTTGTGTTTTTTGACTTATTTTTGTCATTTTGTGTTCACTTTATTTGTTGTTTTGTATCATTTTGTCATTTTGTAATTTTTTGTCTCATTTGTGTCATTTGTCCATTTTTTGTCGCTTTCTAACTTTTCTGTCTATTTTTGTCTCTATTTTGTTTTGCTTTGTGTCGTTTGTCTCATTTTTTGTCCTTTTGTTTCTCACTTTTGTTGTTTTGTGTCTCATTTTTGTTGTTTTGTGTCTCATTTTTGTAATATTTTGTCTTGTTTTTGTTTTGTTTTTTAAAGTAAAATACTATATTGTTCAGTTCCAGATACCTGTGACTAAAAGTTTTGTGTCTTTGTAGAAACGCTATGATCTGTAAGTTGTAATATGTAAATGATAAACTGAGACAGAATAGTGTTGAAACTGAATTAGTTTTTCTTAAGAAATTTCAGCTTGTTCATAATGTTTTGTAAAAAGATATTTCCTTGAATGTGAACATTTTCAGAATGTACTTTTTTGGCACTAAAACTAAGGAAAAATATGGAATCGTCGTTATTTATTACAGGTTATTATGCTCTGATTTTACTGGTCCAGGACACTTGAGATCAAATTGGGATGCATGTGGCCCCTGAACTAAAACGAGTTTGACACTCCTGCGGTATTCCACCGCATTTATATGACAACTGGAGCTGTATTGTCAGCTAAAAGTGAAAACTTCTGAAAAAAATTCTGATGCTGATGTCTGAGCATTTTTCTGTGTAAATGCTTCAGTATAATCTTTACTCAACAGTTGTGTGCTGCTTAACTTCCACATCCTCATGTAATAGGAACTTGTGGTTAATCACTGCTGCCTTCTGAAGCACTCTGAGGATTATGAGAAGCACCCTATAAACAAAGAGTATTATTACTTGATAATGCCTGTAACTTTTGACAGCAAAATATTTGTTTTTGCATTCAGTTCCTAGTTTGTAAGCAGAAGTTGGAGAGCAAGAAAGAAGCTCTTCTGATTCTGTCTAAAGAGCTGGACACCTGCCAGCAGGAGAGAGATCAGTACAAGCTGATGGCCAACCAGCTGCGCGAACGACACCAAGGACTCAAAAAGAAGTACAGAGAACTCATTGTAAGCCCAACTAAAGCGGTCTTAAAGATACATCATAAGTGTTATTTTAGGCAGCAAAACAGAAAATAGAAACTGGCCTTGTCAGTTTTGGAGAGAATGACAATTTCCTTTGTTTTCATAATGAACAGGATGGAGATCCCTCCCTGCCTCCTGAGAAAAGGAATCAAGTGAGTAATTTCAAACTGCTGACATTGTTTGTGCAGAACTGTCTAATAAGAATGCACACAGGGATACATGCCACTTAAAGTCAGCAATGTGCACACAGAGCATGTCTGATTTTTACTGACCTGGCTGGTCATTAAGTTTATACTGAAACATACCAGGGGGTTGAGACAGAACTGCTGACAGCACTGAGTCCTGATGACTCAGACGGTCTGTGGGTGGAGCGTCTATGCTTAGCACATATGCTAAATAACACAACTGAGAGGCTCTTCAACATTGCTGCTCAGTTTGGGATTTTAGGTTTAACCCTTTAAGGCTGATCATCGCCAATTCCCATCATACCGCTGCATTCAGACTGCAGCCGAGATAGCGCATCCATTCCCCCAATGCTGGTTTGTGCATATTCAATACGTACCTAGGAACCTTTTGCAAGCGCTGGTCTGTGGCACCTACATTATTAATTCTGTTATTATTATTAATATATATCTACATTATGTGCTTTAGACAAATTAGCAATCTCCACTTAATTTAGCATCAGCTTGAAAGCAAAACCCATATTTTTTAATTTAATTGTAAATAAAATGCAGGAATCGACATGCCCTGCTCAGAACACAACTCTCAAAGGAAAAATGAATTCAAACTGTGTGATTTAACTCGCTGTGTTCATGTCTTGTTCAGGTGAATTTAGCCCAGCTACTGAGAGACTCCAGAGAAAAAAACAGCCAACTTTCTGAGGAGATGAAGGAGCTGAAACAGCGACTGGTAGAAGCTCAGGGGGATAACAAGGTATTCTGACAAATAAGCTACAATAAGTTTATAATGCATGTTCATTTCATTTTTTGTTGATGATCTCCAACAACTCCAATATATTTTCATTCTTCTACCCGACTAAGAAATACCTAAGTGAGTAGTGTTTGTTTTTAGACACAACTTTGAGGTAATCTGGGATAAAAACAAATGCTGTGTAAACACACACTGAATGCAGAAAACGGAGGAAACCCTTATAAACTTTACTTACTTTGTGTTCGCGCAGCTCCTACGAATGACCATCACCAAACAGAGGCTGGGAGACGAGGAGGTCGGCGCTCGACACTTTCCTGCACATGAGAGAGAAGATCTGGTCAAACAGTTGGAAAGAGCGAGAGAACAGGTGGGGACGGCCCACTCTGTTTAGATTTTTCTGGTGACATTCAGTTAAAGTTTAATCATTTGTCATTTAGTGTCAAATGATCACAAGTCTAACTGTAACATACTACAAACTAATTTACTCTAAACTTGCAAAGATTTTTGTGGCATGGGAGTTCTGTTTGACTCTTGCTTTCACTGATGCATGTTGAAATGGACTTTTAAAAAAGACCCTGTAGCATTTATGCACACTTGAAAAAAAAACGCTCACTGTCTCCAAAGTGTCAGTATTCCTCTTAGATATTACTGTGTATAATTTACAATCCATAGGAGGTTCTCTGAAGGGCTGAAAGGTACACCAGAGATTCATCATAACAAGATGTGATAATAATGGAAAAGTATGTAAAGTATAAGCTTTCTGTAGCAACAGGAAAGTGCTCTATCAGATATGAAGACAAATACAGTATAAGCAGATGAAATACTGCACCAGCAAGTAAGGACAACAGTGTTATCAGTAGAGTCACTTGCACTGACACTTGTGTTTTTCTGCTGCAGAACGAGGTGCTGGAACACAGTGTGAAGTCGCTCACAGACGAGCTGCAGGACGTTCGAGCGGAGCGTGACGTGTTTCAACAGAAGGCTCATCGACTCAACTTGGAAATGAACCACATCGTTGGGAACGATGACATTCGCATATTAGACATAGATGCACTCTGCATGGAGAACAGGTTGGTTTTCTCTTTTTTTGTTGTTGTTGTCCTCACCAACACCAAGAAACTTGACGATATTACACCGGTCCTCAAATTACTGCGCTGGCTTCCTGTTAGTCAAAGGATAGAATTCAAAATCTTACTCCTGGTCCACAAAGCACTGAATGACCTTGGACCAGAATACATCCTGGACTTATTAGCTCCATATTGTTGAAGAAATTTCACTGTTAGTCCTTTGAAGTTTGCTGTAGTGGTGGGAAGCATCTAGAGCCCTCAGGTCATCAGGGACAGGTTTACTGTGTGCTCCCAGAACCACTAGTGAAGCAGCATTCAGTTATTATGCTCCTCACCTGTGGAGCAAACGTCCTGAACACCTGAGGTCTGCTCAGACTGTCGGCTCTTTTAAATCAGGTCTGAAAACCAGATTGTTTACTGCAGCTTTGTCTTAGATGCAAAATCTATTTTCTTGACTTTTAATGCACGTTTAAGTTTTATTGCTATGATTTTAATGTATGATCTGAATGTCTACTTTGAAATCATCTTTCTAATTATTTTTCTGATTGTATTTCTTGGTGATTGTAAGGCACCTTGAATTGCCTTGTGTATGAATTATGTTATACAAATAAATTTTCCTTTCCTTACCTTCTGAAGAAAAGGCTTAGTGTGGGTCTAGCATCATATTGTTATCCTACAACCACTTAACTATTTCACCAAGAGGGTGTATATTTACATCATATATTTCTGTATTTACATAATGTATCAGCTTTTAGATAAAAGAGATGACAATATTTGATAAATGCTTTTTTATTGAGTCAACTTGAAGGGTTCTTAATTATTAAAAACAGAACTGAACAGCTTTAATGATTTCTGTAATGTGGCTTTTGATCAAAATAATTCTTCAGGTATTTGCATGAGCGGCTCAGTCAACTACAAGAAGAGGTCAACTTGCTTAAAACTAATCTGATGAAGTACAAGGTAGTTACATTTACTTTTCATTTTTCCATCTATTTTTCAGTGCATTTTAAAGCATTTCTTTCATTTGAACTTTTAGCTTTTTACACATTACTTATTAAAAATACTTTTTATGTTTTTTTTAATCAAAAACATATTCTGCTGCTTGTCTAACTGATGTCAGAGTGCCCTGGAGTGCAGGAAGAACTCTAAAATCTGTGGGAAACCCAACAGTAGCGCTCTGACCGGGGTGCTCTCCGCAAAACAAGGTCAGGAAAATGATATCTTTTGGAAAATCTTCACACTTTTTATATTTACTTATAGCCTTTGAAGCATGTGATCCTGTACATGACTTTATTGAAGTGTGCTCCTGCTTTCTTTACCTGTGACTCATGATGTGCGTGCAGTGAAGGAGCTCTTACTGTCTGAAGAAAACGGTTGCAGTTTGCCGGTGACTCCTCAGTCCATCTCCGACCTCAAGTCTCTCGCCACGGCTCTGCTGGAAACGATCCACGAGAAGAACATGGTGGTTCAGCACCAACGCCAAATCAACAAGTACTGAGTGTTCATACTTAACACACTTAATGTTCTGCAGATTCATGGGTTTCATTTGTTCAGCTATTTTTGGGCCAAATTTGTCAATTTATTATTTTTATGTATTTGTTTTGTTTATTTTTTTTTGGCTTTAGGATTCTTGGAAATCGAGTCGCAGAGCTGGAGAAGAAACTAAAAACACTGGAGCTGTCTGGATTATGGAGCCTTCCAGGTGGATATAAGTGTCTTTAATATATTGTGACAATGGTTTATCATTCTACCCTGTGTTGTGCATACTGTTTTATAATAATATCTTTTCCTTCCTTTGCCCTTTTTCTTCTTGCTACCTGAAGGCCTCACTTATAATGTGTCTCTGGGAATTTGTGGAAGTACGTTTTTCTAACAACAAAGTCATCTACTGCTTAAACTCTGAACTTCATCATCTTCTATAACTATCATCAAACTTATATTTACCCATCGCTATCTAATGCAAATGTTCACAAAAGTAGTAGCATGCGTATAGCTATTTTTACCACTTTGTAAGAGCTTGCTATGAATAATGTTTTGTGATAATAGGAGGAAGAGATGCCATCATCCTGGACACTCAGCAGATTGAGTCACCAGAATCTCCTGGACAGGAAGGTAAATATTCAGTAAAACTATGCCTCTGCTAATGAAAACTCACACTATTATTCGGGTGCTGATAGAATTGCACAAGGGTTTTGTATTCATTAATTAGCCTTTCAACACCATTAGCTAACACAATGTAGCATTAGAACACAGGAGTGATGGTTGCTGGAAATGTTCCTCTGTACCCCTATGGAGATATTCCATTAAAAATCAGCTGTTTCCAGCTGGAATAGTAATTTACCACATTAACAATGTCTAGACTGTATTTCTGATTCATTTGATGTTATCCTCATTGGGAAAAAAATGCTTTTCTTTCAAAAATAAGGACATTTCTAAGTGACCCGAGACTTTTTAACGGTGGTATAATAGCTATGCTATTAGACAGAGATTTAACATTAATAAATTATTTTAAAATAAAAACACAGTAAAATTCAATAGTACTTTTTTTTTTCCTTTTTCATCTTTGTAGCTTCAGTATTTAGTCATAGTAGTGGATTAGCCCCATATGTTAACTCTATACACACTGCAACCCTAAGGGCAAGTACAAACATTATGTTTGAACTGTTGTTCAGCAGCAGCTTGCATCTCTATTCTTCTGTTGTTTAATGTCTACCAGGGCTGAGAACATGTTTTCTAGGGAAAAAATATTGTTTAAATCTAGTATTTCCATAAATAAATCTAGTATTTCCGTAAAGTTTCTCCAGTTTTCCAAAACACGACTACAGATACAGTTATCTGGCTCTAACTGGTAGCTCCATCACTTCTATCACTTCTAATCGGTAGATGCATGACACTTTCCTTCACTGATATCTTCTGAATGTACACACACAATAAGAAATCATTACAGTTCCTCCAAATTTGTCTTGCAAATCATGCCTTTATGAGTTGAAAGAGAAGATGGAAAATATTGACAACATTTTGACCCAATGTAATTTCACAAACACCTCGAATGTTGCAATCTGCTGCAGATAACAGGTAAAGATGTATTTGGATTCCCACCATAAAGTTTACTCTGTTTCCAGCTAGAACAGTCATTTACCACAATTACAATATTTGGACTGTCTGATTAATTTTATGCTATCTTCATTGGGAAAAAAGGTTTTCTTTCAAAATGAAGGACATTTCTAAGTGACCCCAAACTTCTGAACGGTAGTGTACATCAAAACTTCCTCCTGAATGTTGCTCTCCCGTCTGCTCTTATAGGTGACAAGGGGTCTGAAACTACACCTGCCCAGCAGGAGAGCTCCACAGATGTTCCATACCAAGACAGTGAAACACCAACAGTGTCAGATCTTCAAGACGATGCATCATCACCGTCCAGTGCAGAGACAGACCACCTAAAGTCTTCTTCCCAGCCAGCAGAGGAGGCGCCAGTCAGCCCTCAAACAGAAAAGCCAACTATCGATGAGTGTCATGAAAGTGGCCAATCACAGATCACAGTGGATTGTACTGCTTTAACAGAGGAAGAAGAGTGTCCAAGTGACTCCCTTCCCAAAGAGACATATTTGAACAAACCTCATCCACCAGACCTCTGCAGCTCACCACAACCTTCAGAGGGGTCAGACCCAACAGGAGGAAGAGGGGATGAGTCAGACGAATGCACTGAAGTGGCAGAAACTGTTGAAACAGAGTGTATTATAACAGAGGAAAATATAGATACGGTTTCATCTACTGCTGTCTCCACTACTGCTTATGAGGAGCAGCAGGAGGAGGTCCAGTCAAACCAGGAGACAGATGTTTGCGAGGAGACATGAAGCTTTCTACGAGCCTCCACATGTTGTGTGATGTTAAAAAAAGTAAGAAAAATCCAAAACAATGACAAAAGATGTATTTAAAATCATATAATGGTATTGTATTTATTTTTTAGGAATAATTCACACTTCAAGAAACACTTGAAAAATAATAATAATGGCACATGATAGATTTTCTTATTAATATATCTCTGTGAAAGAGATGATTCCTTCCAAACTGTAAAGAAGTCTAGAACAGATTATCTTACTTTCCTGCTTTCATGTGCTTCATTTTCTGAATTCTCTGCTCTTTGTAGACCCACGGTGAAAGGTGCTGAGTTACACTATGTGGACATTAGTACCTGGACACCCAAACAATATAGTCTTGTGATTGTTCAGTATCTCATTCCGAAACCACTGGTATTAAAATACTGCTATGACATTCCTCTCTAGTCTAAAAGGGTTTTCATAAGAGTTTCGAAACTGGCTACAGGGATTTTCTCTCAGTTATTCATATATGTAGTGTATGCAGACAGGTGACAAAAGAAAGGGGAAAACCTGAAGCTTTTACTCCAACAATGAGGGGATCAGGTGGCTCTGTTTTGCTGGCATGGTTTGGCTACGCTTGTCCCCTTAGAGGCAAGAGTCGCTGCAAATCAGTACAAAGTTCTGAGGGATCCCCTTTATCCTATGATGAAACATATCTATCCTGGGTAAGAGTGGCCTCTTCCAGGATGGCAATGCCCCATCCACAGGGAACGAAGGCTCATTGAATGGTTTGATGAGTTTAAAAATTATGTGATTCACCAGATCACCAAATTTCAACCCAATGGAACAGAGATTTTGGACCGTTTGGCAGCAGTCTCCACTACCATCATCATGCTCCTCTGGCAGCATGTGGTGGCCCGTCATCTTACTAAGACATGTCATGTTGGTTATTCCTTTGTCGCCTGTCTGTATATCAAAGGTAGAGAAACTGTGATTGATAGTGATAAAACTCTAAAGTGTGTCTGATGATGCTGAAATGCTACACTGCTGTTGGTATTTAGATGTTTTGCTTTTGAACTTTAAATTTCAGTGTTCTTTTGTGTTATTCGTTCTGAGAGACTGAGTTTGAACTTAACCGTGAATGAAAGCCTAATTTTCAGAAACTTTCTGCTGCTAACTTTTGACTAAGGTATTGAATCTGACTTCCTTTCACACAGACATTTTAAAAATGGAACGGGACAAAGTGCAGTCACTGCCATCAGTACTTCATCAACACCAAGAGTTTGTCTCACTTCCAAATGAAATGTTTCTAAGGGACATTCTCCTTCATCTTTCTACCTCTGTACACACCATCCCTGTGAAACCTAGCATATGGTGAGGATCTCTGCATCAATCAATACTCCTCTGATTGCTGTGAACACTGTTTAAACTTAGAAGCTGTTTTATTTTTGTTTCGCCAAGCAGAATACAAACATGTCCTGTGTTATTTTTTATTGCTAGATTTATAATGCAAGGCTCTGATTCCTCCTAGAAGCTACAGTCACTTTGTTTTAAGGCAGACATTCTTATATAAGTTATTTTTAATCATGAAAATATAAAATTATCAAAGTAATATAAAATGCTGCATGACAATATGCTACAAACTAATTAAAGATATTTGCATTTTCTTCTGCGTTGTGACCTAATTCATTGCCAGACATGCTCACAAGAAATATTTGATGATTTACAATATAGTTTGTATAATGGCATTAAACACATCACATTAACAGAAATGCACAATGAAGTCACATCTGTATTACCAGTATTTTTATTCTGTTTTTGAGGGAAGAAAATACAAAGTCATCAGATAGAAATTACATCGAGTCATCTCTGTAGATGTGTGGAAATTGCTTTTCAAGGGCTTTTATTGTCTCAAGTTCACAAATCGGATACATGCATAGACTGACTGATAGACTGTGACATGTTGCTCTTTTGGTAAGCCTTAACTGGATGTACTGCAAAAGCTGTTTGTGTTTTGTGCTTTCTGCATTTTATAAGCAAGTTTATAGCTGTATGCTAGCAGTTCTGCAAGCCTGTATAAGGTTAGCATGTTAGCGGTAATAAACAGAAAACATAGCTGAGGCTGAGGGGAATGCGATTTTTTTTTCAAGAATTTGGTCACAAAACAAAGTACTGGACAAACTGAAAGCTGAATCTGATGATGAGGCTAGATTTAAAAAAAAAAAAAAAAAAAAAAGTACTTTCAGGTCATCCAGATTATTTGAATGAGGTACCAAAATTGCAATCCATCCAACTGTTATCAAGACAAAAGACACAAATGTCAGTCGTATTGTGATGTCACCAAAATCATCAGGATTCATCCTCTGGTGACCATAAATGTCTGTGCCAAATTCCATAGCAATCCATCTAAAAGTTGAAACATATCAGTATAGTGGATAGATGAACTGCACCGCCAATATGGAACACCACATTTTATTCTTAGCACTGTGAGATAACTCTCAGACCAGATTGTAAAGTGTGTTACTTTTCATAAGCTACTGTGATTTTTTGAGTTTGATTTTTCTTGGTATTGGGCACAATGCACACAACCATGTAGACAAAATCTGTCCTAAAGTGAATTCAACTACTGTCGGACTAGATTCTCCTCAGCCGGCGAGCATTCTGTTTTTGCATATTCCAGCGATCGGGGGTAGAAATGCCAATAATGCAGCAGGCAAGCCTTCGGCCTGCGTTTCCATGCAGTAGGCTCCCGGCGTCTCCACCACGCCCCAAGTCATCCATCTTCTCATGGACCACCACTGCTCTTCCCAGCACAGACAGGCTTCCAAACAATGTGGCCTCAGATTCTATCAGCGCATTGATTTTCCCTTGAGCGGTCACAAAGTTACCAAAGTCTCCCGGGTGGTTAGGGTGATGCACATCATATGGATTGTAGTGGCCACCGGTGGAGTCACATCCCCGGCTCAGGTCTCCGTACTGATGGATGTGCACCGCCCTCAGCTCTGCACGGCCGTCTCTGGGGAAGCCGGTGAGCCGGAGAAGCACTTTGAGTTTTCCCTGAGGATAATCCTGCTTAAACGCGACGTGACCGTATACCTTGGGCAGGCCCTCGGGCAGTGAGGTGCTGGGTCTCATTTTGCAGGCTGCATAGAGAGTGTCATTGTGCTGCGAGACCTCTGGTGGGGCCAAAGTGTCACTGTAGGCTGAGACGCATTGTTGACAGGCAGCCAGCAGAACCAGCAGGGCAGTTTCCACTACAGGCACTGACCTGAAAGACATTGAACTGATCAGAACAGGACCTCATATCAAATGTTTTACATTAAAATACCCATCAAGTAAGTGCACAGAAATTTATAGCTCCTTTAATTGAGCAAAAGTAGCAAAACAGTTTTTAAATACTTTGTTAGAGGTACAGTGTTACATAAAACAATACAGAAGTACTGTCAGAAAAAAATAGGATGCTACATGATTGCACATTTTTATTAATTATCATTTAAGCATTAATATTTTATTATTTAAGCTACTCCATGCACTACCAGTCAAAAGTTTGGACACATCTTCTCATTCAGTGGTTTATATTTAATTATTTCATACACTGTAGATTAATACTGAAGACATCAAAACTATAAAAGAATACATATGGAGTTATGCTGTAAACAAAAAAGTGTTAATTTTCAGTATGAATCTACAATGTAGAAAATAATACAAATAAATAAAAAGCATTAAATGAGACGGTGTGTCCAAACTTTTGACTGTTAGTACATGTGGTGAGTGGTTTTATCTATGAAGATTCTTGCATAATTTAAGGTAATTGTGTGAATCTTAATCTGCCAGTAGCTCAAAAAATCTGTCACCAATAAACAAAATCTTCCTGCAAATATGAGTTTAAAGTAACACAAAGATTTCCCAGATCATTAATGTGACTGCGGTTTGTTACATCACCTGAAATTGTCTCCAAAATAAAAGCACACAATATTAATACTGACTATGCAGTATATTTAGACCTGAAAAAGAAAGAGCCCAAAACGAGAGTGCGGAATGTTATTATCAAACGGTAAACGTAATGTCGCAGTAATGTAAACAAAGGTAACGGTAATTACAGGCTATTACAGACTAAACATGGAGTTTTCAGATCGCGCTGCAAAGCAAAGTCCACTTACCCGTATTGACGCATGATCAGAAAAGAGGAAAACTGCGGTAAAATCGAAACTTTTCACTCTTGATAAGTCGTTTTCGTGTAAATCGACGAGTTATGATGCAGACTGTTTCCTAACAGTTTTGTAAGCGTGTCCAGTGGGCGTCGCTTGCACAGGGAGGAGCAGAAATCTTCACAGGACCAATCAGATTTCTATTGATACTTTTCATCGAAGACGCCTTCTGCTTCTGCAGCTGAAGTAAACCATCAATCCAAAACAGCTCCAGAGTCAGGGTCTTTACATGACATAGGGTAATAATACATAATATATAATCTACTTTCAGATGTACGTCACTTTGGATAAATTGTCGAATATAGTAATGCAGAATTAATTATTTTATGCATATTAGAATCACCAATCAGGGTTTAAAACAAGATTTTGCTGGAAAAATATTACAATATAACTCAATAATGTAAAGCCAACAAAGCAGTATACTTGTGGTTTTGATTATACAGCAGACAGGTAAGGTTGTAATAATCATATGCAAGTACTGAGTAGATTGGGTATTATTGTAGTGCAAACAATAAGACATTTGAAATCAATCCTGTGCAGAAAATTATAACATGTTGAAGTGATTGTGTGCAGAAAAGATAAGACATGTTAGAGTGAGTCGATGTGAGTCGGTGCAAATATACTGTGGTGAATGTACTGAAAATGGCTTTGACTACAAAAATAATAGATCAATTTTATGTCAAATATCAATCAGAAATCTCAAACCTCTGACAAAGGATGTGGTTGTAGTGTGGGAAATGGTGTGCATTATAATTTGCTAAGAGTGCATATTAAAGAGTTGTATTGGTTCTGAGGAATAGGAAGGTCAAGAGCATCATTACCACGGTGTGACTGTAATGAAACAAAGAAGAAAAGTCCATAATCAATAAGGCGGAGCTTATGCTTTATTTTACTTATTACTCATGTGTTTGAACGCAAGGATGATCAAGACATAAGGTGATTGATAATCAAAGTACAGTTTTTGATTATAAAAGTACAGACAGTTTTTGACGTAAGCCGTAATCAGTAAAGAACATGAGCTTGTTGTGTGTGCAGTCTCTAATCTTGCTTTGCAGAGGTGAAGTCATTCCTACGAGAGCGATAATGACAAACATCAGCTGTGAAAGAGGAGAATGGACCAAGGCAGCACTGGAGGGGCGGCCAGCCGAGATAGCTACATACGCTGTTAGAGTATAAGAAGACCGTGCCAGGTACTGTTAGCGGTCTGATTTCCATCCGAACTGACTGAACACTTGTTGTGGTTAGGGACAGAGGATTCAGGCCCAGAGCTCTGTATCACACATTCAGTTTTGCTGTAATAAATACTTTTGATTTTAAGAAGAAGTCTCCTGACTACTCCATCAAAAGAACTGAGTGAAAATAGCCTTACACATATTCTGTTGGCTCGTTTAATTGTAAAATAGGCTGATTTCCAACAGTAAATTGCAGTCCAACTCCTACGGTGGCCGGCAGGTGCAAACACGCTGCAAATGCGCTGCAAACGGCAGAAGCGCTGCAAATGGCAGAAGCGCTGCAAACACAGGAATGATCCAAAACCAAAAAACTCACAAACACATAAAACACATGCAAGAAAAATATGCTGCAACAGAAACATGCTGCAATCACAGAAACGACACAGAAGCAGACTTGCAAAATCACAAAACAAATGCAAACGAAAAATGCTGCAAATATATAAAAACACACACACACACAGAAAACCCAGAACAACCGCAAGAGAAAAAACGCTGCAAATTCAATCCACAACGGAAGTGCACCAGCTCAATCCAGCGTTTTTCTCTTGGGGTCGTTCTGGGGTTTGTATGTCTTTTAATGTATTTGCAGCAGTTTTCGTTTGCATTTGTTTTGTGATTTTGCAAGTCTGCTTCTGCGTCGTTTCTGTGATTGCAGCAGGTTTCTGTTGCAGCATATTTTCTTGCATGTGCTTTATGTGTTCGTGAGTTTTTGGTTTTGGATCATTCCTGTGTTTGCAGCGCTTTTGCCGTTTGCAGCGCGTTTGCACTGTCGGCCACCGTAACTCCAGATCAGCAGGCGGCAGTAATGAAGGCTGAGAAACAATTACGGAATGAAGAAGCTTTCGAGGACAGGATCAGGAAACCGACTCAGTCTGCATATTGCCCGGTAGAATTGTGTTCACGTTGATTGATAAAGGATAAGCTGCATTTACCCCCTAAAGATGTCCAAAGACATCGTCTGGATTTGGGTGATGACTACTCCTCCAATAAGAAGAGGTCTGATGGGTAAGTTGCAGCTCCACAGTTAACGTGGCCGCTTAAACCAGTTAGGTAGCAAGCTAACTGTTAGCCGCTGCTAGTCAAGTTGGCTAACAGATGTAGGAGACCGAACGAGACAATATTATCGTAGCCGTTAGGGTTGTACCGCTGGTTTAGCTACGTCTTCTTAACGTCACCTTGCTGTTCTTTTGATATAAGCTCACTAATGTTAGTTATGTTGTCTTAACACTTCACGTTCTACGGGAGCACGACTGAAGCTAACAAACGAAGCATCAACGTTACCTTTACCGTTGAGGCACGTGTGTGCGGCTAACGTTAACTTAGCCGGTTGCTAACAACCTTTTCAAGCTAGCTTCAGTTGACTTAGCTGGCTAACCTTATCTACGATTAAAAAGACTGTTATTGGCGTATTTAATTAGCGAGCCACTATTGTAAATTGTACAAATATGTTAATTCCATCAAACGTCGTTGTTAGCATTGCGTTAGCTTACCGAAACTTTGGCGGCTCCGTAGAAACACTCAGTACAGACCTGCTCTCAGTTGTCAGTGTCTTTAAACTGACAGAAACCAATGCAGCCGAACCGTCATGCAATAAAGCCTGCCTTCATGGAGGTTAGAACTAATGCTGAGCTTTATTGGAACAATTTTGTGAGGAGGGATTCGTTTTTTGAAGGCGATTAACTGCATTATATTTTACTGTGACTCTAATACTTAATTCACAGTTGGTTGCATAGTACACTTATAGGTTTACGCAAATTTTGCACAAATTCCAAATTGATTTTAATGAAATGGTAAAAAAAATAAGTAGTATTTCTTGCTGTAGCATTACAATATATTTGTTGCAGCTGGGTGTTGATAATAAATTGACAACTGAGCGTCCATATATTGCATTATTGCAGATAGGGCGGTGTAAAATATGGGCCATCACATCTGTGTCAGAGGAGAATATTGTACCAAAATGTAGAAATATGTGCAATGCAGAATAGTACCATTGCACAGTGGGCTGCTGGGCTTATTTTTTGGAAAAAATGTAATATCTTGGCTAAAATCATCCCCTGGTAGCGATTGAGGGCTCATTTCAACCGCAATATACTTGGGAATACATCTAAAAAGATATCTTTAAATTTATTAAAAAGTTAAGGCTGCAGGGAGATTTTTCTAGACATAAGTGTAGGGTTCCACCGATGGAATTTGGTGATTAAACGTAAATTTGAAAGGTGAGACATGATATTGCCTTCAAATGTTTTATTAACTAATTCTATGCAGAGTAAATGACTACTTTACAAAAAACATAACAGTGAAACATGAAGTTAGTTGTCCTCCATAGGCCTATCATAACACAGGACATAAAGGCTTTTCTCTGAACTTAACCATGTAACCTAATGAATTATTCACAAAGATATTACTTAAACTACATAATGTCACGTTCACTGGGTGTTTATCTCTGTTGGGAAATTTCCTACAGCTAATTCTTACTATGATCCATGCAGTACAAGTAAAGATAAGTGCATTTTGGTTCTCTAAACCATAACTAGTTCTGCAAGCTATTTCACTGCTCTATGTAGTTTTGTTTTAATGAGAAATACAAAAATGTGAATCTTTAAAAGGAAAAATTGTGACAAAAACTGGAAAAATCTACCAAATTTCAAGAATTTTTAATGAAATCTGCCCTAAATTGATGCCTTAAATGACCATTTTCAAAATTTGAAGGCAGTTGTTACACTTAGAGACATCTAGAAGTCTTTTTATACTGCAAAGTATGTGTATATTAGAAGTACTACTTACAATTTCGATACATACGTGTTAACATCAATCGCCCAAGGTCCACACATGGGAACTTAGACCTTCTTCAGTAAAATTTGATCTGTGAGAATTGCCATAAGCCAGATTTTCTGACACTTGTATTTTTCAATACCTGACATCCTATTCTTTCAGAAAATATATACTTTCCCATATCTGGCTTATGGCAAGTGAAAATATTCTGGGTGGTACATGAAAATAGTCTCAGAAAAAAAAGTGAAAATTTACTATATTTTTACAAACTTTGCAGAAATCTTCTAAATTTAAGCAATTAAGAAAATTTGGAGCAGGTAAACCTGAATATTGTTAAAATCTCCGGTAAAAATTATTAATTTCTCAACAAGAAATAGAATGAAAACCTTATGCTACTTACGCTAATTGGACGCCTGTGGAATGTGTCATTTCCTGAGATTCAAACTGGCCTAACTTTTAAAGAATAGACCGTTTGACTTGATTTTTTTTTTTTTTTTTTTTGAACTGGATTTTTATTCTATCATAAGAAAAACAAAAATAAAAGCAATTTGGAGAGGGTCAAATTTTCTAGATGGTCCCAGCCCACTGTGCATTGCAGGAGGTGAAGTCTAACTCAAACACATAATGCTACAACTCTTCAGCTGCTTGATGCAAAAAGAAACTGGCATGGTTACAATTTCCCTTCACTAATATACAAGAGAAATCTGTTTTTAAGATAATTTACTCCCATTAAGGGCTCTTGCATACACTAAGGGTTATTGTTTTTAGCTAAATTTACAAGACACAGTGTTCGTTGGCATGCACTCAGCAAAATCTGTTAGTGACAGGAAAGAGAAACACTGAAAAGGAAAATTTGGTTGTGAAATAAATTCAGTAAGTTGTATGTGAACTTTTTGGCCACAGAAAGGATAAAGCTGTCTAAACCAGGTACCTTTTAATGCAGTGTCATGCAACTGCTGCCACTACATGCCTGATTTGTTTGACATTTAAATCAACGCCACAAAAGCCATCACATAAGTTATTCAAGCCTTCTGGAGAAAATATGTAAATATGTATTGCAGAAAAATGTCTGCAGTCCTGTAAAGTAATTTTTTTTCCCAGCAGAGAGTACTGACAACTTAATTATTCTACTGTAAAATATCCCAGGTTGTTGCAATCACAGTGCAAATCCTTATAACTAAAAAAAATGTCAGGATTCGAAACAATGCAACTGTCATGTCAGCTTTTTTTTTTTTGACGAATTCATGCCATCCTTGTCTGGCAGTCACTTTTCAGATGGTATCTAATTTGGTATTAGATAGTTGTCATGTTTTAAATTACAACGGTTAATATTGACCTGAATCTGGACTTTTAAAAAATTACATCGCACAAATCATAACATGTTTGCAATATCTGTCAGAAATTTGCAATTGCGTAACTTCCTCAAGTTGTCCAACTTTGTTTCAGATGGCAGTATCGAGTATTATCAGGTTGTACTGTATACATTACGTAGGTCAGTGCTGTATACACACTGGCTTGGAATTATCATGATTCCTAACTGTAGAAAAACCCTCACACCAGCATCCAAGGTGTACCTGACGGTTACCTGAACATATTTTTTATTCATTTGTTTGATGGGGACGGTGTACATTAGTGAATGTCTATTTAGACAGCAATAGACGTAATATTCCGGATTATGGCAACAATGATAATTTACATCCGCAGTCCCAGGGCAGGTTAAAAAAATAACAGTGAAACATAGGACAATAGGTTACAATAAAAGCATGTCACATTACAAAAGTACACAAAGAAACGCAAGAAAAGCACGCAGAGAGCACAGTACTCTGCCTAAGCTGCTCAGTCGTATCATTTCCCGATAAGTCTGCAGTAGGATTGCAATCATGTGATCATCAGCAGCCAGCTGACGTCGCGTTCACTCTTTGTCATAGCTACAGTGACCCCGTGCTACTATCGCGCAATACAGAAATCTTTAACAAATCCGTGGATCCAGACTATGAGCCGCATCTCTGCCAAAATCTAATGAGGTGGTCCTTGTGTTCATTTCTGACCTTCCCTGAAAATTTCATGCAAATCCGTTAATTTTTAAATAATGTTGCGCACAGACTAACAGACAAATGTACGCTGATCATCACATAACTCCACAACATAGCGTAGGACAGTAGACCACAATAAAAGGACACTGCAAAAAGTTAAGGGCCATTGATCACAAGACTAGTTCACTTTCAGCCACTGTTTAGTGGGAGTTTCAACTTGATAATTTTAACAGTTAAACATCTGCACTTCACATAGGCCAAAGTCTGTCTCTCAGGGTAGGTGCATATTTTGCTAATGTTGTGAACACACAGGAAACTGTTCCATTAATTGCACAGGATATCAGTGTGGCGGTTAAATTAGTGTTATGGTTAGAAAATGAGCAAATAGCCTCCGTATGATGTCTTTAAAGCAGAAGCATTTACGATTATATGCTGTTCTGATTCTGACAGCAGAGACAGGGATCGCGACAGAGACCGTGAGGACCGCTCCAGGGACCGGGACCGAGACAGGGATCGGGACAGGGACAGAGACCGGGACAGAGACTCGAAGCCGACCATTGCTCCTTCTAACAGCACGGCAGCCACCTCAGCAGGGCTGCCTCCCTCAAGCAGATGGCCGTGCAACAGCAGATCAATCCGTTCACCAACCTGCCGCACACGCCACGTACTACGAGATCCTGAAGAAGAGGTTACAGCTTCCAGTGTGGGAGTACAAGGAAAGCTTCAGCGATATCATCAACGTCATCAGAGCTTTGTCTTGGTCGGAGAGACTGGCTCTGGAAAGACGACACAGGTGAGAAATGCGGTGAATTAACTTCCTCTCTCATGTGCTGGATGTGATATCCGATAGTCTGATGCTGATTGTTTGAAACTCCAGATCCCGCAGTGGTGCGTGACATGGTGAGAGGCTTACCTGGTCCTAAGAGGGCAGTAGCTTGTACTCAGCCCAGGAGAGTGGCAGCTATGAGTGTCGCTCAAAGGGTGGCGGATGAAAATGGACGTCATGCTTGGACAAGAGGTTGGCTATTCCATCCGATTTGAGGACTGCAGCTCTGCCAAGACTATACTAAAGTAAGTGGTGCTCTGGCTTATGCATAAACCACTTGTGATTAGTCTTACTTGTTCTAATCCAGAACATCCATACTGACAAAGAAAGCCCCTTTATTTCTTCAGGTACATGACAGACGGTATGTTACTACGAGAGGCCATGAACGACCCGCTGCTGGAGCGATACGGTGTGAATCATTCTGGACGAAGCCCACGAGCGAACTCTGCCACAGATATCCTGATGGGAGTTCTCAAGGAAGTGGTTCGTCAAAGACCAGATCTGAAGGTATTTTTTTTTTTCCTTTTTGGAATAACGGTAGTACATTATTTTAACAGACGACATCACATCACGCCTATCCTGGGCTTCTCTCCACTGGTTCCCTGTTCGTTCTAGCATTGATTTTAGATCTTACTGATCACTTTAAAAGCTCGTCAGGGTCTCAAGCTACATTTGCGATCTGTTGACCCCTTCATGAGCCTGGTAGTAGCCTTAGATCCTCAGATGGATCCTTCTGGCTGTTCCAAAGTCGAGGCTTAAATCTAAAGTGACCCGAGTTTTCTCCATCAGGGCCCCTCCTCTTTGGAACAACCTGCCTGAGAAGATAAGCTTGCAGAGTCAGTGACTTCTTTTAAATCACTTCTGAAAACTCACTTTTACAGACTTGCTTTGATGTGACGTTTAATTTTAGCTTTATTTAGTTTGTGTTCTGTTTCACATTATGTCCTGCTTACTTTAGATGTTCTGTTGTTTTATGTTACTCTTAGCTGCCTGGTTCTTCAGTGTAAAGTTGTCTCTCTCGCTCTGTAATTCTCTTTTTTATTTTAACCCTCAGTCTTATTGTTTAATTTTCAAACTTCCTAGTTCCTTGTTTGATTTGAGTGCTAATCTAGCTAATTATTCATTTAATTTATGAAACATTTTTACTATTATTTTAATTGACTGCTCTGACTTGTCGCCTATATCTTGCTTGATTGTCCTGTGTTGCATGCTTTGACTGTCAAAGCACTTGGTGAACGCTGTTTTTAAAGGTGCTGTAGAGATAAAAATGATCATTGTTATTATTCACATGCATTTTTCTTTGTTGCAACCTGGTGCTTCCAAATGCCAAACTAAATACATCAGCAGATTAAGAAAACTCATCTATATTTACTCAGTGTTTGAGTATAATGGAAATTAGTACAAAAAGCTAGTGTACCAGCTGAAATGATTTATAGATGTAATTTTTTTAAACAGACACTGATTGTTCGGTAATAGCTCTGTAACCTACAAAACAGACAATGCCTGCTTTACAGCATAGGCTTGAAATGTGCTTTTTGTTTTTAGCGTGTTGAGCCTTGAAACAAGGTAGTGTTTACTAGTGCCTTATTCAATGTTGTAGTGTTTCATTTGAAGGATTTTAAAGACTTTAGGAGGCAGAGTTAAAAAAAAAACATAAAATCAATCATGTGGACACATCTGAAGAGCTGCGGCTTTTGATTCTCATAATCTGTTGATACAAAAGCATTTAGAACTGTGGACGTAGTGTCTTGAAACTAGTGTTCATGATCGTACAAAGCAGAAAGCGTAAAGTGTGTTATGTTATCTGATGTAGTAGGTTTAGGTGGAGATGTGGATGCATTTTGTCTGCCTTCTTGTGCTATCTGTCTGCTATTTCTTGCAGTGTATTCCTAGCTTTTTAAAAGTCTCCTGTGACATGCAGGTAGTGTTTGCAGACAGGCTGATGTGTTGTTGGACAGAGAAGGGGGCCTTCAGTTATCTCATGTGGTGCAAATGCAATGATTGGACATTGTTTATACAGGCCTATGACTGCCACAGATAACTTTTTTTAAAAATTTTATTTCTTTGGAAGACTTGATTTATTGGTTCCTGTCAGGATGTAAAGAAACTTTCAAGACATATATATATAAAAAATATGCCTTGGATGCATTGCATACTCTGGCTTTAATTAGAATAGATGAGTGTCAGAGTTTACACACAGGAAAACAGAATCACATCAATATCAGAGCAGCGTCTTTTGTATCCATGAACCTAATAATTACACCCTTTTCCTTTAAGTGGAAATGAGTAGAAAAAGACCTTTGTAATCATTCTTTCTGCACAGGTGATTGTCATGAGTGCCAACATTAGATGCTGGAAAGTTCCAGGTGTATTTCGACAGCTGTCCTCTGCTGACTATCCCTGGACGCACCACATCCCGTAGAGATCTTTTACACCCCTGAGCCAGAGCGGGACTACCTTGAGGCAGCGATCCGCACCGTCATCCAGATTCATATGTGTGAGAAGACGAAGGGGACTGCCTTCTCTCCTCACTGGTCAAGAGGTAATACTTCTGATGCTTATATTTTCAATCCAGTTGAATTTTGTTTGAAAAGTCAGAGCAGTGGCCTGTTTCCCCAAAAAGCAAAGTTAATTTTTTTTTTTTTTTTTTTAGGAAATTGATGAGGCCTGCAAGAGGATCAAGCGTGAGGTCGATGACCTCGGCCCTGAAGTCGGGAGACATCAAAATCATTCCACTTATTCCACGTGCCCCCACAGCAGCAGCAAAGGATCTTTGAGCCACCACCTCCAAGGAAGCCCAATGGTGCAATAGGAAGAAAGGTGCATTTTAAATAGTAACACAGATTGCATAGAGTTTCCTCTGATGAAATTTCGAAACATATATCTAACAGCCCTGTTGTGTCCTCCTCAGGTCGTGGTGTCGACAATATTGCTGAGACCTCTCTAACAATCGATGGTGTGGTGTTTGTCATTGATCCTGGCTTTGCCAAACAGAAGGTGGGCAACAAGTGATCCTGTTCTGTTTGACCTCAGTTTGTGTGTATTTTTCTGTCTCAAATACAGTCCTTAAAGGTGGTTTGGATCTTTCTGTGCATCTCTGAAGTTTTAATGTTGATCTGTTTATTATTTGTCGATGTTGTTTTGTGGTCACAACCTGTGCAGCCCGTGTCAGCTCTTTCACTTAAACATGCTTTTCAAACATCCGTCCAGGTGTACAATCCTCGCATCAGAGTCGAGTCTTGCTCGTCAACAGCCATCAGTAAAGCTTCTGCCCAGCAGAGGCAGGACGAGCTGGCAGAACTCGTCCAGGGAAATGTTTCCGCCTCTACACAGAGAAGGCCTACAAAACAGAGATGCAGGCAAGTGACCACAGTTACATGAAGTCTTTGAATACCACAGTGAGTATAAAGCCGTGGAGCAGCACTGAAATGGACAAGTGTTAGCTGAGTTGATATTGCTCCTTGTAGTTTATCTTCTTACAGTAGAGTTCTCGTTAAAAATTTGTATCATCACTCTCCAGGACAACACGTATCCTGAGATTCTTCGGTCCAACTTGGGGTCGGTTGTGCTGCAGCTGAAAAAGCTGGGTATCGATGACCTGGTGCACTTTGACTTCATGGATCCACCAGGTGAGTCAGTCTGCATCCGTTTTATTGTGAATGGTAAATTATCCTTACATACTGGTTAGGCATGACTTGCTGACATTCCTGCCTCCTCCCTCTTCTTCACTGCAGCTCCTGAGACGTTAATGAGGGCCCTGGAGCTGCTGAACTACCTGGCAGCTCTCAACGATGACGGTGACCTGACGGAGCTGGGCTCCATGATGGCAGAATTTCCTTTGGATCCCCAACTGGCGAAGATGGTGATTGCGAGCTGCGAGTTTAACTGCTCCAACGAGATCCTTCCATTACTGCCATGTTGTCAGGTAATGCCCAGGACTGGGCTGACATCCTTCATGCCTACTGTAGGCCAAGTCTCTCAGGGTTAAAAACACTTCTGAACACCGGTGTGCGTTAAAAATGATCCCAACCTGAAAGCTAGTTTGTGCACAACATTTTGAAATGTTATGATTTAGTGCAGGGCTGTTTATCATAGATTAATGCACGTTTAATTTGGTAATTTTTTTTTTTCACATTTCTGTGCTGTGAAAAGTTTGCACATTTATGTCGCTTTAGCTAATTAGCAGTAAAACCTTTGAATTTTGCAACATGTAGAGATAACCTAACCCTACGACAATCTTTAGAGAGCAGATGGATCTACTGAGACATGAAGGAAGCTTAGAGAATAAAGATTACTTTAAAAATGACAGTGACGTGCAGATTATTATGCCACGTTTCATTCAGAAGTGAAAAGGCAGCAGATGTTAGAGATTTTCCTGGAGAACACACACAGATGCAGACCGATGGTAGCATGTTTTATTTATCGATAATGAATGTAAAACTTTAATTCTCAAACATTCAATAATATTCAGGATCGTTTGCTTGGAGGTATAGTAGTCAGACAATTAAAATTTTCTAACGGCTTACAAATATGGACTTCAGCAGTAAGACAGGTTTATTATGGTGTGAAAGACATGTGCTGCATGCAAATACCGTCACAATTTCTGAACAACACATTCATGACATTTTTCTCAGACATGCAGCACCAATATGAGTTCACATCATCAGAAAAGCCTTTTAGTTGTCATAGGAAAGCGCCAAGTTTGGACTTTTAATGTTAACTTTAAATTTGTAGTGTCGAATATATTTACATATTTTTGAACAGTGAGTTTCACATTCAACGTGTTTCATCACCCAAAGCATGTGGATAGGGGCAGGCACCACTTAAAGTTGGTCACATTTGTCAAGTATATTGCATTTTTTTCTTTTTATTGGAAATAATGAAGTTTGGATTGTAACTAGTGTATATATGTATAAGTTTATCTTGTGTAGCCTGGAAATGTTTTAATCATCTGTTCACTTAAAGAGCGAATCATAATTGTTTGAGTCAAAAGGGAAAATTTCTGAAACGTAAAAAGTCCGAGCATTGCTGGTGTCCCTAACGCTTTGAGTTGTGTGAAAACTCTTGTTTTACAGATGTGGTTAAATGACCCCCACTCTCTCTACGAGCTAATAGCCATTACAGTTGGGAATGACCATGAGAAAGACTGCAGCCCCCCCTTTGATAGAGCTTGTGGTCTGCCCTGTCCCAGCGCAGTGTCGAGTGCCCTAGCATCATAGGCTTTGCTCCATTTTTCTGTGAATGTTTGACTCATCCCTATGGGCGGCTTTGTTGGGGCCCATACCAACCTTGTTTAGTCCCACAGTGTTTTGTCCGTCCCACGGAGGCTAAGAAGGCAGCAGACGAGTCCAAGATGAGGTTGCTCACATTGATGGAGACCACTTGACGCTGCTCAACGTCTACCACGCCTTCAAACAAAGTGAGCATCAGTCTATATGAAGCAGCTCCTTTCTGCATTCATGGATGCCGCAGCACAGTGAATGTAAAATCCACATTTGCATATTTTTGCTCCTCTTGGGACACAGCATATCATTAAGTAATAGCGAACATCTTTGGACACACATATTGGAGCTACATTAGCTTTATTTAGTGGAAGTGTTTTCTCTTATTTTAGTCCCACTAGTTCTGATTCGATCCACTAGCTCAGGGGTGTCAAACATGCAGCCCGCAGACCAAAACCGGCCCACCAGAGGTCCGATCCGGCCCGAGAGACGACTTTGTAAAGTGTAAAAATTACAGAGACGACATTACCTGCAATTTTTTAAAAAAAAAGTAACTGCTACTTTGAATTCTCCACTGTACTGCAGAAGTTTTTAGGCTCAATACTGGTTGAAACTGCACTTATTTTTGTACAGAAATTTCAGTTTGTTCATGATGTTTTGCAAAAGATAATTAAATGTGGGCATTTTCAAAATGTCCTTTTTTTCCAGCTAAAACGAAGGAAACTATTTGGAGTTGCCATTATGTCTGGGTTATTATGCTGTGATTTTACTGGTCCAGCCCGCTTGAGATTAAATTGAACTAAGATGAGTTGACACCTTGCACGAGCTAGTTACTCACCTGGTCAACTGGGCAGTGCAGTTGTAGAGCCCTTTTATTTCATTTTGGTGAGAAAAACAATACATTCTTCCAAAACACATTGAAATGTAGGAAATTGAAAATTTGATTCATATTTCTATGCCTCTTTGCCATTTTACCTTCTTTACATTGCAATTATTTGATCCTTTTAGTGTTAATCATATCGGTTAGTGCAGCTTCCATTTTGTTGTCATAATAACATCAAAGAAGAGCCGATACTTGACACTGGAATGCTTGTCGTCCCTTTTTTTCCAGACCATGAATCTAACCAGTGGTGCACGACAACTTTGTCAACTAGCTCACTCATGTCCGCTGACAATGTGCGGCAACAGCTGTCCAGGATCATGGACCGCTTCAATCTGCCTCGCCGGAGCACAGAATTCACGAGCAGAGATTATTACATCAACATTCGACGAGCGCTCTGCACCGGCTTCTTCATGCAGGTGAGCTGATCTGATGCCGTCCCAATAATGTCTTCACAGTGGCGGTCTCCAAACTTTATTGCACCACAGACCGGATTCGAGCAAGAGAGTTTTCTACGGACCGGTCATCGTGCACATAACAAACAAGAAAAACACTCCGAGAGCGCAGTATTCCACCAAGGCTGCTCAGTCATTGTTTCATTTCCGACAGGTGAAATCTTGAATAAAAAATGACCTTGTGTGACCTAAATATGTAGCGGACGGCAGGAAACACTGCCACAATTTATCAATTCAATATCAGTTTTATCTCTAGCAAATCCAGACTATAAGCTGCATCACTGCCGAAATGTAGTCAATTGGTCCTTGTGTCATTTCTGACCTATGAAAATTTCATACAAATTTCAAACAAATCCGTAATGTTGTGAACAGACAGATGTACGCCCATCGTCATATCCCCACCGCGCTCCTTGGCAAAGTAGTAGTGATCGTATTTTGCTTTTTTAAAGAGTAAAATTACTTATTGTTAAACATTTACTACCTTTTTCTTCTGTGTCAGCATCAAATCTCTTCTTGTTTTAAAAGAAGCGCTCCAGAGACATTTGGTCTTCATTCATTTTGGCAGATTGACAACTTTATTGCAGTGCAGGAAACAGCTCAGACAGAGGCGACGGGAAGACGATCTAGTCATTTTTCAAATAAAACACCCTGCAGACTGCTCCAGAAACAGAATATAAAATAAGCCATTTTTCTTCTGTCTGTGGCCCGGTGGTTGGGGACCACTGCTTTACAGGAAATTATTTAATGTTTGACTTGAGATGTTTGCGTACTAACATGCCTCCATACTTTGCCAAAGGTCTACTATATTGAGTCTTTTCTGTTTCCTCCTGCAGGTGGCTCATTTGGAGCGCACGGGTCATTACCTCACAGTAAAAGACAACCAAGTGGTCCAGCTGCACCCATCTACAGTCCTGGACCACAAGCCCGAGTGGGTGCTGTACAATGAATTTGTCCTCACCACCAAGAACTACATCCGCACTTGCACAGACATCAAGCCAGAGTGGTACGTGTGGGTTACATTTCGAGCCAAACGGGGTTAAATTAAATCAAGATTAGCAATCTCTTGACGTTCTCCTCTCTTCGTTACAGGCTGGTGAAGATCGCACCCCAGTACTATGAAATGAGTAACTTCCCACAATGTGAAGCTAAAAGACAGCTGGAGCGAATTATTGCCAAACTAGAGAGCAAAGAGTATTCCCAGTACTGAACAGCCAAGAAGTTTCCTGGACAACACCTACATACTATAGTTTTAGATCTTTCTGTATCATTGTATCTTAATGTTTAAAAAAAAATTGGCTTTTTGATTTTTATATTTTGTTTGCTCTTTTTTTCTCTCTCTCTCTCTCTTTTTCCCATCAATGTTAATTCTGTAACTAAGTGTACTGTCAGATTAAATATCCACAGCAACTGTTAGACCTGGCTACGATGATTTTCAAAAGGAATATCAGAAACATGTCATTTAGATGTGGTTGGACTTCCTTTTAGGAGACTGCTGAGTAAGCAAAGATTTGCGCTTGCTTTGTTTCTTTAATAAAGGAGCTTTGACTTAATTTCCGTGTATAAATGAATCCGTAAATTCAGCTGCGAAAGTAGTGCGGTCACGGGGAGCGGTTTTTACTCTTTTGTCAAGATACTGTTTTGGTTGGAGTTGAGGAGTAAATGTCAGATTTAATGTGTAAATAAATACTTCAAAGGCTGGTTTGTGATGAAAGAATACACGAGTTAATAACTTCTGTGACTTGAACATGACTCAGCATCGTGTTAATTTATGATTTATTGGTTCGATTACAGCAGTTCGTTACAGTTCAACTCACTTTCTTGTATTACATACCATGGAGCTCGATGATAAAATCTGTTGCACAGAAAATGTTGACAGTGAGTTTTGTGTTTGAAACTCTAAGGAAACAAAAACTTGTCAAACAGTTTTATTAAAATTAAGCAGACATTGTGTATCCACTGAAGCTGACAAGGCAATATCTATTAGTCAAAAAGTGATTCACAAGATGGAAATTAACAGTTTGTGCCATGCAGATTTTTAGAAAAAATAAAATCTTTCAACTGCTCGCAGACATTCATGCAGTGTGACAAATGCTTGTGATTATTGCTTTATAATATATCGGCTTATTTATAGTGTTATTTCCAAAAATAAAGTCAGTCGTGTTCCCAAATAAATCGAGATTGTCAGTAATGAACTTTGAACCTGTAAGCACTGTCACAGGGCCGTGCAGAGACTTTGGAGGGGCAGGTGCTCAAAGTTAAAAGGGGACACATGGAGCACGAATTTTAAACGCCGTACAGAAACATACCTTACAATATAACTGGCTGAACTGTAGCAACCCATGTTCATGAAGAACGTAACATGGAAGCAGTGGGACAATAGTTAAATTTGTGGACTACTGATCAGAATATCAGTGGTCAACCCCGCTGTACGTGCCTGCACTGTCATAGTTTTTATTTGAAAATTGAAGCTACAAATGACTACTAAATGTGTGCTCAAGTAATCAAAAAAGACAAATGCAAGCGTGACAAAAAGGAATCATGACAAAAACTTGAGACAAGCAACAAAAGTCAGAATACAACAAAACAAGACAAAATATTACAAAAATTAGACAAAATGACAAGAATGAGAGAACAAAATGAAAAAAAAGGACAAGCGAGACAGAAAGGAAACAAAATGACAAAAATGAGACAAGCAACAAAAATCTGACAAAAAAGAAAAATATTACCAAATGAGACCAACAAACACAAGCAAGAAACAAGACATACAAAACAAAGCAATAAACAACAGAAAAACAGATGACGCAAGACAAAGGAGTCAAAAAAGAAAAAAGACAAACGACAAAAGCCAGAAAATATTTTAACAAATGGACAAATGACGCAAGACAAAAAGGAAGCACATAATGACAAAACATGAGAAGTCAGACAAAAAAGACACAAAACAAGACAAAACACTACAAAAATTAGACAAATTGACAAGAACGAGACATAAAACCTCAAAAGCCAGAAACAAAATGAAAAAATGGACAAACGACACAAGCAAGACAAAAAAAGAACAACAAAAATTACAAAAAATAGACAAATGACGCAAGTGAGACAAAAAGGAAACACAAAGCGAGAAAAACAAGTCAGCGGTCCTGTTAACTACTGCTTCTGTTCAACATCCTCGATGGTCTCGGGCAGGCACCTGTTGCGGGTCTCAGCCAGCGTTCTTGCCACCATTGCCCCAAGGAAAGCTGTGCAGCACAAGACGGCCTGGGGCAGATCCTTCCAGACTCGTCCAGTAAAAGGATCAGAGGAGCCACAGCTACACCAAAGCGACCCATGAAGGAGTTGTAGCCCATACCGTTCTGCCTGAAGTACAAAAAACCATAGAGGAGGCTGTAACTGCAGGGCTCCTTTGATGCATTACAAAACTGAAACACAGATCTGTTGAATTTCTTCAGTTTTAATCTGAAATGAGGAGTGAAAGTGTGCACATACAGCTAGTTACCTCACTACAGTAGGATACAGCTCAGAGCTGTACAGCACAGTTGCAAAGGATACTGAAGAAAACCCTTTTCCAATGATGGCTACCACCGTTCGGGCAACAGACATATCTGAGAGAAAAAACACATTTAGAGGACAGATTCTTCTTTTTGTTTTAATAGTTGATTTCATTCATGAAAATACCAAAATCAGTTACACCTTCCCATGCAAAGAGACTGTAACCTCTTACTGAAATAGCTACAGTTGGATGGAATTCAGGAGAGTAATGGATGCCCTTTTTGGTATCAGGATGTTGATTCCAAGACAGGCCCCAGTAACCAGCAGAGCTCCCACCTCAATGCTCCGTCTGCCCACCCTATCCAGCAAGTAGTAGTTTGACAGTTTGCATGGCAGCTCAATTAAAGCGTAGGTTAACTGAGTGAGATACAAGCTGAGCCCAAAGCTTGCGATGTTGAGGCTGATGCCATAATATGCGTTTGCAATGCAATACCTGACAACGGAGAAAGTATAAACTCATTAAATCCATCAGCAGCTTTTATGGGAATTTATTAACATGTGAAATTGATGAGACATGATATTTTACAACCTAAACTCATTGCACCGCTAATACAGACCATAACAGACCAGTGCGCAGGGCCAGCTTCCTCATCTCAGGTGTTCGCACTAAGTCGAGGTAGGAATAGGAACGATCTCTTTTGTCAGTCACGATGATAGTGGCTAATGTCTGAAAGAATGCAAGGCAGCATTACGCTTCAAACCATGTGATGAAAAAACGAAAGAATTAAAGACTATCATGGTGTATTAGGCACCACAAGATTCGATTTTTCATTTGGAATACACCAACCTCTGTTTTTAGTGCTACAGTTGACTCCTGTGTTCCATTCATCTTGGCACATTTTTTCAAATACATCTGGGCTTGCTCAAACTTCCCATTGGCAATGAGCCACCTCGCCGACTCTGGCAGCCACCTAATGTTAAGGCAGAGATGGTTGTAGTTCAAATGATAACAAAAGTACAAAAATACATTTATTTGTTTAAAATTCAATTATATGTTTACATTAAAAATAAAGCAAGAAAAGCACTCAAGAAAGTGCAGCACTTCGTCAAGGCTGCTCAGTCGTATCATTTCCAATGGCTGAAAATATTGAACAAATTCATGGGTAATAATCACAGCACCATAGAAGGTGGTGGCCGTTTTAAATACCAGAAAGTACCCCACAATTAAATGACCTTTCCGCCTACAGGCAGAGGCGTGTGTTCTTGCCATGCGTACTATTATGTACCGTGATACCTGAACTCGGCGTGACATTGGATGGGACCTCGGGAAACACCTCCCACAATCTTAATCAGTTTGTTCCTTGTATCATTTCCCATGAATAAGTCCCAATAAGTTTGCAACGTGTCGATTTGTAGTAGGATCACAATCATGTGACCATCAGCAGGCAGCTGATGTAGTGTTCACTTGTCATAGTTACAGTGACGCTGTTCTCGCAAATGATACAGAAATCTTCGACAAATCCATGGATCCAGACTATAAGCTGCCATCACTGAGAAAATCTAATCACTTGGTCCTTTTGTCATTTCTGACCTTCCCTGAAAATTTCATCCAAATCCGTACCCGGTCGTCACATAACTGCCGAGGCTCCACCTCCTTGACGTAGTAATAAGATTAACAGTGAGTGCAAACAGGTCTAGTGTACTGTACGTAGTGTACGTAGTATAGTATACAGAGACAAAAGAAAGAAGGTCATGTACAGAATGCTGCAAACCCCGAAAAGTTTAAAACAGAACTCCACCGATTTGACAGGACAATCCTATTGCCTTCATTGCAGCTGGATAACTCAGGGAGAAGCACCCTTGACTTTAGCATGAGAGGTTGATGGTTCAATCCTGCTCAGGGAGTAGTTGTCCAGTGAGGACCTTTGGGCAAAGTCCTTAGTGCTTCCCTGCTGATCTTGCATTAACTCAGATTTAAGTTGCTTTGGATAAAAGCGTCTGCTAAATAAAATTGAACAGTTTAAACAGTTTAAAAACTGATGGAAATCAATGTCGATGAAGAAGTGAAAAACTGTGTTCTTGTATTCAATTTGCTTTTCTTCTTTGATTTACCTACAATGCAACACAGCAGTAGACAGTTTTCTTTGAAATTGTAGCTTTGCTAATGATCAAATGGCATCACCTGAGAGTTTAAAATGCTTAATACCGCTCAGTCACGTACTTCAGTAGGAAGCAAAGGAGCATCCCACTGGAATTTCTAAATTGAATTTTGACTCCAATCCAATTTGTGTCCTAGTGGATTTTGTCACTGATGCAAGACAGAGTTGTTGGTGATAGTTTTACTGTTTAAATAAGAAATACAATTTTAAAAAATGAAAAAATGAAGTCTGCTCAGCCCTGAATCTCAGCAGAAAAAAATCAGAGAGGACAGGGTTATTGCTGAAAGTTTGAAATTTGGGGTAGACTTTTACTCAGTGTTAATCTTTCAACATCATACATAGTTACTCGGTCACAGAAAACACAGCCTATCCAGATAAATGGGCAGGGGGCTTCTAAGAGAGTGTTTGTGTCGTACCTCCACATGATGATGGCCAGGATTAAAGGTGATGTAACACTCACAATCAGCCACCGCCAATCATTCACAAAATAGGCAATAGCTGCAAAGCCTATGTTCCCAACTGTCCAGGATAAGCTGTCGATCACGCCCACCACTTTCCTGTGCTCAATGTCCACCCACTCCACACCTGCAAAGAACCAGCACCTTATCACATCAACATTCACAGAAAACCTTCACGACAATGCTTGAAATTGTGTTTTGTTTTGTGTATGGTAGCCTCGTCTTCTGAGGTGAACTGAACATACTGTATCTGATCTATCTTATATTCTGTGCAGTGTTTAGATATAAAACAAAGATGAGTTACTGAGCACTTGTGAGGCGATGACGATGCCAGTGATGCAAAAGCCAGTGAAGAACCTCAGCACTGCGAACATCACGTAGGTCGTAGAAAATGCACTCGCAATAGCAAACAGCATTCCAGACACATAAGATACCAGCAGCATGATCCTTCGGCCATACCTGAAGAAAGCCACAAAGTTTCCAAATATAATTTCAGTGATTGGTTGAAAGACTTTGATTTGAAGTTAATCATTAAATCCAGTAAATAATAGCCTAATAGCTGAACTTTGGTACCTGTCACTTAGACTTCCAAAAGACATGGCTCCAAACATGACTCCAACAAAGAAGATGCTAGCAGTTGCTTTGTTTTTCCCTCTTTTATCACACACCAGGTCCCACTAGTGCAAAGAAATAAAGAAAAGACAAGTTCACGCTGTTTCTCTTGGCCCTACAAGGTGATACTTAACAAGCACATTTTATTTAGTTTCAAATAAATGTAAAGTAGGATCACCTCTGAGGTCAGAGTGGACTTGAAGGTGGTGTTATCGTACACCCATCCGTTCTGGCACGGCACCGTGGGTGCGTCAGTAATGTCAGAGAAATTCAACAGCAGGTGATACTGAGGCTCCGTAAACATGGAACAGGAGCTTGGAGTCCCATCCTGCTGGACCGGAATACTAACAACAAGCCTCTCGGCATGAGATAAATTCATAAAAACACCCCCATCGTCCAGAGAGCTGATGTCACAGTGGTGAGCGGGAACAGCTGCTATGAAGTTGCTGAGCATGAAGTGGCAGGGCAGCGTGAAGCGGCCGATGAAGTTGATCACAATGATCATTACCTGAAATCTTCCGAATCCATTAATCTCAGCAAGAATGTTCTCAAACTTCATCGTGGCCTATTTCTGTGTGCAGTATTTCTTCTTTTGAGAATTAAAAGACAAGAGTATAAAATCTCCTCTTTCAGCCTGTACACTGAGGAGAAGTAACAGCAATTTTGACTTTAAGAGAAGAGAAGGCAACCTTTGATATTTCTCTAAGGGCTGTTGGATTACTGTTGAATTGAGTGAATATTTTACCTCACTTAACCACTAAATAAACGTTTGTCTGGTGCTGTTAAGGAACAGTAAACATTGATGGTAATATATAATACAGAATCCTCAATGTGTCGTGAAATGACTCATCATTATATTACATTTCACCAGGTTATAACACAAAGCAATGGCTGTGATTCAGTTATAGGGTAATACAGAACATTTTAGATTTTTTTAGTAGTGTAGAGGTCTTAATTTTTATAGTTTAATCACTTCTCTGGGCAGTTGCAGTTTTTCTCGAGATGAAAGAACTGTCAATAGATGGAGCTCTAGTTGTATTCTCTCTGTGTTTTGTTTGTTTTCTTGCACTTTATCTTTTTTTCCACACAAAAATAACTCCAAACTGGGTTAATATTAATAATAACAAGTAAGAATAAAGAAAGAAGTATCAGTGGTCGACAGACATCGTTGTAAACTGCATTATCTCCGTTTAAATATATCAGTGGAAGAAAGGGAGCCTGTCATGTTTCAGTGGACAGGATGACACGTGACGCGTATCTGCTGCAAAAACTCAGGGATGAAGTCCAAGATAAACACAAAGAAACAAATGCCAAGACAGGATCCGTGAGCAAAGGACAAAAGAATAAATGTTAGACAGCAACAACAGCTGTACAACACTGGAAATGCACACAAGGTTAAGTTTTCCTATTAACCAGTAAAGGGAAACCACGTTCTACTTGAAGGTAATCATTCAGGTTGGATCTTAGCTACTTATTTTGCAGGCATATTGTGTTCTACTTGATCGATTGTGTAAAAAAGAAGGGACAGGCAGCTATCGATTTAATAAACTGGAGCTTTAAAGTGAAATAAATGCTGTTGAAGCTTTTGACACATACAGACTTGGATCTAATGTTATGCTGCAGATACTGAAGCCTAGAAATAATTTAAAGATTGATAACATCTAATAACATCCAGAACAGCTGGCATTTGAATTTGAGAACATTTCTGACAATTTCCCCTGATGAGGAATAATACTGAGGTCCCACATGGTGTCAGGGATAGTCACATTAAGGTCTAGTTCCTAAACCTCCTTTTCATAGGTTCATGTTGTAAGACGTATGTGTTTAATTGTATTGTATATTGTTGTACTATACCTTGAATCAGGGCTTAAATAGTACTCTAGAGGGAAGGTTGGGAGGACAAATAGAAATGATGTGTATTGTTTCATGTCAAATCTCGAAGCTTCTCAATATATAAAGAAATAGAGAAATGTCATAATTTAACCAGAATGTAAATGTGTTTTTGGGCACGAGTTAAAAAGGGATTTTGTGTTGTAGGAACACAACAATACTTTGTTTGCAGTTCGATGCTTTAGAAATTCTCGTATTGTTCTGAACCATGAGATTTACACACGTGGACAAAATTGTTGGTACCCTTCAGTTAAAGAAGGAAAAACCCACAATTCTCACTGAAATCACGTGAAACTCACAAAAGTAACAATAAAAATTTATTGAAAATTAAATAATCAAAATCAGCCATCACTTTTGAATTGTTGATTAACATAATTATTTAAAAAAACAAACTAATGAAATAAGGCTGGACAAAAATGATGGTACCCATAACTTAATATTTTGTTGCACAACCTTTTGAGGCAATCACTGCAATTAAATGATTTCTGTATTTGTCAATGAGCGTTCTGCAGCTGTCAACAGGTATTTTGGCCCACTCCTCATGAGCAAACAGCTCCAGTTGTCTCAGGTTTGATGGGTGTCTTCTCCAAATGGCATGTTTCAGCTCCTTCCACATATGTTCAATGGGATTCAGATCTGGGCTCATAGAAGGCCACTTTAGAATAGTCCAACGCTTTTCTCTCAGCCATTCTTGGGTGTTTTTGGCTGTGTGTTTTGGATGGTTGTCCTGTTGGAAGACCCATGACCTGCGACTGAGACCAAGCTTTCTGACACTAGGCAGCACATTTCTCTCCAGAATGCCTTGATAGTCTTCAGATTTCATCGTACCTTGCACACTTTCAAGACACCCTGTGCCAGATGCAGCAAAGCAGCCCCAAAACATTACTGAGCCTCCTCCATGTTTCACCGTAGGGACAGGGTTCTTTTCTTCGTATGCTTGGTTTTTGAGTCTATGAACATAGAGTTGATGTGCCTTACCAAAAAGCTCCAGTTTGGTCTCATCTGTCCAAAGGACATTCTCCCAGAAGCTTTGTGGCTTGTCAACATGCATTTTTGCAAATTCCAGTCTGGCTTTTTTATGAGTTTTTTTCAGCAGTGGTGTCCTCCTTGGTCGTCTCCCATGAAGTCCACTTTGGCTCAAACAACGACGAATGGTGCGATCTGACACTGATGTACCTTGGCCTTGGAGTTCACCGTTAATTTCTTTGGAGGTTGCTCTGGGCTCTTTGGATACAATTCCAACGATCCGTCTCTTCAATTTGTCATCAATTTTCCTCTTGCGGCCACGTCCAGGGAGGTTGGCTACTGTCCCGTGGGTCTTGAACTTCTGAATAATATGAGCCACTGTTGTCACAGGAACTTCAAGCTGTTTAGAGATGGTCTTATAGCCTTTACCTTTAAGATGTTTGTCTATAATTTTTTTTCGGATGTCCTGGGACAATTCTCTCCTTCGCTTTCTGTTGTCCATGTTCAGTGTGGTACACACCTTTTCACCAAACAGCAGGGTGACTACTTGTCTCCCTTTAAATAGGCAGACTGACTGATTATGAGTTTGGAAACACCTGTGATGTCAATTAAATGACACACCTGAGTTAATCATGTCACTCTGGTCAAATAGTTTTCCATCTTTTATAGAGGTACCATCATTTTTGTCCAGCCCTATTTCATTAGTTTGTTTTTTTAAATAATTATGTTAATCAACAATTCAAAAGTAATGGCTGTTTTTGATTATTTAATTTTCAATAAATTTTTATTTATTGTTACTTTTGTGAGTTTCAAGTGATTTCAGTGAGAATTGTGGGTTTTTCCTTCTTTAACTGAGGGGTACCAACAATTTTGTCCACGTGTGTATGCCTGTTATTTTGGCATTTTTGCTTTTATTAGACAGGGATGTTGGAGCTTGATGGGAGCTGTGGGGAAATACAGCAGGTTTGTGGCATGTAGTGGTTCAGTCTGTGACGGTCAGGCATTGAGTTGCAGATCCAGCGATTAAATTTGCACCCATGTGTTATGCACCCTTACCACACAACTAACAGGTCGCCCTTTAATGACTGTTGCTCCATCCCGTCCTCTCTTGAGTTATCAAATCTCCACATGCATTCATACCTTCATCTATCTGTTTTCTTTCACTGGGATAAGGTCGCAGTGGCAGCAAGCTAAACTAAGTATTCTAGACTTCCCTCTTTCCCATTAATATTTCTCAGTTCATCCAAGGCATTGCCAGGCCAGATGAGGTTTTCAATGAACGCTAATCAGTCACACCAGTATTTTCTGGGTCTTCCCCAGGCCCTCCTCCTGTCTGGGCGTCCCTGCAAATCCTCTAAAAGCAGTCACCCTGGAGGTATCCTAATCTGATGCTTGAATCAATTCAGATGTTTTCTTTTACCAAGAAGGAGCAGCAATTTTACTCCAGGTTCCCTCCAGATGTCCAGACCCCTCACCCTGTCGCTAATGTTTAGCCACCTTATAGAGTATACCCAGTCTGACTTCTGTTCTATATTGAACATATATCAACAGGTAAATGCAGTACAGCATTACTGACCGGTACAAGTCTCACATTACTGCTGATGTTGACCCAAACCATCATTTTCCAGTCACTCTTGAGCGAGGTCCCGAGATTCTTGAAGCCCTTTGTTCAGCTCAGTAGCTAATCCACAAACCCATAGAGAACTATCCACCAGTTTCCAGCAGGGGGCTATGGTCTCAGATTCCCTTCCCAGCAGTTTCACACTTGACTGCAAACCACTTCAATTGTTGCTGGATACCTCAAACTGATGAGGCCCACAGAACCCCATCATCTACATAAAGAAGATATTTAACTCTGAGGTTCCCAAACCAGTATTTGGAGACAAGTGGTAACCCTGGCTGACTCCAACACCAGCTATAAATGTGTGTGACTTCATGTTGTTTTAAGGCTGTGTTTCTGCTCAGTTTCCAAAATAAATAATGAAATCTTGACCTTGAACAGACAGCTCTTAAACAATGCTTGGTTCATGTATTTATTGAGAATTGTAGAAGTTTTTGTTGCAAAATATAGAGACATCATGATTGGAAAATTCATTTTCAGTTATTTTGAGTTCCAGCATAATACACAAGACAATTTCCTTTCAAGCAAAATACAAAAATCACACATTCCATCTTATGAATAGAACTAAATGCATGTTTTAAAATTATCTTGGGTTTCCCATCAGCACCCACAACCACAATAATAGGATGGACCTCTTTACTTTGGTTGCTTTATGACGTATTCTGGCAGATAAATGTTTATCATTTTTGAGCCACTCAGCACAAATTCAAATATATTTTAATGCTGCTCCATGTTCCATATCCAGATGTGTGCTCCCACCACTCATATTCCTGGCAGTTCACTGCGACCAATCATTGGCACTCAGAGTCGGTTGCAATGAAAAAAACCTTTATGAAGGAGATTTCTCATCAGATGTGGAGACCGATCATCTTCTGAAATACAAGACCGATATTCATTTAGTAATCCAGAACTGTAACTCTGAATGTTTTGGTGCAGTTCAAATAAAAACCCAGTACCTCCTCTGTTCCACATCCTCAATAGTTTCTGGCAAACAGATGTTTCGTGTCTCAGCTAGAAAAGAAGCTGACAGTGCTGCAGTAAAAGCCACCAGGGCAAAAACAATGCTTGGCAGAGGGGCCCACACATCTTCAAGAAGTATCATCAGGGGGGATACAGACACGCCTATACGGCCCATGAAGGAGCAGTAACCAAGTCCGTTTTGCCTGCGTAACAGAAAATACAATAAATTTGTTACTGCAGTTCCTTCCAGCCTGGAAATCTCTCAGTTACCAGCAATACACTGCTTCTGGATAATGGATACTGCTTTACATGTCTGACATATGTATAAGCAAAATATGTATTTATTGACCTCATGACTGTGGGGTAAAGCTCTGAAGTGTACAGATATATCGCTGTAAAAGATGCTTCTGAGAACATCTTGCCCAAAGCTCCCACAGCTGTCCGAAAGTTCCCCAAATCTGAAAAGAAAACATTGTAAAGGGAATTTTAACCTCATCTCATGCGATGTTTAAGGCTGTGGAATTAGAAAATTAATGACTTAAGGACCTTGCGAGTTCTTACCTTACTCTTTAATCAGAAATAAATCTTCTGAATGCATGCTATTTTTATTCCAATATTGCAATGGGGATTAGTTTGCCCTTTTAAAGAGATGCACAATTGAGCTGAGCATTTACCTTGAGGGATAAACAGGTTGACGCAAATGCACAGTCCAGTCAGGACGAGCATTCCAACCTGAGTCCACCTTCGACCTATTTTGTTTAAAGTGTAAAGGACAATTAGCTTTCCTGGGATCTCTATTGCGCCGTAGATGAACTGAGTCAGATAAATGTTCACACTGAATCCAGAGACGTTCAGGCTGATTCCATAATAGGTACAGGCCACTCCAAACCTGTGAACAGGAAGAGAGAAAATTATTATCTTTTTAACTCCACACAGTTGCTCCAAACAAGGACAGCTTCTGATTGGCTAGTTGGTATCTGTAAAGGTAAAAAGTTAAACCACTGTTTAAACCGTGTGTATGGAAGCGATCTGTAGCCATAACAATAGTAGTACATAGCATACTATTCCCCATCAGGGGCGTAGAAAGACTGTCCAAAATGACATCCATTTTTTCAAAGGAGTTGCTCTCAGGATGCACAATCATAAATGTACAATAAGAGTAAACCTACATTTTTGCAGTGTTTGAAAGGCGTAACCCTACCACACAATGCCACTAAATAAAGTCAGTGCTCTCATTTTGGGAGTCTTCACAAGGTCCAGATAGGAATATTTTCTGTTTTCCTTTTCTACAATGATTACTTTGGACAGAACCTGAGGAGTGAAAAGGAAACTTTGATCAGAAAAATGAGACGTGTTGTGTATCACATTGTAAGTACACACGTGGACAAAATTGTTGGTACCCCTCAGTTAAAGAAGGAAAAACCCACAATTCTCACTGAAATCACTTGAAACTCACAAAAGTAACAATAAATAAAAATTTATTGAAAATTAAATAATCAAAATCAGCCATCACTTTTGAATTGTTGATTAACATAATTATTTAAAAAAACAAACTAATGAAATAGGGCTGGACAAAAATGATGGTACCCATAACTTAATATTTTGTTGCACAACCTTCTGAGGCAATCACTGCAATTAAACGATTTCTGTATTTGTCAATGAGCGTTCTGCAGCTGTCAACAGGTATTTTGGCCCACTCCTCATGAGCAAACAGCTCCAGTTGTGTCAGGTTTGATGGGTGTCTTCTCCAAATGGCATGTTTCAGCTCCTTCCACATATGTTCAATGGGATTCAGATCTGGGCTCATAGAAGGCCACTTTAGAATAGTCCAGCGCTTTTCTCTCAGCCATTCTTGGGTGTTTTTGGCTGTGTGTTTTGGATCGTTGTCCTGTTGGAAGACCCATGACCTGCGACTGAGACCAAGCTTTCTGACACTAGGCAGCACATTTCTCTCCAGAATGCCTTGATAGTCTTCAGATTTCATCGTACCTTGCACACTTTCAAGACACCCTGTGCCAGATGCAGCAAAGCAGCCCCAAAACATTACTGAGCCTCCTCCATGTTTCACCGTAGGGACAGTGTTCTTTTCTTCGTATGCTTGGTTTTTGAGTCTATGAACATAGAGTTGATGTGCCTTACCAAAAAGCTCCAGTTTGGTCTCATCTGTCCAAAGGACATTCTCCCAGAAGCTTTGTGGCTTGTCAACATGCATTTTTGCAAATTCCAGTCTGGCTTTTTTATGAGTTTTTTTCAGCAGTGGTGTCCTCCTTGGTCGTCTCCCATGAAGTCCACTTTGGCTCAAACAACGACGAATGGTGCGATCTGACACTGATGTACCTTGGCCTTGGAGTTCACCTTTAATTTCTTTGGAGGTTGCTCTGGGCTCTTTGGATACAATTCCAACGATCCGTCTCTTCAATTTGTCATCAATTTTCCTCTTGCGGCCACGTCCAGGGAGGTTGGCTACTGTCCCGTGGGTCTTGAACTTCTGAATAATATGAGCCACTGTTGTCACAGGAACTTCAAGCTGTTTAGAGATGGTCTTATAGCCTTTACCTTTAAGATGTTTGTCTAATTTTTTTCGGATGTCCTGGGACAATTCCCTCCTTCGCTTTCTGTTGTCCATGTTCAGTGTGGTACACACCTTTTCACCAAACAGCAGGGTGACTACTCGTCTCCCTTTAAATAGGCAGACTGACTGATTATGAGTTTGGAAACACCTGTGATGTCAATTAAATGACACACCTGAGTTAATCATGTCACTCTGGTCAAATAGTTTTCAATCTTTTATAGAGGTACCATCATTTTTGTCCAGCCCTATTTCATTAGTTTGTTTTTTTAAATAATTATGTTAATCAACAATTCAAAAGTAATGGCTGTTTTTGATTATTTAATTTTCAATAAATTTTTATTTATTGTTACTTTTGTGAGTTTCAAGTGATTTCAGTGAGAATTGTGGGTTTTTCCTTCTTTAACTGAGGGGTACCAACAATTTTGTCCACGTGTGTAGATACAAGCAGATGATGTAAGGTGTCGTACCTCAGGTGTCAGGTCGGCCATGAACTCCTCTCTGTTGTTGACTTCGGCACACTTAGTGAGGTAAAAATGAGCATCGTTCACTTTTCCGTTACTTATCAGCCATCTGGCAGACTCAGGGAGCCACCTGTAACGTAGGTTGATCAGTAAAAAGAAAAAGTTTACACATCAGTCACACACCTGCTTTATCAAAATGAGAAATCCTTCTGCGGATGAGAAAACAGATCATTAAACACGTACTCATATAAAGCTGTTTGTTTTGGGTGAATGATCAATTATTAATTTCTCCTTACCACCAACAAATTATCGCCACCAGCAGCGGGGTGGTTACAGTGGCAGTCAGGTACCTCCAGTCCCTCACAAAATAGGCCAGAATAGGCAGCACAGCAGTATTAAGACTCCAGTCCATGCTCATTAAAACAACAAGTCCTGTCCGATGCTTGATGTCCACCCATTCGATATCTGTTTGGTGCAATTTTTATTTTTGATGATTAATGGCATTTTTAGATGTTAGAACAAAAAAGTGATTGAAAAATGTTAGCGTTAAGAAGTGTACTGTAGTAATGTCTTGTATAATGTGGGGTATGCATGAGAACAAAAGTAATAAAACTAACAAGCCAGAGTTGTGTTTTTTATTTCTATCTCACAAGCAAAATATGTTGTCTTTGGTGTTCAAGCATCTGATGGCATTATGGCATTATACATGTGCAGTCTCACTTTAGACACAGTTTGGAGTTTTGCAATAGCAAACTTTGAAACTGTGAAGCATTTAGTGAATCATTTCCTGGTTTGGCCATGAATCATTTCATTGGAAGTTATTAGTTACAATGATTTAAGGTTGTTGCTAGAGGTACGGACCCGTACCCGTAGCCTGTGGACTACTGATACGGCACTTGCCATTTGCCAATCAGATACGCGAGATCTGGTCACGTGACTCCCGGTAGACGCTAGCGGTACGGACCCGTAGCATCAGTACTACAGGTACGAACCCTAAACCTGACCCTAACACTAACCCTAACCTTAACCTTTGCTTACCTTTCAACAGTTTGCAGTGGTTAGCAGCTTCTTGACTCGCGAGACTCGCGTACGGGTCCGTATCTGTCTGGCAAATGGAAAGTGCCGTACCCATAGCCTGTGGGCTACGGATACAGGTCCGTATCTGTAGACACTACCATGATTTAAACACAGAGAATGTGTCATTTCAGCAAACTTAGCTTTGCAAGTCTGGTGTTTATTTTATTAAAATCTCTCATATGCAACAGAGCTAATGTTTGTTTTCAGAGAACAGCATACTATATCAAAGATAACTCACTGAGGACCACGCTGATTATACTTATTCCAGAAAGTCCAAGTCCAGTAAAGAACCTCATGGCAGCAAACATGGGGAAATTGTATGCAAAAGCACTTGCAAATCCAAAGAGGGCAGTTATAATGTAGGACAAGAGAAGCATTTTTTTCCGGCCAAACCTGTGAAACAAAATAATTCTAGATAAGTTTACAGAGCAGATCGTGTAATAAAAAAAAACATGTGCAAAAACATTTTATTTGAATAAATAAATATATTACGAAAAGAAAAGTATAGTCAATGTGTGGGTTAAAATTTTATATTGTCTTAGAAATGTTCATTTGAGAACTTGGAAGTACACATTTGTGTCTGTCTTTGGTGCATAGAAATGTGGAACACCTGGTCAGCCGAAGGACCTTTAATGCCCCGTTTAGGGAATTTCAGGAGGCACATTTTAATTTCTCGACTCTATAGGTGTTGTTAATCAAATTTGACAATTAGAAAATAGACATCTGATGCAGCCCCCACGACCCTAGTGAGGATAAAGCAGTGTATAGAGAATGGATGGATGGACATCTGATGCAGCTGATGTTACATAACAGCACAGACTGAAGCTGATAGCAATAGTTATTCCTTTGCAAAAAAAATTTCATGCTTTATTCATATTTCATCATTCACTTATTCATATTACATTTAATGTATTTTTAAATAAATAAGTGGAAAGGTGGTGAATGACATGAGAGGTGAAGACGTGAACACCTGTCACTAAGATAGCCAAATACTGCTGCTCCAACCATAACGCCAATGAAGAAAATAGTGGCTGTGGCTCTGTTGACTGGTTTCTTATCACAGACTAGATCCCACTATGAGGAAAACACAAACAGAAAAGTGAAGAATAAAATTGCTTGGGACTGATTTTAATGTAATTCTTTGCAAACAGAGAAGGATAACACTCTCACCTCCGTGGCCAGAGTAGACTTGACGATGGTGGTGTCGAACGTCCATCCGTTCTGGCACGGCACCATGGGAAGATCAGTAAAGTTGGACGAAGAGTTAAGCAGCAGATGATACTGAGGCTCTGCAAACATTTGGCAGGAGTTGGGGCTCCCATCCTGCTGGATGGGAACACTAACAGCGAGCCTCTCCTCCAGAGATAAGTTCCTAAAAAGGCCTCCATCATCCAGAGTGCTGATGTCGCAGTGATGAGGGGGAATAGTAGCAATGAAATTATTCAGCAGGAAGTGGAAAGGCAAAGTCATACGAGGAATTACCAGCAAAAAGATCGTCCTTTGTTGGAATCTCCCAAAGCCATTGATTTCTGCCATCACATTATCAAACTTCATCTTGGAAATATATGCTGTATGATGATGACTTGATTGACAGAAAATACCACAAAGCACACAAGATGTTTGTTAGACAGTGAGCCACGGGTCTTTTTCATTCTGTTAAATCCTGTTGGTTAATGGTCAGCTAATGTGTGAGACTGTGTGAATGTGTAGTTGTCTGACAAGCAACGTGTCTTCAAAAAATAAATCATTCAACAAAGACTCCTCAATACCAAAGCTACATGGCTGTTCCTACTGCAGTGTCCTTAAGCATGGGGCAATTTAACATTTACTTAATACTGAGGATGGTACAATCATCTACATACTGTCTAAAGTTTAAAAACAATGTGGACTGGTCAGGAGGGCCGGTTCTGTTCTGGACTGTTCCCTGGACTCCATAGAGGAGTTGGGTGAGAGGAGGATGTTGGCAAAGCTCACATCCATCATGGACAATCCCTCTCACCCACTGCATGGCACTGTGGAGTCTTTAAGTAGCTTCTTCAGCAGCAGACTGAGACACCCACCCTGCAAGAAGGAGCGCTATCGCAAGTCATTCATTCCATCTGCTATAAGACTTTATAACATCAGCATCACTGGCTGATGTTAACATAAACTGAACTTTATCACATCATCCTTTATCACATAATCTGCACAGTTCTTGCACTATTTGAATTTTCTTGCGTAAGCCACTTGTTCCACCTTTCACTTTTGTGCATATTGTAAATATTATTATGATTATAACTATATTGTTGTTTATTGTTTCTCTTGCTGTATGCTGTAACATGGGAAATTTCCCCTGACATGGGGAGTAATTAAAGATTATCTTATCTGATCTTATCTTATTTATCCCATGGTCATGTTGACATTTCACTCAGTTCTGCTGTTCTTAGTTCTTAGTTGCTGCTTGGTTCTAGTTCTGCTTCCTTGTTCTTAGTTTACCTGTTTTTTGCTCTCTGGTTATCAGGGCCTCCTCCTCTGCCACCACCTCATTCAGCTCTCTCACTCTCTGTTCACAGAACCACCTTCCCCAGCTGCAGCCATTTTCTCAAAGTGCTGTGGTCTCCATCCCCCCCACTTTTAAAAACAAACTGACGTCCTTGCCCTGCTGTATTCACTGGCTCCTGGACTAACCAACAAGGTAGTGTCTACAGATACGGACCGTACCCGTAGCCTGTGGCCTACGGATACGGCACTTTCCCTATACATAAATATTAATGAGCCGGACATAAATATTAATGAGCCGGCTGATGAACGCGCTTCGTGATTGGCTGGTAATCCGAGTGATGAAGGCACTTCCGTGATTCGAGGTGAATCTGCGTGTGGAGCCTGTCATGTCAGTCATCTGCTGTTCTCTTTTCTATTATGCATAATGTCATATAAATATGTGGGTTCGTGGAATTTGAACATCAGTATTTAATGATGTAAACACATTATATAACACTGTATTAAAAATAAATGTATTTTGTGTATTAACAGTGTATTAAAATCCATTCATTCAATATCAAGTTCCAATAAAGTTACAAGAAATATTTTACAATCAGTGTGCGGAAAAGTCCAACATCTCTATCTGACTTTTTCACGGACAACGATTTGGTGGTTGAAATCAGCACTACTATTAAAAATAGCAAAACTTTTTATTCGCGCGACCCTGTTCTAATAAAGGACAAACAGCAAACAAAACAAATGGCGGAACTAACAGCCAGCAAACTACAAGTATTTTTTTACCTTCAAAAGTAGCGACAGACTATTACATATTAACAACCTAAACAAAACCCTGACGTATTTTCTGCGTCTGTCAACACAGAGTACGTTTATATGCAGTCAAAAACCCTTTCTTAACCGGAATATTAGCAATAACCCGGTTGCGTACGGCCATGTAAACACCCGCAAAAAAACGAATATGCTCATATTGGGGTTTTTAAAAACCCGAATAAGACCCCTGGGTTACTCCTTTTCTAACCCGAATATCTCGTCACATAAACGCGCATCGGAATATCCCGATAGAAAGAGACATTAGTTTGCGTTCTGCGCATGTTTCATCCGAAAAGAATCTTGGTCTTTTGAGTCCGGCAACTACTTGTATATATGTTGTATCCACGTCTGGCGCACGACCCACCGGAAATACACAAAGAGAGGTAAACAGACATGGCGAAACCCACACAGCGTCAGCACAGCGTCACACAACAGGAGTAACTCTGTCTGTTTATCCATGTAAACGGGTTATTCCAAACGTTTCAGAAACCGGAATATTGACCTTAACCCGAATATTGACTGCATATAAACGTACTCACTCACACTGCACGTCACAGTCACTTTAACGTTAGCGGACTCTGTTGAATGGCTAATTTACATAACCACAAACAAATCTCACAATATCACAGTAAATCCAGTTTGTGGGTTTTTTTAATTCATGCCGAATAAAAGAGCTGCTCCTCACCATTCACGAGTGTTTGTTTCATATTCGACATCCTTAATTTCATCTTGTAAATTAGCGTCTGAAATTAAATGGGAACATTTGCAATGGAGTTCGTCAGCCGCTTCCACCACTGAACGCGGTAAACTAATTAATAGTAACTGGACTTCAAACAATTTAGACACGGCGTCTAAAAGCGTAAAAACTACAATGTCTAAAGTGTGAGAGGAGACGGTGTATTTTTGGTTAAATTATACAATGTTCGCCGTCAAAGTCATTCATATAAACTTCCTGTAATGTGCAGCAATAACCGGCGCCAGCTCTTCAGTGACCTTAACCGGTCCGTACCTCTAGTACAGATGCTACGGGTACGGGTCCGTACCTCTAGTACAGATGCTACAGGTACGGGTCCGTACCTCTAGCATCAACCAACAAACAACCCCCCCCCCCCCGCCAAGAACCACAATTCCCTGTCCACTCTCCGTCGTCCTATTGCTCCACCGCTGGTCTCCTGTCTCAGCCAGTCCCTCCCCGGTTCCTTCCCGTTCACATTCTAGTATTCTAGATTCCCTGCCTCCTTTCCATTATCCGTTTACTCCTTGTTGCTACATTAAATCCCCTATTCTGCATCTGATTCAGTCTCTCTGTGTGCTCTCTGCTCGGGTTCCTCCAGCCGTGCCTAACACTAGTTCTTAATTTATGTACTTTTGCCTTTTTATAGCTTACTTTGCACATTACATTTCTAAATTTTTATTATTTCTTTTATCTCAGAACCTTCTAAGCATTTATTTAATGTCTACTGTTACACGAAGAGAGAGTACCGTAATTTCGATTCTTGGTATGTCATGTACATATTGAAGAATTGACAATACAGCTGACTTTGACTTTGACTAGTTCCCCTTCATGCCACCAAAACAACTCTGACCAATTGGGCAATGAAACGAACACAGTATTTCCACAGGTGTCTTATAGTGTCTGGGACCACAATGTTGGCAGTAAATCCTTTGAGTTCAATGAGTTACTGTATAAGATGAGGCCTCCATGAATCTGGCTTGTTCTGGTACATCCTGCTGACACTCAGTCGAACTGGGATCTTGATTCATGGTCAATACCTTGGCTTCCTTGCCGTCAGGGCCGGCCGCTGGCATAAACACTCTATGCCGTTGTTTATAGCCACATCCACTAGAGGGGGCCACACCACAATAAGTGTGTGATTCGCATTTTGTCCCTGTCTTTATTCCAATAAAACATAAATCATCATGGTAACATATCAATTTAAACTGGCTTATTAGAAAACTATACGGGAAAAATACAGGAAAGAAAAAATAAACCAGCAGTCAGTTGGTGAGTCCATGCTTCGTGCGTAAGTTAGGCTACTGTGACACCACGGCACCGTTTCAAACTTGATCAATTACACTGGTCTGGAGAAGCCACAGATGGAAAAGCAGTAGCACTAGAGATGGCATCATGGCTCCAAAAAGGAAGTTCAGGAGTGGGCTGAATATTTGCTGTTAATCATGTGCATGTGTGTTTTAACCCAATTACAAGCTGTGCACGTGATTTGGTAGTTGCCCTGTGCATGTTTTGGGGCCACAAAAAAATTCTTGCTTAGGGCCACCAAAGTCCTAGGGCCGGCCCTGCTTGCCGTGTTCCTTTATCTGGTTCTGAGCAGTTATTGGAGTAGCTGGATGCACTGTCCTGCTGAGAGAGACCACTGCCATTGGGGACTGCTGTTGCCATGGGGATGTGTGTTAGAAACAATGGTGTGTTTGGGTGGTACATCCACATTAATGCCACGACACAAGCTTGCAGATCAGTGGTATTCCTTCGCTTGTCAGTGATTCTGTTGTTGTTGCTGATTGGTTTTAAACTGAACTGTGTCAGCATCTAAACAAATGTATGGTTGGGGAGTGTAAAATTTGCCTAGGATATTTAAAGCCATTAAAGTAAAAGGTAATCTTTATTGTTTCGTTCAAGCAGATAAGATGTAATCATAGTTACATTTTTGTATACTGGTAAATTTGGTCATTTATCCTGTTCTGTTTCTATATAAAGTTGTATCTAAATGATAATAATAATAAGAAGAATGAAGGACCCTATTGAAACCCTAGGGCAGGGGTCGGCAAGTAGATGTGGCTTTGGGCCAAAATGTTTGTAAACAATCGAACAGTGGGCCAACCTGCGGGGGGGTGCGTGCCGATTCCGCGAGCGGGGGGCGGGACGGGGCGATACCGCGAGCAGCGGAGCCTCTACAGCTGATCGCTGCTGCTTGGGACACACGTCTCAATTCTGATCACAGATGTATTAAAAATGACTGCCCAGACACACGTTTTGCACACACTGTTACTCAGTGAAATATGGCTGGTACAACCGTGTCCGACCAGTAGCGCAAACGCGGAAATGCCCGGGAGCAGCCGACCACGCGAGTTTCATGTTGCGGTGATGGACTGGCTTGGCTCCGGGCCAAATCAAATTTTCAAAATCATCTGGCGGGCCAGATATTATTCCGGACGGGCCAGTTTTGGCCCGCAGGCCGCCAGTTGCCGACCACTGCCCTAGGGTTTCTTTTTCTTCTTCTTCACTCTTTTCCCGTCTTTTCAAACTCCACTTTGGCAGTCTAAACATGCCCCAAAACGCGTCAAACTTTGCATGCACATCAGGACTGGTGAAAAATTTGATATTTTATGGGAGTTGCGCACGTGTGAAAAATGGTCATTAGGCCAAGTGCCACGACCTTTCATCTACAGCCACAATATTTGGGGGGGCATATGCAGGACATCAGGACACAAGAAAAAGCCAATCACACCCTAAACCCAACAGGAAGTCGGCCATCTTGAATTAGCTGTAAATTTTTTCTGATTAATAACTCATCGGGGGTAAGTCCAAGAGACCTCAAATTTGGCCAGCATATGCTACACTCCTTCCTGATGAAAAGTTATCAAAATGCTCCGCAAAAGTCAAAGGGCGTGGCCATGACGACTCCCAAAAATATTAATCCTTCGCCATCAAACAGGAAGTGTTGTCTAACTCGCCTGAACATGCTCCAATCTGGCTGAAATTGTACATGTATGATCAGAGTCCCACCCTGACAACATTGATGTAGTTATATACATTTCACAGGTTAAAATAAATCAAGATTAGCAATCTCTTGACGTTCTCCTCTCTTCGTTACAGGCTGGTGAAGATCGCACCCCAGTACTATGAAATGAGTAACTTCCCACAATGTGAAGCTAAAAGACAGCTGGAGCGAATTATTGCCAAACTAGAGAGCAAAGAGTATTCCCAGTACTGAACAGCCAAGAACCTACATACTATAGTTTTAGATCTTTCTGTATCATTGTATCTTAATGTTTAAAAAAAATTGGCTTTTTGATTTTTATATTTTGTTTGCTCCTTTTCTCTCTCTCTCTCTCTCTCTCTCTCTTTTTCCCCATCAATGTTAATTCTGTAACTAAGTGTACTGTCAGATTAAATATCCGCAGCAACTGTTAGACCTGGCTACGATGATTTTCAAAAGGAATATCAGAAACATGTCATTTAGATGTGGTTGGACTTCCTTTTAGGAGACTGCTGAGTCAGCAAAGATTTGTGCTTGCTCTGTTTCTTTAATAAAGGAGCTTTGACTTAATTTCCGTGTATAAATGAATCAGTAAATTCAGCTGCGAAAGTAGTGCGGTCACGAGGAGCGGTTTCTGCTCTTTTGTCAAGATACTGTTTTGGTTGGAGTTGAGGAGTAAATGTCAGATTTAATGTGTAAATAAATACTTCAAAGGCTGGTTTGTGATGAAAGAATACATGAGTTAATGACTTCTGTGACTTGAACATGACTCCGCATCATGTTAATTTATGATTTATTGGTTCTATTACAGCAGTTCGTTACAGTTCAACTCACTTTTCTTGTATTACATACCATGGAGCTCAGATGATAAAATCTGTTGCACAGAAAATGTTGACAGTGAGTTTTTGTTTGAAACTCTAAGGAAACAAAAACTTGTTAAACAGTTTTATTAAAATTAAGTAGACATTGTGTATCCACTGAAGCTGACAAGGCAATATCTATTAGTCAAAAAGTGATTCACAAGATGGAAATTAACAGTTTGTGCCATGCAGATTTTTAGAAAAAATAAAGTCTTTCAACTGCTCGCAGACATTTATGCAGTGTGTGACAAATGTTTGTGATTACTGCTTTATAATATAAATTTATAAATGAAAAAATGGACAAATTTATTTATAGTTTATTTAATAGGGACCAGTGTATACAATAAACCAGTGGCGGCTGCTGGTCTTCCTAGGAGGGGAAGCTCATTTTCAGCATACATTGTAATATGTGTCTGTTTATTTGTATGTAAATTCTACCCTCCGTTCCTTTTCAAGAAAATGATCTGTGACCTGGTCATACCAACTAGGAGTCTTTTCCAGGGACTTCACCAGTGTCCTCTCAATGGCCAGCAGAACTAAGCTGCTTAAACAGCCTTGGCCCATTGTGTTGCAGGTGTAAGACTTGAGGCGCTTTAAACAGGAGAAGCTCCTCTCCACACCTGCAGATGTAGCGCCAATCGTTGCTACTAACGACAACAGTTTGTACAGCTGAGGCATTGTACTGTCCAGCTCCATGTCTTTCAGAAACAGCAAGAAATCACATAGCTTTCCTCTGTTGCCCTGCAAGTCCTGGTTTGAATATAGGACTTGAAGTTCAGATCTCAGTCTCCCTGAATCAAAGAACTGACCATAACATTTCAGGACACTCTGGTGTGCCTCCTCTGGAAACACTTTTTTCATCTCATCAAATTTCCCTGGATTGACTAATTCCAAGAAGCGCATGCTTTCCAAATTTGCAAAACGCCGAGGTATCTGCTCTGAGAGATTGTCTAGGATGGCCATGTATAGATTTCTGTAGCGCTCCTTAGGATCCTGTAATTGTGACAGACGGCGCTTTCTCAGGGGCTCAGTTTGTGGGTCTGATGTGAGATCTGCTGCTTTGGCATAAACAGCTTGGAAAGAACCCTCTGACCTTTTCTCTTTGACATAAGCAAGAAGAGACTCAATTCTTTTTTTGCAGTACAGAACATCTATAGCTCTCTGCTGGACAATGTCAAACACCACATCAGTCTCAGAAAAGATTTGCTCAAATGTGTACAACATGAACACAAACTCGAAATCCTCCAGTTTCATCAGAAAGCCTTTGGCACAATCTAATGTATCATCATCCATGGTCTTATCTGCAATGATCTTCTCAAAAGTCTGCAGGAGGGCATCATAATTGTTTGCTACAGTACTCACTATCCGTGATGTGAAATTCCATCGAGTAGGAGCGTTTCTGGGCAACCTTGAGCAGCCTGCAGACTAAAGAAAAGACATCCTCTTTGTGGATTTTGAGAAAAATGTGGCAAACCCAGAGAGTGATGCAAAAAAAATTCTGCACTCAGATAAGCATTTAGCCCCCTGAGACAGCACCAGATTCAGTCTGTGTGCATAGCAATGCACAAATATTGCACTGGGGGCTATTTCTTTAATTCTGGCCTGCAAACCATGTAGAGCTGAAGACATGACAGCAGCCCCATCATAAGTTTGTGCCACAAGTTTCTCCCTGAAATTGTAGCCCTGCATGTTCTCATTTAAGACTTCGAAAACAAACTGAGCATCTCTTCCCCCAGAAACATCAAAAAATCCAATAAAGCACTCCTGAATTTTTCCTGCACTATCCACATAGCGAACAATGACAGAGTTGGGCACGGCAAGCTATATCAGTTGTCTCATCCACCTGCCATGCAAAAAAGGGAGCAGCCTGAATTTCATCTTTTATCTCATGTGAAACAGTGGCTGAAAGAGCAGTGATCAAGTCATTTTGGATTGTATGGGACATGCCAGAAAACACAGCTGATGACTGGAATTGTGTGGCCAAGACACAGTCATATTTTGATAATGTTTTAATAAACTCCCTGTAATTCCCCTTGTTGGATGATTCACTACTCTCATCATGCCCCCTAAATGACAGCTCCTCCTGGCGACCAAGCAATGAAGTCACATCAATAAGGCGGTTTAGGAATGCCCTGTTTTGTTTTACGGTTTCATTACGTTTCGCCACTTGAATGCGAGCGCCTTCATTTATTGCATGTTCAACCCTGACTCTGCCGAGGCAACTCAACCTTGCACATGCACTCACATGTTCATTGCTTTTTTCATGCCTTTTGTATGCCCTGTCAAAGTTAAACAGATCCCCAAAGCCCACTTTTGACCAGACAACACATCCTTGAGATGGTTTCATCAAGAGGCATGGCCAACAGTACATTTTATTGGTGACAGCACTTCCAGTCAGCCAGCTGACCTTGTCATACCAGGACAGCTGAAAAGACCTGTTACTTTTCCCCACCTTTTGCACCAACTCAATCTTAGGAGTTGATCTGCCCTGCAGTTTAACACTAATTTTCTCTTCGTAAGGAAGACTACCAAATGGCTTCGCCAAAATCCGGTCGACAACATTCGCATTGTCTGCCATTGTTTGCAGCTTGCTAGCAGCTGGAGCTGCTGTGTGACCGCCTGAGTGTGAGTGAGTGACGGGGGAGAAGCTCTGCAGCTGCAGCTGCTGGTTGGGGACAGAAACTGCAGAGTGACCTAAAAGAGTCGCCAAACACAACGCTAGTCGTTTCTCACAAACACAAAGTCTCTGAATATCAATGAAGCCTCCGGATCAACTCAGAACAACAGAATGAAAAACTTGAGAAGTGCTTTGACGCATCCTTTTAACTTCAAGATCGCTGATTTGCTCATGTCGCTGTCAATCAAGCTTCAGACAGATCATCCAATCACCATGCAGAAGCCCAGCGTCCGGGCCAGCCCACTGCCCCATAGACCCCCAGAGACGCTGAGCGTCCGATGGGCGGGACAAAGCCCGGCATTTATCCAATAACCGTCCAGTTTCACTGCAGTGGAACAACCCACTCTATGCTTCACAGAGACGGTCAGCGTCCGACTCAATGACGTATATATAGAGCTCTATATATACGTCATTGGTCCGACTGTTAAAAGCGCTGTGGCGCTGCGAGGATGAGTGAAAAAAAAGGTGAGTCAGTGTCCTGTGATAAGTAGCTGATTCTGAACAAAAGATGAACGTGTTGTCACGCATATTTAGTCAATGAAATGTACACACAACAGTAAATATTGGACCACTTATTTTTTCGACATTTTAGGGGAAGCTGAGCTTCCCTTGCAGTCTTAGAGCAATCGCCACTGCAATAAACATGTATAGCACTATAACATTTATAGCCAGAGCTAATTCGCAAAGTCCGTCCCTCGAAGGGCTTTTACAAATGACACAAGCGAGACAAAAAAAGACAACAACAAAAATGAAAAAAAAAATAGACAAATGATGCAAGCGAGACAAAAAGGAAACACAAAGCAAGAAAAACAAGTCAGCGGTCCTGTTAACTACTGCTTCTGTTCAACATCCTCGATGGTCTCGGGCAGGCACCTGTTGCGGGTCTCAGCCAGCGTTCTTGCCACCATTGCCCCGAGGAAAGCTGTGCAGCACAAGACGGCCTGGGGCAGATCCTTCCAGACCTCGTCCAGTAAAAGGATCAGAGGAGCCACAGCTACACCAAAGCGACCCATGAAGGAGTTGTAGCCCATACCGTTCTGCCTGAAGTACAAAAAACCATAGAGGAGGCTGTAACTGCAGGGCTCCTTTGATGCATTAGAAAACTGAAACACAGATCTGTTGAATTTCTTCAGTTTTAATCTGAAATGAGGAGTGAAAGTGTGCACATACAGCTAGTTACCTCACTACAGTAGGATACAGCTCAGAGCTGTACAGCACAACAGTTGCAAAGGATACTGAAGAAAACCCTTTTCCAATGATGGCTACCACCGTTCGGGCAACAGACATATCTGAGAGAAAAAACACATTTAGAGGACAGATTCTTCTTTTTGTTTTAATAGTTGATTTCATTCATGAAAATACCAAAATCAGTTACACCTTCCCATGCAAAGAGACTGTAACCTCTTACTGAAATAGCTACAGTTGGATGGAATTCAGGAGAGTAATGGATGCCTACCTTTTGGTATCAGGATGTTGATTCCAAGACAGGCCCCAGTAACCAGCAGAGCTCCCACCTCAGTGCTCCGTCTGCCCACCCTATCCAGCAAGTAGTAGTTTGACAGTTTGCATGGCAGCTCAATTAAAGCGTAGGTTAACTGAGTGAGATACAAGCTGAGCCCAAAGCTTGCGATGTTGAGGCTGATGCCATAATATGCGTTTGCAATGCAATACCTGACAACGGAGAAAGTATAAACTCATTAAATCCATCAGCAGCTTTTATGGGAATTTATTAACATGTGAAATTGATGAGACATGATATTTTACAACCTAAACTCATTGCACCGCTAATACAGACCATAACAGACCAGTGCGCAGGGCCAGCTTCCTCATCTCAGGTGTTCGCACTAAGTCGAGGTAGGAATAGGAACGATCTCTTTTGTCAGTCACGATGATAGTGGCTAATGTCTGAAAGAATGCAAGGCAGCATTACGCTTCAAACCATGTGATGAAAAAAACGAAAGAATTAAAGACTATCATGGTGTATTAGGCACCACAAGATTCGATTTTTCATTTGGAATACACCAACCTCTGTTTTTAGTGCTACAGTTGACTCCTGTGTTCCATTCATCTTGGCACATTTTTTCAAATACATCTGGGCTTGCTCAAACTTCCCATTGGCAATGAGCCACCTCGCCGACTCTGGCAGCCACCTAATGTTAAGGCAGAGATGGTTTGTAGTTCAAATGGATAACAAAAGTACAAAAATACATTTATTTGTTTAAAATTCAATTATATGTTTACATTAAAAATAAAGCAAGAAAAGCACTCAAGAAAGTGCAGCACTTCGTCAAGGCTGCTCAGTCGTATCATTTCCAATGGCTGAAATATTGAAAAAATTCATGGTAATAATCACAGCAACATAGAATGTGGCCTTTTAATACAGAAGTACCCACAATTAAGATGACCTTCCGCTAAGCACAGGCGTGTGTTTTGCATGCGTACTTTATGTACGGATACTGAATCGCGTGAATTGATGGGACTCGGAAACACTCCCACAATTTAATCAATTGTTCCTTGTATCATTTCCACGAATAAGTCCCAATAAGTTTGCAACGTTCGATTTGTAGTAGGATCACAATCATGTGACCATCAGCAGGCAGCTGATGTAGTGTTCACTTGTCATAGTTACAGTGACGCTGTCTCGCAAATGATACAGAAATCTTCGACAAATCCATGGATCCAGACTATAAGCTGCATCACTGAGAAAATCTAATCACTTGGTCCTTTTGTCATTTCTGACCTTCCCTGAAAATTTCGTCCAAATCCGTACACCGGTCGTCACATAACTGCCGAGGCTCCACCTCCTTGACGTAGTAATAAGATTAACAGTGAGTGCAAACAGGTCTAGTGTACTGTACGTAGTGTACGTAGTATAGTATACAGAGAAAAAGAAAAGAAGGTCGTGTACAGAATGCTCCAAACCCCTAAAAGTTTAAAACAGAACTCCACCGATTTGACAGGACAATCCTATTACATTCTTTGCAGCTGGATAACTCAGGGAGAAGCACCCTTGACTTTAGCATGAGAGGTTGATGGTTCAAATCCTGCTCAGGGAGTAGTTGTCCAGTGAGGACCTTTGGGCAAAGTCCTTAGTGCTTCCCTGCTGATCTTGCATTAACTCAGATTTAAGTTGCTTTGGATAAAAGCGTCTGCTAAATAAAATTGAACAGTTTAAAAACTGATGGAAATCAATGTCGATGAAGAAGTGATAAACTGTGTTCTTGTATTCAATTTGCTTTTCTTCTTTGAATTACCTACAATGCAACACAGCAGTAGACAGTTTTCTTTGAAATTGTAGCTTTGCTAATGATCAAATGGCATCACCTGAGAGTTTAAAATGCTTAATACCGCTCAGTCACGTACTTCAGTAGGAAGCAAAGGAGCATCCCACTGGAATTTCTAAATTGAATTTTGACTCCAATCCAATTTGTGTCCTAGTGGATTTTGTCACTGATGCAAGACAGAGTTGTTGGTTATAGTTTTACTGTTTAAATAAGAAATACAATTTTAAAAAATGAAAAAATGAGGTCTGCTCAGCCCTGAATCTCAGCAGAAAAAAATCAGAGAGGACAGGGTTATTGCTGAAAGTTTGAAATTTGGGGTAGACTTTTACTCAGTGTTAATCTTTCAACATCATACATAGTTACTCGGTCACAGAAAACACAGCCTATCCAGATAAATGGGCAGGGGGCTTCTAAGAGAGTGTTTGTGTCATACCTCCACATGATGATGGCCAGGATTAAAGGTGATGTAACACTCACAATCAGCCACCGCCAATCATTCACAAAATAGGCAATAGCTGCAAAGCCTATGTTCCCAACTGTCCAGGATAAGCTGTCGATCACGCCCACCACTTTCCTGTGCTCAATGTCCACCCACTCCACACCTGCAAAGAACCAGCACCTTATCACATCAACATTCACAGAAAACCTTCACGACAATGCTTGAAATCGTGTTTTGTTTTGTGTATGGTAGCCTCGTCTTCTGAGGTGAACTGAACATACTGTATCTAATCTATCTTATATTCTGTGCAGTGTTTAGATATAAAACAAAGATGAGTTACTGAGCACTTGTGAGACGATGACGATGCCAGTGATGCAAAAGCCAGTGAAGAACCTCAGCACTGCGAACATCACGTAGGTCGTAGAAAATGCACTCGCAATAGCAAACAGCATTCCAGACACATAAGATACCAGCAGCATGATCCTTCGGCCATACCTGAAGAAAGCCACAAAGTTTCCAAATATAATTTCAGTGATTGGTTGAAAGACTTTGATTTGAAGTTAATCATTAAATCCAGTAAATAATAGCCTAATAGCTGAACTTTGGTACCTGTCACTTAGACTTCCAAAAGACATGGCTCCAAACATGACTCCAACAAAGAAGATGCTAGCAGTTGCTTTGTTTTTCCCTCTTTTATCACACACCAGGTCCACTAGTGCAAAGAAATCAAGAAAAGACAAGTTCACGCTGTTTCTCTTGGCCCTACAAGGTGATACTTAACAAGCACATTTTATTTAGTTTCAAATAAATGTAAAGTAGGATCACCTCTGAGGTCAGAGTGGACTTGAAGGTGGTGTTATCGTACACCCATCCATTCTGGCACGGCACCGTGGGTGCGTCAGTAATGTCAGAGAAATTCAACAGCAGATGATACTGAGGCTCCGTAAACATGGAACAGGAGCTTGGAGTCCCATCCTGCTGGACCGGAATACTAACAACAAGCCTCTCGGCATGAGATAAATTCATAAAAACACCCCCATCGTCCAGAGAGCTGATGTCACAGTGGTGAGCGGGAACAGCTGCTATGAAGTTGCTGAGCATGAAGTGGCAGGGCAGCGTGAAGCGGCCGATGAAGTTGATCACAATGATCATTACCTGAAATCTTCCGAATCCATTAATCTCAGCAAGAATGTTCTCAAACTTCATCGTGGCCTATTTCTGTGTGCAGTATTTCTTCTTTTGAGAATTACAAAAAAGACAAGAGTATAAAATCTCCTCTTTCAGCCTGTACACTGAGGAGAAGCAACCTTTGATATTTCTCTTGTAAAAATTAATCTACTGCTGTAATAAATCTATGTCTGTGTGTGTATCTGACAGCAGGCCCTTTGCCCTCTGACTGAAATGGCTTACATGTAGCCTGTAAGCTGTTCCCTCTGGGAGAACTGCCAACATCAATCCAGTTATTGTTAAGAGATAAAGGTGCAGGTGTTCGTGTGAGAAACCTGGGGGAGGCTGTCTCCCACTGGGAGAGGTGCCGGCCAGCCACGAGTTTTTAATTTAAAAATATTAGGGAGTAAGATTCGCTTAAACATCATCTCTTTGTCTTAATTGTGCAATACTGGCAGCCGGCGGTGGCAAAAAGAGGGATGGGTTAAGGGCGTGAACTGACCTCTGCTCAGAGGGTATAAAGGGTTCAGTTGTCAGACAGTAAGGTCAGAAGGCTCCCGGGACCTTTCTCAAGTGTTTGTTGGTTTTTGAGCTGTACCGAATAAACACTTTTCTTCTTGGCATCTGAAGATTTGACTCCTGGATTCTTTGATGTTTCACTGGTGAGATTTAGATATTTTGAGACCTAGAACTTAGAATTAAATTGCAAGTGTTAATGCATAGAGTGATCAGGTTACACATAGATCTTACGTAGAGGGGCAACTGGCCCTCCCTCTACACTCTAAGGGCTGTTGGATTACTGTTGAATTGAGTGAATATTTTACCTCACTTAGCCACTAAATAAACGTTTGTCTGGCGCTGTAAACATTTATGGTAATATATAATACAGAATCCTCAATGTGTAGTGAAATGACTCATCATTATATTACATTTCACCAGGTTATAACACAAAGCAATGGCTGTGATTCAGTGATAGGGTAATACAGAACATTTTAGATTTTTTAGTAGTGTAGAGGTCTTAATTTTTATAGTTTAATCACTTCTCTGGGCAGTTGCAGTTTTTCTCTAGATGAAAGAACTGTCAATAGATGGAGCTCTAGTTGTATTCTCTCTGTGTTTTGTTTGTTTTCTTGCACTTCATCTTTTTTTCCACACAAAAATAACCCCAAACTGAGTTAATATTAATAATAACAAGTAAGAATAAAAGAAAGAAGTATCAGTGGTCGACAGACATCGTTGTAAACTGCATTATCTCCGTTTAAATATATCAGTGGAAGAAAGGGAGCCTGTCATGTTTCAGTGGACAGGATGACACGTGATGCGTATCTGCTGCAAAAACTCAGGGATGAAGTCCAAGATAAACACAAAGAAACAAATGCCAAGACAGGATCCGTGAGCAATGGATGAAAGAATAAATGTTAGACAGCAACAACAGCTGTACAACACTGGAAATGCACACAAGGGTAAGTTTCCCTATTAACCAGTAAAGGGAAATCTACTTGAAGGTAATCATTCAGGTTGGATCTTAGCTACTTATTTTGCAGGCATATTGTGTTCTACTTGATCGACTGTGTAAAGGAGAAGGGACAGGCAGCTATCGATTTAATAAACTGGAGCTTTAAAGTGAAATAAATGCTGTTTAATGCTGTTGAAGCTTTTGACACATATAGACTTGGATCTAATGTTATGCTTCAGATACTGAAGCCTAGAAATAATTTAAAGATTGATAACATCTAATAACATCCAGAACAGCTGGCATTTGAATTTGAGAACATTTCTGACAATTTCCCCTGATGAGGAATAATAATGAGGTCCCACATAGTGTCAGGGATAGTCACATTAAGGTCTAGTTAAACAGTACTCTAGAGGGAAGGTTGGGAGGACAAATAGAAATGCTGTGTATTGTTTCGTGTCAAATCTTGAAGCTTCTCAATATATAAAGACATAGATGAATGTCATATAACTTAACCAGAATGTAAATTTGTATGTGGGCACGAGTTAAAAAAGGATTTTGTGTTGTAGGAAAACAACAATAGAAATTCTCGTATTGTTCTGAACCATGAGATTTATGCCTGTTATTTTGGCATTTTTGCTTTTATTAGACAGGGATGTTGGAGCTTGATGGGAGCTGTGGGGAAATACAGCAGGTTTGTGGCATGTCGTGGTTCAGTCTGTGACGGTCAGGCATTGAGTTGCAGATCCAGTGATTAAATTTGCACCCATGTGTTATGCACCCTTACCACACAACTAACAGGTCGCCCTTTAATGACTGTTGCTCCATCCCGTTCTCCCTTGAGTTATCAAATCTCCACATGCATTCATACCTTTATCTATCTGTTTTCTTTCACTGGGATAAGGTCGCAGTGGCAGCAAGCTAAACAAAGTATTCTTGACTTCCCTCTCCCCATTAATATTTCTCAGTTCATCCAAGGCATTGCCAGGCCAGATGAGGTTTTCAATGAACGCTAATCAGTCACACCAGTATTTTCTGGGTCTTCCCCAGGCCCTCCTCCCATCTGGGCGTCCCTGCAAATCCTCTAAAAGCAGTCACCCTGGAGGTATCCTAATCTGATGCTTGAATCAATTCAGATGTTTTATTTTACCATGAAGGAGCAGCAATTTTACTCCAGGTTCCCTCCAGATGTCCAGACCCCTCACCCTGTCTCTAATGTTTAGCCACCTTATAGAGTATACCCAGTCTGACTTCTGTTCTATATTGAACATATATCAACAGGTAAATGCAGTACAGCATTACTGACCGGTACAAGTCTCACATTACTGCTGATGTTGATCCAAACCATCATTTTCCAGTCACTCTTGAGCGAGGTCCTGAGATTCTTGAAGTCCTTTGTTCAAAGCAGTAGCTAATCCACAAACCCATAGAGAACTATCCACCAGTTTCCAGCAGGGGGCTATGGTCTCAGATTCCCTTCCCAGCAGTTTCACACTTGACTGCAAACCACTTCAATTGTTGCTGGATCCCTCAAACTGATGAGGCCCACAGAACCCCATCATCTACATAAAGCAGATATTTAACTCTGAGGTTCCCAAACCAGTATTTGGAGACAAGTGGTAACCCTGGCTGACTCCAACACCAGCTATAAATGTGTGTGACTTCATGTTATTTTAAGGCTGTGTTTCTGCTCAGTTTCCAAAATAAATAATGAAATCCTGGCCTTGAACAGACAGCTCCTAAACAATGCTTGGTTCATGTATTTATTGAGAATTGTAGAAGTTTTTGTTGCAAAATATAGAGACATCATGATTGGAAAATTCATTTTCAGTTATTTTGAGTTCCAGCATAATACACAAGACAATTTCCTTTCAAGCAAAATACAAAAATCACACATTCCATCTTATGAATAGAACTAAATACATGTTTTAAAATTATCTTGGGTTTCCCATCAGCACCCACAACCACAATAATAGGATGGACTTTACTTCGGTTGCTTTATGACGTATTCTGGCAGATAAATGTTTATCATTTTTGAGCCACTCAGCACAACTTCAAATATATTTTAATGCTGCTCCATGTTCCATATCCAGATGTGTGCTCCCACCACTCATATTCCCGGCAATTCACTGCGACCAATCACTGGCACTCAGAGTCGGTTGCAATGAAAAAAACCTTTATGAAGGAGATTTCTCATCAGATGTGGAGACCGATCGTCTTCTGAAATACAAGACCGATATTTATTTAGTAATCCAGAACTGTAACTCTGAATGTTTTGGTGCAGTTCAAATAAAAACCCAGTACCTCCTCTGTTCCACATCCTCAATAGTTTCTGGCAAACGGATGTTTCGTGTCTCAGCTAGAAAAGAAGCTGACAGTGCTGCAGTAAAAGCCACCAGGGCAAAAACAATGCTTGGCAGAGGGGCCCACACATCTTCAAGAAGTATCATCAGGGGGGATACAGACACGCCTATACGGCCCATGAAGGAGCAGTAACCAAGTCCATTTTGCCTGTGCAACAGAAAATACAATAAATTTCTTAATGCAGTTCCTTCCAGCCTGGAAATCTCTCAGTTACCAGCAATACACTGCTTCTGGATAATAGATACTGCTTTACATGTCTGACATATGTATAAGCAAAATATGTATTTATTGACCTCATGACTGTGGGGTAAAGCTCTGAAGTGTACAGAAATATCGCTGTAAAAGATGCTTCTGAGAACATCTTGCCCAAAGCTCCCACAGCTGTCCGAAAGTTCCCCAAATCTGAAAAGAAAACATTGTAAAGGGAATTTTAACCTCATCTCATGCGATGTTTAAGGCTGTGGAATTAGAAAATTAATGACTTAAGGACCTTGCGAGTTCTTCCCTTACTCTTTAATCAGAAATAAATCATCTGAATGCATGCTATTTTTATTCCAATACTGCAATGGGGATTAGTTTGCTCTTTTAAAGAGATGCACAATTGAGCTGAGCATTTACCTTGAGGGAAAAACAGGTTGACGCAAATGCACAGTCCAGTCAGGACGAGCATTCCAACCTGAGTCCACCTTCGGCCTATTTTATTTAAAGTGTAAAGGACAATTAGCTTTCCTGGGATCTCTATTGCGCCGTAGATGAACTGAGTCAGATAAATGTTCACACCGAATCCAGAGACGTTCAGGCTGATTCCATAATAGGTACAGGCCACTCCAAACCTGTGAACAGGAAGAGAGAAAATTATTATCTTTTTAACTCCACACAGTTGCTCCAGATAAGGACAGCTTCTGATTGGCTAGTTGGTATCTGTAAAGGTAAAAAGTTAAACCACTGTTTTAAACCGTGTGTATGGAAGCGATCTGTAGCCATAACAATAGGAGTACATAGCGTACTATTCCCCATCAGGGGCACAGAAAGACTGTCCAAAATGACATCCATTTTTTTAAAGGAGTTGCTCTCAGGATGCACAATCATAAATGTACAATAAGAGTAAACCTACATTTTTGCAGTGTTTGAAAGACGTAACCCTACCACACAATGCCACTAAATAAAGCCAGTGCTCTCATTTTAGGAGTCTTCACAAGGTCCAGATAGGAATATTTTCTGTTTTCCTTTTCTACAATGATTACTTTGGACAGAACCTGAGGAGTGAAAAGGAAACTTTTGATCAGAAAAATGAGACGTGTTGTGTATCACATTCTAAGTAGATACAAGCAGTTGATGTAAGGTGTTGTACCTCAGGTGTCAGGTCGGCCATGAACTCCTCTCTGTTGTTGACTTCGGCACACTTAGTGAGGTAAAAATGAGCATCGTTCACTTTTCCGTTACTTATCAGCCATCTGGCAGACTCAGGGAGCCACCTGTAACGTAGGTTGATCAGGAAAAAGAAAAAGTTTACACATCAGTCACACACCTGCTTTATCAAAATGAGAAATCCTTCTGCGGATGAGAAAACAGATCATTAAACACGTACTCATATAAAGCTGTTTGTTTTGGGTGAATGATCAATTATTAATTTCTCCTTACCACCAACAAATTATCGCCACCAGCAGCGGGGTGGTTACAGTGGCAGTCAGGTACCTCCAGTCCCTCACAAAATAGGCCAGAATAGGCAGCACAGCAGTATTAAGACTCCAGTCCATGCTCATTAAAACACCAACTCCTGTCCGATGCTTGATGTCCACCCATTCGATATCTGTTTGGTGCAATTTTTATTTTTGATGATTAATGGCATTTTTAGATGTTAGAACAAAAAAGTGATTGAAAAATGTTAGCGTTAAGAAGTGTACTGTAGTAATGTCTTGTATAATGTGGGGTATGCATGAGAACAAAAGTAATAAAACTAACAAGCCAGAGTTGTGTTTTTTATTTCTATCTCACAAGCAAAATATGTTGTCTTTGGTGTTCAAGCATCTGATGGCATTATGACATTATACATGTGCAGTCTCACTTTAGACACAGTTTCGAGTTTTGCAATCATGGCCGTAGCCAGGTATGAGGTCAGCGAGGTCCGGACCTCACCTATTTTTTCCGAGTTTTTTTTTTTTCCGCCAAATATGCCCAACTGAATAAAACATAAACTCATAAAAACTTGAAACCTCTCTGTGAAACGTGCTTGTAAATTGTAAATTGTGGTAAACATCCATGGGCTTTGTGTTTGTGCCTGTGTGCGTGTTGCGGTGAAAAGCTGTTTGATCAGCTGATGCACGTACCCGCAAATGCGCCCTGTGACGCGCTTGGCAGCGGGCCAAACCCCGTTCAAAAACTAGTGTTTTTATTATTAGCACTTTGTAGACCACATCCCCGCCCATCTACACCAAGGTGACCACAATATATATTTTTTTTTAGATAATTCGGCACTAGTTCGGCCTGTCAGATCATCTGATCAAAGAGTTTAATTACTTTTATCCACAGCGGAGAGCGCGTCCGGCGCTTCTTTTTTTTTTTTTTTTTTTTTTTTTTGATGAGCGCCTGGCTCATCAGACAACATACAATGTATGCTGAAGATATTTCTAACCTTGCCAGTGACGACTTGTGCCTGTGAGAGGTCATTCTCAGCCATGCGAAGACTTAAGACATGGCTTAGATCTACCATGTCCAACGACAGACTGACAGGCCTGGCGATGATGCATGTGCATCAGAAAGTGGAGGTGAACCGGGAGAACATCCTTCGACGGTGGGATGCCTCTGGTCACAGGAGGATTCAGCTAGCCTTTGATGTAAAAAGTTGATTTGTTTTTTTGAAAAAAATATACATTTTTGTTTGGAAAATGATGATTTCACATCATTAAAAGATATTTAAACAACAAACATCTTGTGTGACTTGTAGCCTAAAAAAATATATAAAAATAAATATTTTTAAAAAATATTGAAAATTTTTCAGCGCGCGCTTTGCGTGCGCATCATGGACCTCACCTATTCCAAAATCCTGGCTACGGCCCTGTTTGCAATAGCAAACTTTGAAACTGTGAAGCATTTAGTGAATCATTTCCTGGTTTGGCCATGAATCATTTCATTGGAGGTTATTAGTTACAATGATTTAAACACAGAGAATGTGTCACTTCAGCAAGCTTTGAAAGATAACTCACTGAGGACCACGCTGATTATACTTATTCCAGAAAGTCCAAGTCCAGTAAAGAACCTCATGGCAGCAAACATGGGGAAATTGTATGCAAATGCACTTGCAAATCCAAAGAGGGCAGTTATAATGTAGGACAAGAGAAGCATTTTTTTCCGGCCAAACCTGTGAAACAAAATAATTCTAGATAAGTTTACAGAGCAGATCGTGTAAAAAAAAAAAAACAAGTGCAAAAACATTTTATTTGAATAAATAAATATATTACGAAAAGAAAAGTATAGTCAATGTGTGGGTTAAAATTTGATGTTGTCTTAGAAATGTTAATTTGAGAACTTGGAAGTACACATTTGTGTCTGTCTTCGATGCATAGAAATATGGAACACCTGGTCAGCCGAAGGACCTTTAATGCCCCGTTTAGGAAATTTCAGGAGACACATTTTAATTTCTTGACTCTATAGGTGTTGTTAGTCAAATTTCACAATTAGAAAATAGACATCTGATGCAGCCCCCACGACCCCAGTGAGGATAAAGCGGTGAATAGAGAATGGATGGATGGACATCTGATGCAGCTGATGTTACATAACAGCACAGACTGAAGCTGATAGCAATAGTTATTCCTTTGCAAAAAAATATTTCATGCTTTATTCATATTTCATCATTCAGTTATTCACTTGGTTTCAATGTATTTTCAAATAAATAAGTGGAAAGGTGGTGAATGACATGAGAGGTGAAGACGTGAACACCTGTCACTAAGATAGCCAAATACTGCTGCTCCAACCATAACGCCCATGAAGAAAATAGTGGCTGTGACTCTGTTGACTGGTTTCTTATCACAGACTAGGTCCCACTATGAGGAAAACACAAACAGAAAAGTGAAGAATAAAATTGCTTGGGACTGATTTTAATGTAATTCTTTGCAAACAGAGAAGGATAACACTCTCACCTCCGTGGCCAGAGTAGACTTGACGATGGTGGTGTCGAACGTCCATCCGTTGTGGCACGGCTCCATGGGAAGATCAGTAAAGTTGGACGAAGAGTTAAGCAGCAGATGATACTGAGGCTCTGCAAACATTTGGCAGGAGTTGGGGCTCCCATCCTGCTGGATGGGAACACTAACAGCGAGCCTCTCCTCCAGAGATAAGTTCCTAAAAAGGCCTCCATCATCCAGAGTGCTGATGTCGCAGTGATGAGGGGGAATAGTAGCAATGAAATTATTCAGCAGGAAGTGGAAAGGCAAAGTCATACGAGGAATTACCAGCAAAAAGATCGTCCTTTGTTGGAATCTCCCAAAGCCATTGATTTCTGCCATCACATTGTCAAACTTCATCTTGGAAATATATGCTGTATGATGATGACTTGATTGACAGAAAATACCACAAAGCACACAAGATGTTTGTTAGACAGTGAGCCATGGGTCTTTTTCATTCTGTTAAATCCTGCTGGTTAATGGTCAGCTAATGTGTGAGACTGTGTGAATGTGTAGTTGTCTGACAAGCAACGTGTCTTCAAAAAATAAATCATTCAACAAAGACTCCTCAATACCAAAGCTGCATGGCTGTTCCTACTGCAGTGTCCTTAAGCATGGGGCAATTTAACATTTACTTAATACTGAGGATGGTACAATCATCTACATACTGTCTAAAGTTTAAAAACAATGTGCTTGTGGAGGACATTGTTCTTAAGTATAGTTAATCAACATTAAAATCATGCACTTTGTTAGTTGGCTTGTTAGTTCTGCACTAAATCCACCACTTTATCCCATGGTCATGTTGACATTTCACTCAGTTCTGCTGCTCTTAGTTCTTAGTAGCTGCTTGGTTCTAGTTCTGCTTCCTTGTTCTTAGTTTACCTGTTTTTTGCTCTCTAGTTCTTAATTTATGTACTTTTGCCTTTTTATATTTAACTTTGCACATTACATTTCTAAATTTGTATTATTTCTTTTATCTCAGAACCTTCTAAGTGTTTATTTAATGTCTACTGTTGCACGAAGAGAGAGTACCGTAATTTCAATTCTTGGTATGTCATGTACATATTGAAGAATTGACAATGAAGCTGACTTTGACTTTGAATAGTTCCCCCTCATGCCACCAAAACAACTCCGACCAGTTGGGCAATGAAACAAACGCAGTATTTCCACAGGTGTCTTATAGTGTCCAGGACCACAATGTTGGCAGTAAATCCTTTGAGTTCAATGAGTTACTGAATAAGATGAGGCTTCCATGAATCTGGCTTGTTCTGGTGCATCCTGCTGACACTCAGTCGAACTGGGATCTTGATTCATGGTCAATACCTTGGCTTCCTTGCCGTGTTCCTTTATCTGGTTCTGAGCAGTTTTTGGAGTAGCTGGGTGCACTGTCCTGCTGAGAGAGACCACTGCCGTTGGGGACTGCTGTTGCCATGGGGATGTGTGTTTCGAACAATGGCGTGTTTGGGTGGTACATCCACATTAATGCCACGACACAAGTTTGCAGTAGAATGTTGCATTTTAACAAGATCAGTGGTATTCCTTTGCTTGTCAGTGATTCTGTTGTTGAAGATTGGTTTTAAACTGAACTGTGTCAGCATCTAAACAAATGTGTGTTTGGGGAGTGTAAAATTTGCTAAGGATATTTAAAGCCATTAAAGTAAAAGGTAATCTTTATTGTTTCATTCAAGCAGATAAGGTGTAATCAGAGTCCTATTTTTGGATACTAGTAAATTTGGTCATTTATCCTGTTCTGCAGACCCTTCACAGAAGCCTCTATTTTCTATATAAAGTTGTATCTAAATGATAATAATAATAATAAGAAGAATGAAGGACCCTATTGAAACCCTAGGGTTTCTTTATCTTCTTCTTCACTCTTTTCTTGTCTTTTCAAACTCCACTTTGGCAGTCTAAACATGCCCCAAAACGCGTCAAACGTTGCACGCACACCAGGACTGGTGAAATTTTTTTTTATGGGAGTTGCACACGTGTGGCAAAATGGCTCCACAGAGCCCCCTGTAAAATTGAAAAAGTGGTCATTAGGCCAAGTGCCACGACCTTTCATCTACAGCCACAGCATTTGGGGGGCATATGCAGGACATCAGGACACAAGAAAAAGCCAATCACGCCCTAAACCCAACAGGAAGTCGGCCATCTTGAATTAGCTGTAAATTTTTTCTGATAAATAACTTATCGGGGGTAAGTCCAAGAGACCTCAAATTTGGCCAGCATATGCTACAGTCCTAGTCTAGCCGCGCTAGACCCATGCTCTGAAGACGCAAGGGTCTAGGCACGCTCAACAGGGAGGGAGGCGGGCTAAAAGGTTGTCTATCAAATCACTCTGCAGCAGTTGGGTAGGTATACAACCAATCAGCGCAACGAATAGGCTCCTAGAACGCTGGAAATCAGAGGATGCGGTAGTTCGGTGAAGCCTTATTTATACAGTCAATGGGTGAAGCTCAAGTATATTACAGACATGTTAACAGAAAGATTATTCAGAGCTCAACGACTGTTGTCGTTTTTGTTGTCGACCCTGGCAGAGAATTAAATTCGTTGCCGTGGGTTGTCTAGCGCGGCTAGGCTAGTTGTTTCCGGTTGTTTCTGTCAGAATCGTCGTGCCTTTGTCGTCACTTAGTTACGCCCGTCTTCTGACTCTACACTTCATGGTGATTCGTCTGACCAGTTTTAGGAGCATCCACCCTCGAGGCTTATGGAGAGTAACTGGACCCACCCTGGCAGAGAATTAAATTCGTTGCCGTCGGTTGTCTAGCGCGGCTAGGCTAGTTGTTTCCGGTTGTTTCTGTCAGAATCGTCGTGCCTTTGTCGTCACTTAGTTACGCCCGTCTTCTGACTCTACACTTCATGGTGATTCGTCTGGCCAGTTTTAGGAGCATCCAACCTCGAGGCTTATGGAGAGTAACTAGACCCACCCTGGCAGAGAATTAAATTCGTTGCCGTGGGTTGTCTAGCGCAGCTAGGCTACTACAGTCCTTCTTGATGAAAAGTTATTAAAATGCTCCGCAAAAGTCAAAGGGCGTGGCCATGGCGACTCCCAAAAATATTAATCCTTCGCCATCAAACAGGAAGTGTTGTCTAACTCGCCTGAACATGCTCCAATCTGCCTGAAATTTTACATGTATGATCAGAGTCCCACCCTGATGACATCCATGTAGTTATATACATTCACAGTCATTGCGCCATCTTGTGTTATAAGGAAATACACATTTTTTTACACTTTGATGTACTACTGTCAGCAGGTTTATCAGATTCACCTGAAATTTGGTGACATAAGCCTGGACACATTGATGATGATTCCCAGAATTAACCAAGAAAACCAAACCAAAACCAAAAGAAAACCAAATAATGACTTGTCATCAAAGGGCGTCTCTGTGACGGTGCGGTGAATTTCGATGTTTCGCCATTAAAATGGAATTATTTATATCTCAGCTGCACGTGGTCCAATCTGGACCAAACTTCATATGATGGACATTAGTCTGGGTCTGAACACATCCACCCTCATGAATTTAGAAATACTCATACCGCCACTTACTGGCAACAGGGAGTTCTTGTCATTACATTTGCACATCCCATTAACCGATACTTTGTCATATCATCCTAGAAATTTGACAGCTCAGTGTTCACACCTAGACAATGCAATAGTGTGAAGATTTTGACGATTCATAAAACGCTGTTGCCGTGGCAATGCACCCTTGCCGTGACAAACAAAATATTTTTTGACAGGTTAAAAATGCTCAAAAGCTTGCCTAAATTGACACACATATCTGGATTGGTGGACCATTTCATGTTTGAGGGGAATTTCACCTGATTGTGGCAAAATGGCTCCACAGCGCCACCTGGAACATTTCAAACATTTACTATGGCCAGTGCATGTCATCTAGAGTTATGGAATTTGGTAGGCATATGTAACTGGTCAAGACACAAGGAAATGTAGTTGACACCCATGCCCATAAACCAACAGGAAGTCATCCATGTTGAATTAAGTGTCATATTTTTGACAATTTTCGGTCATTTTTACACATTTTCAAAAACTATATACTCAAACAGGGTAACTCCAACACAGCTGAAATTTGGCCACGGTGTACAGCAGGCATGGATGATCAAAAGCTATCAAAATACTCCGCAAAAGTCTGAGGACGTGGAAATGACGACCCCTGGAAATTTACAATTTGCCATGAACCAGGAAATGCTGTGTAACTGCCCTGAACATACTCCAGTCTGTCTCAGACTTTACATGCATGATCAATGTCCTGCCCTGATCACATTCACATGCTGATTTAAAGCCATAGTCATAGCGCCGCCTGCTGGATGGAAGGAAATGCTCTAAAACGAACCTGTACATGCTCCGATCTGTTTAAAACTTTACATGTGTGATCAGAGACCAATCCTGATCACATCCATAGGCCAAAATACACTCTCTGTCGCAGTGCCACCTGGTGGATTGATAGAAAAAGCTCTATGACTAGCCTGTACATGTTCCAATCTGCCTGAAATTTTACATGTGTGATCAGAGTCCAAACTTCATCATGTTCACAGTTCGACATGCACTCTCGGTTGAAACGCCACCTGGTGGACATGCATGGACTCGCCGATCAGCAAGGATGCGAGAACCCGTCCAACGCTTAATTGCTTTTACTTTTTCACTCCATTAAGAGGCTGCTGTCTGTTTCAGGAGCCCGGCCAGATGTCAGCAGTGTCGCTAATGGACTCGAGAGTAAAATAACAACAGCAAGCGTGAGAAAAAGCTCACAGTTGAGCGGCAAGTGTGGATGTACAGAACACCTGGCACAGTGTGGAAAGCAGGAGTTCATAGTGCAAACTGCTGTTTTTTTAATCATCTGTTGAAAATGGAGAAAAGGAATGACATAAAAATGAACCTCCAAACCTTTGGCCTCACGCAGATCAGGTGTGTTTGTTTACAGTATTTCTAAGCTTCTGTTGAAGAGCAAAGACGGGACTTCATTCTAAATATTGGCAGCCATCGACTATGTGCTGAAAATAAGGCTGCTGCATTGAGCAGTAAAGCCAAGAGCAGGGTCAAATGCTAAATAAGAGGAAGCTGGCACTGGAGACATCCAGGGAAAGCTTCATCCTCTGTGTCCTCACCCCACCCCACCTTCATGCCAAACATCCGTGACCTACGCCAAGACCAGTAACGCAGTTTAAAGAGGATGGACTTTAAATAGAGACAATGGATCCTGCCGAGGAGGAAGCTTTGACCACTGATGGCCTCCGACTGGAGCGGCAGCATCTGATCGAGTCAAACGTTGATGGCTGTCAGTTCGCTCACGACAGATTTTTACATCGTGTCGTTGGAACTGTTGTGGAAATCTGGATGAGTTGCAGTAAAAACAGTCGAGGTGCAACAGGATAGATAGATAGATAGATAGATAGATAGATAGATAGATAGATAGATAGATAGATAGATAGATAGATAGATAGATAGATAGATACTTTATTAAACCCGAAGTAAATTCAACGGAGCTGAAACCTTAATTGGTTTGTTTCACTGGCAAGACTGCTGAAAAAAAATGCACGTAAAAGAAAAACTGCTGAGCTGATACACTGATTGAATGGGTGAAGTCTCGGTATAAATCCATCCCTGCAGCGTAAATCTGAGCAAGATTTATATGTTTTTTTGAATGAGGAAACCAACCAGTTTTACACTTTTGTATAAACCACATTAGCAGATAGCATCTTGTCACCCGAGTGAATATTTCTTTGGTGAAAACAAAAGCATCACTCACCCACATTCACACAAGGTGCATATCAAACGCAGCACTTGGGGGAAAAACAGAATGTGTTAGTCATAATTCTGCTGATCTCACATGTGTAACAGATCACATTATAGTATATTAACCAGCCCATTACCACCTCTGTAAGTTATATGCAACATCAGAATGTGTTGAACCTGGAGTCGGACAGGTGCTCCTATTAATCAAACAGCCCACTTCCCTTCATGGCACCAAGCAAATAGTCATAAATACTCTTATCGACCTTTCTAATAGTGTGCACGTTACAGTCAGATTCATGGTGGTGTTAACTATTACATTTCATCTTTATCACATCCAGCGATCACTTCTTTTTCACTGGCCTCGTTTATAACAGCTGGACAGCTTGTTGCATAATGAAATTCAAAGCACTCTATCGACCAGGGAGATCTCGCACTCCGTTTACTTGTATTTACATATATTTTGTTTTTCCACTACAGCCAAACAGGCATGATGAATGTATGACCCTGCTGGGACACAGAGCTGGTCTGAGATCAGACAACTTCCAGGCTCTACTGTAAAGTCTGGAGAGGGAACATTTTATTCTGTTTTATCTCAACTTGACAAATAAAGGCTCCTTTCTTTAAAGTGCAATCTGCAGATGGCAAGAATGTGTCAATTTCTTTGCAAAATAAGGTGTTAAAGCATGCAAAGTCACATGTTTTGTTACAGCCACAGCTCAGGCTGTGAGCTGTGGCAGGGCTCTCTCTCTCTCTTTGCAGGTGTGTGCTGTGCTGACGAGGAGTCTAGGTGCGTGTCATCTGTCATCAGCATTTTTGGCGGTCTTATCATACCCCAAAACACGTGAAACTTTGCACACACATCAGGACTGGCGAAAAATTTGATATTTTATGGAAATTGAGCATGTGTGCCAAAATGGCTCCATAGCGCCTCCTGCAAAATTGAAAATTTGGTCAACTGCCAGGGCGTTTCATCTACAGCTGCAATATTTGGTGGTCATATGTGTCACATCAGGAAACACAAAAAAGTCAATCACAGCCATACTGTAAACTCAACAGGAAGTCGGCCATCTTGAATTCGCTGTAAATTTTTTCAGATTAATAACTCATAGGGGATACGTCCGAGAGACCTCAAATTTGGCCAGCATATTCAAGATGACTTCATGATGAAAGGTTATCAACATGCTCCACAAAAGTCTGAGGGCGTGGCCATGGCGACCCCCCAAAATATTGATCCTTCGCCATGAAACAGGAAGTGTTGTCTAACTCTCCTGAACATGCTCCAATCTGCCTGAAATTTAACATGTATGATCGCAGTCCAGCCCTGACGACATTCATGTGGTTATTCACATTGACAGTCATAGCGCCACCGTGTGGTATCAAGAAGTAGACATTTTTTTACACTTTGATGTACTATTCTTAGCAGGTTGATCAGATTCACCTGAAATTTGGTGATATAAGCCTAAACATGTTGATGATGACTCACGGAGAATATGGTGACTCGTGGTCAAAGGGCATGTCTGTGGCGGCGCGGTGAATTTCGATTTCTTGCCATTAAAATCAAATTATTTATATCTCAGCTGCAAATGGTCCAGTCTGAACCAAACTTCATATGATGGACACCAGTCCGGGTCAGAACACGTCCACTCTGATGAATTTGAAAATACTCATAGCGCCACCTGTTGGTGACAGCAAATTATTGTCATTACATTTGCATGTGCCATTGCCTGATACTGTGTTATATCATTCTAGAAATTTGACAGCTCACTATTCACACTTAGATGATGCCACAGTGTGAAAAATTTGATGATTCATTAAATGCTGTTGCTGTGGCAACAGATTGTTGCCATGACAAACAAAGTACATTTTGACTGATTTGGAACCCTCAAATGCTCGCCAAAATTGCCACACACATCAGGACTGCTGAAGATTTGATATTTTAGATGAACTGCACATGTGTGTGGAAAAATAGCTCCACAGCGCCACCTGGAAAATTTCAAACATTTACTACGGCCAGTACCTGTCACCTGGAGTTATGAAATTTGGTAGACATATGTAACTCCTCAAGAGGCACAAAAATGTTATTGACACCCATGCCCAGAACCCAACAGGAAGTCGGCCATTTTGAATTGTGTGTCATATTTTTGACAATTTTGGGTCATTTTTGACCATTTTCAATAGCTACATACTCAAACAGGGTAACACTGAGAGAGCTGAAATTTGGCCAGGATGTACAGCAGGCATGGCTGATGAGAAGTTATCAGAATGCATCGCAAAAGTCTGAGGGCGTGGAAATGGAGACCCCTGGAAATTTACAATTCCCCATGAAACAGGTAATGCTGTGTAACTGCCCTGAACATGCTCCAATCTGCATGAAACTTTACATGTATGATCAGAGTCCTGCCCTGATGACAATCACATGCAGATATACAGCCAAAATCATAGTGCCACCTGGTGAATGGAAGCAAATTCTCTATAACGAGCTGTACATGCTCTGATCTGCCTGAAACTTTACATGTGTGATCAGAGTCCAGTTCTGATGACATCAATGGGCCCAAATAGACTCTCCGTCGCAGCATCACCTGGTGGACATGTGTGGATTTGCAGACCAGCAAGGAAGCGAGGACCCGTCCAGCGCTGCTTGCAACTTTAATTCTTCTTGTTCTTATAATATTTTGTGTATTTCTGTGGCCCTATCATGAGGTTGCAATATCTCTGCGACAGATGGATTGCTATTAGGTGAAAGGCTAAGTCAACTTGATTTCTATTCCAAAAAAAATGAACAAACTGCATTTATTCTTCTGATAATATTCCACATAAGGCTCTCATCTGATAAATATAACACATTAAAATACATAAATTACCATGACAGGTCACTTGAATGCAACAATTTTCTTTAAATTGCCAAAAGCTTATCATTTAGGAGGTTAGAAATACTCTAGCAAATAAAAATGTGTTAAATGCAGCAAATAATTAGAGATAAAATGTTCCAAAGGATGAATTCAAACGTCTTTAATCAACAAAAATATGGAAATACCTGTAAAACTGATAATCCTATCAACTTCAGTATCCATACTATGGGTTAAGTGCTAATTAGTTGATGTTAGAAATGTTAGCAATCAGCAAAAGGGATGCACATCACATCCATCCCCAATTCAGTAGAAAATATCACAGTACAGTCTCTCTTCTTTTTTTATTAACACACACATGCAGAATCCATTTTCATTCATTTAATAAGATTATTCACACAATATAAGAAGGTATTCAGGAAACTGTCATTCAAACACAGCATTGTTTATTGTTATTAGGCTGCTATATTCATAAGAATGTGTTGATACCAGCAGGTGGACAAGCAATTCAATTTAATTCAATACTATTTATATAGTAGCAGTAACTAAAAATGACACCAGCCACATCCGTTTATTCTCACCACCTGCTTATTCTCCAACACATGATAATAAAATGCTTCATATAACCAGTCCCATCAGAGCACCATGAACTGTCTCATTCCAGTAAAGCTAGAAATTGTGTTAACACACTTTAAGTGCACATGTTTATTTTGAAAACATGATAAAAACTACCAGGTCAAAATCACCTCATCTTCATTAACATCTTCATCAACACAGCTGCATTGTGAATGAGTGTCATTTTTATTTAGTCTCCTCCATCCTTGTTAATTGTTTCCTGTAATACAGATAAAACCCAAGTTACTCATTTGAGCATGGATTACTTCAAGATACGAAAACATTTTTTCATTTTTGACATTAGCAAATGATTCAATTATTCGGGCAGACATGAAAGCTGCAAAACTGTGTCTTTGTGAGGTGGACTGGATTATTCTTTAGCAGTAGCGGCTAATCCTTTACTGTTTGCTTTAATATCACATTGCATGTTAACACCATCTCCTCGTTACCTTGGTTTCTCAATGTCCTCTATGAATTCTGGCAGGCGGGAGTTTAATGTTTCGGGCAGAAGTGAAGCCACTAAACCAGAGCAGACTGCTGCTGCACAGTAGATGACTGCAGGGAGGAGATGCCACACGTCCTCCAATAGCATGATGAGTGGGGAAATGGACACACCCAGCCGTGCTAAAACCGATGTGTAGCCCAAACCATTCTGACTGAAAAATTAAAACACCGAGTTAATGAATGCCTGTCGGACAAGTGGTCACAACAGCATAAAAGGTCAATGTCTGTGTTTGAACTGGCTACATGAGTTTGTTGTTGACTAACCGTACGACTGTTGGATAGAATTCAGTAGTGTAGAGGTAAATGATTGTGAATGAGGCCTCCGACATGGATTTTCCAAGAACTGCAACAGTGGTACGAATTGCCGACTGATCTGAGGGAACAAGTTTAAAAAGTTAATTCACACTTACTGCCAAAACCCCGAATATGCAATAAAATGTAATGATTACATGCAATGAAAAGTGACCTTTTGAAACAAACATGTTGATGAAGAGACAAAGACCAGTTCCCAGCAGGGCAGTCATCTGGCCAAACCTTCTACCAACTTTCTCCAGGAAGAAATATATACCAATTTTCATTGGCACTTCAGTGGATGCAAATATGAATTGTGTGAGGTATGGGCTTAGTCCAAACCCACTGATATTCAGACTTATCCCATAATATGTAAATGCAACTCCATACCTGAAAAATGTAAAAAAAAAAAAAAAAATTCAGATTTTCTGCTTTGATTGGGGTCAAATTGTCCCCAGAGATAATAGGACGGTCAACTTGATACTTACCACACTATGCCTGAGCAAATGGCAAGTTTTCTAATATTTGGAGTCCTGAAAAGATCTACAAAAGTGTACTTTTTATCTCCAGTCTCAGTTTCTGCAGATTCCAACAACGTCTGTAAGAAAGTCGGACAAACACAGTCACACTGATCACTTACACGCAGTTTTTTTCTTTTATGTAACAGTACAATTGTCAGCTGATCAAAGCAAAGTCATTGCTGAGATGTACCATTGGTGTGATGCTGGCCATACGCTTGGTTGTGTTGTTCATCTCAGCACATTTCATGATGTAATGATGAGCAGCATCTGCCTTCCCATTTGCTGCGAGCCACCGAGCAGACTCTGGTAACCACCTAAAATGACAAATAAGGTCAATTCGGCATCTCAACGACATCTGGTGAGATTCAGTGTTTTATGTTGCAAAGCTGAATAAACTCATCTTTAATACCTCCAAGCAATAGTGGCCAAAATCAGGGGTGAGCTCACAGCCAGAATGAGCATCCTCCACTCAGTGACACAATATGCTATTGCAACCATAAAAAAGCTCCCGAGTGTCCAGTCCAGGCTTATGATTACACCAGCGAAAGTCCTGTGATCGATGCTAAACCACTCAACATCTGTAGAAACATTAACATGGATTAAAAAAAACTTAGATTTTTTTTCAAAAAAATAATAATGAATGCACTTTTTTATACCAACATTTTACTTTTATTTATCGCTGTCAAGGTATATTTTTGTTTCTCAGCATTTGCCTCCTTACTTAAAACAATAGCGATGATACTTATTCCTGAGATTGACAGCCCCGTAAAAAATCTCATGATGATAAACATTATATACGATGAGGAGAATGCACTCAGCACTGCAAACGTCAAGCACGATAAGTACGATACCAGCAGAAGGGGCCGTCGGCCAAACCTGGAAATAAAAAAGAATGCTGACTGTGACGATGTTTTTGACAACTTTGGATTGAATATATCACATGTATATTATAAGACATGTATTACACACACGTAATCTAACCATTTATCTCACAATAAAATGATTTGAGCTTCTTATTTGAGTAGTTTATATTTAAGAAGGCAGATTCTCTTGAGCATCAACCTGCTAAAATACAGATTTGAACAAGTTAAACCTGCAAAGCTGTCACTGACTGTTTGCATCCACACAATATCAGTGTGCTTATGTGGGGATTTCTGCATGTTTTCATTTTGATGTGAACTGTTGTGCAGCAAGCACATTTCTTTCAGTTACTCAAGCATTATCATGCATATAATTATTTTTTAATTGTATGTTATCTAACACTGGCTACAGAGATGGAGAGACTCTTTGGACATATCAAGGATGCATTATTTAATAACCAAGCTCACCTGTCACTGAGAAATCCAAATAAAGGGGCTCCAGCCATCACACCAGCGAAGAAAATGGTGGCGGTTGCCCGGTTCATCCCTTTTCTGCTGCACACAAGATCCCACTGCAAAGAAAATATTACAATATGTATTTTACAGTGGCCCATGGTTGAACTACGGAGTTAAAAATCACGTTTCTCATTTCTGCATGCATAATATTTACAGTACTCAGTCAACCACATGCAATGTCTGTTTACAAATGTGCATTTTATGTTCAGAAAAAAAGACTTTTTCTTGAACAAATTCAAATTATTTTCCCAATAATGGTTCTGTAGAAGCATATGATTTGACACACTTAATGAAAGGCACTTACCTCTGTGGCGATAGTAGATTTAAAGGTGCTGTTGTCATACACCCATCCATTCTGACACTGGACACGAGATGTAGCCTCACTGCTGTTTGAGTCTGACAGATATTGATACTGAGGCTTTGAAAACATCTGACATGAGCTCCGAGTCCCATCCTGCTCTGCTGGAATACCAACAGCCAGTTTCTGGGGTAAAGTTAAATTTCTAAAGATGCCTCCATCATCCAGAGCACTGATGTTGCAGTGGTGAGAGGGAACAGCTGCCATGAAGTTGTTCAGCAGGAAGTGACACGGCAGAGCGACTCGAGCGAGTATCTGAATCAAGACTAGCCTGATTTGGAATTTTCCAAATCCGTTTACTTCTGCAAGTATGCTGTCGAATTTCATTTTTCCGTCCTTCCCGGGGCAACGAGAGGCTGAATACTGTAGCAGCGAAGTGAAGTAAGCTGACATAAACTGAAAAGACCCACACAATGTTAATCATTACAATTACCAACAAATATGTGTTTTCTGTGTTTTATTAATTCAACATGACAGAAGTGAGGTAGAAAATTAGTCAGAGGTCTGTGGTGATAAATCATTATCTTTCAGCATAGCAGTGGGGGACGACAAGAACAACTGAGACCAGTTTCTTTGAATAAGAAAGTACTGAAGGTTCAGAATGGAAGTCTTTAAAGCAACCAGATAATATGTCTTTTAATGTTGACCTTTGTTTCCAAATTACCATAATGTGTACACTATATTGACAAAAGTATTCGCTCACCTGCCTTGACTCGCATATGAATGTAAGTGACATCCCATTCCTCATCCATAGGGTTCAATATGACGTCGGTCCACCCTTTGCAGCTATAACAGCTTCAACTTTTCTGGGAAGGCTGTCCACAAGGGTTAGGAGTGTGTTTATGTAAATTCTTGACCATTCTTCCAGAAGCACATTTGTGAGGTCACACAATGATGTTGGACCAGAAGGCCTGGCTCTCAGTCTCCACTCTAATTCATCCTATAGGTGTTCTATCGGGTTGAGGTCAGGACTCTGTGCAGGCCAGTCAACTTCATCCCCACCAGACTCTGTCATCCATGTCTTTATGGACCTTGCTTTGTGCACTGGTGCACAGTCATGTTGGAAGAGTAAGGGGTCAGCTCCAAACTGTTCCCGCAAAGTTGGGAGCATGGAATTGTCCAAAATGTCTTGGTATGCTGAAGCATTCAGAGTTCCTTTCACTGGAACTAAGGAGCCAAGCCCAGCTGCTGAAAAACAACCCCGCACCATAATCCCTCCTCCACCAAACTTTACACTTGGCACATTGCAGTCCGACAAGTATCGTTCTCCTGGCAACCACCAAACCTAGACTGGTCCATCTGATTACCAGATGGACTGCTCTAGAGTCCAGTGGCGGCATGCTTTACTCCACTGCATCCCACGCTTTGCATTGCACTTGATGATGTATGTCGTTCCCACACACTTCCACTTTCTTATAATACAGTTGACAGTTGACTGTGGAATATTTAGGAGTGAGGAAATGTCACCATTGGATTTGTTGCACAGGTGGCATCCTATCACAGTTCCATGCTGGAATTCACTGAGATCTTGAGAACAACCCATTCTTTCATAAATGTTTGTAAAAGCAGTCTGCATGCCTACGTGCTTGATTTTATACACCTGTGGCCATGGAAGTGATTGGATTGTGTTTGAAGCTGTTGTCCTGTGAGCCGCCTATCACCAAGCTGTTGACTCTCAGAAACTTGTCTTCTGATTCTGTTGTGGCTTTGGGTTTTCCAGACTTCTTCCTGTCAGAGTTTCTCCCAGTTTCTGAGTGCCTTTTGATGGTGACTAAAACTGTACTCACTGACACCTGGACTTTCTTCGCAATTTCTCTGTAGGAAAGATCTACATTTTTAAGTGTTATGGTCTGTCTCTCTTATATTGTTAATTGCCTTTTCCTCACTATTTCTATAGTAACACACTACTTTCTGCAGTACAATACTGTTCAAATAATGCTCTGCAGGGTTTGGTGCCACAATGTGTTCCAACACTACTTTATGCAGACAGAGGGGGTTGGAAGTAATCAAGAAAAGTTGGAACACCTGTAGGATTTGGTAGCACCAACTTTCAAGGCTTCATCAACCTCCATTGCTGCAGATGTCACGCTCTCAGAAGGCGGACCCGAACAGAAAACCACACTACCAAGGCTGGTGGAGCTGAGGAGGAGTTTTATTGTTGGAGGGGTGAATAATGGCTCGGTGGGGGGAAAACCAGAGTGCAGGAACGGCTGGTGTAGTGGGGGGTCTTGGCCAGGAACAGGGGGTCCAGGCAGGGACAGAAGGGGTCCAGGCAGGAATGGGGGTCCAGGCATGAGCAGGGTGGTCCAGGAGGGGAAAACCGGTGATGACTGGGTTGGGAAGAGCCGGAGGGGAAGGAGGACAGCGGGGATCCCGGACAGCTGAATCTGGCGGAGGAGCAGGAGAAAGCAAAGTAAGAAAAGGCAAACTTAAACAAATCTTAACAGAGGGCTAGAGAGTGAACTGACTGAGGTGTCTTGGGTCAACAATCTGGCAGGGAGTGGAAGGAGGAGCCGGTTCTTATTGTGGAGGTGAGTAATCAGTGTGATGATCGTCAGCTGTCCGGGAGCCGTAGAGGAGGTTGATTGCCTGAGTGGAGTCAGCTGAGAAGCTAGACTCCACTCAGGCACCGAGCTGTAGGGGGAAGAGACAGGGCAGAGGAGTGGATGGGAGACAGCCAGACAGACAGGGCAGAGGAACGGATGGGAGAGGGGCATGAGAGGGAGAGAGATGGGGAAAAAGGTATCTGGGATGCCAGATGGGAAAGACAGGGGATGAGAAGGGAGCTCTGACAGCAGAACAACTTTAAGTTGTTAACCCATTTCTTGTTCCTTGAAAAAGGCCCTTTTGTATAATAATGAAATGTACATTATTTTTCAATTGTGGGTAACCCTTCTTTTTTTTAACCTCTTGCAGTTTACCACTTAACTTTGTACCATTTCAAGCTATTCGTTGGACTTGAACTACTTCAATTTCAATTAAAAACTGGAAAAATTGGAGGCGTTCTAAAACTTTTGATCGGTAGTGTAAGGGAATTCATCCTGGTCTCAGCAAGTCGATTTTTGTCGGTCAGAGTGAGCAGTAAAATGTATTTATGGAAACATTTGAGTGCTTCTCGTTAGTGGTTGAGGTTACACAGTTGGACAGTCTGTTATGTAATAACATGGAAACATCCAGTCCGCTGGAGCTCAGTCCTCGCAGGTGTCACTTCGCAGACCAAGAGGTAAATAAAATATTCATGTTTTTGCAGAAATAATATGTGAATGTTTATAATCGGAGGAGGAACTAATGATGTTGATATCAGGCAATGATTATTGATTATTATTGCTGCCTCATGTAACTCATATTCTCTCTTCAAATATGTATTTGTACACAAAAAATACACAATATAAAGAGAAGATTTACATAAAAGTTCCAAGTATACTCCCTCCGGCCACTCCATAAAGTTTACTTTAGCGCCATCCTCGGGCAAAATTGACTTTACATAATCTAACAGGCATTGTAGGAGCCAATGAGCTCGAGTTATTATAAATAGGAACCAATCTTTGTCCGGGTAGGTGTTCCGCCCGGAAGGAAAAAACAGTTTTGACCGCCGTTGAAGCCGCCACTGAAAAGCCGGTAACAATGAATTGTTTATTTAGATTAAAGCTGTTGGATTACACTTATTTGGAGTAATAAACGCATATTATTGGAACCACAAGCATTGGTCTCGGCTCTCTTCATCAGACGCGGTAAAGTTGTCGGCGTGTCAACTATTTACATCCTGGTGAAGCACCTCAGGGGTTTCAAGCCAGGGGCGATTCTAGGATCAGAGGTTTAGGGGTGCCGAGCACCCAGAGGTGCCTGGCCAGGCAAGATAAATTTCACTGTTTAGTACTTTTTAATGCAATTTCATTCCCACATTTGTCAAAGAAAAGCATAACACTTTTTGAAAAGGTCTGTGACTAAACCATCCAATCTGATAAAGGGTATTTAAATGCTGAGTCACAGCAAAGGAGAAATGCCCTGGAATCTTAAAAGAAACCACAACCCTAATTTCTGGGAAAAGTGACTAATTTAGATGCAGCAGCTCCTTAACATACACATAAACAGCATGTATGTTTGTGGAGTAAACTAGCCCCCTATACTGAGTACCAAAAACATCAAAAATGGACCTTGGACTTAATTTTTGACTTTTATTTGAAAAGCGATGCACAGCATCTCTTTCCCTGGTCTGTTCTCTCTTATCTCCCAGAGTCTCTCCCTGTTCTTCTCCTCCTTCTATAGTGAAATTAAGCAAATAGTAAAGCATATAGATAATTAGGAAAATGTAATGAAGACGTCCTGTTTAAAATGAAGTCCACTGATATCTGTTAAGTGTGCTTCTGGAAAGCATTTAATGTGGGGAGAACACATAACTTCCATGACATATATGTAAAATTATATTGTGAATGGAATGTTCTTCTTTGTCATCTTAACAGTTACTGTTTTGCTTGCCTCTATTCTCTGTTTGTGTTCTTACCTGGTTCTTCCTGACCTTGCACTCTCTCCTCTCCTTCCCCTTTTTCATCTCTCCCTCTTTGGACTAACAATCACAAATAGATTGCATTCAACTAGATGAAAAATTACATAAATATGAAAAAATACCAATAAGAATACAAATAAATAATGTCGTCTCTCTCTTTGTACTGTCAACCTAAAGGCAAATTTCCAAACAATGCATTTTATATCTAATAAGAGATATAAACACTGATACATTGATCCAACTTACAACATCACTCATGATAGATAGACCATTTGATCTTACACTCTTACCTGAACCTGGCTCTTTAAAAAAAAAAAATCAATCTTATGTCCATGAGGCTGTCTGTCTGTCTGTCTGTATACACACACACACACACACACACACACACACACACACACACACACACACACACACACACACACACGTTTGTACTTCTATCTTAGTGAGGACATCCATAGGCGTAATGCATTTCCTAGAGCCTTACCCTAACCTTAACCATCACAACTGATGGCCTAAACTTAATCCTTACCCTAACCCTAACCAAACCTCAATTCATACCTGTTCTCTAAAAACAAGTCTTCACCCTCAAACATGGCTGTTTCAAAGTGAGGACCGGCCAAAATGTCCTCACTTTGTAAAAATGTCCTCACTTTGATAGTTAAATGCAGAAAATGGTTCTCACAATGTAGCAAGTACAAGAACACACACACACACACACACACACACACACACACACACACACACACACACACACACACACACACACACAATAGGAGTTAATTGGCATCCAGTCAGTCAGCTAGTCAGTAGCACCTTGGCTTTAATATTAACACATGCACTGACACAACAGCTAGCTTGTCTCAGTCCAGTTCAAACAGACACTGACGACCTGTAACGTTTGCTAGCTGGAATAAACGTCTGCTAACTCCTACCTAACAACATAAACAGTGACATGTAATTAAATGCAGCAAAAACAAGGACTTGTAATGATAATAATGTGTTGGTATTGAATGGTAGAAGTTAAGAATTGTGCCACGTATCCTGATTCAAACTAGGTACTTACACTACTACGGAACATGTGCTTCTGTGGGAGGCAGCGCTTAGCTCTGCAGGTAGAGGCCTCAGAGCCCAAGTTGGGCGGGATCAAATCATTTTTGAGACAAGATAGGGGGAGAGGAGTGCTGTATTTTTGTTTTTAAAACATTATGTATCAACCAAGTACTGTATGATTTTTACACTTTTCTGGTTTGTTAAAAAAAAAAAAAAAGGCCATGCAATAAAAAAAATCTCTCAAACTTTAGGGGTGCTGGGATTCAATTTAGGGGTGCTTGAGCACCCCCAAAAATGGGCTAGAAACGCCTATGCTTCAAGCATTGGCTTAGCCTCTACATTCAAGTCAAAACTGTTTCGAGTCAACACTGGACTTTTGACAGAAAGTGCGCTCTTGTTTGACGAGCGAAAGACAATATTAGAGCCGTATGTGAGCAGGCTGTGAGCTTGAGCAGCCTCGCCAGCTACACCTGTCAGCTCACCTGCCGGAGAGGACGCCGGAGAGGGGTACGCCATCATAGCGGCACCTTGTTTGCTTACCTGCCGGAGAGGACGCTGGAGAGGGGAGAGCCAGCGGAACCGGGTGAGGAGCCATCGTGTGGTGTTTCGTTTGTTGGCGTGGGCAGCGCGGAGGACGCCGAGGGATTTCGTTCATATGGATCACGGAGCAGCATTCTTCTGGACAAGGTATGGGTAGCGCTACCATAGATATGAATGGCCATAAAGTTTGTGTGCACACATAATAGCGTAATTCCAATGCATTGGTTGCCGAAGAGGATGGACAAAAAACAATAACGTTACGTCATTGTTTGACGTGGTTGACTCTGTCAGTGCTATTTAAATGGAAGAGCGCGTTGCGGACGGGGACAAACATTTTGGCGTGGGTGTGTCCACAGATGGTAAACTGGACGCAGTGACCAGCTGTAGTGACACACAACAGACGAAAAGAGTGAGCAAACTCTCTGCTAAAGCCCTTGAGCAAAAGTTAGAGAGATTGCAAAGTGACAGAAAAGCTAAGCTGAACAAAGCTGCTAAGTTAAGAGAAACTGTACAATATTTGATGCAAAAATGCAAAGGGTCCGACGTGCAAAATGGTCTTGATGATTTTATGAAGCTATGTGATGACATAAGGTCCATTCATGGTTCTGTGTTGGGTTTATTGCCACAACATGAACAGGGCAAACACGAAATATGGTTTAAAGCAAAGATGATGTTTAATGATGAATTTATTGTCAACACAAAGGGCTGGCTACGTAGCAATGGTGTGTCGGAAATTGCTGCTATTAATAATGATGGTGGAATTTCTGAGCCAGAGGATGTCAATCCCAATGACAGTGTTTCGAATGTGGGTGGAATTTCAACTAAAAGTGAAACCAGCAGCCATAAGTCAAGCACCACTTCCTCAGCTAGAGTTAAAGTTGCAGCAGAGAGAGCTGCACTTGTTGCTCGTGTGGCAGCTTTAAAGGAGAGACATGCGCTGGAAGTACAGGAGCAACAAATAAAGAGGAGAAAGGAAGAGCTGGAACTGGAAACCCAGCTGACTGTCACCACTGCTAAGGTGGCAGTTTTGCAGGCCTCAGAAGGGCAAGGTTCTTCTCATGCAGCTTCTAATGGTATGAACTCTTATTTTGAAAAGGAGAAGAGGAAAATGGCAAAATGTAACATCCTTGACCCTATGGCTAAGGAGTATGAACCTGCAACTTCCAAAGGAAAAAGAACATGTGGGACACTCACAGAGAACATGCAATCAACAATGGATACAAGGCCTAAGAAAATCGAAACTCAGAAAGCCATGTTGAATTGGGGTACTGGCACACATCATCAAACGTCTTTGCAACCAACACAGTCTCTGCAAAATAGTACAACAACAGCTTGGCGGAATAGAGAAAACACTGGAAATATGAATCCTCAACAAAACGTTCCAATACCACCTGGAGATGTTGTCACAGTCTTGCACAGACAAAATGAGATTACAACTGCCCTTTTACAGCAGCAGCGTTTACTGTACTTGCCTGCATGGGATATTCCGGTGTATGAAGGTGATCCACTTCAGTATAAAGCTTTCATCAAAGCATTTGAACAAGGAGTTGAAGACAAAGCGAGTAAAGTTGATTGCTTATACTATCTTGAACAGTTCACAGCAGGACAGCCAAAGGAGTTGGTTCGTAGCTGCTAGCACATGGCTCCTGAGTGTGGCTATGTTGTTGCTAAAGGGTTGCTACAAGAACATTTTGGCAGTGAGTACAAGATTGCTAGAGCATACATTGAAAAAGCTTTAGCCTGGCCAACAATAAAGTCCGAAGATGTCAAAGCCTTGCAAGCTTATGCCATGTTTTTGCATGGCTGCTGTAATGTCATGGAAGAGCTGTATTATATGCAGGAGTTGGACATGCCAACCAATATGAAAACACTTTTGTCAAAGTTGCCATTCAAGCTCAGGGAGCGATGGAGAGGCAAGGCCCATGACATTTTGGAAGCCACGGATGACAGAGCTCATTTCGGGGACGTGGTGACTTTTTTGGAAAAACATGTTACAATACTTTCTGATCCAATCTTTGGAGATTTGGAATGTGTAGCGCAAAGCACAGTTGGGTTAAAACATCTCAACAAACTGAAGTCACAGTCGAAGTATAAAGTGAAAGGAAGTAGTTTTGCCACTACAGTAACATCTATGGAGGCTGTGGACGAGAAACCAGCAAGAAATACCATCAATAAGAAGGAGAGCTTGTGTTGTCTGTACTGTTCTCGTGCTCACCTGTTGGAGAAATGTCAACAGTTTAACAATAAGAAGCACAGAGAAAAGATCCGTTTCTTGAGGGGAAAAGGAGTTTGCTTTGGATGCTTATGTTTTGGACATATAAGCCGTGAGTGTGGTAAACGTTTGCACTGTGAGGTGTGCGATCAACAGCATCCGACTCCGCTTCATATCCAGAAGCGCATTGGGCAGTCTGAACAAACGGCTGAGTCACCAGGGACTAAACCAAAGACTCCCCCACAGCTGTGTGGTCGTACAGGGGCTGGAAAGGATCAGTGCTTACTTTCTATTATTCCAGTGCAAGTTAAGTCTGCAAAAGGAAACGAGATCATAAAGACTTATGCTTTTTTGGATCCTGGCAGTACAGCAACCTTTTGTTCAGAACATCTCATGCAAAGGTTGAAAATGACAGGAACAAAGACTCATTTTCTTCTGAAAACCATGGGAGATTGTCAACAGCTGTGGTGATGGCCCATATGCTATAAGAACAGTGTTGGGTTGGGTCATCAATGGTCCTTTAGGTGGTAATGGCAGCAACAGTAATGTGATGCTTCCTTCTATTGTTGTTAACAGGATTTCTGTGAAGACACTTGAACACATGTTGAACAATCAATATAACCATGACTTCAATGAGAAGACTTCAGTGGGTACGGAAATGTCTAGAGAAGATGTAAGATTCATGGAAATCATGGAATCCTCTACAACCCTGCAGGATGAGAGGTACTGTTTGAAGTTACCATTTAAGAATCCTAATGTGCAACTTCCAAAAAACTTTGCAGTGGCAAAGCAAGGATTGCTTGGATTGAAAAATAAATTTCTGAAAAATCCACAACTGCACAAGGAGTATTCAACATACGTCAAAGAGATAACTGGAAAGGGGTATGCTGAACCTGTACCGCAGGAGCAGATGCAGGGAAGAAGTGGAAAGGTCTGGTACATTCCATATCACAGTGTTTATCAAGGGTTCTATTAGAGTTGTCTTTGATGGTGGCGCCACATGTCAAGGCACGTCATTAAATAATGAGTTACTGCAAGGTCCAAACCTTACAAGCTCGCTGCTTGGTGTCCTCACTAGGTTTAGACAGCACCCTGTGGCCTTCATGGGTGATAGACAGGCCATGTTCTATCAAGTGAAAGTGCCAGAGCAGGACAGAGATGCTCTTCGCTTTCTATGGTGGCCAAATGGAGACTTCCGTCAAGAGCTCAAGGAGTATAGAATGACGGTGCACTTGTTTGGAGCAGTTTCATCTCCCAGTTGTGCAAGTTATGCACTCAGGAAGACAGCAGATGATAACAAGTTTGATTTTCCTGCAAAAGTTGTTCAAGCTGTGAAAAGAAACTCTTATGTGGATGATTGTTTGATGAGTGTGAGTTCTGAGGATGAAGCAATGGAAGTAATCTGGGATCTACGAAATCTCTGTAAGAAAGGTGGTTTCATTTTGGAGAAGTGGGTCAGTAACAGTCGCGCAGTCCTGCAAACCATCTCAGAGAAACAAAGAGCAAATGATTTGAAAGAGCTGGTCAAAAGAGATACTTTGGTTAACGTTGTTGTTGATGCTCCACTTAATGCCACAGATCATCTTCTGACTTACTTCTCAGATTGGAGGAGACTTAAAGTGTCAGTGGCATGGTTTCTCAGGCTGAAGGCAGTCTTGGTGGAACTCAGTCGTTGGAGACGGGATGGGAGAGCCTCTAATAATGCACGAGTAGATCTGATGGAAAGACCAAGGGCAGCCATCGCACTGAGGAGTACCATCTTAACCCCAAAGGATCTGCTGGAGGCTGAGTTGTCCATCATTCGCTATTGTCAACAGCAAAAGATTTGGTGTTAAGATTTCTTCCTTGTCATCTGGAAAAGGAACGGTGAACAGACAGAGTTCCATATACAAACTGGACCCAATTTGGGAAGATGGGCTCTTGAGAGTTGGAGGGAGACTAAGCAAGGGAGCAATGCCTTTAGAAGAAAAACATCCACTTATTCTCTCTAAAGATCAACACATATCCAAGTTGATTCTAAAGCATTATCATCAGCTCTTGGATCACAGTGGTCGAAACCATACGCTCTTTGTGCTGAGAAGGAAGTATTGGATAAGTAATGCTACCTCAGCTGTGAGGAAGGTTATAGCTGAGTGTACCTTTTGCAGGCGTTTCAATGGTAAACTGATGGAGCAAAAAATGGCAGACCTTCCAAAGGAGAGGGTTGTTCCAGATCTACCTCCGTTCACTAATGTTGGCATGGATTATTTTGGGCCAGTCGAAATTAGAAGAGGTAGAGCAACCTGCAAGCGGTATGGCGTGATATTCACCTGCTTGGCAAGCAGAGCCGTTCATTTGGAGGTGGCAAACTCACTGGGGACTGATGCATGTATAAACGCCCTCCGTCGGTTCATCAGTAGGAGAGGTCAAGTTTGTCACATCAGATCAGACAATGGGACCAACTTTGTTGGAGCAGAGAGAGAGCTCAGGGAAGCCCTTGCTGAACTGAATCACAAGCAGATTCAAGGCGCTCTGATTCCGTTTGGTGTGGAATGGAGTTTTAACCCACCAGCAGGGTCCCATCATGGTGGTATCTGGGAGCGCATGATACGCATTGTGAAGCGTGTGTTGAATTCAGTTTTGCGCCAGCAAACATCGGATGATGACGGGCTTAACACGGTGATGTGTGAAGTGGAAGCCATACTTAATGATGGCCCCTTAACCAGACTGTCTGATGATCCCAATGATTTAGAATCTCTCACACCGAACCATTTGCTTCTGCTGAAAGGGAAGCCAGCTTTGCCCCCTGGACTCTTTGAACCTTCAGATATGTATGTGAAGCGTCGCTGGAGACAAGTTCAATACATGTCTGATCTGTTTTGGAAGAGATGGGTCAGAGAGTACCTCCCACTGTCGCAAGAGAGACAGAAATGGAATCAGAAAAAGAGGAGTCTAGTTGTTGGTGATATCGTTGTAATCATGGATGCCTCAGCTCCACGTGGTTCCTGGCCTCTTGGCAAAGTACTGGAGGTTTTTCCTGACAAAGGGGGTCTGGTGCGTTCTGTTAAGCTACAGACCAAAACTAATATTGTTGAAAGACCTGTAATTAAACTTTGTTTATTGCATGAGGTATAGACAAATGGGTAATGTGATGTACATTTATGGTTATTGAAGTTTTTGCATTTGGCTCCTTTTGTAATGTATGTATTTGAATTGTTATGTCTGCTCGCCAGTAACAATTAGGGGCTGGTGTGTAGGAGCTCGAGTTATTATAAATAGGAACCAATCTTTGTCCGGGTAGGTGTTCCGCCCGGAAGGAAAAAACAGTTTTGACCGCCGTTGAAGCTGCCGCTGAAAAGCCGGTAACAATGAATTGTTTGTTTAGATTAAAGCTGTTGGATTACACTTATTTGGAGTAATAAACGCAGATTATTGGAACCGCAAGCATTGGTCTCGGCTCTCTTCATCAGATGCGGTAAAGTTGTCGGCGTGTCAACTATTTACATCCTGGTGAAGCACCTCAGGGGATTCAAGCATTGGCTTAGCCTCTACAGGCATAATGATACAACATTTGGTCCTCCATTTTTTCTGATTTTAATAATTAAATTTCCTCTGGCATTTTAAATGAAACCTTCATATTTTCTGTGCAACTGCGTTTTCTGTGATGGACATGGCAGACAGTGGCCTACTCCATAGTTTAAAAAAGAATCCCGTCATGTTTTCAGCAATGCAGCAGCAGATTTGTTAGTTTTGTGACTGCAAATGAATTCATCAATTAGATAAAAACCTGAGTTGTGTTGTGTAAGTTCAGTGAGGTTGAGAGAGAATGAGGAGGCAGACACAGAGAGACACAGTGGAGACTCAGATGACTTAAGTTGTGAATAACGTTTACTGATATCAGGAGAAGTGACACCAACAGAGCAACAATTCTCAGGGTTCTCTCTGATCTTTGGGTATATATTGTAGTTGGGAGAAGGTCAGATTTAGATTTCAGACTAGTATAGAGACAAATAGTCTGCTTAGTCAAGTCATAATAGACAATGTCTAACCTCAACCAGAGCAGAGAGTCCTGGCATGTCTTCCTCCTACACCGTCTGCCTGTTGGAAGATAATTTAGGACAATGTCAGGTGACAGCTGCTAGGAGGTACATTAGAAAGTTGAAAGAGTAATTTTTCCTTTACAAGTTGGCTTATCCTGTGTAATTGATCCCAGTAGTGTAGGAGATAACATTTTATAGTATTTTAGAAGTGTGGTATGTTATTGGTTCCAACAAAAATGAGAATCTCTAAATGTTAGTCAATGGATGGCTCGCTGATCAGTGGCTTTTAAGATTATCTTAATGTGTCACCTATACAATAACCTACATTGTGGCATTTGCTGTGTAGGTTTTGAAATTATCTGAATATTATTGCACTTGTAATGCAGATGATAAATGCAGAGTTTCTAAAGCACATAACGTCATTTTTAAATCAGCAGTAGAATCACACGTTGGATCGAATAAAGCACACTGAAGTTGTGTTGCAGTGTTACAGCACCACCTTCTGGTTTGTATCATGAAATGTTGGGTTTGAGCAGAAAAGACTTGTTCTCAGTAAAACTTCATGTTTTGAGTTTACTGCTGCTCTGGAAACAGCAAAATACCTCTTCTTTGTCTGAACCCAGATCAAACAGTCTCTGACAGCTGGTTTGCACTAGTTGATGTAATCAGTAATCACTGTCTAATGGCTTAATGAGCATTGTTCACTTTTCCATTACTTCTCAGCCATCCAGAAAATTATTTGTTTTGGTTGAAAGTTCAATTGTTAATTTCTCCTTACTACCACCAGCAGCGGGATGGTTACAGTGGCAGTCAGGTACCTCCAGTCCCTCACAAAATAGGCCAGAAAAGGCTCTAGGCATTATTAATACTCCAGTCCAAGCTCATTGAAATATCAACCCCTGTTCGATGCTTGATGTCCACGCATTCAATATCTGCGTCGTGCAATTTTTATTTATGATGACAAATTAAATTTTTTTATGTTAGAACACAAAAGTGATTGAAAAGTGTCAGTGTGGACTGTAGAAAGGTCTTGTATAATTTGGGCTATGCATGAGAACAAAAGTAATAACTTACAAGCCAGAGTTGGGTTTTTTTATTTCTTAAAAAAAAAATGCTATCTCACAAGCAAAATACGTTGTCTTTAGTGTTCAAGCATCTGATGGCATTATGACATTAAACGTGTGCAGTGTCACTTTCATACATAGTTGCCTGAGAAACAGTTTCAAGTTTTGCAATAGCAAACCTTTAAATTGTGATGCATTTAGTGAATCATTCCTTGGTTGGCCACAAATCATTTCACTGGAGGTGTTAAGTTCTTCTTCTTCTTAGGTGTCTTGCTTAATCACGTTGACCACCATGTCTTTCCTCTTTTCTGTCATAAGTTGCATGTAGTACAGTGCTAGCCTTTGATGTATTTGCCCAGTCCTTGATGTTGTCAAAATATGTCATTCTATGCCATCTTCTTGCTTTTTTCCCTTCTATGTTGCCTGTCATTGCAAGATTCTCCATGCTATTCCTTCTCATCACATGTCCTAGGAATTAATTTTTCTCGATTTGTTGGTTGCCAGCATTGTTCTTTTCATATTTGCTCTTGTACGCACCTCTTCATTTGTTACTTTTTCGACCCAAGATATCTTTAGCATTCTTCGTAGGAACCACACTTCCGTTGCCTGGAGTCTCTTCTGCATATTGTTTGATGTTGTCCCCGTTTCACATCCATATAGCAAGATTGACCAGGGGCCTATTTCACGAAGCAGGTTTAGTGAAAACTCTGAGTTTGTTAACCCTGAAATGAGGGAAACTCAGAGTTTTCCATTTCAGGAAGCGAGGTACCTCTAACCAGGGAATGCGGGGTAACTCGAGCCTGTTTCACAAAGAGGGATAACTTCAACTCTCGGTCAGTTACCGCAGTAACAGACTCTATGACTCTAACCTGCTCGCCAGCAGGTTTATCTGAGAAAACCTCGAGTTTCTCTCCATCTCCGCCCTCTTTCAGCCACACACGCTGTTTCATTTCCTCATTCATTCAGTCAGTAAGCGAGCGAGTTTTGGTGTAGAACAGCTTTTATTAACGATCCAGTGGATAAAGGAGCAGCATTACTGCACAGATAATTAAATATTTGTCGGTAGATTGTTATCAGACCGCGCATAAATGTTCTCGCATTTCCGGACAATTATCGGTTTGAGCGGTACCGTTTCGTAATCGTTTCAAGTCCATAATCTACATAAACAACCTAATCCGTCCTTACATTTACATTACCAGCCGCAGTCATGCTTTCACATCCAGCAGATATTGTGTGTTGCGCTGCGGTTCTTTTCAAATGAAAGTTTTTATATGATGTCGGAGATGCAGAGCACTACAGTTAGACAACTGTATGCAGGACAGTCAGAAAAGTTTTCTGTGTGATTGGCTGCATAGATGCACACACATCCCCATCACAGTTCCCTCGCATCATGAATAGGAAGTCCATTCACAGCATAAATGTGCAGGTAGGCTACAGGTAGACTGACTGCTGTTTCTAAATGTTAAAGACTGCATCATAGTTCAACATCTGTCATTCTCTGCACTGTCCAGATCATATGTGATGCTGCATACATCATTTTTAATGTGGAGGCCAAGTGGTCTGGGTCTGTTCACGACTCCAGGATTTATGGAGAGTCTAACCTGAGCAACAGACTGCAGCGTGGTCAGCAGCCTAAAGATTTTCACAATAGAATTCTCTTGTCTCCCTCCTTTAATATGCTCTGATGTATCTACTATACATTACAGGAGAGTTTGATGGCCTTCTGCTGGGTGACAGGGGTTACCATGCCAACCCAGGCTGACGACCCCATACCCTGACCCTGAACCAGGCCCCCAACAGAACTTCAACCGGGCTCACTGCAGGACCAGAGCCCGGGTGGAGATGACCATAGGCCTGCTGAAAGCCCGTTTCCAGAGCCTACGTCTCCTCAGGGTGACCCCTGAGAGGGCCTGTGATATTACTGTGGTATGTGTTCTTCATAATATTACCACTATTAGAGGAGAGCAACACCCTGGCCTACAAACTGAAGACCCAGATGATGAGCCCATCCACCTGCAGCTATCCAGGACAGCAGAGCAGTCAGAGACACCGTATGCAATAATCACTTTAGAATTTAAGTCACCATCATCACCACCACAGCAAATAAAGACATGATACACATTTCATTTGGTCTTCTTTATTTCCTACAAATAAAAGAGATAGTTCAGTTAATGTTCCAATAGTTAACATAATTCACCTGTGACCATCACCCACCTCTAACTTGTGCTCCAGTATTTCAATTTCCAGATCTGCCCTCCTAATCTGTTTTTTGGATTTTTCTCAGCAAATGCAGTTTGTAAATCTGTTTTACTGATAACTGGGAATACATAGAGGACATTCAGTTATACAGTTGCACATGAATTCCACAGAATGAAGCTCTGGTGTTTCCTGAACATCCATCTCACTGTGTCAGTCTGTGCAGTGGAAGATGAGGGACCATCCTGCTGCTGTCCAGCCATGCTCTGTTAAAAAGGATGAGAATGTGCAATACTTCAGTGTAGGCTAAATGTCACACTCTATATTCCACCCAAAATCTGAATGAGAAGAGAACTATCAGTAACATACCTCTATATGCCTTTCTGGATCCCCCTCTGTAAAGGCAGCAGACACAGTTTCATCCTCTTCATCCTAGATCAGTGACATGTTTCAGTACACTTAAACTACCATTTGGATAAATCTTTGGAGTGTTGCCTACTTACAATTACAAGGTGTATGTATATATATATATATATATATATTATGGCATGCCGTTTAGGAAATTATATATATAATGAAAGTCGATATATATATAATGAAACTTGATATATATATAATGAAAGTCGATATATATATAATGAAACTTGATATATATATAATGAAACTTGATATATATATAATGAAATTTGATATATATATAATGAAAGTCGATATATATATAATGAAACTTGATATATATATAATGAAAGTCGATATATATATAATGAAACTTGATATATATATAATGAAAGTCGATATATATATAATGAAACTTGATATATATATATATAATGAAACTTGATATATATATATAATGAAAGTTGATATATATATAATGAAAGTCGATATATATATATAATGAAACTTGATATATATATAATGAAACTTGATATATATATATAATGAAAGTCGATATATATATAATGAAAGTTGATATATATATAATGAAAGTTGATATATATATATAATGAAAGTTGATATATATATAATGAAAGTCGGAATATAGAATGTTCAGATTTTCATTCCATCTATTCAAAGTTTCATTCCATATATTCAGACTTTTTCCTACTGAGCCCTGGAAGGACATGGCAAACAAAAACAGGAACCTTATTGGACATTTGCTCTTCAGATGAGCTCTTCTGTGATTATCTATCTGTCTTCATGGTTGTCACAGGGAACGGCGACTACGTTTGAGAAAACAGGTAATTTTTAGAGATGTTTTGATTCTGAACACTGAACGTGTTAGCATTAGCTTAGCTACTTAGCTTCGACTACATTTGCATCCCTACATAGCTTAAAGGTTAAACACATGCACCATATGTTGATGATAATGATAATATCTATGTTTATCTTTATAGCTGGTCTTAAGGCTAATTACGAGGCAGAGGTCAGCTACTGCCTGGACACATCCATGATCACGCCACTGGTGGGACACAATTGCACTGGATTTCAGCTGAAGGCTGCTGTTCTGTCCAAACTGAGACATTTTTATTGTGACATACCCTCCACTGTTGTTAGCTTTTGATTCAATAAAATTTTTTGAAATGAGGAAATCACTATTGCATGTTTCTAGTTAAATACCCTACTTTTATGATATATCACTACAGCATGCACTTTTTATATTTTCCATCAATTTCACCCAAAAGTTGAATAACTATTTGTGAGCAGTGTATGTAGACACATAATAGAAGCACATTTCAATAATATATCTGCTGCAGTAGTGCAGTTTATCTACCTAGATTGGTGTAACAGTAAAAAAAAACATATGCTACTGATGTTTCTGACTAAAATCTGCTTGAAAAGCACAACTGCTTATCTGTCAAAATGTGTGTAACAAAAGTGTGCACTGAACACTGAATAAAGTCTCTGTAGATTACAGACAAAATTTGCATCTCATCACAAATTTCTGTTTATTCACCCAAAGTGCATGGGTAAAATACAAAACAGGTGAAGTACTAAAAAAGATTTATTTTCTAGAAAAGCCAATAGTCAACAATGCAGTTTAATTCTGGGACAGTTGCTCCAGCACCGACACCATGCGTCCCATCAGTGCAACCAAGGTTTTCATTCATCTTCTGGATGTTCTGGAGCATGGCAGAGGTCACGTCTTGGTGTCTTCCGATCTGTTCCAAGAACCGTTCCTCTGACCTCTCCAGATACTGCAGAGGATCCACAGCAGCTTCCTGGTTCCCTTTTCCTGCATAAAAGCACCAAAAAGTACTAGTTGTCAGTAATTATTTTCTATTTTCATAAACACAGTTAACTTAAAGTAAATGTTCTATTTTGTGATTTTAGGATGGGTCAAAAGATAACATACTGATCATGTTGATGTCTGCATAGTCTAAACAGATCTTACTTGATTTGGTCTGTAGAGAGGAGGACGGCGTGGAGGAGCTGCAGGACGGAACCAGTAAGCTGCAGACTAGTGCTCCTGGTAACTGGACCTCATCATCCAAGGCCGACAACTAAATAAAATGAACAAGACATGCTGTTGATAGCATCTGTAATACAAATGATTTTATCCATTAACTGATTTATTGCTTTGTCCATACAATGTTAGAAAGTGTTACAAATAATACCTGTAATCATTTCCAACAGTGATAAATGCCTTGTTTTATTTTACAACAAAAAACACCAAAAGCATCTGTGTATAAGAAATCAGTGCATTGGATTTCCACATCTGCAAAGCTAGAAAATCACACATCAGAATTTTACCTTGAAATTATGAAAATAGCTGCAGATTACCAGTACTCTTTACTTCATTGTGTTAACTTGATCATTTGAATCAGTTTTTTAGACTTGTATTACTGATACGAAACATAATCAACACATAAATTAAAATGTGTTCGCAAAGAGTTCACTGGTTCTTCAAGGAAAATTTCAATGATAACCATATAGTTCAGTAATATGAATAATGGGTCATTGTGTAACAGCGTGGGAGGTTCTGAATACAGGTCTTGGACTGAAATATTGCTGCTGCTTTCCTCCGGTTTTATAAGGAGTTGTTTCATAGCTTGTTAGCTTACCAGCGGCTAACTGGCTGGCAAACAATAGTTCAACGCCAACCTCTAATCAGTGATCCGGTGTCCGGACCGCGTTAGCTGGCGGAACGTTCATAATACTGATGTGGGACTGTTGTAGCTAGCGTATTCATAGTAGGATAACAGCAGGATGTTGGAGAAATAAAACTTACCATTATCAGGATCGCTGGTCTGCATGGCAGACTCTTAGCGCATCGCACTGCTTGAATGTCTGTGTATTTCAGGCCGATTTCAAAATAAAACTCAATAAAATTCTCGTCCGGGTGAGTGTCCTTCATTGTCGCTTCGCCATACGGACATGTCCCTTCCGGGGCTCGGTAGGAAAAAAAGATTTGATATATATATAATGAAAGTTGATATATATATATATAATGAAAGTCGATATATATATATAATGAAACTTGATATATATATAATGAAAGTTGATATATATATAATGAAAGTATATATATATATATAATGAAAGTTGATATATATATAATGAAAGTCGATATATATATATAATGAAACTTGATATATATATAATGAAACTTGATATATATATAATGAAAGTTGATATATATATAAGGAAAGTCGATATACTTTCCTTATATATATATCAACTTTCATTATATATATATCAAGTTTCATTATATATATATCGACTTTTATTATATATATATATATATCAAGTTTCATTATATATATATCGACTTTCATTATATATATATCAAGTTTCATTATATATATATCAAGTTTCATTATATATATATCGACTTTCATTATATATATATCAAGTTTCATTATATATATATCAAGTTTCATTATATATATAATTTCCTAAACGGCATGCCATAATATATATATGCATATATATATATATGCATCCATGACATTTTATACCACTGTTTTACAGGCATCTGCTTTCTTTCTGTTGGCTGAGCAGAAGTCTGTTAGTTTAAATAGGCTCAATTATTTAGCAGGACATGATATGGATGCAGACATTTAGGCTGTGTGTGGATAAAACAACTGCACAGTCAAACAGTCACTTAATATTTAGGCTACTTTACAATGTAAAACATGATCAACATGAAGTACCTCCATGAAATAATGCCGAGGTCTGACCTGTTTTATATTTCATCTTAAGCTGCTGCCCCGTCGGGATTTCACCTAAATGAAATAACTTACTAGGCTGCCATTCAGACAGTTATTCCCTGTAATATTATTACGATTACAAAGGACTACATTTAAACTTACGCATTGATCCGGGCAGCAGTGTTCTCTACGCCGTCTCTCTCTCTTTTGCAGCTGCAGCGGTGTTGCACTTCTTTCTAAAAACGTGTTCAAACTCGCCATATGAGCGCGTTAAAAACTTCCAATTCAAAAACGCAGCCTTTCGTTTCCCCGTTTCCATGGTGACTCGTCGAATCGGGGTTCCATTGATGCTGTCTTTTCAGACTTGCGGTGCACGCGCGTAACTCCGGGTCAAACTACTCCGAGTTGATTAACCCAACTCAAATCAGACGTTGTGAAACCGAAAACTCAGAGTTTTCTATCTCAGAGTAGATCAACTCAGAGTTGTAGAAGAAACTCAGAGTTTGTAAAACCTGCTTCGTGAAATAGGCCCCCAGGGCTGCACAGTGGAGTAATGGTTAGCACTTTCGCCTTGCAGCGAGAAGATCCCTGGTTCCCATCCTGGCTTTCCTGGGATCTTTCTGCATGGAGTTTGCATGTTCTCCCTGTGCGTGCGTGGGTTTTCTCCGGGTACTCCGGCTTCCTCCCACAGTCCAAAAATATGCTGAGGTTAATTGGTTACTCTAAATTGCCCGTGGTGGCTGGTGAATTTTTCTCTTGGGGGGCGCACTTAATTTACCAAACCAAATAGCTGAGTCGGCAACACCACAATACAAGAATTGATGTAAATTATGTTCACAGCCATTTGATGTGCTACGAGGGTACACCTAAGCACTACTGCTGAGTCAAATAGACAATTAAATGCACGTAAATGTTACCAGCTAGTGAATTTGAATTTATCTCCCCAGTGTTTGATATGATTTGCTCCAGATAAGGTGTAATTGGTCCACACAAACCCTTAAAATCTCCTTTTCTATAATTAAGAATGTATAAATATGCAAGTCGATTTTTTTACTTCAAAAATAAAAAAAGAAACAATTAATTTTTCCAGCTTCAAAGAGTGCCAAGTGCTTCTTCTGTCCAGCAAAATCTTTGGAACAACATATTTATATTTACATACTCAAATAAACAAAAACAAATCCATACCTGTGAAACCAACAAACATTGGACATCTTGTTAAAAACAAGCCTAACTATAAGGCTTAAAGCAGACAGTGCTTCTGTGAGCTAACTTTTACATTAACAACCTTACATGACAATGAGAAAACAGCAAATCTGCATATTTAAGATCAAAGCAATAAAAATTTGTCACTTTGCCTGAAAAAAAAAATACTGGAACCATTTGGCATTATACTATGTATAACTGTGCATGTGACAAATAAAAATCTTATCTTATCTTAGGCTTTGAGCCCAAAGTGCTTTGTCAACTAACATTAAATATTTACAATGAAAATAAAGAAAAACAGTAATTCCTCAGATTTCAGAACATATGAAAATCAACAGGCTTTCAGTCTAAAGTGCCACTTGTGTCAACTAACATTTCTATTTACATTATTAAAAAAGTAAATCCTCACATTTTAGAGATTAAAGCCAGCACCTCTATTCTGTGTTGTTTTTTGTATGCAAGTTTTAACTGAAGGCAAGCGGATGAACAAACCGCTCGCTTCTGCTGCCACCCCATGGCCGGTGGTGTCAGGCTGTCTCCCTCTGATTGCTCTGATTGCTCAGTGGGGCGCTGTCAGCCTGCGCCCCACGGTCTCCTATGTCTTGTATTGAAGAGGAATGAAGTGCGCATGTCAAAGTTATAACGAGAGTCAATGGGGAAAGATCAGTGCGCCCCAGGCCGGATATGACGTTTCTAATCTGACTTTTTATTACAAATTATACATCTTAGTAACTCTCCACAGGCTCTATTATCCATTTTGCTTGTTCAAAACATAAGATATACATGTAAATGTAATTTTAAAAATGTTTTATTAAAGGAAGGGCTGTGACTCTACATGATGTGAGACAGAGGGGGCGGCGCCCTAGCGTCCTCTATTGACCAGCCGCCCCTGCGTAGGTGTGAATGCGAGAGTGATTGTTTGTCTGTATATGTAGCCCTGCGACAGACTGGCGACCTGTCCAGGGTGTCCCCTGCCTTCGCCCGGGATAGGCCTCAGCCTCTACAATAGTTTTACTTATTTAAACCGACAAATCGAAAAGAGTTGTTTTTACCTCGCTGACATGTTTCGATAGCTTCTGCTGTCTTCCTCAGAGCGTCATCTGACGTTTGGTGACGTGTCCTTTTTATCACGTGGTCGGTTTGACAGATCCGTCAGAATCTGTCAAAACCGACCACGCCTCCCGCCGTCTGGTGGTCTCCGGAGGATGGTGTCCCAGGTATGCGAAAGGATGTAGGCCCCCTCGACCTGGTTCATAGTGTGGCGGGCACGTCACCAAACGTCAGATGACGCTCTGAGGAAGACAGCAGAAGCTGTCGAAACATGTCAGCAAGGTAAAAACAACTCTTTTCGATTTGTCGGTTTAAATAAGTAAAACTATTGTATAGTATACAAGGACAAAATGAACCTAATCCAACTAAGGCCTCAGCCTCAGCTGGGATAGGCTCCAGCACCCCCGCAACCCTAGTGAGGATAAAGCGGTGTATAGAGAATGGATGGATGGATGGATGTTAAATATGATCTCTGCTTGCCGTTCGGGGAGGTTCGGGCAGTCTCTCTGTCTGTTCAATGCTGTTCTTCCTTATAATAAAATTATATTTAAGCAACAGTGTCACCGGACATTTATTCAACATTTGCACATCTTCGAATGTCTAAGAGAAACTACAACACTTTCAATTGCCAAAAGCTTACCATTTAGGAGGTTAGGAATATTTTAATCAATTAAAATGTGGAAAATGAAGCAAATAATTATAGCTAATATATTCCCACTGGATGAATCTAAAAAAATGTAATCAACTTGTTTGTTCATGGAAATACTCCCTTATGTAATGTCATCTTATTGTGGTAGGGGGTTTAAAGCTGCTGTCCGGAGTTTGAATCGCAGCGTCTCCCAAAACACTGTTGGTCCCACCCTCCGTCCCTCTGATTTCGCACCTTTATTTGTGCACGCGCGCAGTACGAGAGGAGTGCCCGGAGTGCTGCAGTATCTTGCCTGTTTTGCTGTTTTCCCCTCTTCTACATTTAGTACATTTAGTAAATAATAAAGGAATTACGTTAGAATGCTGTATTGAGTCTAACTTGTCCTAATACCAAAATAACATGAATCTGCTAGGACGAACGAGTAAAGTTTCAATATGTGATTACACTCGTATATCCCTCTCGATGATGTTGTTTATCAAACTTAGTGCATTTACACGTGTATATGTGTTGTATTGTTTATTTATTTCTATCTAGAGTTCAGAATTGCATGACTCCTCTGACAAAGAGTATGTCCCAGACGCCCCAACATCTTCCTCCAGAGGTCGGGCATCTAAACGAAGCCGCCAGGCGGGCTATGGAGGCCGTGGTCGGGGAGCGACGTGAGCACCCCGAGCCAAAAAACGTCCTGCAGTCTCTTGGCCTGACAAGCCGTGGGATTGGTAACTTTTCTGGAAGTTGCTGAGCCCTGATGCTCTCTCCTCCACAAGCAAAACAAATGTGCGCACGGTTGCGTAGTGCGGCGCTCTCCCACAGCTCTGCATGGGCTTGCTTACTGTGCACGTAACCGTTGATTGACAGCATGACAAAGCTGAAGCTCGAACTTGATTGGTCGGCTGCGACCGGCGCTTTTTGGAATAACATGGGGGTCTATGAGAGGAAGGCGGAGCTCAGGAATAAATTTTCATATCGCGTTATACTAACTTTATATTATAGTATCGAACTAGACTAACACATTTAAGCTTTGTTAAAAAATGATACATAAATTGAAAACAAACGGAAACTCCGGACAGCAGCTTTAAGTATCCCTGTATAGCCCCTGGTAGGGTCTCAAAGGCAAAATGGTCCTGGGGACCAGACAAAGAGCAATTCAGAAGACTTGAATGAAAACCACAACAGGGGAAGCCGCCACCTCGCTCAGGTCAGGGAAACTGGGGTGGGGGGAGAGAGCGCCTGGTGGCCGAGCCTTGGGCCTCTATGTGGATTGGTCTGGCATAGCCCTAAAACTCGGGGCCACCGCCCAGTTGGCCCACCACCTACTGGGCTAGAAATCGGGGAAGGGCCGGCCAGCCCAATCTGAACCCCAATGGTGTTTTGTTATTACCAGAGCACCATAGGCCAAAAGTTGATGATCGACTTTGTAGTTGTGTCATCAGATCTGAGGCCATGTGTCTCTGACACTCAGGCACTCGGGTAAAGAGAGGAGCAGAGCTGTCAACTGATCAGACCTGGCAGTGAATTGGATGCGATGGCAAGGAAGGTTGACAGACAGACCTGGTAAACCCAAATGTGTAGTGAAGGTGAACTGGGAGTGTCTGGCGAAGGCCCCTGTCCATGTGGTTTTCACCTCCTACTTCCAGAAGAGTTTCTCCTGCATGCCGGGGAAGGTTTGGGACACGGAATCTGAGTGGGCCATGTTCAAATCCTCCATTGCAGAGGCGACTGTTCGAAGTTGTGGCCTGAAGATCACTGGTGCCTGTCGTGGCAGCAACCCAAAAACTTGCTGGTGGACACCAGTGGTGTGGGAAGCCGTCAGGCTGAAGAAGGAGGTCTTTTAGTCTTGGCTTGCTCAGGGGTCTCCTGAAGCAGCTGACAAGTACCAGCTAGTCAAAGCTGTGGCAGTTGCAGAAGCAAAAACTCGGGCTATGGAGAAGGAATTTATTTATTTTTGGCCTCAGGGAAGTTCTGGCAAACCATTCAATGCCTCAGGAAGGGGAGGCAGGGCTTTGCCCAGGCTGTGTGCGGTCAGAATGGAGAACTGTTGATTCGTACTGCGGATATTGTCGGGTGGTGGAAAGAGCACTTTGAGGAACTCTAGAACCGTGAAAACACGTCCTCTGTGGAGGAAGCAGAGCCTGAAGACTTGGAGGAATCTTGGTCCATGTCTGTGGCAGAGGTTGCCAAGCTAGTTAAGAAGCTCCTTGATGGCAAGGCGCCAGGAGTGGATGAGATCTGCCCCGAGATGCTGAAGGCTCTGGACATTGTTGGACTGTCTTGGCTGACACGTCTTTACAATGTTGTGTGGGCATCGGGTACGGTACCTGTAGAGCGGCAGACCAGGGTGATGGTCTCCATTTTCAGAAAGGAGAACCGGAGAGTGTGTTCCAACTACCAGGGTATCACACCGGGAAAGTTTACTCTGGCTGGGAGAATAGAGAGGGTGGGAGGCTCCGACCGAATGTCAGACCTCAGATTCAGGAAGAGCAATGCGAATTCTGTCCGGGTTGTGGAATGGTGGATCAGTTTTTTATTCTTGCAGAGCTGTTGAGGGTTTCGTGGGAGACGATCCGCGAAATTATGAGGTCTTATTTAGATTAATGCAGGTTGACACACTTTGGGTGCAGATGTTTATTTTGAACAATTCTATTGTTGAAAACATGGTAAAAACTACTAGGTCAAAATCACCTCATCTTCATTAACATCTTCATTAACACAGTCACATTATTAATGAGTGTCATTTTTATTCAGTCTCGTCCATCCTTGTTGATTGTGTCCTGTAATACAGATAAAACCCAAGTTAATCATTTGAGCATGGATTACTTCAATATACGAAAACATTTTGTTTCTTTTTCACATTAGCAAATGATAAAATTTTTCAGTTAGACATGATGTAAACTGCAAAATGTGCTGAAATTGCATCTTCATGTGGTGGACTGGATTATGCTTTAGCAGTAGCAGCTAATCCTTTACTGTTTGCTTTAATGTCACATTACATGTTAACACCATCTCCTCGTTACCTTGGTTTCTCAATGTCCTCGATGAATTCTGGCAGGCGGGAGTTTAATGTTTCAGGCAGAAGTGAAGCCACTAAACCAGAGCAGACTGCCGCTGCACAGTAGATGACTGCAGGGAGGAGATGCCACACGTCCTCCAATAGCACGATGAGTGGGGAAATGGACACACCCAGCCGTGCTAAAACCGATGTGTAGCCTAAACCATTCTGACTGAAAAATAAAAACACAGAGTTAATGAATGCCTGTCGGACAAGTGGTCACAACAGCATAAAAGGTCGATGTCTGTGTTTGAACTGGCTACATGAGTTTGTTGTTGACTAACCGTACGACTGTAGGATAGAGTTCAGTAGTGTAGAGGAAAATGACTACAAATGAGGCCTCAGACATGGATTTTCCAAGAACTGCGACAGTGGTACGAACCGCCGACTGATCTGAGGAAACAAGTTCAACAAGTTGATTGACATTCACTGCCAAAACCCCGAATATGCAATAAAATGTAATGATTACATGCAATGAAAAGTGACCTTTTGAAGCAAACATGTTGATGAAGAGACAAAGACCAGTTCCCAGCAAGGAAGTAATCTGGCTAAGCCTTCTACCAAGTTTCTCCAGGAAGAAATATATACCGATTTTTATTGGCACTTCAATGGATGCAAATATGAATTGTGTGAGGTATGGGTTTAGTCCAAAGCCGCTGATATTCAGACATATCCCATAATATGTAAATGCAACTCCATACCTGAAAAATGTAAAACAAATTCAGATTTTCTACACTGACATTCAAATGTCAGCCAAACATGATAATATGACAACTGATTATAGATTACTCACTGTTACTGAAGGTTCTTTTGGTTTCATCTATCGTTTTTTTAGTGAAACAACACATTGTATATTTTGTTCAATATCATATTACACAACGTGATTGATAACATTGTATTCGACATTAGAAAGATGTCACTATTTACCACGTTTTACGTGGTTTGTGTCATCAAAACAACAGAAATGTAAAACTGACCATTTTAGAGGGAGGGGAGGGATGATGATAGTGGAAATATTTTTGAACTTCGCACAGAAAGTTTTTAGTCTTTACGTCACAGAGGTATACATTTTCATTTAAGTAAAAGGGTTTCCCAAAATAATTTATGTCTTCATCCTTTCACATAATTGATACTTACCACACTATGCCTGTGCAAATGGCAAGTTTTCTAATATTGGGAGTCCTGAAAAGATCTACAAAAGTGTACTTTTTTTCTCCAATCTCAGTTTCTGCAGATTCCAACAACGTCTGTAAGAAAGTCGGACAAACACAGTCACACTGATCACTTACACACAGTTTTTTTCTTTTATGTAACAGTACAATTGTCAGCTGATCAAAGCAAAATCATTGCTGAGATGTACCATTGGTGTGATGCTGGCCATACGCTTGGTTGTGTTGTTCATCTCAGCACATTTCATGATGTAATGATGAGCAGCATCTGCCTTCCCATTTGCTGCGAGCCACCGAGCAGACTCTGGTAACCACCTAAAATGACAAATAAGGTCAATTCGGCATCTCAACGACATCTGGTGAGATTCAGTGTTTTATGATGCAAAGCTGAATAAACTCATCTTTAATACCTCCAAGCAATAGTGGCCAAAATCAGGGGTGAGCTCACAGCCAGAATGAGCATCCTCCACTCAGTTACACAATATGCTATTGCAACCATAAGAAAGCTCCCCAGTGTCCAATCCAAGCTTATGATTATACCAGCGAAAGTCCTGTGATCGATGCTAAACCACTCAATAGCTGCAGAAACATTAACATGAAAAAAAATACAGATTTTTTTTAAAATTAACAAAGAATGTACTTTTTTATATCAACATTTTGTTTTTATTTATCTCTGTCAAGGGTTATCTTTGCTTCTCAGCATTAGCCTACTTACTTAAAACAAGAGAGATGATACTTATTCCTGCGAGTGACAGCCCCGTAAAAAATCTCATGATGACAAACATTATATACGATGTTGAGAATGCACTCAGCACTGCAAACGTCAAGGATGATAAGTAAGATACCAGCAGAAGGGGCCGTCGGCCAAACCTGGAAATAAAAACAATTTACTGAATGTAATGATTTTGCTGAGAACTTTAGATTAAATATATCACCTGTATTCATAATTCACAGGCTCAGATTATGTGTGTACAATATATTGCACACACGTAGTCTTACCATGTATCTCATGATAAACTGATTTGTGTTTGTTTTACTTAATTAGTTGAATAGTGTATATTGCAGAAGAGTTTAAAATACACATTTAAACAAATTAGACCAACAAACCTCTTTTTAAAAACATTTTCACTGCCTGTTAGTGTGTTTGCGTGGTTTTCTGCATGCTATTGATGCTTTAATTTTCATGTAAACTGTTGTGCAGCAATTTATCAAATATTTTACTATTATCATGAGTTTAATTAGTATTTTTTTACACTTTGTTGTCTAACATTGGCTAAAGAGATGGAAAAACATTTTGGACATAACAAGGATGTACTATATTTTTTAACTATCAAGCTCACCTGTCACTGAGAAATCCAAATAAAGGGGCTCCAGCCATCACACCAGCGAAGAAAATGGTGGCAGTTGCCTGGTTCATCCCTTTTCTGCTGCACACAAGATCCCACTGCAAAGAAAATATTACAGTAAGTATTTTACAGTGGCCCATGGTGGAACTACAGAGCCCCTCTGGTGACATGGTATAAAAAAAAAATCCTGTGGCCACGATATAGCTATAATGCGCGCACAAAATACTACTTTGTTCCCATGAAATACTAATTAATTCCCACGAAATACTAATTTGTTCACACGAAATACTAATTTGTGGCCATGAAATAGGTATAAGGTCAGCAGATCAAGGTCAAGGTCACAGGGGTCACTTAGCACATTTCTGGCATATTGCATGCATGGGCGTGGTTCTGCCATCTACTGAGGGCTCGTCTAGTTTTTTTTTTTTTTACCATGTCACCAGAGGGGCTCCATAGAAGCTGAGCACTGTGAGTTTTTTTACAAGTTAAAAATCATGTTTCTCATTTCTGCATGCATAATATTTACAGTACTCAGTCACAGCTTCAACCACAAGCAATGTCTGTTTAAAACTGTGATTTTTGTGTTCAGAAAGACTTTTTCTTGAACAAATTCAAATTATTTTCCCAATAATGGTTCTGTAGAAGCATATGATTTGACACACCAAATCAAAGGCACTTACCTCTGTGGCAATAGTAGATTTAAAGGTGCTGTTGTCATACACCCATCCATTATGACACTGGACACGAGATGTAGCCTCACTGCTGTTTGAGTCTGACAGATATTGATACTGAGGCTTTGAAAACATCTGACATGAGCTCCGAGTCCCATCCTGCTCTGCTGGAATACCAACAGCCAGTTTCTGGGGTAAAGTTAAATTTCTAAAGATGCCTCCATCATCCAGAGCACTGATGTTGCAGTGGTGAGAGGGAACAGCTGCCATGAAGTTGTTCAGCAGGAAGTGACACGGCAGAGTGACTTGAGAGAGTGTCTGAATCAAGATTAGCCTGATTTGGAATTTTCCAAATCCGTTCAGTTCTGCAAGTATGCTGTCGAATTTCATTTTTCCGTCCTTCCTGAGTCAATGAGAGGCTGAATACTGTAGCAGCGAAGTGAAGTAAGCTGACATAAACTGAAAAGACCCACACAATGTTAATCATTACAATTACCAACAAATATGTGTTTTCTGTGTTTTATTAATTCAACATGACATAAGTGAGGTAGAAAATTAGTCAGACGCTTGTAGTGGTAAATCATTATCTTTCAGCATAGCAGTGGGGGACGACAAGAACAACGGAGGCCAGTTTCTTTGAATAAGAAAGTACTGAAGGTTCAGAATAGAAGTATTTAATGCAACCAGATAAAGTTTTTAAACCCCTTGACACCTAAATTCATCTACATTAAAATTTAAGAAAAAAAACTTTTGAGTGTTTTTTCTTTCCAGCTGATTGCTAAAATAAGTGAAGAGTGTTAATTTGTCTATTACATATAGAACAGAAATACAATAATAATAATAATAATAATAACAGATATATAATAATTAGGTCCCACATCGACAGGTCCTACAAGAAACCAGTGCTTGCAAAAGGTTCCGAGGTACGTATTGAATATGAACAAGCCGCCATTGGGGGAGTGGATACGATATCTCAGCTGAAGTCTGAATTAAAGTGGTATGTTGCGAATTTGCAACAATAGATGTTAAGGGGTCAAAGTTGAATTTGAGTTAGTGCAAATACAGATTTTGAGCTTGTTGATTTCAATTTTCAGTGTGTAATGTTCAGGCGTAAACTAACCGTGACGTCACCCGTTGGTTTCAACACCGAGAAAATGAAGCACGGATTTTGCTACTTCCTGGTCGCCGTTTTGGATTTTTTGGAGCCAGTGACTTAAAAAGCGTCATCAAACAGGCTGGACCGGAGAACAACTAGGGGCAGGATTGGCTGAGGACTCTCTTATCCCGCCCACATTTTACCACAGAGGCTTCTGTTGCTGTCTATCAAGTATAGCCACGCCCCCTGGCTCCGCCAACTTTAACGATTTATTTAAAATTCAGTATTGATTTATTTTAAGATCGGCCACCTGATCTCTCATTTTGACCATGAAAACTAACGGGAAAAAAATCCTGAGCCGTAGAGAATCGGTCTATCAAATTTTATTTTTTCCAAAAATGAATTGGGGTCTATGGAGAAAAAGCTTTTTGGAGCCAACCCTAGCGGACGGCGGGATATTGCAAATTTTTTGACACTTCCGGGTGGGCTTCAATTCTGGAGCCAGATGCTACGTCCACTATATATACAGTCTATGGTAATGTTACAATGTTTCTCGGTCGCTTTGATACATTTCTCAGATCAGAATTGAAATTCTTACAACTAGTTGTTCAATCTTCACATCATCGTGTCACTTGTGCACGTCAAAAAAGCAGTTTCTCATTTCTTTGAACAAGTTGCAAATGCTTTGGTACATCCATGCAAATGATTCTTTACAATTCTCTGCTGTTTCCTACATTATTAATTGCTTGTCATGCTGATCAAAATGTATTATAATGGGTCTCTGTTGAATAGTCTCACCCTCCACAAGATTTTGGCCTTTGTTCATCACATCAGTCTTCACATGCAAAATGGTTGAACAAGTTGTCATAATACGTCAAGGATATTTCTATACATTTCCAGACTTTCTAGACTTTTTTCTAAATCTGTCCTGAATTGGTACGTTGCTACCAGGTGAATCTCGACTTTCTCTACCAAAGCGAAATGTGTGAAGGGTTCGGATTTTTTGAAATTGCTCAAAGACGGAAGAGAAGATATTTGTGATGTGGATGAGAATTTGTGGCCCGACAGGAACGTCAGGAGGTGTAGGAAGACTACACTGTAATTCCTACAGCACTGCATGTACAGTTTTCCCTAAGGAGATTGTCTTATGTTCACATTTCTACTTTTGTTTTTTAGGGTCCGAGCACCAACGGTGCCAAAGGACCCTATTGAAACCCTAAGGTTTTTTTTTCTTCCTCTTCACTCTTTTCCCGTCTTTTCAAACTCCACTTTGGCGGCCTTATCATACCTCAAAACGCGTCAAACTTTGCATGCACATCAGGACTGGCGAAAAATTTGATATTTTATGGGAGTTGCGCATGTGTGACAAAATGGCTCCTTAGCGCCCCCTGTAAAATTGAAAAAGTGGTCATTAGGACAACTGCCACGACCTTTCATCTACAGCCATAATATTTGGGGGGGCGTATGCAACACATAAGGACACACAAAAAAGTCAATCATGGCCACGCCCTAAACCCAACAGGAAGTCGGCCATCTTGAATTAGCTGTAAATTTTTTCTAATTAATAACTCATCGGGGGTAAGTCCAAGAGACCTCAAATTCGGCCAGTATATGCTACAGTCCTTCCTGATGAAAAGTTATCAAAATGCTCCGCAAAAGTCAAAAGGCGTGGCCATAGTGACTCCCAAAAGTATTGATCCTTCACCATGAAACAGGAAGTGTTGTCTAACTCGCCTGAACATGCTCCAATCTGCCTGAAATTTTACATGTATGGTCAGAGTCCCGCCCTGACGACATCCATGTAGTTATATACATTCACAGTCATAGCGCCACCTTGTAGTATCAGGAAATACACATTTTTTTTTACACTTTGATGTACTTTTGTCAGCAGGTTGATCAGATTCACCTTAAATTTGGTGACATAAGCCTAAACATGTTGATGATGATTCCCAGAATCAACCAAAGAAAACAAAACCAAAACCAAAAGAAAACCAAATGGTGCCTCATCATCAAAGGGCGTGTCTGTGGCGGTGCGGCAAATTTCGATGTTTCGCCATGAAAATTTAATTATTTATATCTCAGCTGCACATGTACTAATCTGGACCAAACTTCATATGATGAAGCTTGGAGGAAGTCACCTTTTTGCAGACAGGACAAGACACCCACACCTTGTCCCTTGGCATGAAGGCCCACCCTCTGCAATGGGTGTCATAGGCCCTCTTCTGCCAGACACTGGAGTTAGCTTGGACTTGGCGAGTGTAGCCATGCGCCACATGCAGACATTACCTCAGTCTGCAAAAGTAGTTCATCGCTTTTTCAGTGCCGATTTCAGGTTCCAGCAGTACACCTTATTCATATCTATGGTCTAGACTGCGTCCTCCATAGGACCTGTCAATTATTCCAGATCAGACTGTCAATCAAATAACCATGCGACTGGCTTTCAGCCACCTGATCTCTCATTTTGACCATGACCATATATCTGAAAACTATCAGTGGGAAGGTCAGATTAAATTGCACTGAGTAGATCTCTGAGTTATTGTCTCATGGCTTTGGATCCCTTCATGCAACTGTAAAACCCTTCAGAGGAGAATAAACTAGCTCCTTTGCAGTGCAGCAGTTCAAAACAAATGTTAAATCTCCCTGCAAAATCTGCAAAAAGGAAACCGCATAGCATCATCAAGAACTTTCAGATTGTCTTCTATTTTCAGCTCAGCACTACGACAGCCACGGAGCAATGACTGTCCTGACACTGAACATGGAGAAATGGGTTTAGTTCAAAATATATGTAGGGTTAAGATGAAACAGTTAAGAAAACTCAAAAACAAATGACATCAGTGATATAAATTCTGAGTTTTCCAGAGAAAGGCATTTTACAAAAAGTCATTTGACCATTAAAGAAATAAAACTTCTCCTTATGAGTTTTGATCACTCAGGATATCAAAATAAATACAAAGATTCTGCTGCATCTTTTAAGCCTTTAATATATTGTTACTTAATATGCATTCTTTATGAAAAGGAAAAAAGCCTGAAGTAGATGATGAATGAATTTAAATGAAAACCAAACCGAGGTTGAGAAGTTAGATCCATTTACGGGCATTCTGTCAAAGAGAACAGCAGCCTTACCTCATCTGTTTACTGCTGCTTGACAATGTCTAACTTTTTCCTGAATTTGATTAACCCCGTTTCAGAGCCTAATTTGACCACAAATGTGGATGACGGTTGAGTGGTTGAGAAACTACATACACTATAGCAGTGTTGAGTCTACAAAAGGCGGTATGTTACTTTTATTATTGATGTAATCTATATATTCCTCTCTGTAGATATCTGCCTGTTATTTTTATTATTGAAATAAGAATACCTGTGCTGAGCTAAGGCAACATTTCAAATGACTAAAAATATCCTGAGAGTTCTCTAAGAACATATCCATTATGTCAACGTTCTGCTGCTGCAGGAGGCTAACTGAGCTGTGTCTGACGGGTTGGTGGGCGTAGGAACACCTCTTCTTCTCTCTCTTTAAATACTGTAGCATACATGAATGACCAAGGTTGCACTATCAGCAGCTGGTAGGCAACGTGGACATCTGACATCCATAGCAGGACCTTAGAAACCAGTTTTCAAGCTCCTGCAGTGAAAGAGGGAGGATGCTGCATATCAACTCATGAGACTTTTTTGGAGGTGTTTAACAGTTGCATCAGGGATGAATACCGTAAGTAGTGGATGCTTCGTGAACTTCTTTAAACCTTTTAATAGCTGCTGTCTCATACAGGTTTATTCCAGTAAAGATAAGTCGTATTTCATTTTTCTTTCACTCTTGTCTTCATTTCCTATTGTTTGTTTTTGATGGACATCTTTAATAATAGAGAAATGGGTTAGATTTAGTATCTTCCGGTACTATAGCAATTGAGCGCTTTAACGTTTTAGTTTTATTGAAACTCTGCGGTTCTTTTCTGCTCAAAAATCTATTAAAGAATAGGCCAGACCAGTTTAAATTCTAATATAAGTATGTTGTATTACATAAAAACAGCTGCATTCGTATAGCTGTATATCCAGGTGATTTCTGTATGTCAGTGTGAGCAGTAAAAATGTATTTCTGGAAACATCTGAGTGCTTCTCGTTAGTGGTTGAGGTTAGAGAGTTAGACGGTCTAATGATGTAATAACATGGAAACATCTAATCCACTGGAGCTCAGTCCTCACAGGGGTCACCTCGCAGACCAAGAGGTCACTCATTTGTCAAGGATGCTGACTCCCTGTTTCCATGGCGACGAGTCAACACACTAAAGCCACTGCCATACTAGGAAAGAAAAACTCCCGCAGCACCAAAATTAGCTTAGGCGATGGTGAGATGTTAAAACGAAGTGGAACCAAGTGTGAAGAGAAGACTGGCCTTGCAGAGTGTTCCTTCAAAACATGGCAAGTGTTCAAGAGGCCTTATGGTTTACCAGCCGCACAGCTGCAGGTGTCATTGGGCTTTTGTGCAGTACATGTTTAAAGGCTTAAACAACCACAAGTCCAGTTATGTCTTGATATGTAATCCAATGCCAAGGGCTCAAATTTAAAAACGTGCATATAATAGTACTTATGTGTGCAGTGATGCATAAAACTTGCATTTTGTTCTGATTCTCCGAATAGAGATGAGCAGCAACCACAAGATCTTATGGTTCTGCTAGATCGGATGAAATTAGTGAACGAAGTAAATGACAAAGAGATGTGAGCCCTTTGGTTCAGTTTGTGGTGCAAAAGCTTACAAGGTGCAACAGAGGAGGATTAATTATTGCAGAACAACATGGTCAGGGATATCTAATTACCTAAACGTCTGCACAAATAAAGATGGCAAGCAAGCAAATACACGCTTTAGTATGGGCATGTTTTCTGCCTGATATATTGTGTTACTCAGTCTGCAAAATGTTTTCAACTGTGAAATAATGTAAGTACTCATGTTTATACAGAAATATTATGTGAATATCAGGCGATGAGTTTATTTTTCTTTGTGTCCAACTGCTGCCCCATTTTACTCCTATGCTCTCTTCAATTATTTAGTTATACACAAGAAATATCACAATCTAAAGAGGAGATTTACATAAAAGTTCAAAGTATACTCCCTCTGGCCACTCCATACAGTTTTTTTTAGCGCCATCCTCAGGCAAAATTGAGTTTACATAATCCAACAAGCAGAATGATACAACATTTGGACCTCCATCTTTTCCAGTTTTAATGAAGAAATTTCCTCTGGCACTTTGAATAAAACCTTCGTGTTTTCTGTCCAACTGTGTTTTGTGTGATGCACATGACAGACAGTGGCCTACTCCATAGTTTAAAAAAGAATCCCGTCATGTTTTCAGCAATGCAGCAGCAGATTTGTTAGTTTTGCGACTGCAAATGAATTCTTTTAAAACATGAAAACCTGAGTTGTGTTGTGGAAGTTCAGCAAACTTGAGAGAGAATGAGGAGGCAGACACAGAGAGACACAGTGGAGACTCAGATGACTTAAGTTGTGAATAACATTAACTGACATCAGGAGAAGTCAGGGTTCTCTCTGATCTTTGGGTATATATTGTAGCTGGGAGAAGGTCAGATTTAGATTACAGACCAATATGGAGACAACTAGTCTGCTTAGCTGTGGGGTAGTGGTTAGCACTTTCGCCTTGCAGCAAGAAGATCCCTGGTTCAAATCCTGGGATGGGCCTGGGATCTTTCTGCATGGAGTTTGCATGTTCTCCCTGTGCATGCGTGGATTTTCTGTGGGTACTCTGGCTTCCTCCCACAGTCCAAAAATATGCTGAGGTTAATTGATGACTTTAAATTGTCCGTAGGTGTGAATGTGAGTATGATTGTTTGTCTGTATATGTAGCCCTGTGACAGACTGGCGACCTGTCCACGGTGTCCCCTGCCTTCGCCCGAGTCAGCTGGGATAGGCTCCAGCCCCCCACGACCCTAGTGAGGATAAAGCGGTGTATAGAGAATGGATGGATAGTCTGCTTAGTCAAGTCATATTAGACAATGTCTAACCTCAGCCAGAGCAGAGAGTTCTGGCAAAACTGTGTTGTGTGTGATGCACATGACATGCATAAGTTTTCAGTAATGCAGCAGCAGATTTGTTAGATTTGTGATTGCAAATAAATTCATCAAAAAGATAAAACCATGAATTGATTCTCTTTACTGTGAAGTGATGTCATTTTTTCTGGGAAAGGTAGCTTATGCTGTGTAATTGATTCCAGTAGTGTCAGAGATCACGTTTTTAAGTCTTTTAGAAGTCTGCCATTTTATAGGTTTAAACAAAAACGATGTACACAAGAAATATACACACACACACAAAGGATATAATGTAATTTTTAAATCAGCAGTAGAATTACAAGTTGGATTGACTGCGGCACACTGAAGATGTTTCACAGTGTTACAGCACCACCTTCTGGTTTATGTCACAAAATGTTGGGTTTGAACAGAAAGACTGTTGTTCTCAGTAAAACTACATGTTTAGAGTTCTCTGCTGCTCTGGAAACAGCAAAATACATTTTCTTTATCTAAATTCACATCAGACAGTCTCTGACAGCTGGTTTTCACTAGCTGATGTAATCAATAATCACTGTCTAACAGTTTTCATTAAAAAAAACTGATTTGCAAAATAATCAAAGACAACAGTAACAGTTGATGCATGTCAAAAAACTAAACACACACAGGCTTTAAGTGAGGACAAGAATTATTTCTACCGTGTATAAAACAAACAGTATTTCAGATTTAGTTCTTAAATGGAAATCCTGACCTCCATTGCAGTGACAGATGAGATTGGTGGAGGGAAGAAACCTCGCTGTATAAACAGAAGATCGGAAAACAGCCACCCAATTGTTTTGCTTATGCTGTTGGATGTGAATGCTGTTTCCCCCGTGATATTGCATACCATTCCATTTACAGCAATGGCAACCCTGAAGAAACTGCCAAAGCAAAGCTGCACATCCTATTGGGGATAGGAATAATTTTGGGAATTACATGGTGGTCAGCAATGTTGCAAGGGTCATTGTTGGCTGAAATCCTTTGATCTAAACTTTAAACAAAAATGATAATGAGTTTCAGTCATAACTAACAGAATTTTCTACAAGCTCATTCATGTGTTCACTTGGGCAAATCTTTTACTGCATTTCTTACTATCTTTATTGTCTTGTACTTGCACCTTTCGTGACTTTTTGCACCCCTCTGTTTGTTCCTAAGAGCTCTGTAACGGTAAATTTCTCCTTTGTGAGATCAATAAAGTCTATCTTATCTTATTATGTAAAACCATGAGTGCACCCTGTGGAGATCACTTCCGTGGGGGGGGGGGGGGGGGTTATGCTTTTATGGACAACTTATACTATTGAAAGTATGCCAAAATCTCTAGCTATCTTGTGATCTGCTTTTGAAGGGAAAAGATTCCTTGACTTTAAGTAGCTGTCTCTTTTTTGTTTCGGTGAAACCCAGGACATTGTGCAACATCACTAAAGATGGATCCAGAAACTGAAGACCTCGGCAACAATGATAACTTGCCCCCCTGGTCAGGTTCAGAAGGTTCCCAGGAACTTTGTGTCTCTGAGTCCTTGGCAGAGTCCTACAATGACGATGACGTCAGTGAATCAGAGTACCCCTTAGACCCACAGACTGCTCACAGTCCTAAATCTGGCCTGGAGTCTCCAGAACACCTCCAACAGGACTGGGAATCTGCAGGTAAGCAACAGTCTCTGCCTGAACTTAGTGGAAGCGAAGAGGAAGTTTCCTACCAAGAAGAGGATGACATCTACCTTAGTGAATCAAGAGAGTCCATTACGGAGTCTCCCCACATCCATCCTTCACAGACCTTGCACCCAGAGTGCCCAGGCTCAGAGCCTCCTGCTGGACGCATATCACCACCGCATTCCCGGTCTTCGTCATCCTCTCTTGGCTGTGCAGCTGATATGACCCTGGCCTTGACCCTGACCACAGAACAACCCCATGGAGCCAGTAATAGGCAGGGCCCAGGGACTGGGAACAGGAGGGTTGAATCTTCAGAGGAAGGAGGGAGTAGTGAAGCACCTCCTGCTTCTGTGTTCTTTGGAATTTCAGATGAGGCTGCTGAGCAGGCAGAGAAGTGGAACTCAGAGTCTGACACAGACCTGTGCAGACCGGACAGGCAGAGGACAAGGTGCACACGTAAGTATCTACCTTCTACCCTAATTTTATAATTCAGTGAAGCTAGTTGTGCAAACTGCACACCATGAGGTGAATGCTATTTTTTATTTTATTTTGATGACATGTGATTTATGAATAAATACAATATAAATTTAAGTTTGCTTTAAATGCAGCCATTGAGGCACAAATTAACTTGAGATAATGATACGAAATGCTCTTATCTGTCTGTATTTATTTTAGCTGTTTTGAAAAGCAAAGTGCTCATTTTCACTGATGATTATGTTATTACAAAGCACTGTGGGTGCTGCTATTTCCATGCTGCAACATGGGGTCTATTTGGGGTGGACTTACAGGGAGAATTCCCATGGCTTTAACAGTCGGACCAGGATAAGAATAAAATATGACCATATGATGAGGCTGGCAGAAACAAATTTGACAGACACCAGCATGTGTCACCCTGGCCTGTCACTTGATCCCTTTTCCAATCGTAAGACTGCAATGGAAAAGTGAGCTCCTCACTTTCCTTGCCTTATGGCCCCCCCCAGGGTTAGCTGTAAGTAAATATGATGCTTTTATTAGTGTGCTTGCTTCAGCAGGGGGAACTTAAAATTTCTCTTGCATGTCATGCTTGCTGCAGATAATAATATTCGTACTAGTGGCACTATGTTTTTTATTCAACTGTATGATGATTAGTTATATGTTGTATAAATGCTTCTTAAATGTCAACTGACTGAAAAAAATATCAAAATTAAAGGTTTTCTTTGAGTTCATGCTTCATCTTCCTCACCCCCTGCCTTCTCATTTTAAAAACTCAAAATCTTAAAAAGTTTATTTGTCTTGTTTTTAGTCAAAATATCTCATCCCACTTGATTTAAGATAAATTCACTTAGCATGTGACATTTTCGCAAAATGGATGGATTTGCATCTTAAATGTCTTGTTAAGTCAAACAATCTTGTAAATGTCTTGTTTTGAGTTGTACTTTACAAGAAAACTCAAAAAGAATTTAATACATCTCAAATTAGGAGGTTACATGAAAGCAAAAATCTATTTTTGAGTGAAAAACTACTATTTTTTTAAGCACATCTGGCTTATTTTGAGACACCTAAGCTTGACAATCCTGGTAAAATATAGCTCAAAATAAGTTTTACCCAGTAATTTTACGATCTTAATATTCTAAATATATCTTTTTCAAGAAATCTTACCAAGCCATTTTTCACTTGTTCTATTGGCGGATTTTCTATTTATTTCAAGGTAAAAGTTCCTTGAAATACATTTTTTTTCTTGTTTTGAGAGGAGCATTTTTTTCCAGTGCTCTCTTTCTCATTCTGTTCCTCCCTCTGTCTCTTCCTTTGTCATAGGGCTCAGTCACAGTGAGAGCCAATCAGAAAGACACGTCAAGGAAACCAAGTCTAAATGTAAGCGAATTGCCCGGCTTCTAACTGATGCGCCAAACCCTCAAAATAAGGGAGCCTTGCTGTTTAAAAAACGCCGCCAGAGGGTGAAGAAGTTTACACTTGTGAGTTACGGAACTGGTGACAACAAGCTTGACAGCGAAGACCAAATAGAAGAGGAAACCAAAGAAGTTAGATCTGCTGGGTATAACTTTGTGGCTACAAGTGATTCTGAGTTAGAGGAGCAGTATTGTCTTTATCACCAGCAGCATAATTTAAGTCTGAATTGGGGAAGTGTTCGAGAAATGGAGGCACTACCAGAGACAAGAGGGAAGGGCGTTTTGATGTTTGCTCAACGGCGCAAACGTATGGATGAAATTGTGTCAGAGCATGAAGAGCAGAGGGGCAAAGGACTACCTGTGGAAGTATTAACAGAACCCGAATGTACAGAGGCACAGAATATTTATGACACTAAGGAAATGTACCTACATGCTGATCAGGCCAATTACATGGATGTAAATCTCAAGCAGCATGTAGAATACCAAGAAAATATTCAGCAGATGAACCACCTATCTAACGTGCCGAAACCTTTGGTGCCAAACAGAACTGCAAAGCCTTTCCTGGGATTTCAAGAGAGTCCAACTGCTCCCATCATGACCGGCAGCATTGTTCCAGTTACAAAGAAACCTGAAGCAAGTTTCAAAGTACCTGTGCCTATTAACACCAACCCACAAGTCTGGTCTCCAACTGGAGACATCATAGCCTCAAGAGATGAGCGAATATCTGTACCAGCCATCAAGACGGGCATCCTACCAGAGTCCAAACGGAAAGCCGCTAATAAACAGTCAGCAATGTTGGTGAAAGAGTCAGATCTCCTCGTTCAAAACAAAGGAGAAAGACGGTCTTATATTGAGGCAGAGGAAGACTGTTTTAGTCTTGGTGCTGAAGCTTGTAACTTCATGCAACCTAGAACAATAAAACTTAAGAATCCTCCTCCAGTTGCCCCAAAACCAACCATTAATCCAACCTGGATGAGGAGGAGTCCCTCCAGCGAGCCCTATATTCCTCCAAGAAGTCCGATTTCACAACCTTCTCACAGTCCTGGGGGGCATCATAGCCAGCATTACTTGCAGCAGCAAGACTGGATTCAATCTCAGCAGATGGCCAACCGTTGGACACCAGATCAAACTCAGGCAACACTTCAAACACCTGCCAATGCCTGGACTCCGGTCAACTCCTCTTCTCAGCTTCATCCTCAGCCAACCACAAATAGCTGGAGTCAACAGACGTCACGATCCCCTGTGAGTATGCAGGCCCGCAGTCCTACTCACAGCCCAAACTACCCACCTTCACCCTCAAGGAATAAGTTAGACAGCACTCCAAACTCAGTTGCCTCTTACCCACAACAATCAGGAAAGTCATATGCATCAAAAGCACCGCAGGTTTCTCCAAAGGGCCGTGGCTCAGACAGAGGTAATCGGGGTGGTGATGGCTCAACTATGGCGGGAAAAGGTGCAGAATTGTTTGCCAAAAGACAGTCCCGCATGGAGAAGTTTGTTGTCGATGCTGACACAGTGCAAGCTAACAAACCAAGATCCCCCTCCCCGACCTCGTCCCTCCCTAACTCTTGGAGATATTCATCCAATATTCGTGCCCCACCTCCTTTAGCATACAATCCCCTTCTTGCTCCTTTCTACCCCCCATCAGCTGCCAAGCAACCCCCCTCCACAAGTCCCAAAATCAAGACCAAAGAGAAACCTAAATCGGCCCCCAAGCAGCTCAACAGCTTAGATATAATGAAACACCAACCGTATCAGTTGGACTCGTCACTATTCAAGTATGATGCAACCCCTGAGGCCAAAAGCCCCAGCCCCAAACCTACTCCAGCGTCAAAGTTTGAGATTAACAAAAGTCGTAAACATAGATCCGTCTCCTCTGTCTCTCCTTATAACACCTCTGAGCTTATTGTTCAAAGCAATGCAGAGGCCCCTGCTAAGTCTCCTGGATCGGTAAGTCCCCAACATTCTTCCGCCCAAAACACGAGATCAGCTGAGCCTCTTGCAACTGACAAGCGCTTGGATGAAAAACACACTGTCACACCTGCAGCCAATCACATAACTGTCAAGCAAACACCGAGCGCCCGAACCGCAAGCACTTCCTCCAAGAAGTCATCTATTGCTGACAGCATAGCTTTGGCTTTCTCTCCTGCATCTCTTATTGCTAGGGGCGCACGTCAGATGGCTCCTCGGCCAAAATTTTCTGCTAAGAAGCCAGTGGTGATGGGAAAACAGTGGAAACCTGTTGCTATGACTCATTAGATCTAAAACTGTATATGGCCTTGCTTTGGTGTAGTCTGAGACGATAATTACGTAATCACACCTGCAACTTGGTAGCATCTGAAATGTCTTAACAGGTGGAATTACATAGACTTTTGCACTAAATGTAGGCCTCCTTCTAAATTATCGAGCATTATCGACAGCATGCGGTTATAGAGGTAAATCTAGCTGGCAGTGTCGTCAGGAAAACAGCTGAATGTACAGCAGAGCTATTTTAAAATTGTGATAAATCATGGAACGAAATATAAACTCAAATAAATAAATGACTTAGCGTGTTAAATCATCTCCATAAAGCTCAGGAGGTGCATGTGGACTTAAGAAAGGAAAAGTGAGACAAACTAATGTTGCGTGATTCTCAGGAAGTGCTACTATATGTGCAATATTGTGTGCAGAGAGGCTTGTTCAGCCAGTCTTCTCCAGTGTTTAGTTTTTTCTTTTGAAAGAAATAAGATTATTACATTATATACATTTTTATGTAGCAGTAGTAACCACTGAACCCCCAAATCACACAAAACAACATTTATTAATACATTTATTGGTTTCATTCAAATTGTTCATGACTCAGTCCTTTGGGACAACAGTAACTCACTTGCACAATTATATTTAAAGAGTATTTCTATTCATTTAGTGTGTTTGGGGAAAGACTGTCTATGCACTTCTTTTGGGTGCCTACGATTTTCAATTCCTTCAGTCTCATTCCAGACTGTGATGGCATCACAACAACTAAAAGCATTCATGTTGTTTGTGATCATAAACCCTGATGACTTTAAAATGTTTTTTCTTTCTTTTTTTATGTGGACATATTTTCTGCATCCCTCAGTTATGGCCAGTTATTCAACTATCAGTAAAGTCATCAGACATCTGAGCAAAAATGTCACAGAGAATTGAATGTTCTGTTACCGGTTCAGCAACTCAAAGTGGAAATAGGAAAACCACTGTCTTTTGAGTCTCTATGTCTTTGTCTTTCTGACATATCACTGTTTGCACTTCTTGTTCTCAGCACAATCATGCTATTAAATTTCTCTTTCCTCCTACTTGTGTGCTTCCTATGTGTGTCATGAGCCTTTTTTTTTTTTTAGCTTTTCCTGAATAACTATTCCTCTCATTTCCTCACTTCTCATTCTTTCACACAGATTTTCCTCATATTGGCTTTGCTTTCAGCAGTCATGACTTAAATTTTCAAAATTTAACTGTGTGGATGTGCATGCTTATGTTCTCTTCAACTGTATTTCTGAATAAGAACAGTTTGGAACTATGATCTCAGCTCTCATACACTTTTCTGCACATTTCAGTAGGAAGGTGCTGTTCTCTTGATGGGAAATCCAGCCTAAAGCAGAATTTGCATACAGCTATTCTAGTTTCTAACCAGCAAGTCAGAACCTTCTATCATTTAATGTTTTTATGGAAACAGTTTTTCAAAATTACATCTTAAAACAAGCCTGATTATCCTTAATCTGTGAGTATTTTAAATAGAAATATCGACAACTCACTAGTGCAAATCCACAGCTGCTACAACTACAGCAAACAGGCAACCATATACTAAATACATAAAATTAAATATTCAGATATGCAACAATCTAAAAACATTTTTGTGAATATTTTATGCCCCCTTGTTTCTGCTGGAAAACTATTTAGCTTCTTTGCTGGTTGTCGGTCTATATGGTCATGTAAACATTCGATTGGCATCATCTTCTCAGGTTCAGTCAATCAGTTGTATGAAGAAAGCAGAATCACCATGCAGCACTGTCCCAGTACACTTTACAGTTAGAAGGAGCAAGTTCACTTTGTTACATCTGCCAGAGTGAGACAAACATCTTTACTGGTCTCATTCCAACACATAATTTCCAGCATTGCTCTGCCTGCCTTCAGCCTGACCCGAGAACTAAACAGTAATAAAAACACCGTTGCGGTGACGGTATCTGTGGCCTTTACAAAGTCACCCTCAATAGAAATACTTGTGTGAAGTCCAATGTCAATTCTAGTTTAGGCTGAATTTTCCCTGTTACAAAGAGACAACTAAGTTAGCAGAGAAATAGTTCCAAGCCAACTCTCATTGTCTTTTAAATCATATTATACTTGTTTTAAGGCACTTGAACCAACATAAGGTAAGTGATGAAATTTGTTTTTACTATTCAACACACTACTTACACATTTATTTATTTCACATAGACATTTTAATGGGATGTAAAGAAATACTGAAGTCTCAAAATGGTCTGTAAACCTGAAATTAGAAAGTTGTTCTAGACAGAGAATTCTAAACAGCCAGAAAATTCACTCCAAAAAAATAGTAGAGGACTTTAAGATGCAAAAATGAGTTTATTTCACATGCAAAAAGTGACACAGTGTGAAAGAAACATTTTTTACACTGTCTCCTTTGCTGCGCATGAAATAGAACGATGTAGTTTTCATTCTCATGTTAATTTCAAATAGAATATGAATAAACTATGTAGCCAGATGGTGGCAGCAAAGTCTGCAACGCTACTCTCACACCAGTCAACCAGTACTGTACATGCTTTTCTTTCAGGGATTTGGTAGAAGCCGTTCCTTGAGCCTCCCCCAGCAACTGAATTCAATGCCTCCTGGACTCCTGTCGCCTGTGAGTCCTTTGGGAATCCATCCACCTTTCTTACCTATGCAGAGGCGAACATCCTTTCAGGAAAAAGTCTACAAGCCACTGTCACCGTGGGAGGCGGCGTCGAGGAGCCCCATTGGCTCGGTGGATGAGGCCTTTTTGTTTCAGAGCCTCCCGTCATCTGTTGCTTCTAACGTCAAAGCTGCAGGGCACCACAGATCTCTGCCAGAGCCTCCAGTTGAATGGAAACGCAGGGTGTCTCTTGATCCTTCAGCTGTCAGTAAGAGTCATTATCATCACATGGCTCCAGTTTTTCAGGCCCCATCCATGAGCAGGACATTTTCACCTGAGAAACCAGCCTTCTATGGGCCTCCCTTCAGACCTGCTCAGCCTCTCAGACCTGCCAGCAGGGCCAGCATTGGATTCATGGCACAAGGCTCCAGTCCAACAAAGTATTCTCCCTTGTATAGTGCAGTGCAGCGCAGTTAGTACCACTGAGAGGAAGTCAGACAAACATCCGATGGAGAGAAATATATGTTTTTTTTCACATTTTTGTGACATACTGTAGATGGTCACGGAAAGTGTATTGAAAATGAAAGAAAAGGAAGTGAAATGGCTCAAAGTGATGGATTATTTTCACTTGGGATTGAGGTGTGTTGGTTAAAGATTTGGACACGTTTTTGACACTTTATTAGGTGTGTTTTGAATTTATGATGGGAGTGTAGTTCACGGCATGAGTGGTCCCCCGGTTTAAAGAGCAGAACAGCTTAATGTAGCTATTGTGTGAGATGTTTTCTCTGCTCTGATGGGAGGTTTTACAACGGTGTCTAAATTTGGACAAACCAGACCATCGCAGTGACGATTTAAGACAGTCTGTAATTAGCATATGTTACGTCAGTTAAAGTGAACATGATGCAGATGAGAGAAATTTGACCCGGGGAGTGGTGTTGCTCACTGAAAAATGCTGTTTATAAAAGATGGCAGATAAGCCGCTTTATTTATCTTTTTTCTTTAAAAGTTATTGTGACTTCAGGATACTCTGGTTGATGTTAAGCACATTCTTGCATGTGTAGACAGTGATAGCCAGTACAGATGTCGTTCATCCAGTATTAATCTGTCTTTCTCTCACTACTATGGCAGTAGCAATAGCAACTGTACTTTAAAAAAATAGTCTATAGTGCTTTCTATTGATGGCAACTTACAAACATGTTATTACTGTGCCTTTTCAGAAAACTAGCAAACTTGCAGTGAGTGTTGCATCTTTATTCCATCTGCTGAACTATATGGAAGATTTCTACATGAACACAATCTGTTTTTGTTGTTGTTATTAATATGAATTTCATTAAGTTTGATAAAACACTGTGTGGTGTTAAAGTATAAACAGACTCAGTTTCTGTCTTCCATATGACTTATGTAACCATGTTGCCTGACAGAAAGAAAAGGGGCTTTCACCCTGTACAATAGTTGTGGTTAAATGTTGGGTTTTTTTTGTGCACTTTTTAAACACAGACTAAAAAAAATAAAACACATGAAAATTCTTTAAGACTTTTGTATGTTATTAATTTATCTTTTGGCATCCATCCATATTTTAGTCACATGTATTTTTAAAAACAATAATGTTATCTCTCACTCTTTGTTACATTTCTTCATTTATTTAAGTACAATAAATACATACGTTACAGGAACATAAAGCATTCGCTTTATGCTGATTTAGAACACTAAAATGAAAGGTATGATAAATATTATATTCTAAGTACCATTTTTACATCTACATAGGAACTTCTTCCAGGCCAAACCATTACAATTGTTTTAAGTTACATTGCTTCAACAATTATTTCAGTTTTTGTTCATAAAAACATTGAGGTAGAGGCCCCATTTACAGTATGGTCGGATAAAAAATGAACAAAATATGCATGTACACAAATAAGAAACTTTGATGAAAAATGGCAATAAAAATATTAAAACCACAAATTAGTAAAGAAATTATGTTATTAAGAATAATTACAGCTATGAAGATGTAAGACAAATGAATCAGCTAAAACAATAACAGCCAGAAGTGAGATAAGATGAAATTGAAAACCTAAATCACCCTAAGGATAAAAATGAGGCAAACCTTAGACTGTTCTTTGTGTTCTTTCCATAGACTGGATATAAAGATGAATGAATGTTGTCCATAGGTTTTCTAAATGCAGTTCTGAAACAGAGTGTGGTGACTCAGGCCGTCACATCTTAATTATGTATAACTTTAAACCATCATAAAATTCAAATGGGTAAACAATAAATTATTGATGATCAGAAATCATGGCAATGTAGAATGTGGACTTTTAATATAGATGTACCCACAAACAAAATGACCTCACACTGAGCACAGATGTGTTTTACGCATGTGTACGTTATGTACGGATACGAATCACGAGACCTAAATATCTAGCGGGAGGTATGAATTGATGGGACTCAGAAACACCCCCACACTTTAATCAATTGTTCCTCATATCATTTCCGCCGGGTAAGTCCTGATAAGTCCACATTGTTGGATTTGTAGTAGGATCACGATCATGTGATCGTCAGCAGGCAGCTGATGTAGTGTTCACTTGTTGTCATGGTTACAGTGACGCTGTGACGCTATCTCACAATGATACAGAAATCTTTAACCAATCCATGGAGCGAGACTATAAGCTGCATCACTGCCAAAATCTAATCAGTTGGTCCTTGTGTCATTTCTGACTGTCCCTGAAAATTTCATCCAAATCTGTTTGTCCGTTTTTGAGTAATGTTGCTAACAGACAGACAGACAGACAAACCAAAGGTGATCATGACATAACTCCACAGTGTTCCTTGGTGTTTCTTTCCTTTGTGCACTCATCATGGATGAGTAAAGTACCTTTAATGACCAAAAACTATTTAGTACCAGGCTGTAAACATGTTTATTTCAACTGTAAAGTTACATATTTTAGCATGGGGGTCTATAGGGAGGGCTGCTCAGTGGCGTAAGTGGTTAGCACTTTCACCTTGCAGCAAGAAGATCTCTGGTTCAAATCCCGGGGTGGGCCTGGGATCTTTCTGCATGGAGTTTGCATGTTCTCTCTGTGCATGCGTGGGTTTTCTCCGGGCACTCCGGCTTCCTCCCACAGTCCAAAAATATGCTGAGGTTAATTGAGTACTCTAAATTGCCCGTAGGTGTGAATGCAAGGGTGATTGTTCGTCTGTATATGTAGCCCTGCGACAGACTGGCGACCTGTCCACGGTGTCCCCTGCCTTCGCCCAAGTCAGCTGGGACAGGCTCCAGTGACCCTAGTGAGGATAAAGCGGTGTATAGAGAATGGATGGATGGTCTATAGGAATTGTCTTTTTAAAGCCCGCCTCAAGTGGACATTTGAAGAACTGCAGTTTTGGCACTTCCACCTCGGCTTCTTTTAGCAGCTTGGTTTTTCCAGATTGCAACAGAACAGCAGGTAAAACTGAATTTCCAAAGCTGCAATGTATTCCAACCATCTGAGTGTGTTAAATTGGAGCCTGCATTGGTAATGTAAGGGTATAAGTAATTATAAAACCGAGAGTCTACCATGCCTCACAGATTTTACAAGGAATATAATGCTCACTATGTCTGAAGCATTTTAACTGTCCCAATAAGGAATTACTGTACGTCACTTCACAAGTATTTGGCGAAGCACCATCACCCCTTTGACCCCTGCATTTATCTGTTTATCATTATCTAAAGTCGGTAATTGCAGATAATAACAGGAACTTGAATCGTGCTAAGAACAAAGAGGTGCCCAGTGTTGACCAGCTCGAAGACACAGCTCCTCTGAGGTGAGCCGTGTTGACTTGGAGGATTCAGAAACAGGGAAAGGAACATTTCTCGGGGGGGGGGGATCCTTTCCCTGAGCAACATGGGTGGACATGTGTGTGTGCCATCTATCCTCTGTCCCCTCTCTCCCTCTCTCTTTCTCTGGTAGCTATCCTTGCCCCATGGTGTTTGAGAGTGGTTTTGAGTGTTTGGCAGGTTAAATTTAGCCTATTGATGTAAGCTGCATTCCACTCACAACAGACACAGGGACACACTCACAGTTTGGCTTTAGTGTCCGCGAGTGTGAAGATCAGGGAAGATCAAGCCTCCTCTGGGTTGACCCCTGAGCCTCAGTGTCTCCCCCTTCAAGGATACAGCAGAGACACCATCACAGGTATGGACAAGCATCAAAAATTATACTTGTGTTGGAACATTCAAGAATTTAATTCTATCTTGACATGATACTTTGGGCTGCGTCTACTATCATATATCATATTATGACCTTACTAATACTTGATTATTCACTAGATATATTTTCTATCTCTTCAATTATATTGCTTTGATGTTCATCTTAATATTTTTTCAAACATAATTCCTTCAAAGTCAACAGTGTAGGACATTATTAAACGAGTTTTGAAGAAGTATTTCCACCACCCGGCACCACATTCTGCATCGAACAAAATTTAAAGGCTGAAAGCTGTTTTTGATGTCACGGTTGAGCACTTTTTTTTGACACTGCTGGGCATTCGTTATGTCCGGCTACTCATCCAAAACTCAGGACACAATATTCATCCTTGACCTTTCCACTGGTGATTTATTATGTGAGGTCTTTACAGGGAGATGCCACTAACATGAACTCACACATTCAAAAATCAGTGCGGAGATTTAAAAGTTACGTGCGTGTGATGCCGATGCAAGTACAACGGGGCTTTATGGATTATGCAACACACTGTAATCGTTAAATATGAGGTCTGCAGAGGACATTATAAAATCACAAATGCTGATGTAGCAGATTTATTTCATAGTACACTGAGAGGGAGAGACTTTATGGATGCAACAAACATAATATACACTCTAATTGTGAGTTTAATGTGGGCCTTCTTAGATAGTTGTCATTTTATACTGCTATTAATACAACAGTACAGAGCCAGGATTTGTTTCGGTGTCAGATAATGAAAGATGGCTGTACACTAAACTCAACAAACACCAAACTCTGTGTTCAGCTTTACTCTGTCAACCTATGAGCTAGCACGACATCCATTTCCTATCGGTTCACAGCATTAGCAGTAAAGCTCCTTCTTTATGACCTGGGCAGAAGAACTACATCCTGTGTCCTGTATGTGTTTCCAGTCCTCCTGCCAACCTCGCCACAGCCACAATGTCACAATTCTGTACAATGCCAACTGGAGAGAGGAAGAAGAATGCAGCAGCTATTTGCCGAGAGGTCCATGGTACCAGCGGTATGATGTTAGAGCTGAGGCTCGGCAGACAAACACACTGCTGCGGGAGAAAATCCGTTCTGATCAGAGTTCAAAATGTCAGGGCTGCTCTCCAGCGTTTGCCATAAATAAGCTAATGGAATGATTTACTACCTATGGTGACTAATCCTTTGTCGTTGTCCTTTTCAAAAGTCTATTTCTGGGTGGGTGGGAGAGGGGAGGGAAGCTGTGTGGGCCAACTTGTGTAGCTGTTCGGGTAGCGTGGTGAAGGTCCGTGACAGCTGTGGTACATTCTGTCTGTAGCATCGTGTACATCCAGAACTAATTGTCAAGTACAATGATAACACATTTTCCATGAAAGGGCTCCCAAAACGGATATTAGGAATTTAGGGAATGAATGCTTGATGTTATCTATGAACTCTTCTTAACCCTCCCCAGCTCTTTTTCATGTGTTGCCAAACAAATTAATAAATAGATACATTAACATAAGAAAACTGCCACACAGTAAATCTGAGGCTTGGCCCACAACCCAATGACACTGACATGACACATGAACTCCCTGACTCAATATATTGGCACAAGTATGTGTTTTAAAAATGTTACCTCACAGTTAGGTAAAATAAAAACAATGAACTGATAGTATTGGTCTAATATGCATTTTATACTGACTGATTTTTGTTTCTTACTTTGTTGCTCATTAGGGGACATCATGGATCTCGGAAAGAAGCTCAGCACTCCCAAAGACATCATGTTGGAGGAGTTATCACTGCTTTCCAACAGAGGTTCCCGACTTTTCAAAATGCGTCAGAGAAGATCTGAAAAATACACATTTGAAAGTATTCAAAATGAAGCAAACACACTGCTGAATGTAAGTCAACACTTTTTTCTTCTGTTATTTAGTGATTTGAAGGGATTTGGTTGACAGAGTCACTCTGTGGAGTTCTGGCATGGGTGCTGTCTGCAAAACAATTTGTAAAACAGTGCTAATCATCAAGTAAAATTATCAGGAAATATCATAGACTGTATATAAAGATGGATGTAGCATCTGGCTCCAAAAATGAAGCCCACCCGGCAGTGTCAAAAACTTGCAATATCACGCCGTCCGCTAGGGTTGGCTCCAAAAAGCTTTTGCTCCATAGAGCCCAATTCATCACCGGAAAAAATAAAATTTGATAGACTGATTTTCTACAGCTCAGGATTTTTTTCCCGTTAGTTTTCGTGGTCAAAATGAGAGATCAGGTGGCCGATCTTAAAATAAATCAATACTGAATTTTAAATAAATCGTTAAAGTTGGCGGAGCCAAGGGGTGTGGCTATACTTGATAGACAGTCTTGTCTGAAATGATTGACAGATCCTTTAGGGCGAGGCTTTCAGCAGTCTGGCTTCAGTTGCTCTCCGGTCCAGCATGTTTGATGACGCTTTTTACGTCACTGGCTCCAAAAAATCCAAAATGGCGACCAGGAAGTAGCAAAATCCGGGCTTCGTTTTCTCGGCGTTGAAACCAACGGGTGACGTCACGGTTAGTTCACGCCTGGGAAATATGTTCTTTGAAAAAAAGTGTTACAACACATGGATGATAACGGAGACATGCGCCTCAACCACTTTGCTGAGGAGCTGCTCCCTGTTTATCAGAGTGTGCTGATGTGTGTGTGTCTGTGTGTTTGTATAGAAGAAGACAACAGTAGTTATAAGCGAACCAACATTTTTGCAGCACAATAGCTATTATAATCCACATGTAAATATACACTGCCGTTCAAAAGTTTGGGGTCACTTAGAAATGTCCTAATTTTTGAAAGAAAAGCATTTTTTTTCAATGAAGATAACATTGGATTTATTTGGCATAGATATTGCTAATGTAGTAAATTACTATTCTAGCTGGAAACAGATGATTTTTAATGGAATATCTACATAGGGGTACAGAGGAACATTTCCAGCAACCATCACTCCTGTGTTCTAATGCTACATTGTGTTAGCTAATCGGCTAATTGATGATTAGCAAACCCTTGTGCAGTTATGTTAAACACATGAAATTGCCTGGGCGACCCCAAACATTTGAACAGTAGTGCACATACAATGTGTTTGATTCTGTTTTGCAGAATGATTTGTTGAATGAAAATGCACACACGGTGGAAATTAAAGTGGATGCACCCACTGACGGAGACGCTGCCAACGCAGAAAACATTGTTTCAGGTAATTACGCGGTTAAGTAAGTGATGCTGTTAATACTGAATCCAATATGGAGCATGATGATTTACTGCATTAGTAATAATCATTAACACGAAAAGTTTAGTAAGTAAAAAAAATCCATTACTTTATTGACATGTCTTCTGTCATTCATTAATGGAAAATTAAGCTGCTGCAGTCAGACAAGAGCTTCTAATTATGTAATACTGTCATGATAATGACAAGTGGTATCACTGCAGCTGGTCTTAGCTCGTTTCCAGAACATGGCACCGTGAATCGCATGTCATTCTGATTAATTATTCAACTTAAGCAGCTTCATTTGATTTTATTAGTTCAATAGCAAACAGAGCCCAGTGCTTATTCTAAAATGCTTCAGCGGGGCTCCATCCCATGTCGACACATTACATGATGAGCACACACTTGAACTATGTGCTATTTTAAGGCCTCAGATCGTAATGATGGACAACTCAGTCTGCCTGCGTAAGTGTTCTCTAAGCGCAGTATCTATTCATAATCCTATCCACTTCAAAACTCGAGCCTTCAATAAAAAAAGCTGAAGAAAAAAGCTCAACAAAAGCACACTGTCAGATTATTCAGTTGCAAGGTTACAGTATTTATCCACAATATGTGATCTCATGGCAATTATTTCTTTGCTCCTCAACAGACACGACTGCAGAGAAGTTAAACACAGCTATGCACAAGTCCTACCACTCGCCATGGGAGGAGGCCATCCTCAGTGACCCTGACCTCGCTGAAACTGTCTCACTAAGAATGCCAGCACCAGACCCACGACCAGAGCTGCCTGAGTACAAATGCTTTAACCGGTGAGAAAACTACATGCACAGTGTGGTGAACGGGAACAAAAAGAACCACTAATGCGTCGATCTAAATCACAGGGTCGCCACTCCTTACGGCGGCTTCGACAAAGCTCCCAGAGGAATCACATTCAAGCTGCCCGAGGTGGACCTGAACCCCCCCAAATTCCCGGAGCTCCAGGAGCCGGGGGTGAAGCGACCCACCTTCAACAGAACAGCCCAGGGGTGGATATCTGAGGGCACCCACCTGATTCTACCCACCATCACCCTGGAGCCCATCAAAGTCCCAGAGTCTGACGACCTGTAGATGATTTATCTGATAACCTGATGTTGGCTGTGGCATTTTTGGCTCGACCTATGACAACAAAACAGTCAGCTTGTAGCACAGTTGCAATCTCTGTACCACTATTTGAGATTTTTCCCATGCGATGGACACGAAATGTTTCTTGTGTTTGTTCTTCTGTTAACTAGTATGTTTACCAAACACTGGAATCCAAAAGAGAATCATGTAAATAGCAAAAGGAATGCGTTGTCCAGGACACTATAGAGGAAGAGTTTCCACCACTGCCGAAAACAAAACTGTAAATTTGAAGCATGTTCAAATGAATTGATGAAAATGTAATGTAAATAAAAAAATGCAGCTTTAGCAAAACTGGAACATGTGGCAAGACATGTTGAGTTATTGCCGAGCAGTGATCAGTAGGAATTCAGTTTTATTTAGCTCTAAATCATTACACATTAAACCAAAGTCATGACCACTACCATAAATGCCCAAAATATAATATGAGATTGCACATCAGATAATATTAAATATATGTCACTGATTTGGCTGTTTTCAAAATCACATAAAGATAATTATTTTTTAAATATTGACTTTAAAATGTTCATATTGTTCAAAAGCAGAGGCTGTGCTTAAAAATATCTTAAGAAGAAGACTGTGAAGACAACCAGCAAAATAACAAACTCAAAAACCTTGAATTTATACTTCAATAAATGTGAAATAGTTTATTGTAAACTGCACAATAAAATGCAAAATGTATAGTCCCACTTGCCTTGTTAAAAGTGGAATAACACTAAAGAGAAAATTCAATACTTGTTTTTTTTAATGGTTTCCAGTTACAAATAGGCTAAATATAATAAAGTTGCAGCTTTAGAGCATCGAACTGTATGGCGATGACACCATGTTGTGTGTCTAAGTTTACAGAATCATGCGCTGAATGTTTATGAGAAATATTTGGTGTTGAGCTCATTGTGTTTCTGAAGAATCAAACATTCAGACTCAAGATTTCTGTACTATATTTTCCGATACTTAAATGTTTAAAGGTCATTCCAGAATTGGAGGACATTTGGGCTTCAAAATTTTTGAAAAATAAACTTTACTTTTTTCTGCTACATATTCATCAACAATAGGTAATAAAACTATCAAAGGCTTGATTGGCTCAGCTTACACATCAATGGTACCATTTTTATTCCATGTTTTATTTGTTGTTTGCTAACCCTACTCTAATCACAGTAACAGGGTTGCTAATCCATGCTAATGTTAGCTTTTTCTCAGCAGTAGAAGCTAGATATTTAGCTAGCTGTTACTGCTGACCAAGAGGACAGGCTTATTGATGGAAAAAAGTCGAGAAAAAAGTAAAAAGAATTTATCTTATCCTGATAATATGCATAACAATGTGTGTGAGGTAGAGTGAAACATACAATAAAGGCTGACAATGTTATGAAAATATGAAAGATAGAAGAGAGGACATAGCTTTGCTCTACCCATTCTTTTGGAAAACTGATGATGTTAATTCCAGTGTTTCATGTCACTTACTCTTTTCTTTTTCTTCTACCAGCTGAAAAGGTTATGCTAACAGGATTGTCATGGGACACACTATCCATGCATAATAATTATTATTTTAAATATTGTGTTGATTTTGAAAATGGCCCCACAATGACAAGAGAAATTTCCTCCAGTTCCTTGTTACACATCCCAGCACATGTAATATAGTCTCTGTTTTAATCACTAATTCGTCATTGTGTACCATTCATTTATTCAACAATAGAGACAAAACAGCAAACAGCTGTATCTTTCAAACAGCTGGACAACGGAGAGGGGGAGAAACAGGAAAGTCCACAGGATTGAATTCAAGGTCGATGGGAACTTCAGAAGAAACATACACAAGACTACTGCTCCTCCAAAACCTCAACACTGTGAAGGATGTGCATGCCTTTCATACACACTGGTCCCAACAGAGTGACATGTGAGCCCTCCTGCAACTCATGGGGGCAAAAGTTATCTGACTTCTTCAGCTGTTTCATTACTGACACGATGAGAAACAACACAAGCTGCGCATTTGTGTGATTTCCCCACCCGCTCCCTAAAAGGTGACACCATGGCAGGTGATGTTGTATTTTCATCGTGGAGTCTGTGCACAGATGCAACACAGATCTTAACATGCAAATCTTATTCACTCAATGTACGCGCTGAGAATGGCTGTGCAGCACGCAGCAGGAAGAATAAGAAGTCTTTTCTTTGTTAGTTTTCTTTTTATAAATAATACCAAAAAACCCTTCATGTGTCCCAGGGGAGGTTTCAGTGCTATTCCTGGAGCTTTGGCAGAATGCAATACACTGGAAAAATACACATCCTTAAGATAGGGTCAGAAAAATACTCTACACAGTTGAATGTCCACTGCATTGACTGCACACTTTCTCCATATATGTGTTTAAATATAATACACTTAGTATGGACATGTACACTACCATTCAAACGTTTGGGGTCGCCCTGACAATTTCATGTTTTAAATGAAATCTCACCCTTTTATTCATGTGCTATCATAATTGCACAAGGGTTTTCTAATCATCAATTAGCCTTTCAACACCATTAGCTAACACAATGTAGCATTAGAACACAGTGATGGTTGCTGGAAATGTTCCTCTGTACCCCTATGGAGATATTCCATTAAAAATCAACCGTTTCCAGCTAGAATACTGTACTCATTTACCACATTAATAATGTCTAGACTATATTTGTAATTCATTTAATGTTATCTTCATTGAAACAAAATAAGGACATTTCTCAGTGACCCCAAACTTTTGAGCAGTAGTGTATGAACCCAGTGGCGTAGTGGTTCTGTCATGTTTGCATTTTGTTGCTCTCCAAAGACATGCACGATTGGTTAGTTTGGGATTCTAAATTTGCTGTAGATGTGAGGGAGAGTGTGCCAGCTGGGATACGCTCCACACCCTCCAAAAGAAAAAGCGGGTGTTGTAATTGGATAGATGGATGGATGTATGGGCATAACATTAATGCCTAATTTCAGCTCAGCACCCTGGCCTGAAGGTACCAAACCACATATCCACAGTTAGTGAATCCCTGAATCAGCTCTGCTCATGATGGTGAGCTGCAGTTAGAAGTGCCTGTTTAATATTCCTGAACAGATTGAATTCTTGGACTGAAAATCAGCGAGGACTTCTCAGTGTAACAACTCACGAATACTCTGTTTTTCACAGGCTGGCCTGCATGCTGTGAACACACACACACTCACAAACAGGCAATCACACACACACACACATACTGTACACACACACAGTTGCACAGCCACTGATGTAAATAACCTGCTAGGGTTCACTGACAGTGTATTTAAAGAAACTGAGAAGAGCAGCAGCTGATTAACACTTGGCAAGTGTTTGCTTGCTTTATTTTTGTCTTAATTACCTTTTTTGTCTTTTCAATTCACTGACATGTTAAACAGTGCAGCCGAGCCACATGAAAACTTTCTGTTTCGCGTATAGTATAAAATATCTTTGCGGAAAAGACACACACCAACTACTTAATGTCACTTTTGCTGACTCCAGCTTGCATGCACCATCAGCCTCTTTTCCTGTCTCCGCTCAGAACCTGCTCGGCTCTGCAGGCTTTCCCCTGCCAGGCCCTCCATCTGCCCCGATTCCTGCCATCCCATGTCCTGTTTACTGCCGCAGTAAAGTCGCTACAGACACAAATGGCACAATGTGATGACAAAAGGAACGCTTGGCGTTAACAAGGGTGAAAGCGTGAGCCTTTTGTCTGGCGTGTCCGGTGGATTTTCTTCCAAGAAGACACACGTCATTGGGTGTTTTATTCGAAGGGAAAACGGGACTCTGCTGCTGTGTCGTGTGTGTGACATGTAAGCCGGAGCATTTTTCAAAACACAGGCAGGGGTTAGTCCCCACAGTGCTGCATGATTATGAAACCAGTGCAGTCATGTGATGTCTTCTCTCATCATCATCATGACAAGTTGGAAGTCTGACCTTCCGCCAGCACACACACACACACAGACACACACACGCACACACACACACACACGCACGCACGCACAGAGTAGTTTGCCATGCAGGGATTGAAGATTGCACTACAGCGGCAGTGCACTTGAGGCTACACTAGGGGCGGAGTTTGACCTCTCAAGTCTCCAAACATCACTAATCCGCGTCGGACATTCTGGTCCAGGATATCATCGGCCCTGTTTGGAGGAAAGGGAGGGAAAAAAAGAAGAGAGGACGATTTACGGAAACAACACAGTCCTGCGGGCTCTGCTGCGGTGCCACACGGAGGCTCGGGCTGCGGCTTGTGTGCGCGTCGGAGCGGCGTTTGGGATCGCTCCATGCGGCTGGACGGATCTGCAGTCATCGCTCCGCCGGGTTTGTTGCAACAGTCCAGCGACAAGTCGTGGGATTTTGCGGCTTTACAGCTGGAGGACGAGACGAACTGCTGACCGCTTTCCTCCACCAAAGGTGAGCTGTTTTTGTTTTTCTTTCCTCCGTGCAAGTTTTGCGGCATGTTTAGCTCCAGTGGTCCTTCCGCTGGGAGCTGGAATATGGAGGGGGGCAGCAGCGTGTTGTCTCTGGGTGGAGGTGGAGATGGAGGTTTTAACGCCGGATCGGGTCACGAAATGCAGCTCAGTGAGAGGATGCACGTCCTTTTCGTGAACCCAGCAGCAAAGATGGGCGCCTGTGTCCGACCATATAGGCCCATGTGGGCACTGACATCAAGTGGAGGCTCTCTGCATGTTATGACACTGAGGAATCTATGACCAAAACATAAAAGAAATAAAGACTCCAGCTTGGAATTAAAGGCCTTAAAATCAATATTCTACTGGCTGCTTTTACAATCAGCAGATGGCAACATAAAACATTGAGGCTGTGCATCTAATTATAATTGAAAATATTGATTTCCCTCCCACATGTATAGACATTACACATCAGCATCAGATTTAAAAAAAAAAATAATGTAATTGTCGCCTAGCGTGGGATCTTGTTGCTTCACTTCTGTGTTATGATGTTTTTGATGGTGGTTATTTACATTTAGCTTAAGAGTGCAGCTTTAAATGTAATATATTGTCATTTTAAATTAGAAAACATACTGTTTATGTTCATTTTTAGCCCCATAATGCAGCTTTTTATGACATGATATCCACGAGAAATATTCTAAAGCAAAGTAATGCAGCATTTAAAATAGCAATGATAATTTTTTCCCCTCCTTTCCCACATCTTTGAATGGAATAGAGTAGAATTTAAAACATATGTCCAAGTGTATCTGTAAAAATAGAGGGCTATATAAGGATTTATAGGGTAGCTGATGTTGCACTATCGGATCTGAAAACGTATGAAAAAGTGTGGCTCAAGTAGTGCAAGTGCTTTCTCAAAGGAACTCCAAAGGAAGCCTTAATTTTGTTGAGTTTCTCTGTATTATTTTGTTAAGGTCTTCACTGCATGATGGGCCTCTTGATATGTCGTGTCACTGTATAAATAAATAAGTAAATAAAATATAAATGGAAAATGATGTAAGAAAAATGTAGGAAAGTCCAATAATTTGTCCCTTTTGTTATCACATCCCCATGCATGTCTGTCTTTTTGTCAGTTTACTGCCTGCAATGCAAATAAGAACAGATTCAAGTGTGTTTATGTGAACATCTTTAGTCCCTTAAATCGAAATACTAAAGGACCAGCTCTTTAAAAGTATTAAAAGCACTTCATACACGTTTACTGTTTGCCTCATTGTGTCCCTCCCTCCCCACATTCTGTCCAGTTGCCGTTCAATGTCCAGAGGCACATGGCTGAGGCTGCCCTGTGGCTGATCCCGACGATGCTTTCAACAAACCGCTCCGGAGGTGCGTGGGGATGAAATGGATGGAGCCCATGGCCAGACCAACGCACCAGCTCCCACGTCCCAGCATGTCCAGCTGCAGCAAGTCTCCCCCCAACTCTGGAGAAGGTAGATGACCGGATTCATCTGACCAGATCAGTCATTTGGATTGGTGATGTAACGAACGCTGTGTCCAAGATTAACTGAATTTTAGTGCAGGACCTTCACTGTTAATTATCACCGTTGGTGTACAAGACTTTAAATGTCAACTGCAATGAACATAGAGCATGGAAGGCTAATGTTTTAAGTGTAGCATAGTTTTAAGGGTATGACACAAAGACACAGATGAGCACCCTTTTAATGCCAAACAGGAGATTTGTGTCAGGAGTATTTGTCATTAGTTGCAGGCTCTAACTCCATGGCATGGGTGAAGATGTTCAAAAAACCTGGCGGAGGTCTTAAGAAATCCTACCAGCCTGGGAGCATGCTCTCCCTCGCCCTCACCAAAGGCCTGCTGAATGAGCCCGGGCAGAACAGCTGCTTCCTAAACAGCGCTGTTCAGGTGAGAACCGTTTTCTACCTACCTTAAATTACTAATTCATTTCAATCTCAATATTCAGCAAGCAAACAGTACATTCTCGTAACATTTCCTCATTCTGTCATTTATCTCTAAAGCTTAAAAGCTGTTTTTTACCACTAGCGGGAAGAAGCAGATCCCAAAACAAGCTATAAACTATGAAATATGCTCGGCATCTGGATGTTTTATTGTTTTTTAATAGCAATATGTTGCACATGCTGGTCATGCTTGTGTATGTTTGGACTCGGCACTAGCAAAACCAAAATACTCAGCTGAAAATGAATAAATGCTAAGTAAGGCTGCAGCGTTGAGAGTTAATGTTCAGTGGGTTTGGCAGCACTAGCAACCTTTTGTATTTTACACAAAGGCATTTTGCTTCGGCGTTCGCATCGGCTGTTTACAGGATGTAGAGCGTGTGATGTCTCCGAATAAAAATATCTCCTTTTCAGTTTTTAATAGATGTGCTGTTTTTAAAACTTCACAGGTGCTTTGGCAGTTGGACATTTTCAGGAGAAGTCTGAGGCAGCTCTCGGGTCACTTCTGTCTCGGTGATGCCTGCATTTTCTGCGCTTTAAAGGTACCGTGTGAAGGGTGTTGCATTGAAAGCTGAGTCACTGTTTTGTTTAGATTAGTGCTGTCAGTGCGATCAGACGTCTCTCTGATCATACCGGCAGTTTTTACTACAGTGGTTGTATGGATAAGTTGAAACAACTATCACAAACTAACAATTGTTTTTGTTTTTCAGAGTATATTCAGCCAGTTTCAGCAGAGCAGAGAGCGCGTTCTCCCCTCCGACAGCCTGCGGAACGCCCTCGCTGAAACTTTTAAGGATGAGCAACGCTTCCAGCTCGGCCTGATGGATGATGCTGCTGAGTGCTTTGTACGTTGACACTGTGCCTTTGGCTTTTCAATCAGAAACGATATTCAGCGGACCTTTCCTTAGTAACTGTGAATTAAATTTTATGGTGCTTCTTCCTTTGTGATTCTAAGGGCCAGTGAAAAAGAAACATGAACCACTGATATAATGCTCAGATTCTATATTGTTTGTCACAGTTGTAGTTACTTTGGATGAAGGAGTAATTGGGCCTTTTGCTTGTTAAGATGATTTAAACCTTGCTAGAATATTCAGTGGGGTGTCTTCAGCAGTATATTATTATTGCTCTTTAATGGGGAGACACCACTGCTTGAAACTGACATCAGCATTTACGAAAAAGTCTCTTTCATGTCAAAGTGAAAACAGATTTCTGCTAAGCAGACTTAGTTCATCAAAAACATAAAATGTAAAAGAAGAAAAACACTGAGAGAGCGCAGTACTCCACCAAGGCTGCTCAGTCGTATAATTTCCGATGGATGAAATCGTGAAAAAATATGTGGCAGAGATCACAGCATCATAGAATGTGTCCATTTAATATAGATGTACCCACAAACAAGATGACCTTGCGCTGGGAACAGGCATGTGTTATGCATGTGTACGTTATGTACGGATACTGAATTGTGTGATCTGAATTTGTAGTGGGAGGTGGGAATTGATGGGACTCAGAAACACCCCCACAATTTAATCAATTGTTCCTTGTATCATTTCCGATGGATAAATCCCGATAAGTGCGCAATGGTCAATTTGTAGTAGGATCACCATCATGTGATTGTCAGGAGGCAGCTGATGTAGCGTTCACTTGTTGTCATAGTTACAGTGATACAGAAATCTTTAACAAATTCATGGATCCAGACTATAAGCCGCATCACTGCCAAAATCTAATCAGTTGGTCCTTGTGTCATTTCATAACTTCACTGAAAGTTTCATCCAAATCTGTTAGTCCGTTTTTGAGTAATGTTGCTAAATGTCATTGCTAGATGTTATGTTTGCTGGATACCAAACACTGCCCATCATCACAAACATACCATCCTCACCCAGAAGCACGGTGGTGGCAGCATCATGGTGTGGGGATGTTTCATTGGTAGCATTCCCTGGAAGGTTTGTAAAGATGGAAGATAAAATAAATGCAGCAAAGTATGGGGAAATCCTAGAATCTGCAAGAGGGCTGTGATTTGGAAGCAGTGACCCAGAGGATGCAGCAGTAGCTACACAGAAATAGTTTAAAGACAAAAAGGCTAGTCAGAGCCCAGACCTCTATCCAGTTGAGAACTTGTTGCTGGATTTAACAAGGGCTGTACTCTCATGATTCTTGTGCAACCTGTGCAGGGCCGATTGAGACCTATTCATCTCAGGGTAATGCTGAAATCGCCATCAAAGGTGCATGTAAATATCGACTTAAAGGGGGTGAAAACCTATGCAATCACTTATTTTATATTTTCAATTCATTGACATTACTTTGTAGAAGTCTGTTTTCACGTCTTGTAAATTTGTGTCCAAAAAAAGCCAAATTGAACTTGATTCAGTGTTGAAAAGCAGCAAAAATGACATGGGGCGAATGCTTTTTATCTTTATGTTTGAGTGACTTTTACTTCATAGTTTAGGGGGAAAATCTGTAAAGCTGAATTTGTTGGATTTACAGCGCTAAATATTTTGTTTGCAGTGACGCTGTGTTCTATATTTTTTTTGTTTGTCTGCTTAGACTGACTGTTGGCACTGTGTCTGCTCTGATTTCTTAAATATCAGGAGAACATCCTGGAGCGAATCCATTTACACATAGTTTCCGACACAGTGACCGATGCTTGCTCATCCAAATCCTGCATCACCCATCAGAAGTTTGCAATGATGCTTTATGAGCAGGTAAACTGCTAGATGACACTGAAAAAACAATACAGCACTGTGTGGTAGCAATGCACAATACATAGAGTTAATGCAGTTATGCAGTTTACACAGTGAAGACATGATAAAGGACATTAATGTATACAGCTGCTTTAAATACAGATGTACACTACTGTTCTAAAATTTGGGATTACCCAGGCAATGTCATGTTTTCCATGAAAACTCACACTTTTATTCATGTGCTAACATAATTGTGCAAGGGTTTTCTAATCATCAATGTAGCATTAGAACACAGGAGTGATGGTTGCTGGAAATGTTCCTCTGTACCCCATGGAGATATTCCATTAAAAATGCAGCTAGAATAGTCATTTACCACATTAACAATGTCTTGACTGTATTTATGGTGAATTTAATGTTATCTTCATTGAAAAAAATGCTTTTCTTTCAAAAATTTGGTCATTTCTAGGTGACCCCAAACTTTTGAACGGTAGTGTAAATGTAGAATTAGTAAGAATCATAAATGTGCACGTTATTTACTACAATAAATAGATGTGCACAGTAAAGTATGGTTTTCTTTTTGTTTGCAGTTTGTGTGTCGCTGCTGTGGTGCATCTTCAGACCCACACCCATTCACAGAATTTGTACATTATGTCTCCACCACTGCTTTATGGTGAGTACTTGATGGACTGCCACGGCTTTAAAAAATGGGATCCAGAAATCAGGCCAGGGTGCTAATCCTGATTTAAATGTCAAAGTATTAAATAACGTTACTGGAAAATTGATTGTGATTCCAAGCATCTCAGATCAATTTCCTTCCGGTGCTTAAAAGCCCATAACAGGAGTGTTTTGTGGTTTGTTTGTTTTTTGGGGGGGGAAATATTGGATTGCTTTTACAGATGTTTAAACATAATCCTAAAATTGACATTAAGAAGGTTTATTCATCTTTTTGTCACCTTTATTTTTCACGGTGATAAAAGGTTTTGCATCATGTGTGACTATCTGTCGTCTCACTGCGATTTCATGATGATTCTGATTCATCAAGTATTCCTTTTAGCTGCACCAAACAGCCCAGCTTAATTATTGTGAGCCTACTATTTGTTTACAATGACAAATAATGATTAAGTCTACTTTTTTATATCCTTTTTAATGCAGCAAGTGCAGTGCAAAGTTTATGCAAAGCCATAGTTGTGTGTTTGTTTTTATTCTGGCGTCAAAGCTAGCTGCTGCTAGCTGAAGAGTGTTGACATGAACAGATGTATTCATTATGAATGCATTCAGCCGTTCGCTATAGGGTTATAGGCATTGTTAGATAAGAAGCTTGTTGTGTTTCTAAAGATAAAAGACAATGTCACTGAAAAGTACAGGATTTATTCTGTACAGCTAATGGTCACATGTACCTCTAATGCTATCGAGTACAACGGTACAGCCATGAATTGTACCACGGCAGCAGAGACGTGGTTTTACAGAAGCATGTATGTCTTACATGGCCAGAATAAGCAAAGAAGATGTTTTAAAGTTACCAAACACAAATTATGCGCTATTGAACAAAATTAGGAAATGACAATCGACATTTTTTGGGCACATCATAAGGAAAGAGACCCTGGTATGTATCGTCACAAGTGGAAAAATTAATGGGGAGAGAAGACGAGGCAGACAGAGAATGAAAATGATGGACGGACTGACAACATGGCTACACATGGAACAGGCAGCAGTCACAATTCAGAGAGCAAAAGATCAGATTAGATGGAGAGAAATGATCGGCACAATGACTGGCGTGGCACTTGATTGATTGTTTGATTGAAATAGTTATGATATGGTGAGTTTACATATGGATATGTACGCGTGTGGCATGATAAATTTATATGTATATACAGGTACGGTGTGGAGGAGAAATTACCCACAATTCTGTTATTGCAATCCGGAAAAGACCAGTGATTAACATGACATGATTACACCTGAAAAATAAGGTTTTTGTGTGTTTGTTTGTTTTTTTGTACTAAATTTCAAAGGTGTGCCTAATAAAAGGGTCAAGAAATGTATATCTCATTGCTGGAACACACACTCTACCTGTTGTTTAATGTATTAAACACATAAATGGTGCTGTGAGGGAAAATATGCACGTGTAAATCCAAATGCGACAAAAAAGTAAGAAAATTGTGTCTTTTTGTGCAGCCAACAGGTTGATCGCATGTCGGGGAAGAGCGAGCGGCTGAGGTCGGACATGTTTGGAGAATTGCTGCAGGCAGCAAACAACACAGGCGACCTCCGAAGTTGCCCGGTATGTTATTCACTTATTGTTTGTTTTTGTTTAAATGTGAAGTTTTTTTAACACAAAGTCACAGCTCCGCTCCCGTCAGTCAAAACATGTCTCTGAATCCACCACTGGTAAATGCTGATTGGTGACAGGCGGCCGTTAATGAATAATTCAGACGTTCAGTTTAACATGTTGCCATGAAACTGACATAAGACGGGTTCTTGCGACTGTGCAGAGTACACTCTGTGCTTTCTGCTGTGACACTGCACTTGAAGCGGCCGGAAGGAGACGGTGCCAGACTAGTGTTAGGATATAAATAGCGGTGGGGGCTTATCCACTGTTTTTCTCTCATCTGTATTTGCGACCGCTGTCTTGTTTTTAGCATCAGTCGAGTAAAGCTGAGCGCTCTGTTCCCGTAAATCCATTCTTCTTCGAGAAAATCTAAAGTTGCAGCGTTAACTCAGCCGTGCGCGCTCTCTGATGATGGCGACAAGTCAAACAAGTTTAATTTCAGTTATTTTAATATATTTGTTTGGTTTTATTTCAGTGAAAGAGCGACAAAGCAACAACCTACTACTGGGATATTTTTTGTTACTTAAAGAAAAACCTTAACTTTACTTTAATTTCTGTGCTTTAAGTTGTCAGATTGATTCAGTGAAGAGAGCTTCAACCAAAAGAAACTGAAATTATACCTCCAAGTAACTTCCAAAGTGTGCCAATTACAAGCTGGCTGGTATTTTTGATGACACACGTTTGGATCTTATGACCGGTTCACTAGTTTTCATTTTATTAATTTTATGCCTACATGTTTGATTTTATTTTTCATTTTCTGTGAAGAACCTTTTTACATCTACTTTCTGTATCTTTTTTTTTTTAACTTGTTGTGTAAATCACTTTGTAATATAGGTTTAAAACAAATAAGCTTTCTTCTTCTTCTTTTTCTATTTCTCCTTATTGTTCTTTTTGTTATTAATATTATTATCAACACATCTTGGAGTCTCCTTGTAATTTTGAATTAATTAATTTGGTCAATGTTTGTTGAAAAACAGAAATGGAAATTTCTTAATCACACACATAGTTTGTAAATCAATCTGAATCTATGTAACACTAGCTAGCTGTTTCCGCTCTATGAAAGAATTAGTGGGAATTTTCTTCCTTTTGCATCTATTATTCCCTAAATAAGAATTACTTTTGTCTTTAGATCCATCATTTAGAGCAGAGGTGTTGAACTCATTCTAGTTCAGGAGCCACTTTCAGCCCAGTTTGATTTCAAGTGGACCACACTAATAAAATGAGAGCGTAATAAGCGATAAATGACGATATCTCCAAATTTTTCTCTTTGTTTTAGTGCAAAAAATATATATTATGAAAATTTTCACATTTGAGGAATTATCTTTTTACAAAATATTATGAACAACCTGAAATTTCTTAGAAAAAATATTTTAAATTTCAGCAACTTTATGCCTCAGTTTGTCATTTACACATTACACCTCACAGATTACAGTGTGTCTAAAAAAGGAACAAAACATTTAATCACACGTATCTGGAACTGAACAATATAGTATTTTACTTTATGATCAAAACCACAAAAAAGGACAAAAAACAACATCGAGAAACAAAATCACAGAAAATAAAATGACAAAAATGAGACAAACGACACGAAACGAAACAAAAAAGAGACAAAAATTTGACCAAAAAAGTTACAAAGTGACAAGAAAGTTGACAAACAACAATAACGAGACCAAAAAATTGCACAAAACGACAATAACGGTAGACAAGCAATGAATGAAGTGAAACACAAAAAGACAAAAAACACGAGCGAGACAAAAAGGAAACAGAACGGCAAAAACAAGAAACAAAAATATGAGACAAACGACAAAAGTAAGACAAAAAACGACTAAAAACAACAAAAACAAGACAAAATATTCCAAAAATGAGACACAAAACAACAAAACTATGAGACAAACAACAAAAGCCAGATAAAAAAAGACAAAAAAAAGCACTAACAGTAAGAAATATTTTAAAAATGAGACTCAAAAATGACAAGAAAACAATGAGCAATATAATATTTTACTTTATAACCAAAACCACTTGTCAAGGTGTAGAAATAATTTTAAATTTATAGTTTTGCAAATGTAAAATGTCGTAAGTCGTCCCGTGAGCCAGATCGGACCTTCTGGAGGGCTGTATGTTTGACACACCTAATTTAGAGCTTTGGGACTGAATGCTGTTCTTGTTTGTACAGAGAAAATGTTTTTCATGTGTTGCAGAGCGACTGTGGTCAGAGCATCAAGATCCGCCGTGTTCTCATGAACTGTCCAGAGATCGTGACCATTGGATTTGTGTGGGACGCTGAGCAGTCTGATCTCACGGACGATGTCATTCGGTCTCTTGGCCCACGTTTGAACCTGTGTGGGGTAAGAGCCCAAAAGGATGAATGGAAATATCTGTGGGTTGTGAGCACGAGATGGCAAACTGGAATGTAAAAAACACACTATGTAGAGAGAGATAAAGGGCAACATGCTGTAATCTTTAAACTGGTTATAAAAACCCCACACATGCATTTTACTCTTGTAGGATTTGTCATCTGGCAGAGAGTAATACGTGGCACTCACATTTCAATTTTCTTCTTTTCAGCTTTTCAACCGAGTCACTGATGAAAATGCCAAACGGAGCGAGCTACATCTGGTGGGGATGATCTGTTTTGCGAGTAAACATTACTCCGCTTTTGCCTATCACACCAAATCTTCAAAATGGATGTTTTTCGACGACGCTACAGTAAAGGAGGTTAGGCCGTCTGCTGTTAAAGCGCTTTTTTTTTTCCCAAAGTCCGCTACTTGTTACTGTGCGTTACATCCTCTTGTGCAACACTTTCTTTATCCCAGATTGGATCCAAATGGAAAGACGTCGCCTCTAAATGTATCAGGGGACATTTCCAGCCGCTGCTTTTGTTTTACACCAATCCTGAGGGAAGTCCGGTGTCTAATGAAGATGCACCGCGACAAACCACCATGTGTCCTCGATACAAAGCCCAAGTAAATGGTGATGTTACCGGTAAGAGGATGTTTTACTTATTATTAGCATGACTCACCCTGATACTCCTTTTTTTTATGTGAATTTTTAAAAAGTTTAGTACAGTAAGTCTGACAGGTGTCTTCACAAGTGTGTTTGTTGGCGCTGTTAATTGGATATCTTGTGCATAGCTGTCAATCGGGGTAAAAAGGTTTAATTAACAGGTTTTTATTGCAGCTGTTTATGTGGTAACAGGTTATGAAACTGCTAAAAGCGCAAGTTAAACGGACGACAAACCAGATTAGAGTTCCAAACGTGTTTTTTCGTCTTAGAAAGTGATCATGCTTGAGTGCTGTAATGTACTGAAAAGGTCAATGTTGATGGACAGAACAGAACTTTGACGCAACACAAACCTTAGCTAGAATATAATATTTGCTGACAGCTTTGACTGTAGTGAAAGAGTCAAAAAGTCATGCCGGGAACGAATGTCCGACCTCAGAATTTAAGCTGGATGAGGTAACAGATAATCTACAATGAGCCGTGCAGCCATGAAAGAATAAAATATCCGTTATAAAAACTGTAACATCTCTCTCCATGACGCGTGTTGGTAGCACACACACACAGGACTACATATGCCATGGTTAATGTCTGCAATTATTGGATGTATTGTTTATTTCTCAGTCTGTGAGGTTTATTTTAATCAAAACTTTGCATTAGGTGCATCAGTATTTAGAGCAGACTCCCTTCAAGTGTGGACCCAGGCCATGATCTTTGACAAAACACTAGTAGGATACCATTTCAGTATTTTTGCAGCATCTATTAACCCTCTGAACTCCGAGCAGTTTTACTCTTTGTGGGCTCATTTTCCCTGTAATATAAAGTCCTGCACCTCTAAAGAAACAGCACCACCATGGCTAGAAGTAAAGAGAACTTCAACACGTCCTCTGTGCTTTATGACAGTGATGATGTCATAAATTGTAAAAGAAGCAAATGGAAGTTAACGTTCTTTGATTACTTATTTTGCAAAATTGAATAAAAGCTGAAATCAACATTTGCAACATGTTTTTTAAGTTCCCACATGCGCTGCTAATGCTGCAAAAATATAGTGACTCTATGTGCTGTTATTGTTTTACTACATAATTATTTTTCCCTACTGTCTGCTTTTTGGAAACACAGCCTGCAGTTCAGCTAGAAAATACCACGTGATTGTCGGTTGCAGCTTAGTCACTAATAACTTAATGGTTGCAACATGAGGTGGACATTTTTTTCTATTTTTTACAGAATCCTGTTTGAGAAAATGTTTTATTTTTGAGGACTTTTTAAAATTAGATTAATGATTAGATAATTTTGATGAATTGAAATTATTTTAAGCTTAGATTTGCTGAAATTTACAAACAGAATGGCAGATAAGTAGTTGATGGACTGCCTGAAAGTTGAAAATTACATGCTTCTTGGTTGTTTTCGTAGATTCTGGCTCTGATAAATGGTGTAATATTGCCATTTTTGTAATGATTATATTCCTTTTAAAGCTGTGGGTGAGTTTGGAGGTTCAGAGTTTAAGTAAGCCTAAAGATATGTAGCATGTTTTTAACCCTTAGATGCCTAAGTGGGTCAAAAATGACCCGGTGACAGTTTCTTGCAATATCTTCTTCTCATTTTGTATTCCAGATATTTCTTGAAAAACATGTTTTTGATATAATTCCATTTAAATTTTTAAGTTACCTTTTATACTTTTTAAGAAATTAAACTACCCCAAGCTTCCATATGAGCGAAAAATTTCCCATAAAATCTCATCGAAACCTGTGATTCTTATCAATTGTGGCGGTCAGAAATATATTTACTGTGGACCACACATGCTATTTGAGAAGTGTTATTGATCAGGACGATTATTATATATAGAGAGAGCAGCAACAGCTGGAGGAGAAGAGTGAGAAAATGTCAACAAAATGGATGTTGGCATTCTTGTTTTGCTGTCCTGTGTAATATTCTTCTTTTTCAATGATCAAAATGTTCAAAATCTGTTAGCAAGTGAGAAATAAGCATATTTCAAACATGAAATTATTCTTGTGTGGACAAAAATAGAATAAAAACAACAGTACAAATGATTAATATTTAACCAAAATACCAAAAATGGCATTTAAAACACATTCATTCTGACATAGGTCATTTTTGAACCACTTACGCAAGGGTGTAGATTCCAATCACTTGTCCATCTAAGAGTAGAAGTATATCATATATCTGCATTAAGATGTCTAAAAATGACTGGAGCGCTGCTATAAATGTGGCTATCATGTGTATTTGTAGTAGCCCAAATATTTCCAACAGTATTCAAACCCAGATAAATTGGTAATTTTTGGTGAATGTAATGCTACATTTCATGGTGGTGTCCTGTCATATTCACTTTGACGCTGTAGCTGGGTATAATAAGCACTGAGGGATGCTTCACAGGGCAGATGGAGGAAGAAAAATGCCAGTCTGTTATTGATCACAGTTATTTTAGTCTGACAATCTGATAGTACTAAACAACCCCACCATTAAATTTGGCTCTGTTAGTAGCTGTATGGATATTAGACTTATCTAAGGATAAAATACGTTACTTGTGTTTTTTAAATTATTATTAGAATATAATGACATGGAATAAAACTTAAACATATTACCTGGTCAACATCATTTCTGCATGAGGAACATCAGATGGAGTTTCATTGGCAATTTTAGTAAAAACAAGATCTTCAAACTATATCTGTATCTTTGGGACTAAATGTACACTACTGTTCAAAAGTTTGGGGTCACCCAGACAATTTCATGTTTTCCATGAAAACTCACACGTTTATCCATGTGCTAACATAACTGCACAAGGGTTTTCTAATCATCAATTAGTCTTTCAACACCATTAGCTAACACAACGTAGCATTAGAACACAGGAGTGATGGTTGCTGGAAATGTTCCTCTGTACCTCTATGGAGATATTCCATTAAAAATCAGCTGTTTCCAGCTAGAATAGTCATTTACCACATTAACAATGTCTAGACTGTATTTCTGATTCATTTAATGTTGTCTTCATTGAAAAAATGCTCTCTATGCTTTCAGAAATGAGGACATTTCTCAGTGACCCCAAACTTTTGAACAGTGGTGTATATACAGATTTTTTTTTTTAATGAAAAAAATGTCCAGTCTCACTGCAGCTCTTAGATAATTTTAGCTACTTACCCAATGAAGCGAGATCATGTAAATGCAGAAAATGCTTTCTCAGATTTGGACATATATGCTAGCTTCATGCAAAATGTGGGAAGCTGCCCTTTTCTTGGCTGCATGCATATTATGCAGGTTTTACGCTGTAGCGAACTGAGATGTATACAGTGATTTTTTTTTCCATTATTTGTTATTTTTATTATATTTCTTCCAGCATTATCCCTGGCCGTGTCAGGCAACTTATTGTGAAATGAAACCGCCTCGTAAGAGCTCACGATCTGAGTGAATGATGATAATTTCATTTCCAACTATCCCACTGTGCTTCAGCATCTGAACAACCTTTTTGAGAAAGCATTGTTCCCTGAAACTGTGTCAGCACCCATCGCACAAACGATTTCACTCGAAACCGCACATTTTGCCATTATGGTTTGCGTTGGGATTGTGCTGTTAAACCGCAGGCAGAGAGATTGTCCCGTCCTGTGTGCTGGCTTGAACTTGACATGAGGATGATGCCGCTGTTGCGCGCAGATTACCACCCACGCCTCCCTCCCTAATCCCTGCTCCTGTGGCCAAACGCACTCATGCTGCCGCTCCACAGTTATCACTCCTCCCCTAGACGTTTCCGATGTTTGCCTCCATTAATTTATCAGCTTGGTTTTTTGGCAATGGCATCTCGCCTCTTTAGATGGATTGTTTTGCTTTAATGTGGTGCCCAAATACTTTGGCATGGGACAGGATTCTTGTTTTTATGTCAGTCAGCGTAAGTAATTGATGTGTTTGCTTCACAGGAAAAATGCAGCTCGGGTTTGTTTTGTGCTCTTCCCTTTTTTTTCATTGTTATCTCTTCTGTTAAATTAGATTATGTATTAGGGTTTAGTGAGGTACTGTTAATTTGCTCTGCGGCATGTGGTGGTTCTTGTGCTTTATCCTCGTGTCCACTCTTCCAGCTTGCATTAGAATGTCTCGGTGTAACTTCAGGCGACATGATGAAGTGTGCATTAGTTAATTACTTGGCAGATGTGTGAGGTATACTTCATCCGAATCTAGTGTCCTTTTTTTTTTTCAGTGGAGCCACTTAAATGTCAGCGTTAGGCTACATGAACAAATCTGGAAATCCATAATACTACAGCTTACTCACTGCTGTTACTCATCGCTGTTCTAACATCCAGCAGCCACGCACACACACACACACACAGAGCATTATTTGACCTCATGTTTCAGAGAGCGTTTCCTTCACCTTTTCAGAAGTAACTGAGAGTTATATTTTACTCACACAGCAAAAACTCAAAATCTTACCAAGTGTATTTGTCTTATTTTTAGTCAAAATATCTCATCCCACTTGACTTAAGATAAATTCGCTTAACAAGCGACATTTCAGCAAGATGGAGGGACTTGCTTTAAGGCAACACATCTTAAATATCTTGTTAAGTCAAATTATCTTGTTTAACCCTCGTGTTGTCCTGCGGGTCAATTTTACCCGTTTTAAAGTTTGAAAATGTGGGGGGGAAAAATATTTTCACGGTGAACACTTTTACATTTTCAACATTTTTTGGGAAATTTTTGAACATTTTTTGATGGAAAAAAATAAACGTTAAAAAAATGTGCGAATTTCGCTGGATTTTGGTTGATTTTTTTCACGAATGTTCTTAAAGAAAATATTAAAGCTTTACTGATATATGTGTAATCACTTTAGATATTGTTAGGATTTTTTTGAAGATTTTTATTTATTTTTTTGAAAATATTTGAAATTTTATTAATGTATTTATTAAATTTTTATTTCTTGCCAAGTTTGGGGATTTTTTGTAAAATACAAGGGAAACTTTTAAGGAATTTTCTTCCTGAAGATTTTGCAAATTTCTATATATTTGGGGAATTTTTTGCTGAATTTTTGTCAGACAAGGCAAAATATTTTTTGGTGCCGTAAATGAGGACAACAGGGGGGTTAAGACACCTAAGCTTGACAATCCTGGTAAAATATAGCTGAAAATAAGTCCTCGCAGCTAATTTTAAGATCTCAAGATTCAAAATATATCTTATTTCAAGAAATCTTATGAAGCCATTTTTCACTTGTTCTATTGGCAGATTTTTTTACATTTACTTCAAGGTAAAAGTTCCTTGAAATAAGTTATTTTTTTCTTGTTTTGAGAGGGGCATTTTTCCAGTGCAAGATTGTCACAACAGCTGTTGAAGTAAAGTGCTAAATAAATAAAAACACGTGTAATAAGGAGCCGAATGCTGTAAGTGCTGAGATGTGAGCGTGAACAATGGCAGCAGCTGCGAGATGAACATGCTCATTTGAAGGCAGATGTTTTGCAGTTCGCATAATGACTGTTTCTCACGATGACCCGCTCGCTGCAGAGACAAAGATATACACCACAGGGTTGGATGATGTGGCAGCAGCACTGCCTTTTAAACAAACTTAATGATGCAGCAGCTGCGCTTCAATTCAGTGCAGTTCAGTTTTATTTATACAGCGCCGATTACAGTTCAGATTGTCTCAAGATGCTTTGCAGAACCCAAACGGCTTGAACCAAAGAGTGTCAAACATGCGGCCCACGGGCCAAAACTGGCCCATCAGAGGGTGTAATCCGGCCTCCTTTGTAAAGTGTAAAAATTACTGCAGATTATAAATTTGTAAAACCGTAATTTGCAATAATTTCTAGACCATGACAAGTTGTATTGATCCTAAAGTAAAATACTATATTGCTCATTGTTCTTTTGTCGTTTTGTGTCTCGTTTTTGAAGTATGCTGTCTTGGTTTTGTTGTTTTTCGTCTTTTTTTTGTCTGTCTTTCGTTGCTTGTCCCATGTTTTTGCCATTTTTTTCTTTCCTTTTTGTCTCGCTTGAATCATTTGTATTTTTTGTCATTTTGTTTCTCGCTTTTGTAATGTTTTTTGCCGTCTTCATCATTTTGTGTCTTATTTTTGTAATAGTTTGTCTTGTTTTTGTTGGTTTTTGTCTGACTTTTGTCATTTGGATCATACAGTCAAATGCTACATTGTTCAGTTCCAGATGAATAGATGCTTTGTGCCTTTGTAGACCCTCTGTGATCTGTAAGTTTTAACGTGTGTGGGTGTTGGGTGGGGAGTGAGTAGGAAGTGTGTTATTGTTATTTATTGTTTTATTTATATGTGAATATATAGAGATATTTTTTGAGACCCGTTTTTGAATTTCATTGTATTATGCAATGACAAATAAAGGGATCTGAATGTGTAAATGATAAACTAAGGCATAATGTTGAAATTGACTTAATTGTCTTCAGAAATTTGTTTATAATGTTTTATAAAAAACAATTCCTTAAATGTGAACATTTCTGAAATGTACTTTTTTGCCCTAAAACAAAGGAAAAATTTGGAGTTGTCGTTATTTATAAGTTATTGTGCTTTGATTTTACTGGTCTGGCCCACTTGAGATCAAATTAGACTGAATGTGGACCCTGAACTAAAATGAGTTTGACACTCCAGCGCTAAGGCGACAGTGGCAAGAAAAAAATAAATAAAACATCTTCAGTGAGATTTTTAGTATTGGTTTTGCAGAAAGATGAGTAAGGATGCATTGTCAAAACAACTAGTACTGCTGAGCTAAAGCTTACACGAGAGCCAGCCCTCCTGTCTCAGGCTAATACTGCTGTATCTGTTTGCATTTACCTACATGAGCAGCCATTGGTTATTCATAAGGTGTAATATTTTGTGCTGGTTGAGAGAACTTAGACCCAAAGAGAGTTATTCACTCACTGATGTCAGCAAGCCTTAGAAAAGTCCAACCAAAGAGCCAGAGTACACAGTGAATCATAAGAAAACATCAAGTGCAATTTATACACTGACTCATCTGCCATTTGATTTATTTTCCCCCGCAGTGAAACATCCACTTGGCAGTCCTAACAAATTTCAGGAGCCTTTCATGGAGAATTTGCAGAGGCCGGGCGAAACATCGAAAAAGGACAGAGGGCATCGAAGGACTGACCCGTCACAACACAAAGGTAGAGCACTGTGTCTGTAGCGCACTGTACTGTAGTTACTATAGACACACAAATTCCAAAATCGTCATTCCACACATAATCTGTCCACTCTCCTCAGATATGGCACACACAAGGTCTTCATCTCCACCAGAGAACGGGCCGAGGCCTTCCGCAGAGAAGTTAAAAAGCCATCCACGTACTGAGAAGTCATCCAGCCATTCAAGCAGAGCATCTCAGGAGCCACATGGTGCACAGAGTGGTGGGCACAGCCGGAGGACCAACACCTCCCCCAGTCGCCACGATCAGGATGAACAATGGGACAAAGGTGGGAATGGAGGAAGCCGCGGCAAGTCAAAGTCCACCTGGAGACCCATCCGGGAGGTGTTAAATGTGGACACGGTTCTGAACGAACTGGAGCAGCGGCGCCAGCAGCAACACGACAGCCCGCGGTGCAGCAAGACTTCATCCCAGGAAAGAACGCACGCTGAACAGAGCCGAGACCGAGAGCGGGACTACGGGCGAACCAGAGAAGATCGGAAGCAGAAGTGTTTAATGACGATTTATGAGGACGAGCAGCGGCAGGAGACTGAGAGCCACAGCTCGGTGGAGTCGGAGAGCAGGACCAGCCAGCAGAGAGGCAGCAGGCTGAAGGGAGGCCCCAAGACTCTGCTGCGTAGCGACACCTGGACCATTCAGAGGACAGAGTCTGGATATGAGAGCAGTGATAGACTCAGCAGTGGCTCCACCAATCCTGACTCACCGGGGGTCGATGGCTTCGCTGTAAAAGACCAGAGATCAACACCGGAGGCACAGCTGCAAAGGTAATTTAGTTTTATTTAGAAACCACAGATTCACATCACATGTCATGTAAGGTATGGGCTTTATGAATTATAAACAGAGAACAAAGAAACCCAACAAGCTTTGCATTCCCTATGAGTGGCAGTGGGAAGGAATGATGAAATCCCTAGAACAGGGAAGGGAAAAAACAACCTCTGACAGGGAAGGTGAGCATCTCCCTCGACCGGTAGGGTGAGAGTGGGGATAGTAGGAGTTGTTGGGGTGGGATGGCAGGACATCAGGTAGTAGCATCAGCAGCTGCAGATCAGAGACATGTAGCTCCAGATCCAGGGACATCTGCGGATGGTAAGAAGGTAATTGTTCAATGGGTTTCTGTGTAAAGACAAATAGACGTAGCAATCGTAAAATAATACTTTTCTATTCAATTCAGTTGTATTTATATGGTGTCAATTACGGTCAAATTATCTCAACAGAACCCATATGCTTGACCCCCAGAGCAAGCCCTAAGGTGACAGTGGCAAGGAAAACACCCTTTTAACAGGGGAAAAACCTCGAGCAGAACCCGGCTCTATATGTGGGGGGGGACCCGTCTGCTGCTGGCTGGGGGGAAAGGTAGAGAGGTAGAAGGGCAGAGGTAGAGGTAGCACCTCACCTTAGTAAAATACAGTAGCCTATTTATGAGCTGCTATCGTGTATCTTACTGATTCAGACACAAAAAATATTTGAGTGAGAACAAGGATGCAGAGTCAGTTATTACTATACATGTACACTAATGTTCTGAAGTCTGAGGCCACTTAAAATGTCCTTATTTTTGAAAGAAAAGCTATTTTTTAAAATGAAGATAACTGTGAATTAATCAGACATACAGTCTAGATATTGTTAATGTGGTAAATGACTATTCTAGCTGGAAACAGCTGATTTTTAATGGAATATCTCCATAGGGGTACAGAGGAACATTTCCAGCAACCATCCCTCCTGTGTTCTAATGCTGCATTGTGTTAGCTAATGGTGTTGAAAGGCTAATTGATGATTAGAAAACCCTTGTGCAGTTATGCTAGCACATGAATAAAAGTGTAACAATGCCTGTGTGACCCCAAACCTTTGAACGGTAGTGTATATCGACTAGAACGTCAGCTATAGCGACTATTATTTTCATGTATTTCTGGGTTCCATCAGTTTATCAGTCTGTGATTAAGTATGAGTGATGATGCACCTCAAGTAAAGCAAACAGGCTAAAGGACACATCACTTGCTGAAAATGCAGAATGGTTCCCAGCAGTGCCAGTGCTCTGACCACCATGTCACCAGGGAATGTTGTCAGAAAGAGGAAGTTGCCAAATCTGAAGTTGCGGTTTCTGCTTTTAGCAAAGGATCTCTGATGTTTACCTCACTTGCACATGCGTCATCACTCAGAAATACTTTTGATTTCCGTGGAAACTATGGTAAAACTGGGCGGAAAATGACATGCTGCTCGTTCCCATGACTCCACGTTTAAATTGCTTGTACTATGTATAGTCTCAGTGCATCAGAAGGCGGCTGAAACTGCACTTTGGAGAAAAACTTTTAGATGTGGTTTGAACAGTTTCGTAAGTGAAATTCTTCCCCAATCAACTGTGGCATTTCTTGTGACCTTCACACCTTGTGCAGCTACAGCTGTCACTGGGAGGTGCAACGACAACAGTCTTGCAAGTTTATTGTATGTCACACTGTCTAAGACGGGTCTAAATAAAAATGTGTTCTCAATCTGTCAGACTACTCAGTGTCAGTCGGTACTCAACAGTGTGACATGAATCAAAATTCGAGGCGCATCAGACTGTGGGGTGAATGAAGGGTTAACTGCAGCATTACAATGTTAATAGGAGAGAGTGAATGAGAGCAGAGATGTATCATCAACTTGTGTTATCATTTAGCACCTCTCCACCAGTTTTTCTTCTGTTACAATCAAGCTTTTTTCTCTTTCGTCTGCATCATTTGAGCTTCTTTAAATTCCATGGATGTATGAAGACAGTTGTGGCTCAGTCTTTCTACTAATTTTATCAGTCTTTACTCACAGTTTTTCCAAAACAACAATCCCCATTAGAAAAGAAACATCTTTAAAATGGTCAACAGGACACTTCCAACTGCAATACAGTCGAATTTTACTCGTATTCTGATTTTTCATCCATGAAGGATTCATATTTGTAACGTTGTCAGAGAGCTAAGAAAATAGATTTTGCATCATGTCATCCCAGCGTACAGTCTGAGAGCGCAGGTGAGGCCAGCAGGGGAAACGCTAATGAACATGTGCAGTGAGCCGCACGATACTGAAGCAAGGCTGGAAGCTAGACAACATTTTTGGCTTTGCTCATAACAAGCAATTTTTATTCATGTGACTGGCTGCAGTCTTGGAGTCTGGTTCGTTTGATACATCCATGGTGTGCACGTATATGTTACAGCAGCAGTCACCCTGACAGTTGGGTCCTAAAGTTGTTGTTGTTGTTGTTTTTGATCGCTGAGATTCTGTGGTGATAGTTTTGACAACTTGTGTCTCAGACAGCTCCAAATTGCACATTGTAAATAGGCCTGTAGTTGACCAGTTAAGGATAAATGTGAGATGTATTTTTGTTAAATAATCTTGGATTTTTAACCACTTGCTCCAAATGGTTCATTACATACTTTACATGTCTGCATATGTTTGATGAAAATACATGCAAGAAGAAAGGGTACCGGGGATATCAGAGTACCTTATTATCATTTATACTGCCAGTCAAAAGTTTGGATACACCTTCTCATTCAGTGGGTTTTATTGAATTGTTTTCTACATTGTAGATTAATACTGAGGACATCAAAACTATAAAAGAAAACATATGGAATTATGTTGTGAACAAAAACATGTTAATCTTCAGTATTAATCTAAACTGTAGAAAATCATCTGAAATAGAAAAGCATTCAGAGAGTGCAGTACTCTGCCAAGGCTACTCAGTCGCTGTGTCATTTCCGACGGATTAAAAAAAACATGGATCCAGACTATAAGCTGCATCACTGCCAAAATTTAATCACTTGGTTCTTGTGTCATTTCTGACCTTGCCTGAAAATTTCATCCAGATTTGTTTGTCCATTTTTGAGTAATGTTGCTAACAGACAGACAGACAGACAGACAGACAGACAGACAGACAGACAGACCAACAGCAATCGTCACATAACTCCGCTGAGGCTCCGCCTTCGTGGCGAAATAACAAATTAAAAGCACTGAATGAGAAGGTGTGTCCAAACTTTTGACTGGTAGTGTATTCCTAACATAAACAGGATGCACAGCTAAATATCCAAATTATAGTTCAGATTTAATGAAAATATTTAAAATAATCATGATTGAAATTAATTTAAGCAGGCTTAATATTAACAAATCTCAAATACAGTGTGCCAGCTAATAGACATAGTTCTAAATCAAACAACAGCCAATCGCATAGCTGAGGCAAATCCAGTTACACCTGAGCAGACAGGGAATTTAAAAATGCTTTTGTTTGTAATATTCTGTCTGTGTTTTCTTGGGATCCTGTGCATTATTTCATTGTTTAGATTTGTTGCTATATATGCTATTTAAAATAAAAGTGGAAAACGTTCTTAATCTGGACTCTTTCTTTACAGCCAGCTGCATCAAAAAGGAGGCGATGCAAAATCAAGTATAATGTCTTCACCATCACACAACGGTAAGTTCTGAGATTTAAAGAGGTTCATCAGGTTTTTCTGACACCGTTACAGTCCTAGCTGCCCGTAATAAATGCTATAAACTGTAACTTATTCGTAATAAGCTGAGTTAATGTATGGTTTGCATTGTATAGCAGCCTGACTGAATGTGAATTTAGTCATTAAAGCCTGGAAAGAAATTCACTTCAAGTCTATTTTAGGAGCATGAAGTATGCTTTTAAAAAAAGAATGAGTCATAAAAGAAGCAGTAGGATAAAATAAGACACCGACAAAAGAAAGGCGATGTTAGCAAGTAAAAAAGAATGTTGTCTGACTGTGGATTTGATATGTAAATGCAAGATTTCCGCCCTTGGGTGTTTGAACAGCTTTCTTCCAGTACAAAATGTGTTAAGTATTCATGCATACCCTACAGCTGTTTGACTTTCCAGACATCATGTTCTTTCTTTCTTTCTTTCTTTCTTTCTTTCTTTCTTTCTTTCTTTCTTTCTTTCTTTCTTTCTTGTGCGGTCTGATAATGTGCAAGTAGTTGAACATTGATTAACGTTGGGGTTGATTTCTGAGCTTAGACTGTCTTATTTAACCTTGTCACCCAGTCAGCCCTGCGCAGGCATTAATCTGATGATAATCCCACAAAGCTCATTCAGATAGCACAGCTGGACACGGCTTCTGGCATTGTCGTAAATATCTTTCTGTTGCATGCTGTACTTTGAGTGTGCTGCGCTTGATACTTTATCGAGGCTGTGTGCATCTAGAGCCAGTGTTTCCAACCAACAGCTAAAGCTTTTATCCTTGCATGGACCTCTCCAGGGCAACAGCAAAGAAAAAAATAACACATCTATTTTTAAAGGGAAGGAATTCGGCGCCACGCTGCCTCTCGCTGCGCTGGTGCACCGAGTGAGCGGGCTGGCTGATTTATCCAGTTGTGGCGAAGTCTGGTGAGATTAGCTGTTTGCTGCTGCCATCTTGTGTCCTCAGAGGACAATAGCTTCTCCATCAGACATGTAAATGATTTAGTTTGTTCCACATTGTCTAAGTTTCTAAGAGAGGGCCAAGTCTAAACCATGGCTCCTCTCTATCAGTTTTTGACCAATAAGATTGTGTCACATTGCATAAATATACACTTCACACTCTATACCTCATGCATTCCTGGGAAAATGCCGACAGATTAACATTTTGTTGACAGTAGTCCTCTGAAGAGTAGCGGTCCTTGATATCAGGCTATTTTGGCATTGCAGAATAAACAGTTTGAACTGAGAGAGGTTGCTGGTCTTCCATCTGAAAAAACGAACACGCTCAACACTCCTTTGTTTATAGCTTTTTTTTGTGTGCATTCCCCGTTAATGGTTATTGAAGAAGATTAGGCTCTGGTAATAATCTTGCAATTCAGAGAAAGAATTATATGAGTCCTGAGATTAAAGGCTGATTTGACCAGAAATCCAAGTTCATTCTTAGGATTTCTTATAATAATATCCCTAAGTTCAAAGAAAAAAAAAATTAATCCTCATGCTTCGATGTTTGTTTGTTTTTTCACAGTCCTTCCTCGAATTCTGTCATATGTCAGATTTGTTAATATTCTTGGGATTTTTTTTTTTTTGTGGTATTTTAGCTGCAGTGGTAAGCACAATGGATTGGTGGTTAGCGCTTCTGCCTTGCAGCTAGAAGATCCACGGTTCACGTCCCCGCCTTCCCGGGATCTTTCTGCACGGAATTTGCATGTTCTCCCTGTGCATGCGTGGGTTTTCTCTGAGTACTCCAGCTTCCTCCCACAGTCCAAAAACATGCTGAGATTAATTGGTAACTCTAAATTGTCCGTAGGTGTGATTGTTTGTCTGTATATGTAGCCCTGTGACAGACTGGTGATCTGTCCAGTGTGTCTCCTGCCTTCACCGTGAGTCAGCTGGGATAGACTCCCGCCCCCCCGAGACCCTAATGAGGATTAAGCGGTGTATAGAGAATGGATGAATGGATGGATTTTAATGTAGTGCACAATAATAGTGTTGCGTGTTTGCATATTTTCTGCCGACTTTAAACCTTCAGTGTGACAGTCTTCTGGCCGTGACAGTGACTCTTCTTCTTCACACTGTAATCTTTCATCCGAATGCATAATTTCTTTTTTATCTGGTGCATTAACTTCTTAATGATCCACGTGGTTAAGCCTGCTCTGTTTCTGCACTGTAGCTTTAATTTGAAAAAGTCGAAACGGAAAGAATAAATTAATGCCCCATCTTTTGTTGTGACGATCACAGAATGTAAATAGTTCCAACAGAGCTGACCTTTTTTTTAAAATATTCTGATTGTATTTAGTGTTTCTCTTTGTTTTGATTTGCTTCCTATTCTGCTTTTTAGGTAAACATCAACCCAAACCTCAGGGAAAGAACCACGATCAAGTTTCACATTCACATCTAAAGGGCAGTCCAAGTTCACGGTAGAGTCTTTTATCATAATATATACATAAACTATTTCACTATGTGCAATTGAAGGGTATTTCCATTTTATTCCAACTTGCCGGCTGACCTAATCCCCCTGCACATTCATCTACACACACCATATTGTTTGCATGCTTGAGGGTGACTTTCATGACGGTTATACTGCCCCCCCCCCCAAGGAAACTCAAAGAGCTATAGTGGATTATCCATGGAATACTATGAGAATGAGTCATTTCACAGTGACAGTAAATCGTATTCATCCAAATTGGCGTCACCAGATGGGAGGCTAAATCAAATGGAAGAAGACACTGGAAAGATTGAGCCAGAAAGGAAACAGAACCGTCTTGATAGATGGGGTCCTTCACAATAAGATGATCTTCCTGTGGTTACGACTTGTCACCGGAAAACTTAAGCTGCACCTAGTGAGACTTAGAAGAATAGTTTGGTTCACAGCTATGACAAAAAATCATTTTGCAGTACTGCTCTCCTTGAAACTTTTATATTACCCCCCAACATCAGCTGAACAAATAACCAAGGCTGGCTACACCAAACAATCAGCTCTGAGATGATGGGATAAGAAAAATTGCAATGGAAGCTGAGATGAAAATTTAAGTTTGTGTATCATATCCAAAAGTAAAAAGAAGGTTACATGCAAGAGACATAATGAGGCAGGCAGCAAGTTGCCCCACGCCTAGATCTGGGATACTTGGAAAATCACAGGAAGCTTGCACTGTGTCCTCCTGATGTGTATTGTTTGAAGGATGTCCTTGTTTCCTTGATACTGATACAGTGGAGCTGGAGTGAAAAGTTAGTATGATACAGTCATGGATAAAAGCTTACCTTACGTTTGGAAAGACCACTCGAGTTTCCATTGACCGCTATGACTCTTGATTTTCTTTGATGGAATCTTTGAGACGTGTGCATTTTCTTTCATAGATTTATAATAGGTCTTCAAAGATGCTTCAGACCCCAAAATAATTGTGCAACCAATTGTTTGTAAGCATAAAGTGCATGGTAGAGTTGTTACTGCCACCATCACAAAGCTGTGTGGTCAGATGAAACAAAAATGTAGCTATTTGGCCACAATGACCAGAAATATGCTATTCAGGAGAAAAGGAAAGGCCTTGAACCCCAAGGATACCAAACTTACTGATCAAGCATGATGGTGGCATTCAATGGAGTAATGAAGGAGAAGGTTACCACCACATTCCTCAGGAAAAGCTAAAACCGTCAGCCGGAAGGTTGATTTTGGGCATAGCTGGATGTTCAAACAAGACAATGACCCCAAACACACATCAAAAATGATACAGAAATGGCTACATCAGGCCAGAATTAAGGTTTTAGACTAGTCTGTCCGAAGTCCTGAAACATTAAGAATGTGTTGGCTGTGGAAAAAAAAAGGAAAAAAGTGTTAGAAAGCCAATTAATTCTGTTCAGCTGCACCAATTCTGTCGAGAGGAATCAAAGATGCAACTAGAAGCTTGTGGACGGCTACCAAAAGTGCCTAATTGAGGTGAAAATGACCAAAGGACAGTTAATCAAATGTTAGAATTACTGTATGTATATTTTTGACTCAGCAGATCTCGTCATAATTCCAAAAGACCAAAGTGCGGAATTGTTTTTTGTGACTAAGATACGTTGGATTTCGGTGATTCCTTTAAAGATTAAGAGTTTTAGGAGCTACTTGACTGCCCATATCATCATTCGAGACTGCCATGATATAATGTACATGGTCTTTACGGGTGTGTGTAAACATTTAACAACTGTAATATAGTATGGTAAAGTCACTGGAAAAAAAAAAAACTAAAACTGCCATTTATGAATATATTATATGCACTCCTGTTCAAAACTTTGGGATCACTTAGAAATGTCCTTATTTTTGAAAGAAAAGCATTTTTTTTCCATGAGATAACATTCAATTATTCAGAAATCCAGTCTAGACATTGTTTATGACTATTCTAGCTGGAAACAGTTGATTTTTAATGGAATATCTCCATAGGGGTACAGAGGAACATTTCCAGCAACCATCACTCCTGTGTGCTAATGCTACATTGTGTTAGCTAATGGTGTTGAAAGGCTAATTGATGATTAGAAAACCCTTGTGCAGTTATGTTAGCACATGAATAAAAGTGTGAGTTTTCATGGAAAACATGAAATTGTCTGAGGTGAACCCAAACTTTTGAAGGGTAATGTACATGAAGTTATTTATTTCCGTAATATTTCAATGATCATTTTTATCATGTCTTTTTTTTTAGACGGAAATCAAAGTACACTTCTAGCACCTCCAGAAAAGCCGTGTCTTCAGAGAGGAACTCTTCTGGTTCAGATAACAGGCCGAGTGAGCAACAGGAGCTGACAAACTGTAGAGGGCACACTGGAGAAAGTACAACCCTGAGGCACATTACAAAAACCAGCAGCTCAGAATGGAACAGCTCCGATGATCTCGCTCTCTCTGAACCCGAGGACAGAGAGAGCACTTACCTCTCCAGTAACAGCGAGACCGCCGCCTCCGATTCTCAGTGTCCCCACATAGCCCTGCCATACCATCCTCCCAGCAACGTGACTGCAGAGCCTCTCCAGCTGAACAACCAGCGTCAGCTCGGTACGACGGGGTCGCCTCACCTTCGGCCCGCCCAACGGATTTCTTCTCACCAGGGCGAAACAAGCCACGCGGCGTTTCGTCCCAGGATGCTTCAAGAAGCTTTCCCATCAAGCCCTCGTCTTTCATCCACATCCTACGTTAGTCCTCACAGGAAGCCTGACATGTCGGGCCTCCGAACCTTCTCAGATGCAAGCTCCAAGTCGGGCTCTGACCCGGAGAGGAGCACCCCGTCATCGTGTGAAAGTGAGGAAAGACTAACTGGGTGCAGAGTGGAACAGGCAGTGCCGGCTCAAGAGGTTTCTCTGACAACATACTTTAACGTGGACAACTGTATGACGGAAACATACCGTCTCAAGTACCACAACCAGAGGCCTCTTGTCCTCTCTGCCACGGTGCCACGGACAGTGATTGCGAGTGAGCGGAGAGATAATAGCCACACACTCCCTAGTGACACACACTCACAAGACGTGCCAAAAGCCAGACCTGAAACAAGTAAGCCTCTGTAGAAACACTTTAAGTTATTGGAAAGGACTAGAATGACAATATCCAGTTGTTGCCTTTGTTGGTGTGTGAGTCTGCGCGCAGGGAACTGCCATGAAATGTATTTTTAACAAGACTGTTCTCTTATTGTTTCTTTACAGGCCATAATAGCAATAAACCCACTGCAAAATGGAACCCAGTGACAGCCAAAGGACTGGATGAGCGTGGTTTTTTATGAGTGTTTCTTGGTAAGTTTTGTTTACATGGATGGACAGTATTAACTGGATGCCAAAGAGTTTACAGAATGGAAATATGTTCAGAAGCCCTGACACCTCCAAACTGAGTGGAGCTTATTTATGCAAGCTTGTCACATAAGTAAAACCTATTTCTAAATGCTGTTATGAATTGTTTGACGGATTAGCAACGATCACATATATCTTCCATTGTCCAACGGTATTGCTGCAAGAAGAAGATTTAGTTTGAAATCTGTTTTTCAGTTTGCACAACGGGTGTTTGGAGAATTCTGTTTATCACCTTACGACGAGGTTCAAATGTTTATTTTTTTATTTGTGCAATAGCACTGCAGAGGTGCTTCAGAACGGCAGAAAATCTATATTTAAGGCCAGGTGTGAGAGATTATGACGAGCCACAGGAGATGCTGTGACCTGTACAGTAATTCTACAGACATGAGTGAATGGAGTGTATGTTAAAGATAGTTTATCAGATTATGATGTCATTCTACACAGTACAATAAAATCAAAGGTTTGCCTCATCAACAGCAGGTTGAAGGGAGTTCATTTAATCACACCTACTAAAGGAGTAAGATTGGAGACGCGTTTCATTAATACACGGGCAGCTTAACGACTTTATGCACATGGGGAACTTTAGATCCCCAAAGAACAGACACTGCAACAAAGACTTCTGTTTTATTGCTGATTAGTTTCACGTGTTATCATTTATCAGTTCTTTTACAACATTTCTGTGTTAATGAATGACTGCGGGCTGCCCCGTATTAGTCAGCCAACTTTGCTGTAAAAATCCTTCAACAAAGATTCTTGTTTGTTCAGTTTCCCTGAAAAACTAAAGCAAATTTAATGCAATTTGTCAAAAATGTGTAACACAGTTTATCAAAGTGTGATTTTGCATGAAGGGGCAGCCCTCGGCCTATTCAGCCGGTCGCTCTACGATCGTGCAGCCTTCTGTCTTCTACCTTCAACTGTGCTGGTTCTTGTAATCCTTTTTTTTGTAACTCACAGTGATGTCAAACTGTATTTTTTCCAGTCTTCCTCCTTAAGTGGACAGATTTAAACAAGTCTGTATTTGCAGGTATTTCCGTACTGATGCCAATGTAATTGATATACCTATGTGACATTATTACTAACCATACAACGCAACACACAAGTATTCTTGTTCATTAGAATAATGTTCTGAAACCTGCATGTGGCCTTTACAAAATCATACTAGCTGTGTGTACAGCAAAAGCATGAGCATGAAAATACTGGGCTGTGAGTCCAGCAAACTTAACATTCTATTGGATTTTATGTAATTGTAATAAAATAAATTAATCAAATAGCAATTTGTAATCAAGATTGATTTGGAAACCTTTTTTTAACATTTAAATGTGGTTCTCTTCTCTTGCTTACATATAAATACGTCCATTTTAAGTAGAAACATATGATGCAAACAGTCTAAGATGTACTATGCATTCACTGAAAATTACTTCAGTGCAGATTTGGGTGTTTTTTAAAAGTCTGTACAGTGCACATCCGACATTCCCAAGAAGTTAAAAAGTTCTGTTGCTTCATTTTCAAATATTATCCACATTTTTTTTGTTTGTTGTATTTTCTGCTCATTAGATTGGCAAGTCTTTCCCTAAACATCCCTTCCACATCTACACGTTTCCACTTTGCATTTTATCTACTCACAGTAACCTTTGCCCGAGTGTTTCTCAACTCCTCTCACTGAGCACATCTAGTCACTAAATCTGCCGTGTATGTGTGCCGTGTTTGTGCTGTCTGGCACCAAAGGACAGATTTATCTGTGTGTGTAATCGCACCTAACCTAGTAATGTGTGCATCTATTTGCATTTCACACGGTTTATTTATTGACACTTTTTCAATTCTGGAAAAAAAAAAGCATCTATATAACAGAGCTATTGAGAATTTACTTAATGTTCACACCTGACACATACTAGGCTGCCTTTAAATAGGTTGATTGTGCTGTAGTAATTATAAATCACCGTTATTTTTAAAATATCCGATACGTTCACTGAATATATATACAATATAAATTATTGACTAAGATGAAGCTCAGTCCAAGTATATTAACCAGATTACCTTAATGTTGTCTCACCTGCAAAGTGTTTTGTTGTTGTTTTTTTACACAAAACTAATGCTTATATCATTTACTTACTGCATTTTCCTGTTATTTACATTCTTCATCTGTAAAATACGAATTCTCCTGTTTTATTTCTGAACATTGTGTCTTCACTTGTATCGATAGTGCCTTGACATTTTCAGTGGAACATGTTTTTTTTTTTGTTTTTTGTGAGTGAGCAACATTTGGGGAATGAAGGAGGCGGATGGAAGGGGAACAGAGGATGTGATGAAAAACTTTTGGAATATGCAATGCTAACAGTGACGCATCGGAGGCACAGGTCTAGTCGTCCTAAAATCCCCTGACAGCTGGAAGCTACAATTTAAATCAGAAGAGTTTGATTCGCTCATGTGTGGAACGTAAGAAAACCTGTGCTTTTAGGTGCAGAGTGCATCCCACCTCCTCTGCCTCGGTGCTGAACCTCAACGTCTAATAACTCTGCAAGGTTTTTTCCAAAGCTTTGCTAGTGTGTGTGTGTGTGTGTGTGTTTGTGACTTGCGTTCATTGCCTGCAGGCTTTATGTGCTCTACAGGCCTGTTTTTCTCCTGTGTCTCATGTCACAGTTGGCATTGCATCAATCCAGATCCTTTATCGTGTGCTAAACATACAGGGACAGAGCCTAATCACACTGTATTGCGTCAACACCCCGAGAACAAAAGAGAACTTTCCACATTATGTCACTGATTTCATCTGATAAGTTCCAGGCTGATGTGGCCTGATGTGTCGGATCTGTACGCCTCATTCAATCCTGCTGTCATACCTCTGTGGGTTTTTTTTTTGGCCTGACGTTTCTGCTGAATTGAGTTGTTTGACGTTTCAGTGAATGCTTCATGACATGTGTAAGTACAGATCAGTTTAAAGAAACATGTAAAATCTGTCTACACTTTATATTTTTGTAGATAATATATATTTATTTTTATTCATTGTTGAATAAAGTTTCAATTACTGTATCACTCTCAAATCAGTCACTCATGTTTAACTTGAGCTTCTCTGACAGTGATTGTGTTTGACAAATCGACGACAGAACAACAAATGTGAAGAGGCAGTTCATGACTTTATTACAAGTATGAAAATCCAATGCATCACAGGGAGTGTGCTTTTTTTCAGGTTACATTGTTGTAGGCAGCTTATAATTCAGCACAATATTGTATGCAAACCAGCTTCTCTCGCTTCACTTCTGCAGATCAGTTTGGTTTAACCCCTCTTGTAAATCCTCTTGGCGTCCACACCTTCGTAGTTGTAGCTCTGTTGGAGAAAGATGATGTCAGATGCAGGTACTACGACTAATGTTGACTGACTTTCCAAGAGGGCCCTTCTTTCCAGTGAATCTCAGAGCACCAAATAAACATTACAGAATGCGTTTAGCCTAATTAAGCCAAATATTACCATCTCCTATGCAGTTTTCCCAAATAAAAATTTGTCTTAAAATTTTAATTCTTGGTGCTCTAATTTACATGCAAATTCAGCCTTACTTGTACGAGTTCATCTCCTTGCACGATTCTGGTTGTTGTCAGTGTTTTTCCGTTGTCTTTTCTTGTGAAACTCCCCTTCAGCATGTCTCCCTCCATGGTCCAGGTGCCCTGTGTGGTGAGAAATAACAGTGATGACAAGAGGCGGGAAATATTCGGCAAAGTCCAAAAGCAAACTGTGTTGACCGACAGCTTTATGAGTGTTTGCATTAGTGAGCTGAAATCGACCGGGCAAAGGTTTTATCACAACACAAGTCAAGCCTTGATTTATGTGTTTTCTCAGCTAACAACCTATTGGGCTGCGGCTCAAAGGTTAAAGGTCGTCAGCGAATGCATCGGAAGCTCAAGGTGTTCACAAAAACTTAATGCAATGAGTTGTGATGTATAATTGTATCCCACCAGATGCCACTTTTGCTCACCGAGACTTCTGTTCCGTCAGCCAGGCTGTACTCGAAGTTGACCCCCAGGGTGAAGTCTATTTCCAGGGTGCGGAAATTGCTGCTCTCCTTCACATGAAACTTGTCTCCGTTCTGTTCGATGGTTATCTTGAGGTTGTCGTGAGCAGCCAGCTTCCTCTTCACCACGTTAATTCCTATCAACAGACACATTGAATATGTTCAATAGACCCCGAACAATGACGGGAAGTTTGTCAGGATTTAATCTCTTTTCATGCACAAGTAGTTCCTTTGTTTGTGCCTTTTCGGAGCAAGAGTCAAATCACAAACATGAGGTCATCATGCCACCAATGTTTAGAACTGAGATTTTAGATGCTTTGAGTTCAGAGTTTAAAGACTATTTAAGGTTGCTCACTTTAAACCATGAGCATTTAAGTATAAAAACCTGCATAAAAATTTGGTAGAAAAATGTGCATCATTATCAGTTTGCTGCATAAATTATATCGTAACAATGATCTTCATTAAATGTCACATATTGTCTGTAAATATCTGCATTTTATTAGGTATTTATAAAGTTTTAAACACATCATGGTCATCGTTTTGAAGAAAAAGCAGACATAGTAATGAGACAGACTGCCATAATGGAAAACAGTTATTTAAGAAACAGTAAGACTGCAGATTTGACACCACTCACCCATTTGTTCCATGAATTTATCATAGTTGTCGTTGCGATCGACTTTCCAGGTGCCGTTAAAGGTCATGGTTGCTGTGAGGTTTGAGCTGGACGACTCTGAAACGAGGAGTGTCTCACTCGAAGCCCGCCGCTCCTTTTAAACCACACGCCCCCTTATCTTGTCATCTATCTGATTGCTGATGTGGCCGTTTAAAGATCATGTTTTCTGCAGGCAACATCCATTCTGTACACATTAAAAAAAAAACTGAATGGTTGATATCCTGTTGAACCTTTATCTCTGTTTACATAGGGTGTTGGTCATAACTTACATTCATGGATGGTTATCAGTGCAGGACTGAAGCCATAAAACATACAGCATTTGATACAAGGAATTGAGATATATTTTTTTGAATTTTAATTTAACTTGAAAGTGATTTTTTTTGTCATTTTTTTGTCCATCAAGAAAAAAGTATAACTTAACAGACCTGCTCAAGCATGTGCATGTACTTTTTTTGTGCATTGTCGGGTCATTCCAGAATGGAAGGACATTTTACGTCCCACTCATCAAATTTTAAATAATCCATGTACAAAATACTAAAACATGCAGTTGTTCTGTGTATTTAAATGTCCTGAGACCAAATCTAAAAAAAAAAAAAAAACTAGGAGAAAAGAATGTTAGAAAATATTTTTTAAAATACCAAATATGTCTGGAGTTCCTTCTAAAATGTCATTTTTCTCCTGTTCCACCAACCTGATGACCAAATTGAATCTCAAATAAAACAGTCAAAATGAAGTTTAAATCTTTTTTTTTTTTTTGGTGTTACTTTTTTTTCATTGATGTCTATTGGAATTGTGGGATTATTTTGCATAACATAATTATTTGAAATAATAATTATTATGCATGGAACATGTCTCCCACAAAAACCCAGTTAGCATAACCTTTATAGCTGGTAGAAGAGGAAGAAAATTAACATCATCAAACAGTTGTCCAATAGAATAAGTAGAGCATTATGCATATTATCAGGATAAAACAATTTCTTTGCACTTTTCTCTTCACTTTTTTCCATCAGTCAGTTCGTCTTCTTCTTCAGCAGTAACAGCTAGCTAAGTATCTAGCTTCTACTGCTGAGAAAAAGCTAACATTAGCATGGATTAGCAACCCTGTTACTGTGATTAGAGTAGGGTTAGCAAACAACAAATAAAACATGGAAAAAAAATGGCACCATTGATGTGTAAGCTGAACCAATCAAGTCTGTCATAGTTTATTACTTATTATTGATGAATGTGCAGTAGAAAATTGTAAAAGAGAAGGTTTATTTTTCAAATATTTTGAAGCCCAAATGTCCTCCAATTCTGGATTGACCCTACTATATATTTGTAAAATATAAATGGAATTTTGTTTAAAATCTTATCACTCAGTCAAGATAGCGTGGCATTAGGTGCAACCACTTTGCTCAAAATCAGCAGAGATCAGCTGAGGTGATACGGTAATTCCACTGATACCTTTGACCTCGTTTTGGTCATTGCTAATAAAAGAGACCTTTGAGATTTAAAGTTAATATTAAACAAATATTCATTTACACACGTATTATCTGCCAATAAACACAAAGCTCAGTAAGTAAACAAGTAATAAATTTACTTCTTAGTGTTTCTGTGTTTTGAGTTTATGAGGTGGGGTAAGAACGTTTTGTATTCAAAGACTCTGGTCTACAGAATAATGTAGACACAATTTATTAACTTCTAATCGACTGAAGCTGCAAGAATAAAGTGTTTCCGTAAAACAAAGATATGCAAAAAAAGTGTCTGAGAACACTGAATAAAACATGCAGAGTCTGACCGTTCTCGGTCTTATCTAAGCTTCTTCTCATCCCAAGAGACCTTTGCCTGACCTTCATGGCCACCTCAGTGAATCTGCCTCTTATCAGACAAAAGACCTTTCTACTATGACTGCAGTGATGAAACTGATGAGAGGGCTTGAGACATACTTGAATAAGTCCCTTACGACATCCCATTCAGTTTATCCACGTTGTAGTATCAGCTCTACCAGCACATGTAAAATGATAACGTGGTGTGTAAAGCTGGCACTATAGTCACTAGAGTTTATTCAAGTTGCCAAGCTATTCAAACTGATGTTTTCTTAGTTCTGCCCATCCAAATGAACAAGGGTACTTCAAGAGATTCTTGGCCTCACATGGAAACAAGGGTAAAAACAAAAGTAAGCCGAAGCTGAAAAGTCTGAACAGCAATCAATATAATCTTAGAATGAAAGAGTAACCAGTGTAGTGATGTTACAAAGCAGAGTAATACTGTACATTCTCAGTTTAAAGAAGTGGTTAAAGCTTGACATCTGGACGTTGTTTGTAAATAAAAAGTCTGGGATGAGTACAGCCCTTTTAGCCGCTGAACCCAGATTTATCCTGCCAGTTCAAGGATCAGGATGGGAACTTCCTGGTCACTAGCCTGCTTCTAACCTCATGCTCGCCCAGCAGCTCTTATGAGGGTACTCAGCTCCCTGGAAACAAGGGGTCTTACTCCCATTTTTGTAGCGTAACTGTATACCATAAAGCCATATATCAATGTCCACAGAACCTAAAATGTTTGAAGCAATCAACTAAAAAAAGGAGAGGAAAGCTTGGTGCTGGCGTGTTGTTGCACAAGGGGCAAAATACCCATCCACATGTCAGGGCAAGGAGCCAACTGTGTCTTTAAAGTGTTCATGAACTTTACTCACCCTACTTGGCACCATCTGACTTCTAGAAGTAAGCCAAGTCAGCTAAGGTGACATGTACTTCTTGTGCTGTGTGGACAGATTTATTGTCCCGGAGCAACAGCACATCAGTTCAAAACTTTCTACTCCATGCAAAGAAATTACTGGCAGGATGAATGTGGGTTCAATGGCTAAAAGATCTGCACTCATCCCAAACTCTTTACCAACAATGTACGCATCTTGAGCCTTAGCTTTGTTTTGTTTTTTAACTGAGAATGTACAGATACTACTCTGCTTTTTAGCATCACTATACTGGTTACTCTTTTATTTTAAGATTTTATTAATTGGCATTCAGACTTTTCAGCTCCAGATTACTTTTCAGAGTTGCCAGCTCACCAAACCAGTGGAGGATCTTCTGTGGAGGCACGGTGACTTATGATCTGATTGGCCACCCTGTGTGCCCCCCCAAAATTTTCGTTGGAAATTTACATTACTGATACTCCGATTTCCGACGCTCATGAATGCAACTTCATTGTCCGACTGCACCAGAATGCACCAATGACTTCAGTTTGGTTTTTTAATTTTCTTTCTTTTGGATTTGAAGAAGCTTTGAATACGTTTCTTGATGCCGGAGGAGAAGACGAGCAGCTTTCTACCTTTGCAGTAAGAAGACTGTGACCGTTTCTCAGTACATAACTGTCTGTATTTGCGTTCCCACGTGCTCCTGAAATGTCATCATGGAGACTGCATTAGACCAGACTAGTGTGCATAGATATGAATCAGTAGATAGATATATGTCTATGGCTGCAGCTCTCACTGAACAAGAGAATTTTATTAGAGGAAGTCAGACACAGTCACACAGAAACATTACACCTCACACTGAAACGGAGCTACAGCTCTGTGTCTTGGACAGGATTTATTTTCAAAGCTGCATGTGTGACGGTAATAATCCGTGCCAGAGCAGACCTCATTAGCACTTCCGCTAGGTCAGCTAACTTCCGGTCACTCCATGGATGCTGCTGTCGGTAATGTAGCCACAATATGGATTAATTTTTCATGTGGGCTTGACAAAGACGAGAACGGAAATATTCAGAGCAAGTGGAGCAGCTAGCTAACGCTTATTACCGTTTTACATTTTCAAAGTCACATTTTTTGAAATCATGTAATTTTTCCGTAAAACAAATCACGGCTTTTATTACGTCAGAGAAACCTGGAAACGTTGTTTATCCGTAATTCCACTAACTTGACTGAACTTGGCTGCAGTTCCCATTATTTGAACATCAATATGATGTATAAATGCAGATGGACTTCATAGATTTCATGATGCAGATATTTTTATTGATGTCCAGTATATTTTATGGACATAAACATATTTGATAGAAATATTAGAAATGGATATCTGGTTCCTCATAATAATTGAGTTAATGCCATTAAATGTTCATCAGCGATTCGTCTTTAGTGTGAAACTTTTATTTTACACCTATATTTTTATAAATGTTGGTCATTTTAAGGTAAGACATTAAAGGATGGTTTTCTTAGGTAAATGAATTTAAGGTTTAATTGACTGAAATCTTTCAGTCAATGTTGTGTTTCTTTCAATTTGAAATATCTGGATTTAATTAATACATCTCAGTCAGTTACATTTTATATTATTAGAATTCTTATTCAGTTTAACACTAGATGATGTATCAGTTCATTGAGTATTTCAGAGCCTGTTTTTTCTTTTCAATTATCTGTATTTAAAGTGATATTATTAAAATATAATTGCAATGAAACAGCAGCAACATAAGAAATGACCAAATATACAAAGGAAGTGCAGCTATTTTAATATAAAAAATGATCTATGAGTTAGAACATGGTGAAAGTGCAGCTAAAGTTAAGTTAGCGAAACTACAGATAAGCAACGTTTCCTTTTACTTCCAGAAAAATAAAAGCTTCATATTTGCTATTTATTAAAAAAAAAAAAAAAATCACTAAAAGCAACACTTCCACCAAGTTTGTTTTAGTTTGTTGGTATTTATCGGTGGAGCAGCAGCACGTTTTCCACAGACCGTTTTACTGTCTGTTGTCTTGTTTTAATCAGTTTTCAGTTCAGCAATTCAGTCCTTCGGCTGATTGGACCAACAGACACTGAAGAACTCCGACAGCTGGTCGGTAATAAATGATAATTTACTGATCGTGCCGGTTTTAATGAACTTTATGTTCAACTTTAGAGTCAGATATAATGTGAGCAGTGAAGCCCAGGAGTTGGTGGAGTTTATTTGGGAGTGTTGACCAAAGAAGAGAGTTAGCATCCAGTGAATATTAGCTTTAATATGAATTAGCAATGCTAACCGAGCTAGCTTACCAGTCCTGATTAGCAGGTAAATGTAGCATCAAGCTAGTGATGTTTGTGTTGTTTCCTGTCAGCAGCAGAAGTGTGTTGGGTTCCTGTAATGTGGTTCATTAAGTTCATAAAACTGTGGCTGGTTGATGTTAATGTAACGTTCAGGAAACTTAAAAGCTGCTTTTCCTTCATAGACATTTTAGCAAATTATTCTCTCAGGTTTTCTCTGCAATTTATATTTTTATTATCTGTGATTATTTCATTATTGTAAAATAAAATTGGAGGCATAAAGACTCATTTAGTTATTTTATTCCTGAAATCTTTGACATAACAGAACTAAACTTCCATTTTCCTTCTTGTACTTCTGATACTGGAACTAAATGCGTCTTCAACACAGATCATCTGGTTTTAATGAATCAGCAGCAACATCACAACAAAAAATGAGACAATTTTCAACAAATTAATGAAACTGATGTTATTTAAAACTATCAAAGTCTGTTTCAGTGTCAAATTAAAGCTGATTATTGACCACTAGAACATTAACGTTACTGTTTTAATCACATTTAATCTTGAAAGAATCACAAACAAGAACACAGAATGCGTCTGACCAAAAACCTCTAAAGACTCACTACAGCCAAGATAAAGACAACTCAGCTGCACCAAATCCACTAATCACTGCACACATTAGCACCATGTGCTAACTGTGGCTAAAGAACCACATTTACCAAGACAGCTATTCGGTCCAAAGCCCTAAAACACACCAAGAAACGCATTAAAGACAATTTTACTGCTGGAAGCTGCAAGCCAACGCCTAAAGAACAAACTAAAGCAACAGAGCCAAACCTGGTTCAGTGAAGAGAAGCAGAGAAAATGTTTGACTGCAGACATAAAGCAGGAAGACACTGAGCTGTTCAGGTGTTCCTGATAACACCAAGCAGCCACCTGGACAGCCAATAGGAACACAGCTTACTGGAAGTCAGAGGGCTGGCTTAGTGAAGTAAATTTAAAGTTGAAGCAGAAAGTTAACAAAGAAAGTTGAAAACCACCTTCTGATGCCTGAAATCTCTGAATTTTCACACAAAGAACTCCTGAACATGTCAAACTGGTTCCGTAGTAGAACCTTCACTGTAAAAAGTCATAGTATGGTGTGTTGCTCAAAAACATTACAACCAGCTGTCTAGGGTCGCCGAGGAGCAACATAAAAACATGACAAACACTGGTTTCCAGAGGGTTAGGCAGCTATTTGAAAGAGTAAGTTTACAACAACACATGTGAGCAGAAAAATCACGAAGTCTGTCTTTAGTTCAGCTGAAAATATTAGTTTTTGTCTTTTTTATAGACCAAACTTTTCAGGAGGTAGATGATAATAATGATGAATAATTAAAGCTCTCATATACAAGTCCAACTTATTTTAGATCCTTGTGGAGAGTTTAATCTGCTGCAACCTTCTCTTTTTCAGCTTTCTTAGACGTCTGATAACTCCCGACCTGGTTTTTGTTGACGTTTTTGACCCTTTTTCCGAGCTTTGACCAATCTGAGAACATGAAGTACATCATCTGCATTGGCAGCGTAACCAATGGAGGGAAATCCACCCTCACCATCCACCTGATCAAGAACCTGCCCAACTGCTGCGTGGTCCATCAGGATGACTTCTTCAAGCCCCAAGATCAGATTGAAGTTGGTGAAGATGGCTTTAAGCAGTATGATGTCATCACTGCTCTGGACATGGACGCCATGATGAGTACGATCTACGCGTGGCTGGAGAACCCGGTGAAGTTTGAGAAGTCTCATGGCGTTAATAACACCCTGGACACAGAGATCGTCCTGAAGTCCGACCACAAGGAGGAGGAGGAGACTCACATCCTCATTGTGGAGGGCTTCCTGCTTCACACCTACAGGCCTTTGATGGACGTGCTAAACCAACGTTACTTTATTTCCATTCCATATGAAGAGTGCAAAAAGAGGAGGTGCTCTAGGAAGTACACGGTGCCAGACCCCCCCGGCCTGCTCGATGGCCACATCTGGCCCATGGACCTGCAACACAAAAACATCTGCTCACTGTGAAAGATTATTGAGAGCAGCTTTTTGTGATTTCTATGCAGAACACTATGATGTTTGCTGATCTGTGCACTATTAAATGACTTAAGAATCTGGAATATTGCTACTGTTTATTATTGTTCTCAGGTTTACTATTAAATGTATAGAGTGTTGTTTATTCTATTTTATTGTATTTGATTTAGGAATATGGAGTATTGGTACTTGTTATTGTTCTCAGGTTTACTGTTAAATGTACAGAGTGCTACTTACTGTATTTTAAAATTTGCATTACTGCACAGAACATTTCAGATTATTTTACCACAGATCAAGGGTACAGATTGTTGTTGTTCACTGTGTATTGGTAGTACTCATTTTGATTTAGACTGATTAGTATACAGAACCCTATGATGTTTATGGTATACAGCTGAGAATTAGTTGCTAAAAGTACAGAATATTATTTCTTATTTTAGGTTTGATAATTGTCGGTAAACATTCTAAGAAGTGGAAATTGACAGGGTTGTATATAGTGCTGTTCTTGTACAATATTTGTCACTTAATTACCCTCAGGATACTGTCGCTGAGCTTACTAGTTTTACATAACAGACAGATGCTGCAGCTGATGATGCTGTAATTCACATAAACAAGGAAACAAGTCCATCATAATTTGAATGTTAATAGTCCAAAATGAAAAGGTCATATACAGCCTTCCTATGGGGTTAAAGAGCCAAAAAAAAAAACACAAAACATGAAGGTCGGTTGCAGCTTTAATTTTTTTCTTACAACTTTTTGGTGGCCCCCAAAATATCTATTGTACCCCCTGTGTCCCCCCGCTAAAATTAATCTGGATCCGCCCTTGCACCAAACTATGTATAGCCTGAGGTCCACAGACAAAAAGCTGCTGACTTCAACAGCATGGGCATGAACAGGGAGAGCTCTCAGCAATAATAAACTAGATGAGCCCTCAGTAGAGGGCAGAACCACGCCCTCTGCTGGCGAAAACCCTGTCCTCCCCATACAACTGATGCAATATGTATCAATTTTGATCATCGTACGTATCTCCCTCCCTACTTGATCTGCTGACCTGTAACTCCACAACTGAGCAGGGGACCTTAGACTGATCTTCAGTGCCAAGTTTGATTATCCTGACTTCAGCGGTTGCAGAGATATCGGACCGGACATAGCCACATACATACATACATACATACATACATACTTACCCAGCCAGATACCGCACCGAATGCAATAACCCCGCCGACGTACCCGTCGGGCGTGGTTAATAAAGTTAAAATAAATGTGGTTCTTCTCCATCACAGACTATTTATTCAATGTTATTTAGTCACAATGAGGAAGATACAGCTCTACACCCAAAGGTCTTTTTACAGTCCACATTTTGCCCTTCTAAAGTGGGAAATGTTGATGATGGTTCTGTGTCAGTCTGATCTGCTGTAACTACCTGAATGCAGCCATCATCATTATTGATTACAGCCATGTCTTTACTACCGTGATGCATTGAAATGTTATCAGTAAGGGGTTGGGTAGGTTCACATAGGTGGTCATTACTAACACCTGAAAAATATCTTCAACTTGAAAGTAGCTTTTGGTAACCTAAATATAGGAGTGTCACAAGCTGAGAATAGCAGGTCTTACAATGAACCATTGTAAATGAGGGCATATTTACATGTTGGTTTCAAATGTTTAAAGACTAATTAAGATGAACTCTCAGAGATATTGCCTGTTTTGACTATTGCAGGTATTGTAAATTTTAAAAGTTGAAGAAAAGTTGAGGCTAAGGTTGTTAATCAGTTTCAGTTGAGACAAATTTGTGATATAGGGCTGATTATATAGGGATAATTAGGACAAAAGACAAATTAATGATCTAGTGCATAATTGTAAGAGACCTCCAGGCAGACATCAAAAGAATGAGTACCACCTGGAATCAAGTTGAGAGAGCGGCACAAGATAAGAGAAATTTTAGGTCTTTTGTTGACGGCCTATACCCTGGAAAGGGTTGATAGGCATAAGTAAGTAAATAATAATTCTAAGATACATTATTCCCTCAAAAACCCATAAGCTAAAAGTCTGATAACAGTTCAAAACACAAAAAGGAAAAATACAAAAAAAAAAATTAAAAGCACTAAGAATAAACACACCAAGATAATGAGTCCACATGTAGTTTTCTGTATACTGTAATAAATCAAACACAGTTTCCTCTGTTTGCCTGAACTAATCAGTGCATTACTTATGTTAAAAAAGACAAGAAATTAAAAAAAACTCATGGACATATGAGACGTTGTGGTGTACTCTTACAAGCATAAAATTAGCAGCTGCTTTGTAAGCAACTGCGTCTTCTCTTTGTTATAGTCTTGAAAATTCAGTCTTCAATCACCATAACGGCAAGAGGTTTGCAATGACATTGTGGGGTGGAGGAAAATTTCTTCACCTGCATTGCTATCCTCCAGGAGACCACTAGAGAGGGCACTTTCCAAAAACATCTACAGTATATTGTGGAGTTACTTTGATTAAAAACACTGACGGTTCTTACTTACGTTGGCTTTGGTTCAAATAAAGACAATGCATTACTTTTGCCTGTTCGTTGTCGTTAAGTTTAGTCTAAGATTTTCCTGACAGATAACAAAATCTGTACTAAACAAAGGAAGTACCACGTAACCCACACTTTTACAGACTTGTTTATTAGTTACCTCCCAAAAAGAAACACTGGTCGAATAAAACAGTCGTGTCTTACAAGCACAGAAATGCACTCATACAGGACAAGAGGCACCTGTTTGTTGTTGCACAAGAAGATGGAAGAACATTATGTGAAGTTTGGTAGTTACAAACTCGGAAAACGTAGTGGGGGAAAAAAATACAGTACATATACTCCTGTGGAATTAATCCAACATATAAAGCACAAAAATGTTTTAGTTAGTTCTAAATATGATGGAGGCACATACAGTAGTTTTATCCATAATAAAATTTACTATATATTTTTTCCTTTTCTAAAGGTCATCATTACATTTTAAACTCTTTATTTCAAAATAAAATAATACAAAGTAACATGAAACTGATAATAAATATGTTGTTCTGTCACTATTTCAATAACATACGTACATGAGAAGTAAAATAGCACTCGGCATTATTTAATAGAAGGAGAAACAAGGAGATAGTGTAATGAGAGGTGCAATAAATAAAGCAGATATTTTTAGTTGATTCTTAGTGATAGATATATGAAGATACTAATGGCTCAAATACTTAAAATCTGTGACCTCTAAAAATACATCCTTGCAATGTAATGCATGAATGTAGTTAGCTTAGTAGTTTGTGTGCCAAAGAATAGATGACATTGTGATATAAATATATATATATAAATACATTATCTCTAATATCTAAATATTTTTTCTTTAATTGATGTAATTGATGTCAGTGTAGTGTATTCAGTGTAAAACTTCTCATATTCAATGAACAAATACTGACAGTAATGTATACAAACATGACACAGAGTCACAGAACGTTTCTTAAAATTTTACCTACAAGTCAGATTTTCACTTTGAATCAGGATTTTGCCATTGTAACTTTTAAAAGTAAATCAGATAACACATATAAAATAAAACATATTGAGTAGTTTTTGGCTGAGTTAACACTAAATCTTGACACGAGACAAGTGACCGTAAATGTTTTGCTTATCAAAAACCTTTTGTGACACTAGTTATTGTCTATCATACACGACTTTGTCCAAAAAAATGTTAAAAACTTGAATGTACCACATACTGTTTCATTAACCTCTGTGTATTCATGAAGCACTGCACAATTATAAAATATAGTGAGGTCATGACAGATCATGGGGAAGCAGAGACAGGGAGGGCAATGGGACACCAAAGCTGTTTAATCATATTAAAAATATCTTCATGTCTCTGGATAAATCATTATTGTATATCTCACCTGCTCCATCTCGTCCCTGCCTCACAGTGTCAGCAGACAGTACAACACTGGAGCTTTCATTAGATGATACCAGTGGTGCGAGTTAAGCTCTCTCTGCGTCAGTGGGCGTCCTGGAAAGAAACCACACCTTCATCGGCTCCTTTTTTCCTTTCATGGTGACGGGGCCCCGATATGCCAAATGAAACTGAGGGTCGGCATTCTCGGCAGACTGCAAACACCTGGAAGACGATGTCACAGATTATGCATGTTGTAAAGTCTCTGATGACTGTATCTCGCTGGTAAATCAAATAAGGACATCCCTTCCTTGTATAGAGTTCACTTTAAATGGATTCCAGTCTGTCGTTTTTATCTATTACTGGTATTTTCTTAATACACTGCTCAAAAAAGTGTAAGGGAACACTGAAATCATTGACATAAATTTATTGAGAACAAAACAACATAAGAATGGATTGTGGAAACCTAAATTATTGACCCACTGAGGGGGGGGATTCACAATCATTTACACTTTCTAACTGGACAGATGGATGTCCTAGAACAAGCGTGTCAAACTCATTTTAGTTCAGGGGCCACATTCAGCCCAAATTGTAGGCCGGACCAGTAAAATCAGAGCATAATAATCTATGGAAAACAACTCCAAATTATTTTAGAGCAAAAAAGTACATTCTGAAGAATTCAAGGAATTTTTTGTTTGTTTTTTTAAACAAAACATTATGGACAACTTGAAATTTCTGAAGAAAATGAAGTTCAGTTTCAACAATTTTATGCCTCAGGTTATCATTTACACACTACAATGTACAGATTACAGTGTGTCTACAAAGGCACAAAATATTTAATCATCTGGAACTGAGCAATGTAGTATTTTACCATATGACAAAAGTCAGACAATAAATAACAAAAACAAGACAAAATATTCCACAAATAAGACACAAAGCGGCAAAAGCGAGAAACAAAGTGACAAAAAACATGAGACAAATGACAAAAGTCAGACAAAAAAGACAAATAACAACAAAACACGACAAAAGAATTGACAATTTGTCGACAAAAGAACAATGAGCAATCTAGTATTTTACTTTATGATCAAAACAACTTGTCATGGTCTGGAAATTCTTTGAAATTTATAGCTTTCCAAATTTACAATCTGTAGTTAATGTCATCTCTGTAGTTTTTACACTTTACAAAGTCATGTTTGTTTGACACTTCTGTCCTAGAAGTTTAACTGAATTTGTGTCATACTCTGTTTTTTTTTTAGCAGTATATATTGCAAACCCCTTTAGGATGCAAAGCTCTACAGTCAGTGATCCAGTCACACACACATTTCACAAGATGCAGAATAAATGGCTTACTGTAGACTACTGATAAAAATAAGGATGCGGTTATTTCATAATATACTCACCGGTACGTGTACTCTGAGACATTTATTCTTCCCTTTTCACCGGTTGTTTCAGTGCGACTTGTGAGGTTGACCGTATTTCCAAAAAGGCAATATCTGGGCATCCTCTGGCCAATCACCCCGGTCACCACCTCTCCTGTGTGGATCCCAATAGTAATCTAAAAAGCAAAGAGAAAGCTGATTGCATCATTTGTTGGTATTAATTTAACCAAAGCAAAATAAATATGCCAAACACAGCCCTGCTTCCTTTGAAACTGGTACGATCAAGCTAAAATATTTATTGTAAGATATCTTCAGAACTGATCATTACTTATCTGCTGAAAACCCATTTTTTAAAGGTGCACATAAAGCACCTGATTTATCTACTTCAAACTATACTTGTGTAAAAACGTACTGTTTTAGTCTGGCAAAACTCTGCTGCTATTACAAAACTGTAAATGTTTAATCAAGGACTTGGTAATTTTTTTCTGCTCCACAGAAAGAGAAATTAAATAAAATCCAGCTCAGTGTTTCTCTTCATCTTTAAGCACAAATCCTTGAAGCTATCAGCTGAAACGTGCAACATTTGGTGTGTGGATATAAGGTTAACTTTGCCAGAAGTCTCTCTATGCACAAAATTAGATTTTTTTTAGGTTTTACATTTGCAATAACCGTTCCAAAAGTAGTCCTGAGCAATCTGGAGACTAATATTTACACTTGAACTTGTAGGCACTTCAGTGCTTGTTGTCTTCAGAGCATGAACATGCCGTGACTGTCTGGGACAAATGAGAATCTATTTTTAACCACGGGGTCGTGAGATGATTCGAGTCTGTTTCTTCTGCTAAACTGGACTCCTCTTCAGCCAGTGCCATGTCCCAAAATAAACAACCTTCTGTTAGCCAGACATGATTTTCCAAAAGTGAAGTCTCAATAGTCATTGATACAATAACAATCTCCAGCGGTCAGTTAAACAAGAGTTTGCTGTTTTTCATCTAACTTCAGCGAAGTCAATCTGTTTGAAGAACAGAGAAGAAGCAAACGTGACGAGAAAAGAGCAGACTGGAAAGCTTGTCAAAGCACTACGGACAACACAACAGACACTGCTGGTCAACACACTGGTCCTCACTGCCAGAAGGTGTGCTGTTCGCAGATTGGACTTGTCAGCCATCTGAGGACACACAACTAGGCCGAAACGCAAGCAGACATCATACTCGAATACCGAGGGATTGCTAACGACGAGTGTATATATACACAATATACATTCTAAGGGTCTAAGAATCAGATGAACTCCTGGGTAGGTTTTCTGTGGGTCAGACGAGGAAGAATGTGGGGTGCCAATGAAACCAAAAGTTTGGTCAACATTTGCACAAAATGTCTGTCACTGAAACAGGAAATGCTCTTTGAAGATGCATTTTTACATAGATTTTTTTTGCAGTTACTTTTGTAATGTTAAATACAATCTTTTTATTTTTCCCTTATGTAGCATATGTTAACATGTGAAAATGGACTCACTTGAACTTTTCAAGCTTTTCAGTCAATTTTAAAATGCTGCTTTAGAAAGTAATACATCAGTAGTTATAATCCAGTGGTAAAATACATACAGGATTGCATAAGTGAAGAAATAATGCTTCAAAAATGTGAATTTTTTTGGTCATTAAGTATGATTATTTATTACTCTGGCCACATTTCGGGCTCATTGTCATGCTGAAAATGAAACTAGGACCAGTCTTACACCTGGCTGATTATATTAACCTTTACAAGTACTCTAGATGTGTAGTTATAAGAGTGCTTTGGAAACTATAATTTCCTGATAATGTTTCTGCACCTTTAACCTGAAGTAAAATCTCGAATTGATGACTTTAACTTGAGGGGAAAACATTTTGAATTTATTGTGGTCTTTGCTTTATTTGAGGAAAGAAAGTGAAACAGACAGTCAGACAGACAGACTGCATACACCCAACACTAAACCTGACACTGTAGTATGAGAGTAAAATTAGAAAGCCAGCGCTGCTCCAAATAATCCAAATTATTCATGCCAAAATAACAGATGCATTGCTAAAAAAGCTCCAACACAAATAAAGAAAAACAGTCTGAAAATCATGACAGCATGTGCCAAACACACAAAAAAATTCTATCACCAAAGAGAAATGAACCAACAGCAATATGGAAGACAGCAAGCATACAAGTTAAAAAGGAAAAATACAATCTACAATATTCTTAATGTGTAAAATATTTTTTATGCTTTAAAATGTCATAATACTCAAAAACCTTTTTTTTTTAAATCAGCACCCTATTATTTATTTTGTTAAATTCTCCAAATTTTTCCAGTATTTTAAATTTTTCCCAATTTGTCGAAGTCCCTGTGCTCAACAGCTTTATGCAATATTCACATTTAATGAGGAGCAAAATCTCAGTTTCTCCACCTCTCACCATGATAACTGTCAGTGTGACGAGTAAGAGGGGGCCAGGCTCACATTTAATGGTACTGCTGGGTTTCAAAAATATAATATAATGAACAAAAATGCTGTCATACTGAATTTGAATAACCTGAGATTCGTATCACACCTGTACGGGCTCGTCGTCCACCTTGACTTGTCCTGCGATCTCCATCATATCGAGAGCGAGGTGGCAGATGGACTTGGCGTGGTGTGTGCACGGCTCAGGCAGGCCGCTCACTGTCATGTACTTATCACCGACCGTTTCCACCTGTACACAGAAAAACATTTAGTCATCCTTCACGTGACTAGTATCATGACCCATTTTGCTTTGCTTTGCTTTTATCTCACGTGGCATCATCTTTTCCCGCCGTTCTACAGAGCGATCTGCTTTCTTTGAATGCGCTGTGCAGCCAGAAATAAACTGAAACACCCCGAGATAAACATTTAAACACTTACATCAGCCTTGAGAAATTCAGGGCCTCTTTGAGCCCTGCTAAAACCATAGGACCACCTAGCCATTCACCCTGTAGAGTAAATATTACTTCTTTTGGTGACCCAGTGCCTGAAGCCGATCCACTGGAAGTAGCGAGGTCTGTTTGACTTCTTAAAGTGCATTCTTGTCTGAAAGCCTGGAGTGTAAATCTGCTGCTCGAGGCCCATAAAATGCTGCAGTCCCTCTGTAAAACTACACTGTGTTTACAAGTTAGTATTCCTCTGATGAAGAACTCAAGTGATATAAATACTCTGAGTTGTAGCTGCATAATTGCGTAACATTTTTCACCAGATTGGTGTATTTTAGCTACTTAAATCCTAGAATTGCAGTCTCTTTTCATCATAGTGCTGCAGAAAACACTCCTTTCTATCCTTTCACTGAGAGAAATTCACACAAATGTGCAATATTCTCTTTTTGCTTCCAACCTTGTATACATAAGGGTTCTTCCGCGAGTCTGTCAAGATGTCGAAACGTGTGTAAACGTCGTTGAGAAGGTTGACGATCTTGATGGCTCCCTCGGCTGAGGCGTGCTTGCTGCAGAAGGCGTTGAATCCGACAATGCCGCTGAAGAGAATGGTCACGTTGTCGTAGCGTTTTGCCGGGACGGGCCGCTTGTGTCGCAGCTCATTGGCAACAGATGGCGGCAGAACAGAATAGAGCAGTCTGGAAATAAAGAGGAGAAAGGAGTGTTTTCAACAAGAGCATAGTTAGGGTGGACTCCAGCGACAGAGTAATGGGCTGGAGCTGCCAGGCTGAAGTCCGTCCTTTCGATCAGCATTTCATTTGCTCACCCCACCACCTTTTGGTCACTTCACTATGCAAGCTGCTCTCAAATGGGAGGTGGTGTTTCTATGGTAACTGGTTAGAACATGGCTGCCTGTTAAAAAGCAAAACACCTTCCACAATAAGTTCAACACACATGATACCTACATTATTAGAATCACCACACAAAAATTTATACATACAAATAGAGTATATTTACCCAGTGGACGAGATACATAAAATCCTTTTTTTCCAAGTGAGGCACATGCTTGAACAGAGGCAACAGCATGAATATATGTTCTCATTATCAGAAAACATGGTGTTGTAAACATATGAAATGTCAGCGACAGCGCAGCAGCAGTTCTCTTAAATATTTAGAGAAGTGCCACGAATTCTAATCAATGTTTGGAGCCTGAGGCGCTCTGAGACCAGAGAATGCTTAGAATAACAATATAGGGATCCAACGGTAGAGCGAAAGTCTATTGCTATAAGAAGAAGGGACTGCTGCAGCAATCTAAATAAAGGCCACGCTCCACCTCTGCGCTCATCTTCAGCTGTCAGCCACTGTTTTGCAAAATTACTATGATAGGCTCATTTCTGAAACCAAGAGTCAAAACTAAGTGAGGGTCTTTACCATAACAGAGACCAAAGACTAACTTAGGTAAATATCACCTTGCTCAATGTGATAATATCTTAATGCAATCCTCAGTTTTTCTTATAGACCTCATCCCTAAAATACATTAAAATACATTGCTCATTAGACACACTAATGAGCAATCTTTGTCACTTATTTTTCCAGCAAAAGATGACAAAAGTAGAATTACAGCAGTGTAGTTACACATTAGTCGTGATGAGCTTGAGGTCGACACGCAACCTACAGCTAATGACAGAACTGAGGTATGTAATTACGATAATTATGATAATGATAATTTGACGCGCGCCTTCTCTTAATGACGTACCATGGGGTAAAGTTTGTAAACACTGCTAAATTTGGGTGTAAATGAAAAAGCTATGGGTATAGCCACAGAGATGATAAAGGCACTCTCAGCACAGGCAACATGGAGGGAGTTCACCTGTTCACCTGTATATCCTGCTCACAGTGTAACAGTAGAAAGCTGGCAAAAAATGGCAAAGTTCCCATTTTATGTGCAGTTATATTAGCATAAGCCAATAGCCGCAGGTAAAATGTATATTCATTTTAGGCCAAACAAACACTATTTTTTTAAAATTGATAAAAAAAAAAAAATCAAACCTGTCTGTCTTCTTCTTCTCATCCTCCAGGGCTCGGAGTGTGTGCTGGAGACGATCTGTCAAGATTTCCAGCTCTTGGGTGAGCTTGTACTCCTCACGAAACTGCTCACCCAGCAGCACCAGGTCACGTGTGGCATCATGCAGGGGGATGTCGCTTAGGTATAGCCCCCTCCGAGTTAGATCGTCCAGGTTCATGACACTAACCACAAAAGAGGAAAGCAGGTTAACAAAGAAGGGAGAAAAATGTGAAGGGCTTATTGATTATTACAGCTGTTTGCACAACAGAATTGCTGCAAATATCTACTTTCTGGATCTTGCAGCAGGAAACGTGCAGACCTGTGTGTCGTTCTTGCTCATATCGAGATACAAATTAAGCAGAGCATAAATAGTGAACCACTGGCAGTGAGATCATTGTCCTCTTGTCAGGGCTGAGCGTACAGTCTCCAGATAATTGTTCCTGTTGTGGGGTGAGGTCAGACACTGCTGCACAGGTCTTCTCTGATCAGCGGAACGAGCACGTTTCTCTGCTTCTCTGTTTGAGTACCTGTCACTTATGTCCTGCAGTCTGTAACCTTTAATGAAAACACTGATCTCGTTCTCTACAAAGCGGCTTTGATCTGACAAGTCAAGATCTCTTGAACCCTGCTCTTCTGAGTGCAATATTTCTCTAAAAAATGCCCGACTAGTAATAGAAATGCATGTCATATAATTAGAATATGGAAACATTTCAACATTTTTCATCAGACATTGCTTAAAGGGAAAAAGATAGATCACACACAAACTGAAATATTCCAAGCCTTAGTTGGTTTTAAATTTGATAACGACTTTCCTCTCCAAAACCTATCTCAAAATATTAGAATTTTGCAAAGGCTGCATGCTCTGTCAATACTTGGTCAGGACTCCCTTTGCTTGAATTACTGCAGAATGCGGCATGAAGGCAATTGGCCAGTGGCACTGCTGAGGTGTAATGGATGCCCAGGTTGCCTTGATAGCAGCCTTCAGCTCTTCTTTATTGTTGGTCCGTCCCATTCCCCTCTTGACAAAACACCACAGATTTCATATGGAGTTCATATCTGGTGAGTTGGCTGGCCAGTCTAACACTGCAATGCCATGGTCCATGAACTATTTCTGAGTGGTTTTGGCAGTGTGAGCAGATGCCAGGTCCTGATAGAAGACAAAATCTGCATCTCCAAAAAGTTGACTGAAGTGTGTCATGCTCTAAAATCAGCTGGTAGATGCTGCGTTAATAGTGGACGACACCAGCTGATGACATGATGTCTAAATCATCACTGACTGTGGAAGCTTCACGCTGGACTTCAAGACGGTTTTATCCTGTATCTCTCAATTCTTTCTCTAGACTCAGTGATTTTGATTTCCATAAATAAATAAATTAATTAAAATTTCTTTCCATCGCAAAAGAGAACTTTCGACCACCTAGCAACGGGCCAGTTCTTTCTCTGCTTGGCCCAGGTAAGAAGCTTGTGACGTTGCTGGATGTTTAGGAGTGGCTTGACAATAAGAATTGAAGACTTGTAGCCCATTTCCTGGACTTACTCTGCTTGCTTGGTGGCTCTGAATGTTCTGCATCCAGCCTGAATCTCCCCCACATTCCCGATTCTGCTTTTCTTCACCATCCTCTAAAAGTTTGCAGTCATTCCTTTTGCTACCACACTTTTCCTTCCAGTCAACATTCCACTTACATGCTTTGATACAGCATTCTGTGAACAACCGGTCCTTTCGACAATGTACTTCTGAGTGTCAGTGATTGTCTTCTGAACAACTGACAGGTCAGCGGTCTTCTCCATGACTGTGGTTGTGTGCACTGGATCATACTGAAAACTTAAAGGTTCTTTGTAGTTGTTTTGAGTTAAGTAGCTGATTAGAGCTCTTCTCTGCCGAGCACCTGTCTACATATTCTACTTATGTGAGATGCACCTGTCTAAGGAACGAATAGAGGTCACAGGAAAAGAACCAACGTAATTACCAGCTCAGGTTTGTTTGTGTTGGTTTTGCTTCTTCCCCTGTACCTTGACATTTTTTGTTTATAAATAGAAAAAAAAATACATTTGAGCTTTCTAGACAGTTGCTTAATTAGCTGACTGCGTTACTGAATGGGGAAAATAAAGTTAGAGTTAGAGTCATTGAAGTTAGAGAAAATTCTGAACAGAAAAAAATCATTTTCTGCTGACATTTTTCCAACAGTTTATCAATCGTGAAAATAGCAAAATAATTTTCAAGAAGTTAGTCAAAAAACATCTGTGTACAATAGAGACTTAATATAGGTTAATTGGAAGTACAAGTATTACTTAAAATTGCACCTTTGCAACAGAAATAGTTCTAGCGAGATAAATAAGTAAAGAATGGGTGACTGTCAAATCTGATTTAAATTTAATTGTTAAATCGGGTTAAATTGGGGTTGTGCTCAATGGCGTTGGGTGTAATATCTAAGGGCAAAGAAATTTGAGTTTTGTGTGACCAATATGCATAATATATGTAGATCTATGTAGATATGATATGTAAATATTATATATCACTGCTGACCTGGGAGCGGTCTTGTATTGTCTGTATATTGTTGTGTTGTGTATATGTTTGTTGTTTTATGTTGCATTTGTATATGGATTGTATTGTAAATAATGCAACTGCATTGACACATTGTAAGGATGTTGTATGGACCCCAGGAAGAATAGCTTTGGCATTGCCATAGCTAATGGGGATCCAAATAAATCAAATCAAATCAAAATCGCTATAATTAACTGTAGTTGCACTTTTTACATGGATAGTGTATTGTCAAGACTAGAAGATAGATTATTAAAGAATAAGTCTTTGTACTACTGACAACGAACCCAGCAAACAAAACCAAGGTACATTCAGCGTAGCAACAGACTCTGTTGCTTTCTCAGCGCTGTTGACCCCCGCTGTCCAAAAACTGCCAACTTCATATGTAAATATCAGTTACAAGAAGTAGCATTCATTATGTCATTAGGGTAGTCTTGATCCTGGAAAATGAAAACAGAAGGTTTGCATTACAAACTAGGAGTAATCTTATTTTTCTAAGTAATCCTAAATTTCACAGAATACCATTTAAATGAGGCCCAGCATTAATATGACAGTGTTAACTTTGGGACCTGATATTGATTTACTTTTAGTTTCCTGACAAAACTGTGCTTGTTTAAGTTACATCCTTTGATTTTTGTTAGTTTTAGTCTAATTTTAATCATAAACATAACACAGCTGAAGCCCAGCTTTCCTCTGTGACTGTGTAATTTCTGCGTGTTCGGTGTTTGTCTCTTATAAGCATTTTCAGGCTGCAGCTGTCGCCATCTTTGTGTATGGTTGTCATGGTAACGGGTGTTATTCTCGTCGCTTTCGAGGTTAGTGGAAAAGGCTCAGTGCTCATGTCCCTCTGCTTTGCAGCGACACAACAGACTGACCCTCTTCAGCAACGTTTTCATTTCCAGACACTAGACAAAATTAAAAAAAAAAAAAGTCTCTCTCTGTCAGGCACCAGTATGAGCAGCACAGCCACTGCCGGGCAGCATCATCTTTCAGAGGAAGATTCACTGAGCATTTCATGTTCAGTCAATTCCAGTTTACAGTTATCCAACAGTATTTATCAACGAAGCATTAGATTGAGTGCTGTCATTGATCCTGGAACTGACCAGCTCCTGTTGACACCGGCGTGAAAGATACCCGACTAAAACGTCAACATCCACATCACCTGTGTCGACTTAGCAGTGTTCCATTACCTTTTAATATCTGCTGCTGCTGCCTGACGGTCATAGTTTGTCTCACTCTTTATAAATCTGTTTCTTCCGAGAACTGAAAATGTCAGATAACATTACTGAGCTTCTCAATAATGGCAGAGATATTTTGGGCTGCGGACGAAAGTTTTTCTGGGAAGCTGCTTTCTGTGAATCCCCAGATGCTGCAGATCACCGAATAAGGAGCAGTGCAACAGGAATACTATTCATCTTTCTTATACGTTGATAGAAAATGTAACATATTTCATCATAGTTTTCCTATTGAAATGTTACTTGTCACGTAATGTTAGTTTTGTTTTTTGTGTATTTTTGCATTTATTGTATTTTGAGATGAAATTCATACAACCAAGTGGCATTTATTTAATTAAAGTATACCTGACTGCACTGTGGTTTATCTACAGCGTCCTCCATAATTATTGGCACCCCTGGTTAAGATGTGTTGAAAGCCTTGAAATAAATTCAATTTCTATTGCAGAAACAGACTCTCACACTGGAAATTGTAGAAAAATGTATTATAGGAGAAGATTAGGTGCTGTTTTGTTGGCAAAAGGGGGTTGTACAAATTATTAACATCAGTGGTGCTAATAATTGTGGCACACATGATTTGATGAAAAAGAATTATTTCTTAATGTGTGATTTTTTTCCTCACTGAATAAATGCACTTGAATTAAAGGTTAGATTTTGCTCTTTTTTCATCGTGGTCCTATATTATTTAGAAAAAAATTGAATTTATTAGAAGCTAAAGAACACATCTTAACCAGGGGTGCCAATAATTATGGAGGGCGCTGTATATCCATGAAAAAATGGGCAGTTCTTGCCATAATGCTACAATAAATCTTGAGACAATAATAAATACTAAATACTACTGTACATTTGAGACAACATTTGATTAAGGAAACCATGTCCAAATGTTTTGGGTAATATTTGAAGCCTTTTGGAAGGGAAATAATGTGTTTGTGGACTTTTTTCATCATCATTTTGTAAATTTACCTCTTCACTGATGACTAATGGCCTTTGGGCTGAACATCATACAGGACTGAATGAAGGGAAGGACCAACACAATGCAAGTAAGCTTCTTCTGTATTACAAACATAGTGATACAAAGGCAACAGTAAACATAAACAGGCACTGCTGAGATTATGGTATTGTGGTTCGTATCTGTCGTATTTCTGTATTCATAAATCAGAAACACCATTCGTCAAAGCAAATCAACATTTGGGTTTTAAGGCTTACATTTGCCAGAAGTTTTTGTCATTCAGTGGGTGAAAGAGAATCAGTGTCTTGGTGTGCGTGTTCAGTCGGTGCCTCTGTCAGATCTGTGGGCTTACCTGGGTGAGCAAAGAAAAAGGATGTTCTCTGCCTCTGGCAAGTAAATCATCTGTCCTTTCAATCTCAGACAGCTGATCTCCACCCCCGTCAGCTCGTCCTCGTTCTCTACCGTCTCTACATTCAGCAGGCCCTCCTGTCAGGGTTACGTCACACTCATGAATGTTTCATTTTATCTGCTTCAAAACTGGGCACCACCTTTTCATTCTAGTTTGAAATCTGTGCACTGTTCATTTTAAATGTTAAATGCAGCAGCGCCATTGACAAAAACTTAATGAGATTTTATGCATGTTTTTTTTTTTTTTTTTTTTTTAAAAAGCGTTTTTAAAGTGTCATTTACATAGCATTCCAAGAGTGGAAGCACTTTGAGGATCAGTCTCTTCAGTATGCACATTACCTACCTGAATATAGCTGCAAGGACCTGCAGCTCCTATTTTAACACCTAAGAGTTTACAGTCCCATGAGACACACGAGGAGCTTTTAATTAATTCCTATTCTTGCTCTTCCTTTCCTGTCTGAGTTTCCATTTGATTTCACACTGAAGTCTGTGGTCAGTAAAAAAAATAGCTTCACCTTTTTGCTCTGATATTTCACAAGTCTCTCTGACCTTTACGTCTGTTCAGAGTCAACTAGAAGCAGTTCTTATCTTGTACTGGACATTCAGACAATTATCCTGTTATCTTAAGTTCTACATATTAATGTGATTGTGTTTACATGCTCATTGATCCTCACTAACGTTGTTATGAAACCCTCGGAATCTAATTTTATGCAGCTTCTAAAAATATCAGTGATCTCATCAATATTAATGCACAAGACCATAAACACATTCTGGCATGTACAATCTCAAACCATGCCTGGATCATTTGTAGACTTGCTGTGTTTTAGCGCTTTCTGCCAGTGTAGTAGAAGCCAATACACGAAATGCACTGGCATGGTTAGCAAAACAGCACGGCGACACAAACAGAGATGTATTGTCGTCACACGTACCTTGCTGCGCAGAACGAAGACTGTGTTGATGTGGGAAAGAATGCCATGAAAGCTGAAGTCAATGTGAGGACGGACCAGAGAAAAAACTGAAGGGAGGATACAGGTACCCGGCTGGAGCTGGGACATCAAACAAAAACATGCATATTTTAGTTACATGGAAATTCAGTAAACAAATTGAGCTTTGCTAAGTCTAAAACAATTAAGTGCTGACTTTATCCACCAGCGTTGGATGTGAATGCACACCTGAGGCAGGACTCGGTAAATGGCGTTGCCGCATTGTGTGAGCATCAGGTCCTTGTCAAACATGAGGTGGAAGGGGAAGGCCTTGCAAAACGTATAGGGGCTGATTCGAGTCTCCTGCGTGCCGTTCTCCTCGAAGCCATCGAGATCTTCGTAGAGCGCCTCCTCCTCCGAGTCCTTCTCCTCTATCAGAAACTTGATGTGGTCACACTCCTCGCTTTTTGGTTGGATCATCTGCGTCGAGTGAAGATAAATTGATAAGAATATTGGTGAAATTCTATTCTGCTGTAACAAACGATTGCAGCAAAAAAGATGGCCTTAATGAAATATCTTCACCTTCTGCACTCACCGTGTCATTAATATTATCCCTGTGATACTATAATTAACCTCGTGTGTCTTTTATAGATTTAGGAGGGTAATAAATGACATTCTGTGGGTTTACGGGCATAAGGCTCGCTGACGTCAAGCTGCCGTCCCTGCACCCTGTTGCCACAGCAACACTGGCTAATATTTCCAGAAATTGGGTGTCACATTTGGAGCGTCTGCCATTTCTGTTCTTTCATTTACACACACAATTGCTGAAAAATACAATCCTGTCTGTACTATATGATTAGTTTGGGGAGAAAATGTCACTGATGAAATGAAGAGAGAACTCCATTCAAACACAGTGGACGTCTGAGGAGAATAACATGCTGCAGTTATTGGTTCAGATTACAGGCTGTGACTGTTGGGGCTGAACATTAACATACAAATAAAAATACCAATAGCGGATAGTTTATGACATCCACTGATAGGAATATTCGTTCCAGTTTAGTCGAAATCGGATTTGTCTGGCTGAGGTAAATATAAAAAATATCGATCTCTCCTCAGTTCCCTAATAAAAATGCAGTCAGTAGCCATTTTACTGTCAGCTACAGTTAGACAATGTTAAAATAATACTGAGGAGCAAGAATAAAAGTCCCTGAAAGACTCCCAGTATCTTCAAACTAGAACCTCTACAACTCATATCTAAAAATATCCTCTGACTCACAGACATTAGGCAAAAAAATCTCATTGCTGAACTGCAGATGTCACAGCGTTCCCGTTTGGGTTTTGGGGAAATGTGTGTTGTTTAATCTTCACATTAAAACGTCTTCAGTCATATTCAGAGACAAACTCGCACATTCTGAGACAAAGCATTTCAGGGACTTTTAGGCTTCCTTGAATATTGGACCATAAATTTTAGAGCAACTGATAAAACTTTAAGTCATCTTCATTCATCATCAGTAGCAGAGAGCCATTAGAGCTGTGGAATTCACTGTGCACCAGAAGGGAAGAGAAACAGCAGAGCAGACCTTCATCTCTATCTCTGTTCCGTGGATTTGTTGAGCGACAGTTTTAATGATGCCGATGACGATGTCTTGCAGGCCTTCTCTCTCCGAGTAGTAGTGGAGAATCAGATTGTTTCCTTTCTCGGCATCGGTGCAACGAAACGACGGAGCTCTCATCCCAGGATAAATGGTACCCAGGTGATCGTGTAGAGCATCCAAATTCTGAAATTTAAGATTGAATTATTAAATATGCAGCAACTGCTCACAAAAACAAAAAGACGGATTTAAAAATGTATGTTCAAAGCTCGAGCAGCAGCTGAGATATGCAGATTTTTTCATTTGCAAGAGAAAAAGGGGTTTCTCCTACAATGAACTTAGGTCAGATGTCAATAGGTAGTAAGGTGTCATCATATGAATTATTATTACACCTGCACACTTGCAGAAAGATCTTCCAGTCCTCACAACACAAATTTGTTCCTGTCCTCTGAATTCTGCTTTTTTTGCAGGGTTAGTTTTTGGGAGATTCTTGTAGGATTCACAAGCTCATGCACTGTTACTGGCGCACGGTTTATCCAAACAGGGTTCAAGTTTTTGCCCTTTTCTAGTTTCCTGGGAAAAGTTCTCCGCTGCTTCTGTCTAACAAACCATCCGGCACGTCGGTCTGTAAGAACCAGCTGTACAAACAGACTCGTTCTCAGCTGGTGCTTGAGGGGGATTTAAGCGACTTTGTGTCATTTACCAATTTTATCATGCTTAGAATATTCTCTTCGGCATCAACTAAATCCAGAACTGGTCCAGATCTGTCCTACAAGTTATGAATCAATAGACTGTCTTCCTTCAAAAGGGAAAACATGGTTGTTTGGAGAATTAAAGTGCCTCATTCTGAATGAATTTGAGAATAAATACGAATTCAAAAATATTAACAAACGTAATGGAAAAATAAATTACCATGTCATAATCGGCGTAGCTTGCCAATTTACTGACAAGTTTTTTAGCATCACTATTTCTCCACTGTGTTCCTTGGCGGAGTTATGTGACGATCGACGTACGTTTGTCTGTCTGTTAGCAGCATTACTCAAGAACAGACCAGCGGATTTTGATTAAATTTTCAGGGAAGATCAGAAATGACACAGGGACCAAGGGACCATTTTGGCAGCAATGCAGCTTATAGTCTGGATCCATGGATTTGTTAAAGATTTCTGTATCATTGTGAGACAACAGCACAGCGTCACTGTAACTATGACAACAAGTGAACACTACATCAGCTGACTGCTGACAATCACATGATTGTGATCCTACTACAAATCGACCGCTGTGGGCTTATCAGGAATTATTCAACGGAAATTATTCAAGGAGCAATTGATTAAACTGTGGGGGTGTAATATCACCAGTGTAGGCTAAAATATACAATAGTCTACTGTAATATCTCTGTGATGCATTCCCCACCTTGGATGTGGACTGCTTTGGTTTCAAACATCTTTTCAATATCTACATTACCATTCAAAGGTTTTAGGTCACTTCGAAATATCCTTATTTTTAAAAGAAAAAATACTTTTTTTTCAATTAAGGTAACATTAAATTAACCAGAAATACAATCTAGACATTGTTAATGTGGTAAATATCGATTCTAGCTGGAAACGGCTGATTTTTAATGGAATATCTCCATAGGGGTACAGAGGAACATTTCCAGCAACCATCACTCCTGTGTTCTAATGCTACATTGTGTTAGCTAATGGTGTTGAAAGGCTAATGGATGATTAGAAAACTATTGTGTAATTATGTCAACACATGAATAAAAGTGTGAGTTTTCATGGAAAACATGAAATTGTCTAGGTGACCCCAAACTTTTGAATGCTAGTGTAACTCCATGTAGCCTGCATTCCCTCTGTATTTCTCTCACAGTACAACATCACTCTGTTCTGAGAGATGTTCTATTAACATCTTCAAATTCTTTTGGAGTCTCTTATATGACTGCTGGCACTTCTTCACTTGTTGTTAGCTGATTGTTGACAGCAGTCTTGAAGCTGCACAGTGGGAAAGTCCTTCTTTACTGTATGGCATTTGAGAAACTTTCCCACGATCACAGTGGATCAGAACGTGGAAATTTTAGGCTGATGATCACATCTCATGAACAGGTGGTGTTTGTCAGTCTGAAACAAGCAATTTGTGACAAGTAAATTATCCTGCATGAAGCCCATTGATGTTTTAAAGCTAGAACATGTTACTGAAATACAAGCTCCAACAGTCATGCTCTCGATTCTACACTATCTTTATGTAGCCCTGTAGGTTCCAGGGTCCTTCAAATTCTACACTCCCCAGTCTGTAGCTCAAGCTTTCTGTCATAAAACTTAGAATCTTCGAGCTAAGATGACGACAAAGCTCCACCTGAACCACATAAGACAAGTGCAAAGACAAATGCAAAGACAAGTTGGCCTACCTGCAGGAATTCACGAACATTAGAGCCCAACACACGTAAGATGGTATCATATCCCGACTCCTGGCAAAATTCAAAAAACATCTTCCCAAACATCTGCAGGATGTCTCCTGCATCGATCTCTGAAATGCAGAAAAAAAAATGTGAATGTCTCCCCTGCCATACAGGCTGGAATATGCTCATTTGTATCTTTAGTCACACTGGCGACAGTAATCAAAAACATGCTGTCACTTACTGAGGACTTTACTTGCAGCTGCGACAAGATCATATGTTTTGGCATCTTCGTATATGATTCTAACAAGGAACTGACCCTCGATATCAAGTTGAGCCTCCCTCCTGAAAAAAAACAAAAAAAACGGAAACTGTTACTCATGAGCCACAGCAAATGTTACAGTAGAAGTAAACAGTCCTTGTAGGCAACTTGTTCAGGCAACCAATGGCTTTTCTTTTTCCAAATTGCTGTCCTGTTGTTGCTTAAATCACTGAGTGATTTGTGCTTACACAAACAACTCAACAGCAGCTTCTGTATGGTCAGTCGGTGTGCACTGTCTTGATTTATATTACAGTAACAAGGGAGGGTTTCTATATTTCTTTGAAGCAGTTTTGTGGTTTCAAAACTGCACTGCTGAACAAGTGGAGATGATCAGGTCTAGATCTACTGCAGGTCCTTTGCAGGCAATCTGAGGCTAAAGTGTACTAATTATACATTTGACAATCCAGTTTTTTGCTAAATTGTCAGAAAAGCTTAATGAGGTCCTGATTACCAATGTTTAACTAAGAAAACAGACATGATTTACAGGCCTGACCAGCAACCACAATTTTATCAGCATGCGTTGCAGCTGGAAAAACATTCCAAGCCTTGAGATGTTTTGCAAAGAAAATAAGAATTCTGCTTTTAAATTACTCAGCTCATGAAAAACTCAAGAGGAAAATACCAAACCTGATAAATTGAGCATTAAATAAGACGGAGTTACATTCACAGATGTAATACATGAGTCTGCACTGCAGTATGTATTTTGTGGTGGCTGGAAAATGACCACTTTGAAAACATTTATATAAGGCAGCTGCTGTCTTTTCACTTTCTTTCGTTTTTGGGAAGGGTCAAGTGAAGGGCAGCGAACACTACAGATGAAAAATAAACTTAGTGCGAGTCAAATATTTAAACGTGCTGGAAAAATTAGCACTACAATGAAGAGTGAGAAGCTGAAAACGAAAAAGTTCACTATTAGAAAGGACTACTGTTTGCTGAAATGGCGTATACCTACTGTTTATGACACAAAAAGCACACTAGCCAACAAAAAACAGTTGCGATACGAACACAAATTCAAGGATTGTAAGTAAAACTGTATACTGACTCAAGCAACTGAATACTGAGGCAGTGCCTTGGCTTCCATTAGGCATCATGTGTTTTGTATTTTTGCATTATTTCTATTTATATTTTGCATTACTATTTTTACCCAATAAAGTCCGTGAGTTTGCAAATTAATTGTTTATGTTTAACAGTTTTTTTTGTTTTTAACAGAGTATCCCCCGCATTACTCATGTAAAATATACAAAAATATAAATATACAGAATATACATGTAAAAGGTCCCAAGAAAGTCAGTAGTGAGCCTTTGTTATTCCCCTCCCTCCCTTCCTACAGCTCATCTGCTGCACCTGCATGGGCAGTGTCTTTGTAACAAATACACTGAATATTGGCTGGTATCATTGTAAGAGATGTATATATTCTATATTATAGCAAAAGCATGACAGAAAGAAGCAAAATATACCGAAGTGTGAACAGATTAAGAAAAGCAACAAAAGAAACAGATGATCAATAGCGACCATAATAATAATTAAGATTTCAAAATAGAAAGTAGAAATAAATAAGTAAAATAAGATGATTTATTTAGCCATTTAAAAACCTCACAAATAGATTGATTAGATAAAAAGACAAAAAGCTATGCACTACCATTCAAAACTTTGGAGTCACTTAGAAATTCCATTATTTTTGAAAGAAAAGCAGTTTTTTTTCCAATGAAGATAACATTAAGTTAATCAAAAATACAGTCTAGATAGATAGATAGATAGATAGATAGATAGATAGATAGATAGATAGATAGATAGATAGATAGATAGATAGATAGATAGATAGATAGATAGATGGCTGGAAACAGCTGATTTTTAATGGAATATCTCCATAGGGGTACAGAGGAACATTTCCAGCAACCATCACTCCTGTGTTCTAATGCTACATTGTGTTAGCTAATGGTGTTGAAAGGCTAATTGATGATTAGAAAACCCTTGTGGAATTATGTTAGCAGGGTCAATAAATAACTGCGGGACTTTTTGACATTTTTGCTGTTTTCAGGCCGAAAATCAACATGGCCCTCTATAACCAAACACCAAATGGCATTTTACAGAAAGATTCTTCCAAATATTATACATACAATTGAATAAAATTGAAATTGAAAGTTATTCATAAAGATATAGTAGTAAACCTGTTGACATGTGATAAATCCACACTTGACTCAGACACTACTTTATATTAAATAACTAATAAAGGAGTCTCTCCAGTTTTTTCTTCAGGAGGAAATGACATCATGTGGAGCAGGTCATGTGATCTGGAATTAACACATTTCCTAGAGAGGTGTTTTTGTAATGAGTAACTTAGTTGAAAGTGATTTCTCAGACACACATATTTTCCATATAAAATTTGATATATTGCCAAAAAAGAAATATCTGTCATAATTATCTAAACTTAATAAATAGAACACAATCAAAACTATTTTTCAATAAGCTCATTTCAATATTGTTTAGCTAATTAGAAGGTGGTCGCTATGAAACTGTTATTTAGTCGACATTTAAGTGAAACCTAGTAATTTTTTATTAATAAGTGATTGCTTCCATAACAAATAATTATGGAATTTGTAAAGATATGATCATAATGCTGGGCCTGGGATCTTTCTGCATGGAGTTTGCATGTTCTCCCTGTACATACGTGGGTTTTCTCCAGCTTCCTCCCACAGTCCAAAAATATGCTGAGGTTAATTGATTACTCTAAATTGTCCGTAGGTGTGAATGCGAGTGTGATTGTTTGTCTGTATATGTAGCCCTGTGACAGACTGGCGTCCTCTCCAGGGTGTCCCCTGCCTTCGCCCGAGTCAGCTGGGATAGGCTCCAGCACCCCCCCTACGACCCTAGTGAGGATAAAGCGGTGTATAGAGAATGGATGGATGGATGATCATAATGAACTTTTTTTAACTTTTAATGAAAATGTATGCAAGATATATCCAATAGACTTCAAAAGTCCCTCAATTATATAATGACCGAGCACATGAATAAAAGTGTGACCCCAAACTTTTGAACAGTAGTGTAGATAACAAAAGAAATGTTTTAATGGATGCTCAACCTCAACCTGCTACATTAATAAAATAATATACCTTTTTTTTTTTTTTTTTTTTACACATTAGGCATCATTATTAAGAATTAAACAATAGTCCACTCTTACACTAACAGGGGCATTTTTTTTCTTGTTAATGTGTGGTTTTAATTTTGAGGATCCATGTACGTTTTGCTGTTCATGAATGCATCATTTCAGCTGTTGCAAACTTCTTACAGGGGTTTGTTGCATTTTTGCATGTCAATACATCATCAGACAACTTTTGTCGGTAATTACTGAAGCTGAAAGTGACAGAATTCTAATGCAATATTTATATTTAGCTGTTTAGTGTCATTGTGAACCTGCAGAGGATTGAGGTTAATGATTAGCTATAGTAAATATCTACTTCTGTCTGTACAGTCGGCCTGTGTGTGGTGTCCTTGTAGTGGGCACAGTGTAGCCTATGATACCACCATGGCTGAGAAAGTAAACACATTCAGAAACTCACTTGATGTCCTCCCACACCTCCGGACCGTAATTCCTCAAAACGAGCAGCTCCAGGGCGTGATTCACAAAACCATACTGTCAAATTTTACACAAAACACGAGCAACGTCAAGAATATTTCATGGAATTTTTCTCAAACATGCATTCGTACGTGTTTTCACATTGTGTTAAATAGGTTTAAAACGTTTCACGAGCTTGCTAATACATGTAAATCGTGTCCACCTGTTAATAAAACACTTCACTGTCCCGGTAATGATGGAAATTATTGTATAACCGCTACACTATAGTCTCCCAACAGGAAATGTCAAATACACCGCGTAGCGAAAACAAATGTCTATTTCACCATCATTCAAACAAAACACAAAAATACTCAAAGCTGCATACGTACCATGGTGACCGCTGCCTGTGTGCTTCCTTATTTTTAAGCAAAAACGCTTAAATCTAGCAAAGCCTTCATCGCTTGGTACAGATGCTGAGTGTCGCTGCGTCCATGCCCCGTTTTTTTTTCCCGTGAGCGGTGACTGACAGCCGGATTGTTCAATAGGAGACCGGAGAGGCTGTTACGTAAACAATACGTGACCAATAGGAGCGAAGCTGCTGCAGTCCAAGTGATGCTGCTCAATCTGGAACGTCCGCAGATTCGCAAAAGGCTTGTTTTACGCGATTCAATACCTTTAAAAAAAATTATTTTATTATTGTAAACGATCTGGGGAAAAAATAAATATTAATTAATTAATATATTAATTAATATTTATTTTTATTTTTCCCCAAAACAGTTATACAGTGGACGAAAAATGTGTAAATATTGTATATTGACTTTTAATACATTTAGTATTTCTATTGATTTTAAATTAGAGGTATTTTATTTATAGCATTGTAGAGCAAGTTTTTTTTAGAGTACATACTAACCTTTAGTGCTATTGTTAATCTGGTTACTAACCTGCCTGTTTTGTCTTTTTGTTTGGTTGTTTGCTTTGTTTTGTTTTTTGTTGTATGTAAACTGCTGAATATTTGAAATTTTCTCAGGAATAATAAAATATTTGTTTATCTATCTATCTATCTATCTATCTATCTATCTATCTATCTATCTAAATTTGTAATTATAGCATCAAAAGTACTCCTTATAGCTACATGTGTAGAGTACTTGGAAAAGTTTTAGGATTTAAATTGATGTTTAGATTATTCAGTCATATAATCAGGTGTAAGACTAGTCCTAGTTTCATTTTCAGCATGACAAGGACCTAGAAATGCAACCACAGTAATAAATAGTCATACTTAATGACAAGAAATACACATTTTTTAAGCATTATTACTTCACTTGTGCACAGTACAGTCTGTTTTTGATATATATATATATATATATATATATATATATATATATATATATATATATATATATAACATTGTTTTATTCATAGCAATGCATTCCAATTAAATAACTGATCATGTGTTTTTTTCAAGAAATCTCCGTAGTAACCAGTATATATAACTGTCAGATAACTGCACTTGCCTAAGAAGCACATATTTTTCTCTGAAATGTAGTGGAATGCACGTATGAAATAGCATAAAATTAACTGTACGTATTCTGTCTCATGTCAAAATTTTGTTTGTGTCAAAGGCCTGAAAATATTGCATAAATATCTGCATGTTGCTACACTATAGAGTCAGTCACAGTTTGTTAATGCCAATATTTATTGCACTTTGATTACATTACAATAACGATTAAAGCACATCATTATGAGTGATGGCAAAACATTCATGTGTTCTTGCTGTGTCATATTTTCTCTGTGCTACAAAGCTCATGTAATAAATATAGTGTCAATGTGTACAGTGAAAAAAGTAAAAATATGCGTACATTACTCTTTTCATATATAGTAGGAAAGTGGGATCTCGGAATGCTTTATGTCAACACACCACACACTGCAACAACAATGCTTCTGGTTGTCTGTCTGCCTGTGGGATAAAGTATTGACACGTGTTGTCATATTGGCAATATTAAATGAAAAAGAAAATTAATAAAACTGCTAAAAACTAGAAATATTTCCATTTTGTTTGAAAGCTGACATCTATGACCCTGTCCGTATAGTCCCCATAAGGCACCTGAATCTGCTCCGCGTTGCTTCATTTGATTAGAGGTTGAATCCTAAATGTTAAAATATATTTTGATGTCATCATTTGTCATGAAATTCTTCCCTAAAACACAAAAAGCCAATTCCATTTCAGCTGATGTACCATCAGTACTTATCAGGTACCTCGTCTGACCAGTTATAAATGGACCGATCAGATATTTACGGTCCATAAATCTGTTTAGCAACTTCACATCCAAAAAAGATTTCTGTAACATACAGTATCTACATTTTGCAAGATTACACAACTGTTCAAAAGTTTGGGGTCATCCAGACAATTTCATATTTTCCATGAAAACTCACACTTTTATTCATGTGCTAACATAACTGCACAAGGGTTTTCTGATCATCAATGAGCCTTTCAACACCGTTAGCTAACACAATGTAGCATTAGAACACAGGAGTGATGGTTGCTGGAAATGTTCCTCTGTACCCCTATGGAGATATTCCATTAAAAATCAGTCATTTCCAGCTAAAATAGTCATTTACCACATTAACAATGTCTAGACTGCCTTTAAATTTCCCTTGGGATTAATACAGATCTATCTACCTATCTATACTGTATTTCTGATGAATTTAATGTTATCTTTATTGGGAAAAAATGCTTTTCTTTCAAAAATAATAATGTCTAAGTGATCCCAAACTTTTGAACCTTAGTGTATATATTTGCTTGTTTTGTGTGCTTTTTAGCCACATTTACCGCATGTTTTATTAATACTTTGCACCTCTTAAATGTCAAAAAGAACAAAACAGTCCAAAAGTCTTTTACTGACAGTACATCTATGTCTCTGGTGGGAGCTACGAATGAAAGCTGCTCAGTTTGCAGAGATGACTTATTCTGGAAGAAAGATGAAATGAGTTCCTCTCTACTGCAACCATACAAATGGATAATTGCACGGAGACGACACTCGTGTTTGACAGCAAGCTGACATCTCTGTAATTAAGCAGCTGCAAGAGCTTGACTGGCGGACAATATCATCAATGTCAAAACAACCCAAATCAAAATATACAAGGTAGTTGCACTGTATTCACTAGATACATTTACATCTCTTCATAGCTACTGTTTTCTTTTTTGTTGTTTTCTTTGGAGGGTTCTGCGTCAGTCGAACTTCATTTAATAGTCAGTCTTGAAGTTTTGTAAGACGCTTCCAAAAAGTAACAAACACCAGGGATATCTTCTGGGAAGTTGGCCGGAAGCTCCTCTCTGCTCCTGGGAACAAAGACAAACTCTGGGCGACCCTTCAGCAATCTGGAACAAAGAACACACAAATAAAACATGAATCCAAAAAAAGAATTATTTGACACAAGAGGAAACGCAGTGGTCTTATTTTCCCATCTAGGACACTTTATGTTTTTTTTTCTTGCAACAACCACTTGTGGAAACAACTGATACCATCCAGACCTTCTGTGTGCTGATATATTTAAAAGCGGTTGACATATTTTGTCTTTCCAGGCAGATATTATCTCCTGAGTGAGTAGTGAAGAATTACTGTGGGGTCAAATTCTCACTGTGACAAAGATGACAGTATTCTTTCACCTGTGGGTTGTCGGGCTGATGTTGATTTTTCCAGGCTGGCTGCATGATTCAAACTTGTTAGCCAACGTGACATTGTTCCCAAAAAGGCAGTAGCGTGGCATCCTCACCCCAACTACACCAGCCAGCACTGATCCACTGTGGAGGCCGATACGCATCTGGGGGAAAAAACGTTGAGTTTCACTTGGTTTGCACACGTATGGATGTGAATGAGCTTTACCGCAGCTCAATACACATTTCTGACTTTGTTTTAGTGCTGCTGTCACCACCAGTAGTTGGTGGAAGTGAAATCTAAACAAACATACAAATGCACCAAGAAAGGCAGCAGGGAAGATTACTAGCAAGTAAACATGGATGTACAAAACATTTCATTCATTTTAAAAAAGCAGCTTTGTAAATATTTTATGCGGGGAGAAATGCACTTTTGCCATTTGTTAGACCTTGCGGATACACAGTGGATTTTAGAGAGTGACACTGAATGAAAATAACTTCCTGAATCCTATGTTGAGGTCAGAGCTCTGAGGTTGGCAAGACTCAACACTCTCGCTGTACGTTTGGGGTTACTGATATGCCACAGACTGAATATGGGATCCAACAGATAAGAATATAAGCAGCAAAAAGTCTCTAGAACCTTTCAATAGTGCTACATGTTCACTGTTTTCAGTGTTACCACAGTATACTAAAGATTTCAGTAAGGCTGAGGCAGGGCTTTAACAACCAGTGATGAGATGTTCTTGACTGTATTTCTGTGCGTTCAGAGCAGGGGCAGAGCCAATAGATGAAACCAAGGGGGCCACCTCAGACTTAAATCTGGCCACCCCACACAACCAGTGGTACAGCCCATCAGAGGGATGGGCTGGTACTCATAAAAATGAATTTCTGTCCTCGCTCTAATGTAATTACACCTCCAAGGAACAGCAGAGTTACAGGATGATCAGCATACATTTGCTTGTCTGTTTGTTAGCAACATTATTCAAAAACGGACTAACGGATTTGGATGAAATTTTCAGACAAGATCAGAAATGACACAAGAACCACCTGATTAGATTTTGGCAGTGATGCAGCTTATAGTCTGGATCCCTGGATTTGTTAAAGATTTCTGCATCATTGCGAGATAGCGGGACGGCGTCACTGTAACCATGACAACAACTGAACGCTACGTCACCTGCCTGCTGACAATCACATGATTATGATCCTTTTTCAAATCGACCGCTGCGGACTTATCAGGACTTATCCATGGGAAATCATACAAGGAACAGCTGATTAAATTGTGGGGGCGCTTCTGAGTCCCATCAATTCCCACCGCCTGCTACATATTTAGGTCACGTGATACAGATATCCATTTTCAACAGTTGAAACCTTGAAAAAAAAAATCATGGCAGTAATCACAGCATTATAGAATATGGCCATTTAAAAAAGATGTACCCAAAAACAAGATGACCTTGCGCTGAGCACAGACATGTGTTATGCATGTGTACGCTATGTATGGTACGACTGAGCAGCCTTGACAGAGTACTGTACTCTCTGAGTGCTTTTTTGTTTAAATTGTAATATCAATAATTATAAACATAGCTGGGAAAAAAAACATTCTTTATGCAGAAGATTCCTCACGGTGTTTTTCTGCGTGACTTCATGTCTGTATAAGGGACTGATGAATGCAAGCGACGACAACAACTGAGTATTTAATCTCCTGCAGCAGTTTTACACACAGAATTAAAAGAATTACGAGCGATCAGTGTCAGTAATTGTCTTAGACTCCATTTCTAAAACACTGTCTGTCAGTCACTGATTTGGGATGTTAGTGATAATGTCACATGACAAGTTGCGTTTTTTTTTTTATAGCAAAACGTCTTAAAATGTGACAGTTTAGAAAAAAATAACTGCATTTCTACACATCGTGATAAATGTCAAATGTCTAAACCTAAAACATCATATTTGTTAATTATGGTTCTCGCTGCATAATTTTAGAAAAATCTCCCTATAATGTGCCATTTATTATCTATTTGCTCTAATCATTTCTGATAAAATGGTATTTATGCAGCTCCTGCTGTTTTGCAATTCTGTAAAATAGTGGAATAGTCCTTGATTCAGGTAATGATGGCTCTTAATGTCCTTGGTTAATTATACTAAGTTATCTTCAAATAGTCTTTATAAAATATAGCTCAGAGTTCTTGAAATCAGTAAATCATTCATGCAAATTTGGAAATGACACTGTCAGTCAAAAACTATCTGCTCTAAATGCAAAGGTTTTGTCAGGTCTTTTCTTGTAATCGGCTATAAATTGTGTGAACAACAAACAGAGTATGAATAATTAGGTTTGAAATCAGAGACATTTTTTGCTCAAAGCTCTTCAAATGAAAACTCATATTGTTAGAAGGTACGTAATCAGACTGAACAGGGAGCATTACAGTAATTAGTGCTTGACCCTCACCTGTATTGGGTCTCCTGTCGGTGTCATAACTTCGTCTGAAAGCTCCATCATCTTTAAAGCCATGAGTGCAATTTGGACAGCGTGAGTATCACTCTCCTTGTGTAAGCCACCAGCTACACAATACGCATCACCAATGGTCTCCACCTAAATAACAGCGAAAAATCATCGTTTCTGCTCCGGCAAATAAGACATAATACAGGTTTTCAGAAGCTCTTTGTGTCGTCTCCCACCCAACGTCAAATGGCTTCCTCACTGCATATAAAGTCACATATTACGGTCTCCTTTTTTGAACCTGAAACTATTAAATTAGCTTTCACAAAAACAACGTGACATGAAGACAAAGAACCTTAAACAAAATGATAAATGTGAAGTGGATATTCATCAAAATCTCTTTCTTCATCTTGCTGGAAGAGACAAAAAGTCAAAAACATGTGGAGTAATAAAACTTAAACCTTGATCCTCAGCTGCATTATAAAGTTCAGTGCTTTTTTTTCCCCTTCTTCTTTTTTGTTTGGGTAAAACTGGACTGCAGAGCACTCAACAGCTACGTGGCTGAGACAAAGTGAAACTATTTTTAGGCTTAGACATGTGGAGTGGAAACAGGGTCCTCAAGGAACCCCTGACTTCCTAGCGTTTTACGAGATATTTGTCAAACACGCTTCTCTCTCTGTTATGCTTCCATGACACTTTGATTACATTACCCAGCCTCCCTGCAGATTAGCAGCCTTTGGCAGACACTTGGGTAGTTGGTTGAGTTACTGTCACATTCTGCCTTCTGATTTCAAAATGCTTTTACTTTGACACAAACGGTAAATCTATGACGGCGTTTCATACCGCTTTGGACCTCATACGCCTCCTATGCTGCTGTGTTATTTGCTAGATTGTTCGCATTATCCTTTTACTGCTAAATGAATTTAAAGTGTGTAACATTGAAGTGGAAACTCTGTTTTTGAATCTTCAAAAATGCATTGTTTGATATATTTCTTCAGTGTTGTACGCACCTGCTGTTACTGGAGGAAACTGAACAATCAAAGGCTTTGGGATTTAGGTGTGTTTGTGAAAGCCACGTCATAGCTACCACTGAGCAAACTCTATGGTAATATGTCTTCAATCTTAATGGGTTTAAAGGCATTAAGAGGAGTTCACACATTATTACAGATATACATTTTAGGTTAAACAACTTAAAATTGGACTAGCAAAAAAAAATGTAGATACACTACTGTTGAAAAGTTTGGGGTCACTTAGAAATGTCCGTATTTTTACAAGAAAAGCATTTTTTCTTTAAATGAAGATTACATAAAATGAACCAGAAATCCAGTCTAGACATGGTTAATGTGGTAAATGACTATTCTAGGTGGAAACGGCTGATTTTTAATGGAATATCTCCATAGAGGTACAGAGGAACATTTCCATCAACCATCACTCCTGTGTTCTAATGCTACATTGTGTTAGCTAATGGTGCTGAAAGGCTAATTGATGATTAGAAAACCTCTGTGCAATTATGTTCGCACATGAATAAAAGTGACATGAAATAAAAAACATGAAATTATCTGGGTGACCCCTAACTTTTGAACACTAGTGTAGGTTATAATGAACAGGTTTAGTATTATAAACACAACATACAGCAGTGGAAAAAAGCATTCGGGCAGCAATAAAATTTTACACATCTCAAATATTGTCATGAAACATTTGTGGAAAAATCTTTTTGTGCTTCAAAAGGTATGGCTTCGTTAGACAGACACAGACAAATATAAATGGTATTCTTTGTTTATTGTTAACAAGAAAAACTAACAAAACTAAATTTTGCCAAAATGACCCAATGCTCAAACTCTCATATTTTCATGGGACCAATCAATTTATTAAGTTTTTAATGGCTTTTGTAGGATTTATTTAGTATAACGGCTGTGATTGTACTGAAAGAAATTGCACTTGTAATGTGCACCTGATTCTTAATGCAATATACGTGCAAATGTATGTTCCACCACTGTACTTAGCAGTAACAAGACGTCTTTAAAACCCCATTTTGAGAGGGAAAATTTGTATAAGATATATTTAAAATGCTTAAATACTTTGACTACAAGGTTATTAAAGAAAACATACAAAAAGAAGTTACTAGCTATAAACAAATTAAAGGTGGCAAAATGCCTATGTATAAATAGTAATTTATAAAAAACAACACGAGGATGTTGAATATGACCTAATACCTTACCATGTCACTTTGCCATATGAAGTATAACAGTTTGACATGATTCCAAGGTTGTTTGCCTGATATGAGAGCATTTAAAAAAGACAGGACAGCGAGCTACTGTCAGCTATCCATTCGGGGGTTCTCATGAATTGTCAACACAGCAGTTTCTCCAGGTAAAATCATGAACGGATGTTGAAAAGGTAAATTCTGACCCCCACAGTGGCAAACAAAAGCAAAAGCTCTGCTCAGCAGTGTGCAGTGACATGAACCTACCTTATAAACATCAAGCTCTCCACAGTGGTGGTCAAACCTGGTGTACAGCTCATTGAGCATCGTGATCACTTGCATCGGCGTACAGATCGAGCAAACAGCCGTGAAGCCCACAATGTCGGAGAAGAGCATCGTGACTCGGTCAAACTTCTTGGCTTGGACCGTCTCTCCCTGCCACAGCTGCTGGGCCACGGTGCCCGGGAAGATGGAGAACAGGAGGTCCACTGTCTTCTTCTTCTCCTCCTCCAGGGCTTGGTGAGCATGCTCCAAGGCTGCCTTGGCCTTCCCCAGCCGCTTCTTCAAGCCGTCCTGGGCCTTGGCCTGTTCGCCCACCAGGACGACGTCACGCAGTGCGTTATGAATGGGGATGTCTGACAGGTAGAGGCCACGGCCCGTTAGCTCCTCCAACTTGTCCACACATGGAGAGCCCAAGAACAAGATGGCGTTTGACTCTGAAACGTAAATCATCTGACCTTTAAGGTCCATGAGCTGAAAGGAAAAATCAGAAGATGAGAAGCATTCATTTTAGTGGAAATGTGTAAAGTTAGTTTGTATCAGAGCCTTATTTAACTCAAACATTTTGGTCTTCACAAGAGGAACATTAGGATTACTGTGTAGACCACATTCTGCTGCAGGATGTAGAGACAGCATGTTTTTCTTAAGTACATCTCTCCCACAGTCAAACTAGGAGAAGCTTTCTATCAGTGACAAAACATACATTGTATACATGCATAGTTTCCCTCAAGAATTATGAAGAGATGTAAACATTAGAGAAAAACCAAAACAAGCTTGCCAAATTTGGTATTTACAAAATGAAAGCTATGCGCAGATTTCTGACCACTACAGCAGTAAATAAATCCAAGTTTATTTATGTTTCAGACGAGCAGTAATTTAAAAAAAGGGAAAGTCTTGTCTAACTTAAGCACATCATTATTAATGACGCTAGCAGTGCGGCTCTCGGGAGTGTCAGTCAGACTGAAGTACACTACTGTTAAAAAGTCTGGGGTCACTTACAAATGTCCGTATTTTTTAAAGAAAACAAGTTTTTCAGTGAAGATAACATTAAATTAATCAGAAATACAGTCGAGACATTGTTAATGTGGTAAATGATTATTCTAGCTGGAAATGTCTGATTATTAATGGAATATCTCCATAGAGGTACAGAGGAACATTTCCAACAACCATCACTCCTGTGTTCTAATGCTACATTGTGTTAGCTAATGGTGTTGAAAGGCTCATTGATGATTAGAAAACGCTTGTGAAATTATGCTAGCACATGAATAAAAGTGTGAGTTTTCATGGAAAGAATGAAATTTTCTGGGTGACCCCAAACTTTCAGTGGTAGTATACATTTATATAACATTCCTTTTACTTTCTTTACCATGTTGTCCTTGTTTAAATGTACCCTTATCTTTGTGTAAGTACTTTGAGAGCCAAGAAAAAGAAAACTGACTCAATTTCCTTGGCTAGTAAATCTTATTCTGATTCTGAAACCCAACACAATAGATAATAAGTTCACCACAAGAATGCCCTGGAGACAGTGGAAAACAATCCACATCAACAGTAGTCTCTATAAAGTATTAGTTTTGACCCCAAACTTTTGAACAGTAGTGTATCTCAACAAGCACTGGATGGATTGTTCTAGATTTCAGAGCTAAATGTCACTGCAAATAATGATTTTCCTTTAAATCCAGTGAAAACATTTGTCCTTGTAATACTTTCCCTTAGTTTTATCATTTGCCTAGTGCTTCGGTTTATGATCAAATGCCTTTGAAACTAGCAACATTCACATCAGACTCAGCTGCACTTTGAGTGTATGGCTAATTTGGAAACGTCAGGACGCTAACACTATAAACTGACATGAGACATTATACCTGCTTCACCTCACATCACTATTTGGTTTAGCATGTTAGAAAATGCAAACATGCTAAATTAAAATACAGATTTTAATGATGAATAATAGCATGTGAACAATAAAAACAAGAAAAAAAATCTTTTGTCATGTCATCTTAACCCTTTTAGATCTACCATTGTGCAAGTCCACCAGTACATATTTTTTCATTTTTACATACTGAAGTGCAGTTGTTTGGAGTATTTTTATGTGCTTTACATCAATATAACACTCACATCCCAAATTTTAATAATATGTATTGACTTATGTCTTAACTTCTACAATAAATTGTTTAAAAGTGCAATAAATCTAAAAAAATAGTTTTTTAACATACATTTCAAAATAGAGAAATAGCATAGCTGTATCCTTCAAATTTTTTTAAAAAAAAGTTGCACAATATCCCGTGGTCTCATTTAGAAAGACTTTTGCTATGTGCACTTTATTGGGTGTTTTTACAAACCCATCACTGCAACAAAAAAGCGCTCTGAGACATGGTAAATATGTGAAATGTTGGTCTACCTCCCGAGATTTTACATGCAAAAAGACTGATCGATCTATCTTACCTGGTTCAAATCTAGCACCAATCAAAAATGAAAATGTAATTGTAGCACTCGCGCTATGCTGGGCTCTGTAGGGTTTATGTATGTAAAGATTCACTATTAATACCAAAAAAATGGCCTAAACAACTTGCCCTATTAAACCAGACTTTGCCTTTATTCAGAAAGGATTATGTACAGCTGACACCATCCTCTCACCAGTTCTTGCATTCGCTTCATTGTGTCTGGATGGATAAAAAAAACTATTTTTGTCTAACAGTTTGGTTTCTTAATAAAGGCCTCACAGACCCATTTAAGTGACAGTGAATGCTTTGACTTATATTTAGCTACAGGAGGACTTTGAAAGTGTACCATAATTAATGTTAAATGTGTCACTTCCACTGACAATGCAGACTGTCACAAACACAACATCATCCCCACATGGAGGAGATGTTTGGTCACGTGCCCGCTCTCTGATTTCTACCTGTTTTAACTGGACTCTATCCATTTTCTAATGATAACTCTACCACTAGACGACAAGTGGTATGTTAAGCGGCATCATCTCCGACTGAATGTCATCAGTCATTGTAGGACTGTCACGTTTACTCACCGATATTATTTTGTTGTGTGTGTGGTTTTTTTTTCCAGGTCAACTAATTCCCGTGCACCCTTGCAGAAATAGCACGAGCATGACTGTGCCTTTGATGAATGAAATGGTTTGACATTTGCTTCTGATCTCCGCTGGGGGTATTACGCCGATCTTCACCCCAGGCCAAGTGTGGCCAAGTGAACCACTAATAAGCTTGACTGCTTTTAAACAGTCCATTTTTTTACTTCTTCTATCTCACTTCATTTAATATCAAGATAATGATGGGAAAACTTTAATACACTTCATTAGTCACTGGCGTCACGTCAAATTATCTCACAGACATGTGGACATACCTTCCCTGTATTATCTGTGGTGGAGACTCCATGTTTGATCCGAATGATAAACTGTGCGTTTAGCATGGTCAGAATGCCCTGAAAGGTACATTTGATCTGGGGGGTGACGATGGAGAAGTGTTCCTGGAAGGTAGCAGACCGTCTCAGTCCGTCCTTCCTGGTCAGTCTCTTTCTGAGCGCGTGTCCGATTTGTACCAGAACCAGGTCCTGGTCCAGGATCAGATGGAAAGGGAACACAGTGGAGAAGAGAGAGGTAGGAAGGGTCCCAGCTGAGGTCGCCCGCAGCGGACTGGGGCTCAGATTTTTAGCATCCTTAACTACAACTGTGTACAGAAGATATGGCTGCGGGCTGGACTGCAAGATGCTGTCTTTAGCAGTGTGGGGGTCCTTCAGCACATCCACAGTGGTGTGATAGAGCAGACGGGCAGCAGCTTTGATGACTCCGGGGAAAAAGAGCTCAGTGGTCGGGCCGGGGTTGAAGAAATAGACAGTAAGCAGACCCGGATCCTTGTCTAAGCACAGCACCGAAGGTTCGTTTACACAACCTCCTCTGTCCGGGTTGGGCTGCATGCTGCTCTGTTTCAACAAGACGTTGAAGCTGTTGAGGAAGTCGTGGAGAGCTCCCCCCACCACCCTTAAAATGTGTCTGTCCTCCTCATAACACATATTGAAGAGCTCCTCGCCAAGAGCCACTTGCAAAGCTTCCATCGGGATTGCTGGTGGACGCGTGCAAAAAAAAACAAAAAACAAAAAAAAACAGGATTTGATGCACACCCTTTAAAAAGCCAGTTACAAATTTTGCGCAGTGATTTTCAGATTTGCCGTTTACCTGTTTTGCTCGAGTAAATGTTCATCATCTCCAGTAAATGCTCTGGCTCATCTCTGCAACTCCCATAGTGTGGACAGCAAAACACTGGACTGGAAAGTCGACAAATATCAAAATCACACACATAAATCGGCAACCAGTGGACAATAATTTTATAGTTCAGTCACACAGATACATCATATTAGAGCTTAACTTCTCAACAACATAATTTTACGATTGATTAATCCGCCATATATCTTCCTAAATAATGAAAAATGCTTGTTCCTGTGGCCTGCTTTGATGGACCAACAGCTCAAGACACAAAGATATTCATCCATATTCTTAGATATTAGTTTATATAAGCAAAAAAGGCAACATTGAAAGCTCCTGCAATGTAGTAATCAATAAAAAAAAATTACCCAAACATTGCAGTTGGTTAATCATTTTAACCCCACATCAGAAGGCATCATTGTCTGTGTGCCATTTTCCATAGTAACATGTCTGCCAGCAGATTTGTAAAGGGGTTTCTCTTTTCTTCTCCAGGTATCCATAGCAGCCTGAGTCTGTATCACACCTCACTCTTGTTATCATCATTCGTATCACCCCGGTATTGAGGGCGGCAGCAGGAATTTGTAAGGTATGGCTCAATTTTACAATACACGCTGTGGTAGAAGTGGCAGGATGTAATTTATAGCAGGAGTAGTAATTGCTGCTTTTAGACAGTGTTGCTCTTATTGTCACTGTGGCAGCTGCATGTATAGATATATGGATTAAAAAAACAAACAAACGACAACAGTAGTTACCTTTCAGAGTCCCTGCTGTGATCTGATAGTGTCACCATTCGTTGGAGGGCAGTGTGCAGCCTTTGAAACTGTATCAGAAAGTGTCCAGCAAGTTAAAGGTCATCGTCTGGCAAGACTTAGAAATAGCAATTACCCAGGCACCAATATTTAAACATAGCAGGATTCAAGTGTTATGATCTCAAGAGGATAAACACGCATGGTGTCTATGCGTAAAAGCAGAAAAATCCTATCACTGAAGATGCAGCGCCTGGTTTGTTTGTTTTTTTTATGTAGAACATGCTGCAGGAAGCACATGAGGTGAATAATAATAAATGCATTTATACTCACCTCTGGGCATGCCAATTTCTGGATGCTCTCCCCAAGTGTATGCAGGTTAACTTTGGCTCTGCTCGTCTTCTGTCGAGGCAGATCCTCGCCTGTTTTTCCATGCACGTCCTTTGAAATAGGCAATAAATCCGCGGCGTCAGTTGCGCGCTCCTCAAAGTCTCCCAGCTCATTATTTTTGGCGCTGCCGGAGAACGGACACTCTCCGGAGATCTTCAGCTCTTTCAGCTTGGCGCAGAACATCTTCCTCGCTGGATTCTCCGAGCTCTTATCTCATTTCGGAAGGAGACGGTTCGGGGCGAGCGGCTGCGGACTCTGGGAGAAATTCCATCATCTGGTGCGCTCATCCAGCAAAAAAAAAAACAAAAAAAAAACAGCCCCCTGCTCTGCAAGCCGCCGATTCAAATGATCAGCACCAAAACCCAGAGACCACATACAATATTCATTGAAAGCTGCATGGGCAAATGATGGCAGGGAAATATCACTGCCAAAAGCCAATGAGAAAGTGGAGGGGGGAAAGAGTAATTGGCCAATCCATGAGCAAGTTGGGCTGGTGTAGCCGAACAACCTATCAGCAAGGAGAAATTATTTCCAGACGACTCCTTGCATGCAATAGACTTTTTTCTTTTCTTTTTTTTTTTTTAGCTCAACGTTGGGACTGAGTAGTATGGCATGAGACTGACAACCCTTTTAAGAAATAATCACATTTCCATAGACGTTCTCATGGAGTTTTTAATGGTGTTTGTAATTATTTTGCATTTAATTTGAATATTACAAATAGCTCTATTTCTGTCTCTCTCTCTCTCTTCTGCACACGCACATTGGCACAAAAACAACATTCTTCCCCAATTTTCCTTCAGAAATACCTATAAACTGATAAATGTCAAGGTTCCTTCCTCTCATTTTTTTTTTCAATCAGAAAATCCTGAACAAAAGACTATCTGTAGTTTCCTGCAGGATCAGCTGCTTAAGGTCAACATGCTTTTCTCTGACAGCCTGGGTGTCAAACTCATTTTAGTTCAAGGGCCACATCCAGACCAGTTTGATCTCAAGTGGCAAGTAAAATCACAGCATAATAATCTATAAATAAGTCCCTTTGTTTTAGCACAAAAAAGTACAATTCTGAAATGCTCACATTGAATGAACTATCTCTTTAAAATATTATGAACAGCCTGAAATTTCAGAAGAAAAACAAGTGCAATTTCAACAGTTTTATGCCTCAGATGAACATTTGCATATTAAAACTTAAAGATCACATTCTGCCTACCAAGACACAAAACATTTAGTCTCAGGTATCTGGAAATGAATGATATAGCAGATCTAGAAAGTATTTTAAATTTGCAGTTTTACAGATTTACAGTTTGCAGTTAATGTCTTCTCTGTGATTTTTCCACTTTGCAAACTAATCCCACAGGCCGGATTGGACCCTCTGGAGGGCTGCTTTTGGACCATGGGCCATATATTTGACATATCTGTCTTAGAGCTTCTCAAACAAGGTGTAACTTCAATCTTGGAGCCTGGCTTTGACATTTTAGAAAATCCCAATTTACAAAGTAGGACTGCTTATATGATTAGAAACACTGATAATATTTTTGTAAGGCTGCATCAGTTAAGTTGATTCAGCTAAAATGTCAGAAATTTGAAGAAGAATGTCCATAATAAATGCAGATGATGCTCAGATGCCCAACTGAGTTTATTGTGTAAAACCAAAAACTGGACTGGAAGAGTCATATGGAGATAGTGTACAGGAAGTGACAAATCTGATTGTATTTCTTCAGGAGGCTAAGGTCGTTTAACATCTGCCAATCCCTGCTGTTCCGTGTAGTGGTGGCCAGTGCTCTGTTTTTTGTGGCCTGTTGGGCAGAAGATGCCCGTACAGCAGACAAAACCAGACTGCCCTGCATGGCTAATGTTTCCAAAGATGTAGTTTTCAACAGTACTTTTTAATTCTCATTCCCATTTTCTATGGTGTTTCGTGGCTTCGTTTCCTGACTGTCTGCTCTGCTTTTGCACTACCCCAGGAATGCTGCTTTTGTTGTTGTCCATTTGGCATCTCCATGTGTTTATTTTTTATCTGTTTGTATTAACTGTCACTTCTATGGTTTCCCAAAAACTTCAGTTGACAAATAGCTGCTAAAAACCACAGGCACATTTACAGAAAAGACTGTGACGACATTTAGTTTTTTTAAATTATGACTGTTCAGGGAATAGTTCAGTAATAATTAGAAATGTTAAGTGATCATTTATAAAAATGAGTGGATAGTTTTCATTGTCCATGAGGCTACAGTGCAGCTTGTTTCCCTTCTTTGGCCTTAAAAGAGCATTTTTTTTCTTCTGTTGAATGTAATAAATCAATTTCAGAGTTTAAATAATGAGCAGTAGTGTCACTTGGGAGTTTTTGCATTACTTGCAGGGTAAATTGGTTATGTAACTCATACGCTGGCTGACTTTTAACTACAAGGATGTTGTTACCACATAAAATAATGGGTTTATAGTTTGGAGATTAAAGGAGGAATCCTTTCATTTTGCTTCACGGTGACCGCGACCGGTCAGAGCACTTAATTAAACCGCTGTTTTCTCTGTAAAATGGGCAAGTTCTTTTATCTGAGTCACTTTTATGGTGCATAATGTTAAATGCTGCGGGTGTCGGCTGTGAGACTGTGAGGATATCGCTTTAAGATCTTTGGCTAATTTATCTCTTTTGAGAGGGCTAACTTTAAACTACTTTATCCGAGCCCTGTCAAACAAGTCTGCATTTAAAGGCCAGCTCACTGAACTGAAAAATGTTATTTATCATTTCACATGCTCTTATTTTTGACTGCAAATAAAAGGTTACTTCTTTCCCTTTCACAAGAAAATGTAAGTAAAAGCAGCTGTTGATGGGGACCAAATTAATCACATTGCTGTCATGAACCTGCTTTCTTTATCTATTCTTTTCTTGAAACAAGCTCACTCGTTACAAACTCAAGTTAATGTGGAGATTAAAGAAACGTGTTTCTAATGGAAGACAGCATGATGGACACACTCAAGACTTCCTCTACCAGCACGCTCAAAGAGGCAAATGAATGCAAGTAAAATATACACTTGCTTGGGGGTGGGGGGCAGCATGGATCAGTGGGTAGAGTGGCTGTCTTGCAACCGGACGGGTCAGTTCAATCCTTGGCCTGGAGAGCTCATGTGTCCCTGTGCAAGACACCAAACCCCTAATTGCTCCTGATGGGTTGTGGTTAGCGCCTTGCATGGCAGTCTCCGCCATCAATGGATGAATGTGACGTATAATGTAAAGCACTTTGGGTGTCTTTCAAGTATAGTAAAGCACGATATAAATACAGACCATTTGCTTTTGTCCAGAGACATTCTGGATGCAGATCCTCCTCAGGTCTCAGAGAGCCATCTGTTACCACAGAGATGGCAGATTCTCACCAAGACCCAGAGGAGACAGCACCAGCTGCACCGGCATGAACAAACATCTTTGTCATGATTATCTACAACATGGACCTTTTGATCTGTGCCAAAGAGCAAGAGGGAATCAGGTTTCAAGACAGAAAAGCTTTAGTCTAGTTTTAGTCTTGGCTTTGTGCTGATTTGTGTCTCAATACTGGATAATTTCAGAGAAGAGAGGAGCCCAACTGGAGCCAAGGGAGGAAAAGAAGAGCTGTGAAGCATCTGTTCTACAAAATGATGAGCGAGGAACCAAACAACAGGCGGACTGTTGGTTTCACAACTGGAAGAATAAATGACAGTGGTTGAAATCACTTTGTCTGAAGGCAAATGGGTCATTCCAAAATACTGAAACATGCAGTTGTTGCGTAAATGTACTTGTCCTGAGACCAAATCTGAAAAAACTAGGAGAAAATAAAAACTTTTAATATATCAAATAAGTCTGAAGTTCCCCCTAAAATGTTATTTTTCTCTTGTCGCACCCCCCGATGATCAAACTGAATCTCAAATAAAACAACTGAAATTAAATTTAAATCCAATTTTTTGGGTATTTTGTCTTCATTGATGTCTCTGAAAATTGTGGGAAAAAATTTTAATCAACATAACATTTTAAATAATTATTTTCCATGGAACGTGTGTCCCACAACAACCCTGTTAGCATAACCTTTTTAACTGATAGAACTTAGAAGGAGAAGAAAACAGTGAATCATATGAAATGCTGGAATTAATATCATTAAACAGTTTTCCAAACGAATGGGTAGAGCAAAGCTATGTCCTCTCTTCTATTTTTCAGATTTTCATAACATTTTCAGCCTTGAATGAATGTCTCAATCTACCTCATGCAACCCTGTTACACATGTTTTCCAGATAAGACAAATTATTTTGACTTTTTCTTGACTTTTTTCCATCAGTCAGTTTGTCCTCTTGGTCAGCAGTAACAGCTAGCTAAATATCTAACTTCTACTGCTGAGAAAAAGCTAACATTAGCATGGATTAGCAACCCCGTTACTGTGATTAGAGTAGGGTTAGCAAACAACAAATAAAACATGGGATAAAAATGGTACCATTGATGTGTAAGCTGACCCAATCAATCCTTTGATAGTTTATTACCTCCATCCATCCATTCTCTATACACCGCTTTATCCTCACTAGGGTCGCAGGGAGTGCTGGAGCCTATCCCAGCTGACTCGGGCTAAGGCAGGGGACACCCTGGACAGGTCGCCAGTCTGTCGCAGGGCTACAGACAAACAATCACACTCACATTCACACCTACGGACAATTTAGAGTTATCAATTCACCTCAACATAATTTTAGACTGTGGGAGGAAGCCGGAGGGCCCGGAGAAAACCCACGCGTGCTCAGGGAGAACATGCAAACTCCATGCAGAAAGATCCCAGGCCCACCCCGGGATTTGAACCGAGGATCTTCTTGCTGCAAGGCAAAAGTGCTAACCACTACTCCACTGTGCAGCCATAGTTTATTACCTATTATAGATAAATATGTAACAGAAAATTGAAAAAGAGAAGGTTTATCTTTCAAATGGACTGGCCGAAAGTGAACCAATCTTGTAACCTCCAACTCTGGAATGACCCAGATGATACAACTGATGATCTGAATCCAGACAAACAAGAGGTGCTCATTAGTGGAGAGACAATTTCTTCATCTTTTCATCTGTCATCTGATCAGAGGACTGAGTTAAGGGTGATCACTGGGCTGTTCCTGTTCTAGGTTGTTTTGGGTTATGTGTGGATTTGGGGGAGAAGGAAGCAGCAACAAACAATTAGGAAGATGTCATGGGCGAGAAAATAAAAGAGGAAAATTGTATACGAAAAACGGTACTGCACTGAGGTAAATACAGCAAAACCTCAATCTAAGAATACTCTCTTACAGCTTGAAGTCATGAAAGTGCAAGCTGTATTATCACCAAATGTAAAAGCAGAACTCACTATGTTGAAATCTATTTTTGTTGTTTTATTATCACTGATGCATCAGTGTTCAAGCAGCATTGTGTTGTTGGTAACATTTTCGGCATGAAGTGGAAATGCTCAAGTGCAGCAGTTGACTAAATATATGTAGCTTCATTCCGCCAGTGGACATAATGCAGAACTGTTCATTCTTCTGTGCTGCCTTCGTCTGCTTGTCGCTCAGATGTTATCCTGGGGTGAACCTGTTAGTGATGGGAAATGAAGGCAGAGCAGCATGCAGACCTCATGCCCGAGTAGGGGACCAATGATGTGAAGCTAAGGTCATTTGATATCCAGGAGCAAAACACGCTGCATGAAGATATTTTCATGGCGTGCGCTGCTCTATTTTTTTAGAGTCAATCACCCTGCAAGTTCCCTGCTATACGTGCAGGAAGATCATATCACATAAAACACCAACAACAAGCATTCTATTTGACGTGCATGGTATGTTGCTGTGCGGTTTACAGGGCAAAACTGTGATCCTATGTATGACATAATCCGATGGGCTTTTACAGGCCCATCTGGTGGAGATAAGCTATGAAATAACATGTATTTAATGGTTATGTAAAGCATGTGCTGTAAATTGCTTGCATTGCTTGACATAGGAAGCTACGTTTCATGTACTAGATTAACAGTTTAGCAGCGAAATGGCAGAATACATACACACACAGGCTAACAGTAGCTTGTTTAGTCTGCAGAGGCCCTGAGCACAACATGATCCCAGATGTTTCACAGCCTGACTTTCTTGGGAAAAAAAAGTGTCTTGTGTGGCTCAAGATTACTTACTAGGATTATACAAGAAGGTGTTCAAACAACAGCCAGGTGCTCACAGGAACACTGGAACATAATTTTCACACAAGAGTGGTCATTAAAAGGGTCATTCCAGAATTGGAGGACATTTGGGCGTCAAAATATTTTAAAAAATAAACCTTGTCTTTTACAATTGTCTGCTACGTATTCATAAGAATAAGCTAGAAACTATGAAGGCTTGAATAGCTCAGCTTACACATCAATGGTGCCATTTTTATTCCATGTTTTATTTGTTGTTTGCTAACCCTACTCTAATCGCAGTAACAGGGTTGCTAATCCATGCTAATGTTAGCTTTTTCTCAGCAGTAGAAGTTAGATATTTAGCTAGCTGTTACTGCTGACCAAGAGGACAAACTCACTGATGGAAAAAGTAAAGAGAAAAGTGAAAAGAACTTGTCTTATCCTGATAATATGCATAACAGGGTTACATGAGGTAGAATGAGACATTCAATCAAGGCTGGCAATGTTATGAAAATCTGAAAAATTGAAGAGAGGACATAGCTTTGATCCACCCATTCTTTTGGAAAACTGTTTGATGATGTTAATTCCAGTGTTTCATGTGATTCACTGTTTTCTTCTTCTTCTACCAGCTAAAAAGGTTATGCTAACAGGGTTGTTGTGGGACACACCTTCCATGCATAATAATTATTATCTAAAATGTTTTGTTAAATAAAATATATGTTCCCACAATTACCAGAGACATCAATTAAAAAAATAATGCCAAAAAAGTCTATTTGAGATTCAATTTGGCCATCAAAGAGGTGGAACAAGAGAAAAATAGCATTTTAGGGGAACTCCAGACTCATTTGGTATTTTAAAACGATTTTCAAACATTCTTTTCTCCTATTTTTTTTAAAAGATTGGTCAATTTACACAACAAATGCATGTTTTAGTATTTTGTACATGGATTATTTGAAATTTGATGGGTGGGACATGTCCTCCAATTCTGGAATGACCCAAAACATCCTTTCCAAATATATGTTCATTTTAAGTCACTGGAGGCGAAAAAAAAAACAAAACCCAGCCCTCAAGCTAGTGGATGCCATACATTTCCCTCTGTGTCATTATTCACAACTTAAAAAATGTGAACCTATGTTTTAAAGTGTGTCGATGTAGTTTTAAACTGTATTAAATCCCTTCCTGTTGTCAAAAACTAACAAAAGGTCGAGATACCTCCGCACGGATTTGCAGAAAAAAAAACAAAATAATGTGCTCCAGTAAAACCCTAAAAATAAAATTCTCCCCATCTCAGCTATACAAAAAATATGTTGTATATATTCAAACGTTTTTTGTTTTTTTAATTTGCATTGCCATGTCCTGCCACATCTGTCATTTTGTCACACAAACGAAAGCATCCAAAGATAAACTTTTCCTATGGCCATATGATGAATGTAAGTTTCCATAGCGGCTGTCATATATTCCATCCGCGCACACTCTTCTAATACTCTGTTTATGATACGGAGGGAGATAGCTAATCTCATCACAAATCAAGCCCAGTACACTAAGTCCACAGGAACTCAGCAGACATGACTTCAGACTGGAACAATGTATATACTTCAGCTGCACTCACTGTGACAAGAAGAGCAGATTGCAACATTCAGGCACACAGAAGCCTTGAGGAGATGTTGGCGGCTGTGATAATGTTGCATTCATGTGTACTAGTTAATTTTAGTAGACAAGCACTCAAAACTGGTGCACCAAAGTAATGAGCACATGAGCCAAGCTTCTGTTTCCTTTTTCACATGGAAAATAATAACTTGTACTTTCAAGCACATTGTTGAAAGTGAGGGCATGATGGAGTGCAGCCAGTTCGTTCGTATATTCATAAATACCGACACAACATCCTATTCCTATCCTGTTAAGTGTGTTTATTTCATTTTTTTTATGCTACATTGAGCTGGTTCATGTTGAATGCTCACATGAGAGGCACCATTTCAGCTCCTTTTCCCAGTAATCATAACAAACTCTTGATGATTTTGTCCAGAGGCGCTGTTAGGAGAAAACATCACTGACCTAAAACTGACCTCATTTTCAACCCTGCTTCCTGACATGTGCCTTCACATAATCACAAAGAATGGCTCAGAAAATTTTAATTTTAAAGGGCCATATTGCAAATCATTTTATTGGGGTCTTTAAAGACTTCTTGTGTGCAGTTATATCACTGTATACTGTGCACCTATCATGATATTTGCACCAATTACAATATATTGCACTGCTTTTTAAATCTGTAACTGTACTGGACTGTCATCTATAAATATCCATCTACTCGCCATTTGTAAATATCTATCTCAAGTTCAAGGTCAAGGTTCACTTTATTGTCTCCCATGAGAGACATTTGGCTTAGACAACTCAAAAGCATGCTGCACTGCAACACATGAAACAGAAGACATGCTACTAAAACACAGAAAATGCATGACATACTAATGATGAATAATAATGGATCCACACACTCACACTCTGGTGGTGGTAAGCTACATTTGTAGCCACAGCTGCCCTGGGGCAGACTGACGGAAGCATGGCTGCCAATCCACGCCTACGGCCCCTCCAACCACCACCAACATTCACACACCAGTCTGAGAGCAGCACTGGAGGCAAGGTGGGTAAAGTGTCTTGTCCAAGGACACAACCGCACATGATTAGGTCAGGGCGGGAATCGAACCACCAACCCTTTGATCATTGGACGACACGCTAAATCAGTTCAAATAAGTTCAAATAACATAAATAAAAACCCTAAAATACACACATACATACACGCATGCATTCCTATGTACACAACATTTGGCTCCCTCTTTTTGGTAGCTGTACCTAACTGTTCATTAATGAGCTTGATTGAGAGAGGCACAAAATAATGTTTAACAGGGTTGAGCCTGCACACCGGGACTCTGTACATTCTACCTGAATTCAGCAGAACATGCTCTGGAAACAGGGCATGTGAAGAATCTGAAAGCAGACTGTTTGCTTGCCTGATGGTGGTGTGTATCAACAATTCTTGTGGCATGAGTGGAGCAGGGGTACCCATGACCTTAGTTGCTATCTTCTCCTGGTTTTGAATCTGAGTTTCTGATTTGACTTTCAGAGCCCCAAACCAGCAGGTGATCCCGTACCTAAGCATGGACTCGATGATCGCATGGTAAAAAAATCAACATAATTCCTCTACAGACAGCAAAAAGCCTGACTCGTCTGGGAAAATGGAGGCACAGATGTATTCTGACACAAAAACGTGCCACCTGTGTGTGCCAGCTGAGGTCGGTATCAATGTGTACACCTAGGTACTTAAAAGAGGTAGTATTTTTACTATACTATTCCAGACCCTTGTACTGCATTGCTTGTTTCTTAGTGTGTTATTTCTCAGTGTCTTTGTCTTTTTTTGTGTTTCTATTGTGCGCTGCGCATTAGCACCGCAGTCTGAGAGAAACAGCATTTCAATCCCATCTTTGCCCTGCAAAATTGACAATAAAGTTGACTTTGACTACAGAACTGTCCTTTGTTTGGCTGAAAGCAGTTAATTACATCTGATTTCTCTACAAACACACACAATTTTTGAGTTATGCTGGCGATGCTTGCTTCAAGTGATCATTAGCTGCCTGCTGATAGTCACAGGGCTCACAGTTGTATGTACACACCAACTACATACAATATCTGTAACACTGTGCCCACTCACCCTGCATGCATGGCTGCCATGGATACCCGGAGGCTAACATGCAAAGCATCACGAAACACGCTTTTGCTGTGGATTGATTATGACATTTTACAAGTTGCGTTGCACTTGCATTTTTTTAAATCCTTGCTTTTAAAAATGAAAATAAAAATATATAATTCAACAAAGAAAAAAGCAAACAACAAGAATGTTGAGACATGTTGTCAGATGGTGTATAAGGGTGACAGGGGCACTGAAGCTGGGATAATTAGATATAAAATGCCTCACTCAATCCCAGTAAAGCCGAGCCAGCATCAGAAACTAATTGTGCCACTACTCTCTATATATTACGCTCTAAAGCAGTGAGTAGTATGACTGACTGGAGAATTTTTGAAGCTACAGAGCCTGAAATATTTATTTACTTATTATTTTACCCCAAATGCAGACTTTACTAAATGTTTCTCCTTATTTTATTCTTTCTCTGTTCTGTTAAACATTACCTTATGGGCAACCTTAACAAAAAGAAGGGGAAAAAAAGATGCTGTCTGGTATTGTAAAGGTAATATTGTGTGATGCTTCACAAAACTAATATATTATAGAGACTTATATTATAGATATATTATAGAGATGTTTAGTTTAACACCACTGGAAACTACAACATTTGAAAGGGTAGCAGAAAAAAAATGTCAGACGTCCAACTATCATTTCAATAATTACGAGTGACTCTGAACGCACCGTTGATGGGCGGAGCCAGCGTGGTCCAATAGGAAGCAGCGACCAGAGACACGTTGAATAGTTTCTCCAGCAGACATGTCAGCCTCCAGTGCTTAGATACAAAAACAGATAAACTGGTAGCTTTACGTTGTCAGACTGAACTCCACGATGGTAAGTTTACTGATAAATTAGTTAAACAAACCGTCTCCTTCTGTTCAGCTTTATATTAAACTCCGTTTGTCTCTAACAGCAGACAGCAGCTGCTTCAGTTCAGCAGTTAGTCAGTAAGATCTATGTTAAAGATGTAAACTACGAACTAACCTGTCTGGTTTAATCACAGGTTGTCGTTGACTCCGACTCTGAGATCATTCTTCGTGTCAAAGGGCCGCTGGAGCTGAAATGTCAGCTGGACACCTCAGATGGTGAGTTCATGCACTACAACATGTTGAAACGCATTGCTTCCTGAAGTTTGATACCTAAAATGTTGAACTGAGATGGAGCTCAGTCCACCTGACCTGCTGCCTTCAGCTCTGTCATTCATCTGTTACCACATGCTTGTTGGGAGCAGCCAGGATTTTAGAAATACTGAGGGCATGAATCCCCCAGTGTCCCACACTTTCTGCATTAGTTTAGCTTCTATTTGATTTATTTTCCTTCTGGGTTGAATAAATATAGCTTTGAAGTCCTCCCTGAAATGTCATAATAAGTGTAATTCCTTCTCAAGATGCATCATGGGCAGCATTTGTATCTGAAACAAGAAGCATGTAGGACATTTTATGCCAAATGAACATATACCAGTGAAGTGTGTTTGGTGTATTTGACAGTGTGATCCAACCAATCATCCTCTATGTTAGTGAAGTTTGGGATCCAGTCAGTCATCAGGAGGTCAGGTTCATGTTAAAAATCTAAAGAAAACACCAGCCAGTGCATGCAGAACAGAGTTAAGCCATTGCCTATACCCAATGATTTTTACCAGTAAACAAAACAAACAAAAAAAAGCTGTGGTTACATGTCAGATTGAGCCTCCAAGACAAACCGAGATTTGAGGCTTTACAAATCCAAGAGGTGATCCATCCAAAAAGTTTCTTCTGTGGTCCTGAGAATGACTACACAACACTGATCAAACTCGGATCAGCACTGCTCTCCAACCAGAGAAAAACAAAATAATACAATTTCCAAAGATGCTTATCTTGGAACAGTTGAGGAATCGAGTCAAAACTCAAAACATGAATAGAAATTGAGAGAATACAAAGCTTGACTCCCAAACTTCACAGAACTAGATGGCAATGAAAAGCAACCAGTTCTGTCAAGAGAAGGACATGCAGTAGACTTAGCTGTACAATATGTGACTACAGGTTACAGGTTGACAAACATATTTAAGACCTCATAAGCTTTTATACACATGGCATACACACAACACATTTTTATTGTTTTTCTTCTTTTTTTGCCATTCTCTTGTTCTTTTTTAATCATTTTCTTTATTCTGCTTAAGTGTATATACTTTATAATTATGTTTATATATTCAGTATTTTTTCATAACTTGTTTTTCCCTTTTTTTAAAGTAACACCATCCTTGATGCTTTAGCAATTTTGTTAACCTGATTTTCATGACAATAAAAGCATATTGGGCTTAAAATTTAATTGAACTGTTGTTTGAAATTGTATGAAGCAAACCGCAGAACATGACTTAGTTGTCTCATGTTGTCATTCACTTTATACATGGAAGAAACAAACAGATAAGGCAATACAAGGCTGAGGATACAATTCCCATGGTGTAGTTCACATGATAAAATAATGACCAAGTGCAGTGTCACATAAACCACTGTTCCTTTCAACAGCCAAAACTGTAATGAAAATCCTAAATATCAGCAAGAATAATGCAGCTTTGGCAAATAATGTGATGCACAGAAGTGACATTGTGTGTTTGTTTTCTTACAGCACAGCTTATGCAAAAGGTAATCTCAAGAACATTTGAGAGTCTTCGCTCCCAGGTGAAGTCTGAATCCTGTGTCCTCGCGGTCTGTGACAGTCCTGTTTTCATTTGGCCAAACAGAGGTGCTCTCGCCACACCTGAAGAAATCACTCCGAATGCACCATATGAGGATTTACAACAGTGGATACAGTGAGTTCTGTTTTTAAAAGCTTCTTGTTCTTCGATAGAGAGCCACATCAGTCCACTTCTCACATCTTTATACTAGCGTCCTCTCAACAATTTCCTGTAAAAATTCTACTGTTGGTTTCTTCGGGCAATTATTGGCACTAAATTGTTTAGTTTCAGACTCCTGAGGTTGTGTCGGGTGGAGTTACCGCTAAACATTCAGCCTTTATGCGCCACATACCTGCAGCAAACTTCCAGAAAACTTGTTGTAGTTATACCTTAGTTATTCAAGAGCAGCACAAGCTTGCTGCTACTTTTTATTAAGTCAGATTTGATCATACATTGATGTACTGTAATTTTTATTCTCTAATTTTATTGTCGTCTTGTTTAATAGTATTTTCAGTTGTGTTTCTTACTTTCAAATCCTGTTTTAAACGTGTCTTGTATTGTCTTGCGCTTCTTGTTATTGTAATTATGATCGGTACGTCCTCCAGGACAGACGACCAAGACAGTGCTGGCAAGAGATCTGCAAAAAAGAAAAGCAAAAGAAGTTCCTCAGCAGTGAGTATGTTTTGTACGTGGTGATTTTTCTGGTTTTGCAACTTTCTGTATTAATAAGACAATACAGTTTCTACAATTTCATTTAGGAGATGCTTTTATCCAAAGCAACGTATATGTGAGATTAAAAACATACAAAATCCTGAAATGCATTCTTCCTGGTGTTAGACAAAGCAGTTCAATCAGTGTTTATCATGGCACCAAAAAAATCTAAGAATGGCTGCAATTAACAATTGCTTTCAGTATTATTGCCTGCCAGTTATTCTCTCAATTAACAAACTGCTTAGTCTAGAAAATGTCTGGAAAAAAGAGAAGATTTTTATTGGACAGTGTGACATCTTCACCAGTCCAGTTGTATTTTACCAACAGTCCAAATATTTAAAACTGAGTAAACATGCTGTCATAGCGGACAAAGTTTGCATGCTGCCGCAATAACCAAAACTGTTATCCCATGAAAGCACACCTGACTGATGTTGTCTGTAGCAAGATACACTGCAGATTCATGACTGTCATAGGCATTTGAGAAAAAAGAAAAATAAATTCTCTTTACGATTTCCCAGAAATCCAGGTGAGATCTTGAAATGTCTTTTTTTTTTTCTGGCCTTCAGTCCAAAAGCTGTAGTTATTCGTGCTAACTGTCACAGGAGTGTTAAACAGCGAATATATACCACTGTTCAAAAGTTTGGGGTCACTTAGAAATGTCCTTATTTTTGACAGAAAAGGAGTTTTTTTCAATGACGATAACATTAAGATATTTGGAAATCCAGTCTAGACATTATTTTGGTAAATGACTATTCTAGCTGGAAACAGCTGATTTTTAATGGAATATCTCCATAGGGGTACAGAGGAACATTTCCAGCAACCATCACTCCTGTGTTCTAATGCTACATTGTGTTAGCTGATGGTGTTGAAAGACTAATTGATGATTAGAAAACCCTTGAGCAGTTATGTTAGTGGATGAATAAAAATGTGAGTTTTCATGGAAAACATGAAGTTGTCTGGGTGACCCCAAACCTTTGAACAGTATTGTTTGTACTTCAGACTCTTTTGCATTGTTAGTTAAAAAATAAATGAGTATTTAATCAATTTTAAAATTGTTACAGATGCGTACAGTTCTGGGCAAATATTGATAGGTTAAACAACTGTGGTCTCGTTTTGCATCCAAATGCAACAAAAAAAGCATTTTCAGTTTACTCATTCCTTCTTGTCCTAAGCACTGCTGGCTAAGGCTCATGGGTATTGTAGTAGATAGAATTATGTCATGCCAAAGTCATTGAGAAACTGTGATTTCTCAGGCACTAAGTTTGTCAGGGAAAAGTCGATGCAGCGTATTAATTTGTGGCTGATAACTGCTAGATAAACCGGCATTGTATTTGCTCTAAACCACTTTATCTGTCTCACTGTCTTTATGGTGTCTGCGTGTCCTTGTCATGTAGAGCGTCATAAACCTTGGCCTGATGATGGAGGTGACACAGCCAGGTCCTCTCTCAGCACCAATCCTCAGCAAAACAGTCCAGAAATCCCACTTCTTGACTACAACTCTTCCCATGGACTGTGTTGTCTGTACCAGCTGTGGTGACGCAATCAAAGAGTACGTCTTATCTTGAGAACACTTGGTTTCGTGTTCCTGACCAGACTCTGTAAACTCAGCCTGTCAGTGCTGATAAACTTGCTTTGGACTCACTTCAATGAGTAGTTTTCCTCGATTCCCTCTCTGGTTTCGCAGTGCCTGTGAGCGGCTGCTGGAGGCGCTAACTCACCAGCTGTGTGACATGGAGAAGGTGACCCTGCAGCACATGAGGGGTCCAACAGTCCTCGTCCCTGAAGTGCTGCACTTCCTCCTTCCAGAGCCAAAAGGCCTGGTGACTGTGGTTTATCCAGCAGGAGTGTCTGACAGCCAACTCGAGGCACAACGGAAGGTGAGAACCACAGACTGAGCTTTTCTGGAATCATAGAGGTAGTTTCCCTGATGATGAGATTGTTATTGTTAGCAACTTTATTGCTGAAACAACCAATAAAACAGAAATGAAGGCTGAGAAATAGAACAGACTGTTCACAGTTTATCAAGCTGGCAGCTGAATTCAATTTGTTGTAAAGGGACAATAAACTGCCTTGGTTAAAAGCAATGCATCCCCCTCACGTGTTTAATTTTTAAAACATATTTCTGTCACTTTATTTTGTGCAAACCTTTTGTCTGAGTAGGAGTTGCATCAGCAGTTTGAGCTGCCAGATGACAGGCCTTACTTTAGACGAGCCAATGCTTACCACTTTCCCAATGAGCCCTATAAAGACGGTTATCTGCGAAACCCTCATGTGGTCCTCACACATCCCACGCTGGATAATGGAAAGGTAAGTCTGTCTCAGTCTTTCTCTTTCACCATGAACAGATAGAGGCGTAGTTTGAAAAGATTTTTAAACTTCATTTTTCTTTTCTGTATGTGTGGGTTTTTTTTTTCCCTCGAGGTGTACTTGGTCCAGGGGATCTACAGCTATCACCACTACATGCAGGATCGTATGGATGACAACGGTTGGGGCTGCGCATATCGCTCCCTGCAGACCATCTGCTCCTGGTTCCAGCAGCAAGGCTACGTCGAGCGTTCTGTTCCCACTCACAAGGAGATCCAGCAGGTAGCCGCCCTGTAAATGCGATCCCAAAACGACAGAAAATGTGCCCGTATTTGCACAACAGTGACGTCCAAGATGACTGTTTCTGTTTGGGTCACTGTGTTCCAGGCTTTGGTGGATGTTGGAGACAAGCAGACATCCTTTGTGGGGTCATGTCAGTGGATCGGATCCATTGAGGTTCAGGCTGTCCTCAACCAGCTGCTCGGGATCACTTCCAAGATCATGTTTGTGAGGTGTGATTGCACTCTTAACCGCAGCACCAGTGGTTGTTATATGTGGAGGATTTATCTGACAACTTATCTGTGTGTTCTTTAGTCAGGGATCTGAGTTGGCATCAAAAGGCAGAGAACTGGCCAACCACTTCCTCACTGAAGGAACACCCATCATGATTGGTGAGCTGAAATTCTAACTATTATTATTATTATTATTATTATTATTATTATAGGCATTTTGAGGCTTGGAGGTTAATCTAGCTTTAAACTTAACGCTTTATTTTTGTTTCAATTTTTGACTACAACAGCATGTGTGACTGTGATTTTTTTTTTTTTTTGTGAAATTCCACTGAATTTTTATGATAAAACAATAATGACACCTAAACTTTCTGGCAACATTTAATTACTACTAAAAGGATAATCAATAATTTAATGTTGTCCAGTCACTTATCCACAAAACAATCAAAATGGAGAGCTACAGCACCATCATTCCAAAAGTGAAGGTGATTATTTTAGTGCACTAGACATCATCTTAACTAAATTGTTACTGTTTTTTGAAGCTCTTAGTGGCAACTTTAACTCAAAAACAGTGTGGAACTGATTCATTATAGGCCTTAATGACAGATTTATAATGTAAATTTAAATACATGTGTCATTTTCCTGGTAAAGAGTGTCACTCAGCCAAGTCAATTGCATCCGACGGAATCAGTGACATGAATAAAGTTCTTCCTCCAGCTCCCTCTGTCCAGCATTGCAGTCAAAAGTTCTTTGCCTTCCACACCAGTGTCTTCTTCTAGTACCTTACTTAACATTGTGCTAAGCCTGCCACCCCTTCTGATAGTATCAGGTTTCTATAACAGTACTCGATCAGCTGCTTCGTTGCGTCTCACCACATGTCTGGCCAGGGCTAGTCTACGTTGCCTCATGATGGTTGACCAGCATGGATGTGAGCCATATAGAGACTTGTTGGTGAGATGTGATTTCCAGGAGATGTTTTGTACTGTCTGTAACATTCTACTTTAAATCCCATCAATTCTTTTGAGACAGTCTTCGTTAGTGACCAGGAGTCAGATCCTTAAAGCAAGATGGATTCCACCGACGTCTAGAATACTCTTGTTTTGGTTGCAGTTTTAATTGGAGATATCCATTATTTTGACAGAGAGTACCCATGCTTTACCAATTTTGTTTCTATGTCATGTGCTGTGTTGGTGTAGCCTCCATGATACGAGAAATCGTTTTCAATTTTTGACCCATCTAGTGCATGCAATGTCTCCTCAGATGTTGGGTGAAGGTACATGAAGTCCGTCTTTCCAGCATTCAGGAAGAGTCCAGTCTGTCTTGTTTCTCGCTCTACACAATGCAATAAGTCTTCTTCTTCACTTAGAGTGTTTTATAGATGGACAGTGTCATCTGTGAGTGCAAGTTCTGGGTGGACTTCTTCAGGGTTTCTTCTACTTTGGTGACACTTTAGGATCAGACCATCGGAGGGCAAGATTACGTTCTTCAGTGCATAGTCGAAGCAGATGATGAAGAGGAAAGGTGCTAGAGGGTCTCCTAGAGTGTCACTAATTGGCCCCTAAATGTGAATTCGACTGGATATCGATCATGAATTTGGTGAAAGAGGGAATCAACATTCTTCAAGGCCCATACTGTTTATGGTTAATAAAGTATAAACTTATTAAAACCTGGGAAAAGTTTCATTATAATTTGCTCTGTGTTGCAGGAGGGGGAGTTTTAGCTCACACTATCCTGGGTGTGACATGGAGTGAGACCACAGGACAGATCCGCTACCTCATCCTAGATCCTCATTACACAGGAGCAGAGGATTTGCAGCTCATCACAGACAAGGTAACTCTTATAAGGATCCTCACCAGCTGCATTTCTCACAGTTGTCTTGCACAGCACTGATCTTTGTGTGGATATTGTCTTTCTCAGGGCTGGTGTGGCTGGAAAGGACCCGATTTTTGGGATCAAACCGCGTATTATAATCTGTGTCTGCCTCAGAAGCCTAAGGTCATCTGAGCTCTCACATCCTTTCAAACGGACCTTATTTTGCATTGATGAAGCATTATGGAGCATTATGGAGCAGCACTATAACCTGTTTGCTTTATGAAAACATGTCAAAGTTTGCTAATTTAACTCATTTCTATAATCATGTTAAATTCTTGTCATTTACTCACATGGATTTGGTTAAGCGCCTCGTAAATGATTGTTTTGCCTCACGTCACAACCAGAGATGGATGTAATATTTGTGTGGAAAATAGAAATTTATTACAAACTGTACGTTCCGTACTTGGCATTGGTTAATATAACAAACGATGCTGAAATATGTATACTTAATGTGCTCATGACGTGTTCAAGAGAAATACAATCCATCAATTTCAGCTGAGTTTTGTCATTGCTTTATGTTACTGGTAGACAAATGAACCCTCCGCCAGCGATGCTAAACATGGCCTTGAGTGCCGGCAGAAGTGCGCTCCGTTCTGTGGCTGGTTCATGTGAATACCTGCTGAATGACGTCTTTGTTTCACAGCACTGTGCGGTTGATTTTACAAGTAATTAAACTGTACAGTGTATGTTTTTTCATGGCTGTTGTTTCAGTTTTTTCAGCTGATTTAATTTTACAGACTTATTTGGATGATCCATTCGTCATTTTGACCTGCTTTCAAGCAAAGTACAAAGTGAATGTTTTGGCTGTTGGTCAGACGAAACAAGAAATTTAAAAGACTTCTGTTCAGTCGTAGAAATGGAGAGAAATATCCAATCTGTGATTTATATATTTGCTAGTAAAAACATTGAACATGAAATTACACTGATCCTAATCTTGCTTTGCTGTGGAACTGCTGGCAACATTTAAAGGAAGCCAAGTCATTCTTGTTCTGTTTTTGAACGCAGCATGATCTGCACTGGTCTGAGATTTTGTCATCTGTGACAGTCAAATTACTTTCCTTTTTTTCCCCCAGCAGACAATTTTATCAAAACACTCACACTGACAGGTCATTTTGCAGTGCAGATAAATTACAAATGGGGCTTTTTCCATGCCTTATTTGTGATTTCATACCCATATGTCGATTGTGTGAGTAAGAGACTACTACAGCAACACCCCCCTCCCCATTCAGTCCCATCTCTACCCATCCTGCATTGGCATGTAAATTCTATGACATTGACCAGACACAGGTTTATTGAAGAGATTCCTCCCTAAGGCTATTGTCAGAGGACATCGGCATTTCATTAGTGTGTGTCACTTTTAGGTCTAACTATGTTATAAGGAGTAAGACCGTGACAAATTGTAATTTCAGGGGACGCGCCTCCAGATAATCCCCTTTCTTGTTAATGGAGATGCTCCAGGGGGAGCAGTTACTTTGGCATAATAGATCCCTAAGAAAAAACTAAATGACCTCCCTTCTATTCATCCACCGGTTCTGTTCCATGATATGTTAGAGAGGTATAAAAACTTTGTCTGGAAAGGACAAATCACTGCAGTGCGTATTTTAAATTTGTTATCGTATATTGTTCTCGGTTGGTTTTTAGATAAAAAAACTGACAGAAAGTAAGCCAACAAGCTGTTTATATAGTGTTACAAGCAGCTAAGCAGTGAGATTGTATTAGTATGTTGATGTCTGTAGTATCAATAACAGAAAAATGTGACACTCACCCATAATACACACATGTACATCGACTCTTCTTGGTTTTTTTACACATAATTCAATCAAGAAGCCATTTAGTGTGAATTTAACTTTTGGAACTGTTCCATAATTTACTGGTTTAATTATATTCTAATGCCGACACTAGACCAAACATTCCTATGGATATGTCTTACATTAATTTTGTACTCTCTCATGTGGACGTTTGTGTTAGTATCAGTAGGTCAGCTTGACCACGATGTCTTTGGGTTGCACAGGAAATCTTATCTCTTGCCTCTTGAAGGCCCCCACAAATAAAACTATGGAGACCTTGGAGTGCCTCATTAATCTAGACTTTATTTTTTTTTTTTCTCATATCTTTGGAATCCATGACTCCCATATGAATACATATGGATATTCCAAATAATAATAATAATAATTACGAGACACTTGCTCTTTGTATCTTTGTTTTTTGTCAAATTTCTCCAAAAAACACATTCTGATTAAAACATCAAGCATTATTTGTGCTACTCTTTTACCACTTAACAACTGCAAAACCAATTGCTTTCAGTATTACAAAAGAGATCTTATTTTGTAACACTGACTGCAGTCTTTTTAAAAGCTATTTAAACCCTGAGTTGAGACATAGTTCTTTAAAAGTTTTTTTTTAAACTAGTTTTTAAATACATGTCATTATTGTCTGAATGTTATTTAATCGGTGAGATTGCACAGTTGAAATGTGTGTGGAACAACAACACTCATTTGTTCACTCAAAAGAAAAATAATCCAGATGAAATTTTGGCACAGCTCTCAGTCTATAGTATTTCCAATATCCAGACAGAATATATATATATATATATATATATATATATATATATATATATATATATATATATATATATATATATATATATATATATATATATATATATATATATATATATGAAATACTGTGATCAAATCACTCAGTCGTGAAGTATTTTGTGTAGTTTGTAAATTACTTTTATTAATTTTTAATTTGATGTGTCGTGATTCTTTAAATATTGTGTGATTCTCGCTGATATTATGAGATCTAATTTGGTTACCTTAGAGTATTAAAGCGCCTCGCTGCTGCAGAGGTCTTCTTCAGGGAAACCGTTTCCAGGAAGTGACGTCGCTTAGTTACTAGGCACCATGTCGCTGTCGGTATCCAGCTGCTAACGAAGATTCCGTAACTTCAGTGCAGGTTTGCGTTTCATTTATTCGCCTTCTTAAACGAAGACATCTCGTCAAAGGGAGTAAATGTTACTTTAACGTGAACAACCGTTTATTTTGCCTCCTGTCGTCGGGTAAGATAACATGTCCGTACAGCTAACGTTCGCTAACCTAAATGTTAATGTTAGCATTAGCTGACTGTCATGCTTGACGTATGTAATTTATGGGTTTCAAATCGTTCTTTTCTTCAGTAATATATAAAAGGTTTCAACCATAGACTGTCTGTGGTTTCAACTCTAAAGAGCCTTTATCGACAGTACCACGACTGTCATGCCTGGACTGTCGGTACCTCGAGGTAAATGTGGTTGCAACGGCAGTTACAGGCATTATATTTCCGAATTTTCCTAAATATTGATATTTAATCACTTAGTTTTCCGTTCCTTTTGTCTTTATGGTTTGAAAATCAGTCGGCATATTCTTGCCACTTGTTTGAGGTGTGTCAAATCTGCATTAAATCTGTATCAATATTTGCCAGTGTTGCCTTACTGTTGTGTGCTAAAGCAAGTTGTGCAGGGTGTCCATAAAGTCTGGACACATAGAAAATCTTATCAACTATAATTTTTTTGCCTCCACAATTTAAATATTGCTTTGTCAGAAGAAGGAAGAGTTGAACTGGTGTATATATATATATATATATATATATATATATATGTTCATCTTTCATGTCCACTAGGAAGTACCAGTTCAACTCTTTCTTCTTTCTGAAAAGCCATATTTAAACTGTGGAGGCAAAAATAATAATAATTATATTGTTAATGAGATTTCCTATGTGTCCAGACTTTAGGGACATCCTGTACAGTAAATGAGCGGATATCCCATTCTGCCATGATTGCACAACTAATAGAAGTATCAAAAGTTTGCTAACAGGAGGATTTTTATGTACCATGGAACTGAATGTACACAGTGAGAAAAGTAGGTGGCAGAAAGCATTCAGTGTTTAAAAGCATGACGTTTTGCAGAATAGTGAGCTGTAATGTCATGTTTATTTAATTTGCAGAAAGTACTTGAATATGTCTTTTCTTTTGGGTTTATTCATGATGATTACACTATCCTGTAACAATACTGTTGGAGTATGTGTTTCAGTGGTGTGACTGTCCTGTCACAAATGTATTCAAGTGTGAGAACCATTTGGGCTGTTTGAACTATGTGTGTAGATGTTTTAAAATGCATGGGAGACAAACTAATCGCTTAATCTAAATATAATGATCAGCAGGCTGAAAATCCTGGTACGTGAGGAAGATCTATGTGTGAACTGTATAACACAGCTTTGATGAGATTGTTTTGTATACCCCACTACATCATTTTCCCCACTCAGAAATCATTGTGCAAATCCACAAAGTTCAGCACACAGCATAGGCTGAACAGGGATTGAGTGGTTTTGATTTAAATATGACCTGCACACCCTGAACATGAGGGGAGAATCATGTGATTATGATACATTGGTGGACCTCTGATGCACGTTAGGCAGTTTAAAGAATTATATTTAAATGAGTGTGTTTGGGACAATGTTTAGTTGCAGTCTTAACCAGTTGGACTTGCTTGTACTCTGCTAAGTATAAAATAAACCTACAAGTAGAATGAAGATCACTGCTTTTGAAGCGTATAAAATAATTTAGAATAATTCTCTGAATGTTGTAGAAAGAAAAATGCCCCATTACATTCCATTTCTTTAAACTTAAAATTTTATGACGTTACGTTCTTACGCTGCCCTACAGGTTCTGTGTCGTTGAAGACGGCCATGTTCAACCCCAGTGAACTAGAAGGTGAAGTTGACCATTCATTTTTCGATAGTGACTGTGCTGATAGCAGTGGAGATGGATGGAAAAAGACAGAGAAAGATTTCAAGGCTGAAAAGGAGAGGCGTGCTGCACATGAGACATTGAATGCAAAACATGCTGAACATGCACAAGGGTATCACTCCCTGAGGACTGAAAGGACAAGAAAACATCTGAAACAGGTGGAGAATAACAACAGCAGAAGAGTAGAAAGGAAAGAAAGATGCAGGACATCCAGTGTATCATCTGTCTCTGGTATATCAGATAAAGTCATAAATGATAGCAGTGAAAGTGAGGATGACTCTAATTTGCCCTCTAAAAGAGCCAGTGGAACATTTATGGGTTTGTTGGCTGACTCCAGAGATGTCGATGATACGGATGCCTATAACCAGAGCCCAAATGAGAGTGAAGAAGAAGCATTAGCATTCAAGGCTAGCACTAAAAGGAGATATAAACAATCTCCAAAAAAACTGCAAAGAAATCGGTGTAGCCCAAGTCCATCTCCTACTTCAAGTGAGACCAGTGCAGATGCAGACCCAGAGAGCTCCTGTAGCAGCAGCAGCCGCAGGAGCAGCAGCAGTTTAGAGTCCCCCACTCCCTCCAAACACAACCAGTCTTCTTTATGTCCTGGCGTGAGAAGGCAGTCATCAGGATCTCGGGATGTGCCTGATATTCACACAGAAGAGTCTGATGATAGAATGACAGATGTGAGCCCGCTGTCCTCTAATGACACCAGCCCTCTGCAGTCGTTGGACCTGAACCACAGAGAAGTTGAAAAGGGAAGCCAAAAACAGGAGCAGCAGCAGCAGCAGGAGAGTGTGCCCTCCAGTGGCCTTAGCAACAGGCATCAAGATGAGGATTCAGATCCGGATGTGGATGACTGTGAGTGAACTTGAACCTTTTCTTGTATGTCAGATATGTTTGCTAAAAGCTCTTTGCCTTTTACCACTAGTTCTTAACCTTTTTGGCTTGTGTCCTTACCAGTGCTCAGCCCACATGTAGCTATACCATGTCAATGTAATGTTATATATAACATTACATTGGAAACTCAAAACTCTGCTCTGTCTAAAATCCTGATAAATATGAACTGTCCTACATAAATCCCCTTCCTTAAACAGCTGACGTTTTTTGTAATCATCCATCAGGAGAAAAGGCAGACATCTCCTTTAAAAATGTCACCTTTACATGAGCTATAATCTAAAATGGACTTTAGCTTCAGTTTCATGTAAATCACATAGCAGTCTTGTCTCTTCTGTGAGATGAGTAATCCTGCCTTTTCCTCTAATGAATGCTATTATACCTGAACACAATTGTGCACATAGAGATTGTTGAGTTTTACTTGAATTCTCCTTAACTTAAACACTGTAGTTGGTTTTCATGATACATTTTGTCCATATTCTCTATTTGTACCAAGCAGCAACCTTGCACCTTCCCTTATAGTTTACAGCAGTAACGGTTTGAGCTAAGGGTGCAGAGTGTTGTGCTGTAAGCTCTTGAAAAATAAATGAATCACCAAAAATTTTATATTTAATTTTTCACGTTTTAGTAGTACTTTGTAAACCTTCAAACCCATCACACTCTGTTCAGACACGAGTCAAAGAATCAAATGTAACATTAAACATCTGTTTTTAAGTCAGATCGTGATATTCTAACAAGTGTCCTTTTCACCAATCAGGCTCTCTCCGTCTAGAGAGTCAGCTTGAAAGTAGCCTGGTCCTTCGCTGTCCTGGAGGAAGAAACAGAAAGAACTACTCGTTTACTAATGATGAAGTGCGGCGCATAGATCGGGAGAATCGGCGACTTCTTCGGGAGCTGTCGCGCCTTTCTCCAGGGCCCAGACCTGGAAGCGTCGTCGGGAAGAAAACCCACGTGGGAGTTAAGTCGCCTCTAATTCGCCCGTCTCACAGTGCACTGAACAGACAGCGGGAACAGCAACGCATTGAGAGGGAGAACCTGGTGAGTTCTGTTTCTTAGGTGCTGGATTCACTTATTTATTTGCCATCAATCAGTCTTGATGACAAAACATAAATACTCATGGCAAGAAAACATTTGGTAGAAAGATTATTCTTCATTTTACAATTTTTTTAAAAATGCAAATAGGTGATTTGTGGTTCATTAGCTGTAGATTTACTCCACACACTTGCATAACCACACAATAGTGCACTTCTTCAAATTTGTGTTAGAATTTAGTTTCTTGGGTTCACCACACATTGTGTCAGTATTATGTGAATCAAGAGAGACCGATAACAAGATCTGTTTCTTTCTCTCACAAAATCATTTTCCTTGAAGCCTTTCGGTGAATCGTATGTTCAAGCAGTTCGCCGTTTGTATGTTCAATCCAAGTCACGTATTTAGACTGGACCTTTGACTTTTGTCATGTATTCCTGCCTGTCTTAGCAACGACAAAGAATCCCAATGTCAAAAATAGTGGTGTGGAATTTTACACAGCTAAAATATCACAAGTTAACAGATAATTGATCAGGTAAGAAATACTAGCACTGCTGTCTCTAGAATGAGATTTCAGTTTTATCATTTGTGTGATAAATGTCTGAACTGACACTGTTATTTAATCTTTTGAGTTTTTAGCTTTTCTTAGTGTGACTATACTTTATGCCAAGGGTATTTTCTTTTATTGTTTTTGTTTCCACAACACTGTGCTTTACTCACTGTTGTAGCCTCCTTGTATATACACTACTATTCAAAAGTTTGGGGTCAATTAGAAATGTCCTTATTTTTTTAAAAAGCATTTTTCTTTCAATTAAGATAACATTAAATTAATTAAGAAATACAATCTAGACATTGTTAATGCAGTAAATGACTATTCTAGTTGGAAACGGCTGATTTTTAATGGAATATCTCCATAGAGGTACAGAGGAACATTTCCAGCAACCATCACTCCTGTGTTCTAATGCTACATTGTGTTAGCTAATGCTGTTGAAAGGCTAAATGATGATTAGAAAACCCTTGTGCAATTATGTTAGTACATGAATAAAAATGTGAGTTTTCATGGAAAACATGAAATTGCCTGGTTGACCCCAAACTTTTGACCCATAGTGTGTATATGTAGCATCCTCTCAAGTATCATCTTGTCACCATTTTTCAAGCAGTTTTTCAGTAAAGACTCTAAATGATGCATTTGACTGCATCCACTAGATTTTCTTACTGTATCAGTTACTTCCTCAGAAACATATCTGCATATTAGTGTATCACGTACTGTTGTATTTTTTATTGGTCTTGGCCTTGTAATTGCTTTTATTAACAATTATACAAGCATAACGAACAACGTTTCTGGCAGAAGTTTGAGTACTTGTATAACTGATCAATATATTTTTTCAACAATTGCATGTGTGATTTTATTTTCTGAAGTTATATCCTAATAGGTTTGTCTCACAAGCTGTACATTTATTTAAGAATGCTTGTATGATTGATGCTAATTGGTTGGCTTTAGTAAGTGTCAGTCTGACAGCGCCACCCCTGAAAACAGACACGGATGGACTAGGACAGATGGCAGCAGGTGGCAGGCTCGCAGCAGAGCCACAGAGTGACTTTATCAGACAGTTGAGGCTCTGCAGCTTTAGCGGCTCATCCTATTTTAACTCTGCTTGACCACTTTGGGCGTAAAACACACGTTCAAGCAAGCAGCAGTGTTTAAAAATGAGATTGCCCAATAGCAAAGTGAATGAACCATTGACAGCTTGCAGGATGCTAGTGTTATTAAGTAAAAATGAGCATTCTTTTCTTCTCTATTATTGTAACTTATGTGTCTCCTTATTATTGATTAGAGGTGTTACTTTAATGCAGTTGTTTTCTTCAGGGACTGTGCTTCGGTCATTCTCAGGACAGACTGTTCACTTTCTTGAGTCTACTCTCTGCGTTGTCAGGAGTACTTTTCGTCTTCTCTATTCTTGGAGAAACTGAATCTGTCATGTGATCAGCATTTCTATCCCACACACCCACATGTAATTTCCCTCATTTCTGTGCACCAGTTCTCTGTATTTCAGGATTGGTCAATTAAACCCATATACTTAGCTTTCTTTCAGAAAAGTTAAATTAATGCAGTAGATGATTTTGTTTGAAGACATTCCAAATGATTCGTGCAGTGGAAATGCAGTAGGTGAAAAGTCTGACTGCAATTAGATGCCTGTAGTGCCTTCTTGTGACGTCTGGACGACTTGTGAACTTGTAGAACAGCCTTTTGAAGCTTGAGATTTTTCCTAGTTGCATTGCTTCATGTGGAGACTTTGCTTACTGGGAGATTTATGCAGAGCCTGCATGTGGGAGTGTGACTGCATGTATGACATTCAACCACTTGCCCACACTGCTTTGCGTCATGCTGTGTTGTTGTGTTTGCTGTGCACCAGACTTAGTTTATTTTCATAAGTTCACTGAAGTTTGTTGAATAGGGACTTTGCTTTATGTCTGAGTCAAATAGTTGCACATTTTGTGAGTAATATGTGGTGTTTTATGCATTGGGGGTCAAATAGCCACAACAAATATGATAAAATCAGTGAACTCAAATGCTTAAAAAACACTAAACACCTAAACTACACGTAGCTGAAACTAATGCAATGAAATGTAATGTAGCTTTGCAACACAGAGGTGTTCATGCATTGATACACTGATATATAGAATATGAGCAAAATATTAGGAACACATTAGAAAGTAAAACAGGTCAGCATCAAGCGATCGTAACATTTATTGTTGGTGAAGTGGAAGAAATATTCAAGGCTTTTACTTGCGCAAAAGGAGCAATACTACAATTTATAAATACTTAGTAGAAGTAGAAATGTACTAACTTTAAGTATTGTCATCAAAATTTTCCGTAAATAGCAAGAATATAACTTACTGTGCTGAATGTGTATTTTTAAATGTAATGTATTTTACTGGATTACTATTAATGATGCGATTAATGTGTAATAGCATTTTCTATAGCTGATGTAGCTTGTTTTAACTATTCTTTCACTGTGCTGCTCTGTCTATATCAGATTTTATTGCAGTAATTTTCTAAACATGTATGACCTGGAAAGTGCTTAAAAATTATTGTAAAGTACAATACCTGAGTAAATGGACTTTCTAACCTTCCACCATTGATTAACTGCCACTAATGTGCATTTGTAGAAGAATATTTATGAAGTAAACATTTTTTTTTGTTTCTTTCAGGCTTTCTTGAAGAGACTAGAGTCTGTCAAACCTACACCCGGCTTAAAGCGCTCAGAACAAATGGCAGACTATCAGCGCCATGTCGGATACCTGGGAGCTCCTTCATATTCCATCTGCAGGTCAACCACAAAAAAAGACAGATCTAGCAGCAGGACAGCCTCAGGTAGGCTGACCTTCACTGTGTTGAGACACATAGATGCTTTTCAGTCATTCATATACACTCAACAAAAATATAAACGCAACACTTTTGTTTTTGCTCCCATTTTTTTATGAGATAAACTCAAAGATCTAAAACTTTTTCCGCATACACAATATCACCATTTCTCTCAAATATTGTTCACAAATCTGTCTAAATCTGTGATAGTGAGCACTTCTCCTGTGTTGAGATAATCCATCCCACCTCACAGGTGTGCCATATCAAGATGCTGATTAGACACCATGATTAGTGCACAGGTGTGCCTTAGACTGCCCACAATAAAAGGCATATGGTGATATTGTGTATGTGGAAAAAGTTTTAGATCTTTGAGTTCATCTCATAAAAAATGGGAGCAAAAACAAAAGTGTTGCGTTTATATTTTTGTTGAGTGTATGTTAAACACTGATGAATATTTGCTGATAAAAGTCTCTCGGCCAAACACAGCAGTTTAAACAACAAGCTCATACCTTCTCAAAGAAATTGCAGCCACATCTCCATTCAGTTTTGCATTTTATTATATACAGCAACTAAGCCATACTGACCAGGTTCTGTGGAGTATCACATTAGAGACCCACTGTGAGGTAACTGTGCAACATATAACACTAGTGCACTCAAACCTGTGAGTGTTTGGATTCCACAAGTACAGTTTAAAACCAGCTGATGTTTGTGGGGCTGCTTTGGAGCAATCTCATATTGATTTACTGAAGTCATACAAAGAGATCTTCATCTCAAAGTGAAGGCTGCAGATTTATCACCCACCTGATGGGCATCCCCCAGATGGCTGCAGAGATTTAATTAACTGAAAGAAGACGTTCAGACAGGATACAACAGCTGGTATAAACACTGGTAAGAATCACCCATTTATTTATAGACAAGTACTGGATTTTCTGTTTTTGCTCCTTTTCCCGCTTAAATGTTTTAAATGTTGTTTTGTTGATGTTGTAACTTGGTTTACCAGTAACGCTTGAGATATATACCAACAGCAGTCAAATCTTGTGTTGCTAAATGACAATGAGTACGCTGCTAAGGAATGTGGCGGAGTTATGTGACGACTGGTATATGTTGGTCATTCCGTCTGTTAATCCATCTGTTTGCAACATTACACAAAAAGCAGACTAACTGATTTGGATGAAAATTTCAGGGAAGGTCAGAAATGACACAAGGACCAAGTGATTTGATTCTGGCAGTGATGCAGCTTATAGTCTGGATCCATGGATTTGTTAAAGATTTACGTATCATTACGAGATAGCAGCACTGTAACTATGACAACAAGTGAACACTACGTCAGCTGCCTGTTGACGATCACATGATTATGATTCTACTACAAATCGACCATTGCAGAATTATCGTGACTTATTCGTCGGAAATGACGCAAGGAACACTTGATTAAATTGTGGAGGTGTTTCCGAGTCCCATCAATTCCCACCGCCCACTACATATTTAGGTCAGTATCCATACATAACGTACACATGCATAACACACAACTGTGCTCAGCGCAAGGTCATTTTGCTCGTGGGTACATCTATATTAAATGGCCACATTCTATTGTGCCGTGATTTCTGATCATCAATAAGTAATAAACAAATGCTACATTTAAAAAAAAAAAAATGCTGCATTTCTGAAAATGCCATATGGGGGAATGAACACTTGATGCAGTACTGTGTTCTCTGACTGCTTTTCTTGTTAGTTACTATATTAAAGCTAATAAAACACTGTTGTGCTTTTTTGTGCTGTTGAAGTGTTCAAATACACACAAGTTATATTTACTTCGCAGTGGAATAAAAATTAAAAAGTCATGTTTAGTTTCTGATTTGAGTATCATAGAAAATCTGTAACCAGAAAACCTTTCTCTGTTGTCCACAGCAACAGGTGCCAGGCCAGCCAGCTCCAGAGCAGCTTCCGCCACCACCGACTCCAGCAGCACACCTTTACCCAGGTCAAAAAAAGTGAATGGAGCCCGACCGGCCTGGTGCTGAGAACCTGCTGTTTGACATCTGATCTACAAAGAAGCACGACTGGTTTCATTCAGTGATGTTTGTTGTTGTTCTTTCGTCACAGAAGGTCGACTTTGAAAGGTACAAAGCCATGTTTTTCCATGTATAGGTTCATCACATTGACTGAATTAACTCTCCAATGATTGTGTTGTCCTGCTTATTTGTTATGAAGAAGATGAAATTTTCTCTGCAATGGGATGCTGAAATATAGCGATTTATGCTCTGATCTTTAAGCTATAATAATTTGCTTCAGTTGTGGTAGCGCTTGACAATACTTGCATTTTTGCAGGATATATTGCTTGTACTTCAGCAGCTATGTTGAAATGATGATATCTAATTGATTCTGTTTTTTTGGGTGAGTGAAATTTCCATTAAATGGCAAATTCTTTTGTTCAGCCCTTTTTTGTTACATTTTTATGATTTGTGATGCAGTAAGTATGGTTTTTACACAATTAAAGTGATGTTTAAAAGCTTATTTTTGGTTCTGTTCTGTTCCTTGTGAAGTAAAGCTGCTTGGTCAACAACTCAGAAGCTGGGTGTTTTACAAGTTTAAACAAGAATAATGTTGGACACAAAATTATAAATACATTTCTTGAAACACACTTAAACAAAATGAACACATGGCACAGTTTGTACAAACAAAATCTCTTTAGTAAAGAGAGTGGTTGTACTTCTGATGGACTAATGACTTTTAATATCTCTTTACAAAAACCAAAAGTGCTGTGGTAAACCCCTACCAGCTACTTTTATATGTGACGCATTTCATCAACAGTGTAGGTACCACATTAAAAATGGATCAGATAACTGTTATTGGGATCTGTCGCAAGTGAAAATCAGGATCTGATGACTGTGTGTCATTTTCCAATATAAAGATTGTGAATATTTTGATTAAATCTTATTGAAATTTGCTTTTCCATGACTTTTGGGCAGAAAACGTATGTCAGTGTAGGAATGGCACAGCTTTAAATATGAGATACTTCATTCTTGAGGTGCTGTAGTTGATGATGGCTTACTGTCACACTTCCGTGATCACTTGAACAGAGCCATCAGTAGTGTTGCTCCAGTCATCTGTGATTTTCCTGCTGTGATAGGTGAAAATGTAAGCCCTGAAACTCACAAGATGATGTCCCCATAACACCAGAGCATGCACCAAAAAAGACTGGACTATTAGACTAATATATCTTTATTCTTAATAAAATAATGTATGAGGTGGGATACAAGGGTCAGAGTGGTGACAACATAACACATGGGCCTCAGCAACTGCTTCACAAACTAACATGAGGAGCCTATGGCCTGTAGTGACGTCTGCCGCATCACAACAGCTCCACTGGCTTGACTTTGTCATACTGAAAGATTGCCTTGTGGCACGTTGTGGATGGGATATATACACCTTTCTGAGGAGGCACGTTGACCTAGGTCAAATGTGTACCCAGGTCAAATGCGCCTACCCACCTTCCCCCGGGCTGTGGCAGAGGAGTGGTTCATGTCCACATTGTAATTCACCAAGCTGTTATCACTGTATTACAAGAAATAAGACTTAATAAAAGGAAGGGTTTCCTTGGGGACTGGGAGATTAGACAGTGTACTTCTTGATCTCATCATACAGCACCAACACGAAGGCACCACCCATGCCTCTGATCACGTTGGACCAGGCACCCTTGAAGAAGGCTTTTGATCCCTCATCCTTCAGGATCTTCCTCCAGCAGTCGATTGTGCCCTTGTACATGATGTCAGCTATGGAAATAGAGACAAGAACGGTGATGCCTAATGCCCATAAATGCGTAAAGTGCGTAATTGTGACAGACATATGCAATGCATTACTACAAGAACACAATTCTACAAGCGTGAGTGACCCGCACCTCCTTTGCGTCCAGACTGCATCATCATACGACGTCTGACTGTGTCAAAGGGGTATGAAATGAGACCAGCAGCAGCGGTCACAGTCTGGGCGATCATCCAGCTGATGACGATGTGCGTGTTCTTTGGATCTGGCAGCATTCCTGTATGAGGGAGGAGTTAAATCACGCTCATCACAATATAATACACATACACTGTTAACATATATTAAGTAAAAAAAAAACATTAAGTGTCAGGTGGGACAGGGGTGCGCACCTTTGGCTGTGTCGAAGCATCCGAAGTAGGCCGCTCTGTAGATGATAATACCCTGCACTGACACGTTGAATCCGAGGTAAAGACCCTTGATGCCATCGGTTTTGAAGATCTTGGTGATACAGTTTCCAAGACCGGTGAACTCTCTCTCAGCAGCGCCTTTGCCAATGTCAGCAGCCAACCTCGTTCTGGCGAAGTCGAGAGGATAGACGAAGCAGAGTGATGTCGCACCAGCGGCACCGCCAGATGCCAGGTTACCAGCGAAGTAGCGCCAGAACTGTGTTTTTTGATCCACGCCACCGAGGAAGATCTTCTTGTACTTGTCTTTGAAGGCAAAGTTAAGGGCTTGGGTGGGGAAGTAACGAATGACGTTGGCCAGGTTGCCTCTCCAGAAGGAAAGGAAGCCCTGCTCCTTTGGGATCCTGACCACACAGTCAATGATTCCCTTGTACTGCATGTCTGCGGTGATCTGTTTGCTGGCATGCTGGACCTGCGAACACAATAACAAAGTTCAATGAAGAAAGGCTGCACTGACACCTGCTCAAACATATGATGAATTTTTGAGTAAATCAAGTCTGTAATTGACCATTTTCTATTTAAATAAACAGTATATGGCATTGTTGATGTTATTAATATTTTAGAACCTATTTATGTCATTTTCATATTATTCCTAGTGTCTAATATTCTCTGGGCAGGCATTATGTAGTTACAGGCCCAGCAGTCTACAAGCACACTCCTGTCACTTGACACTCCACTCTGTATTAGATTACACACTCCAAGTTAAATATAGCAATTCACTTTCACTAAATATCACTGCTGCAGTCATCTGTTATAGTGGAGCAATAATTAACTTAAAAGAACAAGCGGCGTAAAAAACAAACAAACTTTGTAGTCGTTTTACTGCAGCACTAAGAGGCCTTGCCATCACTACTGTCACAGCAGCAGTTAGGCGCTGTCAGTGCGTAAAACCATCTCCAAATTGAGGCAGAACCTCTTACTTACCCCGAGGCATTACGCACAAGACTAAATGAGCCAAATTAGTGATCAACTGAACCTTTCCTCTACTAAAACGATCACAGCCTTATGTTTTGGTGTTTAGCTCATGAGAAAATCAACAATTACGCACGCTTTACGCACAAAACGGTGAACATGCGGCCATGATATAGGTAACAGTTGGTTCAATTATTTTACCTGCAGCAACAACTTGACTCTCTCAATGGGAGCGACAGCTGTTTTGGAGATGGCAGCGGCAATACCACCTGCCAAAAAGTCCTTCATAAAACTGACCACCGCGTCCGACATGGCTGGATGCTTCTTGTGCCGATTTGAGATCCTTGACTGTTCCAAACCCCAACAAGGTCTTCAAGGAAACCCTACGCCCCTCCAAGTGGACGAGGCACCCCCATGTGTCCTAATATATCAGGGCCATTTATCGCGAGAATTTTGAGTGATGGATTTGCAGTTTGTCGAACAGTTAAACGAGGCTGGATAAATTTCCGAGGTTGAAGTTCAAGCAGTGCGCCATGTTTCTGAAGTCAAGGGTCGGCCAAGCTGGGGACGTTTAAAGGACACAATCTGTGTAATTTGATAATTAATAAAACGCAGATATGCCCGAAAGAACCCTTTCACATATAGTCCTGCTGGTGAGCAGCCTTCTCATGCACATGAACACATGTGGTGCCCGCTGAGTTTGCAGAGGTCAGAAAATATAGAAAGGAATTGTGTGTGCTGGATCTTAAGTGGGATCAGATGTGGTGCATTTGGAGTAAAAAACATTTTTAAATTTCGTAATGTTGTATCATGATTCGGACAAGACGTTTTCACAGGGATCTATCTATCTATCTATCTATCTATCTATCTATCTATCTATCTAACTATCTATCTGTGTCTTGAAATACAACCTCTGTGTTCTGGGTCAAAGAAAGAATGGATGGAGAACTTTTTAAAAAAAATCAAAGTGAGGAAAGACACACCATGCACTTGAATCACCACCCACTGCTAATTTATTTTACGCTTTCCTCTGTGCACACTTTACGTTGTGTTGCACTTTAATTTTGTGCGCCTGTGGAGACAAAACTTCTTTCCAACCTGACCTAACACGTGGGATGTCACAAGATCTGATATGAAAGTGCAGCGTGGTCCAAACTGGTAAACCGGCCAACTTGGCTCCGTTTTGTTCCATTGAGGAAGCGCTGGACATAATGTACTACAGCTCCATGTCCTCCAGCCTGATTGGAGGCCAAAACTAATTCATTCACATGATTGTTTTTTTAAAAGCTCCTACTTTGAGTTCTCTATCAGCTGCTAGAGCGCAATGACTATTTTACTGTAACAAGCATTTAAAGGCACCCATTATGTCACAAAATCATAGGTTCAATTTTAAATGCACCATCTGAAACAAATTTAGAGCTCAATAGTTTCTTAAAGATTTAATAAATTCTATTTAAATGGAAATTAACAGTGCACATTAAGTGGGAGCTCACCCTGTAGGAGTATAACTAACTACCACCTCATGGCCACTTGATGGCGCTCCTTGACTGAGTGAATTCATAGCTTGGAAGGCTTCAAAGTGTCCTGTAAGACCACGAGCAAGCTCATTTTAGTTCAGGGGTCACATTCAGTCCAGTTTAATCTAAAGTGTGCCGGGCCAGTAAAATCACAACATAATAGCCCATAAATAATTACAACTCCAATTTTTTCCCTTTGTTTTAGTGCAAGAAAATACATTCTGAAAATGTTCTCATTTAATTAACTGTCTTTTTACAGAACATTTCAAACAAGAAGCTGAAATTTCTTCAGAAACATAAGTGAAATTTTAATAATATGATACCTCTAGTTTATCACTTACACCTTACAACTTACAAATCACAGTGTATCTATAATAGCAGAAAACATTTAGTTGCAGGTATCTGGAACTGAATGATGTAGTATTTTATTGTATGATCAAAACAACTTGTGAAGATCGAGAAATTATTTTAAATTTACATTCATTTCCACATCTGTGTAGTAATCCTGAAAGTTCAGTTGTCCAACTGCCTTGTAAATGTGTAAAATCTATTCATAAAATGAATAGAAGTTGTGGCAGTCCATCAGCAATAGGGTTCAACCAAACCAAACTCTGTCATGCTGAAGCTGCTCACTTACATTATGTCTCGCAATGTTCAATGTCTTTAAATATTTTTACAGTAAGTATTCATTTTCACCTCTGTAAGTTTTATACTTTGTAAAATCATCCCATGGGCCAGATTAGACCCTCTGACGGGCCAGTTTTGGTCAGTGGGCCTTATGTTTGACACCTCTGTGTAAGAGGATAATTACAAAGTAGTAACACTACTGAAAAGACTTTAGAAATGATGTTGTTATTACACCTAAAATTGGCATTGAGACTATTGAACCTAAAGCTTGAAGGCAGTATATCCAAACCCAGAGCATTGTTGTTAGTTAGTCTATAAGTTTTATTGCTCAGTTTCTATAAAGCTGGCTGTATTTCTATTTTTATTCCTGCGAAAGGAGATTAAACTAGATTTGATTCTGTTGTTTATGTTGTGTTTGTTAGCGATAACAGCAACTCACAGAGTGACCAGGTTCATTTCTTAGCTGTAGGCCACATTGGTTGCTCCTTTCCCATCCACCTGCTGCTATGTTGTGCTGTCTAGATGAGTCAGTGGGTGGCACTGGAGAGCTGAGATCCTTACAACCTCCCTAGAGACCAAATGTGGTACCCAGTAAAACAGGTGCTTTTCCTCATTTACTTCGCACATGACAATAAAAATAATGTACCGCTTTACTTGTCCCCCACAGGGAAACACTCTTAAGTCGCTCCCACCGGTCAGGTCAGAGGTCACGCTCAGCTGCAACCCTAGAACTGGTTTGGGATTCAGCCTCGTGCTCACTTCGGCACTTCAGTAAGGCAGATGCTTATTGACGCTGGACCTTGCACCTGCTTTCAGGCGAGCAGAAGTCGTACATTTGGTGTTTGCTGTCAGCAACACTTGGCTTTGATTCCCCAATCAACATGTTTCCCTAATAAAGCATCTTTATTCTGAGTTGTGACAGTCTGTCTGATTTAATGCCACTGTTTGTGCTTATTGGTATGAGAGACAAAGAAAATATTTCTATCAGTAGTGTTTTGTTGTTAAAGAACAGGGGCGTCAAACATGCGACCCGCGGGCCAAAACTGGCCCTCAAGAGGGTCCAATCCAGAGGGACGACTTTGTAAAGTGTAGAAATTACAGAGATGACATTAACAACAATTTGTAAAACTATCAATTTAAAATAAGTTCTAGACCATGACAAGTTGTTTTGATCATAAAGTAAAATACTGGATCGCTCATTGTTCTTTTGCCATTTTTGTGTCTCATTTTTTGTAAAAATTTGTCTCGCTTTTGTTGCTTTTTGTCTTTTTGTCTGACTTTTGTCATTTGTCTTATGTTTTTATTGTTTTGTGTTTCCTTTTTACCTTGCTTGTGGTTTTTTTTTTGTCATTTTGTGTTTTGTTTTACTGGATGTCTTGTGCATCATTTGTGTCATTTTGTTTCATGGTTTTGTTATTTTTTGTCACTTTGTAACTTTTTTGTCTAATTTTTCGTCTCATTTTTGTTTTGTTTCATGTTGATGCCTGTGACTAAATGTTTTGTGTCTTTGTAGATAAACTGTAATCTGTAAGTAGTAGTGTGTAAAAGATAAATTAATAATGTTGAAATTGAATTTATTTTTCTTAAGTTTCAAGTTGTTCATAATGTTTTGCAAAAGGATAATTCATAAATGCGAACATTTTCAGAATGTGCTTGTTTGCACTAAAACAAAGCAAAAATTTGGAGTTATTTATAGGTTATTATGCTCTGATTTTACTGGTCCGGCACACTTGAGATCAAATTGGGCTGAATGTGGCCCCTGAACTAAGATGAATTTGACATCTCTGTTAAAGAAGATGTAGACTGACTGAGTTTTGAACCAGCAAATTTGTCTCTCATTGTCCAAAGGGAATTTTTTAAAAATAAAATTCAACAACAGTTTCAGAATTTCTGAGTTAATATTCATGTAACATCCAGTAAAGATTTTCATGGTCTCCTGATATACATATCATCTGTAAATAACACCAGAAGTGAATCTTCTACTGATTTTATGTCCAGTAAAAAAAGACTCTAATGTCGTCTTTTGCGTGCTCAAACCTCTTTTTGTACTAGTATTTAAATCTGATCTAGATTTGCAAAAGTCGTTGCTCAGTAACCTTGGATCTTAGAGATTCAGGGAGGGGTCATGAGGAGGGGGGAGGCTTGGATTTGCATTTTGAATATGAAGAGCTGCAGGTGTCAGACAGTTAGGCCCCCCCAGCACACAGAGAAGCCGTTACGCACCACTCTTACACCAATACAGTCACTGATTTTATCTGTTAAGAAGCAACTGCGACAAGCATCTTTTTATTCCTCGGATCCCCTACTGTCTACCTCAGACAAGAAGAGGCTCAAAGATAATGGAGATTATGAGTGTCAGACAGGGTTAAAACCACTGATATTAGGGTCACCACTCACCAGCGTGGGACGGCTGGCTGCCTCTGACTCCAGGATTTATTTTTTCATTTTGCCATAAAATATTTCATGGGTCATTCCAGAATTGGAGGACATTTTTTGTCCAACCCATCAAATTTCAAATAATCCATGTTCAAAATACTAAAACATGCAGCTGTTGTGTAAATTTACTTGTCCTGAGACCAAATGTAAAAAAAAGGGGGGGGGGAAAGAACATTTGAAAATATTCTTTGAAACACCAAATAAATCTGGAGTTCCCCCTAAAATGCTAATTTTCTTTTGTCCCACTCCCTTGATGACCAAATTAAATCTCAAATAATAAGGTTAAAATGAAATCTAAATCTTCTTTTTTTTGGTATTATTTTTTTCATTGATGTCTCTTGTAATGTGTCCCACAACAACCCTGTTGGCATAACCTTTTTAGCAGGTAGAAGAAGAAAAAAACAGTGAATCACATGAAACACTGGAATTAACATCATCAAACAGTTTTCCAAAAGAATGTGTAGATCAAAGCGATGTCCTCTCTAAGATCTGCCATCCAGAAATGTGGGCGCCAGGTCTGAAGGCATATTGTTAATAATAATAGTAATAAGAAGAAGAATAGTAGTAATAATTTAATTTAATTTAATTAAAAACAAAAAATAAAAATGGAAATAGAAATTTATATATGAATGCTTTTATTTTGGACATGTCGAAAAGAAGCCACAAAACAACAAGAAAACAATACAAACAAACATAACAACGCAAAGCAAAAAATAGCAACTCAATATATCCAAAAAGGAGCAGGACGAAGCAGAAGATTATTTCCTCCTACCCCTTCTCCATCTCGACCTTCACTCACTCAGTACCCTACTCCCATGGTTATTTATGTACATGTTTACAAACAAAATACAAAATAAATGACATAAATAAACTGAGATTAAATAATCATTGATATACCCTTGTCAGATATAATAAAATATAATAAATATAGTAATCAGATATTAGAAATTATCTGTTTATTATATTTATTGGTTACTCCTTATTCTAAATAACTAGAAGAAATCTAAAATGCAAGACCAACCAATGAGAGACCAGGGAATTGTCCTTTAAGAGAGCAATATAACAAAAGGTGTTTTGATACTGTATAGACAAAATATTATTACGTTTTATCTCATATTTACTATAATAAATAGCTTTATCTTGTTCTTTTTGCACAGAACCACAGGGATGTGAATCAACACGTTCAGCTCCATCCTAAGAGAAAACCATGTTAGCTGCTTATTCCCCTACAATACTCGAACCCAGGAGCCTCCTGTGTAAAGTCAAAATGTTAATACAATCCTCTAGAATCAAATCCAGCAGGCTGGGATGCACATTCAGTTTTCCTGAGCAGACAGAGAGACTGAGCTCTCTGGGGCTCAGAAGATTATTTGAGTGTTTCCCCTCTTTCTCTTTGGTGCCATTATTGGCTGCTGGCCTGTTTTCATGAACTCTATAGAGGCTGACTGGGGACAAAATGTGTCAAAAGCACATGTGTGTGTCTCTGTGGGTTAGAAAAAAAGAGAGAGAGACAGTGTCATGCAGCTGACGTTTCACAGCCACAGTCAGGGCAGTGCCCACGGCAGAGCGGCCAGGGTGGCTGAACACACACACACACACACACACACACACAGCTCTGGAGAAGGAAGAGGAGGAGAAATCCCCATGACCAATCAGGAAGACCTGGAGACACACAGTCAGTGGGGGACGAAGGGATGGACATGGCAGGAGTGGGGGTGCAGGGTGAGTGACACTGGGGCTGAGTGGCAGGGAGAAAAGAGGTTCATGAGAAAGAGGAGTGGGGTGAAAATTAAGAATGGGAGAGTGGGAATATGAGAACAAAACTGGAGCTGAGGACGGAGAAAGAGGAGATGAGTGTTCAGAGCAGGAAGTCTGATGATGGGAGGAGGCGCAAACAAATAGGGACTGTTTGGTTCGTTGTGTGTCGCTGTTTGACTGTGATCATGTCTGAGAGGGAGTTGTTCATAAACACCACCGTTCAAAAGTTTGGAGTCACTTAGAAATGTCCTTATTTTTGAAAGAAAAGCATTTTTTCAATGAAGATGACATTAAATGAATCAGAAATACAGTATATTGTTAAAGTGGTAAATGACTCTTCTAGCTGGAAACAGCTGATTTTTAATGGAATATTTACATAGGGGTACAGAGGAACATTTCCAGCAGCCATCACTCCTGTTATGTTAGCACATTAATGAAAGTTTCAGTTTTCATGGAAAACATGAAATTGTCTGGGTGACCCCAAGCTTTTGAACAGTAGTATATATTTATACTATATACACACGTGGACAAAATTGTTGGTACCCCTCAGTTAAAGAAGGAAAAACTCACAATTCTCACTGAAATCACTTGAAACTCACAAAAGTAACAATAAATAAAAATTTATTGAAAATTAAATAATCAAAATCAGCCATCACTTTTGAATTGTTGATTAACATAATTATTTAAAAAAACAAACTAATGAAATAGGGCTGGACAAAAATGATGGTACCCATAACTTAATATTTTGTTGCACAACCTTTTGAGGCAATCACTGCAATTAAACAATTTCTGTATTTGTCAATGAGCGTTCTGCAGCTGTCAACAGGTATTTTGGCCCACTCCTCATGAGCAAACAGCTCCAGTTGTCTCAGGTTTGATGGGTGTCTTCTCCAAATGGCACGTTTCAGCTCCTTCCACATATGTTCAATGGGATTCAGATCTGGGCTCATAGAAGGCCACTTTAGAATAGTCCAACGCTTTTCTCTCAGCCATTCTTGGGTGTTTTTGGCTGTGTGTTTTGGATCGTTGTCCTGTTGGAAGACCCATGACCTGCGACTGAGACCAAGCTTTCTGACACTAGGCAGCACATTTCTCTCCAGAATGCCTTGATAGTCTTCAGATTTCATCGTACCTTGCACACTTTCAAGACACCCTGTGCCAGATGCAGCAAAGCAGCCCCAAAACATTACTGAGCCTCCTCCATGTTTCACCGTAGGGACAGTGTTCTTTTCTTCGTATGCTTGGTTTTTGAGTCTATGAACATAGAGTTGATGTGCCTTACCAAAAAGCTCCAGTTTGGTCTCATCTGTCCAAAGGACATTCTCCCAGAAGCTTTGTGGCTTGTCAACATGCATTTTTGCAAATTCCAGTCTGGCTTTTTTATGAGTTTTTTTCAGCAGTGGTGTCCTCCTTGGTCGTCTCCCATGAAGTCCACTTTGGCTCAAACAACGACGAATGGTGCGATCTGACACTGATGTACCTTGGCCTTGGAGTTCACCTTTAATTTCGTTGGAAGTTGCTCTGGGCTCTTTGGATACAATTCCAACGATCCGTCTCTTCAATTTGTCATCAATTTTCCTCTTGCGGCCACGTCCAGGGAGGTTGGCTACTGTCCCGTGGGTCTTGAACTTCTGAATAATATGAGCCACTGTTGTCACAGGAACTTCAAGCTGTTTAGAGATGGTCTTATAGCCTTTACCTTTAAGATGTTTGTCTATCATTTTTTTTCGGATGTCCTGGGACAATTCTCTCCTTCGCTTTCTGTTGTCCATGTTCAGTGTGGTACACACCTTTTCACCAAACAGCAGGGTGACTACTTGTCTCCCTTTAAATAGGCAGACTGACTGATTATGAGTTTGGAAACACCTGTGATGTCAATTAAATGACACACCTGAGTTAATCATGTCACTCTGGTCAAATAGTTTTCAATCTTTTATAGAGGTACCATCATTTTTGTCCAGGCCTGTTTCATTAGTTTGTTTTTTTAAATAATTATGTTAATCAACAATTCAAAAGTAATGGCTGTTTTTGATTATTTAATTTTCAATAAATTTTTATTTATTGTTACTTTTGTGAGTTTCAAGTGATTTCAGTGAGAATTGTGGGTTTTTCCTTCTTTAACTGAGGGGTACCAACAATTTTGTCCACGTGTGTATATTGTGACAATACTGATAGACATGAGCCATGCCATACCATTGTATGTGTTTAAACAACATTGCACTTCACCTCCCCTTTTGTTGTCTGTTGCATTTTGTTGCACTCCAATGTTAAGTAATTTTTGATTCAACCTTCACTTTTCAAAGTTGGTCACTCTACTACCTGTCTGAAGCTAACATAACTGTTGATTTACTGATGGTCTAGCTGCTGTGTGTTTTACTACAGGGCTTGTGTTGACTTTTCACTCATACTTGGTTCTCTCCAACATCAGTGACACTAAAACACATTTTCCAGCTACCTTCTTGCTTTACCAACTGATTTTCCATACTGTCTCTGGTGTGATTGTAGTTCTGCTCTCGCCTCTTTGAGGTGTCATATCTGCACCCTCCATCTTAGAAGACATGTTTAAACTTTATTGTACTTTACAGACATGTTTGCACCTGACTTAGGACACTTTAAGAAAGGTCTGGAGTTCCCCCTAAAAATGCCATTTTTCTCTTGTCCCACTAGCCTAGCCGCGCTAGACAACCCACGACAACGAATTTAATTCTCTGCCAGGGTGGGTCTAGTTACCCTCCATAAGGCTCGAGGTTGGATTCTCCTAAAACTGGCCGGACGAATCACCATGAAATGTAGAGTCAGAAGGCGGGCGTAATGAAGTGACGACAGAGGCGCAACGATTCTGACAGAAACAACCGGCGCACAATAAACAGTTATCTTTCGACTCAGCTTTGGCCACAGCCCTTAAAGATTTGAAGCTAAAATTCAACTTGAAAGATAAACAAAGGACGGCACTTAAGTGTTTCATTGAGAAGAAAGACGTATTTGGACTTATGCCGACGGGATATGGCAAATCCTTAATATACCAGTTGGCTCCGCGGCTCTGCTGGTTGGGAAGCTAATGGGACTTAGCCACAATCAGCCGGTGCTCTCGGAACTACCTCAGCCTATTCGTTGTGTTGATTGGTTGTATACCTACCCAATTGCTGCAGAGGGATTTGATAGACAACCTTTTAGCCCGCCTCCCTCCCTGTCGAGCTTCCCTAGACCCTTGTGCCGTCAGAAACATGGGTGTAGCATGGCTAGGCTATTGTCCCACCCCTTTGATGACCAAATTGAATCTCAAATAAAACAGTTAAGACGAAATTTAAATCTCCTTTTGGTATTATTTTTTTCATTTATGTCTATTGAAATTGTGGGAACATTTTTTTTTATCAACATAATATTTGAAATAATATTTATTATGCATGGAACATGTGTCCCACAACAACCCTGTTAGCATAACCTTTTTAGCTGGTAGAAATAAAAGAAAACGACATGAAACGCAGGAATTAACATCATCATCAGTTTTCCTAAAGAATGGGTAGAGCAAAGCTATGTCCTCTCTTCTATTTTTCATATTTTCATAACATTGTCAACCTGTTATGCATATTACCAGGACAAGACAAATTCTTTTTACATTTTTCTTGACTGTTTTCCATCAGTCAGTTTGTCCTCTTGGTCAGCAGTAACAGCTGGCTAAATATCTAGCGTCTACTGCTAAGAAAAAGCTAACATTAGCATGGATTAGCAACCCTGTTACTGTGATTAGAGTAGGGTTAGCAAACAACAAATAAAACATGGAATAAAAATGGTACCAATGATGTGTAAGCTGAGCCAATCAATCCTCTGATAGTTTATTACGTATTATTAATGAATATGGAGCAGAAAACTGTAAAAGAGAAGGTTTATTTTTCAAAAATTTTGAAGCTCAAATGTCCTTCAATTCTGGAATGACCTTTATATGTGTATATTCAGTAGTGTACACAAAAACACACAGTATTATAGACTTAAGGCACTGTTGCTTTTGTAGTCAAGGTTTGAGAATTTCCAAGGTTCAAAAGTGTCACATTGTTTACATTTACTGTGAAGCGACTGGGAAACAGCCGATTCACAGATTAAGTTCCCTAAATTGGATAAATTAGGAATTAGTAAACTTTGCTCAAAGTCCATTTTCAGGATTTAAGGGGAGCTATAGTGTAGGAGAAGTAATAATTGGATCATTGTAAGTGTGTGTGTGAGTGAATGAATAGATGTATGTGCATAGGCTTACTGCATTCATTTTCTTGCTGTTGTCTCAGCTCCTCTTCTTTCTTTTTATCACTTACTGCAAATCTTTAAGCATATTTAAAATCCTACATCCTCGGTTGTGATTGTCAAGCATCAATCTGTTTTAATACAAATAGAATATTATGAACTACCAGTCAAATAACGTAGTTCTTGTGCATTCCAGGTGCACATCTGGTCATTGAAATGTGTATAAATCCCCAAAACACAACGTAAAACCTGAACAAAAGCTCCCATTCCTTTCCTATGACGTTTCAGCCTCTTCCACCCCCTGTTACCTTGTTTTCTTTGCACCAAAGTGTAGAAAATTTTAAATAGCAGCACTAATGTCTCACTTATAATAAAAGAATTCCACTCGAACCAGTGGCCGCTCAAGACACACTAATCAATTCAGAGGAGTAATATACTTGTAGGACCCTCAAGTTGATGGTCCCTCTCACCTAAGTGTGTGAATTACATTCATCCATTCTCCTTTCTACTCAGAAAGACAACAACCTCTTCAAACTTCAGTGTTGTTTAAGACGGATTCTGAACCTCCTTAACAGCCCTTACTCCCAAATTAGCGGGGTCATTTTAGCTGTGGAATAATCTCATCTGGAATTGGAGTGTGTAATGAGGAAGGCTTTGTCGCACGGCTTGTTGAGCTGAAATTGTAGAGGTTCTATTGTGTAGATCTACTGGTATGTATTTAAATGTATTGGTTTTATCACGGGCATTGTGCTGTAGAGAGGCTCTGCGGCTTTCCTGTGGAGAAAACACCTTTTATATTATTCATTTTGTGTTCAGACAGAAAACTTTGAATTCAGAAGAAGAAGCGACTTCACCTAATTATTGACAGAAAGCCTTGAGAGATTGCAAAGTCGATGCTTCTCAGAGAAATCTAGAAATATAATTCTTATTTGTCATCATTTGGGCGGATTTAATGGAGTGTTTAAAGAAAGTCTAAAATTAGCATGAGACAAAAAAATTGCCTAAAACAAATCAAAAACCGAGCTTGCAAGTATTTTTTTTAAAAATAAATGATTAAAAAAAAAAGATCATTCAATCAACAAGTGTGCCAGAGCCGGATATATCTTTAGATTGCTAATTTCGACCAATAGTTGGTTAGGATCCAAAGACAGCTGGCACATTTTTTCTCCAAACAACAGCAAAAAAGAGAAAGGGAAGTAATGTGTCGGTTTCCAAAAAAATGAGTATTTTAAATTTCTGATAAACTCACTGCAGAACTGTGGTGAAGGAAACACCGCTTATTGTAAATGTTAAGTTCTCCGTGAAGGAAAATATGACAGGTACTAGCTTATAACCAAATCCATTTGCTTTTTTTGATTCCCTCCTTGCAGCTCCTGAATATATTTCAGCATTGCTGTTGCTCCTCTGCTCTGGACTGACCTGCCCAAGGAGCTCAAGCTTCCTTTAATGTGCTAATTAGGGCCAATGCTGTTTTATATGTATACATCTCAGATGTTTTCTTATCTCTGCATTGTTTATTTTATTCCAGTATCTCTGCTTAGCTGTTTGTTTTGTGCAACAAGAAAAATCTGAAAGCATCTGAAGTAATAACCAACCCCAACCAAAAGATTTCACTCTAATTGATTTCCAATCAAGCAGAGTTAAATTATTTATACGTAAACAGACAGATGTGTGATTTTGTATTTCAGATATTTCCATTACACTTTAATTTACAGTTATGTTACATTTACACACTACTGTTCAAAAGTTTGAGGTCACCCAGACAATTTCATGTTTTCCATAAAAACTCACACTTTCATTCATGTGCTAACATAATTGCACAAGGGTTTTCTAATCATCAGTTAGCCTTTCAACACCATTAGCTAACACAATGTAGCATTAGAACACAGGAGTGATGGTTGCTGGAAATGTTCCTCTGTACCCCTATGGAGATATTCCATTAAAAATCAGCTGTTTCCAGCTAGAATAGTCATTTACCACATTAAAAATGTCTAGACTATATTTCTGAGTCATTTAATGTTATCTTCACTGAAAAAATCTGCTTTTCTTTCAAATATTATGACATTTGTAAGTGACCCCAAACATTTGAACAGTAGCGTACATCCCACTAACTTATATTTTTAACTTAAACCACCCTTTAAATGTCACGTGAGTTTCACTTGTTGTTTCACATCTTCATACTGTTTTTTGTCTCTGTTGAAACATTGCTTTAGATTAACTGAAAGCCTTAAAAGTAGGTCAGTTCAAAAAGGCCTTAAAGCCTTTGATAAATCAATTTGTTTTCATGTGTGTTCATGTGTGTGTGTGTGTTGTGCGTTAGTGTGCCTGACAATGCATCACTGACCCTTTGATTGGGGGATAAGTCCCTGCTTGTGCGTCCATCTTGATTTGATGGCCGGAGAGAGGGCTGATCGACCCCCTGACCTTTCTGCTCGCTGTCCGGAGCTCCTGTCAGCGGGTTAATGAGCGACGGCTGCTCGGGGCACTCTGGGCCTTGGCTAAGTGACCGGACCGGATGACCACCCTCTGCTCTGACACTCACGGCTCTCAGTAAAACACCCCTCCGCCACCTCCAAACAGGCCCTGCCCTTCCTCGCCCTCTCAAAGTGAAGCTGGGACTCAGGAATTAAGCTCAGGTTTGTACAGCTGCTGCACAAGCTTTTAGTGCTCAGCAACAGAAATGTTCACTGTGATGCAGTGATGCAATCAACACTGGAACACACACGCAAATGCAACATTATTGTCTGCATACTTACTTCTGATATCAAAACATGCATTTTATTAGAATCACTAGATGAATGTAACTTCATTCTGATGCAGTGCTATAAGTATTTGTGCTCTTGTAAAGCAAGATGAAGGTTCAATTGTGGGCTAGTAGAATAGAATAGAATAGAATAGAATAGAATAGAATAGAATAGAATAGAATAGAATAGAATAGAACTTTGCATTGATGACAAGCTAAATTAACAACAATAAATAACAAAATCAAATGTACATATAAAACAGGACTATATTAAGAATTACAACATATGCAAAAGAGGCAAGATATAGACAATACAGTGCAGGAGGTAAATGAAATCTAATTAAAAAAAAACAATAAAATAGAATAAATATGAGCAGAAGATTGCATGTAAGCAGCATTAGAACTATTAGTGACAGTAATGTGTTTCTGTTTTGAGTTCAAAAGTCTGATGGACCATGGGAAAAAGCTATTTCTGTCCTGCATTTTAAGACTCTGAGTCTCTTCCCTGATGGCAGCAGGCTGAACACTTACGTTGAATCCCTTTATTTGCTGATATTTACATAAAATCATGTATTTGTCAGTCGTGTATTGTTTACACAGTAGCTCATCATTTTAAACTGCTCCAATTTGTGTGTATACTTCATCAATAATGAATTAACGACATGCAGTCATAGTATTTATTTACTGCTCATACACGCAAATTAGAGACCTTCCAGTCTATGGTCACTCCATATTGAATTATTACATGAGTGCAGGGTCTGATGAATCCATCTTCAAACTCACTCCTTTTTTGAGCACAAGTGCACACCTGTAATCTTTTGTGACTGTATCTTGCATGTTGTGATGCTATTGTGTCGACAAACTCTGTCCATACCTGACAAACTATCTAAAACCACCTTTGTCATTCTTTCCTCCACAACAGTTATTTGCAGCACCACATTTGGCCAAAGGGACACAAACAGAAACTCACAAGGTAGGCAGCTGCTAATCACACTGAGGTGGTTTTTACATAGTATCTGTGGCCACAAAGTCACAAAGACAAATTGTAATTACTCCGCCAAGGAAAGCGGTGGAGCCATTATTTAAATATTTATTATGTGACGATCGCTGTACGTTTGTCCTTCTGTCTGTCTGTGCACAACATTACTCAATAACGGAACAGCAGATTTGGATAAAATTTTCAGGGAAGGTCAGAAATTACACAAGGACCAAGTAATTAGTCTTTGGCAGTCATGCGGTTTATAGTCTGGATCGACAGATTTGTTCAAGATTTCTGTACCATTGAGAGATAGTGGCTACTATAAATCCACCGCTGTGAACTAATCAGGACTTATCCATCGGAAATTATGCAACTACTGAAGAGCTTCGATGGAGTACTGCACTCTCAGAGTGCCTTTCTTGTTTTCAGTATGTGATTACAATATTGTACTATTAAGAATGTCACATCAATACAAAAAATATTCCAAATGTAGAAGGTCCACATGCTCAGTCAATCTGAAAATGACCCAAGAAACCATGATGGAACCAGAGCTCCAAGGTAGCGACACCTTTTACCATTTTTGTATTAGCTTTTACAGTAATTCTGTTATAACCCTTCACAGGCCCTGACACTCAAGCTAACTTTGGCTAAAATTCTGCCTTCGCTGGCAGCAAGGTGTAAAACTTGTTTTTATCACTGAAGACAAGTAAGTACGTTCATCTCAGTTTATGTTTATTAACGAGTAAAAATGAATATGGCTATGTAGGTAAAATTTAAAATTTTCAGAGGATTTTCATGTGTTGTTGGGAATGTTTGTGTCATCGGTTTTCAGCAACAGTCGACTGAAAATTAAGTATGTATTACAAAATATCCACATCAGAAAAATAATTCATAATAATCTCGAACAACATCTACAGTATATTAAGATATATTACATTCAAATAGAAACAGAAGAAAGGAATCATACCCAGCCTTTTAATAAAAAAAAATAAAAAAACTGTGGTTTACATGAAAGTATGTTTTGTGGCTGATATATTTCATTTATTAATATAATTTAGCCTTAGAATTCTAAATTTAACATGGAAGAGATTACGAAATCCTGTCACACACATGTGCTTTTAATTAATTCAACAGAGATTAACAGACCACAAAATACATTCAAAAACAATACTTCAGTTCTACTAATGCCATGCTAAGCAGGAAAAAAAGCCTGTCTATTGTATGAGGTTATGAGGAGGTTGGCTTTACAGATCATCATTTTCCAACGTTGCTTTTATTTTTTGCTTTCATTTGTGCTAATTTGTCCAATGTGGTCGGCTGATTCGACCCTCGATGCAACAGGTTTGTTTCTCGGTGCACGTGAAGTCTCGGGCTTCACCGCAGAGAGCAAAAAGCTGATCTGAAAGCAGCCCATCCCAGTGTTGTTAAAGTGAACAGGGTAATGAATTTTAAACTGCTATAGTAACAGCTCTCAGACATGTGGTTTTAGTGTGTGAGCATGGGTGAGTGGGTGGGCGTGTGTGTGTGTGTGTGTGTGTGTGTGTGTGTGTGTGTGTGTGTGTGTGTGTGTGTGTGTGTGTGTGTGTGTGTGTGTGTGTGTGTGTGTGTGTGTGTGTGTGTGTGTGTGTGTGTGTGTGTGTGTGTGCGGTTCGGATTTGCAGTTGTGTCTGTGTCTATGTATCTGTATGAATGTAGGGGATATGTGCATTAATGGGGGTGGGGGCTGGGAGTCAGCCTCTGTGTACGTGTGGGTGTATGTGCTGAGGATAAAGACCTAGCAAACCAGCCTGGCTTAGCTGACAGGTGACAAGGGTTGTTTTCAATGGGGATTTTGTAATACCAACAGTGAGGAAAAAGCCGGGGTACCGAGGGACTTCTGAAAAGAGAGAAAGAAGACTTTTCTTCTAGCAGTGAAGGAAGAGAGAAAGGGCCCTGAAGGCTTCGAGGGACTTAGAGATCCCACTAATCAAACTGCTCCACCGTCTAGCGCACTCATTTTTATTCAAAACGTAGAAATGCTAAATCATTCCAATCGGATTGATCCCTGTGTCAGTGCCTGTGTGGTATTTTCATTCTCTCCTTTCCGCTGTGTCCTCAACTTTGACATATCAGTCAAGCAAGGACAGAGCTGTTACAAAGAGGACGGATCCAGAGGCAGCCTAATGGTTAAGAAGTGGCATTTTAAATGTTGTTTGTAAATTTGCATTAATTAAGCAGGCCCTCAGGAAGCTGCAGCTCCAAATCGAGATACAGTAAAGTGGTCTAACTTTGTGCTGCCTGATATTAGTCGGTATTGTTTGTCCAACAGTCAGCATGTTGTTACGTTTTACATGACATTGTTAAGCATAGTGTGTATTGGAGACCATAACAACACATCATAATAACAAATATGTGCAAGAACTTATGAAAAACGGATTAATTTTTTCCTAATAATGGCTTATTATAAAATATTGATCCCAGAACCATACACTCACTCACATACACACACACACACACACACACACACACACACACACACACACACACACACACACACACACACACACACACACACACACACACACACACAAAGTTCACCATGCTTCTTTCTTTACTCAACAAAACAACAGCAGAATTTTGGATATTTATTTTTTCAACTAACACATTTTAAAAGAATAAATCCAATTGCAGAATAAATGACTGACAAAACTGATGGTACAAAGAGAGAAACTGTGCATTTAATTCAGATTCAAAACCAACATTTTTATAGATCAGCGGCGGAGTTATGTGACTATCGCCATTGGTCCGTCTGTCTGTCTGTCTGTCTGTTCGCAACATTATTCAAAAACAGATTATCGGATTTGGATGAAATTTTCAGGGAAGGTCAGAAATGACACAAGGACCAAGTGATTAGATTTTGGCAGTGATGCGGCTCATAGTCTGGGTCCACAGATTTGTTAAATGTTTCTATATCACTGCGAGATAGCGGCACGGTGTCACTGTAACTATGACAACAAGTGAACCACTGATTATTATACATACTTAATATTATGTATAAGGATTTCTGCACCTCCAGAGGACTGTGAAAAAAAAGTCTGAAAAATCTCACTCAACCAAGACTGAATTATCTTGACTTGGACTCGAAGATGACAAAATTTCGCACAACCATACAATGTGTTACAACACTGGGCTTGTATAATACATAAATAAATGAATTAATTAATTAATGGATGAATGAATGATTGATTTACCAAGCAGGAAGGGTTTAATGAAGAAAGCTGCTGGCTACACTTTGGAAAATGTACAGCCATGCATTTCTGGATTTTGACCCAAGAGATGATTAAAAGTCAAGATATTCCTGCTTCTTTTGTATCTTTTTTTAAACTCTGTCTCTTGTTGGACCCACATCTTTACTAAGTAACTTATTAAACTGACAGACTGTTTGCTGACTAGTTATTTAAGTAGTTTTTTTGTTGTTGTTGTTGTTTTGTTTTTTTTACCATGTATCCTTGTATTTACCTTTAAACCCCAATAATTCTTTGTATTTACCCCTCAAGAATGCTGGAATGTTCTCTGAGCCTCCAATTAGATGAAGGCAGTCAATCTGTGTCTATAAATTAGTTACCTCGCAAAAATGCAAAAACAAAACTATGTATGAATGATCTATAACATAGTAACATAAAGAACAACATACATATAAAATAATTATATTTTATTTCAGGCCTTTCATTTTACTGACTTTGGTTTTACTTTGTCATTTTTGGGGATCCTACAGACCCTCATTCCTTCCATTTACTGATTGACTCTATCCACTTTATGGTCATGTAGGGGCCGGAGAACCATGGACACTCACACTCCTACCTGCTACCAGTTAACTATTATGGATGTCTTATGGTAGGACAACAAAGCAGATAATGATAATTGCAATCTCAGTAATGGTCTTCTGTTATATAATTATCTTCTTATGAACTTTATTAAAATATTAAAATGTCTTTTTTGTTTACTATAAACTGCCCTTCTTGTCCAATGGGGATCAAAAAAATGTACACTATCATTTACAATTTGGGCTCACCAAGACAATTTCATGTTTTCCATGAAAACTCACACTTTTATTCATGTGCTAGTATAATTGCACAAGGCTTTTCTAATCATCAATTAGCCTTTCAACACCATTAGCTAACACAATGTAGCATTAGAACACAGAAGTGATGGTTGCTGGAAATGTTTCTCTGAACCCTAATGCAGTACTCCACCAAGACTGCTTAGTCGTTGTATCCTTTCCGACGGCTGAAATCTTGAAAAAAATTTGTGGCAGAAATCATGGCAACATAGAATGTGGCCATTTAATATAGATATACCCACAAACAAAATGACCTTGCGCTGAGCACAGGTGTGTGTTATGCATGTGCACATTATGTACGGATACCAAATCGCGTGACCTAAATATGTAGCAGGTGGTGGGAACTGATGGGACTGTTCTTCTTATAATTTCCAATGGATAAGTCCCGATAAGTCCACAGCGGTCAATTTGTAGCAGGATCGCAATCATGTTATCGTCAGCAGTCAGCTGACGTAGTGTTCACGTGTTGTCATAGTTACAGCGATGCTGTGTTGCTATCTCACAATGATACAGAAATCTTTAACAAATCCATGGATCCAGACTTTAAGTTGCATCACTGCCAAAATCTAATCACTTGGTCCGTGTAATTTCAGACCTTCCCTGAAAATTTCATCCAAATCCATCAGTTTGTTTTTGAATAATGTTGCTAACACACAGACAGACAGACTAACCAACGAGGCTCATCATGTAACTCCACAGAGGCTCAATCTCCTTGACAGAGTAATCAGCCGTTTCCAGCTAGAATAGTAATTTACCACAATGTCTAGACTGGATTTCTGATTATTAATTTAATGCTATCTTCATTGGAAAAAGATGCTTTTCTTTCAAAAATAAGGACATTTCAAAGTGACCACAAACCTTGAACAGTAGGGTACATAAGATAAGATAAGATAAGTCCTTTATTTCTCCCCATGACAAGGGAAATTCACGTTGTTACAGCAGCTTATGTAGCAGTAAACGTAGTAAAAGAAATAAAATAATCATAAAAATATTAGTAATAATATTTACAATGTACAGACATGAGAAATGAGGATGAAATAGTGCAGTACTGACACACTGTAAGACAATGCAATATAAAGTGGCTTTAAAAAATAATTTTAAAAAGTGCAAAGATGTAGCAGTGCAAGAATGTCTGTGCAAATTGTATGGTTTGGAGTGATATGGTATGAGTCCAGTTCATGTTAACATCAGCCAGTGATGCTGATGTTGTACAGTCTTAGAACAGATGGAATGAATGACCTGTGATAGTGCTCCTTCTTGCAGGGTGGATGTCTCAGTCTGCTTTGTATATCTTATCGACAAATTGTCATTCAACTTCAGTCACAGAAAAAAGAACAGTCTGATTTGAGATTTTGGAGAGATGCTGATGCGAAAACAGCAATCGTATAACAAATGACAATGTGTTTGCTGCTTATAGGTTTGATGTATTTATCTAACTGATGGACATAATTTCTGACACTTGCCCGCTAACAACATCCTGCCCACTCCACTGAATGTGTGCACCTTAGAACGTGGACTAACGTCACAGTGGATTAGTGGTGGGAGTGTGCAGAGAAACTGGTAATTAGATTTAAAAGAAACTAATTTTTAGGGTTAAACACCCCTGCTGTGACCCAGGCGGTCCAACAGAGAACACTTACCCAGGCAAACAGTGGCCTCTCCCTGCCCCCATCTCCACCTCCACCCCGAAACACACCCACCACAGCGGCGACGAGCACCCTTGGAATGACAAGAGGAGCACTGACTCAACTCTCATCCTGTCCACCAACGTCCGAGATTAAATCATGAAATCATTTAGTGTTTGTGTGGTCTTCTCTTGGCTGTGGGGAGAAAGGATGGACCGGGCAGAGAGGGTGAGCGGAGCTGCAGTCAGTGTGTGGGAACCACATAGGGAGAAATCCCTGGCTGATCCCGGCCAAGACACTTTGTTTTTCTTCCCTCCGCTCCCACCCCTTCCCTCCCACTCCCTCTGTCCATCCATTTTTGGGTTTTCATTTTTATTCATAGGGTGATCGGGGTGGAGGGAAGGGTGTCAAGAAAGCAGGGGGCAGTTTGTGTGGGTGTGTGCGTGTCGGAGGAAGGGATTGTTAGTCGGCTGATGCCAGTGGATGTAGGTGCAGGCCTCAGACCAGGCCTGCCAACAATAGCCACAGTGTTGTTTGGGTAGTTGCGTCCAGGACTCTTGGACATTCTTCCCATGTCAGTATAATCACTACTGGGAGGTAGCTCCATTACGGATTACCATATCATTAATAGTATCCATGACTTTTGTTCAAAGGCTACTTGTGTAATGTTGCCTTGTGGATGACGGCTAATCCGCTGAGCTGCAGCTGTAGGAAAGAAGAGGGGTAGATCCCACCGCCGGTCTCTCTGCCTCACACACACACACACACACACCCATATAGACACCCTCACATACAAACACTTATAGAGGCATCTCTCTGTCTCAGCCCACGGGGATCAGGCCACTGAAAGACAGATACAAACAACAGTCAAATACAAAGTTCCCCCCATAGCGAAAAAGAAACATCCATTCTACACTTCCCAACTGATCCCCTCCTTAAAGCCAAAGACCAGCCCCCCGCCACCACCTCCCCCTCCTCCCCTGGCCCTGAGTTGGCCGTCGTCCTCCCATTAAAACCCTTCACTCTTTAGCGCAGCCCTCCTCTCAGATGGTGGGCCAGATTAGGAGGGGAACAATAACAGTTTTCAATGTAAAATGTGCATCTTGTTAGTCCTTTTTCTCTCCTCTCCTATCTCAGGACGGGGAGAGAAAGGGAGAAGCGTAAGCGGCCATTCAGAAAGTTATCTGTGGGTGTCTTCTCCCCACAAACGGAGGCTTGTTCTGTGGCCGTTTTAATCCTCCTGTTCCTCTCTCTCTGCCGCTGGATTTTGCTTTTTCCCAGCCAGAGTTTCCAGAGACGTTTTGGCTTAGCGCTCAATTGATATAAAGTTTTAGGCGGATGTATCTTAATGCATTTCTTTAAGTAGCTCTTGCATTTTCTTCACATAATTTAAAAGCTCTGACTTATGATGGTTTCACACTAAATGGCTTGAAAAACCTAAATCCAATAAAAAATAAATAGATTTCTAATTAATTTTCTTTCTTCCTCTTTAAGTTTTCTTGAAATAAGCAATCAAGCTTCTCTCATATCACATACAGTCATTCTGATCATGCAATCTTCAGTGACATTAAAGGCTTTGTTTTGTATCTAATACTAAAACAGATCTAATTTTATCAATAGAACCAGTTCGGTTGTGTCTTTGAATGGATCCCACCTCACTTTAGGGGGCTTAAGAGTCACCCCCAACATTGGCATGTTGGCAGGAAGTGCTGCCAAGTCTGAGAGCAGCAGATACGTCTGAATGATGCACTCTCAAGCCCTTGTTTGTTTTCCTAATGGGTGTTAATGTTGGGCGTAAAAAAACAGCCTTTTCCTTGTTGGTTGCACACTGATAGTAGGAGTTCAGAGGAGGAAGCAGGACTGATGTCAAGCAGAAAAAAGCCCACAAACTCATAGAAACTACACAGGACTTGAAATGTAGTATTTTGACAACAGAATCTCTAATTAAGGCCCCCTAAATACATTTTCCCACAGCTTTAAACTGTTGCTCAAGGTCTCAGATGAGGCTTGATGAAGATTATTTTGTCAAATTAGTGTTCCCAAGTTCATTTTCTAGCTCAGATAGAAAAATAAACGTGTTTAGGAAGTCACTGGGAACAATTCATAGCTTCAACAACTTGTAAAATCAGACATTTATGAAAACCAGAAACTAGATCAGTTAAACTAAATAAATTAAATGATGTATCTTGGCACAAAAAGGGCAACCAGAATCTGTGTGCTGTTGGTTTTCTTTAGGTCAGTTTTGTAGAGTTGTGAACTGTAAACAGCATTATTTATATTTTTAAGAGCCATATTGGCATCTGTAATCACAGAAACTGAATCTTCTGAAATGTTCCTTTATACTTGTTAGTGAACAACATGTGTACTGCTCATGTAGCTGGAATTTGAACTACTTTTTAACAGATACAGACATAATGTTGGTGTCTTCTTGTTTCAAAAGTGTAATGAAAGCTAAAAAGCAGTTTATTCAACTGGGTAAACTGCAACTGGACTCCCTAACTCACTGACTGATTATGTAAGGAACAAACGTGTCTTTTTAAGATCCACGTATTGCAGTCAGGGATTAAGAGAAGGGAAACAAGAAGAACCCAACCTTTTCATTATTATCAAAATTTGGAACCATGAGTGCACCCTGGTGGCCACCTAGTTTAAAACACTGGTATTGTCACAGTGTCCCCAGTTTGAGTTTTGCTGCATTTGACTCCCCCCTCTCACTTTCTGTTATCTCTTCATTGAACACTGTCTAGATAAAGACAACAATCCCCCAAGGATACTTCTAAACCTAAATCTGTTGGAACCCCACATCATCAGTGCAGGCATGTTGTCACACATTTAAGTGCATTACTTATTACCCACCAGTGCCTTTGACACATAAACAATTCAGCATATCTTAAAGTGGTTACACACTCATACAGATTTGGTAACATATATTCCTGCAATGCTGTGAGTGGATCAATATTTAAAAGGTTAAACAAACCACCAGAATTTGTATTTAGAGGACATTTTATGTTCCATCCATGAAATTTCAGATAATCCTTGTACAAAATACTAAACCATGTACTTGCTCTGTAACTTTACTTGTCCTGAGACCAAATCTAAGAAAGAACTAGGAGAAAAAAATGTTTGAAAATATTTTTAAAATACCAAATAAGTCTGGAGTTCCTTCTAAAATGCCATTTTTCTTTTTTAAAATCAACATTATATTTTAAATAATAATTATTGTGTGTCCTACAACAACTCTGCTAGCATAACCTTTTTAGCTGGTAGAAGAAGAAGAAAAGAGTGAATCACATGAAACACTAGAATTAACATCATCAAACAGTTTTCTAAAAGAATGGGTAGATCAAAGCTATTTCCTCTCTTCTATTTTTCATATTTTCATAACATTGACAGCCTTTCTTGAATGTCTCAGTCTACCTTGCACAGCTTGTTATGCATATTATCAGGATAAGACAAATTCTTTTTTCTTTTTTCCATCAGTCAGTCTGTCCTCTTGGTCAGCAGTAACAGCTAGCTAAATATCTAGCTTCTTCTGCTGAGAAAAAGCTAACATTAGCATGGATTAGCAACCCTGTTACTGTGATTAGACTACGGTTAGCAAACAACAAATAAAACATGGAATAAAAATGGTACCATTGATGTGTAAGCTGAGCCAATCAATCCTTTGATAGTTTATTACCTATTATTGATGAATATGTAGCAGAAAACTGTAAAAGAGAAGGTTGATTTTTCAAACATTTTGAGGCACAAATGTCCTTCAATTCTGGAAAGACCCATAAATGTGTGGAAGAGACTGACTTGTGGCAGCTCGGTTTGTCTCACCGGACGGATGAGTGACACATTTCAACCGACGGCCTTGTGTGTTTGTTGTTCCATAGTGTGTCCGTGTTGTGCTGCGTTGTGTTCCTGGTGTTGGACATGGGGGTCCTGCTGTGAAGGTCACAGTGAGGTCAGAGGGGCTTCACCCACCGCCACGATGACCACTGATTTTTACCCACTTAAACCGCTGTATGTAGAGTGAAACAAAAAACTTCCACCGTTATGTCCCGTTTTGAAAACTGCTCTCACTGTGTTCTGATGCTCTCCACATCGTGTGAATGTGCTTCTTTAGCTTTTCTAGAGTCACCTCCCTCTTTCAGTTTGACCTCACTATAATGTTCACATGAGAAAATTCACGTCATTCAGTTCGAGCGCACACGGTCACTTGAGATGAAGCCTTCGACCCTCTCGGGCTGCCAATCTTGTCTCTGCTTTATTTCTTTCTCTGGATTGGTTACTCGGATCGTGACCTCAGAGGCTGACCTGAGCCCCGGGGTCCCCCTCGCTGGCCCTCCGCTGGCCCCGAGGAGCGGCCGTCATCCTGCCGGACAAAAGGCCGAACGCACCATGCTCGCCCCTCATGAGTCCAGCCAAGCGCACAGGGAGCATATTAGGACCTCTGGGTTTTATTTACCCTTTCTTTTTGGCCCTGCAAAGAGTCGACCGGGGCGTCAAGTTTGTCAGGTGCCTCAGCTGTGGCCATCTGACCACATCACACACACACGGCCTTTCACATTCCCAAAGAGCCTCATGTTGCATTCTCCCGATTCACGTTGTCGGTTTCCATATTCTCCACACGCCACTGAAGCGTTATGTTTGAGAGAGATTTCTGTCAGGAATGACGCAGCCCTGGTTACAACTTAAAGGATTTCTTAAAGAAAAACCTTCACACGTGAATGCAGTCTCACAAGCACGAGTGCGATTGAAGCTGAAAGGACGGATCCCCTCATTCAGTCCCAAGATGGGAATTCCAGCGATGCTTTAGATCTCGAGCTCCGCTTTCAGAACAGAACTAGAGACACTACCATGCAGTAAAAAGTGGGAGCAGTTTACAACTCAAGAGTTTGGATGTATTTTACTGAAATTATGCTTGAACAGAGTGTCTGAGTCATTCCAGAATTGGAGGACATTTGGGCTTAAAAATGTTTAAAAAATCAACCTTCTCTTTTACAGTTTTCTGCTACATATTCATCAGTAATAGGTAATAAACTATCGGCTCAGCTTACACATCAGTGGTACCATTTTTATTCCATGTTTTATTTGTTGTTTGCTAACCCTACTCTAATCACAGTAACAGGCTTGCTAATCCATGCTAATGTTAGCTTTTTCTCAGCAGTAGAAGCTAGATATCTAGCTAGCTGTTACTGCTGACCAAGAGGACAAACTGACTGATGGAAAACAGTCAAGAAAAAATCGAAATAATTTGTATTTTCCTGATGATACACGGTAGAGTGAGACATTCAATCAAGACAGATAATGTTTTCAAAATATGAAAAATAGAAGAGAGGACATAGCTTTGTGCTAGCCATTCTTTTGGAAAACTGTTTGATGATGTTAATTCCGGGGTTTCATGTGATTCACTGTTTTCTTCTTCTTCTACCAGCTGAAAAGCTTTTGCTAACAGGGTTGTTATGGGACACACGTTCCATGCATAATAATTATTATAAAAAATATTATGCTAATTAAGAAAAATGTCCCCGCAATTCCAATACACATAAATTAAAAAATAATTCCAAAAAAAGAGACTTAAGTTTCGTTTTAACTGTTTTATTTGAAATTCAATTTGGTCATGAGGGTGGTGTGACAAGAGAAAATGGCATTTTATGGGGAACTCCAAGCTTATTTGGTATTTAAAAAATATTTTTAAGCATTGTTTTCTCCTAGTTTTTTTTAGATTTGGTCTCAGGACAAGTAAAGTTACACAACTACTACATGTTTTAGTATTTTGTACATGGATTATTTGTAATTTGATGAGTGGGATGCAAAATATCCTCCATTTCTGGAATGACCCACGAGCTGATCCTATGACCGGCTGTTATAAAATGTAAAAGACTGGTTCACCAAATCTCATTTACTTGAAGTGGTATTAGACCCTTTTTGATAGTGTTAGTTTAATCTGCACATCTTGAGGAAGTAAAATCAGTGCTGCTTTTACTTTACCTGAGTAAGAGTTAAAACACTGTAAGGCGATAATTCTGTATTGCAAGTTGGAGTCCTGCAACTTCTACCAACGAAAGTTTCTGTCAGTATTGTGCAAACCATGCAGAGTGTCTGCACAATTTTGAGGGACTACAGAGAAAAAAAAACGTACCTCAAATTTAAGGAAACACATAACTACAAATAACTGCATCTCTTTATTTTAAATGTAAATGTGACCTTTTTGCATCCACTTAGAATCATTTTAGACACTGACAAAATCCATCAAACTCATCTATTTTTGTATCATTTGTATCATTGTTTGTATGATATTTTGGTCCACACAAGAATGATTCCATGTTTGAAACATGTTTATTTTCCACTTGATAACAGATTTTGAACATTTTGATGATTGAAAAAGAAGAATATTACACAAAACAGCAATAGAAGAACATCAACATCCATTTTCTTGATATATACTATTTTCCTCCAAGTTTGTGCCTGCATCACCTCTTGTATGATATTATCAGTGATAAAGAGCTTGGCGTTGTAATAGAAATGTTACGTCTTCTTTAAAAGTATGAAAGGTATCTTAAAAATTGAAATGCAGTGATATCAAAAGCACGTTTTTGAGGAATAGCTGCAAAATGAAGTGATAAAAACTTTTCTTTACAAAGATATTGCAAGAAAACAACCTCACCTCATTTATGCATCTAAGGCTTACATAGATGCATTCCAATAACAAGAATAAAATAAAATTACAGATGCTATAATAGAGACAATGTTTTTCTTTTTTCTAGGTCTGGGGTCACTTTAAGAAAAGTCATGGAATGTCAAGTTGAAAAAATATAATTTTGGTAATTTTCTCTGCTATTAAACACAGTGGCTGGGTCACTTTTGACCCTAAGACAACACAAAGATTAAACATTAGGAATTGTTTAAATAACAATGTGCCTTTAATAATTATTCATGAATTTAATCAAGAAGAAATAAGTTTCTGTTTTTGCTTTCTTTATTCTTTTTGTTTTCTTTTTGTGTTCTTTTTTTTGGGTCATCTGTGAGTGCCATGTCTGATCCTTTAAGGGAAACCAGAATTAATCATAAACAGCTACTGAAATTTCAGAAGCCTTGAATTGAAAGTTTTTATTTTATTTTCATCTGTATGTGTGAAATCACTGAGGACAAACTGGAATCAAAGTTGAGCAAAAAAATATAAAGAGTCACGGTGATGTCAATTGTTCCAAGAAAAATGTAAATCTCTCCGTCCTTAAGCACTCCCTGGTGCAGAATCAGTCAAATATCTTTATTAAGGTTTCTTTCCATTTACATATTCTTTCAAATATGAATAATTTATTGACGTTGTTTAACTTAATGCTATTAATCTTTAACAAAAAGGCCTCAAATTATAAATGATGCCACTCCATTGGACACGTCTGGTGAAATTACTCACATGGTGTTATATTTGCCTCGTCTTTAACACATAACTCCCTTCATGGACTCACACAGGAACTGGAATGTATGGCGCTCTTTGTCTAGCTACCATGCAAAATTACCTGTTTTATCTCGAGCACTTTCCGATGTCACACTGTCTGTGCTCGTGACAAAAGTGCCCCTTGTTGTGGCACACCAGATAACCAAACCCACCCTCACGAAGCACACAGCGCTCATCTAAAACGCTCTCTCTCAGCCTTTTGTCCCCCAAAAACAAAGAACTGCACTTTCTCTTGGCAAATGATGCCTTAATTGTGCAAGTTAACAAGCCTGCTCCTTTTTTCCCATGAATAACAAAGAGTTTCATCCAACTTTGTTTCTTTTTGTTTGTTGTTTTTTTTGTGTGTCTCTTTAACTCTGAGCCCCTTTTCTATCTGCTGCACGCTTATTGGGCTTATTGGGCTGTTCCCATGCTGCTCCATATTCCTCTGTTCGCCTGTGGTCGCGGTGATGGTGCTGTACACGAGAAAAACAGCACAAAACAAGACAAAGAGCAAGAAAAGCGAGGGCGTGACTAAAATGATGGTCCACAGTGGGATATTTTGTACAGTCTTCATTATGTTTCCATTTATGTCGGAGATGTCTTTGACCCTCCTTTAAAACACTGCCTCCTTTATCGCTCTATTCATTTTTGGCTCCAATATCTTAGCTTTAAACGGTGGTAGTGTTGAATAGAACATCTCCATGGATTTGCATAATCTGATGGCATTGCTGGTGAGCACACTGAGGGTTGTGCCAAGTGCAAAAAGGTGAAGCCCTCATCCCTTGGCAGGGGGCAGAGACAGTAAAATCCTCCTGCAGCCGCTCAGTTGTGAGATTTTGTGCAATTTTTCTGTCCTGCCTGAGCAACAAGCACAAAATCCACCTAGAAACTTCTATCTGTTCATTTTCTGTTGCTTTTTAGCGTCATCTGCTTGTCTCCAGACGGCGTCAGATCAAGCCTTGTCACTTTTTTTTTTTTTTACCGCTCCGTGTCAGCTCAGTGATCTGCTCTCACCAGAATCGCTCTCAGACAATCAAAAGGCATTGATAAGTGCTGTTTTTTCTCCCCAACAGACTCCATTCATGTCTGCTCTCGTCTTACAGTGCCCGTCATTCTTCAGACGTCGCCGGTGCCAAGGCAGTAGGATGGCTGCCTCTCTCCTCTCTGATGGGAAAACTGTTGCTCATGTGCTGGGTTGGCTGCCAAGTTTTGGCATTATTGGTGAGAGAGGGGAGGGAGGAGGAGGGAGGAGGTGGGGTGGGTAGTGGGGGGGGGGAGTACAGAAAGGGGGCCCTTTAAACCCTGTGAGATAGTGCTATCTGTTGTGGGAATGATCTTCATCCCTTTTCCCCCCACAGCACCCCCACTTTTCTCAGACTTACTGGTTGTCTTTCTCTCTACTCTCTTCTTCTGTCTCTCTGCCTCACCCCCCCCCCCCAGCCTCTTGTCTCTCGGTGCTGTAGATCAGACGACCGTCCTGAGGTGAGCTGGCGGAGATCCGATGCCACTGGAACACTTTGATTACCAACCAGCGCTAACTGTTGGATTTCTCACAGCTTGTGTATTTCTTTGGCTTGGCTCCCAATGCATTAACACACACACACACACACAACACACACACTCGGAGGCAACACCAGCACACTACACCAGGAGATTTGCTGTTGTCCTCTGAGAAGCTTAGCTAAGCCTGACTTTGGTGCAAAGGGTGCAAAGATCAGACGGGAGCTTTTTCCAGACACCGATAGAACAAATCAGCGTTTAGAATTCAGTTTTCCAACTTCTTCTCTCTTTTTTTGGTTTGTGGCCCCTTAAAGGAAGGAAGAGTAACACGTTTAGGGAAATACGCACTCTCTGGAAGAGGGTGAGAGGAGAAGAGTGACACCTCTCATGTGTGGACAGTAAACATGAAGCTGTATTTTTGTTTTGCCGAGCTTTAAAATTGGAAACGGGGACACAGTTAGTGTGACTCTGTTCAAAACATGCAGGTTAAATGTTCATTTTAACTGTAAAAACAAACAAAAAGACTCAGTTTCATGGGTGGTTGTGTTATATGATGAGCGGTTCCCTGTCAAAATAAAGAGAAAATTGTCCTTTGTACAGTTCACATACAAGATTAAGGTTTGATGAGTGACCTTTTAGTGCTGGTAGGTGGATTTTTATTTTTTATTTTTTGTCTTTGCAGAGAACCTTTCCCCCTGGTAAACTTTGCTAAATCCAAAAGTATGAGAAATGCAAATTAATTTTAAAAAAAAACTCCTATACTAGAAACATTTATATCTATTAATGAGTTTAAGAATATCTTAAAGAATACAGTGAAGGAGGAATATCTATGTTTTTCTTGAGAGGTGGCTGTCTTTGAATAGCTGTCAATCTGTTTTATTGTTGTTTATTTGTGCATCATGAATCTGTTTTCTATAATTTTTATTTTTGTATAGCTGCTACCTTGCTAAAGAAACTACTGATCTCAGTAGGACTTCCTGGCTAAATAAAAGTAAATAAATAAATGAATGTTAAACATCTTCTCATCTAGTTCATGGCAATAGCTCAAATAAAGATGCTCCTCCTACTGCTGTCAAACTAGATGCAGTTATCTTGAATCTCAACCTCTACTCACAATATGGATGTATTTGTTTTCTCAGACTGTTCTTGTTGAGGTGAATCTATCCTGTGTTTACTAAGACAAAAAACTGAACTTGAAAAAATGTTGTGTTCATTTTTTAGCCATTTGATTGTAGAAAAAAATATTCGCCATTATTAAGTCACTTTTTTTTCGAACACTAAAAAACAATCTTAGGAATACACATTTTTTGCAAAATTATTGTCTTGAAATTACAGAAAAATCTAGATTTCTGCACTGAATTAAAATAAACTAACTTAATATTTCAAGCTCTACTTTAAAGCAACACATTTCCAACAAAGAACGTTAAAATACTTTCTCTTTACTGTTAGATTTCACTTGTTTTAAGAGCAAAAGACTTGAAGGAGTAAAAATAGCTTGATGCACTGACCTCGTGACCCCTGACATCTAGAGGAGGCTAAAAACTTCAACTACAGAATACAATAATATTCATCCATTATCTTTACACCAGTTAGGCCTCATTAGGGTCATGGGGGGCTGCAGTCAGTCCCAGCTGACTTAGGGTGAAGATAGCAGACACGTGGACAGGTCACCAGTCTGTCACAGGGCTACATATAGAGACAAACATTCACACCTACAGACAATTTAGAATCACTAATTATCCTCCGCATGTGTTTGGACTGTGGGAGGAAGTTGGAGAACCTGGAGAAAACCCACCCACAGAGAGAACATGCAAACTCCATGCAGAAAGATCCCAGACCCAGACCAGAGCGCTAATTAGCTAACGGTGCTAAAGGGCTAATTGATGATTAGAAAACCCTTGTGCAGTTATGTTAGCACATGAATAAAAGTGGGAGTTTTCATGGAAAAAATGAAATTCTCTGGGTGACCCCAAAATTTTTGAATGTAGCACCTGTTGCCCAGCTCTCCTCAAGGTGCCCTGATGTTGTTCTAAACATGTTGGAAAAGTTGCCACAGTTTCTTCTGTCTCTTCATGTAATCCATGAATGACGACATGAAGCTGAGATCAGAACTCTGTGGGAGTCAAACCATCTGCTGCAGGACTCCTCGTTTGTCGTGTGACTGAAGATTATTGTTTGACTCTGATTGGATGCTGGAGGTTGTTGTTCCAAACTGCAGAATGGATTTGGGATCAGTCAGATGATTCCATGACGGAACCAGGTGATGAATAATAATCCAAGCATCTGAAGTGAATCAAACTCGTGCACAGCGTTGTAATGTACACAGGCACACATGTTTGTGCACATGTTATATTTGTATAGAGCAAAACACAGTGATAAACAAAAGAACAAAGCCACATACACATCAGCATTTCAGCTCGGGTCTTTGGAGGTTAATCTTGGATGAAATGGAATCATATTGCCAAAATTCTTTCCATACTTTCAGAAATTTGACTGTTTCTTTGTCAGATATTGAGCAAGCATTGAGATATTTTACTGAAGTAAATGTGGCCATAACACAAAAACACTCCATTTTAAGGAAGTACAGATATAAATCCTTAAACAGGGTTCCCACTCTTCCCTTGAAATTATTTTCCAGGACTTTTCCAGGACATTTTCAGCCGGTACAGACACAGGTTATCACGTCATACACAAATACATTGCTGTCCCCCTCGTTCTTTGGAAGTGTTCTTCACTACAGTTGTAACTTGAATTTGATGTGCTGTCTATGGCTATAATTTATCTATAAAAATAATTCTGACACCAACATTTTAGGTGCATGTCCAGGGATTTTTGGTGGAATGTTCCTTTAAGGTGGATGTGTGAGGACCTTGTAGGTGGAATACTTCCTGAAACCAACCTTTTAGGTCCACATTCAAAGATTTAAGGTGGAATATTCCTTTAAACCAACCTAAATTTCATATTTTGATCATTATCAGGTGAGAAACCTCAATCCAGACTCCTCATAATGACGTTTGAGATTTATGCTGCTGTTATTTGTTTAGTCCAGACTAAATGACAGAAATCCACAACTGTAATTTTATTTCAGAACTCGGTTATTGTCAAAACAATCCATGTGACTCTAAAAACTCAACAGCTTTACAAACTCTAAGATTAAACTCTCCGCAAGGATCCAAAATAAGTTGGACTTCTACATGAGAGCTTTAATTATTCTTCATCTACCTCCTGAAAAATCTGGCCAATAAAAAATACAAAAACTAATATTTTCAGCTGAACTAAAGACAGACTGTGATTTTTCTGCTCACATGTTGTGTTGTTGTAAACTTACTCTTTCAAATAAATAGCCTCCTAACCCTCTGGAAGCCAGTGTTTGTCCTGTTTTTGTGTCCCTCCTCGGCGACCAGCTGGGTCATAATGTTTTTGAGCAACACACCATACTGTGACGTTTTTACAAAGAAGGTTCTACTATGGAACCAGTTTGACATGTTCAGGCGTTCTGTGTGTGAAAACTCAGAGATTTCAGGTATCAGAAGGTGGTTTTCAACCTTCTCTGTTAACTTTCTGCTTCAACTTTAAACTAAATTTACTTCACTAAGCCAGCCCTCTGGACTTCCAGTAAGCTGTGTTCCTATTGGCTGTCCAGGTAGCTGCTTGGTGTTATCAGGAACACCTGAGCAGCTCAGTGTCTTCCTGCTTTATTTGGTTGAAGTCAAACATTTCCTCTGCTTCTCTTCACTGAACCAGGTTTGGCTCCGTTGCTTTAGTTTGTTTTTTAGGCGTTGGCTTGCAGCTTCCAGCAGTAACATCGTCTTTATTGCGTTTCTTGGTGAGTTTTAGGGCTTTGTACTGAATAGTTGTCTTGGTAAATGTGGTTCTTTAGCCACAGTTAGCACATGGTGCTAATGTGTGCAGTGATTAGTGGATTTGGTGCAGCTGAGCTGTGTCTTTATCTTGGTTGTAGTGAGTCTTTAGAGGTTTTTGGTCAGACACATTCTGTATTCTTGTTTGTGAACCAACGTTGGTTGTCCAGAAGGTAAGAGTTCCTGTCCTGATTCTCTGTTTAAAGAGGTTCTCTGGTAGGCTGCAGGACACTTTAGCGTTTGAGTTGTGCTAGTTTGGTTTTTGTATGGTTTCATTTGGACGACTATCTTGAGGCCCCTCCATGTGGTTTAGTGAGGTTTTCTGTAACAGTTCCACAAAGCAACCTGCAGCAGAAAAGACTTGGAGAGTTTTTAGGAAGTTGTGGAGACCAGACTTTAGAGCCGCAGGAACATTTGTTAGCAGTTTGAGAAGGTGAGCTTCAGAGTAGAAATGAGAAGGAAACCTTCTTGACCCATGTGGTGAGGTCCTGTACCAAGAGTTTGAGCAGGTTGTGAAGAGTCTGAAGTTCTTTGCTCTGAAAGCGCAAGAAGAGTCGACTCATTAAAGGAGAAAACAGGAGATATTGTTGGTTCTTCTGTTGCTCTGCAGTTTTCTTAGACTGAATATCAAGTTTATATTTTAAATGACTTGCTGTGTGAGCCCAAGAAGACTTCAATAAACTCCCTCCATCCCCTGAACACAACATATTTTATTAGCATGTTCAGTCTTTTTTTTTTTAATGCTTTTGAGTTTTAATCATAGTTCTAGCATAGCTTTTTCTCTCTGCTTGTGTAGTTTTGTCATCTGTGTGAAAGGTGCTAAACAAATAAAGTTGAATTGATAAACTGAATAATTGACTAACTCATTGTGACAACAGAAGTATTTTCATTGTTTCGTGTGTGGTCTGTATCCAAATATCGGGACGCTAGAAAGCAAATCTCGTTCCGAAATCGTGCGATAGCTCGCGCCAAAACCAGTGTTTTGGCGCGAGCTATCGCACGATTTCAGAACGAGATTTGGATACAGACCACAACAAATGGCAATCGCAAAGTAATGTGGAGGTTTTCCTTCACTTCTCATCTTTAGTATGTTGTGGGACACTCATTGAGACTATCCGAGCCGGTCAGTGTGGGGGGGGAAAAAAAGCACGTTAGGGCGGACTTTGACGTGGGGGAGCAAGTTACCTCATACTTTTTGCTAGCTGAGCTGCTAAGCTGCCTGCCTGGCTAAATACTGGAGCTATGTCGAAAATTCATTTCTCCATCACTCGCATGTATGAAATAACATATGAAGAACAGACAGACCCAGGTTGAAAAAAACCGAAGTTCCCCTTTAAGTAGATAAACAGTAGATACAAAATATGTAACTATGAAATTAAACAATTTTTTCAACAAAAATATGAAATGTGAATGACAAAATACTTTAAACACTTAAAATGCAATTAAACAAGAATAAACATTTTAAAAAACACAACATTTAATTAGATTAAACCTTTAAAAAGACAAAACATTTAATTAAAAAATTGAATGTTTAATTAGAAAATTAAATCTTAAAGACAATAAAACTTTTAATAGGAATTAAACAAAAAATACAACAAAGCATTTAAAAAGAAAATTAAACATTAAAAGGTGGTAAAACATTTAAAAAGAAAAACCTTAAAGATTTAATCTAAAAATTAAACATGAGGAAAGAAAAGGAAATTTTTCAAACAAGCCAATAAAACATTTGAAAAAACAAACATTAAAAAGACAAAACATTTCTAAATCAAGTCAGACATTAGAAAAGAATAAAAGGTGAGGAAAGAGCAAAACTAAACATTTAAGAAGAATCAAACTAAAGACAAAACATTTGAAAAGACACCAGTTAGACTTTAGAAGATCAAATTAAACAGAAGAGACAATAAAATGATCAAAAAGAGCAAAAACAGATAAAGGTCTTAAAGCGTTTTCTAGTCTGAAATGAATACATCAAGTTGTTTCTTCAAATATTTCCTCTTTCTGTGTTCTTGGTTTGATTGTGGACAGATTTACCAAGAGCTCATTTCAGAAAACTGCTTTCCAGATAAAGTCTACTAGTAGTTGAAGGCATTGATCAGACTGTTACCTTCTGATCTCCACAAACTTTACTGTTCAGTGAAGAGAATCAAAGTTTGTTGAGGATTTCTAAAGAACCCACAGGTGAAGGTCTGAGAAGAACTCAGATAGATGATCTAAATGTGAAATCAAGACTCATGGTCACAAGTTTTAAGGCTTCTGTTAACCAGAAAGTTCAAAGTAACATAGAAGTACTGAGAAACTTTTAAAACTTCAGTCCTCAGACTGTGAAAAGGTTCAAACTAACACAGAACTACTCAAGGGCGTAGGTTTGGTCTCAACATTGGTAGGGACGATATAACAGCATCAAGTCATCAGCCAATCACGCACGTTTGATTGGACCGGCACATTCAGCAAGTGAAAAGGGGTAAATGTAAGTCTGAACCTGGTCTGAACATAATGAAAATAATTCACTTAATAATGGTAGGGTCAATTCTATCCTTACAACATATGGGAAGACAATCAAAATTACCTATATAACTGAATTCATTATATAATGCAAATAAGGTTGCTTAAAAGTTGGTGGGGACAATTTGACCCTCTTGAAAAGTTGGTAGTGTTATGTCCCTACCGTCCCTATGCAAACCTATGCCCTTGGAACTACTCAGGAACTTAGAAGATATCCAGCCCGGTCTCACGGGGATTCGTGAAACTGTCACGTCAGTTTTTGTTTCGGTTTCGTGCGCACCAACACGATGTCGTCATGTTTTTCGTGCCGCTCACCACGAGCGAAACCCGCTGTGGTAATCACATCTGAAAGTGGTTTATACCGGTGGATTCATGACGATCTAAGCTGTCCATCGGCGTTTGCGGCCGCCGCCGCGGCCGCTGCTGTGTCCGGATGTCTGGCGGCCGCAATGGCGGCCGTGGCGGCGGCCGCAAACGCCGATGGACAGCTTAAATCGTCATGAAACCGCCGAATTTGCATAGGAATTTAAAGAATGTCCGGCGGCCGAAGCGGTGGACGAAGCGGCGGCCGCAGCGGCAGCCGCAAACGCCAATAGACAGCTTAGATCGTCATGAATCCGCCGGTATAAACCACTTTCAGATGTGATTACCACAGCGGGTTTCGCTCGTGGTGAGCGGCACGAAAAACATGACGACATCGTGTTGGTGCGCACGAAACCGAAACAAAAACTGACGTGACAGTTTCACGAATCCCCGTGAGACCGTGTTGAGATATCAGTCCTTGGACTGTCTGAAAGTTAAATCTAACAGAGATCTACCGTGGGACTTAGAAATTTTCAGCCCTCAGACTGTGTGAAAGCTCAGGTCCTGAGGACTCGGGAGGTCTAGAGACTTTGGAAAGTCTTGGAAGTGAGGGTTCAACCCTCCAGCACAAAGGCTGAAGTCCAACCTCCTGAGAAAAATGGTCGAGTTGAGACTCGAGTTAAAAAAAAAACAAAACTCGAAAACACCAAAAATAGATGATAAATGCGCAAAAAAAGAAGAATTGGTATCTGAGTGAGTAGCTTAGGGGGATAAGAGGAGAGACTACCAAGTGGAAGGTAGCAGGTTGAAGACCCACCACTGGCACTCTTCTTTGGTTATTTTTGTCAGGATTTTCAAAAAATTTAAGAAGGGTCTGGTCTTAAACCAGCAACCTACAACTCCATAGGCAAACCCTTAACTCACTGAGCTACAGGTCAGATAAATTTGTTGTCCCTGTGACATCGTAGTTTCTGTTCCTAATAAAGTGACCACATGGGTGGAGCCAAGGCAGGGTCTAGGTGGAGTCAGGGCGGAGAGTAAGCGGGGAGGTGGGTGGCTGCCTCCCCCCTCTACTCCCCCACCTCCCCCCACTGCCCCCCTCTACTCCTCCACCGCCCACCACACCTTCCACCGCCCGACAAGTTTTTCGAAAATCCGAGTCTCAACAGGTTTTCCCGAGTTTCTGGAGTTTCCTCCAGGTTGGAGGCAGAACAAGTTGTCATGAAGAGGTGTTGAAGTCGGCGAGGATGGAGTGACTTTTTACAGCGACTAGAAGGAAGATGACTAGAAGCACAGGTCTTTAACCAGCATCCCTAAAATCCATGGAGTCGGCTCCAGAGAAATGAAGGGAGGTCAACTTTTATCAACCTCCATCCAGATGTTCAACTTGATATTTTTACTTTGAGATTTTTAGCACCACAAACCTTTAGAATCACACTTTATTATCATTTATTAGGACTTTAACGGAATCCACCAGTAGATTTAGTTTTTGTTAACAAACTTTATTCTTGTCGTCGTGGGACTGCAGGATTTAAAACTGTTCCTTCTATTTGACCTCATGTTTATTAGTTTTAGTGGAGAAAGTTATTTTAATTGATTAGTCTCTAATAAACCAAATTATAAATTGGATTAGTGAAGAGGTTTAAATGTCTTACTTTGTCATATTTTAAATATGACAAAAAATATAAAAATAAAGTGTCCTGAGACAATTTGACCTGTAATTGGCGTTATATAAAAAACATTGAATTTAAATTGTATGTAATGTTGGAGGAATTCAGCCATATATGTTGGAAAACACATTTTCTTTGTCCATTAATCTGTTGATTGTTTTCTCCAGTAACTCATTTCTTGTTTTGGTTTATAAAATGTCAAACCCAAATATATTCAGTTTACTGTCATAAAAACCAAAAAGATTTACATTCATGATGCAGGAATCAGGCAGTTTTTCACTTTATCTGAGTTTAGTCAGAAAGATAGTTGATAATGTGTGAATTGTTGGAGCTTGTGAGCCGTAAAAAGTTTTAATCTTTGGGGCAGAGTGTCAGAAAACATTTAGAAACCAACATCAACAAAACACTCAACAAAGATCTGAACATCATTAAACTGAAATCCAACTTTTACATGACAACATCTAATTAAAGGACATTTATTTCCAACGTAAATGTGTGATATTCATCCTCTGGAGCTTCTCTTCACATCGTCTTCTACCTGGACTGGTTTGGTCAGGAGCATGTGCAACAGACATTTGAAAAACTGCACTTAAACATCAATAAATGATACTGAAGTTTAATCTCGGAATATGTATTCTAATGCATTCAGTTCAAGGCAATCCAAGAAGATTAAATAAAAATCACATCTCTTTTGGGCTCCTAAACCTAAAACTCCAAGAATCTGAAGGTTTCAGTTCCTCTCTTCTCTTTAAGATCCAGTTTGTTTTAACTGAACCTCTGAAGATTATAAAAAATATAGAATGTGTTATCAACTATCACATGTTTGCTGGTTACAGTTTAGATAAATATGGTGACGTTCATACTCACCCTGACATGAAGTACTGTAGCGATATAAATTAACACATAAAAATTCAAGCGAAGGACAAAAATCCCTAAAACTGTCCTTGATGAGTAACTGAAAATTGTCGCCACTACACCTTGCTGGAATTATTCTACAAAATATGAGGTTACTGTTCTATTTACACATAAGATGAGAAGTCATATTTTACAGACATAAAGCTAATTTTGCTTTAAATGTGATTTCTTTTCCTGTCTTTCCTGCAAAAAGCCTCTTTAGAAACATTAAGATGAGGAAGGATGTTGATCTCGCTTAAATACAAACATTACAGCATGACAGATATGAAACTTAAAGAAACACTTTAAAACATGAATATTGTGTACTTTATGAAGATCTACTATTTTCAAAAGAAGAATTAAAAGCAAAACTGAGAGTGTTTAAAACATGCTCTGAGACTAAAGTGGTAAAACTGCACTTGAAGGAGTAAAATTACATTAAATGTTATGTTAAATAAAACGTTTTGTGTGTGCAGATGGAAGCGTAACAAATCAAAATAGCCAAACTAAAGCTTGTAAAGTGTGTGTCTTATAATGCAGAAATAATGCCACAGTAAATTGCACAGAAAAAAATAAGTCATTATTAAAAGAAATGAGTTTTTTTTTTCTATTTTCAGAGATGTAATAATAAAGTCAGAACTTATTCCCATCAATGTCTTTCTTCTCATAAGATGTTAGAACTTTTTTCTCCTAAACTTGCCCGACTTCATCCTCATCAAAGCTAAAGTGTAAGATCTGAACTCGATTGTGTTTTCCTTTGACATTCCAGCGATGAATCTTTTTTTTTTTTTTTTTTTGAAAGAGCAGATTGTTAATGTTCAGCATGTGATATTAATTCAAAAGATAAACATTCTCCAACTGAAGCTTTACCGCTGAGGCTCATTTTACATGACAATAAATGGTTCGAAGTCTGTTTTTATTCCTGCTCAATTTATTATTATTCATGTGATGTGCTGCGGTTAAATCTTTCTCATCTGGCGGAACGTGAGTCTTTTTTTTCCTGTTTAGAGTCAGGATTTAAACCAATATTGAGCCAGTAGGGATCCAAGTATTCCCTGAAAAGCCTTTTCTCTTTTATGGTATTGTCACTTTTCCATCTGCATGGACACTGTCTTTCATTTCTTTCATTTGCTCCCTTGTTGCTTGTCTTTCTGGTCAGGGGCTGGTTAATGTGGGTTTATCCAGCCATCCAGGCGATTAATGTGGGCTTATCCATCCATCCATCCATCCATCCATCCATCCATCCATCCATCCGTCCACACATGTCAACATGCACATGAGGACACCTAGCACAGAGGCCTAAATGAACACAGGAGAGCGATACGTAAAGGAGAGCGGCACAGAAAGTGTTTTCTGGCTCCCCTCTCAGAGAGAAACTTTGATTTCATGGTGTTGATTATTTTTCTTCGCAGTCACTCAAGGATGAAGCACAAGGACTCAGAGATTGTCCCCCTTTCAGATACACTACAATGGGGCTCCTTGGTTTAAAAAACAACATGCAGTTCCCCCCCATTTTCTCTCTTTTCCCTTTACTTCTCTTTTTTTAAACAATCCAGCATACTTAAAGAAAGACAGAAGGGGTCTGGAAGCAGTTTATTGCGCTTATTGAGATGCTGTGGTCCCAAACAGCAGACGCAAGCTTGCCAAAAACAAATCTGGTTTGATCTGAGTGAGTTCTTATTCTGTTGGAGAGCAAAGATTCTCCCCCTCTATTTTCCTGGCGACTGGTCTCAATGTGACTACAATTGACAAAGTGAGAGAAAAGTTTGAATTCGATCTCGTTTCTTTGCAGTAAATTTGCTGATGCAAAAAGATTCTGTGTTTGAAAACAACAAATTTTACATGTAAATCAGCACCAACTTCTAACTCGGGTGGGTTTTCTTCTCTGCACAGCATCCCTCTTTAATCCTGATGAATAGTGAGCCTCATTTGGCTAAATATATGGAAATAGGAAAACTTGGCTAAAGTTCAGAGGGGACAACTTTTAGACTTTTACAATCATCTGCAGCCATCTGAAAGCCCTGAAATGCAGCAATTAATACAAAACACCTCACCATTACTTCTGCTTCCTTCATTATCAAACTTTATTGACTCATAAATGTGATAAAAACAATGGATTTGGATGTTAAGGAAGCGGGAGTGCCGGATGAATCATTTGTTTTGTTAACTGCAGGTTTGGTTAAGGCAGGAGCAGGAGGCCCAGGGTGGAATCAGGCTCATGCTGGCTCTCTGTAACCTGCTGTCACCCATCAAACCTGCAGATCTACTGGATCAAAAGTGACCCAGAGAGGTCGTTTTTTTGCAATATCTCTGTAATGAAATGTTTATGTCATTTCATTTTCCAGTTATTCATCAAAAAAACATGTTTTTGATCTCATTCCATTCAATTTTTATAAGTTGTCTTCTTTACTTTTAAAGAAGATGTAATATTTGTATGACTATCCCAAGCTCTTTATCACTGATAATATCATACCAGAGGTGGTGTAGTGCACAAACTTGGAGGAATAGAGTTGAAAAATGTCAACAAAATTAATGTGGACATTCTTCTATTGATGATCTGTGTAATGTTCTCCTTTCTCAATCATCAGAATGTTCAAAATCTGTTATAAAGTTAAACATATTTCAAACATGTAATCATTCTTGTGTGGACAAAAATATAACACAAACAAAACATAAGTGATTATTCTAAACCAAAATAACAAAAAATGGCATAAAAGGACATTGATTCTTATTTCTGACTCACTTATGGAAGAGTGTAGAGTCCAGTCACTCGTGCATCTAAGAGTTTAACAACCTTTCTGTGGACAGACTGAGGGATTAGAAGTTATCCACAGTGCTTTTAACACAGCTGGTGTTATGGCACACAACTGAGCCATTTTCATTTTGTTTTATGAACTCTGGTGGTTCTTTTTAAGTCCACAGGTTTTACTTTATTACAATTTTGCCCCAGTCAAGCTTTAATCTACTTTTCTTTAGTTAGGAGTCACCAAATGATACAAACGTTTAATTAGTAGTTTGTGCTTTTTGGTAGATTTATGCTCTCAAGTAAGGTTAGAGGATTTTTTTTTTAGGTGATTTGCGTATTTACGCACTCAAATTGTCGCTTCAAATGACGACAAAACCAGCTAAATATTCTGTCAGAAATACTGTATTTATTCACAACATGTACAGGATCTGTTTCCATCATTCACAGCCGTATAAATAAAAACAACAGCAAAACAAGCAAAGCTATTTACATGGCGTGTTGCGCACTGTGCAAACTGAACGTGTTTGCGTGCGTGTGACCGATGAAGTTGAAATAATGGTGATCGAGTCCCTGCACTGGCGACAAGTATCCTCCGTGTTGCTGCGTGTGCGCAGAGAGCGGCACAGTTGGGTACGAGATGCCCGGGCTGCGGGCGGAGCTGTGCCAGGAGAAGTGTCCCGGTGGACTCTGCTGGTAAACGGGCTCGGGTGGACTGTGGCTTTGGTGCTCCGGGGAGGAGTGCAGCTGGCTGAGGTAGTCAGACGGTTCCGGCATCGAACCGACGGAGCCGAACACGGGCTCGGTGACCACACGGGACTTTGACTGTAAGAAGGCGAGGATCCGTGCGTACTTGATGTCTTTGGTTTCAGCTCTGTCCTCTGTGGTCAGATAGTGCACCAGGTTCTTCATACACTCGTGGTATCCGTAGTGGAAGTAGTTTGCAAATTCAGCAAGCAGTTCACCTGAAAAAAATTGAAGAAAGCAAAGATTACAACTCTGGAAACACGACAGGACGAACCAGTCTGACGCGACGTGGCCGCGCAGTGTTTCTGATTCCAGTGCGTAAAGCTGCACTTACAGTAAAAGTTATGAGTAAAAGCAAAGATTAATAACATTTTACACAGTCAGCACGTATGAACTCCGAAACTTTGTTGACAGAACCTTGGTGATGTGATGCGTAAAGTATGATAGGGCTATAAAACGCTTACTGACCTTTTTCTCTGCCACGGGGGAAATCCGCTGAGTGGAGCGCGCGCAAGTACTGAACAGTCATTTCCAAGATTTCAGCTTTCTCCAGTTTCCCAGAGTTCTACCAAAATACATTTTAAAAAAATCAGTGTTAGAAATGTTTTAATGTGATTACATGATCAAATAATCTGACGAACAGACAGGTCATTTTTTGCACATTTTCTTGATAAACTATTGTGTACCAAATCTACATAGTATAAAATATATATTAGGTGATATATTTTTTACAATACCTGTTTGGCCAGAGCCATTGGAACAGTTTTCCCAAGTTCGTTTAGGCAGCGATTAATGCGGTCCCGTCTTCTTTTCTCAATGACTTTGTGAGAGATTGGAGTTCTCTGAAAACAGGGAGAGAGAAAAGATGAGTACAAGGAATCCCTCTTGCATTTTTAAAGACAAACGGCAATAAAATGAAATCCCGTAATTTGCTGCGAAGTAATAATGTGGAAAACGTTTTCTTGCGATCTAAAACTCCTGGCGAGTTTTGCGCGCTGCGCGCTTTGCTGATCCAGAGCGCGCAGCAGACATCCGCGCTCCGGACAGTTTCTTTAACTCTGAGGCTGTATTGGACGAGGTTAACTTGTCATTTAACACATTCTACGTGTTTGTGATGTAGTTCAGTACATCAGTGTCACCAAATGTAAGTAGCAAACTGGTGCTTTCCTATCAATAGTGCGCAGCAGTTATCCTATAGCGCGTGCCACGCGCTGGTGCACAACAGATTATTATCCCACTAGCGCGAAAATTACTCCAAATAGCAGTTCGACAGTATTAGCTATGAATACTGAAGTAGAAAAAAATCCAAAGGTAACTCAAAAGTGTTAAAAGTGCCGTGTTGCCAAAGTATTTCAGTCCTCCAAATGCAGGGCGCACAGGGAGCGCATACCTTTCTGTCTTTCATTTTAGATGCCATCGACGAATTCCTGACAATCTTCTTAAATATGTGTTCAGCTGGAAGATGGAGAGATGTGTTGATCTGGTAGGAGATGAAGCAGACTGAGGTTTGTGAGGAAAGCTGGCCTTTATAAAGGGACCATCGAAGAGACTCTGGCATTCATGGTGTAAATTATTCCATGGGATTAGAGCCATGCATTGGGTAAATGTGTGCATTTAGGATCAGTTAAAGAAATAGTAAAAATCTAAAGCCATGGGCTAGCAGGGGGGCAAACCTGCTTTGTTAATCCACGTGGCTGTTCAAAAGACACGTGATTACTTTTGGAATATTATTTGCATAGTAACAACCCAGGCGGGAAATAAGAACTGAGCGTTGGGATCGCCTGATCCGGCGGGGCGCACTGTGCGCACTGAAAACAAAGCCGGCGAAAAAAGAAACCCTCTTTCTTCCAGCTCGCGTTTCTCACACGATCGCCTGTTTACAAATCCCAGCAAGCGATCTTAACTCTCATCCAAGCCCGGTCCGAGTGTTAAGGCCTGTCCAGTGTCATTAGAGTAATTAAGTAAGCCTTTAATAGGCTGTTCCGCCAAGTTCAGGGGAGATCTTTTGGAGACGGAGTCCCCCCGTTTGTTCTCGGCGTTTCTCACACGACTTGGTGACACGTCTATCTTTTATGAGAGATGGCAAGCTTTTTGTTTACATTCTTTATTTTCTTGGACTCCTCGGCAGGTGTGTGATTAGCCCTGGCACACGAGCGTCGTCTGCGTCAAGGCCAGCGTCTCCAGCAGCCTCTGGCACACGAGGGTTACCCACCACTGGAGACTCTTTGGAGAGGCTCAATTTGTATCCTATTATCCTATAAGAAAATGTCTATTCAGTCGAATGAATAGTTTCATTGGCCTAAATTTTAATAATGCTGTGAAAGAAAGGGAGAAATAAAGAAGAATGCAGCTGGTGTGAACGCGCATTATTCCCCGTCACCTGCAAGATGGGTAGCCTGGAGACCTCTATTCATTTGCCTAATTTCGGTCAACTTAACAAACTTTGGGAGAAATTATACTGCCATTGTTATGAAGGGTGAAGCTTTCTGATCGAATTAACAGCATGTTTTGATCCGGTAAATGTCATTAGAAAGAAAGAAACAATCGCGTTTAAAGGGGCCTGGGTAATGCGCCAAGTGGAGACGCCAAAGCGCAAACAGCACAAAGGGTGCTAGTAAATGCCACAGGGGACTTTTGTACCCTCACATTGCTCAAGTTTTTCCCCCCAAACAAAGGGCATTATTTTATACTTGAATACATTTCATACAACAATTGGCTGTTTTCTTCAAACATATTTTCACAGCAAGGTTAACAACAGGTTTATTGTGTGCGCTCCTTCTCACAGATTCAAACTGCTCTCATGCGCCAAAACACATTTGCTCCATTCCTTTTTTCTTTTTCTTTTTTTTTCCTCACTAGAGAATGTTTTAATCTGGAAACTTTCGCCGTGCTTGGATATATTTGATCCTGTGAGCGATGTCGAAGAATTAAAAGCAGCGGAGATTGAGAAAGAAAAGCTCACAAGACATCTGAAGCCTTTGGAGAGTTTTTAGAGCACCATGGAGAGAAAAGCGCGAGCGAGCGGGACGGGGGCATAAAATCCAATTACAAGAGTGTGGAGTTTTTAACACTTTTTATGTGTTTGTCCTTTGAAATATTGAGGGACTTGCGTGCTGCTGCTGCTTTTTAAAGATTTAGAGAAACTGAATTAACTACTGGAAGTTTTTGCTGCCAGACAAAACGGTGCGTCAAAATGAAGCCAACTCACGAGTCAGGATTTGTCTCCAAATCAGTTTTAGTACTACTGTAGTGTCAGAATTACAGCCTGTGTTGCTGAACGTTCCGGGCACCATCTGATTTAATCAATTAACATTAAATGCATTTATATTTTCAGTCTGCTTTTAGTAAATTAGCTGAAAATCACTGCGTTTGCAACGTTGCCATGTTATATTTTATACATGTTTTGCCACAAAATCTAATTATTGCTTGGTGGTAGCAAAATTATATTTAAAAAAAAGATGAGTTACTAAATGCTCGACTTTTTTTTATTATCTGCAGTGGCTGCAAGCTCTGCGCATGCATACTGTCTGTTTTGATTGCATTTTGCATCCTTTACGTCCTGTGGGTACAGTAGTAGTGTAGCAGCATAAGAAGTCACTGCTGAATGCTGTAATAAAAATGAATTATATTGGGGAAAAATATCAAAATTGCATCACGACTGTGGGTTATTTTGTAGTAATTTAATGGCAGATATGAACCCTCACTTATAAATCACTGTAAATATTCCTAGAAATGCTGAGTAAAACCATTATTTTTGGAATTCCTGCAGATAGATCTTCAGCTGACTGAATAAAACCGAGATGTTAACTAATGTGGCTTTCATTTGTGGCATTTTGGACGCATTTACAGTCATATTTATATTCAATTAGAGATGTTACTGAGGTCCTCCATTTAAAAAAAAAGAAAAGAAAACACTCTTAGTAACAACATACTGCAATAAGTGTGATGTTAAATTCATGTTCAGGTTTATTTTAACATGCAAATTTTGAGTAAGCAGATAAAATATGGAAATGTTGGACATCTGAATTGAAATCAATCAGGTTGTTTCTGTGCTACAGAATGTGATGTTTGGTAAGTAATATTTAGAATAGCAGGATGAACATAGTTTAGGATTTCACTGAGAAGTTATTGATGGAGTTTCTTCTATTTAACACAGTTTTCTGCTGCGTAATTAGAGCCTCCACTATCAGGCAAAAAGTCAAGCACACCCCCAGAAAATAATGTTTTAGAATATTTACATGTTGGCTGTTTAATGCGCCTGCGTGTTTAATTTCTACAGGAGCTTGAGGCCAAGGTGCAGTGGTGGTTTTCAGATTTGCATGCGAGTCTCCTGCAGGAAAACATAAACAAGCCTGCAGCCCCAGCCCCTCTGGACTGAGGGTTGTCAGGCGCTGCGCTCTGACCCGTGGTGACCTCTGAGGGTCCCCGACACAATCCTCTGGCTTGGTGCGCCACCCTCAGCCTGAACGGCAGCAGTTCACACGGTCCCCATTGAGCCCGAGGAGATGATCTAAGCTGAGTTCAGACTGCATGGTTCAGCAGATACAGGCCCTTTGAAAAACAAACACAGCAACGTTAAAAGCCCAGTGTTTGCTCATTAAAACTGGAGAAGATACAAGGAAACTTCCTGTTTGTTTTTACGGTGTGGCAGTGATTGTAGGGGATTAAACTATGATAAAGCACAATAAATATCATAAACAACTAAAATTTTAATCAGCAGTTAGAATTTAACCACAGACTCACTAATTTTCTTCAAATTTCTTCCTTATACTGGAAGTTATTAGAAAGAATTTAGGTTCCTAAAAAGTTAGTTTGTAAATTAAGGACTAATGTCTACTTTAAGGGTAAAAGTGCTCCCTCTTGTGGTACATATTGGGAACTGCAGTGACCTTCATGATAGATAAGTAGATGATAGATAGACATTAATAATATATTATTCATATATTTGAGAGTTTTAAAGAAATAAGGAGAAAAGTTTTATATAACCAGATATAATCTATATAAATAAAACATATTTATATTTAATTTTGATCTATATATTATATTGTTAATATAAAATGGATCATACATATTAAAAATTATTTATAAATAGAATACACTTTAAAGGGCCATTACATCTATTAAAGCATCTATTGGTTTAATGAAAGTAACAGAAGCAATATAAAATCCTGTGCTATAAGTTCAAAAACTGCATTTAGAGGAATAATTAGGTATAGATTATATTACTGCAGTGTTGTTCCTGATGTGTTCATGTGGGAATTTACTATTAACTGCATCTAACTGTGACTGATGGAAAAAAAAATACAACTTGCTGAATGTTGTGTCCACTCTGAACTCTTCCTTGAGACTTTATCTGTTGCAGTTGCAGAATTGAATGTGTTTTGTTGGCAGATTCTCACCCAAATCGATCTGAACTGGTTTGTTTTATAAACTATACAAGTCCTTTAGCTGCACCATGTTTGGTATTTAACTGTATCTACAAAGGAGCAGCACACTGAGAGGAGCTGCTCTTCTGTGAGGTGGAGCCCTGAATGCACATTATGTTATAATAAAATACTGATCTTATTACTCTGAACTGATCTCTTGTAGGATTTTTCTGACAGTGACTTGAATGCTGACTCACAGAATGTCTGATATGATGTGCACATTGCAACACGGGATGCAGAGAAAGCTCTTCTAAAAATGTGTTTGTGACAAATGATAGCTCGATGTATATATATATATATATATATATATATATACACACACACACACACACACACATACATATATACACACAGGAGGTAAAACAACACACAAAGACAAAATAAATATTTTAAATCTAAATGTCTGCACTGGCAAACTGTGGATTGAACAAAGTAAAATAGGCTGAATATACTTGAACCCATTTCATCAATGCATCCACGCATTTCCAATTTTTTAAGGTATTTAGACGAAGGAATGTGTTTCTATATAAATGAGAGAAACCCTAAAACCACCATGAGACAATGCTGTGAAATACCAATCAATTAACATAACAAAGGCAGGTTAGAAAGTCTATTTTTAACTCAGTGGTTCTCTTTGTTCTCGGTGCAGTGGTTTGGAAGGAAAAGGACTTTGCGGGTCAAAGGGGTAGGATTATATACAGTAAGCTCCTGTAGGATGACAGACCATGCAGTACAGAGGCAGGAAGGGGATTTCAGGTGAGATAAGGTGCTGTTATAGTAGCTGCCTTTTGAAATGGCACATTTAAATTGATCAATGTTCATAAATTATTAATTAGAGCTAAAGTCAAACTGCAAAAGAACGACTATCTACCAAAGTCAGGAGTGCTGGTCACTGATCTATCCTGCTGGTAGACTATGTAGGATACAGGTATAAACTTGCCATTTTAATTCTGCTGTCTGTATGGTCTTTGCTGTCGAAAACCACAACCTGCAGGCAGCAACCTACCACACTGGAAAATGTAAAATTTTGCAGAGGTTTTGGATTGTTCAGTAAATCAGCCCTGAGCATGATCCATATAATTGGTGAAAATCTGGTCAGCCAGCAGCAGATGGGTTCCCCCATATATGAGCTGGTTGTTCAAGTTTTCTTCCTGTTAAAAGAGCGTTTTCTCTTGCCACTGTCACCTGAGGACTTGCTTTGGGGGTTCAGCCACATGGGTTCTATAAAGTTTCTTGACACAATCTAAACTGTATTTGGTGCTATATAAATAAAACATAATGTGGTAAATGACTATTCTAGCTGGAAACGGCTCATTTTAAATGAAATATCTACATAGAGGTACAGAGGAACATTTCCAGCAACCATCACTCATGTGTTGTAATGCTACATTGTGTTAGCTAATGGTGCTGAAAGGCTAATTGATAAGATTAGAAAAGCCTTGTGTAGTTATGTTAGCACATGGATAAAAGTGTAAGTTTTCATGGAAAACATGAAATTGTCTGAGTTACACCAAACATTTGAAGGGATTTTGTACTGTTTTTATTGTTGACTTTAAAAGGGAGCAACTCCAGCATAATCAGTTCCAGTTTGGGGATCAATAAAGTATTTCTGATTGTGATTCTGACTAGCAAGAGTTGTTTTACGGGATGGTTGCACTCAAGAACTATGGGGTGAATTCTGTTAAATTGAAATAATCCACTACTCTTATTATTTCTAGCACTTTTATCAAACTCAGGAGACAGACTTTCCAGTTTTTAGTGTTTGAAATTTATCTGGACAGCTCTCAGACTGAACATGACAGATTAATCCAGTTTGAATTCAAGGTTTGCATGAATTCATGAGCAGTATCTACCAGGTGCCATACTAATTTGGACCTTGAAGGGGGTTTCCTGAACTGTTAGGATATCTACCAGGTAGGGGCAGGAGAAACAGGCAACTGACTAGAGCCAAGGTGGAGAAATGCAGGGCTTCTGGAGTATTCATGTGTAGTGGTTAGATCTTTGACGAGCTAACCCTGAGTGATGTTTTGTGGACGGTCTTGTTTTAGGTTGAGAGCAAACAGAGATTACTGACTGTAGTGAGGCCTTCAGTTTGGATGAACCTTGTTCCATTTGCATCTACTCATCTTGCCTTTGCATCTAAAAGATCCGTGGCCTCCTTATCCTGCTTTGATCTATTCATTCTTGAATTTAAGATAATCAACTTACCACATCTGCTCATCAGGCTGTTTCAGCTCAGTGTGAAGGTTTTCTTCTACAGTGAATGAGCTCTGAATAGAATCAGGTGACTCATCCAGGGAAGTAGGGCCTTGCAATTCCCACCCCAATGTTTTCCTCACACCAGCTGGTGCTCCCTTTATGTCAGGGGTGTTAAACATGTAGCCAGCGGGCCATCAGAGAGTCCAATCCAGCCCGAGGGACGACCTTTCGAAGTGCACAAATTACAGAGAAGACATTAACTGCAAATTGTAAATTAGTAAAACTATAAATTTAAAGACAATTCTTTGATGATAAGTTGTTTGGATCAAAGTAAAATACTATATTGCTCATTGCTCTTTTGTCATTTTTGGTCTCATTTTTGTAATATTTTGTCTCGTTTTTGTTGCTTTTTTGTTTGATTTTTGTTGCTTGTATCATGTTTTGGTTGTTTTGTTTCTTGTTTTTGTCGTTTTGTGTTTTTCGTCTCGCTTGTGTTGTCACTGCTTCTCACAGTGCAGCCTACATTAATCACTGCTTTTGGAAGTACTTTTGGTGGGTTCATGTACAACACTCTGAACGTTAGCATTCTGTTAACATCACGAATCATGCCTTGATGATGGCCAATATATTTAGGGAATAACTTTTAAAAGTACAGTCTGCTGCTTTGTGACTTCTGCTATGTGTCCAATGTCTGTTCTGCTTCTTTAACCACTTTGACACTTTGCCTCTCAACTTTTCACTGTTTGTTAGGAGGTTAGATTATCAATATGCATGAGTACCTCAAAAGAAGTTATGCCTGCTTTCCTGTTGAGGTGTGTCTATGTGAAGACTTTCAATCGGCCCCATGGAGTATGGTGGTTGATGAAAACTTCTTTGATTTGCTTTGTTTGCAGGTTGCTGGTTTGTGCTAAAACTGTTGAACAGTCTGCCTCTATTTCAAGCCCAGAAAAGTCCCCTAAATTTTATCGGCAAAGGCTAACCAGGAATATCTTTCAAAGCTTGAACTTAGCCCTGCTGGAGCAACAAACATTGAACATGTGAAGCACCAGCCAGCTCTGCAGCACCTTCTCCTGAAACACCTCAGCATCTCTGAGAGCAACCTGAGGAATGCATTATACGTACTGTCCATATTTCTCTCAGTGACAGTTGATGTGGCTGACCACAGTGTAATTTTAATACTGCCAGGGACACAGCTACAGGTTGTGGGTCATGGACTAAGGAAAGTGCAATATGGTATCCAATAGCATGAGATAGTTGCATAGTTGGATTTCCTTTAATAGAAGCAGGCTGGTGAGAGCCATCTTTAATATGCCTGAATGCCTGAAATAAGGGAATCAGGGTCCCTCTAGTAGTGATGAATGTCTTGAACCAATAACCTACTGAACAGGAGCCACAGGCAAAAGATGATTTAAATTAGAGGGAACAGTGAAGCGAGCGGCGATTTAAAAGTGGAGTTGCCTGGGAAACAGGATAATGGGATCATGACTGCTAGAATGAGTTGTGAACTGATATCGATATGGAGTAATGTAAATTGTAGGGTAAATAGAAGGCTGTAAAGTGGTCGATGACCCTTAATGAACAGTATTGGATGGAGGTCGTATTGGATGCGTTGGGACAAGAGTCTCTTACGTTGGTGTGACTGACTGTGAAGGTTTGAGCTCCTTGGATGATGATGAAGGTAAGAAGAGACTAATGGAATTTGGTTAGGAGGCCAATACTATGAAAAGGCACTTGAGGTGCTGGTAGAGGTAAAGGAGGCTATCTTTTGGGCATATGGGTGGAAGGAATGTTAGAAGGAAAAACTGAGCTTGTAGGTACATGAGATCAAAGTCTGAGAGTTAAACAATGAACAGCTGTGAGGTATGTGAGGAACAGAGGCTGGATTTGCTGCTACAGGAGTTGTTGAGGATGATGGTTTCCTGAAATTGGGATCAAATAGAGTATGGGGGACTGAAGGGGGTCCATTATGCCCACATTGTGCAAAGGTGGCGTTGATATGGCTAAAAGGTGTTGAAAGTGGATACTAATTTGTTTAAATTTTGTTCTGATTGATTTTTATAAAGGGAGGTGTCACTGTTTTCATGATGTTGTAGAGTCATTACAGAAGTGGAGGACATTTTCCACCCCTTCCATCAAATTTCAAATAATCCATGTACAAAATACTAAAACATGTACTTGTCCTGAGACCAAATCTAGAAAAACTAGGAGAAAAGAATGTTGGAAAACAGGTTTTAAAATACCAAATAAGTTTGGAGTTCCCCCTAAAATATCATTTTTCTGTTGTTCGACCCTGATGACCAAATTGAATCTCAAATGAAACAGTTAAAATAAAATCTAAACCTCCTTTTATCGTATTTTTTTTCCATTGATGTCTCTTGTAATTGTGGGAACATTTTTTTTAATCAACATATTTAAAATAATGAATTATTACGCATGGAACGTGCCCCACAACAACCCTGTTAGCACAGCCTTTTTAGCTGGTAGAAGAAGAAAATAGTGAATCACACGAAACACTGGAATTCATCCAACAGTTTTCCTAAAGAATGGGTAGAGCAAAGCTATGTCCTCTCTTATATTTGTCATATTTTCGTAACATTGTCAGCCTTTACTGAATGTCTCACTCTACCTCATGCACTCCTGTTATGCATATTATCAGGATAAGATAAATTCTTTTTCCTCTTTTCTTTTCTCCCATCAGTAAGTGTGTCCTCTTGGTCAGCAGTAACAGCTAGCTAAATATCTAGCTTCTACTGCTGAGAAAAAGCTAACATTAGCATAGATTAGAGTAGGGTTAGCAAACCACAAATAAAACATGGAATAAAAATGGTAACATTGATGTGTAAGCTGAACCAATCAGCCTTTGATAGTTTATTACCTATTATTGATAAATATGTAGCAGAAATTTGTAACAGAGAAGGTTTATTTTTCAAAATTTTGAAGCCTAAATGTCCTCAAATCTGGAATGAACCAGTAGCTGGTTAGAGACGGGCTGGACTGTCTGTCATGCTCACCCTCTGGATTATTCTGTGTATATCGTTTAACTTTATCGTGCTACTTCCTGTCTTTATAAAACAGTCTCTGGAAATTCTGAAAGAGGTTCTGCACTCTTTCTTGGTTGCTTGAAGGGCTGGTTGTAAAGTTCAGTTTTATAGTCTTGTACATACTTTGGAGTTCCGGCTCTCGCTGAGGCCCTTCTTTCTGCCGCACATCATCTGGTGGAGGAATCTGTGAATCCATCCATGAGAGTTAGGATGAAAAGACGAATGAATGGATGACTTTTTGTACACATGAAGGAGGTAACAATACACAAAGACAAAATAAATACAGTCACTGGTCAAATCTAAATGTCAGCACAAACAAATTGTTTAATAAGTGAGTTAGGCTCACCGAATACATCCAAGAACTATCTTGGTATTTTTGTTCCCTTTGTGGTATTTAGACAAAGGAATCTCATGAAAAACAAATGAAACACACCATTAGACAACAATCACTGCTATATTAACCAAATAAAATAGCAAAAGTAGGTTAGTACACCTATTTTTTAACTCACAGTGGATGTCTTTGTTCTTAGCGTAGTGGTTTCAAGGAAAAGGACTTGTTTGGGATTATATAACTTCCTGGGTGAGTTTAATAGGAGGAGTGGTGGTTTCAGGTGAGGTACCTAAACTTATGATTTTCAGTCTTTCACAGTAAAAATATGTCAGTCTTTTAATGATAATTCAGCTATACTTGTAACATAAACAGTAGATTTGTGATACTACTTTTGCTCAAGTGCTTAACATTGTTTAAAAAAACATTCAGTTTTGAGAGTATAAAGTGTACAATTGCACGAAAAATTATTTTAATTCAGCTTAATTTTAGAAAATATTTGAAACTTTGGCTTGCAGCGGAGACAGACTGAAACATTGATGTGTGTGATTTTTTTTAAACATTATTATTTTGTTTGTGGTTAAAGTGACAAAAGCTCAGTTTTTCAGCATGAATTGGAAAGTAAAGCACCTCAAAACGACCTGTAGTAGCCTACAGATGTGTGTGTGTGTGTGTGCTGCAGGATGTGGCTGTTTGAATGCACACATAACCTACATGTGAAATACGAACAGCCGTGGGGACGCGTCGACCAATCACCGAGCGCCTCTCAAACTTTTAGGGGAAGCAACACGTGAGGCCTCCTCTGATTGGCCGAGAGTCGCAGCAACAGCACAAAATGCAGACCGCCGCTCCTTCAGTACTGCTACTGCTGCTTCAAGAATCAGGTTCAAGTGTGCTGCTGCTACTGCTGCTGCAAACAGGTTAGTGGGAACATTTGTCGCCTTAAAGCTCCAATAATCAAACGGAGATCCTCTCTGACTGCCACAAGAGCTGTCTGTTGGAGTTAGAGGAGGATGAGAGCCGCTGAAAAGCCTCATTTTATTGTTACCTTAAAATAGATACGGAACGAGCCACGTTTTCCAGCTCGTCTCCACATCGTATCTTCATGTGCTTATTTTTTCGATGCTCATATGCGTAACCTTGAATCAGAACAGTGTGTCCACTTCCACTATCTGTTGGTATCTGTGAGAAAGACGCACGTATGAGGCTGCGGAAGTGAGCAGATTTTGGACATCAGAGGGGATGAGATAGTGGCTGTCAGATAATACTTTGTTTCGAAACTTTTCCGCTAATCTTCCTGTCGCATACTTTGCATCTAACGGCCCTGCTGCCCGGTTAATGAGGAGGGTGATAAGGGGTGTGTGCGGGGAACAGTGTAACCATTGTGCATGTGGTGGCATCCCGCCATAGCGTCCCTGACTGTGAGGGTCTGACCTGCTAACCCCAAAGCTCTGACCTGCTCTGCACACTGGAGGAAGTCACGATCCCAGCAGTGGTTTCTTCCCTCTTATTTCCATACAACATGAAAATCTGCTGCTGAACTCTGTGGCCTGCAGCTCATCACGCCTAAGTGCTTCCTCTCTTTGGGCAGAGTCACTCTTAATGTGCAGATTTTTTTTAAGATCACTTGAACCTCCGACATCAACGTCTGACAGTATAAGATGTCTAAATTCTTATTTTACAGAGATTTCAGACACTAGATTGAATGAACAAATACCATTTCAAAAAGCAACAGGTTGTTGCTTTATGGAGAGGGTGGGGGGCGTTATACTATTTCTTTCTTCTATCCATTATCTTTACACCGTTTAATCATCATTAGAGGGGCTGAGTCTGTCCCACCTGACTTAGGGTGAAGATAGGGGAGACCCAGGACAGGTAACAGTCAATCACAAGACTACATATAGAGACAAACAATCACACACAGTCACACCTCCGGACAATTTAGAGTTCATTGCAATAGCTGAAATAAAGATGCTCCTACTAGACCACTGTCAGATTAAATACAGTCATCTGGACTGTGTCTGTTGAGGTCTGAAGAGGTGAATCCATCCTGTGTTTACCAAGACAAAAAAACTGAACTTGAAAAAATGTTGTGTTCAGTTTTTATCCATCTGGTTTTAAAAATAAATAAGATCAAAAATACTTGCCCTTTTTTAGTCCCTTCTTTCAACTGACACTGAAAACCGATTTTCTTTTTGGTGCAGCGACGGCTTCAAATAATTTAATAAGGAATCCGCATTTTTTTGCAAAATTATTGTCTTGAAATTACAGAAAAATGTAGATTTCTACACTAAATTAAAAGAAATGAGCTTAATATTTAAAGCTCGACTTTAAAGCAACTCGTTTACAACAAAGAACGTTGAAATACCCTCTCTTTTCTGTTAGATTTCAGTTGTTTTAAGAACAAAAGACTTGAAGGAGCAAAAATGGCTTGATGAGAAGATTGTTACACTGATCTTGTGATCCCTGAGATCTTGAGGAGGCTGAAAGCTTAAACCACAGAATACAATAATAATCTTTACACCACTTAATCCTCATTAGGGTCGTGGGGGGCTGGACTCTATCCCAGCTGACTAAGGGTGAATACAGGGGACACGTGGACAGGTCGCTAGTCTATCACAGGGCTACATATACAGACAAATGCACTTGCATTCACACCTGCAGACAATTTAGAATCACCAATTAACCTCAGCATGTTTTTGGACTGTGGGAGGAAACCAAGAACCTGAAGAAAACTCACGCATGCACAGGGAGAACATGCAAACTCCATGCAGAAAGATCCTTTCCACCCTTCGTCCAGCACAGCCCATGTTGGCTTACAAAATAAATGAAGTTGGGGACTACTTGCATAATTTTTATACAGGCTAACATAGTCAGATGTTGTTTGCCATGCATAGTGTGAGTACTAGTGCTCTCAGAAAGCAGCACAGTGTGATTCTGATCCACTTGATGCACCATCAGGACTCTTGCACAGAAGATACCTGGTGGTTATGTTATGGTCAGTTTCTCAGTCTAAACCCTCGTCCTGTAAATCTCAATGCAAACTGCCACTTCTGTGCCAGTGTTTCCTCCCCTGCGCACCAACCAAACCCCTATCACTCTTACTTGCTTAAGGCGAAAGTGCTAACCTCCAAGCCACTGTGCAGCCCTTATACTATTTTTTTCCATCTAAAATATAATCTCCTATGTTTGTGTTTATTTACAGATCTAACAAACAAGACTCGGCGTGTTAACTGGGGAGCGTTACACGTGCAGGTGGGTGGTTCATTTTTCACCCTTACACAGAGCAGAACTACACATTTCCTCTGTTTCCCCCTGAGTTTGTGCTAAGCTAAGCTAACCTGCTGCTGGTTATATTTATTGTACCGATTTGTGAGGAGTTTCCGTTTTCTCATCTAGTGCTGGACAAACAAAGTGAAAAAAGTCATTTTAATTTACTGTTTCCCTTCAGATGTAACCGAGAGGAAATGAGGAGGAAATGAAATGAATAACAGTGATAAAGATCAATGCAGGCTTCACTGTAAAAAATATTCTTTCAATTTTATTATCTGTAATTTAACAAAACGGGGACAATCTGTAACATAACAATAACTTTAGAAAAACATTGCAGCAAATTACTATTTGTAAAAATCTAGATTTTTGATGTGGACTGTTTTTGTTTGTTTTACAGTTTTATCCTTTGTAGTTGCTGTAAAAATTCCTACTTGTGTATTTTTTCCTAGTTATCTGTAATTTAAAGTTTGGAAAATCTGTAAAATAACAGTAACTTTACAAAACATTTTTTCAGGACTTTTACATCCTGACAAATATCTGTAAAACAAAGACATTTAAAAAATGTTAAATATAAACAACATAAAAATAAGAAAACATGTAAAATTAACAAAAATAAATTTAATTTTTAAATATTTAATACAAATGTTTAAAAATGTACAAATGAAAAAATGTTTAAATATTTAATAGAAATGTTCAAAAGTAAATAAAATAAAATATATTTATAATTAAACATAATACAGCCAATTATTATTTGTAAACATAGATTTTTGCTCTAGACTTCTCACGTTTTGTTTTTTTTTTTTTAGAATTTTGTCCTTTTTTGTGATTGACATATAAATCAATACTTTTTTATGATTTTGCTAGTTATCTGTAGTTCAACAAAACAGTCGAAATTGATAAAACACTGTAGATTGTACAAAAAAATACAGTTTAAAGTGATTTAAAAGAAGTACAATATTTACAAGTGTGGGTGTTCACTATGATGATTAAACAAATCAAACGGCTTTTAATAATCTGCTTTTTGACTTTCAAACCATAAAGAAATAAACGGCGGGCTCATTTGTATGTAAATCGGATCAAAGGTTGGGCTGTGTCTGTTTTTTCCTGAACAAAAAAGTCTACAAGGGACGGACTGATGAGAATCAGACATTTGGGTTTTGAATGAATGAGTGTCTGAGCCTTGCTCTATCATGTAGAGAAACGAGTCAGAATGAATCGTAGCCAAACACCGAGCGTGTCCAGATACTCTCACTTTTTCTTGACTTTTAATCGAAGCTGTTTGTTCTGTTTGTTGGTGCTGGTATCCATGAAGGAGAAGCTTGGGTTTTTAGGAGCAGGGTTTACAGTTCAGAGATGTGCTTGGCACTGAGGGGGCGTTTTACGGCAAACTTCCTTCAGCAGGAATCTGTGGAATGCAGCCTAAGTGAGTGTTTGTCCTTCTTAAAATACGAGGTAACGCTGTTTTGACCGTGCGCCGCCGTCACATGACCGGTTACAGAGGGGACAGAGAAGTGACCGTGGAGATGCAATCATGTGTTTTTTGCCCTTGAGAACAGGAGCAGCTTTCTTTAGAGCAAACAGAGAGGAGAGTTTGTGGTTCTGTGAATGAAACCGACACCCGCTCTGCTACGGTCATTTCAGAATACCAGTATCAGCCTGTCTGTGTGTTTTGGGTGATTAGCAGGCTGAAAGGCGTGAACGAGCTGATGTTTGGACAACAATCAGCTCTGACTTGTCGCCTTTAGGGCAGAAATTTCAGCTCAGAGCAGATGACTTTAAAGAAAAACTGTCATGGATGTCATTAACTGAATTAAAGAGGATCATGTGAGAGCAGAAAACGAAGGACCCAGCTTTTTTTTTTTAAAGAACAAAAACCCCCTCAGATGATCGCACATCTGCATGGAGCATTAAGAGAGAACTGACTTACTGTGAATGTCGTTACTCCCAAAGAACTTCTAGTGGAACTTCCTGGGAAATATCAGCTGAAACAAGTGTATTATTCTTGGAAAAGATTATTTGGTTAAAAAAAACAAAGATCAAAAACTACCCAAAACTGATGTCATATCTCCAACCACTGTCTTTCTTTGAGCTCATTCAGCCGACCGTATAGGCCAGCTTTGTTTAATGTCCGATCATTTCCTGGGACAACACCAGTAGTGTCCATTCAGATTGTGCATCTGGATGTACACCACCGTTCAAAAGTTTGGGGTCATACAGTCCAGACATTATTAATGTGGTAAATGACTATTCTAGCTGGAAACAGCTGATCTTTCATAGAATATCTCCATAGGGGTACAGAGGAACATTTCCAGCAACCATCACTCCTGTGTTCTAATGCTACATTGTGTTAGCTAATGGTGTTGAAAGGCTAAATGATGATTAGAAACTCACTTGTGCAATTATGTTAGTACATGAATAAAAGTTTGAGTTTTCATGGAAAACATGAAATTGTTGGATACCAAACTTTTGAAGGGTAGTGTATGATATATATGGTGCATCGTGTGTAGAACTGAAAGTGTTTTCAGTTAATTTAACCCCTTAAGCTTCAGTGTACCGCCGGCGGTACACCTACTAATTTGCATAGGAATTTCAAGAATGTCCGACGGCTGCAAACACGATTATACAAACACTATACACCGATGGAAAGCTTAGATTCTCATGAATCCGCCGGTATAAACCACTTTCAGATGCGATTACTACAGCGGGTGAGAAAAACACATTTGTCCGACAAAAACGAATATTCATCCATCCGTTCTCTATACACGGCTTCAACGCACACAGCGCGACTCACATTTCCGGGTTTATTACACACAAAAAAAAGATTCCACAAAAAACGGCCATAATCCAACCTTTTACATCAGATGACACAAGCCAGTAAACTATTTTATCCAAAACATGTCCTGAAGTCGGTATAAAATCCCCGAATCGGTCATTTTCAAGGAAATGCACCTCGCGATGCCCGTCCAATATTCCCTGTATTTTTCGTAATTTTTTTTATTTAAAAATAGAATATTAGCGATTTTTTTTTTTTTTTTTTTTTTTTTTTTTTTTTTTTTGTACTGAAAACGGCTGGAATTGACTGAAGCTTAAAGGGTTAAAGTTGATCTACATAAAATATTTAACAACTCTTAATAATAATCATTTCAGTTCTTGTCATCGGACTCTGCAGCAACACGGCTCTAGTGTTAGTCAGTCCAACACGTTGGTGCCGACTGACCTGTTTCAAACAAATACTAAATGAATGGTCATGGAAATTTGTTCTGGCATTTAGAGGGATCAAGCCCATTGACTGTGATGAATCCTTCACTTTTCACCTCATCAGCAGGTTAAAGTTTTTGGTTTAGAGTAAAATGTCCGGTGAATGGATTGTAAATAAACTGATATTTGTGATTTGATTTTTTTTTTTTTTTTTTTTTTTTTTTGTCAGACCAGGTAAATATTGATTAAAAAAACAAGCATTTCAGCACGAAAAAGCTTTTAGAATGACCTGCTCAGAGCCTGTTTCCAGCATGTGTGCTAAGCTAAGCAGCTGCTTCCTGTAAGTCTCAGTTGTCTCATCTAGTGCCCAGCAGAAACATAAAACAACATGCATTTCCCAAAATGTGAAACTATTTCCCTTTTTAGATGTCTATTTGAAATCAAATTTGGATGGAAGTCACTTCAGAGAACGAAGAAAAGCAGCTGAATATCAGTCAGTGTGTACAGCATTACCAGGATAATGGTGGTGTTTCCTTGACCTGAATTGTTAAAGGTCATGTGCCCTGATGCTGTGTTGGTAACCGTTGACGAGTGTGCGACCTTTGCTCCACTTCACAAATCCCCTCCTCTCTCTGCCCTCCCCCTCCGCTGTAAATTTCTCCGCTGCCTGATCACATGACCCAGAGTGTGAGGTTTCATCAGGGAGGTCAGGACCTAAAGTCTTGATTTAGGTTGTCTTGTGCAAGGTCAGCCTTTGTGTCCCAAAACCAGTGCTGAATGTGACTTAAGGGGCATGGACACGAGTCAGGCAGACGGTTGAAGCACATGGAAGATGTCACATTAAAGCCACATGAGCTTCAGCAACCATCCAGACACCCTTCACCCTGTTCCTCTGTGAATTGTTGCTTGTTGAGTGTCAGCCGGCCTGCCATATGCAGCACATATACGCTGAACTGGGTTAGGTTGTCCCGTCCTGTTCTCCTTTTCGCTGCTCCCTTTTATTGTGCCTCCATGCTAATCAAGAAGAACCGGTCTGTCATTTGCCTTGGAGCATCCCTGTGCTATACCACTGTAAATCTATATGCAAAAGGGCTTCAACAAGAGCATACTGACTCATTTTCCTGTTTGAATTACTTCCCTCAGGGTGCGCTATGCTATTTGTGAAACTGTTGAATTATCAATGAGGTATTGGCGACTGACCAGCTACAGCAGATCCGAAAACAAACTCTACATGTCAAAATTTTGCATTTTTAGAACACAGTTGATGGTTGGTGTGTGTGTGTGTCTTCTTGACGACAAATCAGGAAACTGTAGACAAGTGTGAACAGTTTTGCCATGTTGCAATACGTCTGAGTGTGTGAAGAAACGATGTCCGAGTAGATGGCTTCCTCTTTAGTGAGATACATTTCCTCAAGATGATCATTAACCCATAATAAGGATGCAGAGGAGGGATCGATTAACAGATATTAGGTTTGCAATGATTGCCGTGTCAAAAAGTTTCCTGTCATAAGATCCTTTTTAACGATAAGTTTTTTTTTTATCATCATGACAGGGTTACTTATTGCTAAAATAGACTTCCTCTTCACAGCTTATGTATTATGTGGGCATGTCATGTAACCATGTTTTGCAATTTAAAAAAATACATTGTCATGTCTTCTACTGTATATTAAGTCTAATTAATCAAACAAGAAAAGCACTCAAAGCACAGTACTTTGCCAAGGCTTCTCGGTCGTTGTATCATTTCCGACGGCTGAAATCTTGAAAAAATTAATGTCAGAAATCACAACACTATGGAATGTAGTCATTTAATATAGATGTACCCACAAACAAAATGACCTTGCGCTGAGCACAGGTGTGTGTTATGCATGTGTACACCCCCTGTCAAAAGTTTTAGGATACTGTCTCATTCAAATAAAGTACAACCTGTCCTACAACTTTTGACATCCTATCATGACGGGCCCTGTGAAGTGCACGCCTCCCTTTGGGGAAGCTACGACTGCTGGGAACCGTTGGTTTAATCAGCAGGAAGAGCTTCTGGGTCTACAAACACCCACCACCCTGCATCCCCCACCACCACCAACTGAGCCAGTAGTTCTCAAATGTGTTTCGTCAGGCCCCCTTTCAGAAGACCAAAAACTTTCCTGCCCCTCCTCTGTCACCAAACCCCAGCTCACTCAAGTTTGGTGAACAGCTATGAAAGACGAGACCGCATTGAGCTTGTTGGACGGAAAATTTTCTTTTTAAAATCTTCCCAATGGCAGCTTGGATAAAAGTGTAGTTGTGTGCAAATTGTGCAACAAAGAGTGTACTTATCACCGCAGCACTTGAAGCTTACATCATCTCAATGCAAAACATGTTGCTGCGAACACGGGATGTAACGTCTCTGTGTCTCTTCTTAATTGCTTTGGTCTCGTACTGTCCGCTGCGATAGTTTTGTTTTACCTTCTACTACATTTGCTGTAAAGCCAAGAGCAAGACTAGCCTCGTCATACTTTCTTGACTTTTTTTTTTTTTCCAGGAGGTTGTATCTTGCTTGTGTCCTGCTCTGTTTTCCTTTTCGTCCTGGTCAAATGTTGCTCCATTCTCTGCAACTACTGACAGCCAGATCACTGTTGGTGGAGCAGAATGAGTTGACGATGGTTACCGTGACAGCGTAGTTTGAGTATTGTTGCGCACTGCGAAAAACAGGCCGACATTAAAACATTAATTCAGGTCTCAAGTTCCGCGTAGACGGACCTTGTCCTCCACTTGCTCCCCTCCTGCCATGCCTCTGTGGCCCCCCGGGGGGACATGCCCCACACTTTGAGAAACACCGATATAAGCGATGCACTTGTGGCAGCCTTTTGTATGTTATCTGCATATTTATTTGTGTTTTCATTGTGTATTAACATCAAAATTATGACCTATATAACCTGATAAATAATCTAAAGGGATTACATTCAATTTTTCTGCTAGTCTTCATCAAAAATAGTTCTTTAGAAAAGATCAATAATTAATGCTAATGACTGAAATAAAGGATTTTTTTGTGATACTTGTTTTTTTTTTTTTTTTTTAGCTGCATCACTTTTCAGCCCTGAACAATCTTCAGTCAAATGAATGAGGTGTCATCTTGTAGTCTGGTCTCAATGGAAGAAACACACACCATTTAATTCATTCTTTACACTTTTGCTGCAGCTCTTGACATGAAGTGTTATTACTGTAATACTACTGTGTTACCTCACTAGCTGCTCAGCTGTCTCTGATGCCGTGCAGCACGCTACGCAGCTGAGACAAAGCTGCTTCTGACATGTGAAATCACCTGTCTTGTAATGATGGGATTATGTTATGTGTGTTTAAAGGCTGCATGTGTTAATCCTCCAGTGATAAGGTTTTAATAATGAGCTTAAACGGTTAAACCTGACCCCTGACACCCAATCCGACCAGCAGCTTGGTGTGGCAGAGCGTCAGATGTCTCGCCACTCTCAGCAGACCCTCCCACCAAGAGGAACTAAAACATTTTTTGAGGAAATCCAGAATGCCCGAGCAGCTCTCTCTCTCTCTCTCTCTGTGTTTTCTTTCTTCTCACTTCCTGGTGGTGGTTTGAGTGACTCTGCAGTACAGCTGAGATCTGCTCGTGAGCTGCAGCCAACTCGTCTTCATGTTCTGTTATGTGTCAAACGAACCTGCTGCCCTCCCCACCTCTTTTTTTTTTTTTTTTCTCCACTGTCTTGTGTTTGTGTGCTGGGGTGTGGGGTGACTGGCAAGCTGGCTCTGCTATTGGCTTGTTATCCTCCCAGTCCAAGTATGGAGAGCGGAGGTGGGCGGTGGAGGGAAGGGGTGTAGCAGCACCTTTTTCCTCTGTCTCTTAGCCTGGAGTGACACCGATAGCATGCGCTGCTGTTGGCCATCTGGCAGAAAGACGCATTCTTAGAGTAGATCTGTAACTAACACCTGTGTTCACTGTCACCTAATCTATTGATTACTCTTTGGATGAATTATTTAGCCTCTAAAATGCAAGAAAAAAATCCCAGACAAAGCTGTATGTTGAAATGGAAAATACTTAAAACAATTGTTTGATTAACTGAAATGTGCCTTTTTTTTTTTTTGCACATTGTCACTTCTGTAATAGCAGGATTTGTATTTTTGTTTGTCATAAACTCAAAATCTGTTGTTTGTCCAAAAAGACACACATGATCTGCAAAGCTGGAATTTTTTTACCATAATTTTATTTTTCAAGGAAAATTAAGAAAATAAGCATCACAGAAATGCAGACAAAGTTACAGCAATTTTAGTTATTTGATAAAACACTTAAATTATTAATAAAAAAATATGTTGATTATATTTCTGCTGATTTTAGAAAGATTGTACATTTGTCATCTATCTAAATAGCCATCACCATATTTGGGTATATGAAACTATATTTGGGCATTGCTATCAATCAGTGTTTGGCACATGCTTTGATAGCAGTGTAATTTAAAAACCTTAATTTCTTTTCAGTAGTTTCTTTATCTCTACAATCAAAAAAATACCTCAAAAGCTGACTGCATCGCAATATAATTTACAATAACATAAAGTTACATATATCATGTAAAGAGTTTATTCTTATCACCTACAGCTATTTCAGAGCAAATGTTTCTGTTACATTCCACAAAAATTCAGGCGTATTGCTTTGTATTTACAGCTGATTCACTCTGGACTTGCAGTGGTCGATATCTTGAGCTAACTGCCAACTATTTCAGTTAATTGGTTAAGTTTTTAAGAGGAAAAAAAGACAAATCTTCAATTTCTTAGCTTTCGTATGTCTTAGCTTGTTACATTTTTAATGTTTTCCCATTTTCTGTGTTTTTTTTCCCTCTTCGATGATAATAAACTGAATCTTTTGGTTGTAGATAAAACAAGACAATTAAAGACGTCTTGGTTTGCTTTAGGAAACTCCGATCAACATTTTATAGAAGTACTCCCATTTTTAATCGAGAAAATGACTGACAGATAAATCCATGATGAAAATGCACTACTGTTGAATAATTTAGGGCTCACCCAGACAATTTCAAGCTTCCCTTGAAAACTCCCACGTTCATTCAAGTGCTAACATAATTGCACAAGTGAGTTTCTAATCATCAGTTAGTCTTTCATCACCATTAGCTAACACAATGTAGCATTAGAACACAGGAGTGATGGTTGCTGGAAATGTTCCTCTGTACCCCTATGGAGATATTCCATTTAAAATGCAGCTAGAATAGTCACTTACCGCATTAACAATATCTAGACTGGATTTCTGATTCATTTAATATTTTCTTCACTGAAAAAAAAAGCTTTTCTCTAAAAAAAAAAAAAGCAAAAAACTAAATGGACATTTGTAAGTGACCCCAAACTTTTGAATGGTAGTGTGTTAGTTGCAGTCTTAAAGCAAATCTGCCTACAAAGTTCATATCACTCACAATTTTCATTTGTCACAGTTGGAAAAGCAGGGAAATAAAGTTTATCCCTTCTCAATTGACTCTCTGAACTATAAACTGTCATTTATCATCTCAGACTCTCAGGAATCTGCACACATGCTCACGTTTGTGCAGATGAATCAATGTCAGCAGTCCCATTTTCTCCGGCTGAAAAACAGGGAATCTGTCAACACTTCTATCATGTAAAACACACGGACTGTCCTGGAGTAAAGTGTGTAGTTCTTTGTTTGACTCGTTCCGGCTGTTTAGACGCTCAGCAACACAAGAATTGCACACAGTGTCTCCAGATAATGCGTGATAAGATTTTTCCGTTTGCTCTTGAATAAACATCACTGAATATGCTTGAGTCACTCAGATTAGATCTCAGCTCATATTGAATTTGTGGCAGCCGTTTCTGTAAAATCAGTTTCACACACAGACTCGTGTATTTCTGCTAATTAAGACCAAACATCTCATGACGCTGGGTGAAGTCCGAAACGAATCTTCGGCGGGTTTTAATCATCTTGCTTGGTGAACTGCTCTTCAGTGAGTGGTTGCTGGTGTGTCATGCGTCTGTGTTTCTGTTTGAAAGGGGCGTGTTTCTGCTATTCATAGTTGTGAGAACTTCAGAGGTCTATTAGAGGTCAGTCTGAGTCCTTCTAATAGCAACTGCTGCAGCACAGGGCCTTTCAGATATCTATACCTCTCCTCTTTGGACACAGTCTCGAGCTTTCTTCACACACACTGTGGAACTGTGAGTACAGAGAATGATCATATTTTACTTTGTCTTAGTAACGCTGAACTTTCTGAGCACTTATTTAGTTTTAGATTTTCCAGGAGGTGACATAGAAGTGGTGCGATCCTTGCTTTCTGTTCATATTAGCTGATAGTAACACCTTCAGTGGAGCATTTGTGAGGTTTACTGAAGCATTTTTCACTTAATTTTTCCTCCCTTTAGAGAACAAACAGAGCTGAACAACATTAACGGATCTTGCTGGTGTTTTGTTTTGAGATGTTCATGATATGAAAATTACATTTGCAGCAATCCCATTTCAGCACAGTTTGCTGTATTTGACGTTTTAGTGATAGGTTAGTAAGCAGTACTGCAGTACTTTGTCCCAGTTGGCACCAGTCCCATTTGTCATGGGCCCGGTGTTAATAATAGAAGTAGGTGAGAAGTCAATTGTTACCTCTGAGGTTGTGCACTTGTTCCTTTATCTACAGGGCAGTTAAATTATAATCTAGAGGTCAAATGAATCGACCTCAATGTCCAAGCTGATAGCAACAAATGTGAATGTGAGACGAGTTCAATTATTAATGTGCTTCCGCACTGAGATGTAATAATCAGTGAGTTTACATGTCTTTTCTGCTTCAGGTTCATCTAATCTGCATTCTGCAGTCAGACAGTTGGTGTGATTCTCGCTCTTTCGATTGTTGTATTAAAATTTAAACAGAACACAGCTGCACTTCCAAGATTTTGAAGGGTGAGGTTTCAGCCCAATGAGCTCATGTCTAAAACATCTCAACCAGACAGCGTTTCTTCCCCTCCGAAAGCAGCGGTTCAGTGCCGTGTGTTCAGCATCTGCGGTCGTGTCCTTATATCTCCACAGAGGCTTGTGATCAGAAAATATGTGTGGAGTCATGTTTCCTTCCTGCGTCTTTGTGTTCAAGCGCACAGCTGCTGAATAGGATAACTCGTCTTTCTTTTTGTATACAACATTTGTGGAAGAGCAAAGGCACGAATATGTCTTTCAACAGTCTGTTTCTGAAGCGTTTGGATTCATGTTTGTGTCTGACAAACTGTTGTTTCAGTTGTGTGGATTTTAAACTGAAAGCAGCTCATTGGAAACGTATCTGGCAGTCAATGAAATACTCTTTTGTGATTCACAGTGACAGTCCTTATATACACTGATCAGCGTTCATAGATCACTTTTAAAAGAGGTTTTTTTGTTTGCAGTTAAAAGGACTGTGGCAGCGAAATAATCAAATATAGTAAACAGAGAAGTGGTGGATCATCACTGAATCACAGCACTGAATGCTGCTGCTGCCCTGAATGATTCACTGTGGCTCTGTCCTTGAAGCTTTATGTTGGTTTTGTATATTTTCGTGTTGTTGTTGCGTCAGTACGTCAGAAATCGATCGTATCAGAAAGAAATGAAAGACGTAACGCTTCAGACAATGAGAGTCCAGAGCGTTCGCATCAAATGGGAACATGAGATTACAATTTTAGATTTGGAATGCTCACCAATGAAAGATGTTTATACACTACTGTTCAAAAGTTTGGGGTCACTTAGAAATGTCTTTTTTGGATTTTTTTTTCTACTGCATATCTATTTTTATATTCTCTCTATTTGTCTAGATTTCCTGTCTGACTATTCTAGCTGGAAACAGCTACATTGTGTTAGCTAATGGTGTTGAAAGGCTAATTGATGATTAGAAAACCCTTGTGCAATTATGTTAGCACATGAATAAAAGTGTGAGTTTTCATGGAAAACATGAAATTGTCTGGATGACCCCAAACTTTTGAACGGAAGTGTATGTATTTGTGGTGTATGGTACTACTTCTGAACTTAAATTTCCAGAGATGTTTGGTAGAGTGAATGTGCAAGTGAAACAAAATGAGAAACAAAGTGAAAGTACGTGGGGCATATTCAGTTTTGCTTTTTGGTTTTGATTGTGCAGCCACCTCACTCTCGAATTCTTTTGTTCTAACATAAAGGTCAGTTTATAAGAAGCTTTCCTTTTCCGAGACCTACAGTAAATAGAAGACGTCCTGATTAAAGTCCTACTAAGTGGTAAATTGTATTTTTTCCAAACGAATCCTTGAGTTTATATGGAACTGAAACGTACATGCAGAAGTGAAGAAATCAGGCCTGAATCCAAGTTTCCAAATTACACTCTCCTGTCTGTGTTTCCCAGCAGGCTTTAGAGCAGAACAGCCATGCAGGCTCAGGAAGTCCTGAGACAGCTGCGGATTCCTGAGCTGGATGACGTTCGCCAGTATGTGCGAGGCTTTCCTACCAACGCGCTCATGGGGATGGGTGCCTTCGCCGCCATCACGACCTACTGGTTTGCCACCCGGCCAAAAGCTCTCAAACCACCCTGTGATCTCGGTATGCAGTCGGTGGAAATCCCAGTAAGTGATCTCTTCTTTTCCAGTAATATTCTCTAAATTGTCTTTTCGTCTGGGGTCTGGCTTTTTTTTTTTTCCTTTCCAACTATTAAAGGTTGCTCTCCATCTCCTGCCTTGTAATTAACTATGCTAGAGGAATAGCTGAAGCACTTTCCAGCGACACAAGTACAAAAGATAACCAAACCGCTAACTTCAGTCTCCAGGAATGTTCACTGGATCCTCTCCTGAAGCTTAATCACAGCTGCAGGTTTTCAGATAACGGCTTCCTCACTCCTCTCCACATTTAAAGCACCACAGTTAGTCGGTAGTGCTGGCGAAGTAGGCTTTGTCAATATTTGTTTTATCTTTTTCAGGGTGGAAAGTGCTGTCACTTGTAGTTCAGTCTTTCGTCATCGGTGGACAAATATGTTCAGGCTTCACAAGAGACTTCGTGGATGTTTTTTTTTTTCCTCCTCGTAGGGTGGAGAACGCGCGAGAAGATCAGTATTGAATGACAGCGACGAGCACATGACGTACTACTACGACGACGCACAAACAATTTATGAGGTGTTCCAGCGAGGGCTCAGAGTATCAAGTGAGTGTCTCTTCTTAATGGGTTAAATGAGAAGCTCCCTCAAGACATGACAGGCTGATAAAAGGAGGCTTTATTCTCCTTCACAGATAATGGACCTTGTCTAGGATCAAGGAAACCAAACCAGCCCTACGAGTGGCAGACCTATCAGGAGGTGAGATGTGGAGCACAGATATGGCAAGGTGGAACTGTCATAATTAAGTCATTTATACAGCACATTTAAAAAACAACCAAGGTTGACCGCAGTGCTTTACAGTTCAAAATAGAAAACAAGACACAATCTGTGAGGAAATATACAGAGCAAGATAAACAATGCCATATATCAATGCATCAACGCTCAGCTACAATTAAAAGCCAGAGAGTACATATGTGTCTTCAGTAGATTCTTGAAGGTATCAAGAGACCGAGCGGTTCTAATTTGAACAGGTAAGTGATTCCACGGACTGGATGCAGGTACAGAAAAGGTTTGGTCGCCTCTGTTTCTGAGTCTGGATCTGGGAACTTCAAGGACCATCTGATTGGTCGACCTCAGAGCTAAAACTGAAGCATGGACAGTTCAGCCTTTACAGGACACCCAGTGAAATACTTTGATATCCAAAATTTCAATCCTAGAATGTTACTGGAGGACAAAACAAGACTTTTACTTTTGTGACATTTTTCAAAAATTTTTTTATTCTCATTTTGAAATTCAGGTCAGTGAAGTTACCATATATATGATTCCTTGCCCGTAAGTGGTTTAAAAAAATAAAAAAATTCAAGAAATGTATATATCGTCACTTAGCACAACTACTCAACCCTAAAATGTGTGAATTTTGTCAACCAACCATGGTTAGTTCTGATGTTTTGACTGCAAATATAGAAGAGGACCGAGCCAAGTCCGTCTTTTTCGAACTTCGGAGAAAAGAGAAAGTTTGATACGATGTGGTGTGCTGTAACGTAGAGTGATCTTGGCTGATTCGCTGAGTGAAAACCACATGCTTCTCGACCTCACTGAGAGGTGGGAGCAACGCCGTATTCAATGTGTGTGGAAGTTACCAAATATGATCACTTGCCCGATGAAGGTTTAAAATCTCAGATCAATAAGAAGGTGCCAACCCATTTTACACCTTTAAAAACAAACAATAAAATCTTAAAGACAATTCTGAGGCAGACGGGAAGACAGTGGAGCAAGACTAAAACTGCTCCCGTTTCTTTGTCCCCGTTAGTAGTCGGACAGCAGCATTTTTTACCAACTGGAGCCGACGAAGAGACGTCTGATCAAGACCGACATACAGAGTTACATTAATCTAGCCTAGACGTTATAAAGGCATGTATGGCGCTCTTAAAGTCACTGTGGGACAGACAAGGCTTCACTTTAGCCAACAGCCTCAACTGAAAGAATCCAGTTTTGACATCAGATTTGTTTGTCAAATTTAAAAGCACTGTCAGAAATCACACCTAGATTTTTTTTGAGGAGGGTCGATTATAGATTTCCAGAGGACCAACAGCACCGACGCAGTGAACTAATTGGTCTGGACGGCTGAAAACAACAATCTCTGTAAATTAACAGCTAACTTTAAAATCTGTCTTGTGTTCTCGCGCAGGTTTCAGACAGAGCGGAGAATCTCGGCTCTGCCCTCCTTCACAAAGGACATTCTCATACAGGAGACAAATTCATCGGCATCTTTTCCCAGAACAGACCAGAGGTACAACTCCTCATCTTCTGCGCTTCCATCACGGTGTTTAATTAACCTTCTGAACCTCAACACCCACTGGTGGCTTTAAAGAGAATGTTGCATTTTCAAGAATCGGCAAAATGACACCATTTATCAGAATGAGAAACTGCAAAAACAGAGAGAATCGTCAGTTTGACCTTTCTGACTGTACTTGACCTACTCATCTGTGATATGCCATCCAGTTGGAAAACCTGACTAAATGTAAACTTATAATCTCTAACTTGATATTTCCTCAAAATTACTTCATTCCACATGCCCCATTTAAGAAACTGCCAAAATCTACACTGTTTACTCTAATCAGATTATGTAAAAGCGTAAAATTTCAGTGCTCCTTGGGGAAACTGTTAAACCATTATTGTCTCAGCTGTGACCAACACTCATTTAAGAAAAAAGATTGTGAATTTTTTGGTGGAACACTCAAGAAAAGAGTAAAAAAAAACATAAAAAATGTACATAGCAAAATATCTATACTGTGTAATAGAAAGAAAAAACACTTCAATTTTTTTCTTCTTTTATCATAACTTTGTTTGGCAGCACAGAGGACATTTTTAAGTTCTCTCTACTATTAGACATGGTTAAGCTGTTTCCATAGAGGTGCAGGAGTTTTTATTGCAGTAAAAGAAATAGCCAAAAAGTGAGTGAAGGTGTAAGAGAGTAAATAAACAAGCCAGAAGCTACTTTGGGTTCAGAGGGTGAAGAAGCAAAGTACTAAATGTCAGATTAGTGTGATGCAAAAATGAGTGTACTATCCATTGTCAGCTAGAGAAAACTACCCTCTAGCTTTACAAAGACAAAAGAAAAAGGCAAATCCAGATGGTTACAGAGTGAGTAAAGACCTAAGCAGTTCTTGAAATAGATTTTAATTCAGCCATTCATCGCATTACCTACAGTCATATTCCAGTCTCTGAGTCACTACCTACATCTCGGGTGATTTTCAGTTTATAGCAATTCAGTGTGATTATCAGGCCTCAGTTGGTCTTATATTTGTAGCATTTACAGAAAGGGTGTCAAACATGCGACCCACGGGCCAAAAGTGGCCCACCAGAGGGTCCAATCTGGCCCACTTTACTTTGTAAAGTGTAAAAATTACAGAGAAGACATTAACTGCAACTTGTACATTTTTAAAACTACAAATTTAAAATAATTTCTATTCCTTGAAAACTTTTTTTGCTCATAAAGTAAAATACTAGATGGCTCACTGTTGTTTTGTCATTCTGTGTCTTGTTTTTGTAATATTTTCTCTTGTTTTTGTCAGATTTTATTGTCATGTCTCTCGTTTTAGTTTCCATTTTGTCTTGCTTGTATTGACTGCCTTTTTTTTTTCTCGCTTTAGTCATTTTTTGTCTCATTTTGTCCCCCTTGTCATTTTTGGTCTCTTTTTTTGTTTTGTTTAATGCCGTTTGTCTCATTTTTGTAACATTTTGTCTTGTTTTTGTAGTTTTCTGTCTTTTTATTGTCTGACTTTTGTCATTTTGATCATAAAGTAAATACTGTATCATTCAGTTCCAGATACCTGTGATTAAATGTTCTGTGCCTTTGTAGACACTCTGTTATCTGTAAGTTGTAATGTGTTAATGATAAACTGAGGTGTAATGTTGTTGAAACTGAATTAATTTCTCATAAAAAAACTTCAGGTTGTTCATGATGTTTTGTAAAAAGATAATTCCTCAAATATGAACATTTTCAGAATGTACTTTTTTGCACTAAAACAAAGGAAAAATTTAAACCCGTAGTAATAATAACGTGTTGTCTGTGCAGTGGACCATTTCAGAGCTGGCCTGTTACACCTACTCCTTGGTTGCCGTCCCGCTGTACGACACGCTCGGCACCGAAGCCATCGGCTACATTTTTGACAGAGGTACAACAAAAGAGCACTTTTACACACTAACACCACACCACCTGCAGCATTATGAAAGCTCTTCAGATCATGGACACTGATACTGACGAAGCGGCTAATTTGATGCCATCTGTTTTTCCAGCCACCATCTCCACAGTGATCTGTGATGTAGCCGAAAAGGCTCGTATGATTCTGGACTGTGTCGGCGAAAAAGGACGAACGGTGAAGACGATTGTTCTCATGCAGGAGTTTGATAGTGACTTGGTGACACGGGCAAAAGAGAGCGGCATTGAGATCCTGAGTTTGCAGGACTTTGAGGTGAGAATATCTAATTTATTTCTAGCTGGGTTTCAGAAGTGTTGATCTGTTTTATTTTTTCATCTTTATGGGTCATTCCAGAATTGGAGGACATTTGAGCTTCAAAATGTTTGAAAATAAACCTTCTCTTTTACAATTTCTGCTAAATATTCATCAATAATAGGTAATAAACTATCAAAGGCTTGATTGGCTCAGCTTACACATCAATGGTACCATTTTTATTCCATGTTTTATTTGTTGTTTGCTAACCCTACTCTAATCACAGTAACAGGGTTGTTAATCCATGCTAATGTTAGCTCTTTCTCAGCAGTAGAAGCTAGATATTTAGCTAGCTGTTACTGCTGACCAAGAGGACAAACTGACTGATGGAAAAAAGAAAAAAGAATTTGTCCTATCCTGATAATATGCATAACAGAGTTACATGAGGTTGAGTGAGACATTGAATCAAGGCTGACAATGCTATAAAAAATATGAAAAATAGAAGAGAGGACATAGCTTTGCTCTACCCATTCTTTTGGAAAACTGTTTGATGATTTTAATTCCAGTGTTTACGTGTGATTCACTGTTTTCCCTTATCTTCTACGAGCTAAAAAGGTTATGCTAACGGGGTTGTTGTGGGACACATGTTCCATGCATGATTATTACTTAAAATATTATGTTGATTAAATAAAATGCTCCCACAATTACAAGAGACATCAGTGAAAAAATAATACCATAAAAAAAAGGAGATTTAAAATTAATTTCAACGGTTGCATTTGGGATTCAATTTGGTCATCACTGAGGCGGGATAAGAGAAAAATGACATTTTAGACGGAACTCCAGATTTATTTATTTATTCATTTAGATCTGGTCTCAGGACAAGTAAATTTACACAGCTGGATGTTTTAGAATTTTGTACATGGATTATTTGAAATTTGATGGGTGGGATGTAAAATATCCTCCAATGCTTGAATGATCCGTATATTATTACGTGTCCTCTCTATGTGTCAACAGATGTTTATGAAAATTAGCTGCTATTTGAGTCACACTGTCACTCAGTCATGTTCATTTAGAACTAAATGGAAATGAGGCCCTGATGTGCTGTGTGTTTAAGGTATGATTACTATCAGGACTTCCTGCTAGAACTGTGTGTTTTGTCTTTCTTCCAGGCCTTAGGTAAAGCTAACCACCAGACACCAGTGGTGAGTAGGACCTCGTCTGACCTGCTGGTTACACAGCACAGAAGGCTCTTAATTCTTACTAAATAGCTACAATGAAAATCATTGTTTTAGCTCAGATAATTAACCTAATCAGCAGGAATCCATCCAGGATAAAAGTTTGGTTTTTCACAGTACAGAAATTAAGCCTCATGCACACTTTTAAGTGCATTCATGCTTTGTAAGCATTACTGTAGATCTGTGATCTGATTACAGCCTCCCAAACCAGAGGACCTCGCACTGATCTGCTTCACATCTGGAACCACAGGTAATCACTGGACTCTTACAGTTTTAGAATTTTCTTTAATTTTCTTTCTTTTTTTTTTTTAAACATTATCATCCTAATTGTTTATTGTTTTTCAGGAAACCCAAAAGGTGCAATGCTAACTCACGGAAATGTAATCTGCAACACTGCAGCTTTCATTAAAATAACACAGGTAAACAAACACACCCACTAGGTTTTTACAGTTTGATTCACTTCTAAACAACAATAATCCAGATAAGAGAGTAGATGAAGCACTCCTCTGAGTCAATTCCAAGCGTGTGCTCACGGCAACAAGCGTCTTTGTTTTCCTACTGAAGGCTAGTCAGGCTTCCTGAGAGAAAGACCGCAGGCAGGACTCAGGGCTGAGAAAAGCGTTTTCCGCTCCTTTGTGTGTTTTGGGTACAATGAAATCAAATATTTATGATTGCACTCCCAGTTCTCCTGACAACCGAGTGTAGAACTTTTGTCTCCCCCTTCTGGCAATGAGAGAAATTACACTATACTGTCTTCCTTGGTGTTTGCCCCTGTGCGGCTGTCTCGACCAGATGTGGAGCTACAGCTGGAGCCTCTTCTGAGTCTAATACTATGGTTTCTCCCCTCTTCAGATCTACCAGCACACCAACAGAAAGCAAATTTAAAACTCTTAACATACTGCAAAAGCATTCACCCGGTGGTGAAAGGTCTTTCATTTGTATTTTAAAGTCCTGCACTGAAGTTTTAAAGACATTAGAAATTAAACATGGAGGACAAGGCAGAAAAGGCCAAAAAGCAAATACAGTGTTATTTACAACAGCATCACAGTTCTAAACGATATCTTAAAGTACACAATTCTGCTGTTCCATTATTATGAATAACACTGTTAGCCCTTAGATGTATAAGTGGGTCAACAATGACCTGGTAAAGTTGTTTTCTTACAATATCTTTGGAATAAAAAGTTATTTTATATTCCAGGTATTCCTCAAACGACATGTTTTGATATCATTCCATTTAAATTTTTACCTTTTATACTTTTTGATAAATTACAACATTTGTATTACTTCCCCAAGCTTCTATAAGTGGGTCAAAAATGACCCACATTTCCCACAGAATCTCATGGACATCTGTGATTCTTATCAACTGGAGCGTTCAAGAATATATTTACTGTGGACCACACACTGTCGGTAGTGTCACTGAAACAGAGTAGCAACAGTTAGAGGAAAAGAGTGGGGAAATGTCAGAGTAGAGGTTTACCACCTTCTATTGCTGTTCTGCGTAATATTCTTCTTTTTCAATTATTAAAGTTTTTTAAAATCTGTCATAAATTGAAAAATAAACATATTTTAAACATTGAATGATTCTTGTGTGGCCCAAAATAGAATAAAAACAAATAATACAAATGATTATTCTTAACCAAAATGAAACAAAACACATTGATTCTTATACAGGTCATTTTTGACCCACTTACATCTAAGGGTTAAAAATGTGAAAGTGCATTAAAAAAACAAGAAACTCTGTCCTCATCTTTAGACTGTTTAGTTTTTCCAGTCCGTCTTCTGAAACCAGTTACGCCCCTTTTCAGTCATAAGCGATCTTGCCTAAAATCTAAAGTCTTTCTCTGACTCTGGTTGTCCCCTTTATATTTCCTGTCCTTGCCTCTGTTCCTCCGTCCTGCTCCCTCCTCTGATCCTCCCTATGTGATGCTGTCCAGGGCACACTGAAGCCCAGCCCTAAAGATGTGGTCATCTCCTTCCTCCCTTTGGCCCATATGTTTGAGAGGGTGGTGGAGGTACAGTACGCCATGCTTGACCTGCATACGTGCATGTGTTTTGTTTTCTGTGTGTCCTCTGCAGGTACACTGCATGCTGACCCTCCATGACATTCATGTATCCTATCTCCCCCTAGCTCACATGTTTGAGAGGGTTGTGCAGGTATGTTGTGGACTTACTTACCTACAGATGGGTTTTGTTGTTTGTTTGTTTTTTACAGTGAATTTAGACAAAAGGTTTATAATTAAATGACAGAACCAATGGTAGGATTATTATGAGAGAAGTAGTGCTGTGTTTCTTATGGCTTTCTTTCTTTGACCATTAATGTTTAAAGTCTGTCCTGTCCTTTCATTGCAGTAAAATCCAAGGTTTTTATAGCACCAGTACTTCATGAGATTTAAGAGCAGCTATCTGTTGAACCCAATCTGAGTATTTATGTCGATAGTATCAAAAACTTGCAACAGACTTAAAGTTTAATTCAGTCAGATTCTTAGTCTTATTTTGTAAATACTTGACGAAACATTTCCCTAAAAAATGTCAATGCATAGTCTACAACACGAAGATTATCAGTGTTTATGTTCTTCTAGGTAAAGTATCAAATAACATTTGAATGTGTTCAATGACTCGGTTTAGCTATTAAGGAATGACGAGCTGTGTGTGGTGAATATATTAGTGGGTTTAAATAACAATAGATGTCTAGTGTGATTTAGTGCCTCCCTTTGGTTTAAAAGTCACACTTTTTTTTTAATTTTTTTAATTTAAACAAGTTGGAATGAACCGCCTCGCCTCTTTTACCTCCTCAGTGCGTCATCCTCATCCACGGGGCTCGAATTGGCTTCTTTCAGGGGGACATTAGACTCTTAATGGATGATCTGAAAACGCTGCAGCCAACCATTTTCCCCGTCGTCCCACGTCTCCTCAACCGCATGTTTGATAAGGTACTTTTATCTAGTGTTTATTCTGGGAAAAGAGAAATCTTTTTTGTTATAGGTAGTGATTCTATGACCTGCTAATGTTAAATAGAAACTCTGGTGAGTCTCTACGGAGAACTAACTGCAGTTTTCTCCATGCTGTCCAGGTGTTTGGTCAAGCCAACACGCCACTGAAAAGATGGCTGCTTGATTTTGCCTTCAGGAGGAAAGAGGCGGAGATGAAAAGTGGAGTTGTCAGAAAGGACAGCATGTGGGACAAACTCATCTTCAAAAAAGTGCAGGTAAGAAATGGCACGTTGATTAAAAGCACTTTGTCTTCGCTGTTACAGAAATTAGAAAGAAAAAAAATTGGCTTTAAAGAACTCTCTGAATGAAGTTCAGTCCTATGGGTGAATGACATTAATAGTCAGTCATTACTATAATTGAAACTGCAGTGGGTTTTGTGAACCCTAATAAATAAGGAACAGTTTTAGTTACATATTTAGACCGTATTGTTTGGTTTCTACCTTTGCAGGTGAGTCTGGGCGGTCGTGTGAGACTCATGATCACAGGAGCAGCTCCGGTGTCTCCGACCATCCTGACTTTCCTACGAGCTGCTCTCGGCTGTCAGGTGAGCCTCATCTCTCACACACATTGTTGTCAATGACTCTGATGTATTTTTTTTTAACTAATGTTGCTCATAATATCCACAGTTTTATGAAGGCTATGGGCAAACTGAGTGCACAGCTGGATGCTCCATGTCAATGCCTGGAGACTGGACAGCTGGTAAATGTTCAAACTTCCACTAAAGACTATTCTGACATATTTTAGACTCAAGGATTTGAAACCAGACTGTGACTATTCTGTCATCAGGTCACGTTGGACCTCCTCTGCCCTGCAACGCTATTAAGCTGGTGGATGTGGCAGAAATGAATTACCTGGCTGCCAATGGAGAGGGAGAGGTGAGGACAGTGTTTTGTTGACAAATGCACACTGTGGATTGGTTAATCTTTTTTTTTAAATTTGCTGTGATTTCTTACGCAGCGAACGGCATTTTGTAGAATTTTAACGAGTTGAAGGTAAATTCGGCCGTAGTTTTGATTCGTTTTTCAACAAATCTCCTCAAGATGTCAAAACCAACAATGAATTTATCCAACTTACATGAACAGTGTGTCCAGTGGGAATGACACTGACCTGTTAGCCTGTGGAAACGGCTCCTCCTAGCATATGTGTAAACTGAAGACTCCAGTTTATCTTTATGTGGACAAATTCATTTCAAGGGATTTTAATAGCCAGCTAGCAGCATGACTTTAATGTGGTGTCAGTCAGACAACTGCAGTATTTCAATCAGTGTCAGGGGTTGAAGCCCCCTACTTTACTACTTTTGTTGATCTCCACCATGAGTTTGCTGATTTTGCTTTTTAAAAAAAAAAAAAAAATATTCTTATTTTATTTTGGGTTGCTGTGAATTTCCCCAACAGATAAGTGGATGGCTCAGTGCAGCCCCACAGAGCAGCTAGCATGTCTGTTAGCTCCTTATCTTGTTGAGCTATTGCGACCCCACACAGTGTGGTTTTCTTGGCTATGAGACTAAACCCATCGACATCGAGTGGGCAATAGATGTGCTAACAGGGAAAACTGGATTTCTCTGTGATGTTTATGCACCTTTTGCTTTATATACTGTGTATTCTGTGCCTTGACTTTCATTATAATCGATAAGCAGACTGTACATTCAGTTAGAAAACTGACATTTATGCTTTGATGAACAGCCGCAAATTTGTTACCACCTTAATAAGAAGACATGTTTGGGAGCCTGACAAAGTAGACGTCTATATACCACAATGCTGTACTTAAATAACATGCTATCATTCTTCATTAAAAATGAATACTGCCAGTGTATTTTATTCTGAGACTGAAAGATTTAGGACCATAAAATTGCTTGTCGCATCATTTGAAAACCTTTTGCATTTGTTCAAAGGGACTGCTACCAAAATTCAAAACGTACAGGTTTCAAACTTCCTTCATAAATTGAGATTTCGTTCTTCATGTCTAATTTGATACTTGTCCTGTGTACCAATGCGAGGAAACCCTTTAAGGAGAGACTGTGCTCCCTTTTTATATTATTGTTGGTAACTGATTATTTGTAATAATGCTGCGAGTGAATGAAAAAGAAATGCGGCGAGCAAAAGGCAAGGTAAATCATGAAACTTGTGAAAGCTACAAAATAAGAGTAAAAATGCTCAAAAATGAATGTCTGTGTACTTGAAGGTTTAAACGACTAATCTCTGTCACTGTAGGTGTGTGTCAAAGGACCAAATGTATTCCAGGGATACCTAAAAGACCCTGAAAAAACAGCTGAGGCGATCGACAAGGACGGATGGCTGCACACAGGGGACATTGGGAAATGGCTTCCAGTAAGAACAACAGGCTGAATGACAAATATGTGACCAAAATCTGTGCTGGACTTAAATTTACTCTTTTTTTCTTTTCTTTTTATTGCAGAATGGCACTCTGAAGATTGTTGACAGAAAGAAACACATTTTCAAGCTGGCACAAGGAGAGTACATTGCCCCGGAGAAAATAGAAACCGTCTATAATCGCAGCGACCCAGTGGCCCAGATATTCGTTCACGGTGATAGCTTACAGGTCAGCGATTAATTAATCTAACAGATTTGTGTCAGAAACTAATCACTTCCTTTTTACGCACACAAATTCTACAAACAGTTTGTAGCATTTCCTGTTCTTGATGATCTTATCCGTGTTGTATTTTTAAGGCATGCCTGGTGGGGATAGTTGTACCTGATCCAGACTTTCTACCGATTTGGGCCAAGAAAAAGGCGATTGAAGGATCCTACTCTGAGCTGTGTAATAACAAGGTCGGATTTGTTATTATCAGCCCTCTTGAACGTACAGTTCAGTTGTTTACGGCTGCCTGACATTTGTCCTGTTTGTTTAGGAGGTGAAGAAAGCCATTCTGGAGGACATCCTGAGTTTGGGCAAAGAGGCAGGACTCAAGTCTTTTGAACAGGTGCCATGTTCATCACAAAACCATCAAGTTTTTGTTATTTAAACGCAACAGTATATTTAAATCAGAACTAATTCTTTATTTCTATTATTTATTTCTATTCTTGATTAACCGCTCTCATGGACTTACTGAATACATGGTTAAACTTATTAACAGTTTATTGTTAAAGGAATTAGTTACAGCTTGTCATTTCTGAAGTGTGCTCAATTTTAACTTTGATTTGCATTTTTCACCGTTTTTGAACAATTTCTAAACAAAGAGACTATTCAAGCAAATATTTAACCATTAATTGCCCTACTTCAATGCTTTTTTTCACTGTTATTCTTATTTCCCTCTCCGACTGCAGGTGAGAGATATTGCGTTACATCCTGAGATGTTTTCTGTCCAGAACGGTCTGCTGACTCCCACCCTGAAGGCCAAGAGGGCTGAGCTTCGGAGCCACTTCAGAGAACAGATTGATGAACTTTATGCCGGAATTAAGATCTGAGCTGGGATTTTAGGACTACAATAGGAAGGTGACAGCGATTTAAAGCACACAGCCAGAACCAAAACATTTATTGAGGGGATTTTCCTCACATTTTCTGCCAGTGAAATCCTTCGTGGGGACTTTGAAACAAATTAGACAATGACTCTTGGGTTTAAGTATGGATCATCCCCACTTTTACCAGTAATTGTACAGCTACTTCTCCCCCTGCCAACACTGGCTGATTAGTGAAGAACATCCCAGAACATCCTCATTGTGGTACTGGTACAATTCATCCAAGAATCAGGGTTAAATATCACAAGGGAGAATTGGGACTCGATCATGCCTTTACTGCCATTAAGTCTGACAGTTTAATGGTCAGAAAAATCAAACTCCTGCAAACATTTCTGCTAGGTTTTTTTTTGCTTCTTTTTCCTTGGGAGCAATGGGAAGACAATCCTGTAGAAATGCTTTTACAACAGTGACAAATATTGACTATTTATATACCAGGATATTTAAATATTTTGGTAATCTATTTAAGTTGATATTTAATGTAATCATGAAACATGTAAATAGTGTATCTGCTGGAAAAAGTATATTTGTATACAGAGTCTCTCGCCTGATACTGTGTAGCTGTAATTCCTTGCATTCCCATGATTCTCAGTGCTGAAGGACTGACTGGATGAACCTGTTCTTTTTGTGCAGAATTTACTGACAGCCTGTTGGGAATTGTGTTGCTTGACAGATTTTTGTGCTTTTTCTTTTGGTTGTTGGATTTTAACTGCATGTTAAAATGTTGAATGTTGCTAAAACCGTACGTGTAGTGCCTCCTTTTTAAAAGCCCTTTCATATTTCAGTGCCACGGGTAGCAGGGGAAACTAAATAATAGTCATTTCTATGTCGCACAGATATTTTGGGGAAAATTTGTTGTAGCACTGGTATTACAAATTTACCAATTCTAATGTTTTAAAGGAATTCCACCGTCTTGTGAACATTTCACATCAACTTTTTTTTCTTCACTTCGGCTGTTACACAGAAAGGCTTGTTGTGAATTTGGGTGTTTTGACTGACCTATGATCATCGTGTATTTCTAATCACATTCAGGACACGGTGGCAGTACAAGCCATGTTGTTATGACTTCTATATGAAAAGGGCAAAGGTGCAGTTTTGTGCGACAAATAAAAGTATAGGATCATTGTCAACTGTACCAAATATATTCTTTCTTCAAAACTAATGTGTTTTTCCTTTTATAAATACACATTTTAATGGATTTTATTAGAGGGCAACGTGCCATAATATGTAGCCAGTTGTATGTTATATATTTGTTACATGTTTTAATACTGTTTAAAATGCTGAATAGGATGCCGTTACGTCTTACCGATATATTTGATGCTGTGCGGCCAAGTAACAAACCTCAGTCTCTACTGGGAGTCAAAATCTGCCACACATGTGAGCAGCTGCTGGTCCGAGATCTCACCGCTGTTTTGTTCGAAGTCGTCGAGACTCTCCAAGTAGTCCTGGTCATCCTGATTATCTCCCCACAAGTCAGGAGTCTCTTCCACTGGACGCACTGTGCTCTGGTGGCCCTGGTTTGATATCTGGCTGGGTTCAATGTTGCCAGCGTCATCCATTAAATATGCCTGGTCTTCCTCATCCTGTCAGAGAACAGAAGATCTGGTCACTTGCTGCTGCATGAAGAAGAAATGTCAGATTTCTAGACAAATTACTGGTCAGTCAGAATGCTAGTTCAAGCAAACAGAACTAACCAGTGTCATGATGTAGCTCACGCAGATCTCTTGTGGCAGTGGGTAACCTGCAACAGAAACATGTTTATCTCAGACAGGCTGTATTACATTATTGTGAAATTCATCCCCTCACATCCATTATTGATACACCACTTAGTCCTCATTAGGGAAGCAGGAGTCTAATTCCAGCTGATTTAGGGTGAAGGCAGGGGACACCCAGGACAGGTCACCAGTCTATCACAGGACTACACAGAGACAAACAATCACACTCATTCATACCTACAGACAATTTAGAAATACCAATTAACCTCAGCAGGTTTTTGAACTGTGGGAGGAAGCCGGAGAAAACCCACACTGCACAGAGAGAACATGCAAACTCGATGCAAAAAGATCCGAGGCTGGGACATGAACCAGGGTTCTTCAAGATGACAGTGCTAACCACTAATCCACTGTGCAGCCCTCTCACAGATTCCTGAAATGATTTCGAACACAAGTCAGTGTGGAAGCTCTGAAGGATCTTAACTTACTTGAGGACCTGAAGTTCCTGCAGTCGGGATCGTGACACTTCTGGTACCACACTTCCTCTTTCAAATCCACAACAATCCTGCAGAGGAGGATGAGATGAAATCAGAAGGATGGAGAACACTTACAGACAGCCTTCAGAACAATAAACATAACCGTACATACATGATGTTGTTACTTTTATGAAACCTGCCAACATTTTCACACCAGCGGTATTTGGCGACGTCATAGACGAGAAGTTGTTCTGCAGCAAAGTAGCTCCATCGTCTTATGCCTGTTGAATTCATATGAGATTGTTCAAATCTGGCAGACTGATAAATGTTGCACCACGGACTGCGACAGCGGTAGGTGTGACGGTTTGAGTGCAGACACTTGGCAACACACAAACTGCACAACATACACTACCATTCTAAAGTCTGAGGTCACCCGCACAATCTCATGTTGTCCATGAAAACTCACACTTTTATTCATGTGCTAACATAATTGAACAAGGGTTTTCTAACCATCAATCAGCCTTTCAGCACCATTAGCTAACACAATGTAGCATTAGAACACAGGAGGGATGGTTGATGGAAATTAAAAAAAAAACAACCATTTCTTTCAAAAACAAGGACATTTCTACGTGACCCCAAACTTTTGAACGGTAGTCTATGACAACACATACATCTGGGCGACAGTTTAGAAAAAACAAACAAAAAACCTGAAACAGCACAATAATTTTGACCATATCAATACTTTCTCGATACATTTTTGTGAAATTTTTTTGAGAAAAAAAAATCAATAATGCCAGGAAAGAATAGAAGATGAAACATGTATAATTTCATTACATTAAAATAAACTTTGTTCTCTAATTTCACTTCTGAGGAGCTTTTAAGATTAAGAAAGCAAATTCAACCCATCATGCTAGATAGAAAATCAAAAATTTAAATGACACAAACTAATCTGGCAGAAATTTTTTTTTTTTAGAAAAAAAATGTCATAACCCATTGTTACCAATTCTTGTACTAAAGGACATATGTAAATGTTTTTGAATCTTTTGCAAAGGTGTTCTGTAATAGCTAAACACTTACTTCCTTGTATGCCGTCCTTTGTGACCACCGTTAATACAAAGGTGTCCACTTCTTGATGAGGGGACGACACGCAGCCAGACAGCGCATCTGTCAATAATGGATAAGAACAAGTTTCAGTTTTTACACTGAAACTGATTGTAGTAAAACCAGCGATGACATTTACAACACATGCAAACTCATTTTAAGTAGTGATGAATAGAATGCTTTTGCAGAGCATCGAGAAAAAGGAGTTTTCAGTTGAGTCTCACCTGGATTGGAAGCTGATCCCTGCTGGCAATGAGGCGTCGAGGTTTTGGTTTCATTTGTTTCTGGGACGTCCCACGTAAGAACTCTCTGACCTGTGAAACTGATGATACCCAGGAGTAAGACCTGGTGTGGTTTGAAAAAGATAATTAAAACAAACAGAAAACTGAGATAAAAGAGCGCAAAGTACCTCACATTACACACTAAGGACGCCAAGAAGACGCTTTCCTCTGCCGAAACTCCCTTCGGAGGTTTGGCTGTGAACTTGTTGTCTTCTGCCACAGTGAACGCAGCGTTCTTCCCCACTTTTGATGATTTGTAAAGTCGGAAATTTCTGTTCTTGGTGTAGACACCTGTTCGTGCAAATTGTAATTCAAATAAATATCCATTGTTACACACAAGCAATGATGACAAAAAAGATGATTAAATGGGTACTAAATCTGTCACAGAAAGGAATTAAAGGATAACATCACAGTTCTTTAGTGTTTTCTCTCAAATTCAGGAGTGTCAAAGTCATTTTAGTTTTGGGGCCACACACGGTCTAATTTGACCTCAAATGGGCCGCACCAGTAAAATCACAGCACAATAACCTATAAATAACAACAACTCTAAATGGTTCCTGTTGTTTTTGTGCAGAAAAGTACATTCTGAAAATGTTCACATTTAATTAACTATCTTATTAAAAAAACATTATAAACAACCTGAAATATCATAAAAATAAGCTTAATTTCAACAGTATTATGCCTCAGTTTGTCATTTTCACACTACAACTTAGAGATCACAGAGTGTCTACAAAGGAACAAAACATTTAGTCACAGATATCTGGAACTGAACAATATTGTACTGCACTTTATGATCAAAGTGACAAAAGTCAGACATAAAAAGACAAAAAAAACAAAAACAAGACAAAATATTACAAAAATAAGACACAAAAGCGAGAAAAAAGAACAAAAACTGAGACAAACAACATGAAACAAAACAAAAAAGAAAAAAATTGACAAAAAAGTGGAAGAACGACAAAGAAAGAGACAAAAAATGACAAAGGTGAGAAACAAAATAAAAATAAACTAACAACACAAGTGAGGAAAAAAAACAAAAAAAGACAAAAACAAAACATGAAACAGCAAACAAAGCGTGACACTAAATGAAAGAAATATGACAAAAAACACAAGCGGGACAGAAACGAGAAACAAAACGACAAAAATATGAGACAAACGACAAAAGTCAGACAAAAAACAAGACAAAATATTGCAAAAAAGAGGCACAGAATGAAAAAAAAAAACAATGAGCAATCTAGTATTTTACTTTATAATCAAAACAACTTGTCCTGGTCCAGAAATTATTCTAAATTTAAAGCTTTACAAATTTACAATTTGCAGCTAATGTCTTCTCTGAAGTGTTTATACTTTGCAAAGTTTTCCTGCGGGACAGATTGGACCCTCTGGTGGGCAGCTTTTGCCCTGCAGGTCGCATGTTTCAGTCCCCTGTTCTAACTGGTGTCAGACAGAAGTTTGGGTGCATTTTTGGATAGGAGGACTGTGTATTTTTCCCCATGACTTACACTGAATGTACAGGACACCTTCATGGGATGATTAAAGAAAGCCAAACTTGTTTCAATGTTCACGACTAGTAAACTGAGACATACTTGAAAAATGGTAACCTTCACTTAAACCCCTGTAGCTTCATGTGTCCAAGGTTGAAAGAGATCAAATAAAAGCTTCTAGTTCCTCTTACCGAGATCAACAAAGAGACCGTCTTTGCAATCCTTGTTTTTCACCCAGAGGAAGCTGAGGTCCCTCTCTTCCTGCCTACGTCTCTTCGTCTGTGGACTCCCAGTCATCCGGCCTGCTTCTCCTGGTTTCCCCTCAGATATAGCATGTGTTCCTCTGTGAGCACATTGTTGAGAAAAATTACAAAAAGCTGCTATAGCTGAGGAATAAAAAGATTTATTGTCACAAGTCTGAAAAACCAACCCCAGATCTTTGTGTTCTGCCACTAGATTAATCCCAGTATTCACGCAACTTCCACCTCTGGCTTTGTTCAGGACAGGCTGAAGAATTGCATGGATGAACCTACCTTAAATAAAAAAAGGAGAGAGAAAATATTAACAGTTTCCTTACAAAAAAAAACACTTTGCTGCTTCCATGTGTGAGTGAAACATACCGACATGTATGTTGTCTTTAAAAGCTGCATTCTGGAGGCTGAAGATAAGATGTCGACTGAATTTGTCGTCTGTGCTGGAGTCAAGATTGAGGACATTTTTCGCCGAGCATTCAATCCCATAAACTTCCAACAACTTGTCACACACATACTGTCAACGCACAGAACACAGACAGGTAAATGTATTGTAAATCCCGCGTCTTTAGGGTAAGAAAGTAACAAGATAAACTACACATTTAGATTCAGATGTTTAGCCATACTCCAGTCTTCAGAGGCAGCTTCAAACCATCACCTTTCATGGCTACACTTTTCTGTTATTTCACTTTTTTTTTTTCAACTTAAGTAATCATCTTCTGCTCATCTAAATTAACGATGAATCAAATTTAAAATCTCTTTTATTATAGTAGAGACCACAATGAAATACGTACATAGTGGAAGAAAACCACACCTGCACAAATCTACTGAAGCAAATTCAGACTGAATTATTGCTTATTATTATTATTATTATTAGATGCACGAGGCAAATAATTTGCAAGTTAAAATCTTCACAATAAATTGCACAAATGTAGCCTACCTGGATAAACAAAGACACCATGTTTTTCCCATCAGATCCTTTGTTTGAAGGCTTGTGGAACTCCAGGTCAAAGTAAAGCTTACAGACGGCACCCTCAGGTATCACCTCATAGCAGTGCATCAAGGACTCAGTGTAAGTCCTGAAAGAAATTAAGAGAAAAAGCGCCATCAATGCATGTCATCACAAAAGCAGATGTGTTTAAGCTACAATAAGACAAGACAAGTCAGGCTTCATTGATCTCTCACTGGGGAAATGTACATGTTACAGCAGATGATCAAATGCAGAGCTGATATTTACCTGTAGTAATGCCACAGCTCACTGTAACTAGTGACCAGGTAGATCCTTTGACCCGGCGACGTCTTTTCTTTCTCAAGTGCAAAAACATGTACAGCCTAGAAAACACGACACACGGATGTCAGCAAGGCGCACAATTCAGTTTATCTGCAGAGAAATCAACTCAGATCTCTTGTCAATAAATCAGAGATCTTATAAATGTTCACAAAAGTCATTTTTTGAGTCCGAGTTTCACCCACCACATTTTATGTTTTATTTCTAAAAAGGGACAGTTCATATTAATGAACATTTACGGATACATACGAGAGATTATAGCCATACGGTTCATTTCCATCTTGACTCCCATTAGCAGGTTAAAAATTTAAAAAAATTATAAATAACATAATGCCGTGACTGAACAAAGACATACAAACAAGAAAGACAAGCAACAAGCGATAGCTCATAGTGCACACAAACCGACAAAATCTGGAGGACAAGGTAAGCTACCAAGTAATAACTAATTAACATTTACACAAGATTATATTACACATATCCCTCTATCAGTATTGCACATTGTTATGCTACACCAACCCCACTGTCACGACAACACAAGATTCCACTACATACATCCCTCTGACACTGCACATTTCTCCTCATCACTGTTGCACATATCCTTGTCTTCATTACATATAAATACACTATACATGTCCCATGATCATTATCGCTCATGATCCTTTGACACTATTACACACGATTGTCCTCAAGAACCCACCCCATAAACAGGCAAACAGACCTACAGTGTTATGATCACAGATCTGAAGCTTTGAAATGTTTAGTAAATGAGGTGAGATGCGGTAGTCCACAAATTACACTTGGTATAGTATTCAACAGCATTCAGCTTCTTTAACATACACGAGAGAAACTCTTAGACACAAAAAAAATGAACTATGGTAGCATCTTTTGTACCTCTTTGCAGCTCTGAGCGAAGCTGATAGCCAGACTCTGCCGAGGGAAGAGCTTCCAGATGGAGGACGGCTGACACGGCCACAGTCGAGGTTTGTAGCGTGTCGTCAGAGGATTCAGCTGGAAGGAATGAGCAAGCTGCTCAACCTTCTTCAGTCGGTCCCCCCACTTGCTCATCCTCAAATGCTGATCAGACACTTCAATTTAACCTTTATTGCACCCACGGTGATTTGCTCAGACACTTCAGCCGAGTGGATGCATGAGCTTTGGTTCTGCAATTGTCCTTCCACTGATAAAAACCTGTAGTAAAGAATCATGTAAATTAGATAATGCACTACAATTTAATGGCACCACAAACTGCACCAATCAAAATGATCACACAGCTGAAGCACCACTTCTCTGTTTCAAGTCAAGAGAACCTCAACATTACAACTTTCTTGATTTATTCTAGGACTGTTGCATTAGACCTCAATAGTTTTAGTCACATGTTCCTAATAAACCGTTCAGTATATGAAGCGTTATATGTAACTTTCAATAACAATATAACATTTTCAGTTGCCTGAGTATCTGTGTTGTCGTACTGCTCTGACCTCTGATTAAACAGCTAAACCATATACTATAACAAATGGACAATACATTCACTGGCATACATCTCCTTTGTTTCCTGGCCTATCTTTAAATATATGTTCAAACAGTTAAATTATTATTATGAACTAATCGAGTAAAGATGAATCATTACCACCCCTACTCTACAATCGTGAAAAGACCTCTATGGTTATTTAGGTAAATAACAAGCCATGGCAACAGAAAGCAATGACATTTTCTTCTTTGCTGCTTTTGTAAAGGACAGGCTCCCAATGAAAAACTGTAAAAAGACTACTTTTCTCAGTAGCGTCTATCAAACAGACCACCACGCCCACCAGCTCCCCATCACTACTGTTGAGTTGGGAACGTGTTTTTACTTCAATGACATTTGCAGTGCACCGTTTTTATGTATAATGGAGTAGTTTTACTGAAGAACAGTGCCAGCTTACTTTTTCAACCACTGTAAAGTAGCAGCAGAAGTGTAACAGAGCTGAACTTACTCGCCTCTACTGTCAGGGCTGATGTTGACGCAGCTAGCATTAGCTTTAATTTTAGCTAAAGCGGCGTCATTACAACAAATAAAAGTCAAACAAGCTTGGATTTAGTGTACAACAGTTCGGTGTGCTACATTACCGCTGTGTTGGGCCAGTCAGTCTCTTGTCACTCGCAGAAAACGAAAAGAAAGAAACGCTCGGCTTGTTTTCTTTTTCGCGCGTCTGGACCCGGAAGCAACGTTTCTTCCGGTCTCTAAAGGAAGTTGTGGCGGAAAAACTTTACCTATTTTAATTCTCCCCGAAGTTTGTTATTTTACCACGAAATGTTCATATGTTCAATGTGATGTGGCCCAATGAGAAATAAATATTGAGAATATTTCGCCATTTAACTGGTTTCACTGGTTGCGTAGTCTATGGTGTCAGCCACATAAGATTAAGATGTAGAGCTGCATTTTTCAAAATAAAAGTCTTACATTACGAGTAATGTGTGTCTAGAAAAAATGTACAAAAAAGCAGCAAATGCAGAAACAGTCACTACAGGCGCTTTAAAACATAAACAAAAATGTAAAAAAAAATACGATTATATTTCAGTCATATTAATCGATAAAGTTATTCAACTTGAACATAGTTTTGCTTGCAGATATCATGCCTATGCACACCAAACTTGATACATGTAATTGTAAATTATATTAATCCCGGATATACTGCAGGGGTTTAGTGTAACCTGTACTCGATTATAAAAAAAACTACTGAAAATTATTCCATTCTCCAGATGCTGACTCTCCTCCAAAGCCTGACACTGCTTGGAACTAGATAGGGTGGGATGTTATTTTTCCATCAACACTCCCTGTGTTGCTCTTATTCAGTGTAAGCAGTTATGCATTAAAAAGGGCTGTCATCATGAGGAAGTGCTCTATAAACTTGAGATCCAACCAGTTTCGACAGAAGTAATGGAAGGAAGGACAGGAAGGGAAATGATGGGAGGGCAGGAAATGGAACATAACCTTGCAAAATAGGAATTACTTGTGAGCAGGCTTCATCTCTAGGGAACACCTGAGAAAACAACACCACATAGTCATCTGGTATTTGTACAGTCCGGTTTCAAAGGATTTTTTTTTTTTTAATTAAACAATTATTCAATATAAATTTTGAAGATGTCTGCGTTTCTGAGCTATTTTCACATTACACAAATTATTTGTGCATTCCTTCCATACTGAATGCTCAGGATTTCTCACCACAGCTGTAAATAACAATGATGTAAATAGGCCAGTTATGTAGTTGGACAAAAGACATTACAATTTCTGTTGATTTGTGTAACTTCAACACAAAGGTTAAAGCCACACGATAACAGCAGATACACTTTGTATGCAACAATGACTGTGATATACAAACCTTTTAAGAAAAAAACAGCAACATCAGAAAGAGCATTTTCACAAAATCCCTTGCTCTGAAAGAAAGAAAGAAAGAAAGAAAGAAAGAAAGAAAGAAAGAAAGAAAGAAAGAAAGAAAGAAAGAAAGAAAGAAAGAAAGAATCTATGTGGGTTGATCTTCATTATAAAGCGTGTGTGACAAGCCTATACAACCTTAAAGTAATACAGTAGCTCAAACAGAACAAGCAGGTTACCCAGTGGCCTGTCATTTCCTTTCACAGGAAAGAGAAAGGCGTTGCACAGTAAAGATAAGTTGTTTCATTTCCCTACTGTTCTGGAAAGCGGGATCACTCGCCTGCAGTTTCATATACGATAACTTGATTTAATGTGAGTTGCTCAAACAGAGTTATCCTCTTTGTTTAAGGTATGTGCTTTTAATTTTAAGTCTTATTCACATTTGTGTTTATCTAGACTTGGAGGAGGGTACCATATTTCACAGTTAGTAGGAAATGTCCGAACAAGAATTTAGCAGCAAGCCAGATTACTGCATTTCTGGACTGTGTCAGAGAACATTTTAATCTAAGGTTGGTCCTGCAACGCTTTTCTTTTCTGTTACAGCAGCCTGTAGAAGAAGAAGAAGAAGAAGAAGAAGAAGAAGAAGAGCGCTTCACAATGTGGAACAGAAGAAAACTGTGTCTTACTGCACTCATTTTCACAGCTGTCTGCTTCAAAGTGAGTATTGTTTCTTGTACAAATAGTCATTCAGAAAAAATATTCTCTTCTTCTGGAAAAGTGTTTTAAATGTCATCCTTAATTAAAGGCGACTGCAGGAGAAACAAAGCTAGTGGACACGAGGCACTCACACGTTGTAGATGACATGTACAAAGGATGCCGTGAAGAGGCCATGGAGACGTACATCCATTCAGGCCTGTTAAAACAGGAGCTAAACAACAGTCAAGAATTCCAGAAAGCATGGAGCGCAAACGCTGAGTGTTCAACGCTGATCCCCGGAGGAATGACAGAGCATACTGCTGCGCTTTCCATCTATGATCACTCTGATAGATCTTTTTTGAAAACCTTGGACGAAGCAGTGGAGACAATGGGCGTAAATGCAAGCATCTATGAAAGCAACTTCCATTTCAAGGCTCTTCATTTCCTGCTTATGGATTCCATAACCTTGCTAAAACAAAAGGAGTGCAAGATTGCTTACTGGGCTCCAGAAAACAAAGTCATACCAGCAAAAGGCTCAACTGTAAGATTTGGAAGTTTCGTCTCAGTTAACTCAAACTATGACTGGCTAATTCGCAATATCGATATGGAGGGGACGGTGCTTTATAATATCACAACTTGCTTCTTTGTCAACTTGGGGAACCACACTTGCAGTACAAACAAGGATGACTTGCTCCTATCTCCAGCTGAAGTCTTCACAGTGGAGAAAGTGGCTAAGAGAATGACTGATGATGATGAAGAATACACTGAGATCATTTTGAAACATCCAAAACTGCACAGCACACACAACTGTTTCTCTTTTTCAAGGTAAGGCTCACGTTCTTTTGGTAAAAATGAAATAATTGGCTCAGTTCCAGGATAAAAGCTGTGTTTGGATGTGTCTAATTTCTTTGTCAAAACAGTGTATTTTGATGAGCTGATGTTTCAAGGGGGTGCTCAGTGGAGTAGTGGTTAGCACTTTTGCCTTGCAGCAAGAAGATCCCTGGTTCGAATCCCGGGGTGGGCCTGGGATCTTTCTGCATGGAGTTTGCATGTTCTCCTTGAGCATGCGTGGGTTTTCTCCGGGCACTCCGGCTTCCTCCCACAGTCCAAAAATATGCTAAGGTTAATTGGTAACTCTAAATTGCCCGTAGGTGTGAATGTGAGTGTGATTGTCTGTCTATATATGTAACCCTGTGACAGACTGGTGACCTGTCCTGGGTGTCCCCTGCCTTCACCCGAGTCAGCTGGGATAGGCTCCAGCACCCCCCGCAACCCTAATGAGGATAAAGCGGTGTATAGAGAATGGATAGATGGATGGATGATGTTTTAAGGTTGAGGAATAATTAATATTTAATGAAGAGGAGTTTGGTGTCAAGTATTTGAAACAGGTACAAACACCACATTGTACCTGATTGTATGTACTGTTAATTAACCCAAAGTAGTCATTTAATGTCCCAAGCACATATAATGAAAATTAAAAAATGCAGAATACACTGAAAAGCTAAGCCCAAAGCTTTACTGTATCACTAAAACCTTATTCATATATTGATGACTAAATAGGCAACAGTGTAAATTATGAACAGTGGACCTTCAATGGTTTTTTTTAATGCATTGTCTTTGGTTGATGATCAGGTCCAGCATCTTTTCTGGGGAATTACAAGCAAAAACGACCAACTATTATTTTGTACTTGCATGGTAATACTTATTAAACCGGAAAAGACTCAGCATTTGAATATTTGCTTAAACTGAAAATGCAGTGAACACTTGTACTGTAAAAGTACATCTTTTAGTTGTCTTTTAGTGAATCATTTAAACTGGAAATGTAAAGTGTAAAGGGATAAAACAGGATTTTGAAAAGTGAGAAGGTCCTCATATTTTCATTCCCAGTGTGGCTGGGTGTGGTTTGATCAGATTTGCCTGATAATGCTGAAAACAATCACAGACATCCCCCAAAAATGTCAACAGATTTTCATTCAAATGTTACAAATTCCTGACTACTGTATGTAAAACCAGCTTTGTCCAGTTTTAAAATTTGTGAGAAAACAAAACAAATGAAGAAAAATACTGATGTTTCTCATGAGAAATAATAAAAATTGCTGGTATTGAGTAGCTGGTTGTTAAAAGAAGTTAGTAATGATAATAAATATTTGAAATTACATATAGTTAATCCTCTTTCTCTCTTTGTTTCCGTCTCTGCAGGTCTGCAGCTGTCGTCTCCACCCAGTGGCTTGTACCCATGCTTGCGGCTTTGCTTTTTTTTCTTTAACTGTTTGGCAAAAGCCCTGATCATCTCTGAGAGTGATCACAGTGTAAAACACTGCTCTGTTTGTTCATCTGAACTATTGTTTTGCTTTGATGTCTGCAAAAATATATTCCTAACAAAGCTGCGATGTGATTTGAATTCTAGACTAATATCATTGTTTTTAAATGCATAGCAACATAATATACTTTTTAGTTTGATTTTTGAGACTTCAGTGTCTTCAAAGAACTGACAGGAAATGAGAGATGGGAAACGACCTGCAACAAAGGTTCCCAGCTGGACTCAAGTTGCAGTTTATGGTCGGCATTTTAACCGCTGTGGCATCCAAATGTAAAGCAGTTTCATCCAGTCATGTTAGATAAATGAGCTGAAATGTAGAAATACATAAATAACCTAGTTGAAATCGTCTTTTTTTACTCTTACATTGCAAAGCTGCACAGTGTTTCTGCTCAAGGCAATGAACAAAGAAAGTTTGTATGATTGTATAAACTTCACTATGGAGCAGCTATAAAAAATGCTCTTTGTGTGAATGAGGAACTGATTCTGTTAACTGAACCCTTAATTTGTTGATCTTTTGTTTCAAGTTCAGTGAATTCAACTATTTTTTTTTTTTTACCATTTCAGCAACAAAATTTGACAGCAACAAACTTTTTTTTTCCAGGAAGCAGATTCACATTTTTAGGCTCAACCAGCTGACAGCAAGGTCATCTTTGGTTTGTTTGTGGAGTTCTGTCAACTTCACTAAAAGATCAGGAATTTTGAGAAGCTGCTTACAGTCACAACGTGCAGCCGTATTCGAAATACTACTGTACTGCTCCTGTTTAACTGCTTCTAATAACATACAGTCTTATTTTATCTTTCCGTTTCCATCAATGTTAAATAAAAAAACACACCTATTGATCAGGAAAAGTCTTATTGAACACTCATCCCTACATATGACTGAGATAAAATCTAACTAAACAGTCAATCACACAGAGAATATATGAGCTTTAACAGTATTTTTTCATCATTATACAACAATGAAGCACATATTCACTATACAGACTTATTGGAATTTGTCTCCATGTGTTTTTTCAGTACCAAAACATCACAATATTACATACTATCAACAAATAATCGCAAAACAATACCCCCAAAATTTTCATTTTAAAATGGCACATGCTTCGTCCAACTAGCAACATTTACATTAGCAAGCACTTGTGAATTTACATTTTGTCATAAAAAGCAGGTAAGATCTGACCAGCTTCGTTTTAATGCCAGTGTCACAGTCATAGATTTAATGCTTATAGGGCAATGTTAACCCTTAGAGGCATAAGTGGGTCAAAAATGACCCAGTGAGGTCATTTTCTTCCAGTATTTTTGTAGTGAAGTCATTATTTCATATTGTAGGTATTCCTTAAAAAAACATGTTTCTGCCATCTTTCTATTAAACATTTTAAGTTACCTTTTATAGTTTTAAAGAAATTGTAATGTTTGTATTACTAACCCAAGCTCTTTATCACTGATGTCATACAAGAGATGATGCAGTGCACAAACAAAATGAGTGTTGGCATTCTTCTATTGCTGTTATGTGTAATGTTGTTGTTTTTCAATTATCAAAATGTTCAAAATCTGTCAGAAAGGGAAAAATAAACATATTTCAAAGATGAAATCATTCTTGTGTGGATCAAAATATAATACAAACAAAAATACAAATGATTATTCTTAACCAAAATGGCAAAAATGGCATAAAAACACAGTGATTCTTATACGGGTCATTTTTGACCCACTTATGGAAGAGTGTAGGGTCCAATCGCTAGTGCATCTTAGGGTTAAAACTGTTGCTGCCATTAATCAGATTCACTGAGTAACAAGCCGATGACATAAACAGTAGTAGTCCACATTAGTACTGCATGTGACCAAATGTATATACTGTTATGTCATTCAATAGCATGCTGAGTGTAACAGTAAACATACGTGATGACAAAAGATCAAAAGCAGCTTAAACTATATGGCTTATGACATCAAAAAAAAATGAATTCCCTGTGGGAATTTCTGAAAACAAATAATACAGAGATCAGCGCTGAATGACTGAGCTCAAGGAGTTTTTCTTGCTGTAAAGAAGAAATAGCACAAATAGGCTAATAAATGCATTTGTCGTCAAAACAGAGAATAAAAAGATACAAATGAATAAAATCGATAAAAATATATCAGAAACGTATTTAAAATATATAAATATGACACAGTTTTACTGACATAAAAGTTTTACTGACAAAATTTTACTGGCCTGCTAAGGGACTGCAAATGAAAATTAGCTTAAAGCTAACTCTGGTACAATGCATTAAATGGAAACTATTATGTTTAATATTGTACATGGTCCCTTTTTAAATAAACTGAGAAAAAACAAACAAACATTTTGATCTTAAAATCCTTATTGTCAAAATTAATCCAAGCCTGGAAAGTGCAGTACGTAAACAAGTAAGAAATATCCTCTTATAACAAAATTCTGATGTATGTAGGGAAAAATGTATAAATAAAATACCAATGTTAAAAATGCATGTATATGTTCATCATTTGTCTCTCACTGACAGGCGGAAATAATCTCACCATTTTGTTTATTTATACAAAAAGCCTGCCAGATGCATTTTAGTAAACAAAACAACAACAAAACATGCACGTTTGCACACTTTGTTGAACATATTCAACCTAAGGAACAGCAGCATTCTGTAATAAAACAAATCACAAATCCAACTCTAAAATGCACGTCTCAATTCAATGAAAGGCATTCACGTTTCATATATTATGTACAGCACATAAATATTGAAATGCATGCATATATTTGTTATATTTAATACAATATGGTGACATACAAAATTAGTTATCAGAACTGAGGATTTAATTTTACTTCATTAATTTGGATAAATTGGCCACAAAAAAAAGAAAAAAATCCTCTGGTGACATTCAACGCTTGCTTGTAGCTGCCATTTATATTGGGTTTCAACTTGATTCCAATTTTTTTGTTGACATTTTCCATTAAAAATGCACCAAATACAGGTTTTTACGTCCCAGTGAGTTTATTTTGATAGCAAAGAGAATTTGAAAATGTAAGGATTCTTAGGAAACCATTAATTATGAGGGTTGTTTCGATTATTTCTCTGTAGATTTATGGACATCTGTGTGCAATGCACTTCTGAGAAAACAGATAAAGTTACATTTAATCTAAAAATATCTGTCTGTCATGTCTATATCTTTGCCTCCTGTGAGGTGCATGTCACAGCTACTGTGGCCGCTCCTACAAAATAGAGAAATCAGGAGCCACAGTACGATAATTATCTTCCTGTTGTTTCTGAACAGCACCATGTTCTTTTTGCCCCCACCACCTCAACCGTCTGAGTTAACTCATATTTATTAGGTCAATAAAAACAAAAACAAACTTGCAAGCCTCGTGTGTTGGCTCAGCGTATCCAGTGGAGACGACTAACTGTCTTTATTATCCTGCTTGGAGTTGAGTTTTGACCTGTTGCCACGGGAACAAGTGCTCTTGTCTTTGCTCAGGAGGCTGGTGTTGGCTCGAGAGAGGGTGCACATGCTGCTCGGTCGAAGCCGTGTGTTTTGAAGCTCCAGCTCATCGTAGCTCGACACCCGGACAAAGGGGCACCAGCGGAAAACCTTCTTGAAACCAGCCCGGAATCTGAAGCCGAGTCAGACATGTAATCGTGCTGCTGTGTAAAATGCGATTTTTTTTTTTCTTTGAGCAGAGCAGACCGGTTTGCACTCACCTGCTGTTGAGGCAGCAGTAGATGATGGGGTTGTACATGGTGGAGCTCATCGCCAGCCACATTACTGACAGGTACACCTGCTGGATGTACTTCCACTTGCTCAGACGCTTGTTGAGACCCGTCACAATAAAGTAGACGTGATACGGCAGCCAGCAGAGGGCAAAGGTCACCACCACAATGATCATCATCTTCACCGCCTGCAGGAGGAGAGAAGAAGAAAAAGTCGTCAGCAGGAGAGCAGGAGAACAGGAGAGGAAGCATTTTGACATTTCTCAGTAGGAAATGCACACGTTCAAGTCATAAAACAAATGACAGCTGAAGTCAGACTCAAATATGTCTTGAAATAGCACTAAAATATGGCTAATGGGAGGCTGAAGTCACCAGATTCATCAAGTTTTACGATTACTATTATTATTTCTACACAGCGAAATTTGACACCTGAGAAGATAAATGAGGAGATTTTTTTTGTCATTTTTGCTTGAAAAATTACCAACAAAATGATTGGAAATAATTAAAAGAAGCAAATGCTTTATCTTTCTTTATATATGAAATCAATCCAATATTAACTAGATAGTAATGCAAGCATTTCTGCTTAAAGTACAATGTAAATCTATTTTATTATAAAATAGGTTTAAAGTGCAAACTTGCTGTTCTTGGCAGTGGAAATCACCATCAGCATCCAGTTTCACTGAGATTAACTCAGAGAAACACGGACAAGCCAGAGCCTTCTCCCTCGATGATAATGAGATGTAGTCAGACCATTCTGCACAGCGCTGTTTTAATGCTAGGGAATGGTCTGACTATGTGAGACTAGTCTCTAGTTGCTATTGTAAATACTTCACTGAGTTTTGCTGCTGGCTGATGTGTCTCAAGGCAGGTAACACACAGGGAGATTATGGCAGACACTGAGGATGATGATGCTGAAGTATAAATGAATTAAGGTGCAGTGAATTGCAAAGCTGAGTGATAGTTCTCTGCGGGTTCGTAACTACAAGGGATAATTTTCATCATAAACATTGTCATTTGCTCCATTGTTGATATAAATACACTGTCTGTCCAAAAAGAAAATCACCACTTAGATTTAGCAATGCAAATAGATAAGAGCATTCCACTGGATAATTACTGCAGTGATGAATGTGTTTCAGGTGATGCAGTGAGGAGCTTCTCATTTCTTAAACAACCATGTTGAAAGACATATCCTGTGGTCATGGAAAGGATGTTAATCTGTCTTAGAAGGGTCAAGTTATTGGCCTGCATCAAGAAAACAAAACAACTAACGAGATTTCTGAAACTACTAAAATTAGATTAAGAACCGTCCAATACATTATTAAAACCTAAAGGATAGTGGTGAACCATTATCTCTGAGGAACAAATGTGGTCGGAACAAACACTTAGATGATTGCAGGAAATCAACAGTAGAACTCACGGCTATGTTTAATAGTGAAAGTAAGAGTATTTCCACACTCACAATGTGAAGGAAACTCAAAGGATTGGGACTAAACAGCTGTAGCTCTAAGAAAACCGCTGATCAGTGAGGCTAATCAGAAAAAAAAGCTTCAATTTGCTAGATAGCATAAAGATTGGACTCTAGAGCAATGAAAGAAGGTCATGTGGTCTGATGAGTCCAGACTTACCCTGTTCCAAAGTGATGGGAGCATCAGGGTAAGAAGAGAGACAGATGAAATGATGAAGTCATCATGGCTTGTACCTACCAGCCTGTGGGGGTTAGGGTTATGATCTGGGGTTGGTCAGGTTCACCAACATTATGTTCCCAAAGAAAGAGGTCAGCTGACTACCTGAATATACTGAATGACCAGGTCTTTACATCAATGGAGTTTTTCTTCACTGATGGCATGGACATGTTCCAGGATGACGCTGCCAGGATTCATGGGGCTCACATTGAGAATGAGTGGATCAGGGAGCATGAGACGTCATTTTCACACATGGACAGAGTCCAGACCTCAGCCCCACTGAGAATCTTTGGGATGTTCTGGAGAAGACTTTGTGCAGTGGTCCGACTATCTCATCATCAATATAAGATCTTGGGATAAAATTAATGCAGCTGTGGGTAGAAATAAATGCTGTGACATTGCAGAAACGTTGCCTTAGTGAATGTGTGTTGTTCTCAGCGCTAAAGGCGGTCCAATGAAATATTAGAGTGTCAACTTTTTTTTTGGTCGAGCAGCGTGTTTTGATGAGTGCAATCTTAAATAATTCAACTGCCTGAGCTCTTTCTTGAATACTTTTAAAATATTACGCCCTGCATCCCACCTAAACAACCTCTTCAACTGGAGAATCATTAAATCACAGAAGTACAAAGCTCTCCAAATGCCATTTCACTGTGGGATGCTTGAAACTATGGCAGCCCTTTGGATGCACTCTGCCTCTGAACTAACAAGTTTGTTGACCGCTTCCCTTCATTCTCATCATGATTTCCATTTGTTGGGCCCAAAATGACTGCCATATACGAGAAGGAAAGGTCAGCCATGACGCATCAGACCCAGCAGGTTCCAGGTGGGATGGATGAAAGAGTATCGCAGAACTCATCAGCCTGTTATAGCACAATGCAGACTCTCGGGGGGGTTGAAAGGAGCAGACGGCTATTAGACCATCAGCAGACAGTCATCTGCAACACGGACATGAGAACCAATTCCACTTATCTCCAGCCCAGATGCTGACTCATCAGCGTGGGTCTTTGAACGAAGCTTCACATTGTCTCGCAGCTGTATTTCCTGACATTCATGAACCTCTTTTAATCTTTTTTCAGCTCAGTTTTGTCAGAAATCTGTGCCTGTGATGATTGTTTTTCAGCGAGGCCCTTCAAAAGATTGCAAAAACAAACCTGCACCTCCTCAGTGTGTATGTATCTTTGAAACCATAATAAGTTCTCAATGAATGTGAATCTAATCTCAAGTTTCTGTCTTATTTTGAAGTTTACTTTGTTGCTGTCCTCAGTTTGCTGGATGCACATAAATTAGAATAAATCTAGTCAGAGTAACTGGGTCAAAGACAAAACAACTTGTTGATCCACAGATTAAGATTTTTTTTTAATATGTCCAAAATATCCTCTATTGACAAACAGTTCCTGACCGTTGCTCTGCACCATTGCACAATCCGACATGTTAACTGCAGTATTTGTGATGTTTATCAATGAACTGAATTTGTTGGCATTAATCCCAGAGTTGTCTTGATAGATGTTCGTCATGACAGCTGTGATGACCTTAATCCCTGTTCAACCCAACCCTCAGAGTAGCTGCTGCAAAGCTCACTGCGTAGTCGGGCTGATGGTGGGAGTACCTCTGGATCTTGTCCTCTTCAACATGTTGTGTTGGCTTGACTTCACAATAAGGGCTTGTACCGGTGCGCTCGCTCCGTATGTGGTTTTCAGATAACAAAGTGTGAATTCCCTTCACAGCGCTGAGCTAATGTGCTTTGCTGCTCCTCACATCACATTTTACTGATCTAAGCCCTAAGTGGTCCACAGCGTTTTCACAGACCTACTCGCATTTGTCCTAATTGTGTGTGCCATGTGTTTTGTGGTAAACATATGGAGACTTATTTGCTTCTGTGCACTGATGTCTCTTATGGTGACGATAAATGAGTGCATGTAGTGTTTTCTTTGTTTATCAAATGAAAGAAGGTACGACTGCAGGATAAGTCACAAGTTTTTTTAGGGTATTGGCTAAAATTTAGTTGAACCTCTTCATTTCTTTCTTGTCTTCACTTTCCGCTTGATCTTTAGCTTCTTAATTCAGTTTCACTTCAACATTTAGCCTCTTGGAGCTTCTCTTTCCATTCAAATGAAGGCTCTCAGTGTGCAAATGCTCTCCAATCGACTTAAACCTCAGTCTTTTATGTCCATATGTGTTTTTAGCACATTCACAATCAGTCACAGCAGTCGATCAACAACAAGACTGTCCGTAGATAACTAAAGACAGTCTCGGCAGCCAAAATAGGTAATAAACTATCAAAGGCTTGATTGGCTCAGCTTACACATCAATGATACTATTTTTATTCCATGTTTTATTTGTTGTTTGCTAACCCTACTCTAACGCTAGCTTTTTCTCAGGGGTAGAAGCTAGATATTTAGCTAGCTGTTACTGCTGACCAAGAGGACAAACTGACTGATGGAAAAGTCAAGAAAAAAGTCAAAATAATTTGTTTTATCGTGATAATATGCATAACAGGATTGCATGAGGTAGAGTGAGACATTCAAAATATGAAAAATAGAAGAGAGGACATAGCTTTGCTCTGCTCATTCTTTTGGAAAACTGCATTATGAAGTTAATTCCAGTGTTTCATGTTTTCTTCTTCTACCAGCTGAAAAGGTTAAGCTAACAGGCTAACAGTTCCATGCATAATAACAATTATTTTAAATATTGTGTTGATTAGAACAAAATGCTCTGACAATTACAAGAGACATCAATGAAAAAAATACTACCAAAAAAGAGGTTTAAATTTCATTTTAAGTGTTTTATTTGAGATTTAATTTGGTCATCAGGGGAGTGGGACAAGAGAGAAATGGCATTTCAGAGGGAAGTCCAGACTTATTTGGTATTTTAAAAAATATTTTCAGACATTCTTTTCTCCTAGTTTTTGTTTAGATTTGGTCTCAGGACAAGTAAATTTACACAACAACTGCATGTTTTAGTATTTTGTACATGGATTATCTGAAATTTGATGGGTGGGACTTAAAATGTGCTCCAATTGTGGAATGACCCATGTAGAAATGCATTATTATGCTAAGTTATGTCTACAAGTTGTGTTCTCTTCATCATATTTTAGATCTGAGAACACCTAAAGAATTAGATGATCTGCTTTTCAATGAGTCTGTTGACCTATCTAAGTGTAAAATCAGAAAGTACCAAATAAACAAGGTAATTACCTTCCTTTTAGCCCGGAGTTGTCCAAGATAGTTATCAGATGAGTCTCCAGGGATCTCACCTCCCCACAGTGTCACCCCCACGATGGTGTAAGTGATGCCCATCACCACTAAGGGCAGCAGGTAGACCAGAACAGTAACAATGATATGATACCTGCACAAATCCAGAAACACGTCACCAGTACATTTTAAAGAAGGCACCTGTAGCAGTGTAACAAAAGAACTAGGAGCAGAATGGAAAGGTAGGTGAGCAATGACACGGCTAGAGTTGTAACGACAAACAAAGAGATGAGGGAAATATAAACAAAAGAAACAAGTTAGCCCCGTTTTGTCATAATAAGGGCGGTGAAGCTTGACATGGTTGTCTCATGTGGTCTCACATGAAGGGGTCGTCAGCCATGCGGGGCCAGGAAACGTAGCACAGGGTCCTGCGGGGAAGAGTTCTGGTGGTGGAGAAGTAGCAGAGAGGGAAGGCCAGAACCACAGCCAGACTCCAGATACAGACGATGACTGCCATTGTGGCTTTTGCAGACAGACGATGCTTCAGAGGATGGATGATGGCCATGTACCTACAGGACAGAACAACACAGACATGAGCTGTGAATTCCAGTTACAGCATGGCAGCTCGGATGCAATCCTGAAAAGATAACATGAGGATTTGTAAAGCAGGCATGGCTGGCATTTGGTGTGTGACTATGGAACTTACTGAAGTCAGATTAACTATTACCAAAATTACAAAGATTTTTAAAAAGAAGCAAAACTTTAAAACATACACTATCGTTCAAAAGTTTGGGGTCATCCAGGCAATTTCATACCACTTTTATTCATGTGCTAACATAACTGCACAAGGGTTTTCTAATCATCAATTAGCCTTTCAACATTAGCTAACACAATGTAGCATTAGAACACAGGAGTGATGGTTGCTGGAAATGTTCCTCTGTACCCCTATGGAGATATTCATTAAAAATCATCTTTTTCCATCTAGAATAGTCATTTACCTCATTAACAATGTCTAGACTGGATTTCTGATTCATTTAATGTTGTCTTCATTGAAAAAAAAAAGCATTTCTTTCAAAAATGAGGACATTTCTAAGTGATCCCAAACTTTTGAACAGTAGTGTATTACTTTATCATATTGTAAGCAAACAACACAAAACAAAACAACAGAAAATAATGTTTTTCCCCTCTACACAAAGAATAAACAAGTTCATCATATGTACAATGCATCTGCAAAAAAAATCTATGAACCTTCATTCAGATTTGTATTTGGACTTTCCTAATAAAACTTAATGATCGAATATTTACTGCAGGCTATCCTAAAAGAAGCAAAATAAAATGAATTAAACTTCAGAATTGAAAAACAAATAGAGAAATAGTGAATAAAGTGCATTCAAATCGTTTTTTGGGTAAAGAAAACATGGGACCCCCCCCCCCCAAAAAAAAATGTCAAGATACAAAACCAGTCAAAAGTTTGGACACACTTTCTCATTCCATGCTCTTCATTTATTTCTATTATTTTCTACATTGAAGATGAATACTGAAGAATACTGAATACTAGCACTTTTTTGTTTACAATATAATTCCATATGTGCTCTTTTATAGTTTTCATGTCTTCAGCATTAATCTACAATGTAGAAAATAATCAAATAAAAACCATTGAATGAGAAGGTGTGTCCAAACTTTTGACTGGTAGTGTATAATAATGAGAAACTGACTGCTAACATTCAGTTTTCCATCATACCTGTCGATGGCTATCGCGGTCATGGAGTAGATGCTGGCGAACACAGCGGTGACGGGGAAGAAGTTGTGGAACCTGCAGTAGACCTCTCCGAAGTACCACTCTCCATGAGCCGCGTAGATGAAGTTGATGAGCGTGTTGAAGGCGGCCATCGAGACATCCGCGAAAGCCAAGTTCAGGAGGAAATAGTTAGTGACGGTCCGCATCCGCTTGTGCGCCAGAATAATCCAAATCACGATCAGGTTCCCAAAACCGGCCACCGCCAGCACCGTGCTGTAAGCCACCGACCACAGAGCGACGCGCCACGCCGGCTGCACGAACTGGTTGGTCAGGTTTGTGGTTGAGTTGGATCCATCCCGTCCAGAGGCCATTCCTCAGGTCCTCAATGCGGTCTGGTGCAGTCCGCTGCCGGTCGGCGCCAGGCATGGATCAGTTTGGCGCGTCTGATGCGCAACAGACGCGCGAGAGTGTTAACATGTGACAGAGAAGCAGCCACTCCCCGAGGTCAGAGACACAGCAGAGACGATGTCAGTTTATCAGGATTTGTGTCTTCATTTGTTCAATCTGGCACAATCACTCAAAAAGAAAAGATCAAATTTAAAAAAAAAAATGCCAAATTTAGCCTTTAAAACAAATTAAACTCTTATTGTGTGGACTCGATTTATGATGTTTGTTTGAGCAGGTTTTGCTGACAAAGGTGAAATTACAGGACAATTTGCAATGACAGGTTACAAGGAGAGCATTAAACCACCTCAAATAATAATAAAATGAAGTTAAAAAAAAACATAATAATCTTTAAAATTGTGAAAATCTGGCTCCAAGCATGACAGAAAAATATGTTAAAAATTACAGAATATTGTAACTTTAAAAAACTGACAGCAGTGAAAATAGCTGCAAATACTGAGAAAATAAGTATGTATTTTTTGGATAATTTAAACATAATAAAGCTGTGTATTTTTATGGTCACATGATGTAAAATAACAAAGTGATATTTGTAAAAATAAAAATGTTTTGAGGTGTACATTATCTACAGTTTTGTCTTATTTGTTAACAGTCAGTATGTACATTTATACGTTCTGTGATTTTACTCGATACATGTATGCTTAAACAGAATAGAAAAAATGTGAAAAAATAACAGTTTAAAATTCAAATTTCTTTCAAATACCTGCAATTATGTGTAAAAATAACTTGTTTTTTGCTGATTTAAATACAGTCCAAACATTGTAAATTGGTTGTTACATGTTAGTATTAATATGTAATGGCAACCGTGTCAATTTAATGTTAAAAAAAATGTAATGTTACAATCTTTTACAGTGTCATTTCTTCTCACAAGTCCAGCTCTCTTCAGACAATTTTATAAACTCTGGTAAAAGTCGAAGACATTTCATTCCTAAAGGGTAAAATTGCCACTCTCTGCTTTTGCGCTGCCTGAAGCTTTAGATCAGCCTGAGCGTGATGCTGTTAATCCAAAATAGCTGTGATATCAAAACCAAAGCTTATAGTTTCAGGATTGTATGTAGGTTTGTCTGTATTATGTAAGCAGGAGCTCAGCAAAACAGATCAGTGTAAAGGCTATTACATGAGGGCATAATGAAAATGTTTGGCACATTTTCTCAGATTGTTTCTTATGTAAAGTTGGGACAGAAACCCAAATGACTCCTCTTCGTGTCCTACATTCAAAATTACCTGCACAAGTCTACAAAACATCCAGAGTCTGTTTTCCATGTGTTGACCATATTTAGCTGAATCTTGAACTCAGAAATTCTAAAATCCTGGCAGTGATCCTGCTAGTGCTGTGTCAGCTTTGCTCATAGTATTCTAAGTTTGAATTTTGTCCAATTACACCTACAATGTGTATTATTTACCTCCTCAGTTTTGATTTCATTGTATAAATAAACATACTTAACATATTCATTTATTGGAAATGTTAAATATAATATAAATAATAGGATTAAATATAATAAACAATCATAATTAGTAGTAAATGACTTGCCACAACAGAGATCAATCAATTCTTATAATAATTCTAATAATATTGATAATAAATAAGTTATTTCTAAAGCCATGAAGACATCTCCCTCATGGAGAAAATACCCAATTAGTGTGTTTTTCTCCTGCTGTGTACAACTTCCAATTAGCTTCAGGAGCACCTGCTGAGCTTGTTTTTATGAGCTCTGTTGTACCGTGTGCTGTTTCCCATCCCAGTCAGTTCTGGCTCTCACAGGTTTGCAGCATCTTCTCTAAAAACATTTCTTGTTGTTGAAGTGGTGGCACTTAACAGGAGGCTGTTGGTCATTTTCTGCAGAGCACAAAAACACCACAAGAAGGTCAAAAAGTGCTTCCGCTCAGCAAGAACTCATTACCCAGAGGCCACCTCTTTCGGGGCACTCCCTGTCTCAAATGTCAGCGTTCAAACCTCCTCTAAACAGGCCCTGCCCTCCATAATAAAAAGGTCACAATGCATTCAGTAATGACTGATAGACTCAAAATGATCTCTCTGTATTTTATATGAATAATTCAGGCATCGTTTAATCAAAAAGGAGCAACAGCAGGTGAGATGAGTGGTTTTCGTCTGGTGTCTGATCTCTGTGTTCAGTTTGGTTTACGTGAAGCAAATAACAGTGAAACTGCTGACAGAAAGAATAGACTAGTTGAGTTAATGCAATCTGTGGAGAAATGTGAACTTAGGAAGATGTTTTGCAATCTTTTGTTGGCCTAAGAACATTTTTGTACATACACTACAGTTTAAAAGTTTGGGGTCACACAGGCAATTTCATGTTTTCCATGAAAACTCATAATTTTATTCATGTGCTAACATAATTGCACAAGGGTTTTCTAATCATCAGTTAGCCTTTCAACACCATTGGCTAACACAATGTAGCATTAGAACACAGGAGTGATGGTTGCTGGAAATGTTCCTCTGTACCCCTATGGAGATATTCCATTAAAAATCAGCCATTTCCAGCTAGAATAGTCATTTATCACAATGTAAAGAAGGTATTTCTGATTAATTAAATGCTATCTCCATTGGAAAAACTGCTTTTCTTTCAAAAGTAAAGACATTTCTAATTGACATCAAAACTTTTGAACAGTAGTGTATACGGAATCGCCAGCGGAAACATTCTAATTTAATAACAATTTCCAAAATTTGTCCTATGAATTAACCATTTCTATTCATTCAGACATTTGTCTTAACTCTTCAGGTGTCTCATAGAATTTAGTTGAATTATTTATCTTTCTCTCTGTAAGCTCACCAGCAGCAGATGTTTCTGAGTTGTGCACTTTCATTGTTACTTGTGAAAAAACATCTCTACCTTCTTAGATGCCACTCTAAGCAGCAGGTACAGATTAGGAGAGAAGGTCTGACACTTAAAGCTGGAGATATTTTAACCCAGTACAGGGCAGTTTTTCTCAGATTCTGTAAAGATTTCATCATAGTCCACTAGCAGTCAGTTCTTTGTGCAGGTCCAGATGCCTCAGACTGATCAACACAACTTTATACCAGGGTGGCCGTTGTGAATTCGTGAACAGGACAGTGGGAACAGGACGGGAAAGGTAGATGGAAGAAAATGGGGCAGTGAAAATGAGAGGGACATTAGATCCATCTATCTATTACCTATACACTGCTTAATCCTCCTTTGGGTAGTGGGGGGATGGCGTCTATCCCAGCTGACTTTGGGCGAATACAGGGGACACCCTGGACAGGTCACCAGTCTGTCACAGGGTTACATATACAGACAAACAATCACACTCATATTAACACCTACAGACAATTAAATTACCAATTAAACTCAGCATATTTTTGGAATGTAGGAGGAAGCACCTTTAGAAAACCCAATCATGTACAGGGAGAACATGCAAACTCCATGCAGAAAGATCCCAGGAAGGCTGGGACGCAAACCGAGGATCTTCTAGTTGCCAAGTGAAAGTACTAACCACCAAGCCCCTGTGCAGCCCTACAATAGATTCAGCACATTCCAATTACTCCAATCTGTCACCTCTAAGTAAAAATACCAGTTCAACAACGTATGCTCACTAGTGGTACCATTAAAACAACATGGACCTGACCTGTTGAACGCAAACTGCACTTACTTTAACCAGTACTGTCCATTTTTTAAAATAATCCAAACATAAAACTTATGAATGATGCTAAAAATTCAAGGAAACACACTGTGATCCCATACATTTCTATACGTTGCTTTAAAGTATTGTCATATGTAGAGACACTAACATGCTATGTGATCTATCTGGGCTCAGTCTATCAACCTGATCCTGGAGATAATGTTGATATCTTCTTCAGTAAGTATGCCATGCGTGCATTGTAATCGATGGTTCACACTGATTTCTATTCGTACCATACAGTCAGTCAAACTACAAACCTATGACGGATCAGTTGGAAGCAGAAGAAACATGACATAATACTGAAGATAGTTTATTTATGTCAGTTTTCCTGTGTGCCTATGGGTTTTATGGATGCACTCTTCATGTCCAAAGATTTGTGCAGCTTATTAAAATGATTACATACGGTACAATGTTGAGTGTTATGATGGAAATATGCATGTATGTTGGGTTTAGAATTAATTTTGAGCGTTTTGTACTATTGTTTACATTGGAGTTTTGTGTCTACCTCCCCAGGAAGGAGATGAAAATGCCTTATCTACTACATGTTGTGCAATACATCTCCCCTTTTAACGTGAGATTAATGGTTTTTCCACATGATCTCTGACAAATAAACATATTAATCTAAACTAATAAGCTCTTTCCCAACATCTGTATTTCCAGGGAATGAGAGATTAAATATCTAGACAGAGATGATGATACAGAAAGCATGTCTTGTGTTACGCACAAATAAACTGGTGAGCTATTAGCTTCTAAACAGAACACTGATCATTTATTACTGGGCCAAAAGATTTTTTTTGCCATCTTCTGGTTGAAAGCATGAGGGCAAAATGTGTGCATATATTTATAACTGTGACTGTAAGACTGCTTTATACGAACCAAATGAATTCATATGAATATGTCACATCTACTCACAAGGTTGCACTTTAAAACATTGTACCTTATGATAATCAGTTCACAGTCAGATGTCAAAAGGTCAAAAATAAAAGTCTCCTCAGTCAGCAGTAAATGTACCTGTTTAAGTCATGACAGCTGTCACTGTGGCAGAACAGTTTCCAGGATTTTTATGTCAGTGAAGCGTCAACGGAAGCATAATGAAATCAGCTGCACTGAACAGAACTAGCAGAGAGGAGGAGGAGAGGATGAGCGACTGAGTGAACGAGTGAGAGGAAGCAGCTTATGATCAAGTGACGGATCCGACAGGATTACACGTCTAAATGGAGCTTAGGGCTCCCCTTGAGAGAGAGCGACATGAGTGAAATACCACAGACTGGAAGGGCTGTGTGGAGCAGAAAGACTCGATAGTTGTGAGGTAATTCACTGTTTCACATTTTGTAGATTCCCAGGATAGAACAGTTTAGTGGAATGAGATGAGATGTGTAGACGGACTGCTGTGACAAAGAGTCATGTGAAGACACCACATGCATACTGAAGCTTGTTATATTTGTCTCCACTAAAGGTGCTATAGGGAGAGTTTGTCACAACTGACAGAGTGAGAATACAAGGTGCTGCATGTGGCACAGGTTGCAAAGTCCAAAATGTGTTTATTATTATTATATTAGGCTATATTAGGCTAAAAATATGGACTAGACACCAGACACTGCTTTATTTGGTTACAAGCCAAGAAGGTATTAAGGCAACAGTGCTTGAGCTCAAAAAAGGGGAATAACAGGAAGAGTTGTAATATAGTAAAAATTAAACCAAATTTAGCCCTTTTGTCTTGCAGCTAGAAGATCCCGCCTTCCTGGGATCTTTCTGCATGGAGTTTGCATGTTTCTCCAGGTTCTGCAGCTTCCTCCCACAGTCCAAAAACATGCTGAGGTTAATTGATGACTCTAAATTTTCCGTAGGTGAATGTGAGTGTAATTGTTTGTCTGTGTATATATAACTCTGTGATAGACTGGTGACCCGTCCATGGTGTCAGCTGGGACAGACTCCAGCCCCTCCATGACCCTAATGAGGATTAAGCGGTGTATAGATAATGGATGGATGAAACCAAAGTAAATGCCAGGTTAATGTCAACAAACACTTATTCTGTTGTAAAACATCGTAAATGAATTGTTTGATGTCCATGTCAGGAAACTTGGCATCATATTTGACTCAGCGTCTAAATTCGACCAATAGTTTAAAGGGTGTCACTTTCAACTAAGGACTATTACCAAATTGAAATCAATCCTCTGTCTAAAACGGTGACCACTGCATTAATTTCCTCCAAACTACATGACTGTAACTCTCTGTTCCTGGATATTGGTCAGTTCTTTCCATCTCATCTGCAGCTGCTGCATGACTCCTTACTGGTACCAAAACCATGCAGAGCATCACCCTGCACGAGCCTGTTAAATGCAGCGTTGATTCTAAACCTCCTTTATTAGCTCATAAAGTCAGGCATGGTGTGTTCCAACACTACTTTTATGCAGACAGAGGAGGTTGTAATCAAGAAAGGTTGGGACATCTGTAGGATTTGGTAGCACCAACTTCCAAGGCTTGATCAACCTCCATTGCTGCAGAACAGCTTTCAGTTGTGAGCTCGTTTCTTGTTCCTTGAAAAAGGGCGTTCTGTATAATTCTGAAATGTATTTATTATTATTATTTAAGTTTTGGCTAACCATACATTTTTTTGAACCTCTGGCAGTTCACCACTTACCTTTGTACCATTCAAAGCTATTCATTGGACTTAAACGGAGAAAACTGGGGCGTTCAAGTCAATAAATGGTGGGGATTCTGTCTTTAGCCACCAAAGCATTAAATCTATTTCAGCCTAAATGGATCTAAAATGAACACACTGACCAGTTTTATTAATTGAGATTTGTTTTCTGGTACCTTCATGTTGCTTATCTTTACTATTCGTATTGGGTTTTTTTTTTTTAATAACCTTTGGGTGTTTTTTTAAAGCTTCAATGCAGCTTCTATTAAGCAGCAATCCAATATACCTGCAGGGTTTCTAGCTTCTTTGCTCAGCAGCATCCCGAACACACCATTTACTCTTGTTGTTGTTGTTGTTGTTGGTTCAGCACCTCAAAGTTTCAGGCCACAGAGAACTAAGAGCGGCTCCTGCTGGATCGGTAGCAAATAACAGAGAAGAGCACGTTCCTGTTACATCATACAATGTTTAACTGCTTGAAATATGAGCTGAAGAAGCAGAAAGAGGAGGGCCACAGGCAGGACGAAAAACACGAGGAGGAAGGACGACCAGCTGTGCAAAGTAACAGTCTGTATCTGTATATGTGCCGTATTCTACTTGCATTTATTAAGATCTGTGCATGTAAGTGGTTAATGGTTCTGGCAAGTAGCTGAGTGCCTAAAGTGCTTCGCTTGCAGGTTATGAAATACTGCATTACTGCCCTGATGTGACTTCCCTTCGAAGTTCAAAGGTTGCTGCAGGCCAGTGAATGCCAAGCAGGGCTGCAGCGTGACTAAGCGGTAAGACATTCAGTCCTTAACACTGTTTCTCACATATATTTAATGGACTTTTTTTTTTTTGAAGGAATTGAATGTCATGTCAGTGTTTTTTCTCTTTGTAATCATGCAACTTGAACTGAGCTCTGTGCTCCAGTCAAAGGCATTAACAGACTGCTTCAGCAGAGGCAGCCTGCTCGACCCGCAGGAGTCTTTAAAACTGTTTTGCAGCCAATTTTCTCTCAAACAGACGCACAAATTAGATTTTCTCTGCACAATGTACCACTTTCGAGGCATATCTTGATGAAGACACAAAGCTTTAGCATTTTGTACTTGTCCTTGACTACTGTTGTTGTAATGAGTGTGAGAGAAATGTGTAGAGAAATGAAATCACGCAAAATTAAAGAGTTGCTACACATTGCCAGCATCAGGTTTGAACAAGTGTAACTCTTACAGTAGACACGTCAGTACACATTTGTGGTATTTAACATTTACAAGCAGTATGTAAACTGTTCAAAATCATTATAACACACTATAATTAAGTTGTAAACGGATAAGGGCATTTGAATTGTATGTTAATGAGCAATATTTGTCATTAATTTTCTATTTTGAAGACACATTATCTGTTTTTGCATCGACCTTCATGCCAATGAATGGTAAATGGAAGTGTTGCAGTGCAGACAATGTGCAGGAGATTAATAGATTATAGTGCAGATAGTGTAAAATGCTGATGCAGTTGTTTACTTGGCATCATATTCAGTGTTTATAAGGGACAAAATAAATGGTGTGGCAGAGCAGCTGAATTTATTGTATTCTTAATGATATCAAGAATTGGTGCAACTTTATGGAGTGTTCACACTTAAAAAAGTAAGCATTTGCAACTATACTGAGAGATACAACCCCACACACGAGTCAAACATAAAAACTGAACTCCTTTCCATGCATTTGTTTAAACGAGGAGTTAAATGAGGACAGTGATTAAGTTTCACCCACTGAGGCCACGCCTCCAGCTGCAGACGTATGATCTCCCGTGGTTTCTAGTTGTGACCTTTGTGAGCAGTCAGGGTGATCGACAAGGCTGCTTTATGGATCTAATATCTTTGTAAAACTTAGCTGTCTTGTCGCTGATTAAAACTACAAAGAGATCCTTTAATTCTGGCTTTTGTTCACTTCACTTCCCACTAAAAAGAGCATTGACGAGAGATGAAACAAAGACACAGATGTTGTGGAAATCTGGATGAGCCACAGCAAAACGTCAGCTTTTGTCTTTGTAATTTATTCAAGAATAAAAAGAGTAACAATGAATGATAAAGAAGAGAAATGCAGAATGAATATTTCAGCTCAAGGTCAGACCTCCGACACCAGGCTTGTGTTCAGAGGTCCGACCAAGATTCACAGAACAAAAGCAAACTTATAATAGTATCTGTTCTTCACACAGCCCAGCTTCGCTTTTCTCATGAATACAACAGCAGCTCCTCAGCCAAGGAGTCTCACGGTCTCGGTGTTATCAGACCTTGGTGCTTGATGCTGTTCACAGCATAATCACATACCATAACAAAAGAGTAGAAAGATATGGGTCATTCCAGGATTGAAGGACATTTGACATCACACTCATCAAATTTCAAATAATACATGCAGTTGCTGTGCAAATGTACTTGTCCTGGGATCAAGTCTAAAAAATATTAGGAGAAAAGAATATTTTATTACCTATTATTGATGAATATGTTGCAAAAAAAATTGTAAAAAGACAAGGATAATTTTCCATAAAATTTTGAAGCCCAAATGTTCTCCAATTCTGGAATGACCCACATATCATATGGGCTGCTGAGACTGTCTTTAGTTATCTAAGGACAGTCTTATTGTTGATCGACTGCTGTGACTGATTGTGAATGTGCTAAAAACACATACGGAGATAAAGGACTGATTCTCATCTGAACCACAAACAGAGAAGTTTGTACTTTCTGCTCTCTGAAATAATCAAGAATTCCTCAGGATCGGATCAATGCTCATTCACCAAACAATTAATTATTGCAGTAGTAAGTGTTTATTATTATTATTATATAGAAATAATTTCTGTCATTCTGTTACATTCACGTTTTAAGAAGTGTAAACTAGAGCAAAGTGTGCTAATAAATAAGCTGCTGTTACCCATGTTGACTATAAACGAGCGGCCGTGTTGACCTGTCCTTGCTGGCACTTTAACCCGACCTTTTTCTGTAGGTTAAGTTAGCTGTTAACTTGTCTCTCAAAGGTATAAAAGTAAACGGGGCTGTCAGCATTGAACGGATTCCAACAGGAACTCTGACACACACTGACAGCTTTTGGGGATGATCTAGCAGTTTTCCCAAGGTGAGACGAAATTTAACAAATGTATGTTTTTATTGACCTATAGTTGTTCAAAAATCAAGTCACTGAGGGAAAATATGTGAGTAGCTGATGTGCCGAACAGGAAATTTGATGAGTTTGATCTGCAAAACATTTGTACTTTCTTATTTCACATCGGGCATTTTTGCTTAGAATGCACTTATTGTGCATTTTGCATTTTAGATTTTTCTTATTGCTTATTTTTACTCACTGCATATTTTTGCTTAATTGTCTGTATTTATGGTGGGGATAACTTTACTCTTTGTGCTGTAACAACCAAACTTCACCTCGGGAATTAAGGAAGTATTTCTATTCTATTCCAAAACACAACAGATTGGTGTGTATTTGTCTTGGAAGTCGATTTTTTGATTCTATTTTAACACTTTGTGGTCGTAGAACCATTCAGACCTGGAAAGGATCCACTGAATACATCACTGAGTCACAGGAATGTTGGGAAAAGCTGTGAAGAATTAGTTAACAAGACATTATTGTTGTTATGATCCAACCTCTAGGGGTTGGCTGGACGCAACAGAATAACCAGATGGTATCGGTTAGGTGAAGGGATTTATTGCTTAGTGGCAAAAAGGAACATAAAAGTGACAATAAACACAAGACTGGTGAGTGTTGCTAAATCAAAGAACGGAATAAAATAAAAAGAAGGCTAACAGAGTTCCCAAATTATCTAAACCCAAAACAAAACAACTTAACTCCCTAGCCAAACATAACTACATCAGCAACACCCACCACCAGGAACAAAAACTAATACAAAGTGTGCACTAAGCAAAACTGGTGCCTCTGAATATGTACACAAACAGAACACACAGTTCACAAACACTCAAATACTGAATGACTTCTTCACACAGTTGGCAAACTGCAAATTGGAGCCTCAGTCTCCACTGAGACTTAGGGCTCCACACCAAATCCACAGCAGCCAAAAGAAGGTCGAATTTGTCCGTAGCACCCACCACAAGTGCTTACAAACCACAGCACCACACAGAACAACAATACACAGAGGCACCAGGGTGGACTGGTCACAAACACCAGCCACCCTGATTAATAACTTGGTGGCAGATAGTCTGCAGGTGTGGTGCTGGCTGCATCTGGTTGGATGGAGGCAGAGGGGAGCTGGAGGGTGGCCCAGTCAGGAAGGTCTGAAGGCAGGGCGAACAGGGCTGCAGTGCAGGTCGTCATCTCCATAGCCATTAGGTGGAATGGCTGGCAGCTGGTGTTGGAGAGTCTCAGGGACAGCCACAGCTGAACCCACACTTGCAATTTTCCCCACACAACAGGCCCTAAAAAGACACCACCTCAGAAATCAAACGGCACACCAATACTGGTGGCCATAACAATTGTGTAGCAGCTTAAAGAGTTTTTGGGTAGTTCTTTCTTTTCCTCACTCATTTGGCTTACATACAAATCGGTCTAAGGCAATGTCCAGAAACAAACTTTTCAACCCTATAAGTGATTATATCAACATTTTTTCCATCTACAAACAAAGGTTTTATGACTCCCACTGGCCAACAAACAATATAGGTCAGGATAGCTGTTATCTGGGTTCTTCTTGAGTTGCACCACTAAAAGCTCAAACTTTTCCTATTTGTCAGTGGACAAGAGTTTGTTATCAGGATGTCGTCACAGTCCTGTTACCCTCCTGTTGTCCTCATTTACAGGCACAAAAAAATATTGTTTTCTTGTCTGAAAAAAATCCAAAAATTCAGCAAAAAAAATCCCCAAATTTCTGAAATTTTCTTCAGTTAGAAAATTCCAATAATTCCTCAAAAGTTTCCCTTAAAAGTTATATTAAAAAAAAGTCCCCCAAATTTTGCAAGAAAATTATTGTAAAAATAATAAAATGAGTAAAATCTTCCCCAAAAAATCCTAAAAATATCTAAAGTGATTACATACAGTATATATCAGTAAAATTTCTAATACTTTCTTTAAGAACATTCACAAAAAAATCTACCAAAATCAGTGAAATTTGCTGGATTTTGTTAGATTTTTTTGTGAATGTTCTTAAGAAACATTTTTAACATTTCTTTTTCTCCACCAAAGAAATGTTCAATAGATCTCTAAAAAATAGTGAAAATGCAGACATCAGAAGTTCACTGTGAAAATATTCTTTTTTTTCTCCACATTTTCAAACTTTAAATGAGTCAATTTTTGATCACGCAGAACAACACAAGGGGTCAACAATGTTCAAGACAAATTAACAGAAAAGCTGGTTTTCCATCATGCCTAAATTCCTCCTAAATTCTAGCTGCATACAATGTTTACCCTAAAGATTAACCCAAAACCTGCAGGGAAATCTATTGAATGGGGCTGGTCAATCAATTTAAATCACATGACTTACTCATGTTCACCCAGCAAGACCGTTGGACTTTTCACTCCAGTTTCTGAGTAGAGACTGAACCAGACATCCTCTCTCTGGTTTAAAACGCGCTGGTGTTACTCAAAAGTTGGGTTTTAAGGGCATTCATGCAAACAAACAGCAAAAAGCAAAACACTAACAGTCTTTCTTTCCTGACAACAGATGGAGCCAGTCTCTTTCCCACCACTGTCCAGCATTGCCATTTGTGGCGGCACACATGGAAATGAGCTGACGGGGTGTATTTGGTGAGAGAAATGCAGAAACAGAAGGTCGATAAAATTGGATCTGTTTCTATAAGCACTGTCCTGTCAAATCCACGGGCTGTGGATGTTTGCAGAAGGTACACAGAAACCGATCTGAACCGTTGTTTTACAGATGCATTGCTGAGGTAAGTTGAAAAATAATACACTTTGGCCTATAGTTTGTGCATCTGAGATGTCTGCAATGTAATATCAAATCATTTATGTATATAAATAAAGTCTTGATGAAATTTCCTGGTTTCCAGTTCTCCCATTACAGATTCAACACCCTATGAAGTGAAGCGAGCTCAGGAGCTGAATGCTCAGCTGGGGCCCAAAGGAAGCGAAAAGGCCGTGGATATGCTCATAGATCTCCACAACACCACATCAAACATGGCCTGTGCCTCATCTTTTACACCGTAGACTATCTCAACCTGCAAATTTTCAAATACATACAGGTATGAGCTGCAGACAGATTTATAGCGAGGAAATCTGACTTTGATATCTTTTTGCAATAACAGCAGCAACCTTAACAACAATGATGCCAGAAAGTTTGAATGCAATGTAGCAAAGGTTTCATAATGCATATCTTCAACTTAGTTTTACTGAAAATGTTGTTTACTTGTAGCATAAAAAAAACAAGAAAAGCACTCCAGAGAGGGCAGCTACTTCACCAAGGCTACTCATTTCCGCAATGGCGTTGTCAGAAACGCAGCATTTGTTTATTAGTTATTGATGATCAGAAATCACGGCAATATAAGCTTCGACCTGAAACATTTAAATATAGATGTACCCACAACAAAATGACCTTGCACCAAGCCCAGGTATGTGTTATTCATGTGTATGCTTTGTACGGATACCGGATCGTGTGACCTAGATATGTAGCAGAATTGATGGGACTCAGAAACACCCCACAATTTAATCAATTGTTCCTTGTATCATTTTGGACGGATAAGTCAAGATAGTCCACAGTGGTCGATTTTTAGCTGGATCTCAATCATGTGATCGTCAGCAGGCAGATGGTGTAGTGTTCACTTGTCATGGTTACAGTGACGCCGTGCCGTATCTTGCAATGAAACGGAAACCCTTAACAAGACCATGGATACAGACTATAAGCCGATCACTGCCAAATCTAATCACTTGGTCCTTGTATCATTCCTGATCTTCCCTGAAAATTTCATCCAAATCTGTTAATCTGTTTTTTAGTAATGTTGCTAACAGACAGACAGACAAACCAACGCCGATCGTCACATAACTCCGATATGTTCCTTAGCATAGTAATAATAAAGACGTATTTTTTCCAACAACAATCAAGTTAAAAAATGCTTTCCTTTCAAAGATACGGACATTTCTAAGTGACCCCAAACTTTTGAACAATACTGTATGTTGCTGGTACACCATTCATGTAATTATGTTCTCAACTGAATCCAAAGGAGTCTCCATCAAATACTGGCAAATCTCATTTGAATTTAAGCACATAACTTTTAAAGCAAGCTGTGAATGAGTCGACCTGTTTGGTTTTCAGAGTAAGATGCCGTCTGTGCCTGTGAGAGCGATGCAGCTGGAAATACCTCTCTCTGACGCCTACTCCTTGGACGCGTTGGGCAAGCATAGCTTCTGTAAGTGTGTCTGTCTTTGTGTGAACTGAGTAAATGAAGATTTGTCTTCTCTGAATAAGTGAACAGATCAGACAGGTTCCCTCTCTTGTTCTTTGCAGCGATAGAAGTGGGTCCTCAACCCAACGGTGTGCTCAGAGCAGACATCTTCAACATAGTGAAGGAGGCGGTGGATCACACTATAGCATGGCTTCAGGAATTCAATTCTGGTAAGAAGAAATAAATGACTATGTGGAGCTATCTTCGGTTTTATCTGGTTTTGATTTCAGCCCAGTACAAAGGAGGGAGCAGCCTAAATCTACAAAGGAAATGTCTGAAATGTTAACTATCTGCTTGACTTCATACTCCTCGTGAACCTTAAATGAGCCCAATAGTACGACTTTTTTTTTTCTTGAGTAAGCCTGGCATCACTTACGCCGTCTTCTCCCAACAGGAAGTACTTTTGAGGCAGGCGAAGTGGAAGCATTCACAGTGGTGAAAAGTGTGGACTACCCACGGGACCCAGTGACCGGTGAAATAAGTGCTGCCATACACCCTCAGCTGCAGGTAGATTACAAGATGGACTTACACTTTACAGCCTTCACTTGAACAATTCTTCATAGGCTGGTACCGTCTGAACATTTACATTCATGAATTCAAGCATGCGAGGACTCTACTTACAAGACTGTGACGTGTTTGTTTTTCTTCAGGACAATGATTTCAAGCTTCTCAAGCCAGGCGACCCCGTTTTCTTATCATTTAGTGGGGAGACGGTGAAGCACGAGGGAGAAGAACTCTACCCTCTCTTTGTGAATGAATGTGCCTACTATGAGAAGAAGATTGCCTTCCATTTAGCTCAGAAGCGCACTTTTAAGTTCCCGTCTATACGCATGAAGAAAGACTGAGAACATAGCAAGACATCAGGACCAAGATATACTCACTTTACATTACGTGTGATCTAATCATCTCAAATCAGCAAATGCACTATCCTAATTCAGTTTTGAATAAATATTTAAAGGTGTTACAACGGTACGAGTACTTCCTGCATTGCAATTCGGAAATTCTACAACATTGCTGCCTCTGTGAGGTGTAAAAGGAAGCTCGTTTGTAGCACCAGAGTTGTTTTTTTTAACCTGAAACAGTGATACTGCACAAGCTCTAGAGTTAAATTCTCCACCCACACTGTATCTTTTTAGAATTAATTTGCTTGATCAGATCATGACTTAACTTTTTGTACTATGGCAATAATGCACATTACACAACACTTTAAATATCAATTCACCACATTACACACTGTGGTTTGACTCAAATTGTGTCATTAACAAGTTTTTAAAAAGCTAATTTCCAACAGATCTGTTCAATTTGTCAAAGGAAATAAACGTTCTTAAGGCAGATAAGTAAAAGCATTTATTTAGTTAAACATGTTAAGGGTTTGTGGAATGGCTTCTTCTTGTGGTCCGAATCGAGGTGGAGATATTAAGTACAGACTGTGTGCACTTTGAATAACTTTGTCTTCATAATACACACTAAGTGAATCCATCCCAATGAAATGACCAACAAACAAATTAAGAAAATTATTAATATGATTGCAACTGTGAAGTGTGAAAAGGTCAAATAAACTGGCACATGAAATTAATTATTAAACACAACTAAGGGAAACTTTGTATTTATTCAATAAATTCAGATTTCTGTAACTGAATACGACCTCAGTGAGTTTTTCAGTCATGGAGTTTGTGAGACTGAAGGCCCTTTTGTCTCTGATTTGAGCTACACTGCCTCTAAAAAGCATTCATCAAACGTTACACTTTTATTGCATTTCAACATTGAATCATAGAAAATATACTTTTTGCCTATATGAATATCTATGTCCATTGTTCATTTTGCATTCATTTTATACACTGCCTGTCCCAAAAAGAAGTCGCACACTCACAATGGATCGCATTTAACTCCAAGAACGACACATTTGCAGTGGCATCGTTTCAATAAGCTTCTGCAACATAGCAGCATTTATTTCTGTCCACAATTGCATTCATTTTCTACCAAGATCTTATATTGATGGTGGGAGAGTTGAACCACTGCACAAAGTCTTCTCCAGAACATCCCAAAGATTCTCAATGGAGCTGAGGTCTGGACTCTGTGGAGGACAATCCATGCGTGAAAATGACGTCTCATGCTCCCTGATCCACTCATTCACAATGTGAGCCCCATGAATCCTGGCATCATCATCTTGGAACATGTCCATGCCATCAGGGAAGAAATCCTCCATTGATGGAAAGACCTGGTCATTCAGTATATTCAGGTAGTCAGCTGACCTCATTCTTTGGGAACATAATGTTGGTGAACCTGACCAACCCCAGATCATAACCCTAACCCCCACAGACTGGTAGGTACTAGACATGATGAGTGCATCACTTGATCTGCATCTCTTCTTACCCTGATGCTCCCATCACTTTGGAACAGGTTAATCTGGACTCATCAGATCACAGGACCTTCTTTCATTGCTCCAGAGTCCAATCTTTATGCTACCTAGCAAACTGAAGCCTTTTTTTCCTGATTAGTCTCACTGATTAGTGGTTTTCTTCGAGCTACACAACTGTTTAGTCCTAATCCTTCATTCCCTTTGCACTGTGCGTGTGGAAATGTTCTTACTTTCACTATTAAACATAGCTGAGAGTTTTACTGTTGATTTCCTACGATCATCTAAGAGTTTGTTCTGACCACATTTGTTCTTCAAAGATGATGGTTCACCACTATCCTTCAGGTTTTAATAATGCATTGGATGGTTCTTGATCCGATTTCAGTAGTTTCAGAAATCTCCTTAGTTGTTTTCTTTGCTTAATGCAGGCCAATAATTTGACCCTTCTGAGACAGATTAACATCCTTTCCATGACCACAGGATGTCTTCTGACATGATTGTTTAAGAAATGAGAAGCTCCTCACTGCATCACCTGAAACACATTCATCACTGCAGTAATTATCCAAAGGAAGGCCCCTACCTATTTGCTTAGTTAATTCGGAGTGACGATTTTTTTTTTATTTGGACAGGCAGTGTCGTTTATAACCATCTTTCTGTCTGCTGCTGGCAGAAGCAGCTTGTTTGTCCTCGAGTGTCCAGACTAAGTAATATCTTGCTGTGACAAGCTCTGCTCGCTCTCACAGTGTTAGGAAGAAAGAACCACAGCACACAACTGTGGGAATATTACCGACTCCATTAGTAGACAAAGCTGGAAAGTGTCTGAAAACAGTCACAGCTCAAGGATTACATCTTTCTGACTGTCTCTGCTCAGATGGATAAAGGTCTGAATGCAACTTCATTTTAGGCTCTTTTGGGTTTAAAACAGTCCCATATGCAAACAGTGATTCATTGTGATAAATAATTCTGAGTGAGAGACACTTGGTCTTTGTGAATTCACTTTATTGTGGAAACTGCCCCAACAGTCCGCAAATGTCAAATGTATTAAAACACAAACAAGTACAGTGTGCTTCAGAATACATAAAAACATTTACAAAAGCCACAGTGTATACACATCGAATGTGTAACAAAACATTGTGATACAAAAACATCACAATCTGTATTTTGTACTAAGAAATTAGTAATTTTGGAATCTGGCTCACACTAAAAAGTGGCAAATTCATGGATCTTCCACACTAATGTTCAGTGTGAACACATAAGACTCATAAGGATTTGCACTTGAGGCTTTAGCAGATTCACGTGTTCAGAATCAGCAGCAAACATCCGAAAGGCTTAAATAACGCAAAGCTGAAATCAGTCACTGCTGGAACTGAAAGGAGAACAGACTGCAACCACAGCTTTTCCATTTCTCTATTTTGTAATCATAAAATGGCAGCAGTAAGGTTTGGGGTGGAAGGTCACAGATTTCTTCGAGTGGCGTCAAACCAAGTCAGTTTAACATTCAAATTAATCTCATGGTAACATATTAGATCTATAACTACAGGTGACAATGAGTGGTTTCATTTTTTTTAGCGGGTGACATTGAATGACATTTCGTCAGCATATACCACAGACTGAAATCAACAATTACCACAGGTGACAGAAATGTCAGCTTGAAAGGCATGCACAGCAAAAGGCCTGGTATTTAAGATTATGCAAAAAAAAAAAAAAAAGAAAAAAGCAGAACAAATGAAACACGTAGAAAAAATAGGCCTGTTTAATAGTTTTCATGCACTTAAGAGAGAAAGCTACCTTGACGTGGATAAGTCCAGGTCTGAGATTTGTGACGGTGCATGTCGAGAGTCCAGAACTGAGTTAAGGGCAATGTGGTGAGCAGCTTTAGAAGCAGTGGCAACAAAAACAAGGCAACAAAATACTGCACAGAAACACAGCAAACACCAGAAATTACAAACCACCTGTGACATCTGGATGTTGAATACATTACGTAAGAACATGCTTTGGGTAAGATACATATACATTTAAAAAAAAAAAAAAAAAAAAAAGCAAAGGTGCAATAACACAACTCAAAGTTATTAAACCCATATTTAGGAGTATTTCTAGGGATTAGCTGCAAACTTGTTTAGTGTATTCCTGCCTGTACTGTAGGTCTGTATATGCACGACAGAGGACATAATGGGTTACCATCAGCGCGTTTCACTCTATTTACATCCTCTCTTAACCGACATGATGTTTTAGAAAGTCTTCGGCTGTTTTAAAGTATATTGTCGGCAGAGCAGTCTCTGTTTTATGCTACCCTGTAAGCGGTCATGCGGGTGTAATTCTTGCGGTGACTTCTGGCCGCCCAAAGGAACAAAGCAGCTGCCATCATCTGCAGAGGGAAGGAGATGAGGGCGAGGTAGAGGGACCAGCCCAGCGAGCCTTCTACCCCTTCTGGAGGTCTGGAATACTGGTGGAGCAAATCCACCCCGGCCAGGAAGCAGCAGACGGAGCCCAAAGAACACAGACCTGATGAGCAGAAGACAGACCAGTGAGATAAGACGATGAGCTCATGTGTTGGGTCAGCTGGGTCCAAACAGCTGAAGCTACGGCGGCTTTTCTAACTGGCTCCAAGTATAAAGCTTACCGAGAAAATCCCAAACGTCTCTTTTGAAGTGCAAATGGAGTATTTACTACAAGCAGGGATTTAATTCACACACGGCATCAAAGCAAAGGCACTCTGAAGAAAGCCTTTGCTAACATCACAAAAAATTAAAACACATCTGTGCAGTCTGACATCTAACTCAGATGTGTCAAACTCATGTTAGTTCAGAGGCCACATACAGACCAATCTGATCTCAAGGGGACCGATCAGTAAAATCATAACATAATAAAAAAATATACATAACAATTCCAAATTCTTCCCTTTGTTTTAGTGCATTCTGAAATGGTTCACATTTAATGCACCGTCTTTTTGCAAAACATTATGAATAAACGGAAGCTTTTAAGAAAATGTAGTGCAGTTTCACAAATACTATGCCTCAGTTTATTATTTACACATAACTTTCAGATCACAGTGTGTCTACAAAGACGCATAACATTTAGTCGCAAGTATCTGGAACTGAACAATCTCGTATTTTACTTTAGGATCAAAAAAACTTGTCAGGATCTAGAAATGATTGTAAATTTACATTCATCTATACATCTGTGTAGTAATCCTGACCACCTGAACTGACACACCATACAAACTAAATGGGAACTAATAGGATAATTTACCCCCTGACTCCTACATGGATTAAATTTATACAAAATATAAAGATAAAAGTTGTTGCAGTGGACAACATATCTGACGAATCGCAGTCTGTAATTATACAGTATTATTATCAGATATTTTTCTTGAAAACTGTAGAAAGAATTTTTAATGCCACTGAAGATCAAATTTAATGATTTTTAATGCCATTTAAGGCCTTCATTTTCAAAAAAAATCTACTTAATGACTATTAATGCTTAATAACCCGGCAGAATCCCTGTTGTAAATAAATCATTGTACCTTTAACCTGGCTGTTGAGTCTTTGTTGCCTGTGCGCGAGTCTTTTCATCGGCACTGTAACATCTTTAGAAACCCATGCAAGACATTACAGAGTGTACATTGTTTGGGATATGCACACACATCTCTCACCTGCCAGCAGATGGAGCACTCCCACCACCAGGATCGGGGTGAATGTGCGGCAGAGGCAGGCACAGACCCCAACATGGACGCTGAGGAACACCAGCGCCAGTGACACCAAGGGCAGGAGAAACTGGGACCTCCACAAGTCTGCACCAAAGACAAAGATTACAGGATAAAGCCTTAACTTGGGCATCCACATTATCTAATACTCACTGGTGTGCATGTAAAGACAGCGGCAGGAGCTAAACTGAGAAAGATGGAACAAGCTCTGGATAATTTAAGATGAAGATGATTTAATAACGAAAAGAAATTCAGAACTTGACATGTTTGCCTAAAAATTAAAAAAAGCTGTATGTATGCACTGAAAACAACTTATAAAGGAAAAAAATATTTTATTAGTATTTGAAGAGACACAATATCAAGTTATATTCAGACGGATGGAGGAAAAAGGTGGACTCACATGTTCTGAGCAGGTCTTCTTCTTCACTGTTGTCTTCAGAGTGTCTGTACTTTGAGGTGAACTGCTGAGGAAGTGTGAAGCTCACACACCAGGTCTCCAACTTGGGGTCTAAAATCAAAGTCCAAGCGCACAAATGTAACTGTTCATTATATCAATATAAAATATAACGCATAGGACGCGATGTAGGGCTGGGCAATATGACAAACATTATAAGTATTTTAAAAACAAAAGCAAGCATTTATTTTAAAAATCTAGAAGTAAAACAAGAAATGAGCGGGACTGATTTATAGGAAGTTTGATTTACACAACTCTCAGTGTATTTCATTTTAAAACTTACTACAATCAACATATTCTACAGGGGGTCCCTAAAGTCTGGACACATAGGAAATCTTATTAACTACAATTTTTTTGCCTCCACAGATTGAATTGGCTTTGTTAAAGAAGAAAGCGTTGAACTGGCACTTGTCAGTGGACGTGAAAGGTAGCAGATGAATTTAATCTTTCGGCAAAGCCATCCTGTATTACAGTGACAGATTTTATCCATATGATCAAATCCCAATGTGAAGCACTCATTCATGACTTAATGTTCCCAATTTGTATTTTAGCTCTTCCCAAGTAATCTAATTCTGGTTAAAAATAAAACTGTTTTTTAACCTTCTGACACTTAATTCAGCTCAAACTTTAATGCTCCAATGTTAAATGAAACTAAAATCTCAAGAGGCCCTCTAGTGAGTCAGTGCCTTCTATTTGTGATGTTGGATGATCAAAATTTACTTCAAAGAACTCTGGCCATTCATCATGCGACAGAACATTTACTATAAAGCCGCCCAGGTGAACCACCATGAAGAGGGAGTAATACCTGGTGCGTCGTACCAGTGGGACGGACCGGGCACCATGATGCACCTCCACCACAGTCCCAGAGTGCCGTTGAGGCGGTACATGGCGCTGCTGTACTTCATCTCATCGAAGTCGCCATTGATAAACTCCCCTTTGAGCTCGGTGGCGTTGCTGGCCTTATGTTTGACCGGCGGACTGCTGTACTGGTACCAGTGTTGAGTTCCCACAGCCACGGAGAGGTACACTGTGGCCAGGAGGCTCAGCACCGAGCCGATTACCAGAGCTGTGGCATAACGATTATCCACCATGGTCTAAATGAAGATGCCCGACTTAAAAACTTATGTACCAACAGAAAACGTTGCTTGACTTGAAAAAAAAAAAAACCCCACCCCTGACAAGTCCTGGCGTGTGAAGAAGCCTGAGCTGATTAAAAATGATATTTCCACTTGTTATTTTGGCACCACGGCATGTCTGTGAATTATTTTCAGTTGGCAGTGTCACTGTATCCGAGCACTGGATTTGATTCTGACATGCTGCTGCATTGCAAGTGCTGTCCCAACCACAGAGACGTTCATAACCTGCAGAGGAATGAAAGATAGACACAAGTTAATGTTAGCTTAGCTGTACGTATTTATGAGTTAAGTGATGAAACCGGTGTAGTGGCAAACTGATTACCACCCGAGGAAGCAATCATCCTTAGACCTCTCCCTTGTTTTGCCTTTTTGTGCCCCAGATTAGAGCTAATCCAGTTGTTTTTACCTGTGAATTTAGTTTTTAGGAATCCGTGCAACTCATGTAATGCAGTTTTTCACCTGCCAGAAGGTGACTGCATCGCAGAAATTGTGCTTTTTACAGATCAAAATGCCTTGAGTTCACTAAAGCAGGTATATTTTTTAAATATTATAAACAAAAAGATAAAGGCAAACAGATTGTCTTTGTTTTTTTAATAACTCCAAATCATGTTCACTAGTCTAAACACTAATACTAGACACACCTACACATGTTTTTTTTTTTTTTTACTTGTGTATCATGTATCTGTTTCATATCATTTTTAAATTTTGTATAGCTGAAACCTTGACCAGGTCTCCCTTGTAAAAGAGATTTCTAATCTGAACGGGACTTCCTGGTTAAGTAAAAGTAAATAAATACTAAACAGATGAAGCTTGAAAATTGGAAACCTTCTACAGTACTGCCTGTAATCATTAAAAAATGTCAGGCCTGATTACATTACAAACACCATTTCTTTTTGGCATAATCAGACGGCTACTAAAAACGTTGAAATTTCACAATGACACAATTTATTTACAGCGCCACAGACACAAAGTTTTGGAGTATTTACACGTTATGACTGTTAAAACCAGAAAAGCACCGCAGACGAACACAAACCGGTAATACAGCTTGAACAAGAAAGGTGCAATCAGTTCATGACAGACAATGTACCGCCTGTAAGATTAAAATTACAACTACAAGGTGTGGTGAGTTCATTAGGGCTGTTGAAACTGTTTCAAACAGCGAATATTGACAAAGGAAGCTTCCTTAGCCATGTAGCAAGGTAGCATTTTACCAGCTAGCAAACGCTAAACAAAGCTAGTTAGGGCAAGCTACTTCATTATGGAGGTATTTTATGGACAGATACACTTTATATAGTTCATCTGAGTTTATGTTTTACCTCATTGCTGAAAAATGCTTTGTCAATTAGCCTTATCTTCTGTGCTCGCTTAGCTTCCAGTAGGCCTCCGCCATCTTCTTCTACACTACTAAGTTTTCTTCCGTTTCATTTCTTCTTCGGTGGTACCAACACGATCAGCGCATTACCGCCACCTGTCGCTGCAGTGTTTGGCGAAACGCAAACTCCCCAAGCATCGAAGAAAATCCGACTTCAAGTAGCAATTTCCAGAATTAAATTGTTTTTCGTATTTATATTCATATCCAGATTTTTTCTATTAACATCCAGCAGAAAAAAACAGCATCAGTAAATAATAGCTTGTATGTGCACAACATACAAGGGATTTGTTTTTCGGCTGTTGGTGTCACCCTAGAAATAAGGATAGGGAATAATATAATAACTACGGGCAGAAGAAGAGGGAAAAATAATGGTAATAAAACAAGAAAAACACTCAGAAAGCACAGTACTCCACCAAAGTTGCTGAGTTGTATCATTTCCAACAGCTGAAATCTTGGAAAAATTCATGTCAGAAATCACAGAACTATAGAATGTGACCATTTAATATAGATGTACCCACAAACAAAATGATGTGCGCTTAGCACATGCGTGTGTTATGCATGTGCACGTTATTTATGGATACCGAATCACATGACCTAAATATGTAGCTGGCAGTGGATTGGTGGCACTCAGAAAACCCTCCACAATTTAATCAATTGTCCTTGTATCATTTTGGACGGATAAGTCCCGATAAGTCTGCAGCAGTCTATTTGTTGTGGGATTGCAATCGTGATCATCAGCAGGCAGTTGACATAGTTCACTTGTTGTCATAGTTACAGTGATGCAGTGCTGCTATCTGGCAATAATACAGAAATTTTTAACAAATCTGTGGATCCAGACTATAAGCCACATCACTGTCAAAATCTAATCACTTGGTCCTTGCGTCATTTCCGACCTTCCCATAAAAATTTCATCCAAATCCCTGAGTACCTTTCTGAGTAATGTTGCTAACAGACAGACAAACAGAGAGACGGACAAACGTACGGCCATTGTTACATAAAAAAACAAATCATAATAGCTTAGGCTAGCAGAAACAAAGACTGCTGAAGTGCAGATTTCCTGTGCTGCAGGTCACTTCAAGACAAAACTTGAAGTATGTTTAATTTACAATTGCAGGATTTCTTACTCGGTGCATATGAGCACAAACTTTGTCAAAATCATTTATGTTAACAATTTAATAACTGAAGATTTTGCCACCACACTGAAAAGCAGTTTCCCTCTTTGACAATAATGTTATCAAGTCAAGAACATCTAACGAAGTGTTTGTCTTCCAGTAAAGACCACATGGGGGAAATTCACTACACACAGCTTGAACACAACTTAAAAATGACAAAGGGATCACTTACATATTTTTAAATAACACGTTTTTATTTTTTGCTTCAAAAGGTATACACTGAGTGTTGAATCAGATTTAGAGTGTATGTTGATCTTTATAAAATGAATAAAAGCTACAGTTCAGCAATCCCACAAGTTTTTGACATGCTTCTTAATAAACAATTCCCTGACGTGGGTTTCACATAAAAAGTAAAACAGCTCTAAAATACACATTGGCATGAAAAGACAATGCTTTAATCGGCAGTAATCCCTTTGAGAGGACAAATAAAGAGGCTTTAAATAAATGTCCTATTGAATCAGTGAGGTAGAGATACCCACAGATAATGTGCTGGGAAAAAATAGGATTAAGCTAAAAAGACGCATTCAATCATTCATATCTTGTCCCAAAATTAACCTCTTGTCACAAAACACAGCTTTTTAGAAAATCAAACACAATGATTTTCGCGCATGTCCTGATCTGGGACTCGTACATCAGTGAGTCTAGTGCAAATTTGTGCAGCAGAGAGTAAATTGTCATCACAGTAAATCCTTTTCAGTAAACTGTCCCCATTGCAGTTTGTAGTGAGAGTGAAGTGTTGCATTCAGGATGGGGGTGGAAGTAAACTCCACGGTGCACGGTTTGGAGATGCAGGGAGCTCCTTCCAGCTCCAGAACGGTCACATTGTTGGGTGCAGCTGTGCTGAGGATGTTGAAAGGGACATAAAGTGTGGCCTGAGGACCTCTGGTCGGCCAGTAACGCCCTAAGTTGAAGCCGTTGATCCAGATTTGTCCCTGAAAAACACAAATTCACAAAGACAAATGAATTTCTTTTTTATTTAATAAACAATGGAGTTCATGACACTGTTATAAAATTGTAGATATAAAGCTTTACCGTGATAATCAGAACTTATACACTGAATTAAGATGCGCTTTATCCAGACGTAAAATGTTGACAAATTGGGGAAAAATACCACATCATGTTCCATCATGACATCTGAGTAGTGTGTTATTTTTATCCAACTGACTTACAAACCAAATCATTATTAATAATTATCTAATAATATACAGCAAAGAAAAGAAGCAAATCATCGCATATCAGAAACTGGAAATAGCACGTCTGTCTTATTTGCACCATGAGTGAATTTAAATTAGTTCTGAGAATGGTTGAGGATTCATTTCTCTTTCCTAATCCAATCATACACTACCGTTCAAAAGTTTAGGGTCACTTAGAAATGTCCTTATTTTGAAAGAACAGGCAGTTTTTTCAGTGAAGCTAGCATTAAATGAATCTGAAATTTAGTCTAGACATTGTTAATGTGCTAATGACAATTCGAGATGGAAACGGCTTGATTTATAATCTAATATCTCCATAGAGGTACAGAGGAACATTTCCAGCAACCATCACTCCTGTGTTCTGATGCTACATTGTGTTAGCTAATGCTGTTGAAAGGCTAACTGATGATTAGAAAACCCTTTGTGTAATTATGTTAGCACATGAATAAAAGTGTGAGTTTTCATGGAAAACATGAAATTGTCTGGGTGACCCCAAACTTTTGAATGGTCATGTACATCATCCAGTTGTTCAACGCTGATTTAAATGTATGACAGAAAAGTCATAAAGCACTGAGATCAGCTACTGTAGCAAACAGTGGCTAATGTTCTGTTTTTGTATCGATTAATAGAAAATGTAATCAATGGTTTTCAGTTCAATCTAAATTGCACAGTGTGGATCACATGCCTTCCTCCAGTTGGGCAGCTTGATGTAGTGTCTTGAGGGAGTGATGGGATGCCGTCAGGAATGATGAAACTCCCTCCATAGAAAGTTGGAAGGGAGAGATCAGCATTCTGAGCTGGACGTTTTGGTGTGAGCTCCTTTTCCTCGAGAAGGCCCTGATTGATTGCTTCATCAACATTGAGACTGTACATGATCCAGCTGGTGAGTAAGTCTTTCCCAAGGGTAGATTGGACACCAAACCCCTGAGATAAAAAAAAAGAGACAAAGGGAGAGCAGAGAGGAAGCTTAAACCAACTGAATACTAAGTATATTTTCTCATTTCAAATTCACATCCAAAGTTGCCATAAAGTGTTAAGAAATTTTACAGAAAAATAGTAGAAAATATGAGTTTGATCTACAGTTATGTGAAAAAAATACGGACATCAGTTGGAAATTGTTGATGTTTTCAAGCAAACCCTTGATCCCTATTGAAGCAGTAGCTACAGAGAGGACTGACTGACACAGATTGATTCCTTTAAGTGCCAGACAGGAACAGTTTTTAAAAAGGACAGTGTCTGTGAGACATGTTTGTCTTTTACATGACTGTAGTCCAAATATTTTCAGGCATTTAAAACCCAGTATAGACCTGTGATAGTTAAACTGACTCCTATAATTCAAGAATAAACACCACCATTGAAATATAGCAAAAAATAAAATAAAAAACCTTTGCGTCATTGATGCCCTCTTCCATAGTTGATTCCGCCCATATTCTCCACCAGTAATGTCAACCTGACTGCCAGCCCTTCCCGTCACATTGATAGTTATGACTTTGTTTCTTTCCAGAATCCCCACAGCCCACCTTCAAAGGAAATAGCATGGTTAGAGAACAGATTTCCAGATTATATCAAGAATAATCAGACAGAAATATCCCAATAAGTTTATTTAGGAAGAAGGCGAGCCTCAGCGGATTATTGGACAATCGACGATGGTCTGCCCTGTCTGTCTGTTAGCAACATTACATGGCAAGCATGGCTCAGTGGTAGAGTGGCCGTCTTGTAACTGGAAGGTTGCAGTTCGATCCTCGGCCCCGTTGTGCTCATGTCAAGGTGTCCCTGAGCAAGACGCCTAACCCCTAATTGCTCCGATGGGTTGTGGTTAGGGCCTTGCATGGCAGCTTCCGCCATCAGTGTGTGAATGTGTGTGAGAATGGGTAAATGTGATATATCATGTATAAGCGCTTTGGATAAAAGCGCTATATAAATACAACCATTTACCAAAATGACAAATGGATTTGGATGAAATTTTCAGGGGAAATCAGAAATGACACAAGTACCAAGTGATTAGATTTCGGCAGTGATGCAGCTTATAGTCTTTTATTGCACGACAGCGGCATGGCGTTACTGTAACCATGACAACAATTGAACACTACATCAGCTGCCTGCCGACAACCGCGAATGTGATCCTACTACAAATCCACCGCTGCAGACTTATCGGGACCTATTCGTCAGAATGATACAAGGAACAAGTAATTAAATTGTGGGGTGTTTCTGAATCCCCATCAATTCCCACCACTCACTACATATTAGGTCATTGTGATTCAGTATCCCGTACATAACGTACATATGCATAACACACGCCTGTGCTCAGAGCAAGGATCATTTGTTTGTGGTACATCTATATCAAACAGCCACATGTTGCTGGCGATTTCTGATCATCAATAACTAATTAAACAATGCTGCATTTCTAAAACAAAAATGCTGCATCTTTGACATGCCAAACAACCTTGGTGGAATCTGTGCTTTCTAAGTGCTTTTCTTGTTTATCATATGTCGTTACTAAATTAGTTAAAAGTAGACCTAGATAATGAACCTCAATACTTTTTTGTTAGGATCATCCTTATTTGAATGATCTGCTTTATTTCTTTGAGATTTTCTAAACTCTTGCAAAGTTACATCTTTGATCAGACAAAAAAAAAAAAGCCCAGTTGTTCAAATATTAGTATTTTCTTAATGTACGGTATATATATATATATATATATATATATATATATATATATATATAAATTTTAGTACTAAAACATGGCTGGCAAATTAAAATGATGGTTATAATGTATCATTTGGAAGTTTAAACATGTACTTCATTTGTTAATTTTAGTTTAGAAGAGTTATGGTGACTGAATATCTTCAGTTTTATACTTTGCAAGCTGGTGTGTGCTGATCAACAAACTCTGGTTAAAAGGATGTCCACTCTCGATTTTAATGACATTTGTCTTTGTGGCTGATATTCCTTGTTTGTCACTGGAGAAGTGACGTGGCTTCGTTACATAAACCACTGGGATAAATGATTGTTGTCCTAGTTGATCCAAATTGCTTCAGACACAGAAGTTGTCCCGGAGGTCATTAAGCCTCACGGATGTCTTTGTCATCTTTGGCCTTGTACTAGCTAAACTCATGACTCTGCTTGATGACACAGAACTGCCCAAAGCCTGAGTGACTGTTGCTGTTGTATGTGTTTCAGTAATACCACTAATACCTGGTTACAGCTCATCTACAACTGGCTGGTTCGAGGTGAATTGTGCCTCGCCTAAAAAAGTAAAATGAGAGGCAGGCCTGCAGCAGCAGGAGACAGTCAAAAGTGGACAGTCATGATGGACAATTTCCAGCAGCCTTCAGTCTGTTACAGGAAACTTACAGCAAAAAAAAAAAAAGTTTGCACACAGTTTCCAAATAGTTTTAATTTTGACAGGGCAGCCTTTGAAAATGCTATAGAGGTGATCAGTGAAACTTTCCCTAAAAATGTCATCCAAATCTGTTAGTCCGTTTTTGAGTAATGCTGCTAACAGATAGCCTAAGCCACGCTAGACCCATGTTTCTGAAGGCACAAGGGTCTAGGCACGCTCAACAGGGAGGGAGGCGGGTTAAAAGGTTGTCTATCAAATCACTCTGCAGCAATTGGGTAGGTATACAACCAATCAGGTGCAACGAATAGGCTCCGAGAGCCGCCGGAAATCAGAGGATGCGGGAGTTCGGTGAAGCTTATTTATACAGTCAAATGGGTGAAGCTCAAGTATATTACAGACATGTTAACAGAAAGATTATTCAGAGTCGGTGGCGCTAATGGAGCTCAACGACTGTTGTCCGTTTTGTTGTCGACCCTGGCAGAGAATTAAATTCGTTGCCCGTGTGTTGTCTAAGCGCGGCTAGGCTAGTTGTTTGCGGTTGTTTCTGTCAGAATCGTTGCGCCTCTGTCGTCACTTAGTTACGCCCGCCTTCTGACTCTACATTTCATGGTGATTCGTCCGGCCAGTTTTAGGAGAATCCAGCCTCGAGCCTTATGGAGGGTAACTAGACCCACCCTGGCAGAGAATTAAATTCGTTGCCGTGGGTTGTCTAGCACGGCTAGGCTAGCTAACAGACAGACGAACAGACAAACCAACACGTTCCTTGGTGGAGTAAATATGTTCAAATGAAGAAGGCCTGTGTGTGAAACAATCCGACTCACCCCGTCCACTGACACATATGCTCTATCGTGGATCCCGTTCAGTGAGATGACAGTGGAGTTGGTTTGGTGCAGTCAACAGCAGAGTGGTCCTGTAGAGCACATAACCAAACGCCTAGAGGGCAAGAAGAAAGTCATCAGCAATACTACAAAAATTATCACTGCTTGAAAACCACAAAAAAGCAACATTTACTTATTTGCTTAATTTAAACAGAAAATAATGATGGATACCTGATTTAAGTCAGTGAAAGTCTGAGGATACATGTTTTTGACAGGGCCAGAGAAAGACAGCTTTCTAAGGCGTCCAATACCGTCTGGAGCTGTAGGAGGAGAAGAAGACAGTTTACTTATTATGAATGATGTAAATAACAAGTCAACACTCAATTATTGTCAAGTTCGCATAATCAATATAGAATTCTTACCATAGTGATAGAAAGTCAAGATTTAATGAATTAGAGCGCCAACCAACACAAGCCAAAGACATCTGAGTGCCTACCTTCTTTAGTGGAACAGAACCAATAGCATACTTTGGGGTTGTTGGTGGTATTGGGTCCCTCTGGGATCCTATGGTACTGCAATTGGAAGACACATTAGTTCTTGTAGATACAATATACTGCAAATAAGATTACAAACAATGACTAGATGTTCTATACTATACGGTTAGTGTACATTAACAGCACACTGTTACTTTTACTGCCAAACGTTAGAGGTTGAAACAGTGGAAAGCCTACGTTAGTTTTCGTACCATTTTGATCACATCTCGAATGGCAAAGTATTTCTCCGTGAGGTCTCCCGCTTCTGTGAGCGGGGAATCGTAGTCGTAGCTTGTGGGCTGCGCGTCATATGGCTCATTGGCACCTGAAGGTATTAAGACACAGTTAAGTTCCTCAAGTAATCCTTTTGGAAAGACTTAAGTGACTTTGGACTGAATCCATTATGGGAACTACACTACCGTTCAAAAGTTTGGGGGTCACTCAGGCCATTCACATTTCTTCTAGCATAAGGTTTTCTAATCATCATTTAGCCTTTCAACACCATTAGCTAACACAATGTAGCATTAGAACACAGGAGTGATGGTTGCTGGAGATGTTCTCTGTACCCCTATGCAGATATCCAAGCTAGAATAGTTATTTACCACATTAGCAATGTCTAGACTGTATTTTGGATTAATTTAATGGTACCTTCATTGAAAAAAATGCTTTTATGTCAAAAACAAGGGCATTTTTAAGTGATCCCAAATGTTTGAATGGTAGAGTATGTCATGGCTTTCACAGGAGCTCAGGTTTCTGTGGTCGACACAACAGTTGCATTTATGAAGCATTTGATTTAGCTCTTATTCATCTTTATTTCTAAAAATAAGTACATGAATAATAAGAAATCAGATAAATGGAGCCACTGCTGCCTGTTTTTAGCAGCATGGTGGGTTGTTTTGTTGTTTAGTGTTATGGTGGTTGTCTTTATTTTTGAGTTAAAGTGAGAGATGCTTATGATATTTCAATGGCACACCAATATCTTTATTGGGTAAAACAGTGAAGAACCACCCTCATGCATGAATCACACATCAATAATAGCCTAAAGTTTATGCTTGATCCATGACTGCATGGCTAAAATAGCATTTTGTCAGTATTTTGAAGATCTCCAGAAATGTAACAGTCATGTTTTCAGCGGAGGTCTTGTTTTATTAAGGAGGTGCCACGCTTCTCCTGACTGTGTAGTTTGCATCCTGTGTGAGTCATTTTCAACATCATCATCTCCTCACACCAGTCTGTTAAGTGTACTCACCATTCCAGTAACCAAAGTTTGTCCCTCCTATGAACATATACCTATGAGAGGAGGAATAACAGTTAAAAACAAAACACTGTAAATTCCACTTCAACCAAAAACTACAACATGAAGGCATGAGCTTCAGAAGTTTAGGTTGTGCACTCTTGTACAGGTCTTGTGTATTTGAAAACGTACAGGAATAAACTACTGATCAATTATTTATTGTAAGAAATATTAAAATGATAAAATAATGCAGTGCTTTGCATGATAATTTTTACTTTTTCCCTCCAAAGAGTGAAATCCTGCAAGCTGATTGGAACCACCTTGACATCGATCATTTTGGAAGGATAACAGCCCGTGGATCTGATGGTAATAATCCAATTGCATCTCTGCTGACATCACTGTGTTGTAAGTATGTTGTCAACCCAAGTTTGTTGTAGAGATCCTCAAGTTCTATTGATTTATTTTACAAAAAAATATTTAAATGCAACTTACACTCAACAAACTTTGTTTTTGCTCCCATTTTTTATGAGATGAAATCAAAGATCTAAAACTTTTTCCACATACACAATATCACCATTTCTCTCAAATATTGTTCACAAATCTGTCTAAATCTGTGATAGTGAGCACTTCTCCTTTGCTGTAATCCACCCCCCCCCCCACCCCCCATAAAAAAAACTGCACCTGCAACTGCAAGGAGAAGTGCTCACTATCACAGATTTAGACAGATTTGTGAACAATATTTGAGAGAAATGGTGATACTGTGTATGTGGAAAAAGTTTTAAGATCTTTGAGTTCATCTCATAAAAAATGGGAGCAAAAACAAAAGTGTTGCGTTTATATTTTTGTTGAGTGTATTTATATAATGCCAGTTCGCAACATATGTCATCTCACAGTGATTAATATATTAAGACATTACAAATTTTAAACAGAGAACCCAACAATCCAAAGTTGCTTATGGATTCCCTATGAGCAAGCGGTTGGCAACAGTGAGGAGGAACCAAAAAAGACCTCATTAAACCCTCCGACAGAACCAGGCTCAGGTAGGGCGGCCATCTGCCTCGACCAGTTGGGGTGAGAGTGGAGATGAGGGGAGTGGTAGATAGCAGGATAGCAGATGGAAGGCAAGCAGTACAAAGAACAATGAACATTTTTGAGGTTGTTGAGGCCAGTAACTGCAGATCAGAGACTCTTGTGGTGACTCTTTAGAATAGAATAGCCACTTTATTGTCAACCAGAACATACACTGGTTCGTGCACATCAGGCTGAAATTACGATGCAAAAGCTCACCATCGGGGTGATAGAAAAAAACAAGACAAAAAATATTCTGAATAAAAAACATGATGTGTATATATATATATATATATATATATATATATATATATATATATATATATACACACAGTACCATTCAAAAAATTTGGAGTCACTTAGAAATGTCCTTATTTTTGAAAGAAAAGCAGTTTTATTCAATAAAGATAGCATTAAATGAATCAGAAATACAGTCTAGATGTGGTAAATGACTATTCTAGCTGAAACGGCTGCTTTTTAATGGAATATCAACATAGAGGTACAGAGGAACATTTCCAGCAACCATCACTCCTGTGTTCTAATGCTACATTGTGTTAGCTAATGCTGTTGAAAGGCTAATTGATGATTAGAAAACCCTTGTGTAATTATGCTAGCACAAGAATAAAAGTGTGAGTTTTCATGGAAAACATGAAATTGCCTGGGTGACCCCAAACTTTTGAATGGTAGTGAATATTTTTTATCTGTCAGCTTCAGTGCATTGAAGCCCGTCATAGAAATCTGCAGACTCACAGGTTGACGTTTGCTCCCACTGCCAGCATCTCACTGAGGCTCTTGGCCACTGCAGCAGGCGACACGACGGAGTGAGCTGATCCCCAGTGGTCCAGCCAGCCAGTGTAGAATTCAGAGTTCACCTGTGAAAGAAAAAGTAACATTATGAGGACATGAGAGAAAATCTACCACACCTTTTAAACCTAAGATTGTAAAATGTACAGCAGGAGAAGCTCACCAGAGGTCCGTGAGGTTCAGCGTGTCGCTGCGCACCAAAGGCAGCAGTTATATTTGCGCCTAACAGAATTAAAAGGAAAAGATGGGGATACATTTATTTCTGCAACTTCCCCCAAGACTCCTGACTAATCTAAAAGGGGACATTGAGTCAGAGTAGAAGACAACAAGAAGCAGATTTAAATCAGGAAACAAGATCTATTGAACTTTAAGGTACACTGTGTAATGAGATACATTACACGGTACATTTTTTCAGCTTATAGCACTTTGCATTTGAAGTGTTGATAATTTTACTGCTTGCTGAGCCCATAAGACCGACATCTACCTGGTCCAAAGTCAACAGTAGCATAGAGGCCTTGTATTGCGCCACATCTAAGGAATCCGACTCCAGCCCCGTCTGTGGTGAACAGCACCACCTCATCACCCAGGTGGGACCGGAACAGCTTGGACAGGTAACGCATGTAGTTGTAGTCACAGGCGAAGTAACTGCCGTATTCATTCTCCACCTATCAGTAACAGATACGTCATAAGGGAGATGTAAACTATCTTAACAAATTAACGTGAGGAGCAAACCAACACGTACAAACCTTCAGAAATGAATCCAGAACTCACCTGTACAGTGATGATGGGACCACCGTACTGATAGAGGTAAGGCTTCATCATGGGCAGTAACTTCCCCATCCATTTGTCCACGGCTGCGATGTAATCTAGAAGACACAAATTATGGCTCTGCGTTCACTGCATCATGCAAACCGTACTGTTTTTCATCAGTCGTCCTCCTTGTCGTTGTTTCTCACCTGGATCTGAAGATCGCAGCACAATGTTTTTCTTGTTGAGAAGCCAGGCAGGCAGACCACCCTAAGTTAATAGAATAATACCAACAAATAATAAAAATAAAGCACACTGCATAAAACTAAAACACACAAAAATTAATTTAATATAAAGAAATGCTGCTTTAACAACAGATTTCCAAATTTGCAGGATTTTCCTACACAAAGAACAGTTGCTGCAAAAATGTCAGTTGCAGTTGATTCTTTATAACAGGCATTTTTTTTTAAGTTAATGGATGCACTCTTCTGCTGCACATATCTTTCCCGTAATACTGCTACAAACACTGTCCTAGCATTGAGGACTGTGCTAGCACAGCATAGAAGCAGCGTTTCTCATCATACTGCAGCTACATTAGCGACTGCCTAGAAAAAATTATATTCACTTTTTCCAGACAAAACACACTGAATACATTAATGGCAATCAGAACATCACAGCAGGGGTAGTAGTTGGTGACATTTCTATGAATACTACAATACTTTTTTTTACAATGTAAGTGTTGGTCAGGCATGTGGTCAATCCAACACTTTGGTCCAGACTGAAGTATAACTAAATTTTTTTTACGGATGTTTATGCTCCCCAGATGATAAATAATACTGAATGAATCTTTTCATAAGCTTTTATCTCACCCAATCATCAGGCAACATTTTCAGTTTGACATCAGATTCCAACATTTACACTTGCAAAACTAATGACATTATTACCAGCATCGGTTTCAAGCTAATTGGGAAATATTAATGTGCTTGAGCTCAATGAACAAAACTGACACTGACAAATTCATTTTGATCATAAGGATATACTGTACAGTCCTATCATCCATCTAATCACATCATCTCCTGCTAATATGCACTGATATCCTTCAACAGTGACTTAAATACATTTCTAGTATAAGGTCTCCAAATTGGTGAGTACATTTCTGATATATACTTGAACATGTTCAGTTTCCTGCCTGACAGGGCAGCGTCAAAGGAAGTACATCTACTGCCAGCCTCTCTCACCATGTCCCACTCTCCACATATGTAGGGTCCCGGCCGGATGATGACCAGTAAACCGATGTCCTGGGCCAGCTTCAGGAAATACTCCACATCTCTGTCTCCACTAAAACTGTAGCGGCCTGGAGACTCTTCATGGTAGTTCCAGGGAATGTACCTGCAGAGAGACTAAAATGTCAGTACTATCTAAACAAACAATCTTTAAATTTAATTCTGTTTCAAGAAAATTTGACAAAGTTTGAGCAAAATAAAAATCCTTCTCTATAAATCAGAAAATCCTGCACATTATTGATTATTTGGAATCAACACTGATCCTCAGTTCTTCAAATCAAGTAAAACTCAAAATAACTGAGTTTCCTTTTGTACGATTTACTTTAATAGACCATATTGTGCTTATATTCCCTGTCTTTAGACATTTTCTTGTGAAAGAGCTGGCGGTGTAAGAAAATATCTACATGTTGGAGTATTTTCATTTTATGATACTGCATCAATTCTCAAAAACAGTGTCAACTTTTAAGTTAATATGCATTGCTTAAATGGCACAAAAACTAGTGCTATGATGTTGGATGTTTATGAGACAGTTACAACTGTGTGATAGTCATAAATAAGCAAAAAGACAGAGTTAGAACAACTCTTGAGTAGGATATGAATTTAATGTCTTCAGTATGCAAAGTAAATGTCTCCTTCGTGAATGGGAAAAATTTCATGTTGATGAAGATGGTATTCTCCACAGAAAGACGGCAACCAAAACACAGCTAGTCTTACCTGAGAAATATAAGATCACCGTACTAAAGCAGCTGCATGATGAGATGGGTCATCAAGGGATTGATCAAACAACATCATTGATTGGGGATAGATTCTTTTCCCCTTAAATGCAGCAAGAAATGGAACACTATGTGGCAACGACTTGTACTTGTTTGAAATGAAAGACACCATGTAAAGAAACAAGAGCAACTCTCACCAGTATCGTCATCACGCAGCCATTTAAACTACTCTCGATACATTTTCTCCACTTGGACAAATGTAAAGGTGGATATGAATACACACTGGTAATAATCGATCATTTTACTCGTTTTGCAAAAGCTTCTGCCATCACCAACTAGTATGCTAAAACAGTTGCTGACTGAATATTCAACAACTAGGCCTTAAAGTTTGGACTGCCAGCTCGAATACATCACGACCAAGGTGGTGAATTTGAGAACCAGCTCTTGGCACAGCTAAAAAAGAACTGTGGTGTACTAGGATCGCATACGACACCCTATCACCCCCAGGGACATGGGCAAGTTGAGTGCTTTAATCGCACATTGCTGCAAATGTTAAAGACACTGATTGACAAACAAAAGACAAACTGGAAAGAATCCTTGAACAAGTTGATCTATGAATGTAACTGCCTCACCACTGAGACAGGGAAAACAGACCATAGAACATACAGGGAGAAATGGAAACATGAAATGCAGGACGCATATGACATAGTACAAGCGAATGCACAGAAGTCAACAGAGAGAAGTAAAAGACATTACGATGGGAAGGTGAGAAGCTCAGTATTGTATCCTGGTGAGCGTGTCCTTATCAGAAATCTTACATTGTTGCTTGATAGCAGTAGTTAATTACAACAGTTGGTGATTCTTTTTCTGTGCATTCAATAAACAACTCATCCACTCACTTGTTTTACACTTTTCTAAACGGGACTCTTGTGACTGCAGACAAAGAAAACCATTGAGTTTAGTGATATAAGAATCTTCTTCTCTAGTAATAGCTGTCCAACCTGAGTTTCAAACCTCTTTCAGTTTCTATAAAGCAGCAGCTTAGAACAACCATCAAAGCATGTGACTAAGCAACAAACCAGTCAGTCGGAATGAGACCAAAGGTGAACCTACGTCTGGACGGTATTCAGTCCTGCCATGTACATCTTGAGCAGTCGATCTTTCCAGTAGACTCTGGGGATCCTGCTGTAATGGATGCTTCCAGATATATATCGAAACCTCTCCCCATCCTTAAGGAAGCAGTCATTCTTGTAGTCAACGCTGAATGACCGAGGTGCCCCGAGCTGCAGGTCAACACAACACAAAGTGATTCACACCACAATCTACACTGCAAGAATCATCATAAAGGGAAGTCAGCACATTTTGGTCCATAAAGGTCGATGCTTTTATGGCACAGGGATGACACCTCAGCTGATCTCAGACATACAGCAGCCTTATTTGTCTTGAATTTAGTGAATGATATTTCTTTATACCAACTTATGAAATATTTCTATGTGAAAGTAAGCGCAGATCCATATTTTACAGCATATAAATGTAAGATATGTACACACGTATTGAAAAATACTTCTGTAAAAACAATAGTCTTAATGTTTACAACAAACAGTATTGATGTAAACAATACATTTGTTCTCAACTTGGGAGTAATAACGGTCCGAGTCTTGTGTTATGAATTCTGGTGCCGGAGCTTTATAAACTCCAGTCCTGCTATCTGTTTTGCATGTTTGTGGAATGAAACTGCAGAGCTGTGCGTAAAGGCGCATCCATTAAAGTGGAAAAGAAAGTTTGAATACTTTAACTCAACAGTAGAAAGTCAGATTTACTCACTGATTGTCCAGCCAGAAGCACCAACAGCAGCAACATGCTTCCAGTTCTGAGCGGAGACATGATGGATCCTCACACGGACCTCACTGTTCCCTTTCAAAATTTAATGTAAAACCGAATTAAAAAACGTAACATGCAGCAGTACAGTCAGCTACAGTACTGACTTCCTTGTGTGTGCTGTGATATTTTGAACGTGTGTGGGATCATGAGTTACGGAAGTAAATCATGTGATATGATGGTAGTGCTGTGTCAAAGCTTTGTGACCAGTAGGTGGCAGTGTTGGACCCTTTACGCTAGAGTGCACTCTATTTTACGCACGACTTCGGATTCTTCAAAGATGTGATGATGATCTGGGTACAAATGAAAATCTGGTCTGAAAATTGTTAGTAGCAGGAAAAAGGAAGGAAAATGTTTCCAGAGAGTTTCAGATAGAGAGATTCGTTTTTATTGACAGAAAGAGCCATTTTCTGACAGAAATAATAATAATAATAATAATAATTATTATTATTATTATTATTAGTAGTAGTAGTAGTAGTAGTAGTAGTAGTAGTAATAGTAGTAGTAGTAATATTACTATACAATCACTGACTAAATCTGAGTTTGTACTGTGGAGTTTAAGTTTTCAGGCTCTCCTCTCAACTTTAAAGAATGCGCCTTTACCGTAGCTCTGCAGTTTCATTATACGAATATACAAAACAGATAATAATAATAATGATTATTACTATTTTTGGTTATTATTGTTTTGAATAATAATTATTATTCTTAGATAATGCTATTAAAATAAAAACACTATATAACACTATTATTTTCATTACCATTGTTATTGTTATTACTATTATTACTGTTGTTGTTGTTGTTGAATAATGTTATTATTATCAGATAATGATTATTCTAACAATAATAACCACTATAAAACATTATTATTATTATTATTAATAATAATAATAATAAGAAGAAGAAGAATTAAATATGATTAATAATAATAATAATAATAAGAAGAAGAATTAAATATTATTAATAATAATTAATAAGAATTAATAATAATAATAATTATTATAATTATTATTAATAATAAATAATGCAGTTATTTCAAGGTGCAGTTGAGAATTTGAATAATTACTGACAATAGAAAACTGTGAACTGATAATTATAATTATGGTTCACTGCAAAACATTTAAAAATTAATATAAAATATTGCCATATTTGGCAAAAGGAATTTATAGTACCCTTCTACGATGTCAAAAAATTATTTTGTTCTTTTTAAGTAAATTGGTGGTTGCAGTTCCCCTCCTGGTCTGTAGGTGGAGGTAATTATGTCGTTATATTGTTTATTGTCCACTATTGTTCCGGAAATTGTGTGACGTATACACACAGTGCTGGGAGAGCTCACACGTGGGTTCAGGAGTTAGACTAATGTGGTTTATGTCGGTTTAATTAGAAGATATGCCGAAGAGAACGAAGGCACCAGAAGAAACCCCCGCTAAAGAAGCGGAACCAGCCGAGCAGCAGGACGACGAGCCGCCAGCGGAGACCAGACGGACCCGCAGCGGCCGCAGAGTGAGACCTCCTGCCGCTCTGCTGGACTCTGAAGCCCCGGTGAGGACTCCCAGCCGGAGGACACGGAGGTCTGTTATCCAGGAGCTGCCGAAGGAGGAAGAACAACAACACACGGAGGAACCAGAGGAAAAAACAGAAAGTCTGGTGGAGGAGAAACCCGACATTTCCTCTGAACCGGAGCCATGCACCGTGTCAGAGCCAGCAGAGCCGCAGACTGAGGCAGCAGCGGCGGCTACGGACAAAGTTAACGGCGGCGGAGACGGTCCTCAGTCCGGGCCTGCACCGGCAGAAACGGCACCGTCGAATTTAGAGACCATCCCGAAAAAGAAGCCTCACCTGGCTCCGAGTGGGAAACAGAACCCGGTCATTCCTCTGGGAAAACCCAAGTCAGGAAGAGTGTGGAAGAACCGCAACAAGCAGAGGTGAAGAAATCAGGAGCCTGAGATCTGCTTTTAGAAATGGCAGCTCAGACACGAAACTCTGTTTGCTCAATTTAAGTCAAAGGAATTTTAATATAAGTAATGAAATCTGCAGCAGCATTGGTCGGGTCCTCACATTCCTGCTGGTCAGTGAATCCCAGCATGTCCAGCAGGCGGCACTGCGACTGAGAGTGTATTTCAGCTTGTTGCCCTTTTGAGGGTGACCTATCAAAAGTGTCCACCAGGTTGCGCTATAACTGTGAGTGTATAACGGCCTCGGTATGTTTCAGGGTCAGACTGTGATCACACATGTAAAGTTTGAGGCAGATTGAAGCACGTACAGGCCAGTTATACTTCACTTCTTGTGTCATGGGGAATTGTCAAAATTCTGACACCCTCCATTTCCACGCTCTCAGAGACTTTTGCTGAGCATTTTAATATCTTTTGATCACCCATGCCTGGTGTACATCCTGGTCAAATTTGTGCTCTGTTGGGGTTACCCTATTTGAGTTTATAGCTTTTGAAAATGTACAAAAAAACTGGTCTAAAATCGTAAAATATATGTCACAAAATTCAAAATGGCCGACTTCTTGTTGTGTTTTAGATTTGCCTGTCAATTACATTTTTATGCGTCACAGCGAGTTATTTATGCCTGTCAAATTTCATAGCTGAAGGTGACATGTCCTGGTCGTGGAGCCTGTTTGAAATTTTCCAGGTCCAAAAAAACAACAAATCACGCATTTATGCATCATTATTGTTAGAATTCTGAAAAGTTCTTGCAGGACAAACAGTACATGTCAGAAAAATTTAACTAAAAAGAAGAAAAGTGAAAATATGTTTTAAAAAAGCAAAATTCAGAATAAAAAACTGAGATATATATTTTTAAACTGTTGAACTTTAATATGGTAAAGTTAGATTTTTTTTTAAGTTGCACTGGAAGAACTTGTTCAGTTTTTGAGAAAGAAAAGTTGGATCTTTTTGAAAGGGGAATTTCTTAGAAAATGAACAAATTTATTTTTAAAGCTCAACTTTGAGTCAAAGAAAGTATGACAGGAAAAAGCATTTTTTGTTAGTGTTTTTAAAAAAGTTGTACAGTACATATTTGAACATTTGGGGGGAAAAAGTGGAAAATGAAGCAAATAATTATGTAATTTTGGTCAATATTTTAACTGATGTTGGTGCAATATGAGATCTAAATCTGAATATTATGTTTTGTATCCATCCGAAACATCTGTAGCATCTATATTGACCTCTTCTTCATTGGCAACATCATTCCGTGGGACGTAAAAACACTGTTTAAACTTGACCCGGTTTGTCTGTTAATTGTGATTTATTTATTTTTCCAGGTTCTCGGCGCTGGTGAGAGACAAACCGTTGTGCTCCTCTTGGGAAAAGAAGATGGCGGCCAAGCGGGAGAAGGAGCTGGTTAAACAGTATTCTTTGCAGCTTAAAGAGGAGAAGAACAGACAGAAGGAGGTAGGCGAAGGCTGCGTGACGACTCTCTGATCGTAATATCAATGCATTTGCCCCTCTTGTTTATTATATTTCATCCGTCTCAATAGGAAAAGAGGAAAAGAAGAGAAGAAAACCTGAAACGTCGCGAAGAGAACGAACGCAAAGCAGAGATTGTTCAAGTGGTATGTCAGCAGCTGTTCACACAAGCAATCTTAAACAGGGTTATAATACATGACAAGTGTAACTGGAAAGATTTCTGCTCCATTATTATACATATTCTCAATGTTAGTCTATTTTACTATTGAATATTATTTGTAATATATTCAATGCATTCTAGAGTCTGGTAATGGCTCCCACATTCTTTGCACCTTTAGAAATTAAGCAGAACATCTAACTAGTAATTGATGCATTGAAAATGTGGTGAAGTCTGTATCCAGTTGATGATGTTTCCATGCGTTCCTACACAAATTTTCCTGTGGGCTCAGATTTGACCTTCTGTCTCGTTCGTATCGCAGATCCGGAACACTGCAAAGATCAAGAGGATGAAGAAGAAACAGCTGCGAAAAATCGAGAAGCGAGACACGCTGGCTCTGCTGCAGAAGACACAGAAGCAGAATGTTAAAACCAAAGCGCAGAAAAATGTTCAAGATTTAACCTAGAAAGGTGTGTCAGATAATAAAGTGCATGTGTGCAGTGCTTTTGACTACATGTCCTGTCTTTGGGGAAGATCGGCAAAGTTTTAATCTGGATTTATTTACACATTAACATAAAACCTTATTTTGGGATAAAAATGTAAGAAAATTAAATACAGTAAATTAAATGTAGCACAATTGATGAAGGAGGGTGCTGAGGTGGATATATTCACAACCGTTCAAAAGTTTGGGGTCACAAATTGTCAAACTATTTAGTTAAGTGATGAAAGTTCTTGAAACCAGTACCTTAGTTTAGTTTCTGCCTTAGAGTCACAGCTGAAAATGGTCAATGCACAGGATAATGTAATGTCTGATGAGTCATTTTAGCCTAGCCGCGCTAGACAACCCACGGCAACGAATTTAATTCTCTGCCAGGGTGGATCTAGTTACCCTCCATAAGGCTCGCTGTGAGTGGATGTTCAGACAGATGGACGTCATGCAGAGGTAGAATTCACCACTGACTGGCAGAAAGACGCTGAGTGGAGAGACCTCACCATCAACTCCATGTTTCTAGGTCTTGATGGCACATTATATGACTATTTTAAGGGATATGAGGACCTGCAGAACCGGAAAGTGCGGTTTGTTGGGAGTGCAGAACAAAGGATTCAAGAAGACTACCTGAGAATTCCAGTCCTAAAACTGGCTGGACCAATCACCATGAAGTGTAGAGTCAGAAGGCGGCCGTAACTAAGTGACGACAGAGGAGCGACGATTCTGTCAGAAACAACCGGAAACAACTAGCCTAGCCGTGCTAGACAACCCACGGCAACGAATTTAATTCTCTGCCAGGGTCGACAACAAAAACGACAACAGTCGTCGAGCTCCATTAGCACCGACTCTGAATAATCTTTCTGTTAACATGTCTGTAATATACTTGAGCTTCACCCATTGACTGTATAAATAAGGCTTCACCGAACTCCCGCATCCTCTGATTTCCGGCGCTCTAGGAGCCTATTCGTTGCGCTGATTAGTTGTATACCTACCCAATTGCTGCAGAGTGATTTGATAGACAACCTTTTAGCCCGCCTCCCTCCCTGTCGAGCGTGCCTAGACCCTTGCGTCTTCAGAGCATGGGTCTAGCGTGGCTAGGCTAGAGTCATTTACTATATTAAAGCAGCTGAATCAACCCCTCATAGGATAATGATTGTTCAAGCTGTTTACATGTGTATCAGTCCTCATAGACCAGAGTGAAACATAAAAGAAAAATTGGAAAAATATTTAAATACAAATTATGACTTGCATAACATGCTTTTATGGAAAAAAAAACATGACTTCTAAAAAATTACAGAACACAATTTTTAAGTTAAGAATATTGAATTTAAAAACTGTGAGGTAAAATTAAGATACTAAGTCTAAATTAGTCAAATTTTAATTTACTGTTTAATGATCTTAACTTGGAAGGTCAAAAACAATGAAGCAAAAAAAGTACATTGATCTTTTTTTCTGAATCAATAACTTGGAATAAACTCAAAAACACAAATGTTGGTTTAGTGTACCACATTTTAATTTAAAATCGGCAGAGGCTGTCGTTTCATCTCAACTTTAATCTAGTAAAGTGATATAGTACAAACTGTCTTTGGTGGTGCTTTTTTCAAAGGCTGATTTTCATTTTGAGCGCATTTCTGATTTGGTCTGCAACTGCTAAGTGGTTATTAAGCAACGAAAGTTCTTGAAACCAAAACCTCAGTTTAGTTTCTGCTTTAGAGTCACAGCTGAAAGTGGTCAATGCACAGGATAATGTCATGCCTGATGAGTCATTTACTAAATAAAAGTAGCTGAATCATCCCCTCATAGGATAATGATTGGTCAAGTTGTTTACGTGTATCAGTTCTCAGAGACCAGAGTGAAACTAAAGTCTGAAATTAAAGTCCTCTCCCTGTTTTTATTTCTTTTGCCCTGCTGCTTCCGACTGTAGAATGAGCATTTAATCCAGAACAAACAAAATGGTTTTTATCTGCACTGAGTGAGTCATTAAATGGCAATTTAATTATGATGCTTGCCAACCTAGGTGACAGTGGGACTTTTTTCTGACCTACAACAGCACACCGGTATCGACATGACCAATGATTTTTATACTGAAGTATCTGCGTAAATGAATGCATCACAAGACAGCCCAACAATGTCTGCTGAGGGCAGGGTAAATACACCCTGCTGTCCCTCACCTCCATTCTCATTCCATGCATTTTATATGGTGTGGTCATTGTGAAGATGCTGCCCGACCTGCTTTTGTGCAAATAATTAATTCTCATATACACACTGCTGCTGTTGTGTGATGTGGCAAACCAGCTCCTTCGAGTCGTCACCAACCTGTTTGCGTTTTAATCCGTTTGACTGTAGCTGAATAATCTCACCAGCTTAAAAACTAGTATGTAAACAAAGCAATTTGTTACCCGAAGATGACCCATGTGGAAGGAATGATCATCCATCAAAAGTGTATAAAGTTCAGTATCTTTAACGTCATTCTGTCTGTCGGTCCCCTTATAAAAACTGTGACACTCGAAGGTTGTGTTAGTTTGCAGATCGAGGAAGACTCAACAAGAGCGAGCAGCTTTCGTTTCACAGCTCAACTATAGAAAAACCATCCAGACATTTTGTAAGTAGTCTTTTTCTGTCTAGATTTCTGTGTACAAAGTGCCTTAGTCAGATTTATGTTGTATTTATTTTCTGTAATATTTTTATAAACTTGTAGTTGTATTTATAATTTGTCTAATAAATGAATGCTTTTTTTGTTTGAGCAAGTTCAAGGAAACTTATTGTCCTTTTTTCTCTCAGATGCAACAGCCATTTAAAATGCTTCTGATCTTTCTGATTCAGCTGTTGCTAATCGGTGAGTAAAACACGTTTCTCTTTTTACGGTGTGTTGCGATCATTTGCCCTCTTTTATACTGACATTTTAATAATTGATTACCAGCATCAGCAAATGCCCAAACAACAACTGTTGCAACCACCACTACTGCTGCCACCACAACCGCTTCTGGTGCCACTACGACTACTGCTGCCACCACAACCGCTTCTGGTGCCACTACGACTACTGCTGCCACCACAACCGCTTCTGGTGCCACTACGACTACTGCTGCCACCACAACTGCTTCTGGCGCCACTACGACTACTGCTGCCACCACCGTTTCTGGTGCAAACATAACGACAAACGCAACAACGACGACAAACAGCACAACTAGCGCCGCTGCCACCACACATGCTGGGGTCATGTACATGGGCAGTCTGGCCTTGTGCCACCTCAGTGTTGTAGTCTTTAAGTACTTTTGAGCTGTGTGTCTCATTTTAGAGAATACCATCATTGTTTGTCATGTAGAGGCACCACCTTTTATCGTTCATGTTTAAATATGTAACCAAATAATCCCGTCATGAAGCACATGTGTTGATAGGTTTCAAGATCTAGATGATACAAAGTGTAAAACTGTGCTAATAAAAGTTTGGAAAACCTCAAACAGTTTTGCTGTTCTGATTGTCACTAACTTTAAAGTTAGCTGCTTTTGTAGCTCTTCCTACCAAGATGACTAAGTCATTTACCTCAACATTCTAACTGCGCTGAAGTTATAGCAGTGTTAATAGGTTTCTGAGACATATTGGTTGACTTTATCCCCTAAATCTAGCATATACACTACCGTCAAACGTTTGGGGTCACCCAGATAATTTCATGTTTTCCATGAAAACTCACACTTTTATTCATGTGCTAACATAACTGCACAAGGGTTTTCTAATCATCAATTAGCCTTTCAACACCATTAGTGAATGCAATGTAGCATTAGAACACAGGAGTGATGGTTGATGGAAATGTTCCTCTGTACCCCTATGGAGATATTCCATTAAAGATTTCCAGCTAGAATAATAATTGACCACATTAACAATGTCTAGATTGAATTTCTGATTAACTTAGTTATTTTCATTGAATAAAACTGATTTTCTTTAAAAAATAAAGACATTTCTAAGTGACCCCAAACTTTTGAATGGTAGTGTGACCAACAGTCTAACTTGAAATAACTGAGAAAAAGTGATCTACCTGTGCCATGAGTAACCTGCCCAAAGTCTAGGCCATGGTTTTAACACAAAAATGAATCAATAAAATGACACAAATTTTGTGGACAGACTAAAGCCTGTCTTTACCAGCAGGCCACTATTTAATGTAGAACTGAGTTGAAATGCAATATTTTTCTACATACTACTAAGTTTTCCAAATGCTTTCTTGTAATGTCAGTTTTTTTCTGTCATGCAGTGAGAACAGGTTTTGATAAATGGCCCTAAAAGTATCCCGGGTGTGTCCCAATAAACCAAAATGACTGTGACAGTAATTATTTGCCAAAGTGATACAAAAACAGGTCGCACCCACACCGCAAGAAAATCTTTTATTATTTTATTTGTGGCATCTTGTGTTTCTCAGAATAAACCACAGCTCTATTATGAAGCACATTCTGGGTTGTACAAGACTATAGAGTGATTACCAGTCCGTTGTTAATTCATTCTTTACCTGCACGCACACAAGAGACTGTTTTCTCAAACACAAACGTACTGTGTGAGCACAATATAACTTGATGGCGGAAGCTGTGAAACGCACACAAGACAAGGTAACAAGGTCAGCTAACAATGAAGGAGTTGCCCTTGGACATTTGTTGTGCTTGATGTAGCTGTCCCTTGTGCATTTTGAGTTGTCATACATTGAAGTCACTATAGTGAGAAGGGAGGCTTTGTTGTTTCTTGTGCTTAATGGAACTAAACGGGTCAATATGTCATTCCTATGAAAGCAACTTTGATCCCAAACATAACCACTGAACTCTTAAGAACAAATTAGCAGTCAAAGAAAGGGAGACCACGTGGCTTTCGCATGAGACTCGGTCGGAGGAACCAGGGTGTGAACGGGTGTAACATTTTTAGAGTACATCATCCAAGACAATGGTATGATCCAGAACTTAACAGAAATTAAAAGGGCTTATGCTGAAGGGTAGCTCCACTGCCTGCTGCAAGAACAATTGCATTTAAGGAGAAAGCTGTAGTTTTATAAAAGCTCTTGTGGTTTTGAAGCAAAGTGAGCAAAATCTGCGCCTGATCCAACCACCACAACAGGGCCGGTCGATAGCTAGACGTCTCCTCTGTGGTCCCCCGCAGGTGGAACGAATTAGTAAACTCCGTTCAATCTGCAGAGTCTCTCATAGTCTTGAAGAAAAGACTAAAAACCATCTCTTCTTGAACTTGAGGTTGTTTTCTCCTGACTAGATCTTTGCTTGTGCTGTATCTTCTCTAAGATCAGTGTTGCTTTGAATAAAAGTGTCTGCTAATTGTAGAAAATCTGATGATTGTTTTTGGCTGAAGACTTGACAATGTGAACACGAAAGTCTGGATGTGGAAAGAAGTGAAGCTCGAAAGAAGTGGTTATGCTGGGACTCTGCATTCAACTCTGCTTGAGACAAGAAGCGCAGGACTGAATTGGCTGCTACTGACACAAGTGAATATCCGACCAAACTGGCTGTGGTCATGTCGCATTGTGGGTAGCATAGCATCAGGTCCTGACAATGAAAAAGATAAAGCAGCTAAATGACAACTTTGCACACCTCACAAAGTATCGCATTTACAGTCATGAAGGGAAGTTTACATATCATAGGAACTTTAGTAGACATCAGCTGGACTTCTCTTGTCGGTTCTTGAAGCGGTTTCACCCTCATCCAAGAGGTTCCACTCTGAAAAGTAAATTCAGTAATCCTATTTTGACCACGTAATAGATAAACTCCTTTGTCTTAACATGCCCCGACAATTCCAGGCTGCTAGCTAAAAAAAAATTGAGTGTAGAGGTAAAGCAAATTCCACTAACTCAATGTAGTTTGTTGGTTGAACATAATTCTATAAGAAATAGTTATAACTCGAAAAGATTAATGCATTTTTTTATGTTAAGTCCAAACATCAGTGCTGCCCCCAGCAGGTTGTTTCACCTCAAGTACTGAGAAAATATGAATAAATCCCTCCAAAACACAATAGAAAATATGTTAAATATGTCAAAACTGACTGAAATGATTTGGATGAAATTTTCAGGGAAGATTAGAAATGACCAACTGATGAGATTTTGGCAGTGATGTGGCTTATAGTCTGGATCCACAGATTCGTCAAATATTTCAGTCATTGCCAGATAGCGGTATGGCATCACTGTAACTATGACAAGTGATGTTGCCCCCAGAAAGTTCCTGTAAGTGTGTGTGTGTGTGGGCCTGGGATCTTTCTGCATGGAGTTTGCATGTTCTCCCTGTGCATGGGTGGGTTTTCTCCGGGTACTCCGGCTTCCTCCCACAGTCCAAAAATATGCTGAGGTTAATTGATCACTCTAAATTGAAGCCCTGTGACAGACTGGCGACCTGTTCGGGGTGTCCCCTGCCTTCGCTCAAGTCAGCTGGGATAGACTCCAGCACTCCCCGCGACCCTAATGAGGATAAAGCGGTGTATAGAGGATGGATGGATGGATATATATGTCAGGGTAGAGACTGCGATTTGGTAGGATTGGAGTTTCTACTGGTAGAGACTCCAATCGCAATCTCTACTGGTAGAAACTCCAACTCTACCAAATCGCAGTCTCTACCCTGACACACATATATATATATATATACACACACACATATGGATGGATGGATCCATGTTTCCTGCTAAGAATACCTTCTTCACTGCAGTATCGTCGATGAATAGTGGTACGTGACCTTGTTTGCCAGCCCTCCTGAAATTGACAACAACCTCCCTGGTCTTGTCCACATTGACGGAGAGGTCATGGGAACTGCACCATGAACTCAGCTGTTTCACTTCTTCCCTGTTTGCAGACTCACTGTTGTCCTCAATGAGGCCCACCCCTGTCGTGCCATCTGCAAAAATCAGGATGTGGTTGCTGCAGAATCTGGCAGTGCAGTCGAAGGTGAGCAGGCTGAAGAGCAAAGGGCTCAGGACACAGCCCTGTGGAGAGCCTGTGCTCACTGTGATGGTCTTTGATATGCGGCTGCCCACCCTGACTGTCTGCTGTTGCTGAGTCAAAGAGCTGTAGATCCAGTTACAGATGCCGTTGTCCATCTTTAGCAGCTGAAGCTTTTCCACTCGCTGCTGTAGGATGATGGCGTCGAAGGCACTGCTGAAGTCTATCAACAGAAGCCTGGCGTAGGTGTTCTTCTGCTCAAGATCAGACAGTGTGAGGTGGAGCATGGTGGAAATTGCATCTTCCGTGGATCTGTTTGTTGTTTAACCAAATTGCAGTGGGTCCAGATCAGCAGGGAGGCAGTTTTTAATGTGCTGCATGACCAGTCGTTCAAAATATTTCATCACTATAGGCGTGAGGGCTACAGGTCGGAAATCAGAGAGGCCGGCAGGATTTTTTTTTTTCGGGACAGGAATGATGGTGGCTCCTTTGAGGCAGGTGGGCACCACAGCCTGTCAAAGTGAGATGTTGAATATGTCTGTGAAGATATCCTTCAGCTCCTCAGCGCAGTTTTTCAGAACGCTTTCAGGGATGTTGTCTGACCCAGCAGCCTTGCGTGGGTTGGTGCTAGCCGGGACCTTCTGTACTCCAGCTGTGGTGAGCTGTAGTGTTTGCTCATACAGTGCTGGCAGCAGTGTCTTTGCCTGCGTGGTGTTTTTGGCCTCAAAACGTGCATAAAAAGTGTTCAGTGCATCTGAAAACAAGGGGTCAGAATGACACATCTGCAGGGGGTGGGGTTCATAGTCAGTGATGGAGTGGAATCCCTGTCACAAGCAACGTGAATCCTTCACTTCAGTGAAATGGCTGTTTAGTAAAATTCTCCTGGCAGCTCTGATGGAGCTCAGGATTCATCCACAGAAGATTTAATACTTTAACCCTATAAACCTAGAATCTCTGTGGAACAACTGACATATCTGGTGTGTAGAAGGGACTGAACATTGTTGATCTTAATGAAGTCACCGCTGTTGTGCCACCACGTGCGTAAATGTGCAGAGAAGCTACGTGATGCTGCAGGTGTTTATTAAAGTCAGAGGAAATAATCTGACAAGCAGCAGCTGTGGGCAGAAAACAGGACTGCAGAAGGTGTAATAATGTTTCTGCAAATCCCAGAATTACATTCAGTGAAAACTGAGAATCACTGTTTCAGATGTGAATCTAACACGCTTCACATTTGAGTCTCATTATTGTCTGGATTTTGAAGGACATTAAGTCAGTATGTTATGTACTAGGTACCTTCGTTAGGTATTTGTCATTCATTGACAAAAGAAAAAAAAGCGTCAATACAATATGAAAACAAATGCTTCCAAACTTCTGAGTGAAAAGCAGAAAGAAGTATAAATTTATGTAATCTGTCCCTTTAACCTGTGGGGGGCACTGCGACACCTAGACACAACCCGGGCCTGATGTAGTCTGCCTGGGTGTCCTGGATGACGGAGTGTGATGTTGAAGGAGCCAAAACAGTCCAGAGAGCTGATGATGTGTTCAAGGACATCTGCTGTATGTTGCATCTACTTCAGATCACGTTGGATAAAAGCGTCTGCTAAATGAAACTGCAGAATTGCAGTAAACAGCGTACGACACCGGGGAGAAACAAAACAGGCAGCAATACCTAACAGTTGTTTTGTGATGCTGCAGAGCTCAGAGTGTGAGCTTCTCTGATGACTAACCACACACACACACCGAGGATTTCAAAGCAGCAGTTTTCATTCTGAAACAATCTCCAGGACTGAAGCTCTTAAACTTCTCCTCTCATTGTAACAAAAACTAACTCTGCTGCCTGGAACACATCCAGGGACTGAATGTTTCCTGTAAAGTACAATGAAATATTCCTCCTCTCATTTTTGCAGAACAACAATGAAGAACAAACAGGGTTTAGCTACACAGAATAGTTAAACTGGACTCCTTATCCACTTCAGCACCATAACCTTTAGCATGGACCCCACTGGGCTTTGGGGTCATCTGTGCCTTTTGATGCCCTCAGTGTAGCATTGAGCACAAGAAACATGAAAACCAATGAACATGTTGACTTCTTTTGATTTCCTCTGGAGCTGCATAAAACTCAGTAACTCAAGTGTTCTTTTGTTACTGTGTCGTTGTGATCAACAAAGTTTCAGGAAACAGTGAAAATGTATCCGTTTGTATGGTGTAGACCAGGGAAGTCAAACTCATCTTCGTTCAGGGGCCACATTCAGCCCAATTTGATCTCCAATGGACCAGACCAGTAAAATCACAGCATAATAACACAACTCCAAATTTTTCCTCTGTTTTCATGTAAAAATGTTCACATTTAAGGAATTGTCTTTTTACAAAACATTATGAACAACTTGAAATTTCACAAGAAAAATAAAATCAATTTCAGCAACATTAAGTCTCAGTTTATCATTTACACATTACAACTGACAGATCACAGAGTGTCTACAAAGGAACAAAACTTTTAGTCGCAGGTATCTGGAACTGAATGATTTAGTATTTCACATTATGATGAAAATGACAAAAGTCTGTCAAAAAGGGACAAAAATAAACAAAAACACGACAAAATATTACAAAAACAAAGAGTGGCAAAAAATGGACAAATGACACAATCGGGACAAAAAAAATATCACAAAATGGCAAGAACGAGACAAAAAAATGAGTAAAGCAAAAACAAAATAAAGAATAGACAAAAACACAACTGAAACAAAAAAGAAACAAAAGGACAGAAACATGAGACAAACGACAAAAGTCTGGCAAGGCAAAAAACAAGACAAAATATTAAAAAAAGAGACAAAATGACAAAAGAACAATGAACAATCCAATATTTTACTTTATGATCAAGACAACTTGTCATGGTCTAGAAATAATTTAAAATTTATACTTTTACAAATGGGCTGCAAGGTGATGCAGGGGTTAACACCGTTGCCTCGCAGCTAGAAGATCCCCAGTGAGGGCGCCTGGGATCTTTCTACATGGAGTTTGCATGTTCTCCCTGTGTAGCGTGGGTTCTCTGGCTTCCTCCCAAAGTCCAACAACATGCCTAGGTTAATTGGTAACTCCAAATTGTCCATAGGTGTGAATGTGAGTGTGATTGTCTCTATATGTAGTCCTGTGACAGACTGGTGACCTGTCCAGAGTGTCCCCTGTCTTCACCTTCAGTCAGTTGGGATAGACTCGTCCCCTGCAACTCTAACAAGGATTAAGCACTGTACAGATAATGGATAGACTTTTACAAATTTACAATTTGCAGTTCTTCTTGCATGTCTCCTCTTTAATTTTTATACTTTACAAAGTCTTCCCATGGATTGGACCCTCTGGAGGGCCACTTATGGCCCGTGGGCCGCACGTTTGACACCCCTGGCGTAGACATTTTTGCAATAAGTTTTCTGAAACTACTGTCGCTAGAATAAGCGAGAAATGTTATATTAGTGTAATATAACATGGTCTTCACAATCAGTGTTCCACTTTAAAAAATCTTTATATTTTGACAATGTGTGCAAGAAAAAAAAAAAGACAAGACTACAACCTTTCCAAAAACTTGGAAACTTTATTTACAGTTCAAGTCAGTCACATGCAACATTTTCTTAAAATGAATAAACATGAAATTAGCAAAAACAAGAAAAGGAAAAAAATGCATATTATTTTCTCCAAAAGAGCAATATACAAAAATAGAGCTTACAAATACTGTACAGCAATTGTCTCCAAAAATATTCTGCTGCAGAATTCTTAGTTTTACAAACAATGTCTGTGAGAGTCCACAAACATAATCAGTGTTAACAAAAAGGGGTGTGAGGGCAAGAGGGTGTGTTCAGGAACACTGCTAAAGGTGGTGGGAGGGTTTGTTAGGCCAAAGAGGGGCGAGTTATTTGTTAACTGAGAGGGATAACTAACGCACCGTACAAACTGGAAGAAAGTTCACTTCAGGGAGGCAGTGATAGAGGTTAAAAATCGTACGGGAACGTGTGCTAATTTCCTGCTTTGTTGTCTTCAGAACCTGTGCCCTATAGGGACAATCATAGACATGATTTTTCTGATGCCACCACTCTTTCCGCTCTTCAAATTCTGGATGTTAAACAGCTCTCCTGACAGTCACATTTCATCCAACTGCACTGTGTCTCATCTATTTATAGTGGAATTCACTCAGAAGCAACACTGACGTCAGTGGTGGGAAGCCGTTTATTATTGTATCCACGACTGGCTCAGTTTCCATTCTCTTTTAGCAACACAGAGGCTCCCTCGTCTCATCTTATTTCTTTGAAAAAGGAAGAACCTTCTTTCATGCTAACGGGGATTTCATTTCATCTGAGGTTGGCACTTCTACATCTTCAGTGGGATTAGGACGGCACATGGGAGGGAAACGGGGAAGTTCAGGTGGTTGGGGTTTACAATCAAACACAACACTTAAGATAGCCAAATGGCAGAAAGTGTGAGCTGCCATTTAGTGTATATTTCGGAGCATTTCCTGTGCACCTCATTTTTAAATACACCGCTAATGATACTAACCGTCTACGTACATTTAACAATGGTGATATCAGTGGCGACGTCACGATGCAAAAACGCATGCTTTCACATTGAATCTTTTCCTTCTCTTGTGAACCATACATTCGAAGACAAATCCGTTAGCTGGAACAAAGCTTTGAGACTTTATTATTTATGAGTGTTTATTAGCAGTGACTTACAAACTGTGTTGTCATTTGGGCAAAGTGGAAGAACTACTCTTGGATGTATAGTTTTGTAAAGTTCTAGAGGAGAAAGCAGGTTCTCGTAGTGTAACAACAGCTCAATGAAACAGTCACAGCCTCTTCATAACCAAAACACTGTGCATCACACGACATGTTGAAGAAGGCTTATTATGTTCAACATAAAACCCCCAAACCCCCTCGCTAACAAGTTTATGATCACAAAGTCCATGATCAGTGAAGATTGTTTGACACAGCCCCTGGTCTTTTATGTAGTTGTGGCAGTTTAAATGTTTGTTCAAATAAGGCTACAGTGGCCAATGCGTTTCTTTAAATCTGAGTGTTCTTATCGATGGAAGTACAGTACTGCATTCAAGGACCGGACCTCACTACAGACAAACCGCCAGGTGACGACGGGCACACGGGAACAGAGAAACCCCACTTTTGCGCTCATCTAACGGTTGACATTTTCACCCTGCTGCATTATTCTCTGACCTCGCCCACAAAGGTCGTCGCTGCAGTGCGGGCAGACATTCAACAGAGATGAAACATTCAAAGCACAGAGGTCACAGTGACAAAGCTTTTCTGCCGCTGAAGGTGAAATGCATTGTGACTTTTTAAAACTGTGCTGCTCTGCTAATGACAGCGTTGAAAGTAAAAATCGGAGTGGCATTAAAGGCACAATCAGCAGTTAGTAAATGACCTATTTGAAAATGTGAGATGGAAAGTCGAATTTCGTAGGCTTTCCAACAATTTAGAATCCAGTATGAGTTTATTTACTGTTTTTTTTTTAATATTGGTAATGTTTGGAACTGTTACAACAATGACGCAAGCCTGGCACAGCATTAGAAATCATGATCAATTTAGATGTAAATGTTGTCTAATGTGTTTCATTCTGTTTTTCCTGATAGAGGGGGTTCTTGGTTTATGACGTCCTCGACCTACGGCGCTTTGTTGGTACGTCGGAACCGGTTACGGACAGGTCCTTGGTTTACGACATGCGGCATTTTGTCATTAAGTCGGAAATGGTTATGTGGAACTAGCTGGAATATGTCCTCACACGGCGCTATAAGATGGCTTTGTGTACATTCACCGGTTGTACGCCACCTTTGATTGTGCTACATTCGCTATCTTTTTGTCCTTCATTATGGCTCCCAAGCACAAGTCAGGCTCTTCTGATGGAACTCCGACTTATCAACTTGCGTTGGGCCGTAGGAACAGAACCCCCTTTAGTAGGTTTCACTTTTTTTTGTAGTGGACCTACTTTTCTGTTTCCGTTTGAACCACAAAGAATGTGCCTTGTAAGAATTATTTAGAGCTCTTAACTGACAACACACATCACAGCTAAAAGCACAATTTTTTTTTATCTTTTCCACCTTCAGATTTAGCCCGTCTACCCACAACGAGTTCACTAAATGCAGCTAACAAGAGACGAGGACAAAAAAATGCCCACAAAAGCAGGGCTCAGAGTGAATGTATGTGTGGCACAAAACAAAAGCACCCTGTACCATACAGAAAGACGGAGAGAGGCGAAAGCACCAGAACGCTGCAGCCAAAGAGCTGAACTACCCTGCATGTGTGCGTGCATGAATGAAAATGCTGTTTCATTACAACCTGCTGACTCTGTGGCAGCCTCTGTGCTGGCGGGGCAGCTCCAGCCGCTCCCACTGTGCATGTACGTGACTGAAAGATATGCTGATGATATGCTGAGGGCAGTACTTGTGATGCAGGTGCCAGTCCACCAACTCATTCTGTCTGTGCAGCTGTACCAAGAAATTATAATAAATTATAAATGTAATAAATAGAAACAATTAATGGGACTGAAGTTAAATTGACTGCAGCAGAGAGTGCAGCGGATTTTGATCTGTTCCTAACATGAATTGTTGGTTGTTTTCTTTAGTTATTTGCAGATTTTATTTTTCAGAGGACATGTAATGCTAGTTTCAGATAATAGTAACATAATAGTTGTGTTGCTTTGTCTCAGTTTAACCTGAAGCAAACTACTGTAACAGTTTGTGAAAGGATGCAGCAGCAGAGAAAAGCAAAACTGGAACGTTTGTGTCACTTCATAGACGGCTGTTTAATATTGCCTAATTACTGGTGTTTGTTCTGTAACTGTTCATAGATAAAGCATCAGGGCATACACACTACTGCAATAGTTACTTGGAGATTTTTTTATTCTCTGTTGGAGAGCTCCTGAACGTTTTTTTTTCCAAAATGAAAAATCTTGAGTAATGTCTTGTCTGACAGTATGTCCCCCAGTAAACTCCTGTAGTGACGCTGTAATTTGTTCACTGTATCACCTTTCTGCATGAACAAAATTATAAAAATGGATTACAACAACAGTCACATTATACCTAATGACAAACAGGTGATAAAGGAACAAACTGTATAGTTTCCTATAAAGTACGTTATTTGTCTGTGTATGAAATTCTGGGTTTCGACACATTCAAACTCTTCACATTAAATCAGACATCAAGTCTTGAGGTTACTTAATTTCTGGCGTGTAAGTGTGCAGTCGGAACACAAATCATTTTCCAAATGTCCTGACATCTACTGTCATAGGTATTCTTGTCCCTTTGCGATAAATATATATATATATATATATATATATATATATATATATATATATATATATATATAGTTCAAAAATCAAAGTTTACCAATTAAAAATGAAAATCCATGTTGATTTGTACTGTACACAAAAATAATAGTTAATGATAAAATATAAAACATGACCTTGGGACTAAGATCCACAAGCAATTAAGGTTTGACTTCTCGTAAAGTGCTTGTTAAAAAAACAAAAAAACATTTTATATGTTTGTGTATTGTAGTTCTTGGCTTTTGTGTTTTCTTCCTCCTGGTCTTTTGCTGGTGTCCCCAGAAAAGTGCTTTGGTTGTGAGAAGTCATCAACCGTTTCTAAGTCAAGAAGAAAACCTCTTCTAGATCAGCTCTTCTTCATTGTCCGTGAAAAGAAAAGGAAAAAAAATAAAAGAAAACGGCTGATTATCAGTCAGAGCTGAAATCATGAAATCCTCAAGAACCAATGCGAAGATAAAGAGAGGTGACGATGGCTGCAGATGCACAGTTTTTGTAAATATCTGCGCAGGAACTCCAGTTTCTCCAGTCTGTCCACAGACTCATAATAAAGTGTACCTGTACAGGTGAGAGTGTCAGCGTGTGTGTGTGTGTGTGTGTGTGTGTGTGTGTGTGTGTGTGTGTGTGTGTGTGTGTGTGTGTGTGTGTGTGTGTGTGTGAGAGAGAGAGAGAGGGTTTGAGTCTGCTACACCAGGTTCTCGATGCCAGGCAAAGGCTGCTGTATCGGCACAGGGGGATCCGTGCTGCCGGCCTGCTGGGCAAGCTGCAAGACGGGCATGTTGCACAGCGGGCACACTTTCCTCACCTCCAACCATTTAATGAGGCACCTGGAAGGAAGAAAAGGCAGTGAGCATACATTTAAGGCAAGGAAGGCAGAGATAAGTGACTCAAGAGTACAGCTGGTTCAGAAAATGTGAATAATTAAAACTCGCTATTCCAGCCTCTACTTAAAGGCACAGACAACACTGCACCTGCTTCTAAGCTCGTTGGGAAAACATCATATTCACTTATACATGATGTATAATAGCATTATCTGGGAATTTTTGCACTAGTTTTGCAAATCCTAAATGACTAGAGAGCACAGTACTCCACCAAGGCTGCTCAGTCGTCGTGTAATTTCCGACGGATGAAATCCTGAAAAAATTTGTGGCAGAAATCACAGCAACATTAAATGTGGCCATTTAATATAGATGTACCCACAAACACAATAACCTTGCGCCGAGCACGAGTGTGTTATGCATGTGTACATCATTTACGGATACGGATAATCGCATGACCTAATAAATATGTAGCGGGTGGTTGGAATTGATGGGACTCAGAAACACCACCACAATTTAATCAATTGTTCCTCGTATCATTTCCAACAGATAAGTCCTGATAAGTCCACAACGGTGGATTTGTAGTAGGATCATAATCATGTGATCATCATCAGAGGCTTGTTGTCATGGTTACAGTGACGCTGTCTCGCAATACAGAAATTTTTAACAAATCTGTGGATCCAGACTATAAGCCGCATCATTGCCAAAATCTCATCACTTGGTCCTTGTGTCATTTTTGACCTTACCTGAAGATTTCATCCAAATTCGTTAGCCCATTTTTGAGTAATGTTGCTAACGGACAGACAAACAGACAAACCAACGGGGATCGTCACATAACTACACCGCATTCCTTGGTAAATATTGTTGACACAGTAAAGGCATATCAAAGATCTGTTGATGGTAACTGACAAATTTATCCTTCAATTCTATAATCTCCCACTTGGTTCACATCTTGGACACAATTTTAAAGCCAAAGTGAAGAGAACCTTTCTGAAGAACCCGCTGCATTTGTGATCTCATTCTTTTGATCAGTACTCAGAACCCAGCATAACCATAACTGAGGGACAAAACCACTGAGTGTATAAAATGATGGATGATCCCTCCATGACTTAATCCTCCAGTTTCCTGAAGGGCAGTTCTGTGGCTCAGTCTGGTGACTTTGGCCGTCACCTTCTTGGCAATGCCCGACTCCTTTTAACTCCCCACTAATCCAAAAATGAGAAGGGAAGTTGAGCATAAGTGGAGTTGAGGCAGTCATTCAAATGACTCGGGGCCCTGGACTGTCTTATGACGACATCAACCATCACTGAAAGTGGCCACACCCTCGATTATGCAAACCTTCAAGCCTTAATACATTTCAAGTGTGTGATTTGTGTAAAGATTTTTGCCCCAGTAAGGTTACCATAAACAAGGAAGTTAGCTAAAAACACTAAAATAGTTTTTGTACTAGGCCGTTTACTTCTGCTGTAAATTGTGCATTTTAAGATTAGAGGTCAATGGAAGCTGAAGCACTTTTGAAGTCAACTTCAAGTGGCCCTTTGAAGAACTGCCAAACGAGGCTGAAATGTAGTTCAACAGAAGCTATGCCCTCTGGTTCAACTCCTCAGTGCAAGTGAGACTAAAATGGAGCATATACACATAATAAACAAGTAGTCAGTTAATTCAAAACAGCTGTTCTGTAGCATATTTATGTGATTTTAAGCCTATTTTTCAGTTTTTTTATGCATGTAATTACAGTGACTGGAGGATTGAGTGTTTCCAAAATGCAGCGGACAGACAGTTTAATAGTATGTCTGAATACGTCGTGTGTAAACACTGATGGAGCCTTAGAGCTGCTCTGCTTCAAACTTTGTGTTAGGAGTTTTCTTGGTTATATACACTACTGTTCAAAAGTTTAGGGTCACTCAGACAGTTTCATGTTTTTCATGAAAACTCACACTTTTATTCATGTGCTAACATAACTGCACAAGGGTTTTCTAATCACCAATCAGCCTTTCAACACCATTAGCTAACACAATGTAGCATTAGAACACAGGAGGGATGGTTGCTGGAAATGTTCCTCTGTACCCCTATGGAGATATTCCATTAAAAATTTCCAGCTAGAATAGACATTTACCACATTAAAAATGTCTAGACTGGATTTCTGATTCATTTAATGTTATGCTCATTGATCAAAACTTCTTTTCTTTCAAAAATCAGGACATTTCTAAGTGACCTTTTGAATGGTAGTGTATATGTTTTTGATTTAGCAGCACTCACTGGCCTTTTTTTCTTTTACAGTTTGTCTCTTTTGTCTTCATTTGTAAAAAGATTCTGAAATAAATAAATAATTTGGTATCCATTTCCTCTCTTCAACAGCATGCCTTTACTTGCGCACACGCTAAAAGCAGTGTATACACAGAAGATTCCATGAATGGTCACCACTCTGGCTGCAACTGGGGGGGAAAAAACTAGGCCAAAGGAGGTGTCATGCTGATATAAACAACTCAGTTGAAATGGTAGGGCACGAGGGGGGAGTGTCGGGCTCAAGCAATCCATCGTGTCCTGTGGAGTTCCTCACTTCAAACACAGTTGGCTTCACTTTCATGTACCAAAATATATAATTATGGAGCTTTTGTTATTGTCGCCTTACGCACCAACACACACTTCACCGGTGCAATGACTCGACAATAAACTGTTTACTTTAGTCTTGTTCATGTTTTTACATCTACTGACTGAGTAACTATATTTTAGAGCAGATATGGATGCATCCAAATGATTGGTTTTGTTAAGGAAATCTTTACTGATCCATGACCTTGATTTTGTTTGTGCACTTGTGTGTGTGTCCATGAAGGTCAACAAAAACCTTATACTCACTTTCTATGAAAGGCATGTTTGCACGGACAAATCCCCAGCTCATCTTTCTGTTTGAACTCCTCCAAGCACACTGCACATATCTGAAAGAGAGAGGGGGAGTTTAGTTGTTTCAGTCTTAATCTGAGCTTTGTGTCGGTGGATTGGAAACAAACGATGCAAACAGCAAAGGTCAAGTACACATAGAAAAGGACAACTGTGGCCCACATCTGCAGAAAACACACTGACACAAAAACAGAACGGTATCTACCCAAATGTGTTGTGTTATATACGTTTAGCTCATGGCCTTAAGCTACCTTTTGGAGACAATGTTTTTTTTCCCCCTATCCAACAGAAAAACTGTCATCACAATGATGGAGTGAAAAGGGCAAGTTTTCCAGCTTTTGTTTCCAAGGTACAACAGTCAGAAACACTGAAAGACTTTTAGTCAGAATCACAACAAGTGATAAGAAAATTGGTACAAATGAAACAGTGGAGGCAAAAGAGAATGACTAATTCAAGGCTTTATACCTAAATCTGAGTCCCTCTATAACTCTGGTTTGTGGTCAGATTAGTTTCATTTTCCCAGATGTCTTGAGCAGTGTTCTTGAGAAATTCCTGATGGGCCGGCTCTGGGTGTTTGACTTTGCTTTAAGCACTCGTTTAACAAGCCTGACATTAGCAGGTCACAGCCATCTAGCAGTAATGAGTGTTACACACGTGGACAAAATTGTTGGTACCCCTCAGTTAAAGAAGGAAAAACCCACAATTCTCACTGAAATCACTTGAAACTCACAAAAGTAACAATAAATAAAAATTTATTGAAAATTAAATAATCAAAAACAGCCATTACTTTTGAATTGTTGATTAACATAATTATTTAAAAAAACAAACTAATGAAACAGGCCAGGACAAAAATGATGGTACCTCTATAAAAGATTGAAAACTATTTGACCAGAGTGACATGATTAACTCAGGTGTGTCATTTACTTGACATCACAGGTGTTTCCAAACTCATAATCAGTCAGTCTGCCTATTTAAAGGGAGACAAGTAGTCACCCTGCTGTTTGGTGAAAAGGTGTGTACCACACTGAACATGGACAACAGAAAGCGAAGGAGAGAATTGTCCCAGGACATCCGAAAAAAAATTATAGACAAACATCTTAAAGGTAAAGGCTATAAGACCATCTCTAAACAGCTTGGAGTTCCTGTGACAACAGTGGCTCATATTATTCAGAAGTTCAAGACCCACGGGACAGTAGCCAACCTCCCTGGACGTGGCCGCAAGAGGAAAATTGATGACAAATTGAAGAGACGGATCGTTGGAATTGTATCCAAAGAGCCCAGAGCAACCTCCAAAGAAATTAAAGGTGAACTCCAAGGCCAAGGTACATCAGTGTCAGATCGCACCATTCGTCGTTGTTTGAGCCAAAGTGGACTTCATGGGAGACGACCAAGGAGCACACCACTGCTGAAAAAAACTCATAAAAAAGCAAGACTGGAATTTGCAAAAATGCATGTTGACAAGCCACAAAGCTTCTGGGAGAATGTCCTTTGGACAGATGAGACCAAACTGGAGCTTTTTGGTAAGGCACATCAACTCTATGTTCATAGACTCAAAAACCAAGCTTACGAAGAAAAGAACACTGTCCCTACGGTGAAACATGGAGGAGGCTCAGTAATGTTTTGGGGCTGCTTTGCTGCATCTGGCACAGGGTGTCTTGAAAGTGTGCAAGGTACGATGAAATCTGAAGACTATCAAGGCATTCTGGAGAGAAATGTGCTGCCTAGTGTCAGAAAGCTTGGTCTCAGTCGCAGGTCATGGGTCTTCCAACAGGACAACCATCCAAAACACACAGCCAAAAACACCCAAGAATGGCTGAGAGAAAAGCGTTGGACTATTCTAAAGTGGCCTTCTATGAGCCCAGATCTGAATCCCATTGAACATATGTGGAAGGAGCTGAAACATGCCATTTGGAGAAGACACCCATCAAACCTGAGACAACTGGAGCTGTTTGCTCATGAGGAGTGGGCCAAAATACCTGTTGACAGCTGCAGAACGCTCATTGACAAATACAGAAATCGTTTAATTGCAGTGATTGCCTCAAAAGGTTGTGCAACAAAATATTAAGTTATGGGTACCATCATTTTTGTCCAGCCCTATTTCATTAGTTTGTTTTTTTAAATAATTATGTTAATCAACAATTCAAAAGTGATGGCTGATTTTGATTATTTAATTTTCAATAAATTTTTATTTATTGTTACTTTTGTGAATTTCAAGTGATTTCAGTGAGAATTGTGGGTTTTTCCTTCTTTAACTGAGGGGTACCAACAATTTTGTCCACGTGTGTATGTTGTGGATGATATGGTTGTTCATGGACAAGCTTTAAGTAAAATATGTAGGGGAGATCCTTATCAGAGACCAAACTATCGATTCTGGAGGTAATGGCTTTATGGATTTAGCTATTTGACAAAGATTGGTTAAATATTTGTGAACTTTCGATTGTCATGAACATAATTTTTTATTAGGCAAACTGTTGGTGTAGCATTATTCTACTGTAAAGACCTTTGTAGCAAAGTATCTTACTGTAATCATTGGCATTTTCCTGGTGAATAAAGGTGCAAGAATGCAGCAACAGCACAAAGCATCTGATAACCAAATACGAGCACCTATTTCACCCTGTGTTTCACTTCCAGGCTGCAGTGAAAGCAATCTCATTAGATCTACAGGTATATATAGTGGACAGAACCACCACAGACAGCCACCTACAATGGTTCTTCTGAGTAGTTGCTAGATGTCAGAGCTCATCACCCCGTTCCTTTGGGCAAGTCCAGAGGCCCAGCAAAGGAAAATAATTTAGTCCCAGTTTCCAAAGACTGGCTCTGTAACCAGGGAACATTTGCCAGGGGACTTATCTTTCCTTCCTTGTTGCCCAACTGGCAATGCAGGGGGCCACCATGTACATCAATACAGCAGAGAGCCCACAGGCCTTTGCTCTGGCTCCTGTACAGCGTATGAATACCAATGACCACATGCCGCACCATGTGCTACATGGATACTGTAGCAACTGCAAATGATACAAGGCCGTACCACATATTTAAATAGCTCTTACTATCAAGACTACTTGAGACTTTCTAAATCAGTCCAGTGATTTACTAATCAGTAGTTTCGGTTCCCCAGGGTTTCTGATGTGGTCTCCTTACTCAAAGAGCATGTTGTCTTTACAGAAGCCTACCATGTCAACATCAATAAAATGGATGTCAGAAGTGTTCTGTTAAATGCATCGGTGCCAGCTGGAATCACTCTAAAATGGTGCGAGTTAAAAAGACGGGGACAAAATGAGCTTTTAGCAAACCTTGACAACAGGTATGTCTGTAGGAATACAGAAAATGACCGTGTTTCACCAATCTAATGACTCCTACAAGGAAGCAGTGTGAACCTAAGAATAAAGCAAGTTTCATTTAAATTAGGCTAGGAAAATGAAAAACACTGGCTCCACCATGCCCTCAAAATCAGCTTTTCTATGAGTCAGCAATGACAAATACAGCAGTGCACAGGAACTTCTGCAGAGGTGGATAAACTGTTAGACCGCCAAGCATTCACTGCTCATTGTAGAGGGTTTTTAATTTGGCACTTTCTTTTTGGCTGTCTAACCCCTCAACTATTACTCCTTTAGCCACACACATTTGCTTCGTCTCAGTTCTATTTTATTGATGGCGGATGGACAACTGCAGTTAAAAAGAACAGTATGGGGGCTCTTAGCTTTCTCTCCTGAGGAGTTTTAGACACACAACAATCCTCTGTTTAGATGTCTGCCTTGCGCTCTTTATTGGTGAATAGATCAATGTTCTGTTTTTTTTCAGTTCTTGTCTGTGGTGTCGCAGTCACAGTTGACATCTGGCACCCTGAGCCAACTTCTGACAAAGCCTATTTTATCCTGCTGCTACGGGAATTAGTCCCGTAAGCTTTAGTTTTAACAGTCCATGCAAAATGCATGGACATGAAAAAAGATCCTGATCCAGCATTGCAGAAAAAAACCCCACTATGTTTCCCAAGACTATATTAATCAATGGAGCTGCCAAACAAACAAACAAACAAAAAATGAGTATACTGTCTATGTCAAGCCCAAAATATGTGGCAACTACCTTAAAATATAAAGAAATAAGTTTACAATATATAAAAAAATCAAATAAATATGTATAAGCATAGCTAAGAGAGGCCAGCTACAGATGGATTAAAATAAGAGTTTGTGAAGACTCAGATGGTTTATAATAATCCTCAAAAGCCATTTGTGAGGGAAAGAAGAACAAGCACAAAGCAGTGTTATTCAGAGAAAACATTGACAAAAAGTATTCATTGACAAAGATTTTTTCATGAAATCAAATCTACATAAAAAGCAATATATTGGGCTGAGACATGTTGTACATTAGTCCTCACCGAATGAAAGATTAACAATAATGCTGCAGATCTATGAGTGAACAAATTCATCAAAAGCCATTCTAATACTAAGTCTTATTCAGTGACTTGCAGCATCTGTGGAATCCTCTGCTGCCTAAAATGTCTACTGGTGAGTTAATTTATCTGTTGTACTGCCATTAATGACACACTCCTTGCATTCAGTAATGTTTCGTGTCTATCTGTTCAGTAGTTCTTGAAGGAAAACAAAAGTTTACTGTATTAGACTAATTTATAAACACAATAAGAAATGAGGAAAAAAACAGCTAAGATAAACCAGAAACCAGAAGGAAGGAGCCGACATTTATAAAGAACTAGTTAATGTAAATCTAATACAGCTGTTGTGGGTGTAATGCTGCTTTCAGTTGGATATCTTTCATGTTGCTGTCTAAACGAGGGAGTAAGTTCCAGGATTAAAAAATTATATAATGTTTCCTTTGGAGAAACGCATTAATGTCATCCTACCATTAAACATCTCTTCTCAAGCTACATCCAGACAGTAAAGAGGATGTTACTGAGGCAGCAATGCTTAGGCGATCATCTCTAGAAAGATGCTCTATATTGGAGAGAATTGCAGTAATGCTAATGCTTGGCGAGCAAATTTAAATTCATCAAAAACAAAACAACACACAAAATATTCTACATACAGTAAAAAGTTGCATTAGCTCCCCTTTGTTGACACACAGTACAACTATTAATAGACAACTGACTGAAAAGATACTGATGGATGTATTTCTAGACTTTAACCTTGTAAATATCTTGCAATGACCTTTTCACAAGGCATCAATGTTGAATTAAATATTTAGTGGGAACTTGCCATTACCCAGTTATAATATGGCAGAACTATTGCTAACACTTTAATCTAATCTAATAGCAAATACCTACTTTCACAAATCTTTCAATAAATGACTGTCAACATCATGGATACAGACATTTTTCAATGTAATTTTGAAGTGAGGCATTTTCTACATTGTCACTACCACACATATACTGATTTGGAAAAAAAAATCCCGCTGCTAAACAGGAACATTTTAAGTTAATTTTCTACTATAGAAGTTAATCTTAGTAGCGGACAACATAATGAGCTGCTGTCTTAGTAATACAGACACTTTACACACAGATTGTGGTTGCAAACAGACTGAAAGCCACAGCATGTTTGCTCTGAAGCTTTGCATGCGTATGTACAATATTGTCCAAACATTTCAGGCACTTGAAGTCCTTTGATTTTTCTCCATCACATAGTACGAATCTGGCTGCTAGCAAATTCTTTTGGCAACATGACAGCAACCCAAAAAAAAAATACAGCCAGTCACAAAGAACTATCTTCAGCGATAAGAAAAACAGAATCCATACAGACAGAGTCAATCAGGGATAACATGAAGAGACAGAAGCAACTGATAGAGCCTAAATCTACAGACGTACCGTGACAATTTCTCAATGTACCTTGAAAACTGTATGCAAATATATCTGGATGAATATAAGCTGTTTAAAAGGCAAAGTGTTCACATTATAGTGAAATATTTGCGTCATATGTTATGTATAGATGTTAAGTGACCAAAAATTATTTAATTTATGGCATTTTTTCCCCCAAAGTATGGTATTAACTAGGGCTGCTCAGTGGATGGGTGGGTAGCACTTTCGCCTTGTAGCTGGAAGTTCCCCAGTTTGCATCCCAGGACTCTTTCTGCACGGAATTTGCATGTTCTCCCTGTGCATGTGTGGGTTTTCTCCGGGTACTCTAGCTTCCTTCCACAGTCCAAAAACATGCTGAGGTTAACTGGTAACACTAAATTGTACTGTAGGTGTTAATGTGAGTGTGATTGTTTTATGTATATGTGGCCCTGTGATAGACTGCTATAGGGACAGACTCCAAACCCCCTGCAACCCTAATGAGGATTCAGTGGTGTATAGGTAATAGATGGATGGATTTATCAACTAAGTACAAAGCTGTTCAATAAACCACACAACGTACTTGGTGACTGGCGTTTGAACATCTGTTGTATTTGCATTACTGCAGTTATTACATTATTTTTAAATGGAACCTATAAAATTAAATGAACACAGTTAAATGGAGATGGGGTCAAAGTCGTACTAAAAAAGACCAGTAGTCTAGGATGGCTGGTCAGGTTACACATCAAACAAACTTGAACATAACCTGTAAATTGATCCCATGTAGCATTTGTATTGAATACAGGAGATTCCATTAAAATGCTGAGATTGAATTCAAGTGGCTCAGGCTACGCTCGTGCCTCGAGGGCGATCCTTTGGTGTGGGAGCCTTCAAATCTGGGTCATCCACCCGGGAGTGTGCGTGTGTGTACATGCACGTGTATTATTGTCCTTAAACAAACACAGCTTGGTTATTCGGTCACACACACTTCACTCACATGACACACTTCTGACGCTTTCTTTCAGTTTCTAATAACATAAACAATAATAGCCTGAAGCCTGATGGGAACACTGGGAAATTCCTGCACTGCTGACAAGAAACCGTGTTTAGCCCTTTGCCAAAGCACACATGAAGATGCTAATGTTGACGTTTCACTTGCAAAGCAGCGTTAAAGGGACGGTGCTCTTGGCTGGGGATGACCATTTCTTCACTGCAAAGCCTGTGCTGCTGCTTTACTCACGGCTCACTGCTTGTAATTTTCCAACCAAGCTGAGCTGACATGCACCATTATGTAATAATGGTAGGCAGGCCAGTCATGATTTGAATACAAGATGCTAGTTTTCACATGACAGTGAGTCAAGACTGATCTTAGATGAACACTGTACATCATCATAAAAAAAAAATATCTCAAAAAAACATCACAACCAATGGCACAATTGCGCCGATTGGGACTCCATCACATTGCACCTAAATATGTTTCGACAGTGTACACATCTGCATGTGGTGTATATTATATAAGTGGAGTTTGCATCATTTTAAAATTGCTACTGTGCATCTTGAAACGGACGATATTTATGTTAATAATAATACATGATTACTACGTCTGTACTTTCATCCATTTGATTGTGTCCAAGCGCACAACCAAGTGGATGAAAGTAGAAAAAGGAAGTAATATAAGCAAATAATACATGGTGGTTGACACATTGTTAGATTTAAGAGTATGTGACTGATAAGTTCAAATACTGTTTATATTACAGTACAGTCAGGGTTTTCATACACAGAGAATTTTTTGGCATGTCCAAAAAGATTTTACCCGGCAAAAGCGACAACAACTGCGAATATTAAAAAAATGCAACCAGTTTTGTTTAATGGGGTTGCATTTACTTAACTATAATAGACAATTTTGTTTATTAAACTATCAGAACTAACAGGAAAAATCCTGTCAAAGAAGATTAGACGCACTCATTGCCTTTACTGTCCGTGAACCGATCGTGCGCACTGTCAAGCGTAGTCGACCCTCAAAGGCTCATTCAGAGGTCGGAAAAACCCTGACAGTGTACATCTGTGAGGCTGCACTGTAAAATACCCACTACATCAGCATTAGGACATTTTGGTACTGACAGTCAAAGAAGATGGCTGCTTACCTCATGCAAATTTAACTCTTTGACTTTTTCCTTCTGAATGACCTAAAAGGCATAAAAGATAAGGAAAGATTAGTCACTTGTTAACACTGTAACAACAACAATAAAATATTGAATAAAAAAAGGAGAGTGATGAAAAATCTGCCAGTCTGCTTGAATAAAGGCCAGATGATAAGATGTACGGTAACATAGCTGCACAGAAATGTGTGTTTGTCTGTGGTTGTGTGGGTACTATATGAGCTTGAAGGTCACTTTTTAGCAGGCAGGTAGTAAAATATACAAGCAAAATCACAGAGGTAAGGGTCATACTAAGACCTAATACACCAATATGTGTTTAACTTTGACACACTGGTTTGTTTTTGTATGCTAAAGACATGACAATCACCTTTATGCCCTCCATCTCTGTCTGATACTAGCTTTACAGTCTGTATACTCTGTTCACATGCTAGTCCAAGCTAACTATGAAACTAATTTTTCCAGCTAAGCCAGTTGTTTCTCTTCTGCTTAACTGAAATTCAGAGCTGTTGGGAGTACTTGCCAAAAACCTGTAAATTGTGTTGAAATGAGCGAAATCCACTGGGCACCATAGCCCTTGAAAAACCTGCTACTGCCAGAAGACTCGGCAAATAAATTCATGCACCAACTAAGCTGATATTTCAGGAGCAAAGGGGATTTTCATGATTCAGTCGATACACCGTACTGACACTTCATTCTGCTCAACATTTGGTTCCATATATATATAATCTTAAATTTCTGAGCTGCAGTCTGTGTGTGGGTTCTTACTTGTTTGTATGCATATAGCTCTTTGTGGGCCTGGTGCCGTAACCTGGGGAGACGTAAAGACAAAACATCTTTTTGATTAATAAGAGACCCTTTTCCACTATACAACACAGAAAAAAATGGCCATACATTCTGGAAAGGTAAAGAAAAACGATAAACATGGTTGTAATTGCTTTACGTAATACTTATGCACCAGTCAATTTTAGCAAATCAGTGTTTTAACAAATGGATACTATATTTTAAAAAAACAGTATCATAAAATAAAGCATATAATAATTTAGCATGCATACTGGCCCTAGATTTTATAAATGATATATCTCATAAAGACACAGTTAAACAAAGGAAGTGCAGTGGACATTAATGAGAGAAAAATGTTTGGGTTGTGTATGCTCTAATTCAGTCCTGACTCAGGCATACTTCACCCCAAACAAACCTGAAGCTACTGAAAGAACAAATATTAACCAGCTAAACCCATTACAATAAGTGAAATATCTCCAAAAACAACACTTTCACCGAAATGTGTTAAATATTTATTTACTTGGTAAAGCAGAAATAAGCAAAGTTAGATAATGACAGGTATCATTCTTAACAGGCTTTGAGCCTCAAGACATACACTGAACTGAAGGTAAAATATTAACTCACAACATCACCCAAAATACATTGGATCATACATTAAGAACATGACTGCAGGTCGTCAAGACACTACACAAAGCTTCCACAACTCCAAGTTAGAAGGAGAGTACAGACAGATACAACCCAAGTTTAAGTTACAAAACAAGTTGGCGAACAGTGAGAGAACAGAAAAAGCACTGGATAAGGAAAGATTCTAGGTACTGAGAGGGAGAATAAAATGTGTAGAAGTAGGGAAGGAAAAAAAACAAGAGAGATAGGAGAAAATCATGGGTTTGTAAGATTTACCTCCATTACAAGTAACCTTAACCTCTCGCAGCAGAGTGAGAGGGATCTGTAAAACAAGCAGCACAGTCTAGGAGAGAAACTGACATTTTGAAAGAGGTCAGCAGGTAAAGGTGCAGAGACTCCCAAGGGCAGGAACAAGGGTGAATGGGTCATGGGTGACTGAAAGGGGTTTCTCAGTTTAAGTACAATCTAAAAGTTGGCGAGGATAATAACTGGCCTAACTACGAGAAACAGGTGTCCACTGTGAGTATTGTCCTAAACTATCTTTATCATAATTTCACTGCAGTCAGTGGCCACTACAAATGTAAAGCAACTTTCATTAAAGGCTTGAGAATGGCTTTATGTAGCTTGAAACATATAATTTCACTACAAACGGTTGTTATCCACTACAGGGATGACTAACTTGTTGACTGTTCCTGGTTATTTGCTGCATTTCATCACTTTGCAAATCCATGAACCTGTAGTGCTTTTCCTGATTTACAGGAACTCTACATACGTTAACTGTTTGTGCATACTACACTGTGCAATTCACATGAGTGTGTGTGTGGACTGGAGACTCACTGAGACAGATGGTTGAGTGTTCCTGTGAGAGTGCTTCGTGTCAGAATGTGTGTACATGCTTGTCTATGTTGGAATGTCACATGGTAACGTGAACATGCCACTTCTTTGGTTTCTTCACTCCTCTGTCAGTGAAAACAGCAGCCATGACACTTCACAGCACAGAAACCACTGGACTGCCCCTTTACGGTGGCATTCAAGGTTTAAATAAAGTGTGTTCCCAACATAAAATTTCATGCCATTTTCGGTCTTATTTTCCATGTGACACTGACCTATGAATTACATTTCAGAATGCTGTATTCATCCTGCATGACAGCGCATCCACCTAACTGAACTAACTTTGGGCTAGTCCTTTGGGAGACTGCATCTTTAGAAGCTTTATATGGAGCAAAATTGCTCTTCTTTGCCTTCAGGAACTAAACCTGGCAAACTTGATTTTCAGTGTTGAACCATGGTACTGCATCAAAGTCATAAAGTGTCTCTTTACAGTTAGGTGAGGAAATAGTTGGAGCACAAGAGTAGTTAATCTACTTACCATTTGCCCTGCAAGATAGGATATGACAGGATGGCGAGGGGAGAATTTTTGGGGAAACTGCTGCTTCTCACTGTCTTAGATAAAAAATGTTGGGCAATATTTCTGTTAAACTTGCTGCTGCCAGGGGGAAAAAGCCCCTGCAGCAACAGCAGCCAGGGCAGTTTGCTTAGACCACTGGGGCTATAAAGAGGGGCAAAAGAAAGACTAGTAAGTAAGGATGGGTATCATTAAGATTTTGACGCCAAGTGCCATGATCATAATAAAGCAGATATGCCACTTTGGATCTGAGCAGATTACTGCCATTTTTCTCATCTAAACAAATGATAAAGTTGCCAGTTGTATTAAGAGCAATACCTTCTCCAAACTGTGCTGTTGAAACATTTTGCCCATTTGTCAATAAGAAAGGCAAGTTTAAAAACACACATTTCTAGCAGGAAGAAAAAGATGGTCTTCTCATTCAGCCTCAGTTTAGAAACAACTGTAACAAGTGCATACAGTGTGTTGGTTATAAAGTAAATGGTTGTTATTATTATGTAGCTGTTTTGCATAGATAGGCAACTAATTCAGGGGGCAGATATGTTTAGAATAAACCTTCATTGCAGTGTTTCTACTTTTTCCAAATCACTAGCTATAAATTCACCTTAAGTCATTACCTTATCAAACACCACTATCTGTTAACATGCTCCCTTTGTGCACAAATATGGATGAAGTCACAGCCAAATTGTAAGAGGGTACTACTGAATAAATAATCCAGGAGCCAAACAGACCTGAAGGATGTGTTATGAGGACAGTGCATAATGACAGTCTAGTCCTAACATTCAGTTCTCATTCTAATTTGTAAATCTCAGATAGGTAGTCATGTTGACAGTTTGCTTGTCATAACAGATAAATCCTGTTCAAAGCCATCATTATCTTGTGAGATTGGCTTCCCAAAATCTTTTCCCAACTAAGCTTACGACAATTATAAGTTACATTTTGAATTTGTTGGTTGAATGCATAGGAATTGGGTAACAATGTATGAAATTTGCTGTCCAGAAGAATTTATAGCCAGTGTTGTGTTGAATTGTAGCCAGATTAATAGTCTTTTGCACCCCATAATAAAGGCCAAATGAAGCTCTGTAGCACACTTTTTTAGCCTCAAACCCACATAGCAAAGCAACTACACACAAACAATAAAAAAATCTAATCCTATTCTAAAGAAAAGGTAAGGTGCAAAGGCTCTTACCTTATTAAGTAGCAGCAGAAGAGGAGGCTGAGGATGAAGACAAAGATGGCTGTCCCAAACACCACAATGTAGATGTTAAGGGGAAGGTTCTGGAACCCTATATTTGGCATCCTGAAACTGTAGTGTGGGAAATCGGAGCTCATGGATATTCTGGAAGGAGAGAGAAAAACTTACACAGTAAGTATCGACTTTAACACAAACCACACCCGGACAATCTATTAATGAAACAACCGTAAATGACTTAAAATAAAACTGGAACTAAGGTTAATTTAATTCCACTTTGAAGCAGGGTTCTCTCCACACAGTAGACTTCATTGTTACAGGAATATGCCTCTGGGTTTTTGGTTTCATTTTGGTTTATTTTTATCTTAACTTCTGGAGTTAGAATAGGCTTTATCAACCCTCGCAGTTAGTCATAAAAGTCATAAAAAGTATTAAGGTCTTAAAAACATTCGAGATACTAGATCCTTGTTGGAAATATTCTTAAAGGAGAGAGTACATACTTGATGGCATTTTTTTTTCCACATTTTTCTGAACTTTGTCTAAAAAATGATCATTGGGGATGTTGACTAATAGACAACAGACTACACTGACATTTGAGGAAGAGAAACACCACTACAGGTTGTGTTATGATCTCTCATATATGACAGAAGAAATGACCAAACGATAGCATATGTGATAGTTATTTGAATAAAGAAAGTATATTGAATGCATTGCACATTGAAGTATTTAAAAAAAAAAAAACAATAGATATATCATACAGCTTATCACAAGTGTACAGTAATGAGCTGTATGGCAAAATGTTATGTTCACACATTTATGATGTATGCCGGATTGCCAATTTACTAGGTAGCCCTGCCAAAAATAATAATCCAATCAAAAATTTCAGCCATAAATCATTTTGGAAGTGCAGCTGAACTGCAATGTATTACACAGAGAGGTGCTTTTATGAGACGGATATTCGTCTTTAATAGGGCCTGAATATTCGGAGGTCACAAACCACTATTCTACCCTACTAAAAACGTTTGAGAAAATTCATTAAAAGCCACAGTAAGCTATGGAGAACTATGCATGTTTCCCCTTTATCTATAACCTCCTGCCTGGCATTTTGCTTATGTAAATTTTCACTGATTGATAAAAGACAAGGCAAGCTAAAATAAATCTTTTGGTCAACTGCTCTTTCTCAATATACCAGAGGGACATGACGAGACATGTCTTTGCCCACAGAAGAGGAGGCGGAGAGGACAGGAATAACTTTTGCTCCTTTTTGGATCCTTGTCTTGTGCCCCTCCCCTTCCCAAACAGCTTCATTCCTCTCCACTCCTCTAGTGGAAAGTTTTGGAGGTTTTGCTGGAGCCATCGACAATCCTCTGCTCAGGATCAACAGAAACATGTTCACCCAAAACCCCGACTCTACTAGCTCTCTATTAAATAACAGGAACCTCTTCGTGTGTGGAACACTACGTTGCCTTTATTCAAAGAAGTCTCTACATAACATTACTACGCCTACTATTTAGGTGTCCATTACTACACCTGGGCTCCTAAATCAAGAGCCACTCACCTCTCCCCTTTATAAAAACCTTAGGCAGTGTGTTGCCATTTAAAATATGATCACCTCTCTCTAGCTTTATGCAATAGCAGTGTTCCTGCTAAGACACCTGGCTCATGACATCAGAGGACAGGGTGACAGTGTGAAAGAACTTGAAGTTCCCTTTCCAACACTGTCATTTTATGATAACCAGCTAAATGTACTTTATAAATGGACTGCAAAGCCATAAGGTCTAAGCTTATTATCATAAACCAAAAATGTTCTGGCTGCACACAGCACATGCAGTAGGATGACAGAAATGAATGCGGTGAATGTCACCAAGATTATTTTTGGACACAACAGTCGGATTAAGCTTGATCGATATCTAAAAGTTGTCTTGTGCAAATTAATCTCACCGTGTATGCTTAATCTGTAAACGCCACTGAAATGTGCTGCTGCAAAATTTAAAAAAAACTGTCTTGGGAAACAGTAATGTCATACAAGTGGCAAATGGTAGCAGAGGACAGCATCTGCCACGGAGGATAAGTCTTTTGATGGGACAATCAGCTTGGATAAGGGATGTGTTGGATGAGTTTGTGTTCATAAAATGGCAGATGAGAGGGAACTAAACACAAAAGCGAACAGGGCGCCTGTAAAAACTTCATAACTCCAACAGGTTGCATGAAGAGAGAATTGCTGACAAAAGCCACAGCAATGAAATACTCGTGATTTTAGACTTTTTAACATGACTTCAACCCACTGTGGACGGAGCCCGTTTCTGTGAAATAAGTGGGGCTCAAGTACAACCAAAAAAGCCACACCCCTAAGCTGAAGAATTCTGGATGAAGACAATAAAGATGAAATATCTTCCCTCTGTCCAGGTATATCTGGCTCAGATGTGGATGAGAACACTGTGCATATCTAAAAGTGAATAGTTCATTGTTCATATATCAAAATAGCAAAGTGCAATTTTTGAATAGCACACGTGAATTTAGCCATTGTTTCGCCAACGAAGGTATCCTTTGGATGGCCCTTTGGTATCCATTGCAAGTCTCCATGTCAATCTGAAACCCTGCTGTGTCCCCATCTTTGCCTCCAAACACAGCACAAACCACCTCCCCCTGCTTGTATAAACACAAACATGCTTCAGAGCTGTATGCTTTTAAATCCAACCTCTGGAAATACTTGAAATCAACAAGCTTCACATTTCATTTTCTGCAGCAGCAAGTAATCTCATGCACAGAGTTAACATAAAATGGTTTAAAAGCCAGCTTGTTTAGAAAAGAGGAGGTGGTGTTTATCTTTTACCAACACTACAATCATATTATTTTGTCTTATTTTTTAACAAAGAATAGACACGAAAGAAAGGTATAAAATTTATAAGAATAAGTTGACACAAATAATAAGACTCAGTAAAAAATTGTATTACGATAACTTGTTGGAACAGAACAAAAGTAATATCCAGGGTACTTGGAAAGTACTAAATGGTATTATAAGAAATGGAGGGAAAAATAATAAATTTCCTACATATTTTAGTGTCAACAATGAAATGGTCTCAGAAACTAAAGAAATCACTAATGCATTCAATCATTTTTTTGTTAATGTAGGACCAACTTTAGCTAACAGCATTGCACAAGCTAGTAACCAAAATGAATTTGATGTTAAAAGTATTAAAAGTAATATGAATTCTTTTTTTATTAGAAGTGTAAATGAAAATGAAATTATAGAAATTGTAAGTTCCTGTAAGAATAAAAGAACAACAGATTTCTTAGATATAGACATGGTTTTATTGAAAGATATCATTCATATAATAGCAACTCCGTTTGCCTATATCTGCAATCAGTCTTTTTTAAGTGGAACATTTCCAAGTGCTATGAAAACTGCAAAAGTTATACCGATCTTCAAAAGTGGAGACCGACATCAATTCACTAACTACAGGCCAATTTCAATTCTTTCACAATTTTCTAAAATACTGGAAAAGTTATATGTAAATAGACTTGACAGTTTTATAGGGAAATATAACTTGTTATGCGAACAGCAATATGGTTTTAGATCAGGCAGGTCTACTGCAATGGCGGTTATGAAACTTGTAGAAGATATATCCATATCAATAGATGAAAGAAAGTATGCAATTGGAATTTTTGTTGATCTTAGTAAGGCCTTTGACACCATAGACCATTCATTGCTTTTAAAAAAAATGGAAAGGTATGGAGTTAGAGGGACGGCATTGGCCTGGTTAAAAAGTTACCTTGTTGATCGAGACCAGTACGTTCAAATCAATTATGTTAATTCTGAAAGAATAAAAATAACCCATGGTGTTCCCCAGGGCTCCGTCCTGGGTCCCAAATTGTTTATTTTGTACATCAACGATATTGTTGAAGTTATGCGAAATCTACACTGTATACTGTTTGCTGATGACACCAGTCTTTATTGTTCTGGACAAAATCTTGAACTGCTTATGGACACAGTAACATCAGAGCTTAAAATATTAGTAAAATGGTTTGATAGTAATAGACTTTCGATTAATTTAAATAAAACTAAATATATTATTTTCGGAAATAAAACTTTTACTAAATCTTGCCAGTTGAAAATTGTGGACGTTAAAATTGAAAGAGTGTGTGCTACAAAATTCTTGGGAGTTGTCATTGACAATAAGCTTAATTGGAAATCACATATAAATACTCTAAAATCAAAAATTTCTAAAATTGTTGCAATTCTCTATAAAATAAAGCCCTGTGTGAATCAAAATGCACTCTATGTTTTATACAACTCATTAATTCTGCCATACTTGAATTACTGTGTGGAAATATGGGGCAATAACTACAAAACAAATATCCAGCCAATTTTTCTATTGCAAAAGAAAGCAGTCAGAGTTATTGGTAATGCACATTACTATGCTCCTACAAATCCACTTTTTGTTCGTTTTAATATCTTAAAATTGCAGGACCTTGTGGATTTAAGTACAGCAGTAGTAATGTACAAGGCTTATAATAATTTACTCCCAAACAGTTTACAAGGATTGTTTGCACCCAGAGAGTCTTCATACAATCTTAGAGGAACGGCTATTTTTAAGAAAAGTAGAGCGAGGTTAGATCTAAAATGTAGATGTGTTTCGGTCCGAGGTGTTGATCTCTGGAATAAATTAGATGATCAGTTAAAAGGCTCCAAAACAATCAATACCTTCAAAAAAACATATAAACTGAACACGTTTCTAAATTATAGGAAACTTGAGTAGATATTCCGTTGAGCAAATTGTCCTGGAAATTTTTTTCAGTTTTTTTTTTATTACTACTTGACTTCATTATTTTGTTTTTAGACATTCAAAATGTATTTTGTCTTATTTTTATTTTCTTTACTTTTTTCTGAGTATACTTTCATTCAATTTGGTTAATATTTTCTTATCATCATTCTTGATGTTAACCTCTTCAGATGTATATATATTCTTTTTTTGGTTACATTTTTCCTCTGTATGCTCTGTATATTGTAGGACTAACATTGTTAAGCAAGTGTGCCATTTTTGTTTTTTTTCTTTTTTCCTTTTAATTGTGTCTAATTGTTTAATAGGGTTTGGCATAATAAGTCTTAACTTCAGCCAAAACCCTTTCGATCTAGCTAATTTCAGAGCCAAATTGTCGTAATGAATTGTCTTTTTTTTCTTTGTATGTGCTATGATTGAAGAATAATAAACAAACAAACAAACAAACAAACACGCATAATATACACATACCCAAGTGATGCCTTCATGCTGACAAGCAGAAAAATCTGCACCTCACAGGCCTCTAAAAAGTGACACAAAGTGTCCTTGAGAGCCCAGTCAGTGGGTTGCCTCCTGCTGACTTGTTTGGATCCTAGCCCACCTTTACCCTGTTCATAAAGGCTGCATACCAATCTCAAGCTCCGCTCCGCTCCACTCTCTGACTCCTTTTGGCGTCTCTTCCTTAACAGAGCCACAACCTCCCCGTTTGTCTGAACACACGAACACGCTGCAGAGCAACATGCAGGCACACAGTAGGCTGATCATCTATGACATCCGTCTACTTGTACTGATACTATGTCAATTGACAGGTTGACTCCCATGCAGGAAACTAATTTGGCCTTGTTGGCAAGGCAGCTACAGAAGGATTACCACAACATTCACCACAGAGGTATGAATCCATCTTTACAGCTCCAGGGACATCTAGAGGACAGCCATGTGGGTCAACCAGCTGGTAAGAGGTAGGAATGTGGTAGTGTGTTATTGCAGTTATGTCGGTCATTGCAAATACAGGTTAGACTGAATGACAGATGTAAAAAGTTGTGTGCATCATAAGGCCGTGTCCTTCACTCTGTGCAGCACCCCTTCAGTATCAAAATTCGCTGACCGAGGGGGTCCCGGGTACATCAAGTGATCTAACCCCTTTTGCAGTCAACAACCACATACCTCAAAAATACATTTGGGGTGTCACATCCTCAACAAACAAGAGTCTATTAAAAAAAATGACACAATGTAAACTGCTCACCCGTCACTGGAAAAGGATAATATATTCACCAGTAACAACTTAGACTACTGACAGAAACTGAACAATATAACTTATTTTTATTATATAGTAACTACAGCAAAGGCTATAGGAACACACAAACAGGTAACAAATTTAGAGAAAACCTGTTAACGTTGTTACCATCGCGCGGGAGTATCAGCGATAAAGTGTTCAAACTTGAAATGAAATTGGCGGAAATCCGCGGTAAATTCTCATCCCTGAAAAAAAGTGGAATTCCGCGGATTCGCAGAAAAATTACATCCCTGCAAATGTTTCCTTACAGTCCATACTTGATGACTCAATGATTGCAACTGGAAACACCCAATTACAACCCAACTGAACGCCAGTGGGAGATTCTGGATAGTGTTATTCAGTATTTTGCAAAACAAACGAGGGAATATCTCTTGGAAGAATGCGCTAGTCTTTCAAGCAGAGGTCAGCAGATGTGTACAGTCTACACCCATTCCCACTGAAACAGCCAACAACTATTGCAATAGATAGTGGCTGTATTTTTCTTTATCTGTTTGTATATTTGACGAATGTGAACAAATCCTCCAACAGATTTTTGAAAGATTGCTAACATCAGACGGTCCAGGCTTAGCACTTAGTCCTCAATTCCCTCCTGGATGCTGCTAGTAAGTAGCTTCCTGTGGGTCTAAAAATACACTGTTGCCCCTCTCCCTCTCTGAAACTGAAGGGCACACTCAGGACAAAAGCCAAACTGGCACGCTTCACTGAATATAAAACAAAAAAAAAAAAAGTGAATGCAACGTGAGGCACCACGGAAAGAGCCGTCCCTGCTGTCTAACAATGTGTACCAGTTGTGATGTTGTTTGTGATGTTATTCTCAACACAACTCACCTACAGGATAATCCTATGAGAACAAGCAGAGCAAACATGATGACTTGGCATCAAACAGAGTCTTCTGGTTGGAAAGGGCAGATGTGACTTGCATCTGCTTTCCTTATCCCACCATTTCTTCAACCATCTGCTTCCCTCACTCAGAAATTTTCACATGGCCTCACCCTATTACATAACCAGCAATGAGACTATGTACAGCACATCACATTCGCACTAAACCGAGTGCGAGTGGCCAAATCAGTCTTCGAAATCACTGTGCAGCTTTTCCTGAGGTGTGATGTAGCTGCAGACAAAATGTGCATTTTCAACTTCTGGAAAATAAAACACAAAGAGGGATATGTGATTCATTCAACCACAATTCCTCAGTTATCTTCACATCTTAGTCTGTTTCGTAGAGGTCGTAAAAGTGATTTACTTCCTTTTAACTACATGTGCTGTGACGGGTAACATTTCTTCAGAACCTTGGCTGCGCATATCTGCATAAATTACTGTTCTATGTCTGCAGCATGCAGTTAAATGCATGAAGCCTGAAGGAAGAACATTAAAAGACAGCAGCATACTTTACAAACTATGAAACACTGTGAAGAAGAAGTAGTAGAGTTTGAAATCAAGACAAAAACAACAATAAGTGCAGCAGCTAGGACAGTGAGAACAGCAGCAAAAAAAAAAAAAACTCAAATATTTAAATTATTATCAACATAACAGCTGTATCAGGACAGAGACATATACATATTTAATACTTCTTGAATATTTATGGTTTGAATCTTACTCGCACAAGTGAAAATTAGCTAACTGTTAGATTAGTTTGTAATTTTTCATGGTTATATCTGTGAGGGTACACTCATACACGAGCAAAAAATAAAGAGAACACAGGTATTTGTCTGAAAAATGTATATAACCATGGAACATTGAAGAAAATGAACCAAAATGATTAAAATGTGTCATCAAATGCATGTTGAAGGCATCGCCAAGAAGCCAGTAATAGTATTAAATGATCACAATTGTCTAGAAAACTATTCATCATCAGCACAAGAAAAAAAAACAGCGCAGAGAACACAATATAAACATAAAAATCACTCATCCTTCAGGTATATGTGAATACTTCAGTTCTGATATTGTTTACAAGTTAATTTGCTGCCTGACATTGAGAAACAGTCTAAATTAAAAGTTTGACGCAGATTTGGTCTTGAAGAATTTCCATAGAATTTAATTTCAAGTTCAGCTTCCATTGAGGAAAAGAGTCACTGAGTTGTGTGGAAACTGTTAGTTTCCTCCAAGAACAAATCACTTCCTAAACTAGTGAAGCAAAGAACATACTTTAGTATTAAACATTTTCCACTAGTAGTTCCTCTATTTGACAAATTCCTCAATTCCTCAGAGTATTTACAAAACAAGCATACGACACTCTGTCAAAACTTTTCCAGGAGGCCAATGAGCCATGACCTATTTGCATAAAAAAAAAGGTTCATGTTGAGCCAGGCAGCGCAATTACTGTAAACCAACATCCACGTAACAAGTCAGGGTAATACGATGTCTATTTCATGCCAAAAACACAGATCAACCGATATGTTTTCAGACCCACTGAGCCATATTAGACAGCCAGTAGCAATTTAACCAGGCTGCAATGAAACCCAACCTATCAAAATCATTACACAATCATGAAGACATTCAGCTTCACAAGTGATGGTCTTACACAAGTGTAGCAAGCTTGACATTTTCAGCTGACAACATGAGATCATTCTGAAACATCTGATCAAAGAATCCTCCCTTTCTAATTGCTCAGTCATCCTGAAACTTGTTAATATTACAGTGTGCTGACTGGAAAGCTTAATCAAACAATGAACACATCACTCCTCCACTCACCACCCTCCCTAGAACTCACAATCAGGTGGTCCACCCATTTGTACACACATCGCATACACAAATGACGACCTCTGAAGTCACTGAAGCTACTGCCACGAAGCTTCACAACAAGCAAACAAGGAGGCAAATGCTTAACCAAAATGGGTTAATCACATGTATCCTTGTTCCCTCTCCAAAAGCAAACTGTATACACATGTATCACTCTTTATTTAAAATCATGGGTTTTCTGATATTAAAAACCAAACCCTCCTTAAAAACAACCTTGCTTTTGTTAAGTAGTTTCTCTCTAGCAGTCCATAACATCATTTTCACATGATACTGTCCGAGTGAGAAGTGGAAATTTCCACCAGCAGCTACGGCTGGCTGTGAGATTTGCACATCTGAAATTTAATATGCCAAAGGGCAGCAACAAACACCAGGGCCTCAGAGGCAGAGCGAGGGGCTCTTCAAAATGTGCTGGGTGTGCGAGTCAAACGTCCACATTCATATGATACTTTGGCTTGAACACCAAATTTTCAGCAGTTTGAGTGGGAGGGCTTGTTGGCTGCTCACAAATCTGACCTTTAAGCAAAACAGAGTTGAGCATTATGTTTTATGACAACGTTCTTGTGAAAATAGATCTGTGACAAGGTATATCTGATGCAGACCCTGGACTCAGCTCACAGTTAGAAGTGTAGGGGAGTATAAGCGCTAAAAAACCCTTTCTGTGACTGAAACAGGAAGAAAATCCACAGACGGATTACGTTCTTTCCTGAGAGGAATAAAGATGATATTGATGATCATGCAGTCCATTGCTTACTGTATGAAAGCAGTCAACACCGCTCAGAAATATGCTCTTAAAAAAACGTGTTTTTCCAAAGTTGAGCCAAGTTCCACAATAAGTAGGTCGCTGTAGCTATAACTCCAGCTATGGAGATGTGGGAGACTCAGGACTTGCATGGACCTAACAGGGTCAAGCTAATGTCAGCAGCTAATAGAATTCTAATTACTTTATTTGCATCTAAAGTCAATTCCTATTTTGTCCAGTTCTCATATATTAATAAGCATGGTTCAAACTCTGGCATAAAGTGAATGTTGCTTGTGATCTTTTTCCCCTAATATAACAAAGGTGTCCTTGTTCACCAATAAAGAAGCCATTGACCTTTTTTTAACATTTGTCAAGTGGTAAGTATATCAAGCCAGTGACTAGTATTTCCATGCATGCAATCATCAAGTAGTAAGAAGAACCCTCACTAACTCTGCACTGCAAACATAGCCAACACCAAATTACTCTTTTCAACCACCTTCCACCCATCTACTACTACCAGCAGCTGGCCATCATACTCAGTATAGTCTGTGCCAACTTCATAGAATGGTTTATACTATGTATTAATTAATACACTATTGATTCTTGAGTCAAAAGGATTCTTAATGAAATTAAAAAAAGACAGAGAGGCACCACATTTTGTACTATGCTGTGTGTCTAACCAATCCAATCCTGAGCAGCAAATGAAACCTAACTTACGGTTAGGCTAGCTCGTCTTGATGAGGTTCATTGTCTAACGCTCTCTCTGTGTGTGCGTGTGTGTGCGTGTGCGTGTGTGTGTGTGTGTGTTGGGGGGGCATGCAGCTTTAGTAACTTATTTTCAAAAGTTGGTTATGTAGGTTAACTGCATTAACTTGGAGGATATGAGGAGAGGGTAATTTGTCAGTAGCTGAAGTAACAGAAGTACAATGCTATCCAAAGGGCACATCTTTTAGGACACAACAGACTATATACATTGAGTTATTTTCTCCAGAGTTGGCTGTCATGTCTGTTACTGCTGCAGCAGTCGCTCTGCTAACTTCAGTCTGTATGTGATCGAGTGCAAACCATTTCCAAAACGTTTCATCTTTGTCTTACTGAGACAATATAATAAGTCATGACACCTGAAATAAAACAAAACTAAACAAGACTCCATATTAATGCCACCAGGGGAGTCAAGTCAAAGTAACAATTATCAGATTAAGCAATTCAATACTTATAATCTTTGGAAAGTCACACTATCACCGTTGATGGACACAAAATGAACCTACAGCTGACTATAGGGAACTCATTGCCCTCTTGCTGTCAACATTTAGGAGCATTCTAACATATATATACAGCCTTTTTGCGCCTCACATGTAACCTGGTTAAAGCATTGTAACTGCCTGTGCATATACTGATTTAATGCGCTTAACACACAAGTCTACTGTGTGGAGGTTGTTTTTCCACTAACAACCATGTGGAAGATTGACAGCAAAGATGTCACACACTAAATAAATCAACAGCAGCCATAAATCTAATTCTCTTTTCCTCTCATTGAACAGAAAAGTAAATGGATTAAAGTTAAACAAAAACTGAGTACTGAGCGACCACTTATAAATCTTAATCTCCTCAAATTAGGAAGGGAGACTGAAAAATAATCCAGTGATAAAATTCCAGGACCAGATTTTTTGCATTTGTGAATCGATTCAGAAAGAACAAAAAATCTCAAGTTGATCGAGTTTTGTACATATACCGACTTCACAACACATATATAGGTAAGTACAGCCTCAGATTTAAAATTGAGTGTAATGCAACCTTTTATATGATTAGGCTGGAAAACATGAGAGAGTAAATCATTAAACTAAACTTAACTCAAAGAAAGGAAATGTGAAAAGCTTGCTATAACCTTCTCCTTATTTTCTCTCTCTCCCCTTGAAGCCCATCATTCCTCCATGGACTCTGATAGTAACACAAGCTGACATAAACATGAGAGAACTGACACACACAGCTGGCTCATGGCACTCTTGTCTTGCAGGATCCAGTGCCACGCATTTCTGGAGTGATTGTTTTTCCTCCTTTCACTGCTGTGTCACCCAATTAACTATTCACATTTGGCTCTCGAATTTTTATTGTTTCACTGCTCTCTGTTAACTGTCTGTTTACCTTGTAGCCATACACACACCCTTTTAACTCGATAATGATATATATTTCAATGAAAAATAACTTCTTTTTGTAGAGACTACCACTGAGAGAGATTATATTCAGAATTTTATGAGCCTAACTATCAAATATCTTTTCACAACTACCTACTTGAGAGAAACAGGACCCTTGGTCTGCAAAGTGAAGGGTCACAGTGACTATAAATAAAACCTGCAGTCATGTGAGGGTGAGTAAGTCAAGCAGAAACAAGAAAACAACCTGAGCACAGTACAAGTCATATCAGTTCTTAGGGTTATCTGCTCGTGACCCAGAGGAAATAAACAAATAGCCTAACCCATATGAAAGAAGCAGGTCAAGTTCACAAACTTCTAAATAAATCCAAGCTATTCTATTGTGTATTTTGTAACAGACACCAACTCTATGCGTCCTCAGTGAACCCCACTATCAGCATTGGCAATACAATACAATGAAATTAGTGTTTGGGTTGGCTGACCGCCTGTAGGTTGAGGCCAAGAGCAACAGCTGAATAATTAGTGGATAACACTAAAGAGTAACAAAGGCACACAACATCAAAAGTGAGCCACTGAAATTCAAGATAACAAGAAAATGGGTCACTTATTGGCCAGCATTCAAGGACTGCATAGGCTTTGTGTGAGACTCTTTGCTTGCATCAGACACAAATCAAGTGGTTAATTACATTTTGAAAAAACAGATACTGCAATCTTTGCAATGGACTTAGCTTGCTTTTTGATGTTGGATGACGTTGGAATTAGCAGTGTGCAATTGTTGGTCTTCTCTGCTGCGATTCATTGCTTACCATGCCACCTTATGTTTCAAAAAAAACCTTTCAGGCTGCTGCTGTTGTGGCCCTCCAAGTGATTCAACTGCCTCTCAAGTCAGTCTTTAGTCCTGCAGATGGACTCCACAACTCCAATGTCTTGGGCCGTAGCTGGTGACAGTAGTTGGCCATTCCCCCATGGGTAGAATTTATGGTGTCCTTTCTCTACAGGCTTGACAAGCTTGGTGTAGTAGTACATGAACCTGTTCTCTACTTGGTGAAGGTTTTAGTAGGAGTAACCCTCCAGCTGGATTTGGACTCCAACCACAGGCAAAAAGACTCACTCAAGAGGCAGCTCAATGACAGAGGGCCAAAATAACAGCAATCTGGCCAGACCGGACTGCAGGTAAGAGAGGAGTAAATGAGATGGGACTAGACTACATTGCTAGCAGCCACTAGGCTTTAAAAATCATTTTTTTCCCATGGAGCACCGTTAATGCATGTCCAACTCTTCTGAGAAGCAGATCATATGCATTATTAACACAGTTCATGACTTAAGATTGTTGGAAAATGAATGTGAAGACAACATACTCTTCAAGAAATTCATGCACATCTTCGTTACATCACAATTTGGGTTTTACACAAACTTTTGTCAGGGATTTTAACTGACTAATCTCTCGATTAAACATGAATCCAAAAGTCTACTTGGTAAGAAGTAAGGTTAAATTAACCAAAATTGATCTATACTGTGCTTTATTACATATGAATATTTAATAATCAATTAAAATAACCTTTGTCTTTGCCTGTTTCTCTTATTTTATCTTCTAGCTACATCTAGGCTGCCATCTATTGTCAAGCCATGCTACAGTTGTACTTCCTGACAGACATTAGTGGAGATCACATCTGAAATCATGTTATCATAGTAATAAGCTTAGAATTTCATTATATGCGAGCACTGCTGGCATTGCAGAAAGACTTCCACATCACCTACATCTCAAGTGCTGCAGCAGTCCAGCTTGCATTTCCAGGCTGAAAAATGTGTTGGACAGGCTCTATGTGTTTAAAGAAACACTAAAACTCTGGTATGTAATTTAACTAGTTAACCATTTCCTTCAAGGGACCAGTGCCAAGGACGTTTCCTGCGCTTTGTGTAGTAATGCTGATTTCCTCATTAAGTGGACAATTACACAACTGGCATTAACACACGTGCGGTCATAAAATGCATTCCCTACACTGACTAGCAGGCTTTGTAAGTGAGTGTTCACAAGCTGTTTACTGTCAAGATAATCTCCGTATAAATAATCCCTTTAATCGCAGGGACGTGTTTTTATATTTGGTAATACAAGGTGTAAAGACAAGGAGCCGGGCAAAAGTTTACATTCAGAAACCATCTAATTATCAGAACAGCTAGTTAAATTGGTCTGTAGAAGAACAATGAGTTCAGATGAAGTCCAGCACTTTACTGGTACCGCACCAACATGGGGGGGGGGGGGGGGGGGGGGGGGCGTCCTGCTCTGTATAAGTAAACAGAGAAAGACATGAACTTCAAGTCTTCCCTTATATATAAATACATAAAAAACATCTTAACTTGCAACAGCTATTTGTCGGTTGGCCAATTGTTATAATGCCGATGTACATTTCAGTTTGCTTCATACTGACTGTTCTGTTCTACTAAGTATACCTGCATTCACATGTTTCTTTCTCCAAAGTCTTACAACAGCAATGCAGTACCAACTTTTCTGTTTTCTGAGCCTACTTGCTGCCCTCTTTGACACATTTTTTACTGACGATATTTCCAGTCTTTGTCCAGAAGTGTTGTCTGTTCTATTTTGAACAATTTTCTGCATTTATTTGGGTCCTGAAACTCCTTTTAAATACCCATTAGAATACAAACATAAGCGCTCAAAGGTCGCTGCAACAAGCTTTATGTATTTAAGAGTGGCTACTATTATAGGGGATTTACATTTGTGTACCACTTAGTGCAATGCAATGTTTAACCACTCCAGATCAAGATTGTGTGAGTGCTAATGCTCACGTTGAAAAGCATCTCTGATATCTACTAGTGTCGTTCCGCCAATGCCATATCAAATTAAGCCTTAGGGACGGAACGGGACGGGGGGGGTTGGTGCATCTGGCAGATGCCATTTAGCCACAGAAAGCTTTCATTTGTTCTCTCTGTGTCATACTAGGCCAGTCTGTTAACTTTGTTTTGAAGGTTTCGTAACTTCAGCTTTGAAAAGTGGTAAATAAAATTTGCTTACTTAAATGGCTTGTTGAGGAATGCAAATTGAGGGAGCTAGTAATCAAATTTTCCTTCGCTTACGACATAACAAGGACTCATAACTCAGATTTGTCATTTTTCTAAGAGGTCGAATAGTTTAACAAATTTGAACTTTTGGTAAATGTGAAGTCATTTGTATTTGCAAAGCCAAAAATCACAAGCCCATACAACATACACAATCTTTTTATTATTAGACATATAAAGGCTATGGTACAGACTGTTCAATGCTGTGATTTAATATATCATTTCCACAGATGTTTGAAAGATTACAGGACATGTATACCATCTCCAACTTGACAGCCGCTTCCACAACCAGAAGCCAGGACTGCAGGCTTCAGAAACGGTATTACTTGCATCCTACGAAGGAGTTTATTACAGTACCCGAGAAGTTCACAGATGCTACTAATCAATTTGTCTCTCCGTTCTGGATATCTGGTCATGCATACAGGACATGGTTCTAGTCTTAAGAGGACAGACACAGAAAATAAAAACAAATTTGAACTTTTGCCATATGCACCCATGAGGGGCTCTGACAACCTCAGTTCAACATGATGGCTGAGACGCACCACAAATATGGTTCAATACTGTTATGTAATTCATGTTACAGGGGTTATTGATTTTGAGGTGACATAGTAAACGATCTTTGAACTTCTTGATAACATCACCAATCCATTTTTTCCTCACTCATGTGCACAGAGATGTCCACTGTATTGCCCTTGGAGGTCATACCTGCACACGTTTATGTAGTGTAACAGATTTGCGCTGCTCCCTGAGCTGCAGGCGTGTTCCAGCTCACACAATGCCGCCAGTGTTGCCGGAAACACAGGAGTACCATGCGTTTCCATGAGGGTCATTACTGGGTAATGGTGAGGAGAGTTTAGGTGTGGGCTTCATTTCTGTGCATGTCACTGCTGCAATGAGCTACGATTGTGTGGGTGACCGGACGTCATTGAGACTTTTAGTTAACGGTTCAGTGTTTCACATAACATTATCCACATATAGTAGGGATCTTTGTATCGGGGCTGGGCCGTTTTGGCGTGTTTATTGCTTAATCCAGCACGGACACAAATGGGCGTAGGCTGCTAGCTAGCAGCGTTAACGGCTACTAGCTACAAATGGCATAGCGTCGCTTAACGTGGAGCGGACTGTTGGCTGAATTAACTAGTTAAAATGTCTTTTAAAAGAGTGGGTAGGTAATTTCAGGAAACCCTCACATATTTATCTGCCTGAGTCTGTGTCACAACGTGTAATAACTCACAGGCAGGTTAAAGTGGTACCGGGCGGGTTTTAAAACGTGCCAGCATCAGTGCTCGTTGCCAAGTCCAGGTAAAAGATAACATGAAGCTAACGGCTAACAATTATGGGGTTAACGAGGAACATCCACTCACCAGCGACTCCTCCAGCACTGCCAGTAGCTGTCTTCTTCTGCGGTGTGTTTCTTCACACAAACCCAATGAGGTGCCAACGAAGAAAGAAGAAGAAAAAAAAAAGTCGACCCAAACTGATGGAAGCCCGTCGTGGCAACAAACCCCCCACTTTATCTAGCCCCGCTGCAGGGTGACCACATCACAGAGTCCGGCCCGGAGGAAATCTCGCTGGATCCGACGAGATAAGGAATGAAGCTAACCGAGGCAGGAGTTTGCGGTTTCCACCCAAAAAAAGGGGATAATAGCAGTCGCACTCGGTTGTCTGCTAGCCCACTACCACCAGTAGCCAGATCCCACCTCCTCCCAGTGAGCTCGACGTGCACAGACCGACGTGGGTGAAGCTTGTGGAGGTTTTGAGGACAGCGTGTACGAGGGGAGTGATGCTCGAGCGGAGGGAGGGAGGAGATGCTGCACATGGTCACGTAGCTGATTGCGAGAGAGCCTGAAAAAATAAAGGTGGGAGTTTGAACCACTGTGGGATCCTCAACAGAGTCGAAATCACGTCGGTGTGACAATATGATTTCCACATTTCGGTCATGTTGAAATTTTGGGAAAAAACGTTTATTCGTAACACGATTCTGTTAGAGAATAAACGTATACGAGTTATATCATTCTGCTTGAATGTAGTTTGTACCTCAACCAAAATGACAAACAAGTAAACATTTATATTTTAAATATTTGAAGATTTGTTTTCTTCTGCCCTTATTAATTAAGTTATATTGAGAATATATATATGCTTTTTATTTATTTGTATCATTTTCTACGTTGTAGATTAATACTGAAGATTATGTTTTTACAGCATAATTCCATATATGTTCTTTTATAATCATAATGTCTTCAGTATTAATCTACAATGTACAAAATAATTAAATAAAAACAACTGAATGAGAAGGTGTGTCCAAATAATCACAGTATTTTAGTTACATGATTCATCCTACAATTATACTCACACATAGTCAATACTGTCTAATACCTTCCCAAGTTATACTGACCTTATACCATATATAATATGGAAAATACAAAAACATACAGTCTTTGGTTGACATTTCACCAACCTTTGAGGCTCTAACATCAGTAGAATCGGATGTATGGAAAGTTTGATAAGACAATGTTCCAGTTTTTTGATTATTTATTTTTTTACTTAAAACCAAGTTAAAATGACTCAAAATACTCATCATTGCCATAAATGACTTGAAATGTGTCTAGAGGGGTTCAGAATTCTTTAAAATGGCTCAAAATTCTACAGAAATATTCCAAAATTGAGGCAGCATTGTACCAAATCAGTCCAAAACAGGTCAAAATTGCACAAAACTGTTCAAAATGACTCAAAATAATAAGCCCAGAATTTGTCAAGACTTGTTTGAAATGACTCAAAACACGGTATTATATCTCCAGAAAGTTCCTGTAAGTGTATCAACCATTATGACAAACAAACAAGTAAACAGCTATATTTTATTTAAAGATTTGTTTTCTGTTGCCCCTTATGAAAACATATTGACCTTTATTAATTTTATTGTTGTTTTTTTTAATTGTAGTGAGACATTTTATTTTTATATTTAATTTTATTTGTTCTCACATCTTATTTGCCTGATGTCCAATTATTTTTTTGGACGCATTGCAGTTTAGAATTGCACAAGTATGTCCATCCTGTGTCCACCAGCTGAATGTCTGCATGTTCATATCGTTCAGCAACGAATACAGGGAGGAAAAGGTCACTTTCAGTTTAGCAACCGGTATGAGAGACCTTGCAGCTGCATCCCCAATTGGATTCCAGTTTTATTCGGTGGTAGAAATGACAGTGAATAAAAGGTACAACAGGATAAATCTTCCAAAATATACAGATATGAAAGTAAAACATTTGCAGTTTACACCGACAGTTTTAACAAGGGATACAACAAGAAGGAAATATAATCTTAGGCAACAGTCAAAGTATTCATGTTTTTGTATGTTAAAAGGCTAATGTGACTTTTTTACACTTTGCTTTTGTACATGTTAGCTTCATGTTCATACTTGTTTAACTGCATGGCCAATAGCAATAAAGTAAAGTGTATTTTGCTTTCATTTCCTTCTTGCCAGTCGCAAGTAGAGGTTCTCCTGCTTTAAAAAGGTTACATATGATGAGATGCATTATCAGGTAAATGTACTTCATATGTAAAAAACTGAAAGGGCTCGTAATGCAGAGTGGTTCTGTTTTGCCAGGTTCCCTTTCAAAGTGGTGTATAATTATATAATTGGATCAATAAAGCTGGTGCATTAAAGCTGATACAGTGCTTTGCTGTTGTCAGCAACAAAGATGGAGCTTATGCACTTTGTGGTGATGCATTTTATTTTATTTGATGCTCATATGAATGCCAATCGAATGTAATGGAGTAAAAAGTACAAGCTATTTCTCCTCTAATGTACTGAGAGGACAACGTAAAGTTGTATGAGCAAACTTTCATAGCTGATCAGTGAAAAAGAAGACACTAGATCTGTGCAATGGAATTATATCGAGCTAACCTTCTGGAAAAAAGCTGCAAAACATCTGAATCAAAATGTATTTTTTCAGCAGCCAGGTCGCATTTTTTTGGATGTAGACATGATGGCTGTCAGCTTCTTAGAAAGCAAAAAACAGTGAAGCCTTTTAGTGACTTAGTGACTAAATTAAGGGACATGGCATCATCGTTATAAAAAAGAAATGATAAATACCACCAAAACTTGCAACTCTAAGGAAATCTTTGTAATGGTTTATGGTCGATCTATGAAGTATGTAAAACAACAAATTATTAGAACAATGCAATCATTATCACACAAATTTAATTTTATTCTGTCTCAGCAGAAAGTAAAAGTGCAAAGAGTTTTAATGATAACAAAAATGTTCTAAATATCTCATCTAGTTGTCAAGAACAACATCACATGTAACAACAGTTGGCATTCAGCACAAGAGTAAACCAAATGATTAATTTCAGCATGGAGAACCCTCGCTGGTTCTAAAGTGAACCTTTATTTTTAGGGTGGTTGTTGTGATAGCAGCAAGTATAGTTTATTCATGTCTGCTGGACTGAACTGTATGTTGTTGGTCTTTATCAGTGAGGAGGCCGTGATGATGATCGTGATTCCTGCCTTTTCAGTAAAAAGGGTGTAAAAGCTGAGGAAGACTCATCTAGCAGAAATATCTCTTGGGCCTGATATCTTTAGGATGTCAGGACTGTTTTCATGTGATTTTCTCCGTTACTGTACAATCAGAAAGGTGTAGATTTGTTCTGAAACATGTTAGGCATTTCGTGTGTTTCTGGGGACGGAACAAGTATAAACAACAGATGTCCTTATCCAGAATAATTAAGATTAATGAACAGATTTTCACTGACTTTTCCATTAGATAACTAATGTTGACAAAATCTTCTGGTGCAGTTGTCAGTCGTCGTGTGTGTGTGTGTGTGTGTGTGTGTGTGTGTGTGTGTGTATATATATATATATATATATGTGTGTGTGTGTGTGTGTATATATATATATATGTGTGTGTGTGTGTGTGTGTGTGTGTGTGTGTGTGTGTGTCACAGGCCAAATTAGAATCCAGGCAGATTTAGAATCCGCCTCGGCAGAATTAGAATTTTGATTTCGCCGAGGCAAAATGAAAATCCTACCATGGTTGTTGTACAGATTTCAATCTTGATATATCAATAGCCTGTATATTAGAAAGAATAACCCTAACCCTAGCCTTAACCCTAACCCTCTAACAGGATTTTGGTGTACAGTATATGAAAGAAACAACCAGAAACTACTTTGACAACATAATTTTTTCCCTGTTTATTTTGCCAAGTGTTGAGGACAAAAGTTGACATTATTTCTAAAGTAATTATTTATCTTGTATCTAAAACCAAATTTCAAGGTACATAATTTTAGGAAAAACAAATAATTAAATTAACAGAGCATATCATATTCAAAACCCTTCGAATTTCAATCTAGCCTAGGCAAAATCAAAATTCTAATTCTGCCTAGGCGGATTTAAAATCTGCATGGATTCTAATTTCGCCTGTAACATATATATATATGTATATATATATATATATATATATATGTATATATATATATATATATATATATATATATACACACACACACACACACACACACACACACACACACACACACACATATATATTTGCATTTACAACGTTAATCATTTGTGTGTTAATCACACAATGATCGAAATCCTATTAGATTTTCTATGCTGCATCTAGTTTATGTGCTGTTGATTTTATTCTTGAATCTAAGCTTTTACCACTTACTTCTTTGGTAAAGCAATTTATAGCATCGGTTTTAAAAAAAAATCAGTACAAACATGCTTTATTGTTTATATATTATCATTTCTTTCATTATCTGTTCAATTTTTTTTTCTCCAAATTTTTTATATTTGATGTAGTTACACTGAAGTTACACTACTGTTCAAAAGTTTGGGGTCACTTAGACATGTCCTTATTTTCGAAAGAAAACAAGTTTTTTCCCAATGAAAATAACAATTGAATCAGAAAGTCTAGACATTGTTAATGTGGTAAATGACTATTCTAGCTGGAAACAAATGATTTTTAATGGAATATCAACAAAGGGGTACAGAGGAACATTTCCAGCAACCATCACTCCTGTGTTCTAATGCTACATTGTGTTAGCTAATGGTGTTGAAAGGCTCATTGATGATTAGAAAACCCTTGTGCAATTATGTTAGCACAGGAATAAAAGTGTGAGTTTTCATGAAAAACCTGAAATTGTCTGGGTGACCCCAAACTTTTGAACGGTAGTGTATATAATTGTCAAAGGTTTACTGAATGAAGAATGAGGACGAGATTTATTATACTGTAGAAACTTCAAAATTATTCTCAGTTAAATAACCACAACCAGCTCTCACTAATCTCAACACTAAGGTGTACTGCAGTAGCCTAGCCGCGCTAGACAACCCACGGCAACAAATTTATTTCTCTGCCAGGGTCAGTCCAGTTACCCTCGGTAAGCCTTGAGGTTGGATGCTCCTAAAACTGGCCGACGAATCACCATGAAGTGTAGAGTCAGAAGGCGGGAGTAACTAAGTGACGACAGAGGCGCGACGATTCTGGCAGAAACAACCGGCGCACAATAAACAGTTATCTTTCGACTGGGCTTTGGCCACAGCCCTTAAAGATTTGAAGCTAAAATTCAATTTGAAAGATAAACAAAGGACGGCACTGAAGTGTTTCATTGAGAAGAAAGACGTATTTCACCGAACTCCCGCATCCTCTGATTTCCGGCACTCTAGGAACTACGTCAGCCTATTCGTTGTGCTGATTGGTTGTGTACCTACCCAATTGCTGCAGAGTGATTTGAAAGACAACCTTTTAGCCCGCCTCCCTCCCTGTCGAGAGTTCCTAGACCCTTGCGTCGTCAGACCTGGGTCTAGCGCGGCTACGCTAGTACTGCAGTGCAAAGGGGCCACATCAAGCTTTATATGGTCTCCTCATTTGCGATGCTTTGCATGAAAAATACCAGATTAAAATTCATCTGTTGTGGCGAAACTAAACAGAATACCATGAATTTTTTTTAAAAATCCACTATTTGAAAGACTGTGCAACAGTAAAATAGTCCTACAAATACAGCCAAAGAATAATTTACGACTAACAAGCATGAAGCTGAGAGCTGCAAACTCTCAAAGAACTTCTCTGGACCCAAACATTAAAAAATAATCCAGTAAAATGCTCGTTAGAAACAGAAATGCCACACATTATGAACAATTTTGACCCTGCAGTAACAGTCAGTCCATCAGCTTTTATAATACCGTGTATATTATGAGGCGAGCGGCACTGTTTTTGGTGATCAATAGTTATTGTATCAGTTGAACATTTGCTCAGAGTAACTCAGTTAAAGGTGGTGGGAGGTTGGCACATCACATTTACTGAAACTCACTGCCAGCTTCCAACACGCAAACACACACACACACACACACACACACACACACACACACACACACACACACACACACACACACACACACACACACACACACACACACGTTTCAGCACTTCCTCCCAAGAAATATGAAGACCGTATCCAGGAAGCCACACTTTGGCCACCCAGCCCGGCACTTTATTTCCTTTGAAACTAGTGGAAGAGCGCGACCATTCCCCCACGCACATCACTATGAGCGCATGTCAATGAGGTGCAAATGACAGGGGCGCATTGTGAGATGGGCTCGGAGTGAGAGTGCCATGTGACACTCCTGAATGGGCTGCCGGGGGTTGGCCGGAGGGAGGGGGAGGATGGCAGCATCCACAAAGGCCCATTGAAAGATTGCAGGCTAGGTACAAGACTGGCACTGGTCCTCCTTCCCTTCCATGGGACAGCAGGAGGAGGCTGCTGCTTGGTACTGAGTGAATGGAGGGATTATTTCAGAAGAATTGGAGAGAGGAGGTTTATTATCACCATATTATGCTTCCTCCAGTCTATTGACGGCCATTATGTCCAGATCTACACTTACACACCACTGTCTTGTGTGCTTGACCACTTTGTCTTGTTCTTGCAGTGCTGAACAGACTGTTGTGTTGTCAGCTACACAAGCATTTCACACACATTGTAGCATCGTAAATGGCACAAAATATGAGTCATACAGATAAGGGTTCAGGCAAATAACTGCACTTTCTATGTCAATGGTCAGAAGAAGCAAAACTGTCATCTTGCAAATTAAACATTTTCTATTATCTCACAGCCCTAAAAAGATAACAACTCTATCAAATAAAATTAGCTACACATCGTTTTTAACTGGGATCAGATGACACAGCCCCTTAAGTGTTTTTCTCACTATTCATAATGGACTTCACTCCACAAAAGAGCAGGCGATGAATGACTCAGTGATTTGCTGCCTTATCTGGAATAAAGTCACATGTTGTGTCAAGGATTTTAAGTTTAATTAACTCATCACTGATAAACATATGGTCATTGAGATTATCAGCAGTGAATTAGTTTTAATGGCTCGTAAAATCAAATACTCTTCTTTTATTGGTGTTTAATTGAAGTGTGGCTAAAAACAAGTGTCCCGAATTGTGTTATTTCAAGTTTTTAATACAATATAATGCATTAATGAATGGCATTATGGTGGAATACTAAAAGCGTATGATTTTTTTCCACATTTTTGTGTTGCAGTATTGTCCAGACTGAGCATAGTTCACTGCATTGTGCTGCTGGTGAGCTACTCTTGGTAAGATGACTGACAGCCTGTATAAAGAGCATAGATAATAGTCAGTAATAAAAGCTCACTGACTCTTACTGTACTGGCATTGCAGCACACTCAAATAGACATATTTATCTATTGTATAAACTGCATTACATTAAATCAAACTGCAGCTATGACGTTTTGTTGATATTGTTGATGTGTTACTATGTAGGCTTCACCTGATTAAAACCTGCATTTGGATGGTTAACACACACTGAAAACCCAAATGTGGTATTTGTAAATCTAAGCTTGATTTATCACAGAAAAATCCTCCTAACAGCCTTTTTTTCATTCAGATCTCTTAGCAAGAAAGTGAAATCCTCTGAGTAAAACAACCTGTTCACTTTATAATATTGTGGCTCGACATTGTGTGGGGTTATATTTTTTGCTGCTGTATATTTTGTATTTGCCAGGGCTACAGAGAGCTCTGACATCAACACATTTGCTTGTCTATAACATGTAGCTATGAAACGCCTAACTTCTGACTGAACCTTCAGGACACATACATTATTGCAGTTTTGTGTATTTGCTGCCCTCCAGTGGTGATCAGTGTGTATTATATAGGAGCTGGCAAAATGGAACGCCATGAACATACACAGTGAGGCTTTATAGGATGCCATTGCTTTAAATAACTGTAAATCCCACTGTTCATGGAAAAATTAACATTTTCAAGAAGGTTAAAACCCAATAACTTTGGTTTTTAACCTTTTAACATGTGGGATCCGTTCACGGACTTCTTGAAAAATAATTACACTGAACAATCTCTAGCAAAATACATATTATAAGCACAAGCATTTATTTAACGGCATAAGGCTATAGGGGGTGCCAGCTGGATAAGGCACTGCTACAGTAGATGAGGTAAGACAAGTTTACATGTATGCTACCTTTCAACCATGAGGCTGAAATGCTTTACATGAGACATGCTGTATGCAAAAGGAAATAAAAGAATATCAGGGTGATATAAATAGACACACACAAATCGGTTTTAACAAGGTAAAGTAAAATATGGCATTAAAAATAAGCTAAAAGAGAACAGGTCAGAATTACAGTTCAGCTGCAGTGCAAGATAATCAAAGACAGTGCAAACAGTACAATGTCAGATGTCAGATTTTTGAAGGCTTATTCCAAAAATATGATGCATATAAACTGAATGTAGCTTCTGCATGTTTAATTGAATCTGTTGTGAACAGTAAGGAGACCTGTCCTATATGAACAGCAGCAGATTAGAAATGTCCATCTATCCTTCCATTATCTACACACCGCTTAATCCTCATTGGGGTCATGGGGGCCGGAGTTTATCCCAGTTTACTTATGGTGAAGGCAGGGGACACCCTGTCTGATATAGCAGCTTACAAACCAATAGTGTTATTTGAAAGCCAATTTTTTGACAGACCAGAAGCCTCCATAAAGCTCAGAGAATTGAATTGATGTGAGCCACTAATGGGCTGGGTGAGCAGTGTTCCCAATTAGCTACTTAATCGAGACCTGTAAAAGCAGCATTACAGAAGCTGAACCTGTTGAAGATGAACACATGGACACTTGCTGAGACATAAATCCCTCAAATCCTACTATATTCTTAACAATTAGCTGAGTCTGGGTCTTAATAATAAGCTGATTTTATAATTATAGCTACGAGGCGACACCAGGATTTTTGCCTCTGGTTTGTAACGTTACAAACTGAAGCTCAGTCTGGTCCCTTCATTGACTTTCTCTGGATCCAATAAAAACTAAGCTTTTTTTTTTGTTTAACAAATCATCTGTCTGTCCATTATCTTCATTAGGCTTGTGGGGGGCTGGAGTCTATCCCAGCTGACTTATTGGGAAGGCAGGGGACACCCTGGACAGGTCACCAGTCTATCACAGGACTGCATGTAGAGACAAACAATCACACTCATATTCACACCTATGGACAATTTAGAGTTATCAATCAACCTCAGCATGTTTTTGGACTGTGGGAGGAAGCCAGAGAACTCGGAGAAAACCCATACATGCACAGGGAGAACATGCAAACTCCATGCAGAAAGATAGCTAAGTGGAACGCGAGGCGACGGTGCTAACCACCAAGTCATTGTGCAGCCCTTTAACAAATCATCAGATCATTTTTTTCCCTGCTCATCCAGTTTATTACAGTCATCTGTGTCCAACGCAGCACTCAGATCAAATAACACCGAAACTGAGCAGTTTCTAGGTCTTGGTATAATCTTGTCTGTGTTTAATGTCATTTAGGACCTTAACAAAAGGACTATTGTTGCTGTGGTGCAGCTGAAAGCCTGACTGGAAAACAATAAATCCAGAAAGGTGTTCAGTTCTTCACGAGTAACTTTTCAACAATGTGTCGGAAAAAGGAGGATTTACATATTCCTCATATTTTGCAGGAGTGGCTGTTCTTTTAAAACAGATGATTGATGATTGAGTGACTAAAACGCAAATGAGGGAAGATTTGGGAAAGAACGTGAATGTTTCTGTGCACAGAGATCTCAGAGAAAACGGTGAGATGATCAGAAAGAGTGAAATCAGTCACTACAATAGCCGGTGGAAATGATGAAGATCTTGTGACACATGCACAGCGGTAAATAACAGAAGAGAGAAGCTCGGCCTGTAGAGGGCAGAGTCGTGGTTTTGCTGGATGTGTTGGAATGTTACGAACATGAGAAATATTCAACTGTGAGGATTCAGGATTCATTTAATTAAATTTAAAGGATGGTCTCACCAAAATACCATTCTGACAACATGTTACATTTGTTAGTTATTTTATATAATGTTTATTTAATTAATAGTATCATTTTTATTGTGTTAGTAAAAATAGTCTATAAAAATGCACATTAATACAAAAAACATGAATTAAAATCCTGTCTGGAGGCCTCAAAAACAAACAAACAAACAAAAACAAAGCAGCACTTTGCATCAGTATTTTTGACTTATGACAACTTCTAATGAAATTATGAGCCAACAAAAACATTTATTTAATGATTGGTTGCATAAAGTTTTAAAATTGATTCCTCATAACTCTACAACATTTTTTTTTCCAATTATTACTCCCATGATATGTAAAAGCAATTTTTGTGTGTAATGTACTTAAGCACTATAATTATAAAGACATATTTTTAAGTTGAAAAATATTTTTAAAAATGAAGTTTTTTAAATTGGATTTAAATTAGATTTTCTTCAGTCTTTTTTTCATATTTTTGTTTATGTGTTAGCTTTTAAGAAATTGATTCTCTCAGCAACACTGTTGGCAATATTTTTTTTTCATTACAAAATTTTTACTTCCTTAAAACAAAAACCAAGAAATTTGAGTTCAAATTACACACAATATTAAGTTGATGCAACTAACAGTATTATTATGTTAACCTAAGCAATCCACAAAAAAACAAAACCCAGCATCTATGGGATGGATGGATGGATGGATGGATGGATGGATGGATGGATGGATGGATGGATGGATGGATGGATGGATGGATGGATAGATAGATAGATAGATAGATAGATAGATAGATAGATAGATAGATAGATAGATAGATAGATAGATAGATAGATAGCATGAAATAATAATGGCTCCACACAAAAATTCTCACTTACTTCAATCGCTTTGCCTATCTTTTGAAAAATACAACACGTCATTAGTGTTCTATTATTTTAGCAACACTGATGAAGTTATTAACCCACTTCACCAAAGTCAACCAACACTCTGTCCACTGCACGTCAGCTGAGGCTACTGGAGGTACAGATCCGTCGTGGTTTGTTCAGTGTTTACTAGCCTCCCAGGTTTGACTGAGAATTCAAAGGACATCCTGCCTCTATGTGAGAGAGTCAGCATCTCCTGCAGTCTGCGTGACATTTAGAATCAGCAAAGTTGTTCAGCTGCACTGTATGTTTTGTAACAGGAGAGGTCCACAGTCAAATAACTCCCACAGAGACGCTCAGAGCAGTTTGGCCGGTGACGAGGCGACATATCCAGTGACAAACACAGGCCAGATGGAAACAAGAGTGCTGCTGACCTCACATGGGACAAAGTATGAGGGAGTGCTAATGCAAGCAATGCACAACTGTAGCTAAACTAGTATCAAAAGTATGTGGACACCCATGGACTTCTGGTGTGTGAACTGGTTTTAGCTCTAATGTGAGGGGAATCTTAACAGAGTTCAGGGAAATTTAGAACAACCGAGTGTTTCCAAGTGCAGTTTTACAGAGCAAGGAATTTTTAACACAGCATTTCTAAAACAGTATGACTTCTATTACTCCGCCAAGGCATGCGGAGGAGTTACGTGACGATCAGTGTACAATTGTCTGTCTGTCTTTCTGTCTGTCTGTCTGTCTGGTTCCAACATTACTCAATAACAGACTGACAGATTTAAATGAAGTTTTCAGGGAAGGTCAGAAATGACACAAGGACCAAATGATTCGATTTTGGCAGTGATGTGGCTTATAGTCCAGATCTATGGATTCGTTAAAATTCCTGTATGATTGCGAGATAGCAGCATGGCGTCACTGTAACTATGACAAGAGAACATTATATCAGCTGCCTGCTGATGATCACATGATTGCAATCCTACTTCAAATCCACCACTGCAGATTTATCGGGACTTTTCCATCACAAATGATACAAGGAACAATTGATTAAACTGTGGGGGTGTTTCCAAGTCCCATCAATTCCCAACATATTTAGGTCACGTGATTCGGTATCCATACATAACATACACATGCATAACACACGTCTGTGCTCAGTGCAAGGTCATTATATTTGTGGGTACATCTATATTCAATGGCCACATTCTCTGGTGCCATGATTTCTGCCACAGATTTTTTCAAGATTTCAGCCTTCAGGAATGATACGACTGAGCACCCTTGGTGGACTGCTGCACTCTCTGAGTGCATTTCTTGTTACTGCTTTAAATAAAAAAATGTGCACGTATTAGAATTCTTCTGCTATGTGATATTTTACTGTTCCAGACCTTTTCTTTTCTGGGTAAAGGGTTCAGCTTTGTCTCCATTGCAGGTCACTGAAAGACTGCATCGAGGCGTTGGTCACTCATCCTCTTCCTGGACTTCAAAAATAACCTCCACGTGTGCACAGGTCAGGTCAGGGGTTATCGCTCACGTCCCATTCAAGTCATCAGTACAGGACCACCGGATGAGATACAGCAAAGGGTCTGGACAATAATGCAATTATCATACGTCACTTTTTGTTCTTCAGGACAAAGATAAAGCAGGAAGTTATATTTATTATCATGCCCTTCCCTGTACAGGTCTATCTTTGGCTACTTCCTACTTACAGAAAAACCATTTTATTGCTCCTTTCTGTATGTGTTGGTAAACTGAACTCATCATACAGTGAAAAAACAGAGTTTGTGGCCACATGCTCCCAAGGCAGACTCATATGTTTTTCATTTTTGTAATTATGAATATCACATTGTAACAGTAAAATGATGGACACCTTATCCCCATTGTTTTAAGAAGACTCTTTCCTGGACTCTGTGATGATGAAAGACAATCAGCAGAGATATTGACTACACTCAGCTGACAGACAGGTTGGCACATGACTCTGTAAAACTTCACCCTGTTACGAACACATTGGCTTTTGATTATACAGCCAAGCTATAATGTCATAATTGGCGAGTGCTGGATGTGTTGATAGAAGCATTTAGCACTTAGAACTATGGACGAGCACAAGACCGACATCCACATTGGCTGAGAACGAGCTAGTTGCCCAGACCTCCAAAAACAGCAGATGACAATTACATCAGGAAGCCAGAGTACGACAAGTTTGTGTGTTGCAGTTGCTTTTTTTGTACATTTTAGATTTGTTGCACTTGACTTGTGTCTTTCTGTCCTTCCTGGGTTCACACTGCTGTCAGCACTTCCTCTTGTTGTCACCATCTGTAGCCCAGACTGATGAAAACACTTCAGAAATTTTAGGAGAAGTTCGCACACACATGATGACAGCCAGCCAGGCCAATGGGGAAAAGCAGAAAATTGTCACCTTTAAGCATTTCTGCTGGCGAAATTGTCTTATATGGTTAAATTCTAAGACCTTCAGTAGAAAACAACTGGAGAATAAGGATAAGGGACTCATTTGAGGACAGCAATGCTCACATTTTTAGCAGAAAACACAGACGGTTTCGAGACATGAGTGAAGAATTGATCCCTGTTAAACTGGACCATCTCTAACAGAGAGTCTACAACACCACTTATCGGGTACTTCTAATACAGTGTGGAGGCCTCTCACCAAAGCTTTCACCACCATTAACACCTTGAGTACTCCTTGACCTGACAGTTTCTCAATAATTCGAGAACACAGGAGTCTTGGGCTCATAATGGACCATTAACCATGTGGCTTTGGGTTGATAGTGTATATCTGGTACTCCGTATCCGTCAGTTAGAACTGAAGGAGTCTCTTGGATGAGAAGTGAAATGGCTTCAAGAACCAAAAAGCCTTTTTACAGAAACAGTTAATCTGAACGTATAATTAAACAAAACTATTTCAGATTGTTTATGTAAAACAACTAATCAATGAATGAATTGCACTTGCAAATCTACAACTACGTGTATATAAAGAAAGTTTATTTATTCAAAGAAAGAAAGTTTTACAAGAAGACAGATATCATCTGTACTCTCTTTGGCCTTTCAGCTCACATGTCTTTGATTGTCTCATATAAACTCACATAAATGAAGCTCACAACTGCGAGCTAAATATACCATCTGGTTGATGGATAAAAACCAAAATAGTCACACTTGAAATGTTCCCTCTTCTTTCAGCATTTTCCTTTGTCCTCCTTCCTCCATGAACTCATACATCATTAGTTTGAAAAACTGCACAAGGACAATTGCAGCCTGTTTCGCTGATTCAGATGGAGAAGTGGAAATCAACCAAGGAACTGAATATGCTGAGTGAAAACAACAAACATAAAAAGCTCAAGGACTGGAAAAGTGGGCAGCTTGGGGAAATGACAGTGTGTTATTGATCAGATGTATTTACCGAATTACAAACTAGAGGAACAATGCATGAGGTAGAGTGAGGCATTCAATCAAGGCTGACAACATTAGGAAAATATGAAAAATAGAAGAGAAGACATAGCTTTGCTCTATCCGTTCTTTAGGAAAACTGTTTGATGGTGTTAATTCCAGCATTTCATGTGATTCACTGTTTTCTTTGTCTTCTACCAGATAAAAAGGTTCTGCTAACAGGGTTGTTGTGGGACACACGTTCCATGCATAATAATTATTATTTAAAATATTATGTTGATGTAGAAAATGTTCCCACGATTATAAGAGACATTAGTGAAAAAATAATACCAAAAGAAAAGGAGATTTAAATTTCACTTTTATTGTTTTGTTTGAGATTGAATTTGATCACAGTGGAGTAGGAGAAGAGAAAAGTGGCATTTTAGGGGGAACTCCAGACTTATTTGGTATTTTAAAATGATTCTTTTCGTCTTGTTTTTTTTTTTTTTTTTAGATTTGCTCTCAGGACAAACAAATGTACACAACAACTGCATGCTTTAGCATTTTGTACATGGATTATTTGAAATTTGATGGGCGCCACTTAAAATTACCTCCAATTCTGGAATGACCCTTATGCTTAAAAAACTTAATTATGAAAAAGAGAAGTCTGGATCTGAGTCTTCAGCTCTACCTAATGGCAGCCTCCCCCTCCCCCTCCCCCCTCCATTTCCCTCTTTTCCTTTCCCCCCAGGTAGGTGTGATTGAATTGTGTGTGCGGTGCAGCCATTGGATAATCACCTGAGTGAACACGCCTGCATCGGGAAGTGGTCGTCCTGCAACTCATCTACCTCTGAGACCACTGCTGTTGAACACCTCTTGTTAAGCCAGGCCTCAGTTCTGTTCTGCTCTAGTTGCTGTCTTGTATTCAAATTGGTTATCTCTTGTAAAATACACAGTAATAATGAAAAGTTATTTTTAATTAAACCTATGATAATTGTGATTTTCTGTCACAAATAAAAGTAAAAATTCAGATTTTGACTGTTCATGTACTTTACTTTCTTTCTGATAGCTCATAGCCTATCAGAAGGTGTAGGAAGGTGGAGGTGGTGGGGGGCTGGGTGGGAGATGGACAGAGAGATGACGAGGGAGAAGGAGAAGAGACGGACTCTGTTCCAGGACGGATGCACCCATCAGCCAATCAGCCCTGGGTTCCTCCAAGAAAGGGTGCGGTAGATGGCGCCACGTGCTATTTAGGTCAGTTATGGCCTGCTCCACCTGCTCCGCCTGCTCTGCGTGTTCCTGGTTCGATTCTTCAGTCCACCTTCCATAGCCAACTGGTCATCTTCAGATTCTGGAACATACCACCACACCCTGCATCTGCCGAGATGCCATATCCTGCCACACCACATACCTCCTCCGCCTACACTCCCTCATCCTCTCTTCTGTCTGACTGTCAGCTAGGTTTGCTTCACTCCCACTGGGTCATAGTAGGTTTAGTGCTTGTGTGCATTGCGAGTGTTAAGGCTGCTCTGTTATCTTCCGTGTTGGCGTTTGTAATTTACAACTGATTGTCATGCCGTGTGCTTGCTCATTACCAGTCCTGTTAGCTTTCTTAGCTTGGTTGTACCAAGTCCTGGTTAGTGCCTGTGTTGCTAAAATATCACCTGCTTTCGTAAGATTTAGTCTGCCTAGGTTGTAGTGTATTTTTAAGTTTCCATTTGCTCATGTAGATAGTTCTCCTGTCCAGCAGTCATAAGTCATCTTGTATGCTGGTCTGCTGTGCCTCTCTGTTGCTCTGCGCTTGAGTCTCTGATCTGTGACACTAAATTTTATAAAACCTAAAAATGGAGCCAAGAGGAAGTGCAGAAGCCTAGTTTTCTGTCCGGCTATCCCTCCATCCTTGTTCTATACACCGCTTAATCCTCATTAGGGTCATGGGGGGCTGGAGTCGATCCCAGCTGATTGAAAGTGAAGGCAGGGGACACTGAACAGGCCACCAGTCTATCACAGGGCTACATGTAGAGACAAACAATCAGATTCACACCTACGGACAATTTAGTTACCAGTTAACCCCAGCATGTTTCTGGACTGTGGGAGGAAATCAGAGTACCTGGAGAAAACCCACACATGCACAGGGAAAACATGCAACTCCATGCAGAAAGGGCTGGGATGCAAACCAGGGATCTTCTAGCTGCTAACCACCAATCCACTGTGCAGCCCTTTCTCTCTGTCTGTTTGAATTATAAAATGATGAAAGGCTGACGTGGAGAGTTTTCCGAGTGATGCCAAAAAAGTACTGCTTACCTCATCTTTAATCAAAGGACTTTTAACATGGAAACTACTCTTACCCGTCAACTCATCAAGAGGCAGGAACGTGGTACAAAAAGCTTGAAAATCTGAATTGACATTCGCTCTATGATTTAGAATTTTTTTCTGTTGAAACGCTTCCTAAAATCGGAGGGGTTAAAAGTGTTTGCTTGGCACTCACTACTTCTTCACTGCCCTGTGTGTAATGTCAGAGTCATCAGTGAGTTCTAAATAAACAGGAAATAAAAAATGTAGAGCGATCTTGCAGAGTGGTGCACCACATGTGGCACACCACACGGTACAGCGTGTACCATGTGGTGCAGCAGATGGTTGGAGAGTCACCCATTTGGTGTTAACCACTGCTCACCCTCAGTCAGCAAATGCATAATCATTTCAGTTCGTGATCTCATAAGCTACAGAATATATTAAGCAGAGGTCATAAAGGTTGGTTTTGAAGAAGATCCAGTAGCATTGTGCTTCTTTTGTAAAGCAGAACACAAAGTTTGGTTTTCAATATTTTCTTACATTCAGTAGAGTTCTGTTATATTCATTATCTGTTTGGGGACTTTATAATTTAGCTCCAGTATCAGAAAGAAATGAGAATTGATTAATTTCCTGTGTTGAGGTAAACAATGTTTGCTGCAATTAAATGTTTCCACATTCTGATTCCAAATATCGCTGTGTTCTTGCAGATGAGATTAACGTGGGTTCAGTCCAGACTCTCATAATCCTGCAGCTTGTAAGCCTCCATAAATTCTTTGAAAAGGTGCAGTTTTTAACATCGTCTGCGTCTAAAACCAAAACAGCTTTAATATATTTGAACACTATTTATAGAAATATAAATTAAGTCAGTGCATTACGATTGTGTGCTTTAAATATTTACTCATACAGATAATCAGTGTTTGAAGTAGAATATGAATGCATCTGATGGGAAAGTCTTACCTTTCAGAACAGAAGTGTCAAACTCATGTTAGTTCAGGGGTCACATTCAGCCCAGGTTGATCTCAAGTGGGCCGGACCAGTTATATCACAGCATAATACCTTTTAAATAACCACAACATTGTTTTAGTGCAAAAAAAGTACACATTAAAATTTTCAGATCACAGAGTATCAACAAATGTACAAAACATTTAGTCATTTGGAGCCTAACAATGTAGTACGTATTTTACTTTGTGATCAAAATGACAAAAGTCAGACAAAAAACAAATAAAGCAAGACAAAATGTTACAAAAAGGAGACACAAAATGACACAAATGAGGCACAAAACGACAAAAGCAAAAAACAGAACGACAAAATAAAAAATCGATAAACAACACAAGCGAGACAAACAGAAAACAGAAAACAACAAAAATGAGAAAAAATATTACGAAAATGAGACAAAAAACGACAGCACAATGAGCAGTATAGTATTTTACTTAATGATCAAAACAACTTGTCATGGTCTAGAAATTACTTTAAATTTATGGCTTTACAAATGTACAGACTTACAGTTAATGTCTTCTCTGTAATTTTCACACTTTACGAAGTTGTTCCATGGGCCAGATTGGACCCTCTGGTTGGCCTGTTTTGGTTTTCGCATGTTTAACGCCCCTGTTTTAGAGCATGATAGTCTCTTTGCTTATACTGAAATGCTAAAATGAAGTATATTGTATCTGAGAGCTGAACAATAACAGTCTCCAGCCCTTGTGTCCTCTTTCTGTTCTTGTCTTATTCAGTAATTTTGCAAAAGTATATGTTTATTTATCAAAAACACACACCTATTCTCTCCATTCTATACACACATATAAATACACACACTACTGAGATTTTCCATTTTTGAGCCAAACCTTTTCACAGTAGCAGTATGGACCTTTTACTAATCTAACTATTTTAGCTTGTTCTTTGAGGAACGACAGAAAACAAAGGAGGGAGGTCAGGGCTTATGTTTTACACTCATGTGCGCACACGCCGTTACCACTCAGACTCAGCATTCTGAGATAAGCTGCTTTGTCCGTTTGGGCCGCAGAAAAAGGCAGCGAACTGGTTAAAGTGTTTGACGGAGAGACTTGAGAATGGAGGGAGTTGAGGAGGAGGAGGAGGAGGAGGAGGGCAGCATCAGTTTCAGCAAGGAGGAGGGGAAGGATTTGGCCAAAACACTGTGTGACAGGGCTCCTTGTTACACTACAACAACAGAAAACTCAGACCTCTGGCCAAGACCTGTTGCGCAACCGGTGGTGTGATAGCGTACACAAAGGGGAGTGAAATGGAGTAAGGGGCACCAGAGATGAAAGGATAAGGAGGGAAAATTCGTCCTGAAACTGAGAGCGAACTCTCTTGAGCATTTTAACATTCTCTCTGTTTGCTCTGATTAATACTTGAACTTTTAATTCCCCGTGGACACGTTGCTTTAAAGTGGGGTGATGGAATTCCTTTATTCCTTTACTCACATCTGTCATCATTAGTGTGCTTTTGACATGCAAAAGAAAAAGTTATATTTATGTGCAGCATGTCAATGGCACAAAGCATTCTGTGATTTGGGTATTTATGGAGGTTTCACTTTTAATTGCGAACACATATAAGCCAGACAGATTACTGAGTGTTTTCTAAATCCCTGTTATTTGGATCTACAGCTACAATTGAGGACACAGAGGTCACAGCCCTGGTATTTACTTCCAAATAGTGGGTATTTGATATGCTGCTGGCGGTAGTTTAACACTTACTTTTATTCTTTTATTTAAAGTTTATTTTAATTATCATAGACACATTCTCATGGCTCTTGACATGTTAATTTCTGCTAATTTCACAGATGCAAAATTAAGTCTAAAATCTCCCTTCTCGTCAGTTGTTGTGCTGCTGACTGTCCGTTACACAGAATAGTGTGTGAGTGAACAAATAGGCGGTTTTGCACAGCACAGGTCTGCAATCATTTAAACATCCTTTGAAGCTTATTACCTCCAGCACTAGTCTAACTGAAGGTTACCTCCAAAGCCAAAAAGCATTGTTAATTAACTTGTCTTTATTGGATTACATGTTACATAAAAAAAAACACCTGTTCCTGACCAGCACATCATCTCTGCAACTAATGTTTCCGCACTGTGTGAAAGCCGGTCTTGGATTATTTTAGGCAAATATTAGCAGCTCTACTCTTTGTTCCATTGTGCATTCTAACATCCTCAGCCTGAAAGCCTCCAGACTTTATAATGGTGGAAAACACGCTTTGGAAATACAAGGAAGGCTAGCTAGGTATTAACAGGTTATGTTTTTACAAAGAAATATTAGGATGTGGTCATGCAATAGCAACCCACTACCATTCAAAAGTTTGGGGCCTCTTAGAAATGCCTTTATTTTTGAAAAAAAAAAGCGTTTTTTTTTCATGAAGATAACATTACATTAATCAGTAATACAATCTAGACATTATTAATGTGGTAAATGACTATTCTAGTTGGAAACGGCTAATTTTTAATGGAATATCTCCATAGGGGTACAGAGGAACATTTCCAGCAACCATCACTCCTGTGTTCTAATGCTACATTGTGTTAGCTAATGGTGTTGAAGGGTTAATTGATGATTAGAGAACCCTTGTGCAAACATGTTAGCACATGAATAAAGGTGTGAGTTTTCATGGAAAACATGAAATTTCATGGGTGACTCCAAACTTTTCAGCAGTAGTGCAGGCCATTTGTTTTACAGCATTAACAGGTGACCATGCTGACTTTTGAATAAGGCGTGCAGGTTTAAGGCCTGTTTTGTTTTGACACAATGCAGAAATATTTCCTGACGTAGCGCTACAGCACAACCTTTACTACTTGATAAATGTGGAAAAAAAATGCTTTGGAAATACAAGGAAGGCTAGCTTGGCATTAAAAGTGTTTATTTTTTACAAAGAAATAACAGTCTGATGTTACATATCCTCATATTAGGATGCTGTCATGTAGTAGCAATACTGTTCTTTATTTAGGTTTTCCGCTTTACTTGATTCATCACCTGGTGACCATGCTGACATTTGACTAAAGCATGCATGTTTAAGGCCTATTAAATCCACCCACGGTGCTCGACACACCTCAGAAATATTCACTGACGTAGTGCCCAACCTTTAACGCTATCTTGAAAACACTGCCCAGTGCGTGTTTCTGTGTTTGATGTGAGAGGGAATGGGACGCCTGTCAGCTGAGATGCTGGGGCAGCCGAGAAGTATAGTTTGTTAAATGCCTGAAGTATGATTTTTATGAAGGCTCATGAGCTTCAGGATGAATGAGAGTCTGTTCCTGTGGTGAACGTTCATTTCAAAAGGAGTTTTGGTTAAAAATACAGAATCTAACTTGAGAGTAAATCAGCCAAATGAAGGCAGCAGAATCAGCAGCTTCAGTGTTGTGATATGGACTGTTTAGCATGTGAGTCAAGCAGCACAGTCCAGTTAAGGAGTCACAGCCTACAAGAAGCTCAGAGACCAGGCAGCTTTACTTTAACAACATATAAAATCTTTAAGATGAATGTAAAACTTTTAGTATCAATGTAAAGAGAGAGAGAGAGATTCATTTTCATGCTGTACCACTATATTAGGTGGAATCATCATCGTGGCAGAAACATCATTATCTCCGACTAAACATTCGTAGTGTGTAAACTTAAAATTTTGGACTTTTTTTCTTTGTTCACAGCCCCTCAGAGTTTTCTATCATGACAAGTACTGTGATGCTCTTTATTCATTTTTATAATATGGTGTTTTTTCATTCTATGTTTAAATGTTGTGTGTGATTTAGATGGCTTGATGAAGATCTCTGTTCTTTTTAAGTTCTACGTACTTTACTTACTTTCTCTTTTTGCTGTTCTGCTCTGGACATTGACTGGTAAAGTTTATTTAACCCTCCTGTTGTCCTCATTTACAGGCACCAAATATATTGTTTCCTTGTCTGAAAAAAAAAGCCAAAAAATTTAGCAAATAAAATCTCCAAATTTCTGAAAATTTGCAAAACCTCCAGGAAGAAAATTCCAATAGCTCCTTAAAAGCGTCCTTAAAAGTTTTATTTAAAAAAAAAACAAATTTGGCAAGAAAATTATTTTAAATATTTTCAAAATATGAGTAAAAATCTTTCAAAAAAAAATCCTAAAAATATCTAAAGTGATTACATATCTAGCAGTAAAACCTCTAATATTTTCTTTAAGAACATTCACAAAAAAAGATTTTTGTGAATGTTCTTAAGAAACATTTTTAACATTTCTTTTTTCCCAGCAAAAAAAAAATGTTCAAAAAATTTCCCAAAAATGTTGAAAATGTGGACATCAGAAGTTTCACTGTGAAAATATCTTTTTGTTTCCCACATTTTAAAACTTTAAACGGGGTGAATTTTGACCCGTGGGACAACACGAGGAGAGCTTTATACATAATTTGCAGAACACTATAATCTATGTCAAGACACTTCAACAATTTTAACTGAAAGAATAAGGGGTTTGTTGGATCTTTATTCATTTATTTTACTAATTATTCTTATGGCTCTTTTCTGTCAAATGAAAATTGACTGGATGTTCTGCCAACATCACATGCAACTTGCACGGCTTCAGCTCCAAACAACATATATTCCTCTTACATAAGTAGGAGTACTTCCTTTCCAGAACGTCCTGCGCTGAACTCTGCAGCGTGCTCTCCGAAGCTCGGTGTTCTTTCAGACTCAAAGAGGACCTTGGAGTCTGACCAAAGCAAGTTACACTATAACAATAAACCTGCCATTAACGACTGCTTCCTGATTGGTCCGTTGCACCCTCCTCACTGTTTCATGGTGGCTCTGGAGGTAATGAGTCACTCTGCAGCATTCACGCAGGTTGCTTGTTGCTGGGAAATGGCTCAAGATCATGAAAGGCAGTTGTAGCCAGCTGACTGACTCCCCTCTTCACTGAGTTCCTGTGCATGCTCCAACTGACCCATCAATGAAAAGCCACTTTCTTCCCCTTCTCTGGTGCGTGGCTATGCAGGAGAGCGAAAGGGAGGTGGGAAAACGATGGACAATACAGTAACCCAATGCTGGCCAGACACACAATGTGAGGTCTCTGTGCCCTGGTGGAGCAACAAACAGAGAGGCCTTTCTCATGATCCAACCGCTTCACCAATCCCACGCCAGCATTCCTCCACACTTTAATTACACAGCAAACACATGCATATTCACGTGCTAATCAAGTCACCTCAGGCCAGCGCACCCTGTAAAATAATAAAGACAGCAAAGGAGCATGTGATCAAAGTGGATCAGTAAAGAGGACATTAATTGTGTGGTGATTAGATAATCGCCTCAATAAAAGACTGGCTGATCGTTTAATCTGTGCTGATGCATCTTACGGGGACCCACAGGGTTTCCTGCTGTGTCTTTACAATTTTAGCTTCACTGGGCACAGCATGATGCCATCCTCCAGCAAAACAACAATCCCATTAACATGCATGTTCTATTTCTAGAGTGAGCGTGGATAACAATGCATATTTCACAGCCACTTCTTGCCCCACCCTGCAATATTTGTTCTTGTGTCATTCTGTTTTGTTAAATCTCACCCTAGTTTGTGTTTATATTATGTGTAGTGTGAAGGATTTGATTTATTCTGTGTAGGAACCCATTTTTCTGGCATCTTCTTTATCTTCATCTTCTTTTTTCTTCTGCCATTTAAGTCCATGGCCGTGACTAAAAATGTGTAGCAAAAAGTTATAATTTTCACACACTGATTGAGAACAGTTCCCGGACTTTTCTTCACCAAGTTTCATGCCTGTGCCTCGACCATTTGAGCGCCATCAGTGGATTGAAGTTGGAGTTTCTTTTGTGCATGTAACTTTTAAATCATACGACTGAGTTTCAAAAAGAATGTAGGGTTCAAGCCACCCTATGAAATACATTTCCTCCTGGATTTTGTTCCATTTTTGATTTGAAGGCAAAGCTGTTGTTTTTCACTAGCCACAAATTATTTCACTCTACACTGAAATTTGTATGGATGAACTTCAGACAAAGCCTCACAAAAAGCAGTCATTTGAATTTTATATCACAGGTCCAGGGCAGCACAGTGGCTTTTTTGGTTAGCACTTTTGCCTTGCAGCAGGAAGATCCCCGGTTTGTGTCCTGACCTTCCTGAGATCTTGGAGTTTGCATGTTCTCCCTGTGCATGCGTGGGTTTTCACCAGGTACTCCACAGGTAAACTGTCCATAGGTGTGAACGCGAGTGTGCTTGTTTGTCTCCATACATAGCCCTGTGATAGACTGGTGACCTGTCTAGGGTGTCCCCTGTCTTCATCCTAAGCCAGCTAGCATAGGTTCCAGACAGATAATCTTTAGACAGCGTCTCCTCAGTGGATCAGTGGTTAGCACTTCTGCCTCACAGCTAGATGTTCTCGTACCTGTGTGGGTGATTCCACAGTCCAAAAACATGCTGAGGCTAACTGGTGATTCTAAATTGTTCATAGTGTGTAGACCTGTGATAGACTGGTTAGGCCCCAGCACCCCTGTGACCCTACAAAGGATTAAGTGGTGTATAGAAGAGCTTTAGACAAATTTTAACTAAAGTTGTCTGATAGATTATTTATTTTTACAACCATTTGCCAGCTACAGCTTGTCCAATCTGGCGCCAAAGTCCCCAGTGAGAAAGTCTCAGCAACACTTTGATGTATTGACACTTAACTTGAAGTATGGATGCCTTTTTAAAGACGTGCTAAAACCTTGTGTCATTTGAGTACTGGGAGTGAAGCAATGAGCAAAAACAACATTTTTTTTGACCTGCAAGTGTTATTGTTGTTGTGGATTCCTTGAAAGATCTAAAAGATTAGACATGGCAAATGGTGGTGTCATCATTTATTTGCATATTTTAGAATGTGCTCATATAAATAACAGCTCATTTGCAATGCTTTGCAGATTCTAAACTAAATATATGTCAGTATAACTTGGAGCATGACCTCATATATCACTTATAGCTAATCTCTGGTCAGTTGACAAACAACTTGCTGTCATGCTTATACCCACGCTCTTAAAATGATCAGATCAAGTTGCCATGGAGACCGTGCCCTGTTGAACTGCTTGGCCTCCTCATCACTGCTTGCAGCTCTATCTGTTGAGAGATGTTGTAAGGACAAATCTGTTATGGCAATTTGGTTCGTGGAAAAGCGACTATAAAAGGTCAGTTGTTATGAAATGAGTGTTAACAGGCTACTTATGAGGATATACTAACATAACTATGCATGGTAAGTGCTTGTATTTCATATACACATTGTATATCAGGTTGGTGCAGTGGACATTTAAGAAACAATTCCATGAGATGCTTCTATTTCCCTCCAAAAGAAGCGTAAAGGAAGCGCTGCCTCCTGCATGTTGACTTATCCCGAATAAATGCAATTCTTTGTTTTATGGTCAATGCCTCGCATTTTATTAAACTTTATCTTCTGAGCAAGCTCCTATTTAAAAAGACAAGAAGCCCTGTTCGTTTGACCTTTTGCATAACGGTTTGTCAGGCTCCTCCTGCTCTGCAATCTAGTCACTGTGTCAGCTTTACAGCAGGTAGTGGAGCAGCAATACTTTGCCCTCACAGGTAACAGTCACCTCCATAGATCCATTTGCTGATCTACAGTATGTATATTACATAAGCTGGATCATCCTGGCTGACTGAGCACCTTTGGCACATAAGGATGTTCAGATAGCATCAGAAAATCCCTTCCCCGGTGTCTTTCCAACACAGAGAGGACTGTGTAAGTTGCTGAGGCTGATAATGCTACGCTAACTTCATCACTTTATGATGTAACAGGTCAACAGTGCAGAGGTGAGTCTGACTCAGACATGTGTGTCACTCTTCATACGTACAAATGAGTGAAAGACTTTAAATGCTTCTGAGCTGTCAATCCACTCTGAAAATCAAAAAAGTGGTGGAGTTGGAATATCAGTTATAGAGAGCGAGGAGATGAGACCCACATATTTAAAACACAATATTGATTCTAAAGCAATCTGACCATTTCACAAACAGTTAGGCAGAAAGCAAACCGCCAACTTGAATGTGTAAGAAAACTGTGACTGTTTAAAATTTAGGCTGACATTAGCCAATGTCTTGAATACAAAACATACTGAGCATCAGCTGCCTGTCGTAAAATCCACTTTTTCCAGCTGGAACCCTGGAGGCTTCTGAACAACAGAACAGCAATTCTCTTTAAGAGGCACTAACTTTGATATTCGCATGTCTTTTCCTGCACCATGATTAATTGTGGTTAAATGGTGTTTTATCACCTTCTAAACTGACAATAAAAGCATTCAAACTTTCGAAGTGGACTATTCAAAATCAGATTAATTTACAAACAAGTAATATTTGTTAGAAATTTTGAATTTCAATGCTGTTGTGAATAAATAAGAAATGATGTCCTGCAGAGCTTGATTGTTCATGATTTACATCTGCCATCTACACTGCCTGTCCAAAAAAAAGTCGCACACTCTAATATTTCATTGGACCACCTTTAGCTCCGAGAACGACACACATCTGCTGTGATCGTTTCAATAAGCTTCTGCAATGTAACAGTATTTATTTCTGTCCAGAGTTGCATTCATTCTCTACCAAGATCTCATATTGATGATGGGAGAGTCGGATCGCTGCACAAAGTCATTCTCAATATCAGCCCCATGAATCCTGGCATCATCATCTTGGAACATGTCCATGCCATCAGGGAAGAAAACCTCCATTGATGTAAAGACCTGGTCATTCAGTATACTCAGGTATCAGCTGACCTCATTCTTTGGGAACATAACGTTGGTGAACCTGACCAACCCCAGATCATAACCCTAACCCCCACATTCTTGTAGGTACTATCCATGATGAGTGCATCACTTCACCTGTCTCTCTTCTTACCCTGATGCACCCATCATTTTGGAACAGGGTAAATCTGGACTCATCAGACCACATGACCTTCTTCCATTGCTCCAGAGTCCAGTCTTTCAGCTCCATAGCAAATTGAAGCCTTTTTTTCTGATTAACCTCGCTGATCAGTGGTTTTCTTGGAGCTACACAGCTGTTTAGTCCCAATCCCTTGAGTTCCCTTCACATGGTGTGTGTGGAAATGTTCTTACTTTCACTATTAATCATAGCCGTGAGTTCTACTGTTGATTTTCTACGATCATCTAAGAGTTTGCTCCGACCACATTTGTTCCTCAAAGATGATGCTTCACCACTATTCTTCAGGTTTTAATAATGTGTTGGACAGTTCTTAAAGTGATTTTAGTAGTTTCAGAAATCTCCTTGGTTGTTTTCTTTGCTTGATGCAGTCCAAAAATTTGACCCTTCTGAGACAGATTAACATCCTTTCTACAACAACATGGTTGTTTAAGAAATGAGAAGCTCCTCACTGCATCAGCTAGGATTAAATAAACTGTTGCAGCTGAAACACATTCAGCACTGCAGTAATTATCCAGTGGAAGGCTCTTACCTATTTGCTTAGTTAAATCTAAGCGGCGACTTTTTTTTTGGACAGGCAGTGCACTATGTTTGTATTAATCAAAGCTCATTATGTCAACAATTTACATTTTATTAGATTTATTTAGTTAGATGCCTCCTACTGGCAAATCATTTCATCTGGTGAAGACTGAGACAGCAAAGAAGAGTTTAGAGGGACTTTGTAATTTTTTTTTTTAAACTGCAGAGGTAAAACAGTGTAAAACAAAAATAATTTCAAAATGTTTAATGTAATGTATATCAGCGGCAGATGAGATTGTAAAGATACTAAGATCATCAATCCAATTCTTTTAGTTAGCAGCTCAACTTTTTAATTAAGTTGTTTAATTGAAATTGTCCCTTTTATTGAATTATTTACCTGTTTAACAAGCAGAAACAAAAGTCTTGTTGAGAAATAACAAATTACTTTGTTTGTTTGGTTTTTGCCTCAAGCGATTCAATATAAAGAAAATATTTTCTCCCTATTCCCAGGGACACACATTACATTTAATTTGCAGTGACAGCAGCATTTGTGTCAACACAAATGTATGGGAAATTGGTCATAAAGCTTGTATTGCCAGTCTTGTCGCGTCCTGCTAATTCATGAGCTTGTGTAACGGCTCTTTAGGGTTTCTTTTGCAGGTTGCATCCTTTTCTGCTGATTATTCAAATGATTGTAAGACAAACTTCCTTCTTGAACAAAGCACAGACAAAGCACAGAACAGGAAGGGAGGCAACCGGCAAGATGAACTTCAGTGATTGTCGGCCGTCGCAGACAAACGTTGATGACATCCGAGAGGTGCACCACGCCACTGAATCACCCACATAACTTCCTGTTGATTTATGGGTCTGGACCTGTGGACAAAACAGCTGAGGGTGGCCTTTTGGGGAAGTTAAAGGGTCAAACCACCAAAACAAACAGCTCCTGCTTCCTGAGGGATTTCCTGCTCAACAACATGAAACAAATCCACCACAGGCAACATCATCAGTTTATAGCTGTGTGTCTTGTCATTGAGGAGACGCCATGAAATACTTTATTTTCTTCCCAGCCATCATCTAAACAATTTCGATAATTTTGTTATTGATAGTTTGTTTATTTTCAATTCTATTTTTGGTTTTGTTTCCTTGCAGGATGGATGAGCAAGATTTTCCTTGTTAATTATGTTAAGCCTTTATGGGGGTAAATGTTCTGTACTTGCCTTTAAAAATGCACTTTAAAATTTGAGAAATAATTAAAAGCCTTTCATTTCATTTACAAATAAGAAAAGCACTTGGAGGGTGCAGTATTCCATCAAGGCTGCTCAGTCATTGCATCATTTGCAACGGATGAAATCTTTAATAAAAAATGACCTTGCACCGAGAACAGGTGTTTTGCATGCGTACGTTGCATATGAATACCGAATTGTGTGACCTGAATATGTAGCAGGCTTCAGAAATTGATAGGACTCAGAAACACCCCCACAATTTCATCAATTGTTCCTTGTATCATAATTGATGGATAAGTTCCAATAAGTCCGCAGTGGTGGATTTGTAGTAGGATTACAATCATGTGATTATCAGCAAGCAGCTGACGTAGTGTTCACTTGTCGTCATGGTTAAAGTGAAGCTGTGCCGCTATCTCACAATGATACAGAAATCTTTAAAAAATTCATGGATCCAGACTATAAGCTGCATCAGTGCCAAAATCTGATCACTTGGTCCTTGTGTCATTTCTGACCTTCCCTGAAAATTTCATCCAAATCCGTTAGTCCGTTTTTCAGTAATGTTGCTAAAAGACAGACAAACAGATGGACAAATATACACCCATCATCACATAACTCCACCATGTTCCTTGGAGGAGTAAGTAAAAATTTATTATGTCTGCACTGAAAATGGAAATAAACAAAAAGGCTTTTTATTGTTCTAGAAGTTTGTGTGTTTTGATTGTGTTTTAACTTTACACAAAGTCAACACCTTTTTATGTTATGTAACTTGATGTCTATTCAGCGTAGTATCTTTGGTGATTCATTGTTTTATGTTTGTTTTAGCTCGTGTCAGCTTGCTGTTTCCACCAGTTTTTTTATATTTCTTACATACACTACCGTTCAGGAGTTGGGGACCATCACTCCTGTGTTCTCATGCTGCACTGTGTTAGATAATGGTGCTGAAAAGCTAACTGATCATTAGAAAACCCTTGTAAAATTATGCTAGCAATAAAAGTGTGAGTTTTCATGGAAAACATGAAATTGTCTGGGTGACCCCAAACTTTTGAACAGTAGCGTATTTTGCGATATGTATAAAGCGCAATCCAAAACAAACAGAGATAACTAACCCAATGGCTTGCAAGACAGTAAGCAATCACCAGTGGTGGAAAGTAACTCAGTATTTTCACTCAAGAAGTTGGGTGCAGTTGTGGATATTTGGGCTAACATGAGAATTTTGTTTTATATGACAGCTTTCAGTTATGAATTACTTTCAAGATCAAGAGTTTATGAACAGCTTATATGTTGCTGTCCAAACTGAGGTGCCTCAGGGCTTTGTCCTTGACCCACTTCTTTACACTGAAATTCCTGTGGTTTTGATGTTTAGTCATAGACAGCAAAAAATAGGTGTGGTGTTCTTCACTTAACCCCTTATTAAAACCCTGAAATGCATCCATAATCACTATAACCATATTACTTGCAGCAGTGAAGAACACCACACCTCCTATTAACCTACTTTTAAAAGTAGGTGTGGTATTCGAGATTTCTGCCAGTGATTCTGATTACCTCCCTATTAAAAACACAAAATGCATCCATGATCACTTTAATGTAATCATATGCACTTAGCCCATGTTTCACTTTGACATGAAAGAGTCTTTATTTAGTAAATTCTTTCCAAAAAAAAAACCCTCAGTATATCGACCACAACCATGTTGGCAAACAATCATTTTCAAATTAAGATCCAAACATCCCTACATTCTGTCACACATTGTTTCCTTCTTTGGATGGGCTGATAAAATCTGAAGGGCACAAGATTGGATTGACTGCCCTACAGACAGGAAAAATAAGAAATACAATAATCTGATTATAGTCACTTACAAAAAGCTTTAGTGTTTTAATTTCCAAACTACCTCACATGCCTTTTAACTTTTAAATGTTGTAAGTACAACACAAGCTCCAGTAGCTCCTCAACCTAGATTGTTCCCTATGAACCAACAAACCTTGTTTTATGCTCCTTTTAAATGAAACAAACTGCAAACCACCCTGGAATTAGCCTCCTTTATGGACAAAGGAATTCTTAAAATGTCAGTATTTGATGCAAAGGGGATGATGTGTAAAAACCCGCATCCACATGTGCTTTTGTGAGAAAAACAACATTCACACCATCATTGCTGTTGCTGCTGTGCTACTCCTGGGTTGCGACACTATTCATTTAACCTTTTCTACATAGTAAACATGTTTTTCTGTGGTGGCAATGACTTTCAAAAGGTAAAAAAAATGAAAAATACCTGGTAAAATATGGAATGAAGAATATTTTTTTAACCGTAAAATCAACAGTATCAATAAATTTCTGAAGAAAATGTTTTTAGTGGTGTTCTGTCATCTAGTCTTACTGTAAAATTAACATTTTTTTTTCTTTTTTGTGTGTGATTAATCGATTAATTGTTGCAGCTCTACTAATAAAGGTGCTGTCCTGTCCAAGAGTAGCTTGAAAAATAAATTAATGTTCGATGAAGATGACAAAATGCCAGTTTTTCATGTATTTTTGCATATTGAGATACATTTGCATGTGTCTTTTTTTTCTAATTTTAAACTGATGCAGCTGTAGTGGCTTTAGGATCCTGTTAAACACCTGAAACTCACACAGGGGCTGATGTGTAAAAACATGCATCCACATGCGCTTTTGTGAGAAAAACAACATTCACACCATCAAACATCAAACATTTCTTTACTGTAACTAAAGAATGTGTTTTCCGTAGTGTTCTGGCAACTAATGTTTTTTTTTCTATGGTAGTAATGAATTTATAAAAGTTAAAAGGACCACAAGGACCTCAACCACTACAAGCCGGTGGCACTGATGAAGACCCTGGAGAGGATGGTCCTTGGTCATCTGCAACCCCTGGTAAGCTCATCATTGGACCCGCTGCAGTTCACCTACCAGCCTGGCATCGGGGTTGATGATGCAGTGATCTACCTCCTGCACAAATGCCTCTCTCACCTGGAGAAGACAAAGAGCACTGTCAGAATCATGTTTTATGATTTCTCCAGTGTCCCACAGGGGACTGTCCTCGCCCCCCTTTCCACCCTCTACACAGCAGACTTCTTCCATCACACCACAAACTGCCATCTTCAGATGTTCTCTGACGACTCCACATTATCATGGATAGAGAGAGGAGGAGGAGTACAGAGAACTCAGCCGGGACTTTGTGGACTGGTGCCTGCTGAACTGCCTCTAGATCAACGCGGTGAAAACCAAGGAATCTAGGGAACGGACATTGCAGACGCCTACAAGTATCTGGGTGTTCACTTTAACACTAAACTGGACTGGACTACTAACACCAACGCACTCTATAAGAAAGGTCAGAGCAGACTCCACCTACTCAGAAAACTGAGGTCGTTTGGGGTGCAGGGAGCACTTCTGAGGACCTTTTCTGATTCTGTGATGGCATCAGTCATCGTGTATGGAGTGGTCTGCTGGAGCAGCAGCATCACGGATGCAGAGAGGAAGAGACTAAACAAATTGGTTAAGAAAGCCAGTTTTGTCCTGGGCTTCCCCCTTGATCCTGTGGAGGTGGTGTTAGACAGGAGGATGATGACAAAGCTGTTGCCTGTCATGGAGGACACCTCCCACCCCCTGCAGGAAACAGTACGATCACTGGGCAGCTCCTTCAGTGACAGACTGCTTCACCCGCGGTGTTTGAAGAAGAAATACCGTAGGTCCTTCCTCCCTGCTGCAGTCAGACTGTACTATCAAGTTCTCAGTAGGTCAGTTCACCCACTTACTATGCAATAAAAATGTGTATAAGAACACTTATAAGTATATAAGTGTTCTTATATACATATAAGTATTCTTATATTCATTTTATATATTTATATTTTATATATTTATATCACGGAAATGTTTCTGTAAATATTGTGTACATTGTGTGCTGCTTTTTCTTTCTATCTATTTAACTGTAAAATCAACTGTATCAAAACAAACATTTCTTTACTGTAACTGAAGAAAATATTTTCTGTGGTGTTCTGACAACTAGTTTTACTGTGAAATTAGCTTTTTTCTTTTTTACAGTGTGATTAATCGACTAATTGTTGCAGCTCTACTAATAAAGGTGCTGTCCTATACAAGAGTGGCTTGAAAAATAAATTAATGTTAGACGAAGATGACAAAATGCCAGTTTTTCATGTATTTCTGTACCTGTACATAGAGATACCTTTACATGTGTGTTTTTTACATTTTAAACTGAGGAAACACCTGAAACTACAGAGGTGTAAAAACATGCATCCACATGTACTTCTGTGAGAAAAGCAACGTTCGCACGATCAAACATCAAACATTTCTTTACTGTAGCTGAAGAAAGTGTTTTCAGTAGTGTTCTGGCAACTAATCTTCCTGTAAAATTAACTTCTTGTTTTTTTTACAGTGTGATTAATCATCTAATTGTTGCAGCTCTACTAATAAATGTGCTCTCCTATCCAAGAGTGGCTTGAAAAATGAATAAATGCAACGAAAATATGACAAAATGTTAGTTTTTCGTAGCATTTCTGTAGATGGAGATAGTTTTACATGTGCTTTTTTGCATTGCAAACTGAGGAAACACCTGAAACTCACACAGGGACCGATGCGTAAAAACGCAAATCTACATGCGCTTCTGTGAGAAAAACAGCATTCACACGGTCCTCGCAGTTGCTGCTCTGCTTACTCCTGGGTTGCCACACTGTTCATTGAACCCTTTCTTCGTGTTGAATGTGTTTTTCTGCGGCAGTAACGACTCCTTCGTGTGTCTGGCAGGTGCGTGTGCATGTGTGAGCGGCCTGTTGCGCAGCAGCTCGGTGACAGCAGCTTGACTCAGTGGAGGGTTGGGTCTTCTCGTCATCTCTGCTCATGTATAATTAATGAGGAGGCAGCGGCCACGGAAAAACTGGCTGCTTCTGGTTTCCAAGCATAAATACAAAGCGGAGCCGGTCTGAGGGGACGAAACGGCACAAAGGAAAGCGGAGAAAATCTGAGGTTTTAAAACTGAAGACCAAGAGAGTCAGGTAAACAGCCGCTCTGCTCCCAACCGGCAGATTTAAGACAATTATTCTGATTACTATTCAGCAGCGGGACGGGTGATGCCCAGTGCGGTGATTTAAATGTTCACCACAATAACGGATTTTTATCGCTGAAAATACAGTTGGAGCCGCTTATCCAGTGCGCGCGCCGCCGCAGCTCCACGTTGTAGCGAATGTCAGCCAGCTGTTGGTGTTGACAAAACAGAAAAACGCTGTATTAAAAGCAACCCGAGGAACAGCACCGCGGGCACAGCAGATCAAATGTTGGTCCCACTGATGCACCGGAGCTCTGGGAGGATTTAAAGGGACAAAGTGCTGAGGATGGAATAAGGCTGATTTATGGTTTTCTTCTTCTGCTGCTTTATTTGTCCGCTTTAAGGTGCGTTTGGGGGGTTTCGCTGCGTTGCCACCTCACATTGTGTTTCCATTGTCAGAGTGAGTCACTAAAGTTGTCTGCTTTGTTTCAAACTGCTGCCACTTTGGCATCACTGCTCTGCTATACGTGGCAGGAAAGGCTTTTACTACACAGCTGTTCCAGGCAGCATATAGACTGAAGCGCATCAGTCAGTGTCTGCCTTTGTTTACTTTCTCTTTTCAGTCAGACTTTTCCTATGTGCTACTCAGAGTTGGTTTGTATCATTGGCACTTTGGTGCTATTATCTAATAACATCATTCTATAACAGTTTAAAAAAAAAAAAAAAAAGATCACTAATGATGATTTAGAACAGCTTCTTGTTGCTTTGTATTCTAATAATTAAATGCCAGGTGTGTTTCTGTTACATTGGTTCCAACCACTTCAAACACTTTTACAACCCCAAACTCCAAAGCTAAATAAAACCATTAGTTTCACTTACAAACACTACATGCAGAAGTTTGGGGTCACTGAAAAATGTGCTTATTTTTGAAAGAAAAGCATTTTTTTGTCCAATGTAGATAACATTAAATTAATCAGAAACACAGTCTAGAATTTGTTAATGTGCTAAATGACTGTTCTAGCTGGATTTTTAATGGAATATCTAAATTGGGGTACATTTCCAGCAACCATCACTCCTGTGTTCTAATGCTACATTGTGTTAGCTAATGGTGTTGAAAGGCTAATTGATGATTAGAAAAGCCTTGTGCTATTATGTTAGCACATGAATAAAAGTGTGAGTTTTCATGGAAAACATGAAATTGTCTGAGTGAACCCAAACGTTTGAACAGTAGTGTAAGTCACTTTATTAGTCACACCTTATTTATTATTAGGGTGATATCAGCTAAAATGGGCCACTTTTTGGTAAATCGCTTGTAGCACTAATAAAAAACAATGTATTCTATTAAAATGTGGTTTTATGGCTAGTAATGGATGTTTTCTTTTAATTTTGTTTTGAAATTATCTAGTAAATAGGATTGTTTAGTTCCTACAGGTCTTGATACATCAGCTGTACCAATTTTTTTACACAAGCAAAGTTCAGGTAAAATGGGCCAGCTGATCAGGTAAAATGGGACGCTTATCAGGTAAGTTGGGCCAGTCGAACTGCAAAGGGATAGTCATCAATTTTTATTGTAAAAAAACTGTCAATATGGCAACATACTGTGTAAGAACAATTTAATAATATCAGGACAATTCATTACATTGTAAATGATTAACTGATCTGCTCATGGCAAATGTATTGAATCCACATGGCACTGTGAACTTGGGTATAAAACACATAAATAATGATTAAAAAAAACAGCTGCAACCTACTAGGTCTACAAATGGGATGAATGCATACACTGAACCTCGATAATATCTAAATCATCAAAATTTCAAAATGTGTGTGTGCTTGGGTAGTTACATATGTCATGGCCTAGGCTACTTAAACCACAAATTTATATACAGTCCTGACAGGTGAAGCCGTCATCATCATAGATGTCGTTCTCTTTGCCACAGCTCTCATGGCACCAGATTGAACACTAGACACTTGATCCATTCCTCTGTTGCCTTTGGGTCGTCTCTTTTCCTCTCACTTGCTTCTTGTTTGCCATACTAACTGCAGATAAAGTCAGTGGATTGTTACTAAAAACACTGATCATCATTATTTTTAGGCAGATGCATCCTTTTCACATAAATGCCTACTCCATTCCCTTCAAAAGTGTACATGTGTGCATGTGTGACTGACAAAAAGGGTGGCCCATTTTAGCTGAAACCAGGGGGCCCAACTTACCTGAATAGGTTCAGCTAAATTGGGCCACTAACAAAAACGTCAATCTTTGAAAAATAATGTCCAAACACCAAACTTTAAGCATTATTTCTGATAGGTGTCATCAAGACAGATATTATACATCAAAAATTTTATATATACACGTTTCTTTAATTGACTTATCATCCTTATAATTTTTATCAGAAATTCTTATGCCAGTCCACTCACCACGCAGTTTTCTGGTGCAGTGTGGATTTGAATCTTATCTCCGCTCACAAAAACAACCACAGACCAATAAAATCTGTTGTTTCATGTTAAGTACAGTTGTGGCAAACATTTGAGACCATTTGCTGTCACTGGCTCTAAAAATCAGAGGGGCTATGACATCCAAAGCTTAAATGGCCCATTTTACCTGATGGCCCAATTTACCTGATATCACCCTATTTATTATTAATATACAAATTAAAGCGAACTTTGAATGCATTTTTCTCTGTCTTTGTCTTCTTTGTTTATTCAGTAGTGGTAGTTTGGTTGTTATAATATGTTTCTGATGATTCTCTAAGTCTGGCACTTTGGCTACTACAAGAGTCTGTCAGTGTGTGTGTGTGTGTGTGTGTGTGTGTGTGTGTGTGTGTGTGTGTGTGTGTGTGTGTGTTGCTTCCACTCCATCATCCCAGCTTGGGAAAATCAGAGCTTGGAGAGAAGCGTGGAATGTCTGGCCTTTGGCAGGAACCCCCCTTTGACTGGGCTGCTTTTTTTTTCTTCATGTAGGGATGTAGAAATGTCTGTTTCCATGCAGAAGCTCACACGGGATGGATAGAGGAAATGCAGATGTGTGTGCGTGCGTGCGTCTGTGTGTGGACACAGCTGGAAAGAGCCGTGTCCACGATTAAAGGACGGAGGGAAGCTGCTAAAGATGCTGGGTGGGAGCTTCCAGACCGGCACTGCTCTTGAAAAGTCCACCAGCAGACGCATTGTGCTGTAGATTGCCATTTCTAGGTCAATAGTAGCCCCCTCCCTCCCTCCTCCATCCTCCATCCTCCCTCCACCCCACCCTCAGCTGCCTATCCACCCTAGGCCGGCCCACACGTTAATCTGCGGTGGCGGTACAGCGTGGAGCGGTGACATGTGGCGGGTGTATTAACCAGCCGTGGTATTACAAGCAACCAGGCAGGGACGCGCAATCTGTCAGAGAGGCCGGCATGTGTGAAGTGATCAAATGCTTTCAATTAATTAGATCCATTTAAATCTACAGAATGAGGTGATTATGAAATGGGCTTTTATTTTGTAGGTAAAGACAGCACATTAATAGCATTAATGTGTGTGAACATGGAATCTTTAAATCTATGGTGTGATGTGGAGTTTTCTCAAGAATACTAGAAGCACACTGCAGGATTTCTTTTATCAAAGTGTGTCCTGACAACAATTTCCATCCTCAGAATTCCATCACAAGCATACAATTGAAAATGTATGTCTAAAATGTATTTATTATACCCTCAAAATGCGCTTGAGTCCTACCTAGGACAAGGAAGTCTTTTATCAGGATGTGGATCATCACAGAGAGGATTTTACTGTGCAGGAAACTCGTGGAGATTCTTCACATAGCCGCTGATAAACAGTTTTATGTGGAGATTGCTTGAGGAAATTTCTGTGCAGCAAAAGCCAAGGAAAACATGTCACCGCATTAAACAATCGTCATTAGTCAACATTACAGAGCAAACAATCCCATCTACCTCCGCATCCTCCTTTTATCAGGGCTCTTGTAACGTCTACATTTGTTGTTTGCCACAAATCCGTGTCCTCCTGCGAGGCTGATCCTTCACAGCTGCGGAGTATAAAAGGACTGCAATCCTGAAAGCATCCGATGACAAGAAACCACATTTGTGCCATCTATTCTTCAACTCCAGCTACTGCAACTGCCCAAAGCTCAATTCAAGACCACACAGTGAATAAGGAAAAACACCACCCAGCAATTACATTTTTCAGGTTTTATGACCGCTATCACTTTAGGTAGCTCTTTTATCCATCTATTATTGTTCCAAAAATAAACACAGAGCACCAACTCCTCCCTTTTCCATCCTTTCAAGCCCAAGAATAAATCTGTTCACGTTGATGTTTCATCAACATTTCAATCTCAGATTCCGGGAATCCGACTGGTGATTAGCGTCATCGTTAACTGCGTTTTCTGTGTGCAGAGATTTATTGCATCAAGCATTCAGGGCCGAGACTCAATTCAGCGGAAGGGAAAGATACAGAAGTGGAAGTGAAACATCGTCGTGTGACACCTAAATAGGGATAAATTGTTGTGGTTTAAGCAGCAGCGTGTTTAAAACTACAACTGCAGATATTTAATTAATTGTGCATGGGGTGGACAAAGGACTCGTTTTATGTTTAGGAATTTAATACATTTTCTGGAAAATTTGTGTGCTTTGCTTAATCGAGAAGTTTCATCACTTTGATGAAAATTCAGCATCGACAAGGAACATTGATTACAAACAGCTGAAAACACCCAGATAAGACAAAATGACGGCTTACACATGGTAGCACTATAGAGTCTCACACAGTACACAGTGTCACAGCACCTCCAGTGTGACAGTTTACTACTTTTGATGGAATCTCCTGCTCAGAGAATCCGTCTGACCTAGATTTAAGATGAGGGTCAAGAGGTCAAGTCAGATGTCACGTGTCAACTGGTGCGGATTAGCAGGTTCAACCCACATCTGTGGTCAACCAACACTCTGGTAGGACGACAAAAAGGGAAGCTGCACAGAAAACGCTGTACATGTCATCACTTCACCAACACATATGTTTTCTTTAAATGCTGGCTTGTGGTTTCCTTTGTCGCACTCTCTCAGCTCTTCCTGATCGTGTGGCTGATGTAGCTGAGTGGCTGGTGTTGACAGCTTGTTTGCAGCACTGTGTCTCAGATGCCAGAGTTGAATCACGGTGAAAAATCAGTGAAGATAGCTCAGCTGGCTGAGCAGGTCACCCATAAATGGGGGCTATAGCTCCAGCACAGCAGCCTGAGTTCGATTCCAGCTCATGGCCCTATGCAGCAGGGCTTTTTCCTCCTGTCCTGTCTGCCTAATTTTGAATAAAATAAAAATCAATGAAGATGGTGATCTCCATTTGTGGCTTGCTTCTTCAATTCTAAGAAATCCCAACATGAATGACCTCATAAAGTCTCAAAAAGTGTGGCTGATGTTTGCCTGATATTTTCTGAATTCTCCCTGCTCTGTGACCTCACGTTGAGGGAAACTCAATGTGTATTTTCTCCATAGCATATTGTGTGCTGCCCACTCTTCGGCGTTGCCGTGGTAACGAAGTGAGGACTATGTGTGCGTGCGACTTGTGCAGCAGCAGGATATGGGTAACCTCAAAAGTGGCGATGCTGTTGCTCACGTATGTCAGGATGGGGAAACATTTCATATCAAAAGTCAGACAATAGTGCTAAATATACACCACAAGACAATAATGCGACTTCATGTCAGCGCTGAGAACATTTTTGTGCAGATTAACAGGAATGTCCTCTGTACAGACGCCCACTGTGTTATACTCAGCTGTCCATACATTCACAGCCAGCAGCCTTGTGTTCAGCAATAACAGGGTCGCCTGTGTGTTCTGTCTTCACTCTGGATCTCAGTGTTTCTGAGCAATTTCAGCATAATTAAAGAGACTGTAATGAGAAGTAATTTTTGTTTGTGTGTAGTCTATAGTCTGGTGAAAATGACAGGGTTTGTCTCAGGCCTTATGCTAAATAAAAAGCACAATGTAAACGTGCCATGGAAAAAAAAACACTCAATGAGGTTAAACACAGTTATGAGCACAGCTGTAAATGTGGGGTTATATTAGGGGGAGTGTCAATAGGCAGCTCTTATCAGCTATAAAAGAGGATTTTGTTGTCAGAACTTAATTACCAACATATGGCAACAAAGCTCTGAAAGAGGCAAGTTTTTCTGTGTTCAGCTACATTTTGCAGCAAAAAAAGTGTCACTTTTGATTTAATTTGTCAAATTTTTATATATTTACCTCCACTCCAGTAGAATGGAGGTCAGTGGCATTTCATTTCTGGTGCACAATAACATTCAGCATTGAAATATGTATTTACAGAAATTCAACAGCAATGTCACTCTACAGAAACAGTGCATGTTTCTCTCCAAACAGCTCCAGTCAAAACCGTTTCAAGCATTTTCCGCTGACGATCCAGACTAATAGGGACATTGTTTGTCACCGAGCACCCACAGTTTTTAATTATGTTATTGTGATTTAGATTCTTTTTTAATCTGGAGTGTATCTCATTCAGAAAAGATAACACAATGTGTTAGCAAGTCATATATCTTACGCAGACCATGTTGTAATCACAAAGCAATATCTTTAAAATGTTGTCTTTTGGGACTGCAGGAGCTACACTACCATTCAAAAGTTTGGGATCACTTAGAAATGTCATGATTTTTGAAAGAAAAGCAGTTTTTGTTCAATGAAGAGAACTTTAAATGAATCAGAAGTGCAGACTAGACATTGTTAATGTGGTAAATGACTATTCGATCTGGAAACAGCCGATTTTTAATAGAATGTCTCCATAGAGGTACAGAGGAACATTTCCAGCAACCATCACTCCTGTGTTCTAATGCTACATTGTGTTAGCTAATGGTGTTGAAAGGCTAATTGATGATGAGAAAACGCTTGTGCAGTTATGTTAGCACATGAAAAAAAGTGTGAGTTTTCATGGAAAACATGAAATTCTCTGTGTGACCCCCAAACTTTTGAACAGTAATGTATGCAGTTTCATCGTAGTATGGAGTATTGTAAATAAAATATATCAGTTCAATTCAGTTGTGTTCAAACAGTCTTTTTACACCTAGTTGATGAGTCTATTTGACAGTACACTACACCAATTAGCTACAACATCAGAGCCATCGACAGCTGAAGTGTACAACCTTTATTTTCTTGTAATAATCCAATGTTTTGCTGGGAAATCTTGTTTCCTGGTGTTCATCTGGAAGTTATCTTGTCATGTACCACCGAACTAAACATTGTTCCAGACCAAGAACACTCCTTTTGGGTAACAACAGTCCCCCATTAAAACGATGTGCTCTGTTACACCCCAAAAACAGCTCAAAAACAGCTTAAGGAACACAACCAAGAGCTCAGGGTACTGACACGGCCTCCAAACTCCCTAAATCCCTATCAAGTGGCTCATCAATGGGATGCTTTGGAACAAGTCCAATCCATCAAGGCCAAAACCAAACCCTGCAACCAACAAGACCTGAAAGATCTGCTAGCTTCCTGATGCTAGCCAGACACCATTGGACACCACTAGAAATCCATCATCTTTGCCCAGACATGGCAGAACTGTTGTGGTTGCATGAGGAAAACCTACGCCGGTGGTTTTAGTGTTGTGGCTTATCGGTGTGTGTTAGATGGCAGCAACAGAGAGAAACTGTGGTAGCTGAAAATAACAACACACAATGTGATGTAGGAGTGTAAGAACATGCGATGTGGCATGCAGCCTTTCATGACTCACTCAGCTTTCTGTCGTGAGTTGCTGAACTCATATTCTAGGTTTGTTCTGTGTCGTTTATGAGTTGTGTAAACTCCAGATTATGTTGACTTTTCCTACACTTCAGATTGTATTCATATTATTGTGTGTGCTTTTCGCCTTCTGTCTCAGTGTTATAATTGTGCCATTTTTAACTCGGGTTATGTCTTTCATTTGCCCTCAGACGCCATTGAAGAAGAGCTTGGACGGCATGCAAAGTTGTGAAATTTCCTCAGACAGCACTGATGATCCTCTTAGTAGCGGCCTACGCAGTCATCGGCAGCCTCGAATAGTAGTGATTGGTGCTGGCTTGGCCGGCCTTGCTGCAACTAAGGTCCTCCTGAAAAACGGCTTCACGGATGTCACTGTCCTAGAGGCGTCAGACCACATCGGCGGGAGAGTTCAGAGTGTCCAGCACGGTGAGACGATGTTTGCCTGAACCTACTGATGGATGACTTTTGAAACTTTTTACACACATTTACAGCGACACACATTAAAGTGGTTAAATCATAAAGTGCTACATGAGATTTCCATTAGACCAAGGGTGTCAGACATGCATCGTTAACTCAGCTGACCTGAAATTCAACAAGTAAATCCTGAGAGTGCTAAAATAACCATCAGCAGAACAGCTTTGGATATACTGTACATGCATTTGTTAAATTAACAGGATACCACTCACATGTCAGTAGGCTACAAAAGAAGCTAACATGTAGCTTAGCTTGACATTCAACCTAGAAACAGTAGCAAACTGTTCCTGTAGATGTATTTCAATAGACAGACAGGAAAGAAGCACTGATTTTCTACTGAACAGCGACAGGAGATTTGCTATTTATCCGTGTAAATCCAGTAACTGAATTGCTCACAGAAAATGTTTTGTTTCTTGATTCTTGCATAAAGATGTATTTTCCAACATCAGTAAAACTGAGTCAAGATTTTTGTACCATACAAACAAACTGTACTCTTGAAAACTACATTTCTTTCAAGCAATAATTTTAAATTTTGTTCGATCAGTACAAAAGCCCCCTTTGACTGCTGACAGAATAACAAAGAATCTTCAGACACAAGTTGAAGCTTTTCTGCAGAAACAATAGTGTCAAAAGCCTCTTTATAGTGCATTTGTTGTTTTTTTTCCCCGTTTTTTTTTTTTTTGCATGAAATCTTATTAACTCTGCTTTGTACTTGTAATATTTCCTGGGAGACCCGTCTAATCAGTCAGTCATGCTTTTATCAGAATTGTTTCCCAAAACAGCCTGAATTCATACACTTTATCAGCTACATCTGCAGTTCTAAGAAAAAATAGGATTTTTTTTACATGCTTAACTCATTTTGGTAGATTTTCATCTAATCAGCTGAACAGCAGGTTTCGACTGAATTCCCTCATGACAAATTCTTTCGACTGACAAGAACTAACAAGCAGAGAACAGTGTCTGCTCCTGACCTCGTACACATAAAGGGGTCACATGTAAAAACACTCTCAACCTGCACTGTGAAGCTTAAACCCATATATCAGGGATAACTCTGTCTGTTATGTAAAAGCATGATTATATACATAGATGTTATGCAGTCGTTGAATCTGTTTTCATTATCTAAATGGCCATAATAAAGCATGCCATTATTCTAAATATAAATGACTCAGTGGTTCTCAGAAACTACAGTGTCTTTAGTGAGCTGAACTCCTTCTTGTACTGTCCAGTTACCTAATACTCACGCAGGCATTATTTACTGTTTCATTCGTGAGATCTTGTGATTCCCAGCATGTCAGCATGGTGGGATATATCACTGCATATTTATAAAGTGGAAGAGGTGACAGCGTTTGTAAATCAAAAACAAGACTGGTCTGTAGCATTTTGGAAAAATGGGTTGTGTATACAAAAATTAACAAGCCCAATTTCATTTTGAGTCGAAACGTTTAAAGACAATGTAATGGTCACTACCTAATGTTAATAAAGATGTTCATGTTTCTGTTTATTGTATTTTGTTGCATTTTATTTTGTGTCCTTGGATGGGAAATTGTCTTCTGAAAAAAGAACAATGATAATGTTGTGCACGTGCTGGCACATGTGAATTGTACCCATCAGTAAAAATCTGATAAAACTTAAAAGGAAAGAATTAATTAAAAAAAAAAAGGAGACATATTGTGGCCAAAGAAATAGATCTTTCCCCAAACATGCACTGATTTTTCTTGTCTTTCTGCTTTACAGGAGCTGCAACTTTGGAGCTTGGAGCTACCTGGATCCATGGTGCCAATGGGAACCCGGTGTACCACCTGGCAGAGGACAACGGGCTGCTGGAACACACCACAGATGGGGAGAGGAGCGTGGGACGCATCAGCCTGTACACCAAGAATGGTGTGGCTCACTACCAGACCAATGTTGGGAAGAGGATCCCCAAGGACCTGGTGGAGGAGTTCAGTGATCTGTACAACGAGGTGAGGGGACGCATGTGCACGCCAACACGGAGCGGCGCACGCATGAATTCACATTTTCACGCACAATCGGATACATTCAGAAATGCTCTGTGTTTAGCTTACATAACATCATGACATGTAAGCTAAATTATGTCACATACTGTAGGCGGTAACCAGATTATATAAAGGCAGTGGTAACTCTTTAACAAGATGGTTCAGCCATTACACACTCTCTCTCCAGCCTGACATCGTTCAACCCAAAAAGTTTACAGATAAGCTCAATATGTCAGGCCGAATTCATAAAAAGACCAAAAGCTCCAGTATATGTCAAAGCAGGGGTGTCAAACATGCGGCCCGCGGGCCAAAAGAGGCCCTCCAGAGCACCCAATCCGTCCGCAAGCGACTTTTTAAAGTGTAAAAATTACAGCAATGACATTAATTGCGGATTGTAAATTTGTAAAACTATAAATTAAAAATAATTTCAAGACCATGACAAGTTGTTTTGATCAGTAAATCAGTAAAATACTAGATTGCTCATTGTTCTTTTGTCGTTTTGTGTTTCATTTTGTTTCTGTTGTTTTCTAGTCTGATTTTTGTCGACTGTCTCATGTTTGTGTCGTTTTGTTTCTCGTTTTTGTCGTTTTGTGGTTCCTTTTTGTCTCTCTCGTGTTTTTTGTTTTATTCTTTCATTTTCTGTTTTGCTTTATTCATTGTTTTGTGTGTTGTTTTGTGAGTTTTTTTGTCTTGCTTGTGTTGTCTTTTTTGTCATTTTGTTTCTGTTCTGTCATTTTTGGTCTTGTTAGTGTCATTTGTGTATTTTTTTGTTTTTGTTCATTTTTGTCTTTTTGTAACCTTTTAATCAAAGTTTTGGTCTCTTTTTTGTTTTGTCTGAGTTTTTGTTGTTTTGTTTTTCACTTTTTTCGTTATGAGTCTCATTCTAGTAATATTTTATCTTGTTTTTGTTGTTTTTGGTCTTTTTTTTAATTTTGTTGTTTTGATCATAAAGTAAAATACTAAATCATTCAGTTCCAGATACCCGTGACTTAAAGGTTTATGCTTTTGTAGACACTCTGTGATCTGCAAGTTGTAATGTGTAAATGACAAACTGAGGTATGATGTTGTTGAAACTGAATTTATTTTTCTTAAATTTCAGGTTGTTCATAATGTTTTGTAAAAAGATAATTCCTTAAATGTGAACATTTTCAGAATGCACTTTTTGGCACTAAAACAAAGGAAAAGTATGGAGTTGTGGTTATTTATAGGTTGTTATGCTGTGATTTTACTGGTCTGACCCAGTTGAGATCAAACTGGGCTGAATGTGGCCTCTGAACTAAAGTGAGTTTGACACCTCTGTGTTAAAGGGTTAAGCTATGACGTCTTCCCAGTCTCTATGACAGCATTATAAAAACGTCTGCAAACTAATATGAAATGATCATCAAAGCATGTTGACTTAAACGAGAAAATCTTCTTCCACTCATTTTTTTCCCTGTTTGCTCTGTACTTCTGGAAGATGGTGTTTTCCTTTTATGTAGGTCACATCTGGAAAAGCAATTACAGAGAGAAGATATAGAACACGCAGAAGGCATTTTGACTTTTTTAACAGTTGTGCATCTTTGTTTTTTGCATCCACGTAGTGGCCTGTGATCAATCTTAGAAATAGATTTTCACACCTTCAGAGGCCATTTATTTTAAATGTGTCAATACTGGTGCTGGTGTTTCTTCATCATGACTTGCCTACACTAAAGTGACCAACCCTGAACTGAGCTAAGCTGGTTTCTTTCAGTTCCCCATTTCACTGTCCTCTGCTTTCTTTACGTCCTTTCTCCTGATTATCCTTTGGCCTGTTTCCCTCCCTTAGGTGTACGAGCTGACTCAGGAGTTCTTCCAGAACGGGAAGCCAGTTTGTGCTGAGAGCCAGAACAGTGTTGGCGTTTTTACACGAGATGTGGTGCGCAAGAGGATCATGTTGGATCCTGACGATTCTGAGAGCATCAAGAAGCTCAAACTGTCCATGCTTCAACAGTACCTCAAGGTGTGTGTGTGTGTGTGTGTGTGTGTGTGTGTGTGTGTGTGTGTGTGTGTGCCCATGTTTTTGCTATATTGTGGGGACCAAATGTCCCCACAACGGTAGGAAAACCGAAAACTATGTCACTTGTGGGGACCTCATTTTGGTCCCCACAAGTTTAAACAGTGTTTTCTTGGCCATGTTGTTGTTACTGAATAAAGTAAAAGTGCAAAAACGTTTCTTTAGGGTTAGCCATTGTTTTGGTTAGGGTTAGGGTTTGGTTAAGGTTAGGGTTAGGGTAAGGGTTAGATATGAATGGGAGTCAATGGTACATCCCCACAATGATAGCAAGACACACACACACGTGTGTGTGCGTGTGTGTGTGTGTGTGTGTGTGTGTGTGTGTGTGTGTGTGTGTGTGTGTGTACTTGTTTCTGCTATTCCGGTGGGGACTTTGACCTGACTATTTGCTATAAAGGTGGGGACTTGTCTTACGGTGGGGACCTAAAATGAGGTCCCCACGGGTGGCAACACCGTTTTCTTGGCCATATTGTTGTTAATAAAAAATGTAAAAGTGCAAAAACGTTTGTTTAGGGTTAGGCATTGATTTGGTGATGGTTAAGGTTAGGGTTAGGGTAAGGGTTAGGAGTTAGATATGAATGGGAGTCAATGGTAAGACCCCACCGGTATAGAAAAACAAACATGCGTGTGTGTGTGTGCGTGTGTGCGCGCGCGTGTGCCATGCTGCATTTATTTTAGTCATCCTGTAGCTTTGTTTTTTTCAATATAAAATAAAAAACAACATGAAACCTTTTGAAGTAACATAAAATTGCTAAAATTCACTCAAAATTTGTCCAAAGCAGCGAGAAATGTTCGAAATGACTCAAAAAATTTACTTCAAAATTTCTTGAAACTCTCTCAAAATTACCCAAAATTTGTTCAGAATTCTAAAAATGAGTAATTATACATAATTTACATGATTTTGGGCAATTTTAAGTCCAATTTTGAGTCTCTGTACATCCTCTGTAGGAAGATGTTTCACTATGCTGAATGTTCTTCCAACAACTTGCTTCTCTGTTCACTGTTTCTGAACTATGCAGCATTTTTTTTCATCCAGATGCTTTTATTTTTCAATATAAAATAAAAAAAGCAACATGAAACCTTTTGAAGTGACATAAAATTGCCCAATAGCAATCAAAATTTGTTCAAAGCAGCAAAAATTGTTTCGAATGAAAAACTCACTTCAAAATTTCTTGAAACTTGCTTAAAATGACCCAAACTTTGTTCAGAATTATAAAATTTCAGTAATTACAGGGCAATTTAAGTAATTTGGGGAAATTTTAGGTCCAATTTTGGGTCTGTGTACATTGTCTGTAGAAAGATATTTCGCGATGTTGAATGTTCTTCCAACAACTTGCTCCTCTGTTCACTGTTTCATAGCCATGTTGGATTTATTTTGTTGATCTCTTTTTGTTCTCATTTGGAGATACAATACATCTGAGAATTAGTTGTGGCTTTTGCCTCATGACTGCCCCTATAAAGACTGGTTTCATGCTGATGTTTGAGAGAATGATGGTGAAAATAGAGTTAGCTGTCAGTGTAATCTAATCTGTTCGCCTGCTGGCAGTAAAAGCCAGGGTTAATTTGACCATAATTAGCTATCAATTACAAACAGATTAGTTTTCTAATTAGATAGTGATTTCGCCTTGATTTTCTTTCCTCCTAACCTATTATCCATGTAGGTTTCCTGTGGCAAATATTTAGGCTTGGGCTTTTTGTTGTATCAAGAGAGAAAAAGAGCAGCTAGTAGGGACGCTAGTGCAACATACACCACTCCTTATCTGAATCAAGTTTTATATCAGTAGCCATTTAAAATGTCCGCCGTATTGTTCTCCCACTGATGCAGAAACACACAGGAAACATGCTGTGAAGTGTAGCAGAGATGCGAGGTTTCACCAGGCAATTTCTATAGTGCTAGCTCACCAGCTAATGAGCCAGAAGCAGCGTCATATTTTGTTTTTCCAGCTCACTACAAGCATGTGTTCAGATTATGTTTGAACCAGTTAAATCACGCTGGGTTTTTTTTTTTCACATCTGCTGCTTCAGAGATGACTTGTTGACATGCCGTATAGAATTTAATGACCGCAGAGAGTTGATTTAGAACGCCAGGGTCGTGTTTGCAAAAGCGAACCAAACATTTGCTTTGGGTGTAACAGCTCATAGGAAGTTTGTGATCCAGTTGATGTGGTTGCGCTCTGTGTATATATTAGCCAGAAATATAACTGACCTGATTCTGTGTGTTGATATGGTTTCATGTTTCAGGTGGAGAGCTGTGAGAGTAGTTCTCCCAGTATGGATGAGGTGTCTCTGAGTGAATTTGGTGAGTGGACAGAGATCCCCGGTGCACATTATGTCATTCCTGAAGGTTTTATGAAGATCGTGCAGCTCCTGGCCCAGGACATCCCCACTCCCACCATCTGCCTTAGCAAACCGGTCCGCCGCATCCACTGGAACTACTCGGCCCAGCATCAGGAGGTGATCGCCAAGATCAGCGACACCAACCAGGACAACAACCACAATGACAACAACCACTGCTGCCAACCTCACAAAGACCGTCTGATCCTGGGCCACCCCATCTACGTGGAGTGCGAGGACGAAGAGTGGATCAAGGCCGACCACGTCATCGTGACAACCTCTCTGGGTGTGCTCAAGCAGAACCACGAGGCCATGTTCTCCCCCTCCCTGCCCGAGGACAAGGTGCTCGCCATCGAGAAGCTGGGCATCAGCACCACCGATAAGATCTTCTTGGAGTTCGAAGAGCCCTTCTGGAGCCCGGAGTGCAACAGCATCCAGTTTGTGTGGGAGGACGAGGCTCAACTGGAGCAGCTGGCCTACCCCGAGGAGCTGTGGTACAAGAAAATCTGCAGCTTCGATGTCCTCTACCCACCTGAGCGCTACGGCCACATGCTGAGCGGCTGGATCTGTGGGCAGGAGGCGCTGTACATGGAGCGCTGCGATGACGAAACGGTGGCTGAGACCTGCACTGACCTGCTGAGGCGCTTTACAGGTCAGAACATCCACCAGACATCCTGTTCACACCATAGACAGTGGATATCTACACAGGAGTTAACCCTTTTGCATCCAAATTCATGTCCCTAATTGCTCTCAAAGAGTTCATTGCAGCAGGGCAAAAAGAAACCATGTGACTTGATCTTTTTTGAATTTATCTCAGATTTAGTCACAGTTACAACCTACATCTAGCTATCCCCAAAGTAATTACTCTTCTTTGAATTACCCAAGAACTCGTTGTAGAGATATATTCAAATCTCTGCAGTTCAACTACTGAACAGTAATATGTCATCAAAGATATAAATAACAAGAAAGAGCAGAACTAAAACTTTCTAAATTAAAATTCGTACATATTTGTTCAGCTGTAAAGGGATCAAATTTCTGCAAAGCAATATCTTTCTTCACCCATTTCACATTCCTGCCTCTTGGTTCAATAAATGACTAAGTCTGTGTCATTTCAAAAATGCACTCCAACTGCATATCAAAATAAACAGCAGAACTTTGTGATTGCTTCTCTGTACGCCAAAGAGTAATGTGGTATTAAAATGATTTCTGTAGGGCTGGCCTTACATCCCACTTTGTCTGAGAAAAACAAACGCACAAACACAAAATAATAGACTTGCTTTTCATTGCAATGATTCAAAAATTGTTAAAAGCACAATTGAGCACAAGTCATCAGTGCGCCAGATGGCAGTGGCAGTCCTAGAGTCTGAGAGGCCCGAAGCAAAATCGCTATTGGGGGACCCTTCATGGGAGTAGGGTCAAGGTGAGGGTGAGGGCATTAGAGGGGCAAACATTGGCCTGATTTGTACATAGATCAGCCACATTAAAACCATCGACAGCTGAAGTATACAACATTGATTTTTAAAATTATATATATATATATATATATATATATATATATATATATATATATATATATATATGAAAAATAATAATTTCCTTATATATTCTTTGATATGAAGGCCAATTAGTGATAAATAAATAAAAATGTGTGTTTGCGAATGATGGAAGCATGTATGGCTAACCCACACAATGATCAAAATTCATGGAATAAAAGCAGAGAAAATACCCTAAAAAAAACTCATTGGGTTACACTTCCTAGTATTTTGTTTTGCCTCTTCAACATCTTAAAAGATATATTTTATTTATAGTTGTGGATTTAGTTCATCCAAAGTAGATGAGAAGACAGTTCTCACATAAATAGTTCAATCATTCATCGTCTTGACTCGTGTAGATTTTATGACAGAAAAAACACCTCCGTTCTCATTACGCTTTCACTCTGAGTGTGAATCTAAAAGCAGCACATTGACCTTGGAAGGCTGAGAAAGACCCTGTCAGCTCCGTGACTCATACAAACCATAACTCGGGGTGGGGCTTTGTGCTCCATAGAAAGGAAATGACATAAGCTTCAGCTGTGATGTAAGCAGCCCTTTGAAAGGAAAACAGGCTGACAGATACTGCAACTGTATGACTCAGGTGTCTGTTTCTAAGCAGAAGGTTGATCGTGCATTGGACAAAGGCAGACTCTTTTACAGTGTGATATTTGATCAGTCCTTACTTTTTCCGGTGACACAAACACAAACGGCATATGTTTTTGTATTAGAAGAAGTTATTCAGCATTGATTGTATGAAGTACATCACTATTTTCACAATGGGGGAAAAACTGAGAGAAACCTGACTCACTGCATCAAGGTGATTGCAATCGATACTGTGAGTCGATTCATTGTTTGCCATTCGACAGGCGATTAGGAAAGAAGCGCAGAGAGAAAACTCTGGTGTTATTACCTGGCGATTGCCTCAGAAATAGGTCACAGTGTGAATACAGAGAGATGAGGTCAGTGGACTTCCTATAGATGCAAATTACACGAAAAGTAAACAAACACACACACACACACACACACACACACACACACACACACACACACACACACACACACACACACACACACACACACACACACACACACACACACACATGTTTGTTTTTCTATACCGGTGGGGACTTACCATTGACTCCCATTCATATCTAACTCCTAACCCATACCCTAACCCTAACCATCACCAAATCAATGCCTAACCCTAAACAAACGTTTTTGCACTTTTACATTTTTTATTAACAACAATATGGCCAAGAAAACGGTGTTGCCACCCGTGGGGACCTCATTTTAGGTCCCCACCGTAAGACAAGTCCCCACCTTTATAGCAAATAGTCAGGTCAAAGTCCCCACCTGTATAGCAGAAACAAGTACACACACACACACACACACACACACACACACACACACACACACACACACACACACACACACGTCTGGTTCTTATATCCACGTGGGGACTTACCATTGACTCCTATTCATATCTAACCCCTAACCCTAACCTTAACCAACACCAAAACAATGCCTAACCCCAAAGAAACTTTTTTGCACTTTTACTTTTTTCAGTAACAACAACATGGCCAAGAAAACACTGTTTCCCCCTGTGGGGACCTCATTTTTGGTCCCCACCGTGACGCGAGTCCCCACCGAGATAGCGTGGAGTCAGGTCAAAGTCCCCACCGGTATAGATAAACACGTACACACACACACGCACACGCACACACACACACACACACACACACACACACACACACACACACACACACACACACACACACACACACACACACACACACACACACACACACACACACACTCCTCATTTAGGTCAGTGTGGTTTATCCCCTCAACTGTTGCTTGATTGCATATAGACTCACTGGTGCCTCTCCGCTCACAGAGGGTCAGAAGTTGATTAGTGTTGGCAGATACGTCCCAGTGAAAGACTTCAACTCACGGCCGCCTCATTCTTGGTTTGATTCTTTAATGTACTCGGGTATTTTCTTGGCTCAGAAGGGTGACTACGCTCGACAACAAGATTAGTCACCGTAAAGTAGTGGTAAAGTAGCAGTAAATCTGTGGTACCCTATTTGTCAGACTTCTGTATCTGTTCTCTGGTATTTCTGGCCATTTCATTTTCAAAAAAAGTCTCTCATGCTTAAGAAAATTAAATCCCAATTAACAAAAGAAGCAATTCTTATTATTTTTGCTCAGCGTTAGGATTTCTTTGGGGGAGGGAGGACATCAAAAATATCCTGGTCGTCTTTCAGCTGTCAGTGTCAGTCTGTCCTAAACTTTTATCTGGAATAAAATATCTCAGTATCATGGAATTGTCCAGTGGAAGAATCTTGCTAACTTTAATTCAGTGCAGTTTTATTTATGTACAGGGGGTCCTTCACTTACATCAGAATTCCATTCGTAATGTGTGACATAATGCAATTTTCACAAGTCAGACCTCACATATTATACATGTCACTCACCTACGCTAACACAGTGGTAATCATAATCGATCATCCGTCGGTGTTTCATCCTTTTCCAAGTGTTTCATTATATCTAATTTCACTTCATGGAGATGGCTTTCCTTTTCTTCGAAGCACTGCCATCAGAAGAATCTGACTTCACTTGAGAGCCATAATGAAGGGCAAAAAGTTTCCAAAAGAGCAACACAAACGAAATAGCATGAATGTAGCACAATCCAATATGGCGTGCAACCAGCGAATGTAAACAAAGCCGCCCAGCCAACTAGTTCCCACGTGAAATTAGTTTTAGCATCACAAACACCATATGTAGGAATGATGGAGCAAGACTTTCTTAGTAAATTTATGGGAGATGGTGACGTAAACACGAAACGCCGTAGGTCGAAAACGTCATACACCGAGAACCTGCTGTAGTACAGAGTCTGAACATAAGTCATCTTTCAGTGCTTAGCATAGTAAGCTACAGACCTTATGAATTATAGAGAACAGACAACCCAACAATTCAAAACTTTAGTGATCTCCCTTCTCATTTTGCTCCACCCAATTTTACCCACATCTTGTGAAATAGCTCAACATCTACTGGTTGGATTGGCCCAAAATGTTGTACAGACGATCATGATTCCTCGATGATGAATCCTAACTACTTTGACCTGCGTGTCTTGTTTTTTAGGGAAAACCTGTGACAATTATTGCAAGTACTGTTGCAAAATTTGATATACACATATTAATATACATTCAAGCTTCTCTTAGCACAGATCAGCTTTGATTTTCTCATTGTTGTCAGCTGTTTTTGTGTGTGTGTGTTCAGCAAATGTAATTAGGCCAACCCGATAAGATGGTAAACATTATATCTGCTAAACATCAGTGTTGTAGCATCGCCGGTGGCATAAAGTTCAAAGCCTTGGCTTATAGAGCTGCTACTGTGGCTGTAGACAATGCTTTTGTTGAGACACCACACTGTCGCATGACTAATGGAACGCTCCTGGAACTCCCACCACTGTTTGTACCGTCCACAGGGAACCCTGACATTCCAAAGCCCCGGCGTGTCCTGCGTTCTTCGTGGGGCAGCAACCCGTACATCCGAGGCTCCTACTCCTTCACCAGGGTCGGATCCAGTGGTGCAGACTGTGAGAGGCTGGCCATGCCGCTGCCTTATGCCAACAGCACCAAGGCTCCAGTAAGACATCCACAAGACAACACGGCTGTGGGGGACACAATAGCAAAGGCTCCTCTGACATTATAGCATATTACAGTTCCAAATTTGTAAAGTTTGATTTGTTCAGAGGTTCCACTCACCTTTGTAGTAACCGTTAACTCCCCTATTACCTTCAAATTTACGAACATCTTTTAACCTTAGGGTCAGTTTGACTCCTTATGTCTTTTTGTTGACTTCCTAAGTAGCCCTTTCAATAAAACAACCATCCACCCACTCCCCTTATACATGCAGAATACCAGAAATTTGCAGATCACAATAAAATCTCACTGACTGAACTAAAATTGGACTGAGATATATATTTTTGGTGTTTCAACGGCTTTATTGTCATTATTTAAAATTACATATTTTCGTTCTGTATAACGTATAATGTAAAACAATTTCTGTTATCAAGAATAGTAACATACATTATGTTCAGTGCCAGGAACAACAATTTCAAAAAGTTCAGGGCCCTAAAGTGTTTAGAAGATTATAAAATTGCATGTTATAATGGCCTCAGTATCATTCAAAACAAGTAAAACTAAATTGTGTAAAATGTTGGCATTTCTTATGTGTTTTATACAGCTAACTGACCCCAAAGAACACTGTTTACAACGTGTACAGGACATTGAACACATACAGTGCATCCAGAAAGTATTCACAGCGTTTCACTTTTTCCACATTTTGTTATGTTACAGCCTTATTCCAAATCGGATTCAATTATTTTTTTCCCTTAAAATTCTACACATAACACCCCATAATGACAAAATGAAAAAAGTTTTTTTGAGAGTCTTGCAAATTTATTAAAAATAAAAAACAAAGAAATTACATGTACATAAGTATTCACAGCCTTTGCCATGAAGCTCTAAATTGAGCTCATGTGCATCCTGTTTCCACTGATCATCCTTGAGACGCTTCTACTGCTTAATTGGAGTCCACCTGTGGCAAATTCAGTTGATTGGACATGATTTGGAAAGGCACACACCTGTCTATATAAGGTTCCACAGTTGGCAGTGCATGTCAGAGCATAAACCAAGCATGAAGTCAAAGGAATTGTCTGTAGACCTCCGAAACAGGATTGTGACGAGGCACAAGTCTGGGGAAGGGTACAGAAAAATTTCTGCTGCTTTGAAGGTCCCAATGAGCACGGTGGCCTCCATCATCCGTAAATGGAAGACATTTGGAACCACCAGGACTCTTCCTAGAGCCGGCCGGCCATCTAAACTGAGCAATCGGGGGAGAAGGGCCTTAGTCAGAGAGGTGACTAAGAACCCCATGGTCACTTTGTCAGAGCTCCAGCGTTCCTCTGTGGAGAGAGGAGAACCTTCCAGAAGGACAACCATCTCTGCAGCAATCCACAAATCAGGCCTGTTTGGTAGAGTGGCCAGACGGAAGCCACTTCTTAGTAAAAGGCACATGGCAGCCCGCCTGGAGTTTGCCAAAAGGCACCTGAAGGACTCTCAGACCATCAGCAAAAAAATTCTCTGGTCTGATGAGACAAAGATTGAACTCTTTGGTGTGAATGCTAGGCGTTTTGTTTGGAGGAAACCAGGCACTGCTCATCACCAGGCCAATACCATCCCTACAGTGAAGCATGGTGGCGGTAGCATCATGCTGTGGGGATGTTTTTCAGCAGCAGGAACTGGGAAACTAGTCAAGATAGAGGGGAAGATGAATGCAGCAATGTACAGAGACATCCTGGATGAAAACCTGCTCCAGAGCGCTCTTGACCTCAAACTGGGGCGGCGGTTCATCTTTCAGCAGGACAACGACCCTAAGCACACAGCCAAGATAGCAAAGAAGTGGCTTCAGGACAACTCTGTGAATGTCCTTGAGTGGCCCAGCCAGAGCCCGGACTTGAATCCAATTGAGCATCTCTGGAGAGATCTGAAAATGGCTGTGCACCGGCGCTCCCCATCCAACTTGATGGAGCTTGAGAGGTGTTGCAAAGAGGAATGGGCAAAACTGCCCAAAGATAGGTGTGCCAAGCTTGTGGCATCATATTCAAAAAGACTTGAGGCTGTAATTGCTGCCAAAGGTGCATCAACAAAGTATTAAGCAAAGGCTGTGAATACTTATGTACATGTGGTCTCTTAGTTTTTTATTTTTAATAAATTTTCAAGAATCTCAAAAAAACTTTTTTCATGTTGTCATTATGGGGTGTTGTGTGTAGAATTTTAAGGGAAAAAATGAATTGAATCCGATTTGGTATAAGACTGTAACATAACAAAATGTGGAAAAGGTAACGCGCTGTGAATACTTTCCGGATGCACTGTATCATCACATTAATTTTATATTCACCTAGTTGTCCCCATTAAATTACAAAGAATCATTAAATATGAAGCAAAAAATGATTTCAATCATTTATTTAGAGACATTGAACATTCAGTGGGGGTCAAATTGACCCCAGAGATAATAGAAGGGTTAAGCCAAATCTATTAGTGTTGTGCTGATTACAGTGTAATTTCTGTTATTCTGTCCTCCTCCTTCTACAGAGTATAGTGCTGTTCACATATGAAAACACTGTGGAAGTTGTTCTTAGACTGTGACCCAAAGTTCTTTTGTTTTAAGCTGTCACACTGTGCAAAAACACAGTTTTTACAATGCAGTTTGAGTTTAGTTTAGGGTGTTTATGATCCACTTTCAGAGAACTTTCTTTTCTTTGGAAGAATGGCTCAAAAGCCAACTAAACACTGATCTATTGTTAATGTGGTGCTAAACAACTGTGTGACTAACATTTCCAGTCATTTTGATTCTGAAAACGTTGCACAGCTGCAGTTCTTTAGCTCCTTTATGGAAAATTATGATGCAACTCCTGCATGTCTCTCCCTCCATACATTTGTTTGTTTACAGTCGTTGCCTGCTCTCAGAGAGCATCTGGCCGGTGCGGCTGTGCAGAGCAAATACAGCTGGTGTCAGGAGGGTAATGAATACTGATTCCAAGCCAGAAGTCTAGACCGCGAAACCCGACGCATTCTGGGTGAAAGGGAGAAGGGGCCTGGGGGGGCGGGGGTGGAGGATTTGTTTGCCCACTTGACACTGCCCAAGGAACGGCATGACCCTTCTGTCAAAACTGAAATCACAAGCCCTCCGGAGAGCAACTGTAGCCTCCCGCGTGTAGAGCGCTAACGAGAGTATCTGCCACGAGAGAGAGCCAAAAATATGTCAGGATGACATTGACGAATGTGGTTATTTTCTCTCAAATCTTTTGTCATTTTCCTCTCCCTTTTCTCCCCCTCTTCCTCCCCTCTTCGCTCAGCCCCTACAGGTCCTGTTTGCAGGAGAGGCCACCCACAGAAAATACTATTCCACTACCCATGGTGCACTGCTGTCAGGACAGAGGGAGGCCACTCGCCTGGCGGAGATGTACCAGGACTTGCACAGAGCGGAAACCACAAAGCCTAATATATAACATACAAAACGAACCTCTCACTAGTGAAGAAATCACACAACCGTTGAGTTGAAGCTTTTTACCTTGATGATTAAGTTATACTTAAAAGCATAGCTCGGGCATTATTACACTGATAACAAATGAGTATTGTTTCTGTTGTACTGTAGATTTGAATCATGAAACATTTTATTTGAGATGTACTGTTCAAAAGTTGCCAATGGTGCTGTCATTTCTTGTCTTTACCATTCTGTCATTATGTTTTTTTTTTAATCAGTAATTTAATGTTTATCATAACAGCATCTGTAATTTAACTTGTTTTTGTAAGTGCCTTCTGTACGTAATGCTATGTTATTTCAAAAATAATGGAAATACTAAACAAAAACAGAGAAAATTTTAACATAATAAAAGTTTTATCATCGTCTAACAATATCAGTTTTCTTGATCCAAAAAAATGCACGACGTCAGATGTTTATCCCCTTCTGTCCACATGAAGATTTTCCAGCTAAGCATGACCACAAGTTTTTCCACACTATCATCGCTTTGGTATCAGAAAATGAGCGCACATGGAAAGAAAGCAAAATGCTCCAAAGCTACTGTAAAAAGCTTTGCCAAAGAGACAGATGGCGTTCAAACAGACCTCAACCACAGTCCTCACGTCTGTTGGATGACACTGTCGCTTCTCTTCATTAGTGACAAACACCGTCAGGGGCTAAAAGAAAAACCTGGGGAAGTTTGAATTAGCAACAACAACACAAAAGACAAGGAAAACAGGTTCAACATAATATATTTCCTCCCTACATTTGCCACCTTTCACCATCATGTGAAAAGCGTTAGAAAAGTTACTTCTAAAATATTTCACTATAAATTACAGAAAACATAGCCTTTATTAGGTTGTCAGTTACATTAATCAAGGTGAGAATTAAAACTGCATCTATCGGTGCAAATGAATGCGACATTTACACAATAAAGAGACTCATGTTTTGTTTTTGTTCAAAGGTTTCCAGACATTGAGTCAAAAGAATTAGTCTTATCCTGATAATATGCATAACAGGGTTGCATGAGGTAGAGTGACACATTCAATGAAAGACAACACTGTCATTGAAATATGACAAATAGAAGAAAGGACATAGCTTTGCTCTTCCCATATTTTTTTTTTAATAAAACTGATGTTAATTCCACAGTTTCATGTGATTCACTGTTTTACCTCTACCAGCTAAAAAAGTTATGCTAACAGGGTTGTTGTGGGACACATGTTCCATGCATAATTATTATAATTTAAGATATCATGTTGACTAAAAAAAATGCTCCCACAATTGCAAGAGACGTCAATGAAAAACAAAAAAAAAGATTTCAATTTCATTCTAACTGTTTTATTTGAGATTCAATTTGGTCATCAGGGGGTGGGACAAAAGAAAAATGTCATTTTAGGGGAAACAGACTTATTTTGTATTTTAAAAAATATTTTCAAACATTCTTTTCTCCTAGTTTTTTTTTAGATTTAGTCTCAGGGCAAGTAAATTGAAACAACAACTGCATGTTTTAGTATTTTGTACATGGATTATTTGAAATTTGATGGGTGGGACGTAAAATGTCCTCTAAATGTCTCCCAACATCAGACAGCATCATTCATCTCCTCTGGCTTCAGAGCAGCTCGTTGTTATCTGCTGCTTGATAATTTGCATTAAAGTTCGTGAGGAACAGTTGATAATCAAAGGATTTTAAAATCAGCTCAGTGGAAGGCCAGTCGGAGCATCAGTCAGGGCTTTGTGCATGCAGCTAATTAACAAAAATGAAAGCTGTATTAGGTTGACTAATATTCAACCTTCCTTCTGTATCCAAGTCAGCTTTCTTTCTTTGTTCAGCAGTTATTATCAAAGCAAATGAAGATGAATGTTTCATACTGTAGAGCAGAAAATAACAAAAACCCACTGATTGGACTTAGTCAAACATCAGTACAGTATTTAAATTGGAACTCAGATTTCCTTGAATTCAGCCCATGAAGGTCTCAGCAGTGTTGAAGGTTTAGATTCTTATAGTAGCAGCACCACACTGTGAAAACACTTGAAGTAAAATCCTGCATTTAAGGTTTCACTCTGGCAAAAGAGAACATTAAATCACCAAATAGAAAAAAATACAGCACCATATGGGCGACATGTGTCCTCATGAGGAACAGCTGAAGTGAAGTCTAACGACAAAATCATTCAAAGCCAGACAAGCAGCGAGGGCACAGAACTGATTCATCGGTTGGACGTCAACCTGCTGCCAGATATAAATATCATGGAGCATCAGATAGAGAACGAATCAAGTTTCAGAGTGAGAATAACATGAAGGCAAAAATCTAATGTGCCAATACTTGGACACCTGCAGGGCCAACAAAGTTCTGATTTTCTTTAAAAAAAAAAAATCTACAGACAAATAGAAAATACTGATATTTCTTTTGTTTGAAATGTTCAGGAAATAAAACACCCGCACACTCATCATTAACCCACAGAGGAGTTGTTGTAGTTCGTCCAGGGATGTCAAACTCATTTTAGTTCAGCCCAATTTCATCTCATTTGAGCTGGACCAGTAAAATCAGAGCATATTAACCTATAAAGAACCCCAACCAACTCCAAATTTCTCCTTTGTTTTAGTGCAAAAAGGTACATTTTGAAAATGTTCACATTTAAGGAATTATTATGAACAAGCTGAAATTTCTTAAGGAAAATAAATTCGGTTTCAACAACATTATGCCTCAGTTTATCATTTACACATTACAACTTACAGATTACAATTTATCTACAAAAAGGCACCAAGACAACAAAAACAACACAAAATATTACAAAAAAAGAGATGCAAAATGGCAAAAATGAGACACAAAGCAGCAAAAGCAAGAAACAAAAGGACAAAAAAATGAGACAAATGACACGAAACAAAAAATTGTGAAAAAAGTGACAGACAAACAGCTCAAACAAGACAAAAAAACACAAAACGACAAAAATGATACACAAAACAACAAATAAAAGAAAACACAAAATGACAAGACAAAAAACACAAGCAAGACAAAAAGGAAACACAATATGGCAAAAAGGAGAAAGAAAACGACAAAACATGAGACAAACAACAAAAGTCAGACAAAAAAAAGAAAAACAACAAAAACAAGACAAAATATTACAAAAAAAAGAGACACAAAATAAAAAAAAACAATGAACAATCTAGTATTTTACAACTTGACATGGTCTAGAAATTATTTTAAATTTATAATTTTACAAATTTCAATTTTCAGTTAATGTCTCCTCTGTAATTTTTACACGTTACAAAGTCGTCCCACGGGTCAGGTTGGATCCTCTGGAGGGCCGATTTTGGCCCACACTCCACACGTTTCTCACCCTTGGGTTCGACTGTAATTAAATAAAATCTGTGTCATTCTCTTTGTAGTTACCTGCACATATAAACATGGACAAACTACACAAAAGCAGGCCTTCACTGAGGACGGACTACAGATCAGTGGCTGTGTTCCAGATCTGTACAACAAACGGATTCTAAGACCATTTTCTAGCATGCAGTGTGTGCTGTTGCATGCTCTATTCACACAATAAAATGTATACTAGGAAAAAAATTGTGGCTCGTGGTAAATTGTCTCCAAATACTCTTCAACAAACAAAAAATAGGCATTAAATCTAAACATGTATTGCTGTCTTATTGTGAAATTTAAAGCAGTTTGATCATTTCATGTCGCTGAAAATGGTAAAGTATCCAGACATCTTTGGATACTAAGCAGTTCATAATGACTACATGTATTCACCAGCAGTGTGCAGTACAGAATTTGAACACAGCACGTGTTAATTTACTGAAAGTGACCTACAGGTTAAACTGCAGACTCAGGAAAATGTTCCAGATTTCATCAGCAGACTTTCTGACTTGTTGCAGCAAGAAAAGCACACGTGAAATTTAAAACACTGGTGTACTGGGAAAAAAATGCTGACCTGGATTGATAAATAATTCAATATATTGATTAATAATAGATGTAGAAACCCAGCAGTTCTGCAGAATTTGACTATCAATGCAGTAAGACTGAGCTGAAAATGCCAAGTGAAGCTCTGGACTGGTTCAAAAATCGCAACATAAATGACACAAAATGTCTTACTTTAGTAATGAAGACTCAAAACTTCCCCCTTTTGCTTTTCTATTGACCAACTCTGTTATAATTTTGTCCTCCCTCCCTGGAGTCTTGTTGTAATCCACAGCAAGATGTAACAAGAGCTTCGTCTCCTTCTGACTCTTAATAATGTCAAGGACAGGAGCAGACAAGCCCACCAACAGATTCACCTCACAGCCAATCGGAGCGCATGTTGCATTTCATAACACACAGATTTGCCATGATACGGTTTTGCAGAGGTTCCATCTGAATAAGGTCACAGCAATTCTTTGTGTTTTTGGCCTTTGAATGAATTTAAGTCCAGTTTTGTGTATAATATTTTATCTGCCTGTGCTTTTTCAGTTAAAAACATCTGCCAGAAACTTCTTCTGAACATGTGGTTGCATTGTAGATATGCAAGTTTTAAAATCAAAATCACAGATTGTGTGTCAGCTGTAAGCCATCGCTTGCCACATTTTCAAATTGTTGACATCTGACTCATTGCAAATATAAAAACGATGATTAATGGAGCTTTAAACGCTCACGTTTTTCACTGAGACAGTGATGAAATCAGCTGGAGACTGTTGTGCATTGCGAGTGCGTGAGGCTGCAAAGCTGAACCTTGTTTTCAGTGGGCAGCAGTACTCACCCTCCTCCTTCATTCAGACAGTAAGAAAGCAGAGAGGGAAACATGGGGACAAAGTTCTGGCAGGAGTCCCGGTGCGGCAGGGGAACACGTGAGGTCGTAGCCGCAGAAGGACTTAACCGTTCAGCTCCAGCGCTCACAATCAGCACAAGGTAAAGTCATCAGCTGGAGAGTTTTACTGTGAAAGATTATTATTACATCTGGAGCAGTTGCTTTCAAGGACTTCTAAAAGAAAATCAGGACTGGACGGTGCTTTCGGGTGGTCCTTGTCTGTTTATAAAGTCATAGAATCATGAGTTTGGAGTGATACAATTGCGCATTTAAATTTAATTAAATAAATGCCTCCTGCTATTATTACTCTGCCAAGGAGGCGGAGTCTCAATGGAGTTATGTGATGATCGGTATTGGTCTGTCTGATTGTCTGTCTGTCTGTTGGCAACATCACTCAAAAACGGACCAGCATATTTATACAAAATTTTCAGGGAAGGTCAAAAATGACACAAGGACCAAATGATTAGATTTTGGCAGTGATGAGGCTTATAGTATGGATCCACAGATTTATTAAAGATTTCTATATCATTGCGAGATGCACAGCGTCACTGTAACCATGACGACACTACATCAGCTGCCTGCTGACCATCACATGATTGTGATCCTACAACAAATCGACCGCTGTGGACTTATCAGGGATTATCCATCAGAAATGATAAAAAGAACAATGGATTAAATTGTGGGACTTTATTTCCAAGTCCCAAGTCCCTTGCTCAACGAAAGGTCATTTTGTTTGAAGGTACATCTATAATAAATGGCCACATTCTATAGTGCCATGATTTCTGCCACAAATTTTTTCAATACTTCATCTGTTGAAAATCATACAATGACTGAGCAGCCTTGGTGGAGTATTGTGCTCTCTGAGTGCTTTTCTTGTTTTAAAAATAATTCAGTGGCATTTTTTAAAGAACACCATAAAGGATCAGTTCATAAGAATTGCAAAAAGAAAAAATATCTTCTTTGTGTTTCCTCACTTTTCATGTTTCATTATATACTGCATTGCTTGGTTTGCAGCTGTCCTTCTTGAAAGATTAATAATAAAGCATTATTGTACTAACACTACTGGTCAAAAGTTTGGGGTCACTCAGAGAATTTCATTTTTTCCATGAAAACTCAAACTTATTTCATGTGTTAACATAATTGCACAACTGTTTTCTAATCATCAATTAGCCTTTCAACACCATTAGCTAACACAATGTAGCATTAGAACACAGGAGTGATGGTTTCTGGAAATGTTCCTCTGTACCCCTATGGAGATATTCCATTAAAGATCAGCTGTTTCCAGCAAGAATAGTAATTTTTCAACGTTAATGTCGAGACTCAGTGGCAGATCTTCCGGGGGGGCTGGTAAGGGGACGGGGGGAGGGGGTCTGATTGTGATCTGATTGGCCAAACCATGTGCCCCCCAAAATGTTGGTTGGAAATTTACATTATTAATAGTACGATTTCCGACACTCAGGAATGCAACTTCATTGTCCAACTGCACCAGAATGCACCAATGACATCAGATTGAGCTTTTGATTTTCTTTCATTTGGATTTGAAGAAGCTTTGAATACGTTTCCTGATGAAGACCAGCAGATTTGTACCTTTGCGGTAAGAAGACTGTGGCCGTTTCTCAGTACGTAACTGTCTGTACTTGCGTTCTCATGTACTCGTGAAACGTCATCATGGAGACTGCGTCGGAGCAGACTAGTGTGCATAGATATGAATCAAGTCAAGAAGGTTTCCTTCTCATTTCTACTCTGAAGCTCACCGTCTCCTGCTCAAACTGCTCACAAATGTTTCTGCTGCTCTAAAGTCTGGTCTCCAGAACTTCCTAAAAACTCTCCAAGTCTCTTCTGCTGCAGGTCGCTTTGTAGAACTGTTACAGAAAACCTCACTACATAGAGGGGCCTCAAGATAGTCGTCCAAATGAAACCGTACAAAAACCAAACTAGCACAACCCAAACGCTAAAGTCTCCTGCAGCCTACCAGAGAACCTCTTTAAACAGAGAATCAGGACAGGAACTCTTACCTTCTGGACAACCAGTGTTGGTTCACAAACAAGAATACAGAATGTGTCTGACCAAAAACCTTTAAAGGCTCACTACAGCCAAGATAAAGACACAACTCAGCTGTACCAAATCCACTAATCACTGCACACCTTAGCACCATGTGCTAACTGTGGCTAAAGAACCACATTTACCAAGACAACTATTCAGTACAAAGCCCTAAAACACACCAAGAAACACAATAAAGACGATTTTACTGCTGGAAGCTGCAAGCCAACGCCTAAAAAACAAACTAAAGCAACGGAGCCAAACCTGGTTCAGTGAAGAGAAGCAGAGGAAATGTTTGACTGTAGCCATAAAGCAGGAAGACACTGAGCTGCTCAGGTGTTCCTGATAACACCAAGCAGCCACCTGGACAGTCAATAGGAACACAGCTTACTGGAAGTCCAGAGGGCTGGCTTAGTGAAGTAAATTTAAAGTTGAAGCAGAAAGTTAACAAGGAAAGTTGAAAACCACCTTCTGATGCCTGAAATCTCTGAGTTTTCACACAAAGAACACCTGAACATGTCAAACTGGTTCCATAGTAGAACCTTCACTGTAAAAACGTCATAGTATGGTGTGTTGCTCAAAAAACATTATGACCCAGCTGTCTAGGGTAACCAAGGAGCAACAAAAACATGACAAACGCTGGTTTCCAGAGGGTTAGGAGGCTATTTATTTGAAAGAGTAAGTTTACAACAACACAACATGTGAGCAGAAAAATCACAAAGTCTGTCTTTAGTTCAGCAGAAAATATTAGTTTTTGTCTTTTTCATTTACCAAACTTTTCAGGAAGTAGATGAAGAATAATTAAAGCTCTCATGTAGAAGTCCAACTTATTTTGGATCCTTGTGGAGAGTTTAGTCTTAGAGTTTGTTAAGCTGATGAGTTTTTAGAGTCACATGGATTGTTTTGACATTTAATAACCGAGTCCTGAAATAAAATTACAGCTGTGGATTTCTGTCATTTATTCTGGACTAAACAAATAACAGCAGCAGAAATCTCAGACTTCATTATGAGGAGTCTGGACTGATGTTTCCACTTGATCATCAAAATATGAAATTTAGGTTGGTTTAAAGGAATATTTCACCTTAAATCTTTGAATGTTGACCTAAAAGGTTGGTTTCAGGAAGTATTCCACCTACAAGGTCCTCACACATCCACCTTAAAGGAATATTCCACCAAAAATCCCTGGACATGCACCTAAAATGTAACCGAGTATTCCATCCAAAATCCTCAAAGAGACCTGAGGGGCTGATTAAAAGGAATATTCCACCTGAACCCTCAACTAGGGCAGTATATGTAGCAGCGACAGCAGAAAGAGGTCCTCTCTGAGCGGAAGAACTGTGTCCGAGTGGCAGCTCCCTTTCTGCTCTTACCTTACTCACTAAACTCAAGTGCCATGGAGGACTCAAGTAGTTGGCGTTTCCTGCTGCAGCCTTCTCTTTATCAGCTTTCTTCCACATCCGATCACCCCCAGCCCGGTTTTTGTTGACCATTTTGACCCTTTTTCCGAGCTTTGACCAATCCAAGAACATGAAGTACATCATCTGCATTGGCGGCATCACCAATGGAGGGAAAACCACCCTCACCATCCACCTGATCAAGAACCTGCCCAACTGCTACGTGGTCCATCAAGATGACTTCTTCAAGCCCAAAGATCAGACTGAAGTTGGTGAAGATGGCTTTAAGCAGTATGATGTCATCACTGCTCTGGACATGGACGCCATGATGAGTACGATCTACACGTGGCTGGAGAACCCGGTGAAGTTTGAGAAGTCTCATGACGTTAATAACACCCTGGACACAGAGATGGTCCTGAAGTCCGACCACAAGGAGGAGGAGGAGACTCACATCCTCATTCACACCTACAGGCCTTTGATGGACGTGCTAAACCAGCGTTACTTTATTTCCATCCTATATGAAGAATGCAAAAAGAGGAGGTGCTCTAGGAAGTAGACGGTGCCAGACAGAGCTGTGCACTATTAAATGACTTAAGAATATGGAATATTGTTACTGTTTATTATTGTTCTCAGGTTTACTGTTAAATGTACAGAGTGCTACTTACTGTATTTTAAAATTTACATTACTACACAGAACATTTCAGATTATTTTACCACAGATCAAGGGTACAGATTGTTGTTCACTGTGTATTGGTAGTACTCATTTTGATTTAGACTGATCAGTATACAGAACCCTATGATGTTTATGGTATACAGCTGAAAACTAGTTGCTAAAAGTACAGAATATTACTTATTATTTTAGGTGTGATAATTGTCAGTAAACATTCAAAGAAGGGGAAATTGGCAGGGTTGTATATAGTGCTGTTCTTGTACAATATTTGTGACTTAATTACCCTCAGGATACTGTCGTTGAGCTTACCAGTTTTACATAACAGGCAGATGCTGCAGGAGATGATGTTCGTAATTCACATAAACAAGGACACAAGTCCATCATAATCTGAATGTTAACAGTTCAAAATGAAAAGGTCATAAACAGCCTTCCTGTGTTGTTAAAGAGCCAAAAACAAACAAGCATGAAGGTCGGTTGCAGCTTTCATTTTTTCTTGTAACTTTTCGGTGGCCCCCCCAAAATATCTGTTGTACCCCCTGTGCCCCCCCACTAAAATTAATCTGGATCTGCCCCTGTTTAGACTGGATTTCTGATTAATGTTATCTTCATTGAAATAAAATGCTTTCTTTCAAAAATAAGGACATTTCTAAGTGACCCCAAACTTTTAAGCAGTAGTGTACTTTATAAGGACTTGCTTTTTTGTTTGTTTGTTTTTAGTAGAAAGCTATTTCATTTTTTTTCTTTTTTTTTTTTTTAAAAACACCTCTTCAGTGAAATTTAAGGGGGAAAAATGGTTTAGGTTCTGAAAAATTTGCTGCCATTGAGAGTTTTAACATTACCAGCATCATAAAAGAAAAATGTCTTATTTTAGTTTGGATTCTCACTGATAGATATTTGAAAAACTGCCACCTAAGGTATGAGAAAATTGAAATTTTTCTAAGCTGAATTGACTGAAAGTTCAGTAATCTTTAAGAAATCACTTCATCAAGATGATGAAGATTACAAACACAAACAGCCTTGTGTTGCTGGTGGTTTTGTAAGTACAGCCCTTGTTATTTCCTTGAAGAGGTGCGTATGCTCACCCTGAACGCAGTTATCAACCAAAGCGACAGCAGCAGTAACCACGTCAGCGCTGCGTCACCTCGCCTGCCTGCTGTTTCACATCACTGCACTTTTCTGCCGTTATTGTTCTTTGTTCTCATGTGTGACTGAACATTCTGGTACATTGACTGCTGCTCTCATATGGAGCCATAGTGCTGACAGTAAGTTTTGGCATTGAAAAATGTTGAATTGAAAGCGAAAATACAAACAATGAAGTTTCAATCTAAGGTGATCTTTTTTCTCCGCCAAGGAAAGCGGCGGAGTAATCCACGGATTTGATAAAGATTTCTTTATTATTGTGAGATAGCGTCATTGTAACTATGGCAGCATTGCGTCAGCTGCCTGCTGATCATCACATGATTGCGATCCTCCTACAAATTGACAGCGGCAGACCACGAAATTCTTTAAAGATTTCATCCATCAGAAATCATATAACGACTGAGCAGCTTTTTCAGAGTACTGCGCTCTCTGACTGCTTTTCTTGTTACTTGGTGGAGCCTCGGTGGAGTTATGTGATGATCGGCATTGGTTTGACGGTTTGTCTGTTAGCAGCACTACTGAAAAACGGATTTGATGAAATTTTCAGGGAAGGTCAGAATTGGCACAAGGACCAAGTGATTAGATTTTGCCAGTGATGCAGCTTATAGTCTGGATCCCCGGATTAGTGAAAGATTCTGTATCATTGCCAAATAGCGGCCTTCTTGCATGTTAGCACTGTCTCACAAGTACGGCGAAACTTACAAATGCCTTTTAAGAATTACATTTAATGAATTATGAAGGAAGAACACGGAATCATGTCCTATTCCTGGATAATCCTCAGACCCGATACTGATACATTTTTAACAGAAAATGAGCATCATCTTTCAACAAAAGTACCCAAAAAATGAGCAGATACAATTTAAAGCAATTTTATTGATGACAACAAATGAGTGAAAATGAGTAGTAAAACATTTCCATCTATTGCAGTCATCGTAGAAGGCTGATCATCTTTTGGGAAAGTGTTTTTTCAGCGACAAGTCATTTTGTCACCGGAGCAAAATGAAATGAAGTTCATGGATCACTGGGCGTACCTGTCAACGGCAGTCATAAAATGAAAAATTACAAAGACAAACTGCACACTTAATTGCCCAGTTAAGTGTTGAGGTAATGTGTAAAATACTGTTCTGATGAATGGGCAGAGTACAATCATTCATACACAAAAGATGCACAGAGGTAACATGAACGTTCAGACACTGTTTTTCTATTGCACACTGTGATCAATTGGTTTAACGGCAACAGAGGACGCTTGATTTGAGGAAAATAAATAGAGAAACAAATGTGACTGAGGAAGCACCTTGGTTCGTAGGTGATGCTTCAGACTTTAAATCAATAAAATAAATTAGACATTAGTCAGGCTGACATTTGGAGATGCAGAAACCGGAGACGGGAGCCACAAAAAATAAAAAATGAGCTTTCTGGCATTCTCAACAAAGGCTCTGTCACACCTTCAGCACGTCGTTTTTCACAATAAAGCAAATGTACCGTTGGTGTGAGGGTGAAATTTACAGTGTGATGCAAAAGTAAAACGACAACAAATACAAGGGTGAGCGTAAGGTCATATTGGCAACCTAAAAAAGCACTTGAATGTAGTTCAATCAGGTTCAACTTCCCAACCGATGCGAGATATGAGAGAGATGGTGTCAGAGAAAAGAGACAAACTGTTCGTCTGTTCACTTGTAGAAGTTCGTAAGTTATCAGCACGTTTCCAAAAATCTTCCTCTCACGGAACCCATCACGTGAGCGAAGAGTTCCTTAATGTTCTTTTGTCTTTGTGCCACATCAGTAGACATCGCCAGACAGAAACTGGATGACTGACGGGCCCGGTAAAAGTGTTCAGGAAAAAAAGTGCATCATATTTTGTCAAATACTGAGAAATAGCGGAACATTAAAAACAACACTCTTATAATAAACATCTGAAATAGCTTTTTTTTTCTCACTAGTGCAACAACAGACTGGATCAAATAAAGAGAAACGTTATTAACCTGCAGGCAATCAAAGCTCTTTAAACATCTAATAATTTTCTTGCCACAGTAGCAGAACAGTTAAGAAGGCAACTTAATGATTGATGCGTGAACACAAACATGCCAACATTATACACGTCGCTCTTTTTTTTTTATAGAAATAAATAGCTGAATTATCATCTTTATCCTCTTCTTAAATAATTTCCATCTCTATATGACTCTGATGCACATTTAATATAAAGTATCTAATACACAACTGCAATTTCAACACTACTGTTATACATAATATAATTCTCTATGTTTACCTTTCATTCAGCTTTGGAGAGAAAACGCTTACAGAATCAAGACCTGTAAACTTCACCTTTTCCACTCAGTAAGTATGACCTTAGTATTATATAACATCAAATGTTGGTCATTTTTTTCTTGATTTTGCTATATATATTTATATATATATATATTTGTTTTTTTACAAACATTATGTACAGAGTAGCTGATAACGAAGGCAGGATTGTCTAAAACTCAAAAATCGACAAGTGCTTTGTGTTTTCTCTATTGTGTCAGCAAAGTTTCTCACAAACCTTTTTCCTTTAAAAGAACTGAGTGGACAATCGGTACCAGTGTAGGGTAATAATATGCAATACTGATAAGAACATGAAGATATGGACATCCACGACTGTTCCGGAACATCATTACCACAATAAGCAGTTACACAAATCCTCATGAAGAGTTTGGTCGACGAAGTAGCGACCGAAACCAGCAGCTAACAGCATCGATTATCAGTGTTTGTTTAAATTTTAGCAAACCCACATGACTAACGCAGAGGCGTGCAGAGGTGAGCAATCTGCTGGAAATGTGTCGCGTGGAAGATGATGTTCTGCCTGATGTGTGATTCATTTTCAAACCAATTATAAAACTGCGAGGAGCTCTGCTTGAACAGCTGCTCCAGTGATTCAGTATTGCACTTTCATGAAGTTTGGGGGGCTTGAGTTAAAAATCAGCGCAGCAGAATGAGAGAAATCTTGACTTTTGGTCCGTGGTATGCATAAAAGTTTTTTAAAAAACACTGGATCCTGCTCCTCTGTTCCACAGGTTTTGTTAGGCCCTGCATGCCTGGTAAACACCCACATCTTTAACGCTCTACACCCACAATTTAAAGCCCAGGATTTCAGTTACGAGCTGAGATTACCACCAGATCCTCCAGAGCCATGGAACATATTATGCAACTGTTTTCACAGTCTGATTAGTAGTTATTATGAAGTAGTTCTGGATGTATAAAATCAGCAAAATGCAGCGCAGATGCGTGTACAGTAAGAGTCACTACTGCATGTATTGCTACTCATACTTTGAGAATTTCTGCAGCGTACACTGAACTGTAGCCAAATCAGTTTCCTAATTTTGAAGGTGACACCAAAGACCTGATCTCTTGGTTCTGCCAAACAGTGAAGGTGATACTTGTTCCATCCTGTAAAGGGTACAAGTGTCACACTAGCTGGGTGTCAGCTATGTAAGTGCATGGAAACACCAGCAGAGGGAGGCAGAGGATGTCAGCTGATGAATATAAATTAGGATTGTACAAGACCTCGGCCAGGACAAGCCCTATAAATAGGAATGGCACAGTTTAGTATGGTAAAGTATGAAATTCAGATGACATAGAAACACTACAACACCTGTAAACACACCTGGAGACTTTGCACTATATGAAACACAACACCTTAAGAGCTGCTCACACTCAAATCCAACTCCAACAATGTTAGTTGAAGCGACCAAACACCTTCCCTCTGCATTCGATAATGGCACATCGGAGAAAACGCTCACTGGAATGAGGACAGACACCGTCACAAATGGCACCAGTAATATCGGATACTGCTCCCTGTTCTCCCAAGACGAACAGGCCCAGAGATACTACAATGATCAAAAACACCGAATCCGGATTTGTGACATGGTTTTTTTGTTCGTATGAGGAAGCAGAGGATGGTAGAAGAGGCAAAATGCATCGCTGTCATGCAGTGTCTAGAAGACTGTGTGCTGCAGGGAGGCTGTCCTGTCTGTCGCTCTCTCCACAACGCCTAGAGCTGCTGCAGCACATTTCTGTTCTGGGTGGAAGCAGTAAGTGTTCACAGTTGCTCATTGTCCGGTGTTCAGCGTGCGGTAGAGCAGGAAAGGCTGAATGAAAGCCATTCAGTGTATTTATTCATTCACTCATCCGCGCAGACACAACACAAAGCTCCTGTTTACCCTTGAATGAGAGAATTGAAGATCTCTCAAGAAACCTGCCAACATTTTATGTACTTCAGATGAAAGTTTGCTTTTTTTGGATGCATTCTTGGCTCTGGTGCTGTGTGAAGCTCCTCTTAGACAGTTGAAATACAGCGCCACCACCTGACTCCAGGCATTTCAAGAAATGGATCTGTGCGACAATTCATTCCACTTGAATGATGAAAGCAAAAGACGACTGAGAAAGAGGATTCTGACAGTTGTTGAGTTTTTAGAGTGTACAGCAGGCCCTTCGTCGTATTACACAGCGCCATCGTGAGTCCAACAGTCGAACTGAAAATAAGGACATGTTGATTTCAAGCTAATTTTCAAGATTTGTACTTCTGGAATATGCACACTGAGCCCCGGTTCTGGTTCATCATAGGGATCTTCTGTTGTTTCTGTTGGTGTTGCAGATGCATTCAACCCCAGGAAGCGGGCTCAAAACAGCTGAGTCTTTTCGATTGACCGGAGCCATGATGGCGCCTCTCCAAGACTTGACGAATCTGCACGAAAGATGTTAGCAGAGACTGTCTGCTTTCACATGGAGGATTTTGGAGAAGCCAGGTCTCTTTTTCAGAGCCTGAAAGAACAAAGAAAAGAGAGATGTCAGCATCTCATTTTCTCTCTGTGGTTTTTTTCTGATTGCCGAATACCTGACAATCTAAGCAACTGTTCAACGTTTGGCGTCACACACAATTTCATGTTTTCCATGAAAACTCACACTTTCATTCATGTGCTACCATTATTGCACAAGGGTTTTCTAATTATCAATTAGCCATTTTAGTTAACAATGTAGCATTAGAACACAGGAGTGATGGCTGCTGGAAATGTTCCTCTGTACCCCTATGGAGATATTCCATTAAAAATCAGTTGTTTCCAGCTAGAATAATCATTTACCACATTAACAATGTCTAGACTGCATTTCTGATAATTCAATGTTATCATCATTGAATGAAATTGCTTTTCTTTCAAAAATAAGGACATTTCGAAGTGACCCCAAACGTTTGACTGGTATTATATATTCTATTTCGAATTACTTTATCATACTTTATTATCTTGATTTTACAGTGTGTACAATAACTAACGCACTGAGTTGCGGCAGCTTAAGGATGACTTGTTTGCTCAATAAGCTGCACCTCTAGAGAACTTTTTTTCAAATTATATTTACCAGCCAGTCAAGATACAGTTACATCCAGACTTGACCTTTGGGATATAAAATGTCATCACCTTATTCTTTCATCCCAATAAACATTTGTATGACATCGATTGGACTGCTGAATTCTTGAGGTAAGACCAAAAACACGTTTTGTGAGGTCACAGTGACTTCATGCACTCATGAGGTGGAACAGACAACCAGAAAACATGATTCCTCAGCCGTCAGCGGCACGGAGGCATAACAACCTGTGATTCAACAGCTTTTAAAGCTCCGTCTGTGGCTGGTTGTAAGGATGAGTGGATCCTCTCACTGTAAGCTTCTGCTTGTGTGAGTTAGCAACAGCACATCAACAAACAAACACCGCTGGGAGTTCAAGGACTGAGTCATGGTTTAAATGGTAGGTAATTGTGACAAAAATAGATGCAGTATATCCACTTAACTACTGGCTTTACTGTCGGTAATGTGTAAACAGCGGTGCAAAACTCCAGGGATACAAGGACATGACGACTAAAAAAAGAAAAAAAATCCATAGTTAATGAAGTTAACTTCACTGTTAGTCATTACCTTCACACATTCAACACTGCACTGGACGGATGGCAGTATAATCAGTAAAACAGTAACCAGAGTGTGAGCTCACTGAAGGCAAAAACAGCATCTTTCTTTCATTCAGGGTTCTAAATGTGCACATAGAATAATACCTGTGTGGTTCAAAATATGGGGAAAGATTCTTATCTGATCCCTAAAGGTTCAGCCTGAGTGTGGCGTTAGAACAAGGGTGTCAAACTCATTGTAGCTCAGGGACCACTCTGATAAAGGAAATGTTAACCAGACAGTACTACTATGGTCAAAAATATGAAACTATAGGGAAGGTAAGGGTGGGAGAATCGAGAAAAATCAACAAACAACAAATTAAGAATAAGTCATAGTTTTTGTTTTACTATTTAGAAACACAAACAGTTGAATTTGAACAAACCCATGCTGTGCTGGCAATACAACTTTAGAATAAATTGTCAACCACATCTAAAGTAGAAAAGACACTCAATTGGAGATGGGACTAGTTTTGCTCTCAAGTGGGCCGGACCAGTTAAATCACAGCATAATACCATATAAATAACCACAACTTCGAATTTTCCCCATTGTTTTAGTGCAAAAAAGTACATTCTGAAGATGTTCACAGTTACTGAACCATCTTCTTACAAAACATTACGAACAGCCTCAAATTTCTGAAGAAAAACGAGAAATTTTAACAATAGTATGCCTCAGTTCATCATTTACACATTACAACTAACAGATCGCAGTGTATTTACAAAGGCGCAAAACATTTATAGTCCCAGGTATCTGGAACTCAACAATATAGTATTTTACTTTATGATCAAAAGACCTAGAAATTATTTTAAACTTAGTTTTACAAATTTACAATTTGCAGTTACTGTGTTCTCTGTAATTTTTACTCTTTCTAAAGTTGTCCCACGAGCCGGTTTTGACCCGCGGGCCATATGTTTGACACCCCTTCATTAGAATAAAGGTTATGGGATTCTGTATGCTTGTTGCTCATGAGAATGTATCTGCAACTTGACTTTGTGTGTTAACCCTCTGGCAGTGTCTGAGCGTTTCTGGTAACATTTTTAGTCACAGTCAACTCCTTTTTCTCTGTAATATAAAGATGAAGTCATACACTTCTATGGAAACAGCACAGCCATGACTACAACTCCAGAGAAATGAAAAATGTATTCTGTGCAATATACAAAGTCATAAAGGCAAAAATCATAAAATAAAAGTAAAGCTGATTTATTTTGATCATTCATTTAACAAGAATTGAGGGAAAAAAAACGAGAAGCAACATTTAGCTGCTTAATCTGTTTAAACACGGACTGCAGTTCAGCCTAGCTCTGCTAAAATCCAGACTTTTTGCTACATGACCACAGTTGCATTGATGAGCACAGGTTTTTATTTGGGGATCTGAGGATTAACTGTGCTGTATGTTTCATCAGCTGAAATATCTGTATGTTAGTCAAAATAAAAAGTGTTTAGAGGTGCTGTTACCTGCAGCTTGTTAACCATCTCATCAAACAATTTTCTAGCTTCGGGGCTGTTGGGGTCCTCAAAGTAGTCTTCTATACCAATCTGAACCACGATGGACTTCAGGTTGCGGCAGACACCTATGTGATTGGAAAGAGAATTTAAAGAGTACAGCTTATCCAGTGTTCTCATATCAAATTAGACGTTAGATATGCACATTTAGGACATAGTAAAAGCACTTTTGATTTCTTTTTGTGTAATATATGTGGCATGTGAAGCATAATGAAGGCACCACTGTGTACAAAGTGGGTTTCATACTCACTGTTGAAGTGTAGCAGGGCTTTCGGGGTGACTGGTGTGGAGGTGAGCACCAGCATCTCGAGGCCCTTCAGACCTTCTCTGCAAACCTCTGCTGCCACCTCCTGGTTGATTTCACTCACATGGTCCAACTCCAGCACCTGCAGGCGCATGCAGTTCCTCGCTGCACAGGTGGGGGAGATAAAGGAGAATTTAGAAATGACACAGAATGTTGAAATGCAGCACATTTTTTTATTTAGCTAGAAATGGAGCAAGAAAAGGAGACATCCGAGAATATGCAATTGGATTCAAACATCAAATATGAGAAAAACATTGATGAAATCGAGGCTGTCTGCAACTATGCATCCATCCATTCTTTACACACCGCTTTATCCTCACTAGGGTCGTGGGGGGGACTGCAGCCTATCCCAGCTGACTCGGGTGAAGGCAGGGGACACCCTGGACAGGATGCCAGTCTGTCACAGGGCTACATATACAGACACACAATCACACTCACATTCACACCTATGGGCAATTTAGAGTAACCAATTAACCTCAGCATATTTTTGGTATGTGGGAGGAAGCCGGGGTACCCGGAGAAAACCCAGGGGGACAGGGAGAACATGCAAACTCCATGCAGAAAGATCCCACGCCCAGGCTGGGACTTGAACTGGATCTTCTTGCTGCAAGGCGAAAGTGCTAACCACTACTCCACTGTGCAGCCCTGTCTGCAACTACAGTTCATGAATTAGTGTGGCAGTAATGTGAATAATGTATTTTCACACTGTAGTTGAAAGTGTTGGAGTTCATCCAAGTACAAGTGGAATTATTTTTTACCCAGTGAGGCCAGTCCTTGAATCCCACATCCAGCTCCTCCCACTCCAAGAGCACGGAGATGCGGCCAGCATCTTCCGATGGTTTGCAGGCATCGGTTACTAAAGCGAGCAGGTTGTTGGCTGAAAGAAACAAACGTTCCCCAAAATGCACATTCATACCTTTGTTAGCAAGGTTATCATAACAGATGATAGTTCGAGTTACTTTAGCAGAGACACTGCATATTTCTGCATTTATTACCATGGATGCAGTGGAGCCACCTGCAGGGAAATGATGTCTCTACAACCTGCTCCAAGGGCCCAGATCACCTCCTGTCCAACTGGATCTGTGGCACTCCTGGAACAAGATAAACATGTGCAATTAACATCCACATTAGATGCAATATGATGTACACCATTGTTTTAAAGTTTGGGGTCACTTAGAAATGTCCTTAATTTTGAAAGAAAAGCCTTTTTGTTCAATAAAGTTAACATTAAATGAATCAGAAACACAGTCTTAACATTGTTAATGTGGTAAATGACTATTCCAGCTGGAAACGGCTGTTTTTTAATGGAATATCTCCATAGAGGTACAGAGAAACATTTCCAGCAACCATCACTCCTATGTTCTAATGCTACATTGTGTTAGCTAATGGTGTTGAAAGACTAATTGATGATTAGAAAACCCTTATGCAGTTATGTTAGCACATGAATAAAAGTGTGAGTTTTCATGGAAAACATGAAATTGTCTGAGTGACCCTAAACGTTTGAACAGTAGTGTACACCAATCAACCACAACATTATGACCACTGACAGGTGAAGTGAATAACATCGATCATCTTGTTGTAATGCAACGTTCTGCTGGGAAACCTTGAGTCCTGACATTCACGTGAATGTTTGACATTTACCCCCCATGAAACCCCTCCACCATCTTTGATGCCAGTTGCCACCCTCAGCAGGACAATGCACCCTGACACACTGCAAAAACTGCTCAGGAGTGGCCCGGGGAGCACGACAGAACTAAGGTGTTCATCCGGGTTCCACACTCTACAGATACAAATCCTACTGAGCATCTGTGGGATGTGTCAGGATAAGCCTGATCTTGGGAGGTTCCACCCTGCAACCCCCTTCCCCATGACACAAGACATCCCCAGAGGTCCATGTGTCCATGCCCCACTGGGTCAGAGGAGTTTCAGCATCATAAAGGAGACCAACACAATACTAGGCAGGTGGTCATAAGATTATGCCTGATCGGTGTATATAAGGTGATTGATAAGAGAGCATTTCTTCACAGAGTGGTCAAGGGATCTCAGTAGGTAAGTAAAGTTAATTCATATACACACGTGGACAAAATTGTTGGTACCCCTCAGTTAAAGAAGGAAAAACCCACAATTCTCACTGAAATCACTTGAAACTCACAAAAGTAACAATAAATAAAAATTTATTGAAAATTAAATAATCAAAATCAGCCATCACTTTTGAATTGTTGATTAACATAATTATTTAAAAAAACAAACTAATGAAATAGGGCTGGACAAAAATGATGGTACCCACAACTTAATATTTTGTTGCACAACCTTTTGAGGCAATCACTGCAATTAAACGATTTCTGTATTTGTCAATGAGCGTTCTGCAGCTGTCAACAGGTATTTTGGCCCACTCCTCATGAGCAAACAGCTCCAGTTGTCTCAGGTTTGATGGGTGTCTTCTCCAAATGGCATGTTTCAGCTCCTTCCACATATGTTCAATGGGATTCAGATCTGGGCTCATAGAAGGCCACTTTAGAATAGTCCAACGCTTTTCTCTCAGCCATTCTTGGGTGTTTTTGGCTGTGTGTTTTGGATCGTTGTCCTGTTGGAAGACCCATGACCTGCGACTGAGACCAAGCTTTCTGACACTAGGCAGCACATTTCTCTCCAGAATACCTTGATAGTCTTCAGATTTCATCTTACCTTGCACACTTTCAAGACACCCTGTGCCAGATGCAGCAAAGCAGCCCCAAAACATTACTGAGCCTCCTCCATGTTTCACCGTAGGGACAGTGTTCTTTTCTTCGTATGCTTGGTTTTTGAGTCTATGAACATAGAGTTGATGTGCCTTACCAAAAAGCTCCAGTTTGGTCTCATCTGTCCAAAGGACATTCTCCCAGAAGCTTTGTGGCTTGTCAACATGCATTTTTGCAAATTCCAGTCTGGCTTTTTTATGAGTTTTTTTCAGCAGTGGTGTCCTCCTTGGTCGTCTCCCATGAAGTCCACTTTGGCTCAAACAACGACGAATGGTGCGATCTGACACTGATGTACCTTGGCCTTGGAGTTCACCTTTAATTTCTTTGGAGGTTGCTCTGGGCTCTTTGGATACAATTCCAACGATCCGTCTCTTCAATTTGTCATCAATTTTCCTCTTGCGGCCACGTCCAGGGAGGTTGGCTACTGTCCCGTGGGTCTTGAACTTCTGAATAATATGAGCCACTGTTGTCACAGGAACTTCAAGCTGTTTAGAGATGGTCTTATAGCCTTTACCTTTAAGATGTTTGTCTATAATTTTTTTTCGGATGTCCTGGGACAATTCTCTCCTTCGCTTTCTGTTGTCCATGTTCAGTGTGGTACATACCTTTTCACCAAACAGCAGGGTGACTACTTGTCTCCCTTTAAATAGGCAGACTGACTGATTATGAGTTTGGAAACACCTGTGATGTCAATTAAATGACACACCTGAGTTAATCATGTCACTCTGGTCAAATAGTTTTCAATCTTTTATAGAGGTACCATCATTTTTGTCCAGGCCTGTTTCATTAGTTTGTTTTTTTTAAATAATTATGTTAATCAACAATTCAAAAGTGATGGCTGTTTTTGATTATTTAATTTTCAATAAATTTTTATTTATTGTTACTTTTGTGAGTTTCAAGTGATTTCAGTGAGAATTGTGGGTTTTTCCTTCTTTAACTGAGGGGTACCAACAATTTTGTCCACGTGTGTAGCATCTTTCACAGCACAGTAGCAAAGTGCTTAACAAAGAAAATCCTCATTAGGCCATGAAATCAACAAAGAGAGAAAACAAAAGTGTGATGTTCACCTGTAGGTTACAGCCTGAAGGGCCCGGCAGTAGCAGCTGGCCAGCCAGAGAGAGCGATCAGTCAGCAGGTTGGGGCAGTGAGAAATCTTCAGTATCAGCAGGTTACTTCCTGTGGCCTTTAACAATGCCTCCAGACCCTCTTCCAGACAGCCACTTCAATAAAAATGGAAAGGATGGTAAATAGACAAGTCATTCTTCTGTCCTTCAGCACTTCAGCTGCGGCAGCACTTCCACCATCATGAGCACATTATCCAAATGTTCCCATAATGTTTGCAGCACTATGTGCAAGAAGCAGCATGCCTCTGTAGCGTCTAAGAGCACCTTCTGTTGTATAATCTGTCTCCTTCACACAAACAACTTTGCTTTTCCCACTCAAATCAAAACCTCTGCTTGTCCTCTTCCAGGAAATGAAGGCTGATATTTTACATGCTGAGCATAATCAGACAGCACAAAAATGTCAGTATTCATCACTCGCGTTCTTCCTGTTGGCTTCCTCTCATCAGTCACTGTTTGTGGAGTCATTCGGCATGTCACTCACTTTGCAAGGCAGTGTGTCGAATGAAGCCAAAACAATACACAGTGCCGTGATGACCACCTCAGAGTGACTAGGCAATAAAAACCTGTGCTGTTTCTACTCTATGTGTGTCTCACCGTGTGCTTTTAAGGTAGTCCTCCTTGGTTTCCTTCTTGCCCCGCTGTCTTGGTTTGAGGTTTTGCAGGATTAGAGAGTGCGTCTGAGTACACCACTGAGACAATGTGCCCAGGAACTAAGAAAAGACACAGAGAGAGAGAAAATATTGTGACAACAATTGCAGTAACTGAACCACATGCTTCTGCTTTGCAAGTCCTCTTGGCAGCAACCTGTATGCAACATCTCCATGTTCACCTTGGAAGAAATGCGAGCGTTCTCTAGCAGCACTCTGGTCCACACTGCCGGGTGACGGGCCACAAACTTCCAGTTGCGGCAGACTTCAGCAGCTCTCAGCAGGGTTTTGGTGTCCAAGTAGGTGAAGATACAGAAGAGAGCTGCACGCATCTTCAGGATCTCTGGGCTGATCACCTCGTTGGATTTGGACGGGCTCTTTTCATGGCGGCAAGGCTTGCTGTAGACCCCTTCAGACCGCCCTGTGGCAAGAAAAGAGCCTTTAAACCCTTTAGCACAGTTATAAAATATGTTTAAGTTACTGCAGTTGAACAGAGATGGATGGATGCATGGATGGATGGATAGATAGATTAAACCTTTACTGATCCTGCAGGAAGGGAATTATTAGTGTTACAGCAGCGAATACAAAAAATAGTGCAAGAAAAGAAAAAGAGCAGCACACAATGCACACAGATATAGTCATTTTCTTCTTCTAAAAGAAATATAAATGTGTACAGAAAAAATTCTGAGAAACTGCACAGTGTTCTTATATACATTTTTGTTGCACAGCTAGTGGGTGAGCTGAACTACTGGGAGCTTGATAGTACAGTCTGACTGCAGCAGGAAGGAAGGACCTGCGGTATTTCTTCTTCAGACACCGCGGGTGAAGCAGTCTCTCACTGAAGGAGCTTCCCAGTGATCTTACTGTTTCCCGCAGGGGGAGGGAGGCGTCCTCCATGATAGACAACAGCTTTGTCATCATCCTCCTGTCTAACACCACCTCCACAAGATCAAGGGGGAAGCCCAGGACAGAGATGGCTTTCTTTACCGGTTTGTTCAGTCTACACTCTCTCAAAATACTCAAAACATGCAGTTGTTGTGCAAATGTACTTTTCCTGAGACCAAATCTAAAAAAGAAAAAAAAAAATAGGAGAAAAGAATGTTTGAAAATGTTTTTAAAATACCAAATAAGTTCTGGAGTTCCCCCTAAAATTACATTTTTCTCTTGTTCCACGCCCCTGATGACCACACTGAATCTCAAACAGAACAGCTAAAATAAAATTTAAATCTCCTTTTTTGGTATTATTTTTTATTTATGCTTCTTGTCATTATGGGAACAAATTTCTGAATATTTCTGAATCTAATAATATTTAAATAATAATCATTATGCATGGAATGTGTGTCCCACAACAACCCTGTTAGCATAACCTTTTTAACTGGTATAAGAAAAAGAAAACAGTGAATCACATGAAACACTGGAATTAAAATCATCATACAGTTTTCCAAAAGAATGGGTAGAGCAAAGCTATGTCCTCTCTTCTATTTTTCATATTTTCATAACATTGTCAGCCTTTATTGAATGTTTCACTCTACCTCACACACCTTGTTATGCATATTATCAGGATGAGACAAATTAATTTGACTTTTTCCATCAGTCAGTCTGTCCTCTTGGTCAGCAGTAACAGCTAGCTAAATATCTAGCTTCTACTGCTGAGAAAAAGCTAACATTAGCATGGATTAGCAACCCTGTTACTGTGATTAGAGTAGGGTTAGCAAACAACAAATAAAACATGGAATAAAAATGGTATCATTGATGTGTAAGCTGAACCAATCAAGCCTTTGATAGTTTATTACCTATTATTGATGAATATCCAGCAGAAAATTGTAAAAGAGAAGGTTTGTTTTTGTCAAAAATTTTGAAGCCCAAATGTCCTCCAATTCTAGAGTGACCATAAACCATTTGTATATACTGTGTTTTCCTGTTTCTTTATTGTCACGGTTATCTTTTATGTTTGCTTTTTGTGAAGCACCTCTAATTGCTCTACTTACTATGATCATTATATGACTTTTGATTATTTTTTTGTTCAATCAAGTGACTAACTCCAAGCTGTCCTTCTAAAGCAATTTTCCTAACAAAATACACATAAATGCCCTTAAACAGTGCTAAATGATATTCTGTCACACGGTGGCGCCAACCTTCAGCAAGACACTAATTGTGATTACATAATTCTCTTTTCTTCTCTTCTTTTCTCTCTGTCCATTGTACCACGTGTCCAATCCGAGCCTGGCTTATTCGTCCCGGCGAGAATGCTCCTGGATGACTCATGTCATCTTTGGCCTTGGAAGGCGTCTGCTCGAAACCATCGGGGCTATGAACCATTGCTTACACTCTCACTCTCTTTTCCTCTATCTCTCTCTCTCACTCTTATTCTCTCACACACATGCCACCTACGCTCAAGATTGCCAAATGAACTAAAAAAGCCAAACTGTGTGTTACATGCTGAGAAAAAAGGGAAAAAAAACCCCTGTGTGCTTGTAGATACATACCATCCAATCAGACCTGGCAGAGATTCTCCCAATAAGGAGAACTACGTCAGAGCAGAGGAATGCCAGTAACATGTTGAGATTTACGTGAGAAAAATCTTTTTACTTAATGGGGGCTGTCATGGCAGTTCATATGAATTTGTCATCGAGCTCTGGCCCATTTTCACTTCATGTTTTTTCCAGACTGCCCGGGCCCACCTGGTATTTAGAAACTCAACAGAAGGCGGAAAAAAAATGGAAGGCTGCAGCAGTGAGTTTAAGGATCTTGGCATGGCGAGAAGTTAACAGAGAAATGCACAATCTGTGGCGGATCGGAATTGTGCAGGGTGTCTAACTTGGCTCAGCACAAAATCGAATATGAGAGAAAGAACTGAGACATTATAATAGACAAATAATGGAGAGACACGCAGAACAAAAAGAGAACAGCACTTGCAGCAATGTATGACTTGTTTTTTTTATCATCTACACTGGTAAACAAAGTGTAAATACCTCAACAACGAGAGGACATTAGCTGGTTAAATCACAATTCTGTTTACTGCAGCGCACTTGTAGAATAAAATACTACCTACTCCATTGTGTAGCAAGTCGTTAGTACTGCTATATGTTATACGCTATTGCTTTTACTTTTTATATATTTCTTCTTTTAAGATGGATTTTATATATTTTTGTATTTGAATTTTATTTCTTTTTTTTATTTTATTGCTGTCTTGCTGGTTTTAATGTTTATGTAAAGCACTTTGAATGACCTTGTGCTGAATTGTGCTGTACAAATAAACTTGCCTTGCCTAATCAATGCGGATAATATTAACAATATTTATCAACCCTAAACTGATCAATTCTTTATATCCGTTTCTGTTAGACCCAAACAAAGCAAAGCTCTTTTAAGTTACTATGCAGCAGAAAGAAGCGACTTCTTGATGTTTTTAAATGTATTCCAACTTTACTGTAGTTTGTTGAATTCACTGCAGCCTAAAACTGAACTGTAAACAAACAATAACTCTATATCTGGTTAAATCCAGCTATTATTATTAATTACTACTGAATTTTGTCTTAATTTTTCACTTCATTTTTCTCCATATTAATGATTTTTATCTTGATATTTTGCTTTCTTAAATAGGATTTTGATGCTTGTGTAACGGTCAGTGGTGCAGCAGTGGATGTGGGTTAAATATATATGTATTAGTCAGATATATTATACCATAGATATATATTATTTTATTGTTCTTTTATTGCTATTATGTTTATTGTTATAATTATGATCACACAAAGTTTGGTCTGTCTCTCAGTTGAGTGGAACCTTCACTGGGGGGGATTTTTGTACCCCACATACACTTTTAGTCACCCTGTCCCGTTCTATGAATTTGTTTTTCCCACTTTACCTCTCCCCTTTTGTTTATGTGTTCCTAGAGCGAGGTAATCGAGATTGTGCTATTGTAATTTGTGTGTTTTAATGTAATACAATTGTACTTAGAAGTTCACTTTCCCATTGTAATATATGCATTTCTGTAGATTTGTGTTCTTTTTTTTGACTGTAAAGGTAGGTGCTCCCTCTTGTACTGCTCATGCATTGAATGTTTCTGCATTCTGCCCTTTTGTTTATGCATTCTGAGAGAGGGAAGTACAAGTCTTGTAATACGGAAGATTTTGTGTCTTATTTAATGACCGTAAAGAACAAAAAAGATCTGTGTCGGCTGAGTAAATACGACACAGAGAAGAGAAGGTTACACTTGCTTTGATTTTGCATTATATAAAGCATTTAGAAATGTGTGTGTTTTAACAATCTGCAGCAGAACTGGAACCTATCCTCTGGTTGTAGACTGAGCTTTGGTCAGTGACACAGCTCCTGCAACGTTACAGCGACTGCAACTCAACCTGACCTAGATCCAAATGCGTCCCTTCTCTTATGGGAGTCATTTTTAAGGGCTTTATCCTGTGAATCCTGGCTCCTATGCGTCTGACCTACTGGCTGAATATTAGGTTGAATAGAGCGTGTGGGACACAGGATGTACACTACCGTTGAATAATTTGGGGTCACCCAGGCAATTTCATGTTTACCATGAAAACTCACACTTTAATTCATGTGTTAGCATAATTTCACAGGGGTTTTCTCATCATCAGTTAACCTTTTAACACCATTAGCTAACACAATGTAGCATTAGAACACAGGAGTGATGGTTGCTGGAAATGTTCCTCTGTACCTCTATGGAGATATTCCATTAAAAATCTGTTGTTTCCAGCTGGAATAGTCATTTATCACATTAACAATATCTAGACTGTATTTGTGATTCATTTACTGTTGTCTTCATTGAAAAAATGCTTTTCTTTCAAAATTAAGGACATTTCTAAGTGACCCCAAAATTTTGAACGATAGCAGGCAGATTCTTCTAAAAATGACCAGTTCCTAAGAACTTGTGTTTACCTGTGTTTGGGCGGTACGCCGCCCTGCTGTGGTGAGGATAAGGTGCGGCAGACTGCTGGACTTCAGCCACAGCTCTCCTCTCCTGCTCCCACATCTCCACTTCAGACTCGGTAGTTCGGGAGCCCACGTCTGAAACATCTCCCTCCTCACCCTCAGTGCTGTTCCTGTAAGGTCGTCGCTGCCAGTTCTGGATCGCCTGTTTGCGAAGACCCCAGTTTCTTGATCCACATCCAGGGGAGCGGTCGTAGCCCCCCTCGCCCAGCCGGCACTGCATGTGATAGTACTGAGCCTCGGGACAGTCCTCCATGGGATGCATCTCAACACTGTCGCTGTCGTAACCTCCAGAACCCTGTGAGACCGACTTGATCCTCCCGGATGCTCTGCAGAAAATGAGAAGAAACTGTGCTAGAAATTATACTGTAGTCTGAATAATAACAATAACAATCAATATTGCTTTCACAATACCACGCAAGTCCAAAGATAACAAAATCCACCTCTAATGTTCGCTAATTTACATATAAAACCTGCCACATACAGTTACCATAAAGTTGCTACCGGCAACTGGTGAAAACTCCAAGAAGTCACAGTGCTGAGCCAAGAAATATTTCTCTTAAACGTTGGAATAACCTTTTCTATAGCATTGCAACGCTACACTTCTTGTTTGTAGCAAATGTAGCACATAGAGTACTTAATACTCTTATTTAATTGTAAATATCAGCACCTGATTTCTTCTACCAGCATGATTTGCACTTTATGTTGCTATCTAAACTCAACAAAAATATAAACGCAGCACTTTTGTTTTTGCTCCCATTTTTTATGAGATGAACTCAAAGATCTAAAACTTTTTCCGCATACACAATATCACCATTTCTCTCAAATATTGTTCACAAATCTGTCTGAATCTGTGATAGTGAGCACTTCTCCTTTGCTGAGATAATCCATCCCACCTCACAGGTGTGCCATATCAAGATGCTGATTAGACACCATGATTAGTGCACAGGTGTGTCTTAGACTGCCCACAATAAAAGGTCACTGAATTTAAATGTGATAATCTGATCTATCCATCCCGTGCATTAAAGTCTTTGACAAAAACACAAAATGTCATCCTGCTTTAAATTTTTTGGTGACATGCTCATGTTTTGTGACTATTTTCTGATTGGCTCAATAAAAACTTTGGTGATTTCTACAAAGAGTTACATCCTTTAAGGTCTGCTGAGGACAACGGCAGTGTTTGCATCTAATGTGACAGAAGCAAAGCGTCGACTCAAACTGGACCACAAATAGTAGCGTACAGTATGACTGACAAGGAAACGTTGCATTTCTCAGGATTTATAGTAGAATGAGGGCGACGTTCGTATATACGAATCAAATCGGCACTTAAAATAACCTCCCATCCAACACAAGTAATGAGCAGTTACAAATATCTGCCTCTCAAAACTAGGCCATTTTTCTTTTTCTCTGTGTTTTTCTTCTCGGTGCTCCCTCGTCCTTTTCTCTGTATAATGAGCAGAGTCAAGCATCTGCATGTAGCACATTAGGTGAAAAATGAAAGAGAATCACTGCTGCTACTGCAGGTTGCACTTATAACTGAGGATGCACAGAAGGTAAAATACATATTTTGCCACAAATATGACTTGAAATAATCTAAAACCAAAACAGCGACAATCTGTTTATGGTTCAAACGTTCTAAACTGAGACAAACCTGAGATTCACTGCAGTCTAATGAGCTCTTGTCAAGCAGATAAACATGAGGGGCTTAATGTTTTGTCAACATTAAGTCAATAGGTAGACATAATGTGCAAGATGAACTGATATGAGCCGATGCTAATCGTGAGAGCTCATGATTAGCAATAGCTAATTAACGATTTCAGAGCGTGCATCCAGAATGCAAAGCAGCATCAGAGAGTAAATATAAAACAAGTTAATAATCAGTGGAAATAACACACTCCCTCCTGTATCATCTTACTTAATGTGTTGCTTATTAATCCATAAATCAATATGAAAAGCCTCAGTTAAGACTCTGAATGTAAGATTTTATATCCTGGTAGTGTCTCGTGTCTCCTGTGTAATATCGCTAGAGTAACTGCAGTACGTCGAAGTTTACAAGTAGAGTTTTTCCTCTTCCAAAACAAGGTAAGAAAGTTAGGTAGTTGAAAAACACACGCCTCACTGACACACAAGTTAGAAAACGTGCAATCATTGAAAATGAACTAAAGATACCTGTGATTTCCAATTAGCCTCATAGCATAAGCGTGGTTATAAAATGACCTAAGAGCATCAGAACAGTTCTAGCAGCAAACACTGTTGCAACACCAATCAGGAGGTACAGAACGAGTCATATTATCACTAATCAGAGCCACAGTGGTTGTCCAGAAATGACACAATGGATAGTGCACTGCATGCAAAATCAAACCCTCACAGCTCAGACGGTGTGAAGGACAGTGAACAATGTCAACCTCTACGGACAGTGTCCAAGCCAAAAAACAAAAAACAAAAAAACAAAACCTTGCTCATCCAGCAAAATAACTGCAAGGTGAAACTTTGCAAAAAAAAAGAAAAAAAGAAAAAAAGCCTGATAAATACTGGGCTGGGAGCAGATTCTTTGATCAGATGAGACCGAGACAAGTTGGACTCCGATGGGATCCAACATGTTTGGTGTGAAACTGTCCGGGAGTACCGCAGTGAATGCACAGTCACGACACTGAGGCACGGCAGTGGGAGTGCGATGATAAGGGGCTGAGTGACTGCAAAAGGTGTTGGGGAGATGACATTTATAGATGTACCATGGATGTCTGTGGATACCAAATACACAATGACTCTCAGTCTGCAGAAGTTTACAGGAATATTCCAATAATCCAGAGAACGCTGCTCAAATCACTCAGAAGTTTCTAAAGAAGAGCAAAAAGTGAAAATTGTGACCTGGCCAAGTATGTTGTCTGACTTGAGCCTTTTTTAAAGAGGAACAGCAACAGAACCCCTACACCAAAAAGGAGACTAAAAAATGTCTCTGAAGAATGACAGAACAAAAAGTAGTTGGACAAACAAAGCGTTAAAAAATGTAAAAGATATGAGTTCCTATTGTGGCTTTTAATGATAAATATAACAAAATATCCTGGTGTTCAATTAATGAATTACTTGAAGATGATACAATTAGAATCATTTGACAAGTGACATTCCATAGCGCTGTACCTACTTCTGTTCTACATACACTATCAATCAAAGTTTTAGAACACCCCAATTTTTCTAGTTTTTAATTGAAATGGAAGTAGTTCAAGTCCAATGAATAGCTTGAAATGATATGGTTCAGTGATTTTCTGCATCGAGGGTCGGTGACTGGGACAGAGTGAGAGGAACCCTGAACCTGAATACCTACCACAGTATTCTGCAGCAACATGCAGTACCCTCTGGTATGTTCCTAGTTGGTCAGAGGTTCATCCTACAGCAACATAATGACCCAAAACATAAGTCTAAGTGATGCCAGAACTACCTTAAGAAAAAAAAAACAAGATGGTAAGCTTGAAAACATGGAGTGGCAGCACTGTCTCAAGACTTAAACCCCATGGAGCTGGTTTGGGATGAAATGGACAGAAGAGTGAAAGCAAAGCAGCCTACAAGAACCACACATTTATGGGAACTTCTGCACGGAGTTGGGAGGAACTTTCTGAAGAATATTTGATTTCCATTGTGGAATGAGGGCGTTCAGCTGTTAAATCTGCCAAAGGAGGCTGCTTTCATTTCAGAGTACAATGAGACATTAACATGCATCATTTCCAATAAAAAAATGGAAAAACTAGTGTGTTCTAAAACTTTTGACTGGTAGCATATGCACAGTATAAATACATAGCTACCATTAAAACACTGAAAATGCAAATAATGTCCCATCTGTCTGACATGTGGTTGCAAAGCTGACGCATTTACACTAACAACACATACGTAAATATGTGGTGAGCTCAGTATCAATAAATCACGAAAACTAAAATTGCACCCTAGGGAAGATGAGCTTCACTGGAACTGGGGACAAAAATAACTTGATCTTTGATGAGGAATCCTTAACAGCCAGAGACAGAAGGCTCAGAGGGTTGTTGTTGGGCTACTCGGTGTGTGTCGTGCCATCAGTGATTCGACGGGGAAGGGCTGACAGGTTCAGTGTGACGTCACAGTGGGAAACATTCACATACCAACTGGGGATGACAACTGTGTTAGTCAGAGTATTATGGCAGGGCCATGTGTCACAAAACTCCAGCAGAGACCCAGAAATACTTCAGTCACACCTCATGGAGTGAGACGTCCAACCTGCATCTCAGTGCGGCAGCTGAGTGAGAGTCTCTGACTCAAAATGGAATGTGTTGCATCGTACACTGCTGTTCTTTTTTTTTATTATTTTCTTGCGACCTGTCCAGGGTGTCCCCTGTCTTCGCCCGAGTCAGCTGGGATATGCTCCAACACCCCCCGCGACCCTAGTGAGGATAAAGCGGTGTATAGAGAATGGATGGATGGAAGTCCTGAAAAGTCTGCAACAGTGGATTTGTGGTAGGAACGCAATCATGGGATCATCAGCAGGTAACTGACGTAGCATTCACTTGTTGACATAGTTAAAGTGATGCTGTGACGCTATCTCACAATGATACAGAAATCTTTAACAAATCCATGGATCTAGACTGTAAGCTGCGTCATTGCCAAAATCTAATCAGTTGGTCCTTGTGTCATTTCTGACCTTCCCTGAAAATTTCATCTAAATCCATTAGTCCGTGTCTGAGTAATGTTGCGAACAGACAGACAGACGAATAGACAGACTAACATACGCAGATTGTTACATAACTCTGCCTCGTTCCTTGACAGAGTAATAATGGAATATGGCCATCACAAGTCTTAAAGTGGTGCCTTCAAATTGCTAGCTTTGGTCAAAAAAGTGTCATGAAGCTCTTTGGGAAAGTAATAGTCGAGAGATGAATAATATTTCAGATTCAAGGTGAAAGGTCTGACATTGTGTCAAGTGTGCTGCTAACCTACCCTGTGCTGGGGGAGGAACGCCTCTCTGACACCTGGTACATTCCCCTTGTGCTCCCAGAGATGCTGGAGTTTCTCTGTAGAGAGAAACCAAGAAAACAAAAAGTCAAAACAGACAGGAAAAAGTGGTAGTATAGTGCTACATTTGCGACGCTGTGTTAGCCAAACCTCATCTCATCCAGCAATAGACATTTACCCCCAAATTGCAATCTACATGGTACCTTTGATGGTTGTGATAGTTTCTACGACAGAAAAAATACACATTTTTAAATCCCGCAAAAAATATGATGAAGACAAGAACGAGAAGCACAAGGAATTGTATACATCATCATCACACAGCTGTCACAGTAACGCAACACTGCTGTAAAATATAATTGTGACAGAAAGCTGGCAAACAAATTCCTACTGGAAAGTGAATAAAATCACATCAAATGAAGCAGCAGCCTATTTTGAAATCAACAGGGGAAAGTTTTCTGAACATAAGAGGCTCTGACAGCTCTGATTTTTGTCAAGTAGAATACAATCGAGCCAAAAGCAGCAACACAACTGCTGTTCTAATTGAAGACAACTGTCGATGGCTCTGTGATTTGGTTTCATTTCATTTCAGAGTATGTACCGTATAACTGAATAAAGCATCTGAGTAAATGATGATCAGTCACAGACAATTAGGCAAGAAGAAGAAGTTTGTTAGGACTGTGGGCGTCACTTTGGATTAAAGACGACACAAAGAAGACAGAATTAAATCACAAAGATACTGAGAGAGCATGAATGCAATAAAAACATGTATTGTCGACATCAAAGGTGTCAAACCCATTTTAGTTTGGGGTCACATTCAGCCCATGTTGATTTTAAGCGGGCAGGACCAGTTAAATTAATTCAATCTCTTTTTTTGTGCAAAAATGTACATTATGGAAATGTTCACATTTAAGGAATTGTCTTTTTATAAAGCATTATAAACAATCTGAAATATCTTAAGAAAAATAAATTCAATTTCAACAACATTGTCCTTCAGTTTGCCATTTATACATTACAACTTACAGATCACAGAATGTCTACAAAGGTACAAAACATGTAGTCACAGATATCTGGAACTGAATGATGTTGTATTTTACCTTATGATCAAAACAACAAAAGTCAGACAAAAAAAAACAACAAAAACATGATAAACGAGAAAAGCACTCGGAGAGCGCATACCTCCGCCATGCCGTTTGTCTGTCCGTCTGTGTGTGTGTCTGTGTGTGTGTGTGTCTGTTTGTCTGTTAACAGCATAACTCAAAAAGTCATGGACGGATTTTCACCAAATTTTTACGGGATGTCCGGAAGAGCACGAGTAAAAATCGATTAGATTTTGGAGGTGATCCGAATCACCGTCTGGATCCAGGAATTTGGATCCAGGCCTAGCGGCCGCCTGACCGCCTGGCGGCCATCTCTCAATTGTCCTTCGACCTTCAAAAAATTCCTGGATCCAGACGGTGATTCGGATCACCTCCAAAATCTAATCGATTGTTACTTTTGCTCTTCCGGACATCCTGTAAAAATTTGGTGAAAATCCGTCCATGACTTTTTGAGTTATGCTGTTAACAGACAAGCAGACACACACACACACAGACACACACACAGACGGACAGACAAACAAACTCCGGTGATTACGTATCCTCCTGGCGGAGGTAAATATTACAAAAGTGAGCCAAAACGACAAAAGAACAATGAGCAATCTAATATTTTATTTTGTGATCAAAACAACATGTCATGGTCTAGAAATTATTTTTAAATTCACAGTTTTACAAATGTACATTTTGCAGTTAATGTTTTCTCTGTAATTTTTACACTTTACAAAGTCGTCCCACGGGCCAGATTGGACCCTCCGGAGGGCCAGTTTTGGCCCGCGGGCCACATGTTTGACACCCCTGCTATAGATTACCATGACATTGAATTTGCTCTACCTTGACATTTGGGGAAGAGTGAGCAAAAGCCTACAAATACCTTCTCTGGGGATCAGTAATTAACACAGCAAATGTCAGGTTATTCCAGCAGCTAGTTTTCAAGACTTTGTCAAGGTTTTAAGTAGACAGTGGTTATTCGCAAATATCAAACAATTTTACAGAACTTTTGCATTGTGTCGTGTCAAAATACTAGGAAGGGCCATAAAAGACAAACTTCATCATCCTCTGTGGAACACGAATGCCTGACTTACAGAGGATTCATATTGTATCAGATTCAGGATTCAAAAACTTTATTGTCATATACACAGCAGGGACACAGTGGTTACCCTGAGCAATCAAACACTTATTTTGTGAGTTCCCTTCAAACAACTGAAATAACACATAAAATAATAACAAAAATAGAATGTAATGAAATAAGAAAATAATATCAAAATTGTTAAAAGAAAATAAATTCTTTGTGCAAATGTTAGCATCTTGTGCCATACTGTCGTATGTGAACAGGTGTTGCTATGTGCAAAGCCAGGAGATATGTGCAAAATACTGCTATTTATAGATATTGCAGGTGAGTCTAAAACGCCATTTAAAGGGGAACTTCGTTTTTTTTCAACCTGGGGTCTGTTTTCATATGTCATTTCATACATGTGAGTGATGGAGAAATGAATTTTCGACATAGCTCCAGTATTTAGCCAGGCAGGCAGCTTAGCAGCTCAGCTAGCAGCTCAGCTAGCAGCTCAGCTAGCGAAAAGTATGGGGCAACTTGCCCCCCCCACGTCAAAGTCCGCCCTAACGTGCTTTTTTTTTTCTACACACTGACCGGCTCGGATAGTCTCAACGAGTGTCCCACAACATACTAGAGATGAGAAGTGAAGGAAAACCTCTACATTACGTGGCGATCGCTATTTGTTGTGGTCTGTATCCAAATCTCGTTACAGCGGACTTTGAGGTGGGGGGGGGGCAAGTTGCCCCATACTTTTCGCTAGCTGAGCTGCTAGCTGAGCTGCCTGCCTGGCTAAATACTGGAGCTATGTCGAAAATTCATTTCTCCATCACTCACATGTATGAAAAGACATGAAAACAGACCCCAGGTTGAAAAAAACCGAAGTTCCCCTTTAAGCCTCTTCATTGGTGGTAATTTGCAGGTTAAGTTTAATCTTGATCCTGATGGTAATAACCTCGAAATCAAGGCCCACGTATATAAGATGGAGTTTTTTGTTTCATTCACACTCAATAGAATGATCTTTCATAAAAAAATTCTAAAATAAATAAGCACTCTTTCCTTTTGAGGGGTAAGGAGCAAGAACACTTCATTCAATCTGTTATTTTGCAGTTATCTTGAAGCTCTTCTCTTCTCTGGTCTCTGTGAACATTTATTTTAAAAAATACATCCAACAGTGATGCTACAGAAAAACACAAAGAAGCAAAATCACGAGCCTCATGAACATCCTGCATCAGGACAGTGCAGCCAGTTAGCAATCAAGCAGTGTTGATTTATTTTGCCAAAGGATCTTGGATGATTCGGACCAACCAATATTTCCATCTGCAAACTGCAAAGAAACTCAGTGTCTTTCCTGCAGTCTGAAGTATTTGGTTGTGTCTCTGAAAGCAGGTGAGAATTTTAAAACGCATTTGTTGTAGGTGTGCGATCGCACTCTCGCTCTGTCTCTCTCTCTCTATTTGAGTGAGAACAAAATCCTTCTAGTCACTCTTTCACACATCACTCAGAGCTGCCTGTGCACTGAAGTGTGCTGTGTGCAGAGTTTGTGCGTTTATTTATGTGTGTGTGTGTGAGTGAAGCGGTGCCAGGTGGAACTCTGTGTACCAGACCGGCGACGTGCCACAGAGCGAAAATGTGCACAAACACAGACACCGTCACTCCTGCTCTGCCTCTCTTTTTCTCTGCTTTACTCACACAGCTTGTTTCTGGCTCAGTGCCAGTGAAAATGGACCACGGAGGAAACAGGCAAACAACATCCGTGGCTCTAATTCCTGGACAGACTGCAGTGAAGGCAGAGCAGGGACACGTTTCCAAGAAATAGATGGAATCAAAGGCATTCATCTGAAGGTAAAACTCCATCTGGTGACTTAAGCTTGGTTAAAACTCAAGTATTTCTCTATTTCTACCCCTTGTCCTCCCCTTTGTTACAAATCCAACATTTGTAAAGCACCACATTCAGTTAATTAAGGCTATATTCCCCTTGTTTCTTGTGAAGAAATGCATTACATTCAGCTTGGAATGAGCTAGAGTGAGAAGGAAACACAGTCATCCATCCCCTCTCTCGCTGTCGGTCCTAAAATACATCAGTGGCTGTGAAACCTGTCTCCTAGGAGATAAGGGCGACCTCGCTGATGCAGTAAAGAGCGATGGAGACTGTGAAGGTGCGTGGTTGGTTGGGTGACATCGCTGGGCTTCCCTTGACAGTGTAACAAGGTGCCAACAAGTGTGCGACTCCACGCTTTCACTTGTCATGTTGATTATTCACAGCGCACACGCATTCAGGCATGAGACTTAGTGGTGTTTAAATCCAAGGAGGGAATGTTTAAATTTAGGCTGAATGTCAGGTCAACCCCAGGTCAAATGGGTTTTCACTATAGCGGAAGGAAATTGGGGATATAATTCTTCTTATAACTCCATTTAAATTCAATTTTAGTGTGCTTCAGTTATTTTGTAACATCACCAAAGAGTGATCGCCACTTATATCCCTCACCGTGACTACATGAAGTCGTCAAGCTGAGGACGCCAACAATGTCTGTGATGCTGATCTGAGGTCAAGATGTTTTATTCGGTTTCGCTGAAATAATGCGCAAAAATGAAACTGAATTTCTCTCAGGCAGATCCACGCAGCTTCATATCCGATTAAAAATCACACTGAAACCTTGAGCGAGAGCAAGAACCGGTTTCCATGGCAGCACACACATTTGTGCAATGTGAAACAGGTCACCTCTTCCTCGAGCAGTGTTGGATAATAATTTGAATAAGTGACATTTTAAGATCAGACACTGTCTGCTATTATTTTTTCTTTTATCATTGTGTAATAAGGCAAACTAAAGAGGGAGAAGTGGCACAGTTCAAATATTAAAGCCTGGAGACAAAGAGCTGAATTTCCAGCTTCCGGAGCAAAAGGCAGCTTTTTATGCTAGAACCCTTTTCTGGTCAGGATGTACTCTGCTGCAGAGCTTTACCGTTCCCAAAGCTTTGATGCTGAATGCTAAACAGACAGAGACCAGGTCTCCTGCTTCACCTTGTCAACACAAGTACAACTCTTGTAATCCTTTTGTGAGCAAGTAGCACTTAATTACAAGACAAAATGATACAGGCATCATTAAATAGGCAGATATGCACTGATCAGCCACAATATTAAAACTAGAGAGAGGTGAAGTAAATATCCTTGATTATCTTGTTACAATAGCCATGGGAGCTGAAGTAGAAGTAGAAAGTGATGTGTTGGAAGCAGGGAAACTGGGCAAGAATAAGGATTTAAGCATCTATGACAAGCCCATGAATTGTGATGACTAGTCAACTGGATTAGAGCATCTAAACAAGAGAAGGTCAGGTCACCCACCTCACACCTTACAGTAGTGTTGACATCTTAGTGCTTGATCATCTGTATTTGCACTAGCACGTCATATTTATACTAGTGTGTTACTAAGTCGTGTTTTTTTCTTTTCATTCTATTTTTATTCTTATTATATTACTTGTCCTTCATTTGTATACATGTTTAGCCCTATTTGTTTTGTTACTTATCTCTAATTTCTTGTTTTTTACTCAGTTTCTTACATCATTGTTGCACTGCCTGCTCTACATGCCCTTTTTAATTGCCACCTGGTGACAAAAAAAGTTGTCTAAATGTGAATCTAATATCACAGGAAACCTTCCGAAGTCTTGTGGGGTCCATTCTTTACCAAATCAGAGCTGTTTTCTCGGCACAAATTTGACTTTCACAATATTAGGCAGATGGTTTTAATGTGGATGCACAGTGATCGGCGGTTAGCACCGTCGCTTTGCAGCTAGAAGATCCCCGGTTTGCGTGCAGGCCTACCTGGGATCTTTCTGCATGGAGTTTGCATGTTCTCCCTGTCCATGCGTGGGTTTTCTCCAGGTTCTCCAGCTTCCTCCTTCCAAAAACATGCTGAGGTTAATTGGTGATTCTAACTTGTTCATTGATTGTCTGTCTCTATGTGTAGTCCTGTAATAGACTGATGACCTGTCCAGCGTGTCCCCTGCCTTCACCCCAAGTTAGCTGGGATAGACTGTAGCGACCCTAATGAGGATTAATGGTGTATAGATAATGGATGGTGTAATGTTGTTGTTGATCTCTGCCCCACACTTCCACTTTGGATAAACCCTACCTACACATACAGCAATCCCACAGTTTTCTCTTGTGCCAACAGTTTGGGCAAGTAAGCATGAAAAAGAAGGTTCATAAAGATAGATTTTACCCATTTTGTTGTGGAAAGCCTTGATTGACCGACACAGAGACTTGGGCAATGATTAATCAAAGGGATACTTTGGTAAGAGTCAAGTGTGAGATCAAAGTAGCAATCCTTCAGATTTACTTAAATACCTTTAGGATAAAAGTCAGTTATCTCATTTCTTTTGAAGCAAAAATGCTGTAAAATCTGAGAGAGCTCCATCAACCCTCTTATTTGGCCAGAAGTAGATCTTATATAACTACAGAATCGAGTGAGGCTTGCACACATCGTCTGTTACGTGTTTGGAATAACTGTACGCAACATCTTTAGTCTTAATAGATTTATGCATTTGTGCATAGGTGTGGACATGTGATCAGACATCACACTCTTTAATCTGCAAGTATCAGTGGTGCAAACTGTAATCGCTTTATATGCATCTGTGCACATTTGTTGTTGTGGCACTGTTTTTTTTCTTATTCTAACACACCTCTGGTTTGGTTTTCTTATTCATCAGCATGTTTTCAATTTTCTATGATTTTGTCCACTTTATAAGGTGGAGTAAGTCTTATCTTTACTTGTAATTTTAGTGAAATTCTTCGATGTTTTGTATAAACAGGACTTGATTTCAGTATTGTACAAAATGTTCTTACTGTTAAATGGAAATAAATCCCTGCTGCCGGGCTACGAATGTATGTGGAAAGCTCAAAAGGCTCAAAATGATCCAAAATGACAGGACAAAAAAAATCAAAATGGCTTAAAATGATTGAAACCTAACATTTTTTTAAATAAAATATTGAGAATGTTGTTTAAAATGACCTCGGAATTTGTCTAAAATGGCTCAAAATTGGTCTAAAGGAAGTTTGGATTTTTCACAGAATGCCTCAAAATTTGTGACAAAATGTCCGAAATTACTGAAACCTGTCGGAAGATTCATTCGGCATGGTGAAGCATTTATTTTTCTAGAGATGATGAGCACAGTGGAGAGAAAACAAAACATGGAAATAGAAAAGCATGTACAAATTGTGGAGACCGAACTGTCACCAGAACAAGTAAAACGAGACACAATATCACAAAAGCAAGACACATAACAGGGATGGCAAGAGAGACTGGGAGGAAAATCAGAGCTCCAGGATCAATAAAAATAAATCTTCTATAAAAGAAGGAATGGTATTATGGTAAAAATATGAATTCCTGTGGTTTTGAAATGAGATATTCAACATCATATGTCAATGTGTCAGGGCTGGGTGTCCACATACTTTGGGGTCCTGTAGTATAATCAGCCAGAATATCATCTTTGTATATAAAGATATGCAAACAGTACATGGTTAACAACAAAGCCTAAATGTTTTACAAACCTTAATCTTATGTTCAGCTTATACTGAGTGATTGAAGCACCTGACAGCTTCAATTTACTGCTGCGTTTCAGAAAGAAAAAAGCCAAGACTAGACAGTAATGTCCGGCTGTCACAACAAATGAGCCAAATGACTTAAAAGACTTCAACTGCCTGTTCACTACACACCTCCAGGCACACTCTCATTATCTCCTGTTCAGCTACAAACCACAAAATCTCTGCCGAATTAAACGCAGACTCCCTTTGCATCCCGTCCCATTTCCCATTTTATTCATCCCATTACAGCTTATTGAACTTCATCTGCTGATGTATGAAAAACAGGCGGCTGCTGCCCTTTAGCTTCACAAAGCAGAGTCGACTTGTTGTCTCAGACATCTTAAAGTCTATTAGGGGTTCGACCTGCGGTGCATTACAGGGACATTACTCAATATAATCAATGCTTATGCAGTATTCAACAGCAAAAAGCTGCTCTGTTAAGGACTGTCATAAAGCTGGACGTTTTATGCAGCCTTGAAGTGGAGCTTTTGGCAGTAAAACTAGAGTTCTAAATAGTAAATTTTATAAGTAATACTGAGAGATAACCAAGTCAAATGCATTTTGAAACAGATTGCATGATCATAAAAGAACATATTTATATTGCTTCGCGTATTCATGCAGTATATTAATGCAATTTCTATGGTAGCAATCTTGTCTTATGACTTTGTTGTCCTAAAATAAAAACCGACCTTGTTTGAAATGCCATCAACAAAATCTATCCATTATCTACACACCGCTTAATCCTCATTAGAGGGTGAAAGCAGGTGACACTCTGGACAGGTCACCAGTCTGTCACAGATCTACACATAGAGACAAACACTCACACTCACATTCACACCTACGGACAGTTTAGAGTTACCAGTTAACCTCAGCATATTTTTGGACTGTGAGGAAAAAACCAAGAACCTGTAGAAAACCCTCGCATGCACAGGTAGAACATGAAAACTCCGTGCAGAAAGATCCCAGGTAGGCGTGGACGCAAACCGCGGATCTTCTAGCTGCAAGGCGACGGTGCTAACCATCAGGCCATCGTCAACTGCACTGACATAAATCAATTTTTTAACTGTGCTAAAGGGTTTAAAGACTCTTTTTTTTGCCACCAATCCACTGTGCGGCCCCATCAACAAAATAAGTAAAAAAAACAACAACGGTGCATAGTACTTTTCGCAGTCTCGTCTGACCGATACAAACAGTGCACTGTAAGACACCAACCTGGCGTCCGTTCCCCTTCGAGGCCTGCAGGCTGCAGCGTCCCAGGCTGCCATTCGGTGTGGTGCCACAGCTGCTGATGATCTGCAGCTGTTTCTCGGCTCGGTCGGCTCGGTCCAGCAGCTCCTCGATAAACTGCTGCAAGCGTACCTTAGCATTGGCCTCACGTGCCGCCGTCTCCTGAAGGAACTGGTCAATCTGGGCGACCTCCCTGAGGGCAGAGTAGAGAGCGGGGAGGTGTATTAAACGGGACATTCTTTAAGGTGGAGGGGATACTTGGTTTCACAAATCAGCTTTAAGAAGACCAGGGAGCAAACCGTAGACCTGCTCAACCTCCCTGAGGACAGAAAGGTCCATGTTCAGCATAGATTATTCTGCATTAGGTCCTTATGTGACTACAGGACACTTACTTCCTCACACCAGCTTCCCTTCCCTTTCTGAATGAGGCTGTACATACCAAAGGGTTGGTGACAGATATATACACAATGAAAAGCACAAAGGGGGAAAGAGTAGAGGAATAGAGGGTGAGAGAGCAGCTGGGTATTTATACCGCAGACACAGCAGGGCCAAGTTCCCAGCATTTGAAGGGACAGTGTGTTACCCGGATACAGAGGCAAACAAACCAGGAATTCAGACAGCGTTAGACGTTGCCTGCAGCCGACTCTGACTATTTTTTTTTTTCTTGCTTTCCCTGCAGCCATTCTGTTCTGTCAACTGAGAAACGCTATATGAATGAATAATCATGCAGGGTCTGGCAATAAATAAATAAAAAAAAACAAATGTTGAGATGTGATTAGTCACATCATATGAGCTGAATAAATTGAATGTTGGATTACATAAGTGGTCCCTAATGTCCAGTATTACTGAGTAGTCTTTGCATGGATGGGAACTGGGTGTCGGTACAAGTCCATATCAGAGGAAAGGAGCTAAATATAATGTAGTGTAGAATATTGCATTGTCAACAGTGGAAAGAAACATAAAATCAACCTCTCTGTTATTTTGGTCAGACATTTTTGAGCACTTGGGGGCAGCGGAGGCAAGTTGAGTACAGAGCATTGGCACATCTCCAGCTGTTAAGCTTTTTATGGGAACTCTTTAGCAAATGCTTGTTTATTTACTCATCTTTTTGTTGAGGAAAAACATAATCATTCATTTGCAGTCATGCTTGTGGTCATTTGTCAATTAGCTCTGGTTTTATGTTTTGTTTTGTTTTTTACCTGTGTGCCATGTGACCAATATTATGTGAGCTTTGAGAGGGAAGATGGACAGAGAAAACTTGCTTTGTAAAGTCAAGAGGAGCTGCAGAATTAGGTGGAAATTCTCTGTATGTTCATCACTATGACACATTTAGTATTGTATGTTAATTACAGCTGCTTTAAGTTGGTCTTTATTTTCCTAAGAACTTCAACTATAACTGGGATTTAAACTATTCTTCTCATTAATTCCATGGGTATATATTTTTTACTGTACAAAGAGGTGGAGCCTTGGCAGAGTTATGTGACAATTAGCGTTGGTTTGTCTGTCTGTCTGTCTGTTAGCATCATTACTCCAAAACGGACTAACAAATTTGGATGAACTTTTCAGGGAAGGTCAGAAATGACACAAGGACCAAGTAATTACATTTTGGCAGTGATGCAGCTTATAGTCTGGATCCATGGATTTGTAAAAGATTTCTGTATCATTATGAGATAGCGTCACTGTAACTATGACAACTAGTGAACACTACATCAGCTGCCTGCTGATGATCACATGATTGTGATCACATGATTGAACTTATCAGGACTTATCCATCAGAAATGATACAAGGAACAATTGAGTAAATTGTGGGGGTGTTTCTGAGTCCCATCAATTCCTGTCACCCGCTGCACGTTTAAGTCATGTGATTTGTATACGTACATAACGTACACATGCATAACACATACCTGTGCTCAGTGCAAGGTAATTTTATTTGTGGGTACATCTATATTAAATGGACACATTCTATGGTGCTGTGATTTCTGACACATGTTTTTTTGCAAGTTTTCAGCCCCTGGAAATGATACAACAACTGACCAGCCTTGGCGAAGTACTGTGCTCTCTGTGTGCTTTTCTTCTTAATCATGTCGCCTCTAAAATGACATTTGAGATGCTGGATCCAGAAAATTCTTCTTTTACTTGACAGACTAACAACTGTCCATTATTTCCTGGAGATCTACTAATAAATTAACTCCCTAAATGTTTCAGAGGGCCTTTCACATTTAGACAATCCCTTTAATATGTGGATGTAGTATCTCATGCTTGTTAAGCTGAATATGTCTTGATCTAAACTTGTAGAACTTCAAAAAGCCCCCAGCATCCTTCAAACCTATTTTGTGTCCATGTTTGACCTCATAAACAGTCCCGGTCTGTCTAAACAATGCAGTCAGGAGAGCTTAACAAGGCAATTCAGCCATCCAGCCTTGAGAAAGCCAAAGGAACCATTAAAATGGTACAGACCATTACTGCAGACACGGAATGGAGGGGACGTAAAATCATTGTCCTTTCAATTTAAATAGCTTTGTGCACATGAAATAAACCAAGTTACTCATCAGGTTTGGTACTTTGCCAAACATCCACTGCTACTAAACATCACACGATCCAGAAACTGTTCCAAAACAACACGCACATTGAGTGTTCTTGAAACGGGGACATTCAGAGATAAAAATAGTTTGGTGTCTGGCACAGTTAACTTTCCTTATCTTCAGGCAAAGATTACAAAAATATGACTCCAAAATTAGGTGGCTGGCTGTAGGGCAGGAATGAAAGCGATATCAAAACTGTGAGTAAATAATCAGTGAATCAGAAAATGATGTTAAAATTAAATGGCTTCTCTAAATGTCGCCATGTGATCGAGCCCGTTTGGAGCCACTTTGTAATTTCTCATAATGTGCGATAACAGGACTGAGCAAACTGAATCATATAAAGTTTGTGTGTGAAGTGGCTAAAAGAGGCCTGTTACTGTACACTGTCTGTACTGCCGGAGAGGACACTCATTGTGGAAATTTACAGAGAAAGCATAAAGAATGTGTGTATTTGCATAAACTGTCTCAGCTCCACACTCCTCCATCCATCACTTCCTCACCACACTGTAAACTCTGACTCTCTACTTCTGCAGAAGGCAAGCGAAGGGGAATTTCAACAACCAGCCAACACATCAGAAGATCACATCATCAGGGATCTCTCAGAGACAAACTGAAGACGCAGGCGAGAAACATATATTCTCGAGAACCTATATTTCTGAAAATACATAACAGACATGTTCGAGAGCAAGAACAAACCTCCAGAGGGCATAGTGGGCCTTTGGGTGGTTCAAAATCCCGGTTAAACTGTTCCATTCCTTGAACCTTAAAGTGGTATTAGCCTATTTGTCATCCACTTGAGGGTAACGAAACCGATGTGGGACCAAAACGCTGATTGCTGTATACAATTGATTTTTACACATTTCTTAATATTCAATCGCAGTTAAAATAATTTGCATTTTATTTGATTAATTCTGCCACTTCAGATAAAAATTTAAAAAATAAAAACAAGAAAAGTACTCAGAGAGCGCAGTACTCCACCAAGGCTGCTCATTCCCCCATATAGCACTGTGAGAAATGCAGTATTTTTATATTAGAAATGCAGCATTTGTATATTAGTTATTGATTATCAGAAATCACGGCAACATAGAATGTGGCCATTTAATATAGATGTACTCACAAACTAAATGACCTTGCGCTGAGCACAGGTGTGTGTTATGCATGTGTACGGTATGTACGGATACCGGATCATGTGACCTAAATATGTAGCGAGCAGCGGGAATTAATGGGACTCAGAAACACCCCCACAATTTAATCAATTGTTCCTTGTATCATTTCAAACTGAGAAGTCCCAATAAGTCTGCAGTGGATTTGTAGTAGGATCACAATCATGTGATCATCAGCAGGTAACTGATGTAGCGTTCACTTGTTGTCATAGTTACAGTGACGCTATCTCATAATGATACAGAAATCTTTAACAAATCCATGGATCCAGATTAGAAGATGCATCACTGCCAAAGTCCTTGTTTCATTTCTGATCGTCCCTAAAAATTTCATCCAAATCCATTTCTTTTTTGAGTAAAGTTGCAAACAGACAGACAGACAAACGTACGTTGATCGATCTTCACATAACTCCGCCGTTCCTTGGCAGTGTAATAATGTAATTCTCGAAAGGTTAGGGTTGGATGATATTTCACAAGGGTCTACTTTCTTTCATCTCTGTTTTATGTTGTAAGTGGAAAATCTGACGAAAATAAAACGGTTTTACAGCCTTTCCCCTTGAAACCGGTGTCACTGAAAATGATACCGTAACATAATGTTTAAAAAAATGTACTGAACAGTGAAGTTGCAGGCCGCTACACCAAAACAACGAGACTGAGAATGACAGTCAGCTGAGAATTTGTCGCCGAGTAGTCGCTTTCACATTATGTGTAGTCAATTGATTTGTTGTTTTTTATTGATTAGTGCAGTTTTAAGCACTCATTATTCACAATCTATTTTTTAAATGTTTGTCTTTTCCTTTATTAAGTATTTTTAAAGAAGCGAGGTCGACTATTTAGGCTTTTCCTCCGAACAACAGACTGATTTCTTTCACATGCATTTCTGTCTTTTTTAATACATTTCAGTGTCTTACATTGCATTTCCCGTTTGTTTTTAATGCATTGCACAAAGCACTCTAAACTGCTTTTCTGTGTTAAATGCGCTGCACAAATATTATTGCCTTGCCTAAAGGAAGGGAAAGAATGAATAACAACCACTGATAAGAATAATGCCTTCTTTGTGCAAGATAAGATTAGCTTTTATATATAATCAGATTTTCATGGAACAGTGACAAGACTTGTGACCGTTGCCCTCATCAAAAACACATGACAAAATGCAGGGGGACATATGCTGGATGTAGGAGCGCTCATGTAAAGACAACATAAATTAGCAAATTGCCTGTGCAGATTATATCATTAAATCATCTTGCTGTATATGATGCATCTAATTACACATAATGATGCCAGGTATCATTAATTTTGATTCAATTATTAGAGCTGTACCTAATGTGAGCACGTAATGCACCTGATGTGTATCACTTAACAATCTGAAGCAGGAGTTTTGCATATCTGAGGTTAATAAATGCAGAAAGCAACGACAGAGTGCTGTTTCAGTGCAGCCTCCAGTACAGCAGCTATCTCAGAGATTTCTAGAAATAGTCATTGTTGAGTTCGCGCTGCATGTTCCCTAAATTAGGCCATTTGTGTTTTGGCATCTGAATTCTGCTGCATCGGTAATTTGTATTAATTAATTATTCAACTGTATCAGAGTTTTGTTTTACTGGAGACAGATAGAGCGATCCCACGAGGAGGAACGTGACGGGCACAGCGCAAGAAAGTCTTTCCCTCTCTTTTGCTGCGGAAAGAAGGGATGCACAGATGTACCCGACCGCCTGGCAATCTGTGGGGAATGGGGAAGGAAGGGAATCAGGTGTGAGACTGAAAGTACAAAACAGATAGCGCAGGGTGGAAAAATAAATATATATTTTTACCAGATGTAACCACATGTAAGTAGAAAGAAGAGAAAGAAAAAAAAGGAGACAGTAAGCTGGTAAAACCTCACGATGAGGACGGAAAGGGCACAAAGAAAAAAAAACACACTGCGGAGGCAAAAAACAACAGACAGCAAACAGAAATCTGCAGTCATGTGGAAGCAGAAGGCACCGGAGGTTTGACAGAAGAGGGGAGGGAAATGGGATGTGGCTGCTTCCTGTTGTCAATCCTAATTTGTCCACACACACACCTCAGTCACAGTGTGACTCACACCTCAGAAGCAACGCCTCAAGGTGACAAACATGCCCGTGTGTTTAGCCGGTCGCTTGGGGAGCTGGAAAGGCAGACCGCCCGCCATCTTTTCTGCATGCAGGTTGTTGGTTTAGGGGCATGATTCAGAAAAAAAAATGACTCAGTGGTGGTTCCACGGTGAACCGACAACATCCACATGACACACGTTTGTGACCCTGTCTTCACAGTTAGCTCACGGTGCCACAAAGGTTTGCCTCCTTTCTATCTTTGTTTTCATGATACACTGAATATCCAGGCTCAGCTTTTACAGCACACAGTTTTAGAGATGTTTTTCAGACTGATCAACACATGAAATATTTATGAATATTCCTTAAAACAAGCCCAGCTTCAAATAATGATATGAATCTGTAAAATTTAAATGTACATCTGGACGTTTTCAGAATAATCTTTCTGTGCTTTCTTGAAGAGATTAGGTTGAGAGGACTGATACCACTCTAATAGCTGTAGTTAGATGGAGCATTGAGTCAGGTAGCTTAGCTTAACATAGAGCCTATAACAGGTAAAAACAAACATTGTGGCTCCCTTTTTGAACTGAAATAGACAAAAAGCTTGGACGCATTCTGTTGCAGTGGAAAAAACAGTGCACAGCACAAAGTGATTTAACAAGTTTGTGTCCCTGTGGACAACAGAAAAGTTAAGAAACTGCAGTTTTGCTGTGTGTGCACTGCTATTACAAAGTAAGGAAGCATTACTGCTGCTGCTGCTGCGTTCGGTTTGGCCAATAATGGGATCCAGTGTTCAGCATTTTCGGATTATCTGTATCATTATTTTTTACCTACTTTCTGATAAAATAAATAAAGTACAATTAAAATTAATACACATTAATAAAAAGACATTTCAATGAAGTTCTGCTTGGGAGTTTGCATTAGTCTAAATGTTAACACAAAGATTTTCATTGTAACTTTGAACATGTACACTAGTAGTCAAAATGTGGACAAACCTTCTCATTCAATGTTTTTCTTCATTTTTACTACTTTCTTCATTGTATACACATAGTGAAGACATGAAAACTATGAAGCAAGATGTATGGAAATATGTAGCAAACAAACAATTGTGAAATAACTCTAAATATGTTTTATATTTTATATTTCTCAAAAAGTCACCCTTTGCTGTGATTACTGCTTTGCAAACCCTTGACATTCTCTCGATGACCTTCATGAGGTAGAACCTGAAATGGTTTTCACTTCACAGGTGTATCTTGTCAAGGTTAATTAGTGGAACTTCTTGCCTTCTTAATGGGGTTGGCACCATCAGTTGTGTTGTGCAGAAGTCAGGTTGGTACACAGTTGACAGATCTATTTGACAACTGTTAGAATCCATATTATGACAAGAACCAATCAGCTAAGTAAAGAGAAACCACAGTCCATCATTACTTTAAGAAATGAAGGTCAGTCAGTACGGAAAACTGCAAAAACTTTGAATGTATCCCCAAGTGCAGTCGCAAAAACCATCAAGAGCTACAACGTAACTGGCTCACATGAGGACTGCCCCAGGAAAGGAAGACCAAGAGTCACCTCTGCTGCTGAGGAGAAGTTCATCCCAGTCACCAGCCTCAGAAATGGAAAGTTAACAGCAGCTCAGATTAGAGCCCAGATAAATGCCACACAGAGTTCTAGTAGCAGACACATCTCTACATCAACTGTTCAGAGGAGACTGACCAATCAGACCTTTATCAAACAGCTGCTAAGAAACCACTACTAAGGAAAAGCAACAAGCAAAAGAGATTTGTTTGGGACAAGAAACACAAAGAATGAACATTAGACCAGTGGAAATCTGTGCTTTGGTCTGATGAGTCCACATTTGAGATCTTTGGTTCTAACCGTAGTGTCTTTGTGAGACAGAAAAGCTGAGAGGATGGTCTCTTTCTGCATGGTTCCCACCGTGAAGCATGGAGGAGGAGGTGTGATGGTGTGGGGGTGCTTTGCTGATGACACTGCTGGGGATTTATTCAAAACTGAAGGAACACTGAACCAGCATGGCTACCACAGCATCCTGCAGAGACATGCTATCCCATCCAGTTTGTGTTTAGTTGGACCATCATTGATTTTTCAACAGGACTAAGAATCTACAATGTAAATAATCATGAAAATAAGGAAAACCATTAAATGAGAAGGTGTTTCCAAACTTTTGACTGGTAGTGTACAAATGTATATATCAGTTCTAGATATCAGTTATCAGCCTCATTGATTACTAATAATCAGTATCAGCTCTGAAAAAACACCTATTGCTGTGAGGCTTGAAATGACTTAAACTGTGTGAATCATAACATAAAGCTTTGTGCTTTCAAACAATACGACAGCAGAATTTTCTCTTGGCACATGTTTGGGCCAGCGAGTGTTAAAGGGGAAATCATGCAACAAATGGAATGTAAAAATGACAGTTCACCATTGGGATAACGTGTTGGCCAGAAAACGAATGACAAAATGTTCATCCGTCACTAATTACTGAACAAACATGAAATGTTTATTTCACATGTAAGCAGCTCAAGAGACTCTCACTACTTAAATCCATCAAATATATCTACCGCTCACCACATGTATCGCATACTGTATAACATATGATTTATTTATCTTGCCCATAACTGCACGGTGATAGTTCCCTCTCAGCACTCTCTAGTATGTTTTTTCTCTGCAGCTGTTGTCAGCAAAGAAAGAGCCATCTGGACACTACTGCTCAGAGAGAGCCGGTGCTTAGCTGGTGAATATAATGAAGCATTTTGAGGCTGGAAAGCCAAATATCTCCCCCTGGAGCAGTTAGAGAGCAAAGATGAAGCTAAAAGAGAGTGGATATTCAAATCACATTCACCAGGTGACCAGAAACGTAGGACTAAATGAATGACAATGTGCTGGATGTGTAAATAAACAACTGTTTGCTAACACACTCACCACATCAAGTTGCCTTGACAATAAACTCATACTGCAAGATTTTGTTTCACTTTGGAGGCATAAAAAACAAGCAATAGCCCTTTTTGTTGCTTTCGTCCACGCATGTCAGTGGAATAAAGGGCAGGCTTACTTGACATGCATTTAAAATCAAATCTCTTGTTTCTTTTTCGCTTGTAAATAAAAATATCAGGCACAGTCCCTTCTTTACTAAACAAATACAAAATAGCTCTGCAAATGTCCACGTGTGCTACTGCACGTGCACAGAGAAATAATCAAACCAGCCATGTTTCATTTTTCTTTCGACACAACAGCCATAACAAACAGTCCAGAGTAGCCGAGACATCCAGCTGTAACAGCATGATTAATAAGGCGTGATCTCCTGAAGTATTCTCTTTAAATGTTAATTACAATCACTGGTCAGCCTCCTTTCACAGTTGTCACCATCTCTGGCCATTAATTCTAAATTATGCCTAATTAATATGTAAGAGCAGAGATGATTGACTGAAAGGCCTGGAAGAGGAAGACAAGGCGGCTGTATGAATACGAGCTTTCTCTGCTTAAACAAAGAACAGCTGCTTGTGTGTCGTTCTGTTTTGACACCTGGATCGAATAGTGTTTTTTTTCCGATGAGACAGATTCGGCGGGCTACATTGTGTCATCATGTCATAATGTCAAACATTTGCGTACATTACACACAAACACACGGACAGGAAAGGCATCATCGTGCAGAGATGCGAGTGGAAACGGACAAGGATTAAAAGATGGGAGAAAGGGGATGATGAAAGAGATTCAGGCTGAAATGTGCTGCCTTTCTCAGAGAAAAAAACAACGCATGACCGGTTTCCTATGAAACCACATATCCAGGTCTTTGCTCAATCGATGAAGGGAAAATAAATATTTTATTTTGGGTCGACCGCTTCTCTACAAATCTAAACTCCCGTTACGATTCACAGATGGTTGAGTCACCCACAGTTCCAACAGAAAGGTAATTATGTGAAGCATTTTAAATGCATGAAAAAAAACTCTGATTCATTATGCAAGAAAAGGCCACCGGAAATTCAGCTCTCAGAATCTCAGTAAACACAAAATGAATCTGTCCTCAAATGCTTGTTTGTAATGATAACAGTGAAGTTTTGTCCTTCTGGATGCAATCGTTCAGAAAAATGGAAGCAGAACTGGAACTAAATTGAGGGAAAATAACAGAAAAGAGGAAATGTAGATTTGGAAGTGTGTAGTAGGGATGATTGCTTTCAATGTTAATCATCATTTTATTGACTAACTGATTCGCTATATCTTATATGATGTTTGAAATCTGTGAAAAGGCCATTGATGACTTCCCTGGGACATATTGAAATAACTTATTTACTCCAGTATTCTATTAACAGGAAAAATGGCAAATTTAACAAGGTGAAACATTAAATGCTTTGGTATTTGTGCTTAAAAATGACATAAATGTTCAATAAATAATTATAAATGCTCCAATTATTCTGAACAAGACAAAGATTTCAACAGCTGCCTTGGGAGAATGAAGCTCCATTTTAGACTACTGCAAGTCATACATGCATCTCAACATACAGTATTAAAAAACAGAGAGCGTACCGTTCAACAGTTTGGGGTCACTTAGAAATGTCCTCATTTTTGAAAGAAGGGCATTTCTGTTCAACGAAGATAGCATTAAATGAATCAGAAATCCAGTATATTCATTGTTAATGTGGTAAATGACTACTCTATCTGGAAACAGCTGATTTTTAATGGAATATCTCCATAGGGGTACAGAGGAACATTTCCAGCAACCATCACTCCTGTGTTCTAATGCTACATTGTGTTAGCTAATGGTGTTGAAAGGCTGATTGGTGATTAGAAAACCCTTGTGCAGTTATGTTGGGACATCAATAAAAGTGAGAGTTTTCATGAAAAACATGAAATTGTCTGGGTAACACCAAACTTTTGAACAGTAGTCAAGATGAATGACATGTCACTAATCCCTTCAACTACACAAAAGTGAAGCCAAAACCTCTCAGAAACTGGTGCTCCCAGCTTATGTCAGTGCCATCACTTGCTATCAGGCTTCGTACTGTAGTGACCAGGTAGCAGAAACCTCTTCAGAAACATCTTGGTTTCACCTGTGGGAAGCTGTCAAGATCTCCATCCTTATAAAGTCTATGATACACCAGCAGCACCCATTCAGCTGAACAACTTGACAAATAGAAAATCCTGACAGCGTTGCCTCCATATCAGGTTTCCACACATAGTGACACGAAACCCTGGAGGATTCCCCAAGAATTTTAAACTCTACTACACTATTACCTGTCTGTCTTTTAGCAGGGAAATATTAAATTGTTGCTTCAACCTTTCATGTCAGTCAGAACAAAATGAGATGAAGAGAGATGTGTCCACCTAAAAACTGGTTGCGCCATCCTTAATGTTTCCATTTTCCTTCCTATTTAAATTGTTTCAACCAACCTCAAGGACACTCGTGTCAGTTTCTTCCATCTAATGATCAACACGAACAGCTCTCTGCTCATAAATCCTGCTCAAACTCAAGACTGATATCCTCCGGATCATCCGTACGCCACAGGCTGATCTATCTATCATGCAGAACCATTCCTTGTTAGAAGCCACTTCATCTCGCTGCTGTAAACCTGAGTGCAGTGTCTGCACACACATTTGGTACACATGGAGCATAATTCTCTCTAAGCTGGCATTACTGCAGCTCTATTGTACATTATAGCCGGAATCTATCTAACTGCAGACATCCAGTCCAATTAAAAGAGCTATATGGACATTTACGGTCACGTATTGTGACACATAAAATGGAGCAGAATTCTGTGAAATGTTCTTGTTGAGACAACATTTTCGAAAACAGTGCAGATTTGTGCATGTGATGCAATACAATGTTTTCTGACATCGAAACCATTTTCTTGCTTACATGACATCCATTCCTCAAACGTTGTTGTTACCCAACTGTTTAGAGATACCTTACTTTAATAAATAAATATCCATCCATCCACTTTCTTCTCCTTATCTTAGATCAGGTCTGAGTGTCCGCAAGCTAAGCAGGGCATTCCAAGCATCTACCTTCCCAGTGAGCCTTTGAGTTCCCAGGGCTGATTATATGTGTAATCCTACCGACAAGGTGTGGGTTTTACCCCAGAAACTCGTCCTTGTAGGACATGCCCAGAAAACCTCCAAAGGAAGTCCAAACCTCATTGGCTCCAGTCAACACAAAGGAACAACGTCTCCGAGTTCCCTCTGGATGTACGAACTACTCACTAAAGCTCAGCAACTCTAAGGAGGAAACTCATTTCAGGCACTTGTATCCACAAACTTATTACTCCGCCAAGGAATGCAGCAGAGTTATGTGATGATTGGTGTACGTTTGTCCATCTGTTTGTCTGTCTGTTGTCTGTTAGCAACACTACTCAAAAACCGAGTTACGGATTAAGGAAGGAAGGAAGGAATTATACATACTATCAGGCCGTCTCCGCCACAGCCGCACACCCCCCGCGGACGGTCTCGTCGGTCCGGCGAGTTTTGCGCTGCACTTTTTTTTTTTTTTTTTTGCCGCGGACCAGTGAGGCAGCAATGTCGGCAGAATTTTAATGAGGCGCTGGCCTATACCAGCGAGGCAGCCCGCCTCGTCGGTTATATGGGAGGGGAAACACTGTTTATAGTCTGGATCCATGGATTTGTTAAAGATTTCTGTATCGTTGCGAGAAAACGACACAACGTCAATGTAACTATGACAACAAGTGAACACTACATCAGCTGCCTGCTGACGATCACATGATTGCAAGTCTACTACAAATCAATCACTGCAGACTTATCAGGACGTATGTCAGAAATGATACAAGGAACAATTGATTCAATTGTGGGAGTGTTTCCAAGTCCCATCAGTTCCCGCTGCCCACTTCATATTTAGGTCACGCTAATCGATGTACATAACGTACACATGCCTGTGCTCAGCGCAAGGTCATTTTTTACTGAAGATTTCATCTGTCAGAAATCATACAATGACCAAGCAGCCTTGGTGGAGTACGGCGCTCTCTGAGTGCTTTTCTTGTTCTTAAGGTCACTACCTCAAATGTATGACCATAGGTGAGGGCTGAAACATAGATTGACTGGTAAATCCAGAGCTTCACCTTCTACACCTTCTACTACAGTTCAGTGCAACGTCTGCATTACTGGTGACGCTGAACCAATCACTTTGTTTACCCCACCCTACATCCTAACTGTGACCCATGAACAAGGTCTTAAGATACTTAAACTCCTTCAACTGGAACAGCAACTAACTCTCCCTGAGAAAACAATCTACCAGTTTTCAGCAGAGAACCACGGACTCAAACATGGATGGGCTAACAAAACTTCACCTGCAAAAAGCAGAGATGCAAACCAGATACCCTCCTCACCTCAGCTGCAGTCTTGAGATCCTCCACATGAATATCACAAATTGGATTTGAAACAAGGGGCAACACCCACCGGAAATATGCTCAAATTTATATTGAAAGAGAATCTAAATTCATTTTTATGTTAAGTGCCAAACCATTTCTTACTGTCCGAACAGTCCACACCCCTAGACTTACTGCAGCTCACATTCCTTCTCCGCCTTCCTTTCATTAGAGAGCCTCCTTAGCTCCTGCCATGCTTCTTTCTCTCAGACACTGCCGTTAATGAGATGAGCTCTGTTTCTGCTCTGACAGCTTCACTTTGCAGTCAAGATTGCTGCTCAGTGAAATAAAGGCTAGGCTTCTGAGGGAGACGCTGTGACAGCGAACAGCAAGACTCCTCCATGTTCTGTGGTGTCTTCAGAGCCTCTAGGTTTCTCATGCTGCAGAAGGCATTCTTGGTTTATCATAGCTGATTGTAGGAATAAATCAAGCCTTGGGGCTGAGGCCTGCTGCAGCAACCGTGTGCTGAATATGATATGAAAACCAGATAGTTCTCTGTTCTCTCTGCTTTTCTACGCAAAGGGTGGACGCAATATTATGAACATGTTGAAAAATACCACAAACGCAACACTGTCGCCATCCCCTGTTGGTACAGATTAAGGTGAGTCCGATTAGGAATGCACTGACCTGGTGCACTGGATGGGGATCAGAACTGATGGCCTTAATATGCAGATCCACCCTTAAAGGTACCAATCCAAAGACAGCACAGTGTTTTGATCATAAAACTGATTGTTTCCACTATCACTTACATTAAATAAGTCTTGGTTTTCTCTTTTTGTGTGAAAAATGAAACTGAGTTCAATCCAGAAAGTCATTCAAGTTTAAAATACTGTACGGTGGACACGTTTTAGGCACTAAACGTTAAGCTGTCTACAAAAATAAATCCATAGTCAGGAATCATATGCACTGTGAGATCAATGCAAATGAAAACATTACGTGCCTGTAAACCTCCAGCCAACCAATTTAACAGTGCTGTCCAGTCACACAAAACTGCACAATAACAGCCACTTATCTGACACAATCTCAGTAACAATGCAACACTGTAAGCCCTGCAAGTTAATTGCTCAGTGACTTTTTATTTCTTGTCACACTATTGAAATGTTCCATCCTACATAAGGTAAAATAATGCATAACCTCCCAAAAAATGTCTCAATGGTCTGGCATTGAACATCTCTGAAAATAGACTCAAAAAACACCCCAATTCATATATATATATGTCTGACAAAGCCTGTTCCTCCAGCGTAACACAATCATAATATTTGTTTCCAAATATAACACTGTGGTTACATGAATACCCATTAGTCTGCTGAATATTTTTTTCAATCATCATCCATTATGTCAAACTCTGTGCAAAATCCCCATCAAAAAGTCCAAGGTGGTGTATTCATATCAATTGTATTGTCTGATTAATACCACAACACCCAAATATATTCAGTACACAGCATATAAAATGCAAAAAAAAAAACTAAACTCAAATTAACATAAAATGAATAGCTTGGACAGTCAACACAAACAATAAACCAGCTATAAAATAGTAGGCAAATCCTTTTCCATCGCCTACTGACTGATTAACCTTTGTTCAGAGTAGCGTGTCCACCCCCGTACACTTACACAACCTAATGCAGCTGGAGCATACAGTGTTATGTCATGCTGTAGGACGTAATTTCCTTAGTGGCGTATTAAACAAATTGAGATGCAATATTAAATATTGCTGAACAGTTAACTACAAATCGTAATAATAATAAGAGATTTATCACAGCAGCTCAATAAACATTATCATATCTCATCAAGCAATCATTAATGGCTAAACAGATTTCAAACGATTTTCAGCATACTTCAGCGACAGACACAAAATGAGGCTGTTTTTCTAATTTGAGTGAATCCGTAACAGGCTGGAATGATGCAGATTACCACCCGAGCATTTCTCCTTTTTCCTCAGGCTCTACTTTCTGCTGATTACAGCTGCTCTCATTTATTCCAGCTGCTATTAAACCACTTAACAGCCATGCTTCGGGGACCCTCTTATTCATTCAGTTTTGACTGCTATAGAGTGGCGTGATGTTTATCATTATGTTTTCTCAGTGACTTTTACACTTTAAACATGTGGTGGGTCTCTTTCTGTGTATTGATGTTTGTGAATGAAACAAAACGCCGCTGCTAAGATAGTTATGAAATCTGAACTGAACAGCTGTACCTGAGGTGTTGAGCATGATTTCAAAATTACATTCAGTTGTTTTAGTGCTGGATAAACGATCAGGTCAGTGTCATATCTTCATGCACACCACTGCAAGCAGCAAAAAAACAGTTCGTAGGAGTTTCTTCTGGTTGCATAGCAACCTACAGTAAGGCAGCTCACATTTTCTTGCATTAGACACAACTGATGTGAACAATGATGTGACTCTACTTCACAGATTTCCACAGAGCCTGTAAAGTCACTAATAGCTCACATTTAAAAACTCAGCAGAGACGGTTAGAGAGACACATTTGAGCCGATAAGTTGCTTTTTCGTCAGTTTAACTACTGCTTAGTCATCAACCCTGCTGAACATTCACTGACTGTGATGCTCTTTTTCCAGCTCAGGCCTACTCTGTATTTTAGTGTCTGAATGAGCTTACTGTTCGACTGCCAGCTTCTCCTCTGAAAGACACAAGAAGTGTGTGTGTGAGACAGCGAGAGGCTAAGCTGCTGACATCAGTAGGAGGGAGTCGCACAGCCCAGGCAGGATTTCTGGTCCACTGTATGACCTTCCCATGTGTGGTATTGCCAGGTTTTGGGATCCATGACCACAGTTAGTGCAACCTTTAACAAGAGAGGGGCGGGACAGCGGAAAAGAAAAGCACACTTGTCTTTCGCTCAGTCAACTCAATGAATCACTGCTATGTGTTAGCCTGTCACAAGATCAGCCGCATCTGCAGATTTAGCTGTCGGTGTCAGGAGGCTATAAAGTGTTGGAAACACAGGATTTTTATTGATAATTAACACGGGCAAGTTGTGACCGGCAAGGACAAAATATGTCTTCACAGCAGCACTGCTAAGTTCCTATTTTGAATTGAAACAGAGGAATGTGTGAGATTTCTGTGCTTTTCTCTGTTTTATGTCGTTGGATATTGAATATCTTTATTGTTAGACTGCTGGTTGCACAAAACAAGCCACAATCCTGTTTTGTCTGCTGTATAATTAATCCACCAAGGAAAGCAGCGGAGTCACATGATGATCAGCATACGTTTGTCTGTCTGTTAACAACGTTACTCAAAAACAGACTAATGGATTTAGATAAAATTTTAAGGGAAGGTCAGAAATGTCACAAAGACCAAGTGATTAGGTTTTGGCAGTGATGCAGCTTATAGTCTGGATCCAAGGATTTGTTAAAAATTTCTGTATCACTGCGAGACAGTATCACAGCGTCACTGTAACCATGACAACAAGTGAACGTTACATCAGCTGCCTGCTGACGATCACGATTGCAATCCTACTAAAAATCCATCGCTGCGGATTTATTGGGACTTATCCACCACAAATGATACAAGGAACAATTGATTAAATTGTGGGGGTGTTTCCAAGTCCCATCAATTCCCGATGCCTGCTACATATTTAGGTCACGCGATTTGGTATCCGTACATAACGTACACATGCATAACACACGCCTGTGCTCAGCGCAATGTAATTTTGTTTGCGGGTACATCTATATTAAATGGCCACATTCTATGTTGCTGTAATTTGTGATCATCAGTAACTAAAAAATAAATTAAAAAAGGCGGCATTTCTGACAATGCCACATGGGGGAATGAGCAGCCTTGGCGGAGTACTGCGATCTCTGAGTGCTTTTCTAGTTTTATTCTGTTTAATTTTGTTGTACTGTTTGATTTTAATAGTTTTATCCCATCCTGATGTTTAACACATAGTCTTGTTGCTGCCTGTCTGATAATATGTACACCACTCTAGTCACCTCAGGTCATCCTAAACATGCAGTATAAATTAATGTGATTTGATTTGATTTGAAGGCCCCAGGAAATTATAAGGATTTTTCACTGTTGTCATTTGATCTAAAAGTATTTTAAGTGTAGTCAACAAAACAATCAGTGACAACAATACCCTGCTAGTTGACGCCCTGCTATTTATAGGCAATGAGCATTAAACAGATTGGCATGTATTAAACTCTTTTTGTATTATCCACATGTCATTTACTGATGCCTCTTCTGACAATAGGTGAACAGCACACACACACACAGGCAGGTACATACAGAGCGCTGATGTGTGCAGCTGTGTGTCTCAGATGAGATTAGAGGCTTTGCAAAGTGCCGTTCTGCTTCTGACCTATTACTGACGTTCAAGCCTGATAAGGAGACCAAAGAGAAGTGATAAAAGCCGAGAAGACGATAGAAAGATGACGCTGGCTGTCCTGACAGATAAAGGCAGAGTTCAGATACTCTTGTTAACACCTGTTGATCAGTGTAATAAAGAAAACTGCTGTCACCAAGCAAAGTGCTTGTTGTTGAGGATGCAGCGGCTGTGAAAGAGCTACAAATTAATCTATGTTAAGTCGCCCTAAAACCTTATCTCGACACCTTTATTGATTATTTGAGAACAAATTCGGATGTTTCAAATAACCGTGTTCTCATTATAAAATCAATCTACTGAATTCTTCTGTCTCCAGAGATTTCCTTTCTTATTATATTACTACTGTGCCTCATAATTCCCTTTTGCAAACACGTGCCATTAATAATGAATATGAGGAAACATTTAATTCCACGCATCTTTTAAAATTTAATCAGTGAGACGGGGAAATGGCAAAATATAATACTGGAGACCCCATTATTTTTATTTATTACTCTTCATTGTAAGGTATTATCATTAAAAGGCATTCTTTGAGCAATGCCTCTAGCGTGTCGCACGAAAAATAGCATCGGGGTTTGGAAGACACAATAAATCACGGTGGGATTAATTTAATTAAAAGCTCTGAAAATCTAGAAAAATAAAGCCTGGTCTTACTCACTCTGTGTGCCATGCTGTGGGGAAGGTCCAGATCATGTTCAGCTCGCTTCAGAGCACTTTGATTTACATCCAGGTGCTCCGTCTATTTACAGCAGCCATACTTTTAACTAGTTTAAGAAGCAGCATGGCAGCTTTGTAAATGGACTGGCAGGATTATGGGAGAGCTGCTACTGTCCAAACCTCCATTCAGCAGTTAAGCAGCCCTCTAGGACACTCTGCATATGAAGACTACATCTGGTGGTAGACAGCTAGACATATAGGTGAGGATGAGTAATAATGTAGTTAATAAAAGGAGGAAGGTCATGCTGCCAGGGCTGCAGCTATCGATTATTTTAGTAATTGAGTATTCTGTCGATTATTCTGGCAATTAAATCTGCGCTTGGCATGCGTGTCACAGCATCAAAAGTGGAAGTGAGCACGTAGTGCAACAGAATGAACCGTCCTGGTGGAACATGGGTGGACATGTTTGTTTTTTTTATGTTGTTATGTTATGTCATGTTATGTTATGTTATGTTATGTTAAATCTTCTTATTACGTAATGTTAAAGTTATGTTAGTATTTTTTTATATTTTTTTTGTTACAAAATTTATGTTTATTATTTGAATTTCTATTTGTCTAGTACAAGAGGGTACTGTAAAATACCGGAGTCAAATTCCTTGTATGTGCTCACATACTTGGCAAATAAAAGTGATTCTGATTCTGATTCTGACATCTGTGGTGTATTGTACATATATTGTAGAGTGCAGGTGTAATGTACATATATAGTATAGTTCAGGGGTATTCAACTAAAAGTAAAACCATGGGAACCGACATGTAATTAGTTGATGATGCAGAAATCGCATAAATGTGTTTTTATGTTTGCTCCATTTAAACTGTTGGTACTGCAGCTGAGCCTTACAGTCATGTGTTCAAATACCTTCAGAAACCTCCTCCCCAGCATTTTCCAACATCTGAACTGCAGGGACTGTCTCAAACCATTTCTGTAACTTTCATAAACTGACAATCTGACATTTGTACCCATTTTTCCTGCCACAAAGATTTGAATTTCTCCCTCAGCTCTCCTTTTTCATTTTTCACATGGCTTTTTCTATCGCTTCCCATACAAACTGTCTGAAAATATGCACTGCTATTCCACCTTTGAATGTGGCTATTTGGAACAGCTTTAAACGCCGACACACAGTCAGACTACACGTCAGATTCTCTTCGAACATAACCCCACCTTCAGGAGCTTTCTGTTATCAGGTAAAGAGAGAAGCTTTTTGTTGCATTTTTTTATCCAAGGATACAGTTTTCCTTGTCAATTAGCAAGTTATTTTACCATGGTTCAGTAGACTAAGATCATCTCAGAGCGATGATGGACTCACCAAACAAACACCGGTTCGCCATCGTCAGAGCACAACACAAACAAGTTAACTTTTTGCTTTGTCCACACACCAGCAGGACATCTGCAGCTCAACCTTCTACTGGTGTCACATCCACATCCCATACTGCATATAAATTAGACACATTAGAGTCATTATATTGCACCAGTAATTAGTTTATGTGCAAAAATAAATTCAGTTTTGTAGTAGGAGGAACCATGCAATGCATATTCTAAATGCCAGATAAAAAAGTTTTCTCACATTAACACAGTGTAGGTCTGTAGTAGAACAGGTGGACTTCACTTACTGCTGTTTGTGGTTCAGCTCTGCCTCCTTGTTCACCAGATCCTGCTTGAGGTTAGCTAGCATTTCCACAGAGACGTCCACCTGCCGAGAAAGCTCCGAGGCCTTGTCCTCCAGGTCTTGTTTCTCTTGGCTCAGCCGCTCGCTCTCCTGCTTGGCCCGCTCCAGCTCGGAGCTCTTCCTCTCCAGCTCTGCCTGCAGACGGCCTACACGGGCCGCTATTTTCTGCTCCACCTACAAGACAAGAAGAATCTGAGCTGCCTAATGTGCCACGATAATCATTATATTGCTTGAAATGCAGCTGATTATGTAAATGGAGTCATTAATTGAGAAAGCAATCAATACATGAATCAACAAAGAGTCGTATCTACAAACATCTTTTCATATTTGTTATCATCATCTTAGAGCATCATTACTTTAAAGATTGTTTTCTCTGGAGGACGTGCTGACAGCCCAGATGGAAATATCAAGATGAAACTTCGAAAGTTATGTGAGCTTGCTTAGCTCTCCAGACTATGTGTTGACAGCTATATGATCACAGACACCATCATTACACCACACTGAAAAACTGGACTGATTTTTAAGGGTAACTGATCTGATTCATCAATGAGCTGATTACTTTTCTCTCTGCTGCCGAGCTCAGAGTTCTCTGAGAGCATCAGGAGGAGCGCTGCTGCAGCTGAATGTCTACCCTAAACAGTAGGGTCATCCAGAAATAGAGGACATTTTACGTCCCACCCATCAAATTACAAATAATCCATGAACAAAATTTTAAAAAATGCAGTTGTTGTGTAAATTTACTTGTCATTAGGGCAAATTAAAAAAGACAAGGTGAAAAGAATGTTTAAAATATTTTTACAAAACCAATTAAGTCTAGAGTTCCTCCTAAAATACCATTTTTCTCTTGTCCCACCCCTCTGATGACCATTAATTAACATCATCAAACAGTTTTCCAAAAGAATGGGTAGAGCAAAGCTATGTCCTCTCTTCTGTTTTATATATTTTTATAACATTGTCTGCCTTGATTGAATGTCTCACTCTACCTCATGTAACCTTGTTATGCATATTATCAGGATAAGACAAATTCTTCTTGCTGTTGCCCATCAGTAAATTTGTCCTCCGGCTAGCTAAATATCTGACTTCTACTCCTGAGAAAGAGCTAAGGGTTAACAAGCAACAAAAAACATGGAAAAACTAGAAAAGCACTCGGAGAGCGCAGACCTCCGGCAGGCCATCTGTCTGTCTGTCTGTTTACAGCATAAGTCAAAAAGTTATGGACGGATTTTCACCAAATTTTTACAGAATGCCCGGAAGAGCAAAAGTAACAATCGATTAGATTTTGATTTCCGACGGATGAAATCTTGAAAAAAATTTGTGACAGAAATTACGATAACATAGAATGTGCCCATTTAATATAAACAAAATGACTTTGGACTGAGCACAGGTGTGTGTTATGCACGTGTACGCGATGTTCGGATACCGAATCACGTGACCTAAATATGTAGCGGGAAGTGATGGGACTCAGAAACACCCCCGCAATTTAATCAATTGTTCCTTGTGTCACTTCCGATGGATAAGTCCTGATAAGTCTGCAATGGTCGGTTTGTAGTATAATCGCAATCGTGATCATCAGCAGGCAGCTGACGTAGCGTTCACTTGTCATAGTTACAGTGACACAGTTCCATTATCTCGCAATGACACAGAAATCTTTCACAAATCCATGGATCCAGACTATAAGCTGCATCAATCGATTAGATTTTGGAGGTGATCCGGATCACCGTCTGGATCCAGGATTTTTTTTGAAGGACTCTGTATGATTGAGAGATGGCCGCCAGGACTCTGTACAATTGAGAGATGGCCGTCCTTCAAAAAAATCCTAGATCCAGACGGTGATCCGGATCACCTCCAAAATCTAATCGATTGTTGCACAGGGAGGCGACATCTGACTGGTCTTTTTACTTCATCTGCCATGGTCTCCCAGCCTGATGTCCTACACGGAGGGATAGAATACAAGTTAAAAATTAAACATTTGTGCAATTTTGATGCAAACTTAAATGAGAATTCACATGAGAAAAAAAAAATGCAACAAAAAATTGTTAACAAGAAAAGTACTCAGAGCTCACACTACTCTGCCAAGGATGCTCAGCCGTATGATTTCCGACGGATGAAATCTTGAAAAAAATTTGTGACAGAAATTACGATAACATAGAATGTGCCCATTTAATATAAACAAAATGACTTTGGACTGAGCACAGGTGTGTGTTATGCACGTGTACGCGATGTTCGGATACCGAATCACGTGACCTAAATATGTAGCGGGAAGTGATGGGACTCAGAAACACCCCCGCAATTTAATCAATTGTTCCTTGTGTCACTTCCGATGGATAAGTCCTGATAAGTCTGCAATGGTCGGTTTGTAGTATAATCGCAATCGTGATCATCAGCAGGCAGCTGACGTAGCGTTCACTTGTCATAGTTACAGTGACACAGTTCCATTATCTCGCAATGACACAGAAATCTTTCACAAATCCATGGATCCAGACTATAAGCTGCATCAATCGATTAGATTTTGGAGGTGATCCGGATCACCGTCTGGATCCAGGATTTTTTTTGAAGGACTCTGTATGATTGAGAGATGGCCGCCAGGACTCTGTACAATTGAGAGATGGCCGTCCTTCAAAAAAATCCTAGATCCAGACGGTGATCCGGATCACCTCCAAAATCTAATCGATTGTTGCTTTTGCTCTTCCGGGCATTCTGTAAAAATTTGGTGAAAATCCGTCCATAACTTTTTGACTTATGCTGTAAACAGACAAACAGACAGACAGACAGACAAACAAACGCCGATGATTACATAACCTCCTGGCGGAGGTAAAAATGGTACCATTGATGTGTAAGCTGAGCCAAACAATCCTTTGACAGTTTATTACCTATTACTGATAAATATGGAGCAGAAAATTGTTAAAGAGAATATCTATTTTTCAAAAAAAATTTTGAAGCCCAAATGTTCTTCAATTTTGGAATGACCCAGTATTTTTCTTTGACTCCACCTGGACAGTGCAATAACCTAACAGCAGAAATCAAACTTTCACTGTGTGCAACTTCACTGAGAGTCAGTGACAACTAATTTGTATGTGTCTTTACATTTGTCTAATAAAGTTGATTCTGATTCTATCAACCACATGTACCTCTTCAGACAGCTTCTCCAGCCTCTCATCCAGCTCTAGCCGTTCAAACGCCCGCGCCTTCAGCCTGGCTAGGCCTTCCTCATAGGCTGCTTCTACTGCACTCGCCGCTACATTTGCTGCCACCGCTACAGCCGTGCTGGGGTTTCCATGGGGACCTGGGTCTGCAGATGTCATGGCTTTCTTCATAAAAATCTCCCCCAGAGGAAACTCCACATTCGGAATATATCGGGCTGCAGTGTTGGAGTTAGCCGGCGTCAAACTCAGGTCGTCCGGACAAGGAAGCTCACGACAGGGGAAACGCCGCTCCTTTAAAGCTGAAGGCCGAAGTGGCTCGAAAGGGTCGTTGTTGTTGGCAGGCGTGAGGAGAGCTCCCTCGGCCACTAGGGGTAGCAGAGCAGCGGCGTCGCACACACTGTTGGATTTGGAGAGGACGTAGAGGGTCTCGTATGTGTGGTTGTACTCCAGGTGGGCACGTAAGGACGACAGGCTTCGGAAGCGCTTGTGCTCCCCGCAGCGAGGACAGCGGTATGGCAGGTCCAGAGAGGCCATTCCGTGCAGTAACTGCCGGAGGAGAGGGGGGCGCTCACGCAGCACAACGGCAGCGCCAGTATGAGGGCACAGAGGTCAAGCACCTGATTGATGGTCCTCTCATGGTGGCAACGGGGCAACTCAGGGGAATCAGCAGGAAGAAGAGAGATCCCATGTGCAATGGAAGAGCCAGGTCAGTCACATGACCGCACAGAGAGGCGACATCCGACTGGTCTTTTCACTTCATCTGCCATGGTCTCCCAGCCTGATGTCCTACACGGAGGGATAGAATACAAGTTAAAAATTAAACATTTGTGCAATTTTAATGCAAACTTAAATGAGAATTCACATGAGAAAAAAAAATGCAACAAAAAATTGTTAACAAGAAAAGTACTCAGAGCTCACACTACTCTGCCAAGGATGCTCAGCCGTATGATTTCCGACGGATGAAATCTTGAAAAAAATTTGTGACAGAAATCACGATAACATAGAATGTGCCCATTTAATATAAACAAAATGACTTTGGACTGAGCACAGGTGTGTGTTATGCACGTGTACGCGATGTTCGGATACCGAATCACGTGACCTAAATATGTAGCGGGAAGTGATGGGACTCAGAAACACCCCCGCAATTTAATCAATTGTTCCTTGTGTCACTTCCGATGGATAAGTCCTGATAAGTCTGCAATGGTCGGTTTGTAGTATAATCGCAATCGTGATCATCAGCAGGCAGCTGACGTAGCGTTCACTTGTCATAGTTACAGTGACACAGTTCCATTATCTCGCAATGACACAGAAATCTTTCACAAATCCATGGATCCAGACTATAAGCTGCATCACTGCCAAAATCCAATCACTTGGTCCTTGTGTCATTTCTGACCTCTGAAAATTTCATCTAATTCTGTTAGCCTGTTTTGGAGCAATGTAGCTAACAGACAGACAGACAAACATGCCAATCATCACATACCTCCGCCGTTCAGTGGCCTAGTAACAAGAGGTAGAGGACAAAAGCTAAGGTACCTCCAAAGTATATATGGGGAAAAGCAATCCCAGCCTTTTTCTACAACAATGTCCATCTTTTCCCTGCAACACATTCAAGTAAATCCTGGCACTGCTTCAGGGGTTTACTGAAGCTTAGTAGTGTTTTTTTATTTGACAATAAAAATATAAAATGAACTCTCAATAAACCAAGTTGCAAACAAAACCAAACCCAGATGAATACTCATTGAAATGCAGCAATCATCCTCATACAGCAGTGAAGAAAAAAAAAGCCTCATATTAGCACGATGATTACCTTTGTAAAAAGTGATTATTGGCTCAAAACATTACCTACAAATTAGAATTTTCTCCTGTTTATTGTGCTAATTAAACCACTGAACAACAACACTGATTGTTAAAAGGATAATTAACTATGACAGATCCACGAGAAAAACTGTCACATTTAACATAAATGGATGAGAGCAAAAGTGCGTTTCATCCAGTTATGCTATAGCAGTCATTCCAGCTGTAATTGAGATTATAATCACAAAGCCTAGATTTCCTCACATCTTCCAGCTGTCTGGACTAAAATCACTCTATGATACACTCGTCTATGAGTTTATTGGTCAGGAAACATGAAACCTTCACTTCACTAAAGGTTAAAAAGGAGACTCCTGCACTTGTGCGCAGAAATACTCAGAGGAAGACTAAGGGAAGAATAGAGAAATGGAAATGGATCCATTAGTGAGAGTGCTTGTTAGTGCCAAGTCTTAAGTCTAAGTGGTCAGACTGGATAATGCTAAGATCTTTACAGAGGGATCTGGTAACCCCCACTCGGAAAAAAAACCCTGCTATCTGTTATCTGAGTTATATCCTCCTCATGCAGTCTTTGTTTCTGCAGTTCCTTGTTTTAACTGCAGCCTTATGCTTCAAACAATACTCTCAAAGAAGGCAAGGAACAGGGGAGTTAATTAAATGCATGCCAAAACTTAAAAACAAAGTAACAAAGCACGCAATTCAACTATTTCCCTACATTCATAAAACAGCAATCTACCAGAAATATCAAAAAATATATACATCTATCATTTCCATCTGCCACTTACATGCCGAGCAGCGCGAACCACAGCAGGAACATTGCATTACTTGTTTATCCAATTATCCAGCACTTGAAACCCCTGGTGAAATAAAAATTCAGCATCCCAGCCAGCATTCAGCATTCAAGCCTCCGCTGGTTCCTCTGCATCAGGTTCTCTAATTAACACGCAGTTCTTCCCCAGTCAGTTTCAGACGCCAGCGCACTGGCAATGAAAAGCTGAGCTCTGTACTGCGGTGAGATGCAGTGATAAGCCACAAGATCAGAACCACCGACGGGCAAAATGAATAACAGTGATCATATTGTTACAGTACAATGTTCTGCTGGGAAAACTTGGGTCTTGGCAATAATGTGGATGGTATTGGCACTTCCCAATGCCAGTAACGTCCCCTTGCAGAACAACGTGCCCTTCCACACTGCAAAAACTGCTCAAGGAACACAACAACAAAGTCAATGTTGTTGACCCGGCCTTCAAAATCCCAAGATTCCAATCTGGTCAAGCATCAGACGCACTACAATAAGTCAGATCGACAGAAAACCAACCCCAGTGCCAATCCAACATCCTGGTTCCAGATACCACCAGAGATCCAGAGTTCATGTCTTGACAGGTCAGACTTGTTTGGGTGGCATAAGGGGTTTAAATGTTGTAGCTGATTGGTATAGATTATTAAGTCAAGATAGTTACCAAGAAATCTGTAACGCCACAAAATTACCTGGATATTTTAGACGTAAAGTTCCTCTATTGATAGAAAAAACGATATCCAAACATTAGATGCGGTATTGGTCTGATTATGGCTGTAATCTACAATTATCTTCCATGACCACACCAACATTATCTACATTATGGTATTTATGGAAGAAACATTTTACATTCGCTGTTCTCAGTTTTACTTAATCTAGATGAGATTCAAGAAAGACCTAGGCCAAGAGGGCAGCTTAAAACCAGTGCTAGAACAATAAATGCAAAATGACTGAGATTCCACAAAATATGCAGTTAAGATTCAATAAAAGAGCAGAGACATTCTTTTAAATGCAAATGATGTAGAAGAGCAGTTTGATTTGTATGTTCCTTTACATTTGTACGAACACGAGTTTTTTCACTAATCCTTTAGGCCCTGCTGAACCCGTCCTACATCATTTTCAGTGTTCTTCAGCCAATTAAAAGAAAATCCTGACTGCCAAGCATTTTTAAATACTGAACATACACTTCTTCCAACAAATACATTACTGCAGTTTGCCATTTTAAAAAATAAAAACTATCAGCACCTCAATGGGTTTTGGATCAAAAACAAGGAGTACCAATGCCCAGAACGTGGATTGCTTTACCGAGCTGTTTCCGCCAAACAATCTGAGTCCACATGGTCTGCATAACAATCGAAGCCCATGTATTAGAGTGCGCACAGTCTGTGTTTTAACATGGGCCATTTGGACTCTTCCAGCTGGGTATAAACGGTAATGTACCCCAATCCAAGACTGGAACTTGAACCAGACCAGAACCTTAAGAGTTTCCCTCTCAGAATGTTCTACAGCAGTTATTAATGAGCAAAGCAGCAGGCATTGAGGGTGCAATGACAAATCACAGATGCAGACCGTTCCTCACAGTGGGCTCATACGCTGGAAATCCCCAGAAGTAACGGAGACTGTTATTAGACGTCTGGTGAGGCTGGATCAGGGAGTGTACTGGCAAGTCGTGCCCACTTATTAAAGAAAGAGGATTTCACAGGCGCAGTCACTACACTGCAGACAGCAGGCTCTCCCATCTGCTAAAAATTACCAAGTGAGGTATTTAAACAGGCAGGAAATGGAAGGAAGTGAGGCTGCTTGGTAGCCACATGTCACATCCTGCCAATGGAGCTTAGTCGAAATATTTCAAAGAGCTGAATTTGACGCTCTATTGTGGACTGTGACTGGTGGATACAAAAAGTTACTGAGACGCACTTCACAAAAAAAACAGCAGCTCTTTACTGTTCTCTCTCTCCGCATTACAGTTCTTTTTCTCTCACAGAAAGCCCTCTAATTGGTTCTCACCATGAGAGAACACCGTCTAACAAACCAGCTGCAATGACCAATCAAAAGGGGCAGGGAAATCCTCAGCGCAGACATCAACTCAGACAATTACAACCTCAGTGCCTGAACATCATTAAAACAAGAGATTCAATATAGATGGTGAGATCTTTGGACCAGAAATAGAAAATGTAAAGACAAGAAAAAAAGGGATAGATTAACAAAAAATCTAGATTTTTATCAAAAACAGTGATTTAACTATAAGCAAACAAGTAGCAGTGTATAAAATAAGTGATCTAAGTGTATGGCATTAGGCTGTGCCTGATATGATGTATGAGAATGAGAAATCTGCCATTTATTTTAAACCAATCTGCTCTACTTCTATAACAATCCGTAACAAAAGTCACATCTTTAACTGGCCGTGTGACCCAACACTGATCAGGTTGTGTGACCAAATATCGATCAGATATACAAATTTTCCTTTCAAATTAAGCAAGAGGGGGAGAAGTGTGGGACTTGATGTCTCATTCTTGTTCCTGCACTGATCAGATCCGCATCTGCAACAAACTCTGAGCCTCATTTGTGTTACAGAACTGCTTTGGGCTGCAAACACAGAAAAGCTCTTTAATAACGATCCCACAGAGCAGCCACCTGGTGCAAATATCACACTGACGGGCAGAGTATTTAGCATTAAGGGGCCCAGTGCATCCACGGTGCTTAGTTGTCCTTGACTGATATTTCTCCAGGGCCGATGGGAGCACAAATATTATTAAAAATCCAAATACTACAACATTTATAAGCAACATTCCTGACTGACTTGACACAACATCAAAAACATCACCCCAGCTGGTCGTTTTATTTCTCTTTCTTGAGTAATCCTGTTGTTCTGTGGATTTCTCATGGAAAGGTGCTTTCTAAAGGGCTTTCTGCTGGGAAACAGTAACAACCTCATTTTTACTGTCCATCAAACCTATAAGGGCTTTCAGACGGTCAAACAAGGCATTAAAAGGCGGCCCAATCAAAGCACATATAGACCTGCAGGAAACAGCGACGGCTTCAATTTGACCATGGTTCTTTGCAACAAGGTCATGAGAGAAAGCGATGGTAACAGGGCTAAATGGCTCTTTACCTACAGCCGTTTACATCGGGGCAGAAGCCTGAAATCTCAGGGTGGTTAATAGTGGAGGCTGGTCTACACACCCACAGTCCATTTTCATCATGAGAAGAAAGGGTTTTCTGCACATAAGGTCTGGAGTTACAGGTGAATAGTTTCAAACAGACGAGATAATAAAGATATAGAAATGTAATGACAAAGAACAAGAATGGAAGGAGGCTGGCAGAAGCAGAAGTGCGAGGAGGCCGCAAGAAGAGGACTGATAGCGACAGTGAAAGTGTTTCACAGCAGAAGAGGTATATAATGTAGCACAGGAGATTTTCACATTGTGAAGAAATAATGTGGAACCAATAGAGCATGGAAAATGAGTTTAATATTCTTTGAGTTTAAAAGGTAACCAGTGCTTTCAGCAGTGCTGATCATTTTGCTGTTCCTGAGTAGCACTGGGCAATAATCCAATGTTGTTATTTTTTAAAGGCACGAGTTTTTGATCAACGGAAGCAACATTTGGATGAGTTTGTTCTTATTTTGTGCACATCAGGAGTGTAACAGAAAATCCACAGTACGATGTGTACTTCAGTTTGGTGTCAAGGTTTAGTATATTTTTGGTGCAGCACAGAGAAGGTTGTAGTCAGTAAAAAGGCAAAAGTGTTTAACTGCCGATGTTCATTAGTTTAACAGTTAAAGCACTCAAATGGTATTATGCAGTCAGTAGTAGAATTCTTGAGAATTTTGTTCAAGGAGTTCAAGTACATGGACGTAAAGAAAAAAAGATGTCTATCTTTCTTTAGATCATAGGATGTACCAGCCGAACCAAAAATATTAGTATGGGACAAATACACTTACCATAGCACCAATAGTGCAACATGCTTTTTTCCAGTGATGATCGCGATCATCAACGTAGGAAGCACCTTGCATGAAACACTCAATGCCAAATAGTGAGTGTGTGTGAATGAGCTCTACTACAAAAAGTGCTTTACAAATGCAGTGGTACTGGTGATACATGTAGATTGCACCCCATCTTTTGCCCAATATCAGCTGAGACAGGCTCCAGCAAGCAACCCATGGCACTCTACTGGACAAAGCAGGTGTAGTTAATGAATAGACGATTAAATGTAGTTCATTAAAAATATTAATGAGTCCTAATCAAGTAGGAATAAGAACCAAATAATAGTTTGGAGATATGCATTACCGTTCAAAAGTTTGGGGTCATCCAGACAATTTCATGTTTTCCATGAAAACTCACACTTTTATTCATGTGCTAACATAACTGCACAAGGGTTTTCTAATCATCAATTAGCCTTTCAGCACCATTAGCTAACACAATGTAGCATTAGAACACAGGAGTGATGGTTGCTGGAAATGTTCCCCTGTACCCCTATGGAGATATTCCATTAGAAATCAGCCATTTCTAGCTAGAATAGTTATTTACCACATTAACAATGTCTAGACTGAATTTCTGGATAATTTAATGTTATCTTTATTGAAAAAATAACGCTTTTCTTTCAAAAATAAGGACATTTCTAAGTGACCGCAAACCTTTGAACAACACTGTAAATATCTGTCTTCCTTCTGCATGTGACTTTTGTGTTTAATTAGATGTACTGTGACACAGCTAGAAATGCCTCTTACAATGTCACCATAGGTGGTTAAATTAAGTAGATTATTACGATTCACAGCTATGCTTCACTGTGTTATAATGGGAGCAAAACAGCAGGTGAGGTGATGCAGTTACAGAGCCAGAGAGTCAGTGTGTGAAAGAGGTCGGGGTGGATGGCTGGGTCAACAAAACACTCGACTTTTATATTTAATCATAGACAATCCATAATTTATACCATGTGTTTAGTATTAGAACTCTGGCAACAAAATTCATCTACTTTAAATCATGATTTTTCACAAAATTCCAGCAAGTAATTTTTGTGCCTAAACCCAACCGAACAGAAGCAAAAAGGACCTGCGCTCTATTACACTCCAGGTGGTACTCTAAAGGGTAGGGACAAACAATCTATACGGTGATTCAATTTGGACGACTTCTCAGGTCACTGGCTAATAGTGTGTGTGCACAGCAGTATTTAAGTGGTTTTAATTAGAATGGATGGGGCACTCTATTGCAGCTCAGCACACAAGAACTCTGACTGTACCTGCTGTCCTGCTGTATCTGTACTGTCAGCGTTTTATCTACCAAAGATCGGAAGACAGAAGCTAACAGCCGTAACATCTGTTTTGATCCGACAGCTTTGCAGATCCATGCTACTGGATATTTAAATATTTTACCCTAATACCCACTGCAAGCTCAGCCATCTCAGTGGGGGATCCCTGTCAGACTCAGCCAACCCAAGGTCTCTCTCTTTTGAAGTTTCTTCACTTTTCTTGAAAGTTTTTCTCGCACCACCCGTGATCAAAAAGTGGAAAATACAAGTAATCTCCATACTGTAATCATTTATTATTATGATTCATTTTCATTTTATTATATCCAAGCATGTTTGTATGTTAAGTTTTACATCTCTGTGTCCCTCGAGGCAAACCTGCCTAAAAGGACTTTGGATAGAAGTTTTCTGCGCAGCTGTTGGAACCATAAACAGAAAGAGAATGAAATTCTCACAATTTAAAAAAAAAAAAAAGCACTCAGAGAGCACAACAGTCCACCAAAGTTGTTCATTCCCACAAATGGCATTTCCAGAGACACAGCATTTTTTTTTAATAGAAATGCAGCATGTGTAATTTTTTGATTTTCCCTGAAAATTTCATTCAAATTTGTTAGTCCATTTTTGAGTAATGTTGCGCACAGACGGAATAACAGACGGACAGACAAGCGTATGCCGATCGTCACATAACTTCGCCAAAGCTCCACTTCCTTTTCAGTAATAAATATTGACTTTAGGGGTTGAGTAGTTTTGCATATATACACCGTTAAAAAGTTTGGGGTCACCCAGACAGTTTCATGTCTTACATGAATACTCACACTTTTATTCATGTGCTAACATAACTGTACAAGGGTTTTCTAATCGGTAGTGTCTACAGAGACGGACCCGTACCCGTAGCCATTTGCCAGACAGATATGGACCCGTACGCGAGTCTCGCGAGTCAAGAAGCTGCTAACCACTGCAAACTGCTGAAAGGTAAGCAAAGGTTAAGGTTAGGGTTAGTGTTAGGGTCAGGTTTAGGGTCCGTACCTGTAGTACCGATGCTACGGGTCCGTACCGCTAGCGTCTACCGGGAGTCACGTGACCAGATCTCGCGTATCTGATTGGCAAATGGCAAGTGCCGTATCCGTAGTCCACAGGCTACGGGTAAGGTCCGTACCTCTAGAAACAACCTTTCTAATCATCAGTTAGCCTTTCAACACCATTAGCAAACACAATGTAGCATTAGAACACAGGAGTGATGGTTGCTGGAAATGTTCCTCTGTACCCCTATGGAGATAGTCCATTAAAAATTAGAATAGTATTTACCAAAAAAAGCTTTTCTTTTAAAAAGGACATTTCTGAGTCACCCCAAACTTTAAAAAAAAACTACAGATTTTCTTTTGAATGTTTCTCTTTGGTTTGTGTTTTGTGTCTGTTCCTCAGAGTACTGTGATTACACGTCACTACGTGTAGTTTCAACAAACCACTGATTATTGGACAGAAGGAGATAATTGGGGAAGATAAGTCAGATTAGTTCAGGATTATCTGAACCAGTCCATCACTGTCACCAATGAGACCTAAGAAACTAAGGAGCATACTGGCATCAGCAGCTTTGTTGATGCTTCACATTTACTACTTTATTCACAGCTGTGTGGCTATCAGCTGACTAACATGGAGTCGTATTCCAGCAGGTGTACAACGACACTTTTCACTGTGCTGCACTGAAACATGCTGCTACAGCTCCATCCACAGGTCCGACATCCTCCTTGTGCGGTATACTTTAGCATTGTTGATTTAGCTCAGATTTAATGCCTCTTCATGTGTTTATTAGAGGGGGGGCATACTTCCAACTGTGTACCCATTTTCCATAAACTGTGATTATGGTCCCTATGAGAGGCTGTAAGTGTCTCTGACTGAACTGTGCTCACTATAATAAACTAATTCATTCAAACTCCTGACATCTGTGTGAAGATACTGGCGTATATTCTGCAGCCACTGCAACGCAAACTCTGCAGCATGTGCATAAAACATCAGCTGGCTGCCATGACAGTTAATGACACGACTGCTAAAGATTCAGCTCTAAATCATCAAACTGGTCTGAATTCATTCATAAATAATTAAAAGTCAGTAGTTCAAACAGAATGCCACTCGGTCTCACACAGCCTTTGTTCAGCAGACTGTTTCTGGATCTCTACCGCACAGCCAGGTGAGATGTGTTCCTGTATTCCTGCGTTCTCTGATAAAGATTTTTTGTGCTTGCAGGTGTGAGGAGGAGAGTGACTCAAGGTGTATCGCAGCCGGTCCTCTGTGAAGCTTCACCCAGAGCTGATGCGGCACTGAACTCAAACTGGCAGCTAGCAATACGCTTAAGCGCTAATAATAACGGGGGTGCCGAGCCTGTATGAGAGGTGTGACACGAGCATCATCCCACACGTCGACGATAGAGCCGTTATCCCTGCTGGCATTTCTCATGTGGAAAATGTGCCCCACCCACTCCTGCATTATTATTCTCACAGTCAATATGATGATAAAACTGAATATCCAAGTAAATACAGAGATAACAGTGTGACAAAACAATTCGCATTGCCCGACCCTGGTTTGTTCTGCATGACATTCAACTATATTAATACTACATGAAGACAAAAGGCTGCACACGTTCAGATAGCGGCTGACATGGATGAGGAGCCGCCACAGCTTGTTCCCTGGACAGGTAACCTCACACTATATAGACTCCTTTATAAACCAAATGAGAGGTTTAGTGAGAGCTTCTAATGCCTTCTAGGCTACATGACCATGTCAAAGTGTGTTAGTCCTGACTGAGCCACGGGAGTCCCATGACAGGGCAATCTCAGCGCCTTGGGCTCCTCACCTGACAGCAAAGGGCAAACATAACCACTTATGGTTGAAAAAGATTCAGGACGCTTTGGTTTTTATACACCCAGTGAGACCGATTTCACTTCGTGCACTGAGATAAAATATTCTCCTCAGAAGCCCGCTTCCTTTACAACATCTGGTTTTGAATATTTGAAGAAAAAAAGACAGATACACCACCAGTCAAAAGTTTGGACACACCTTCTCATTTAGTGGTTTCTCTTTATTTTCATAACTATTTACATTGTAGATTCTCACTGAAGGCATCAAAACTATGAATGAACACACATGTAGCTATGTAGTCAAAAAAAGTGTGAAATAAATGTAAACATGTTTACATGTTTACATGTTTCAGGTTCTACCTCATGAAGCTCACGGAGAGAATGTCAAAAGTGTGTAAAGCAGTAATCAAAGCAAAGGGTGGCTACTTTGAAGAATCTAATACATAAAACATGTTTTGACTTATTTCACACTTTTTTGTGTACTGCATAATTCCATATGTGTTCATTCATAGTTATGATACCTTCAGTGAGAATCTACAATGTAAATAGTCGTGAAAATAAAGAAAAAGCATTAAGTGAGAAGGTGTGTCCAAACTTTTGACTGGTAGTGTGTATAAAATGTAACGTCTACGTAGAATAAAGTACATTAAAAAGCCAGCAAAATAAGACCATATACATTTATCAACAAAGAAGAAGCATTATCCAGTGTATTTGGATCATTTACGTTGTTCTGAGCTGACTAGTGTCTCCTGTTTTTCCGTCTGCATGAACTGGACAGAGAATTATCACCTGCAGGTCCCCTTAGCTATACAGTAAGTTTCAGCTCATTGTTTGCTGTCCTGCCACAGCGTCACGATTTTGGTTCAATCCAATCACTCTCGCATCATTGTGTTCGGCCACAGCAGTCAAAAAAGCTCCATTACAATCTCTTAAGTCAACCTGCTCAGCATCAAACAGAAGACAGTCACAGCAGCAGCAGCTGGAGAGCAGAAGGAGCATTTAGCAGGTACAGAGCCAGATGTTTAACTAAAGGCCAAAAACAGGTGAAGGAGGTGGAACACTGGATTCAGATTCACCAAATGAACAACAATGCGTGTCTTAATGAAGGCAAATGTTGCTCTACAACTGGTGGATGTGTAAACAAAACAAAAAAATCGCTAGAAAAATTCATTGTATGAACTTATTGTTGTGTTCCCAACATGTTTCCACTGATTCCAAACACATCTGTGGGTTTGCAGGTTTAAGTTAAAAGCTGATGCTAAATTTTTAGGCGGGGATTCACTATAAGGCTATAAAACTGAATTTAATTCAATAAAAAGTTGCTTGATAAGTGATACCACTACTGAGCTCACTGCAAAACTGAATACAGTACAATAGTTAATCAATCAATAGTTAAATGTGAGATTAATTGACAACAATATTAGTTTTGTAAAGATAATTTTGGTGGTTGTCTCTGTGTAACATATTATATTGTGGTCTTCATCTTACTATGTGAACTGTCCACAGATGACTCTTGTTGTGAACTGATGCCATATAAATCAAATTTGAATTTAAAACTGAATTGAAAGCTGAATTCTTGGATGCTGCGCCAATCTGAAACTCGGCCTTTCCACTTAACTGAAACATTTTTAATTCTTACTTATTTTGGATGACACAGTGGAGCAGTGGTTAGCTCTGTCACGGCTCAAAGGTTCTGGGTTTGAACCTGCTAGTTTGCTGAAGCTACAGGATGAAGCAGGTAGGTAATGGATTTACTGCCTCTAGTCGCCGGACAGCTGGAAGGAAGCAGCGTCCCATCGTCCCACTTTAACAAGCTGCCACCGAGAGAGTCCATTAAAAGACTAAAATTGATCTTGTGGTTGAATAACTGACTAACACCTCAATGTAATGTACTCCCACTACTGAAGTTTAGTCATTACTTCATTATTGCAAGGGCAAAAGAAGACACCATGTGGGTTTCCTCATGTTACATAACATTGCTGTGATAAGCACCCATTGAAGTAGCATTAATTCTCAGTGTGAGACCCAACAGCAAGAAAGCTAAAACTATACTTCCCTCACTGCAGTGACCAAATGAGTGTCATTATATTGGAGCTCAGCGTTGGCCCTGGGGCCCCGAGGGAGAAATTTGCGGTCGAGCCACTATTGACCCCGATTATACGTGACAGTTTCATTACTCCCTCAGTCAACCAGAAACCAGCCACCAAAGATCTGAGCAAACTCAGTAAACCGATCAATCACTGGCGAGTTTTTAAAAGCAAAACTACCTTAAATTCTCTGGAATCCACCACCTGAAATGTGAATATTTGCTGGCTTCCTGGTTTTCTACCATTATAAAGTCAACATTTGGGAGGACTGCTGACATAGAAAATGAAATAAATAAAATAATATGTTAACTAAGACTTCAAGTGATAAATAATTCTGACATTTTAAGCACTAACCAATCCATTATGAAGCATGTATATGTTATATACAGAAACCACATCGTGTGACCTAAATATGTAGCAGGCGACAGGAATTGATGGGACTCAGAAACACCCCCACAATTTTATCAGTTTTTCCTTGTATCATTTTTGACAGATAAGTCCCGATGAGTTCGCAACGGTGCAGTTGTAGCAGGATCTCAATCATGTGATCGTCAGCAGGCAGCTGACGTAGTGTTCACTTGTTGTCATAGTTACAGTGGCGCTGTGTCACTATCTTGCAATGATACAGAATACTTTAACAAATCCGTGGATCCAGACTATAAGCCACATCACTGCCAAAATCTAATCACTTCGTCCTCGTTTCATTTCTGACCTTCCCTGAAAATTTCATCCAAATCCATTACTCTGTTTTTGAGAAATCTAGCAAACAGACAGACAGACAAATGTACACCAATCATCACATAACCCTGCCGAGGCTCCACCTCCTTTGCAGAGTAATTACAGTCACTGATTTTAGCCTTGCAGTGCACCTTTGACAGCATAACATTTCCCGGTGTTTTCTGTCAGTTAAATTACTCAAAGCACACACAAAAAATGTCAAGAAATTTGATTAAAACAAGACTTTTTAATAGATAAACTCAGTATATTCCAAAATAATCACAATTAGATCATGACACAAGGTCCATGTTGAAGAGTGTTGCCACAAGATGGATTAACCGTCACCATAGTTTGGGCTCTGAGCAATTTGCTCTCTAGGTCTGGTTAGTAATCGAGCCCAGAGCTCAGGACAAGTCAAGGCTGGGACAGTGAGAAAGATGGAGAGAATTACAAATGTGAGCTGATGCAAAGCCTCATTCAGCAGCTCAGCACTGTCTGCTATTGATCCAGGAGGCTGTCCACCGAAACGATTACGTTCAAGCATACATACATCAACAACGCGGGCCAGGAGGGTGTTTTTACACACACTCACTGCACTGGTCCCTGCTGTGTTCATACACACTGTACGCAGACAAACCCATGCACTTACAGCATGAATTCTGTGCTACAGTGTGTGAGACTCTGTTATGTTTCGCTTGTATATTTCCACAGAAACAAACAAAATTGAACGAATCTCGTCTTATTAATGAGAGAATCTCAAAAACTGAATTGATCTTGCAGTTTGCTCAACAGGTAGCAAGATCCATGAATACGTCATACTGAGTGTTTACCTTGCATTTAGTAGCATTAATCTAAGCCACTGCTGCCACTGCAGATAGCTGTGCTCACACATTTGTCACCTCTGCAGAGGTACAGTATCCTCTCCAAACAGAGCTGGATAAGATATTGTACTTTCTCAGTATCTCACACCTTCTTAAAAGAGCACAGAACGTTAGCTTCTTACCATATTTCTGTACATTAAGTCCTCATGATGCTAGTCTAAACAAGATCAGCTTCTATAGAGGACGTCTGAGAGAAATGATGCAGAAAATGTCTTCTGTGATTTGTGGCTGCATTTGAACAGTCTCTGAGGTCCTTTTATTCTCATTAATCCGGAGTCTGTGGTGGAATAATATCCAAGTTCCTGGTAAAGGACCGATGAAATCAGTGGAGATGAAATATGTCCTGTTTCAGCACGGCTGACATGTAGCATGGTGCTACCTAACAAGAATAAATGAGAGAGCATCACATCGGAATTTGATTACATGCCATTATCTCACCGTTTTGAAAACCTTAAAACAGCAAAGGAAAATAGGTAAATGCTGTATGAAAACTACTTCCACATTAGTGTGTTTATTGCATGGATAGTTTTTTGGCAGCGACGAGCTGTCAGAAAAGTTTAAATGCTCCATGCAAGAATCATGAGCCTGATCCCTGATCTCTACGCGATGGTTGGATGAGCAGCATTGTACAGGCAGGCGCAACAATAAGAGCACCGCAGGGAGAAGCCTGAGCCAGCTGTGCACCTACACAGTCTTATTACATACTGAGAGTGAGCCATGCATTAATGATCAGATAAAGCTCAAGGGAGTTAATATAGATCATAGGGATGAAACTCGCTATTGTTCTCATTGTTGATTACTTTCTCGATTAATCAATTGGTCCAGAAAATGGTAAAAAAATGTTGATCAATGTTTCCCAAAGTCCAAGAAACGTCTTTAAGCTTCTTGTTTTGTCAACCACCCAAAGATATTCGGTGCACTGACATAGAAGAGGAAGGAAACCAGAAACAATCAAATTTAAGAGGCTGAAATCTGAGAAAAAGTATTTTCACTTGATGCTTGACAACTGGCCAACTTACTGCTGCAGCTTTATGTGACAACACTGAAATAATAAACACATAAAGCACAGCACTGTGCAAACTACTACAGAGATATGAGAGAAAACTGTGCTTGTTTTGAAGGAAATAAATAGCCAAATTCAATATGTACTCTACTGTTCAACAGTTTGGAGTCACTTAGAAATGTCCTTTTAAAAAAAAAAAAAAGCATTTTTTTTAATTGAAAGAAACAAAAATTAATCAGAATTCCAGTCTATACGTTGTTAATGTGGTAAATGACTATTCTAGCTGGAAACAGATGATTTTTAATGGAATATCTCCATAGAGGTACAGAGGAACATTTCCATCAACCATCACTCCTGTGTTCTAATGCTACATTGTGTTAGCTAATGGTGTTGAAAAGCTAATTGATGATTAGAAAACTCCTGTGCAATAATGCTATCATTTGAAAAAAGTGAGATTTCCTGGGTGACCCCAAACCTTTGAACGGTAATTTACAATAAACATCATGAAAAGAGCGAAACCGGCAATTAAACTATGAAAACTTTCTGACTTCCCCAACATGTTTATGGCTGTAAACCTCAGTCCTTGTTGAAGATCCAACTTCAGAAACATTTAGATGTTCAAACATCCTCTAATTACGTAGTTAGCAAACATCAGGAGCATGTAGGAAGCTGTGGGACATCTCAGTATGAGTGATGATAACCAGTGTGCATAAAAGTGACTCCCAGCAGATTCTGGGATGGATAGATGGATAGAAGTGTAGCAATGCAATGTCGTAGGTTAAGATTATTCCAAAGTTTAAGAGACATGTTTCTTGGCTCAGTACTTGGGAGTTTTTAGCGGCTGCCTGTAGCAACTTTATGGTGACTGTATTTAGCCAAGAAATAGTCCTTAACATTACCTCTGTTAAAACAACAACCTGACATTTTTACACAGGTTTTACGTGTAAATTAGTGAACGCTGGAGGTGGATTTTGTTACCTTTGTACTGCCGTGGTGCTGTGAAAGCAGTATTGATTGCTGTTGTTATTATTCAGACTATAAGTTGTTATTGAATGTAAGGTGTGTTGGACTATCTTATCCCATAGATCTTCACATGTGATCATTGAGAAACCATCTGTCTGCAGTGACATTTACATGACAGCTGGACACTCCAAGCATGCCAACTTAAAAGCTGTCTTGGACCAGTGAATGAAGCTTCCTGACATGAGGTCTGCACACAGGAACATAGAATATGCATGTATGTTGCCAACCTGCTGCAGTGCAGATATAGAACTCAACTCAAGGATTCAATAGTCGTCCTGCACAAACCCAAACATGTCTGTTTTCTGGGTTAATCCCACCGTTATCTCCCTGCTTTGTTTTTCTCAGCATGACTGCTTCAACTTTTGTCACATCTGATTCCTACAAACAGCAGCAGCAGCTCGGAGTTTAAGGAACACTGACTCGGAGATCTCTCATGCACTGTAGTCATATGACAGTTTCCCAAACTCCAGCAGCCTGGCTGTTTGTCAGCGTGATTCCTCACCGCCATGAGAGTTTGAGGTGTCCCCGTGGGAATATTATTATCATTATTAGATCGTGAATATTATCAGTCATGATTTCCTCTGAATGCAAATTGTGCTCAGAGGAACATTAAAAAATCTACACTGTGGGCGCAAGAAGATGATACATCATGATTCTGAAATTGTGCAGCATTCTCTCTCACACACACACATACATATGCACAACTTGCAGCTGTGCGCAGAGCCAGTAAACAGACATTTAACTTGCAATGCCCATCATCCTCCAAACACAGCACCACCAGGTCCAGTGTGCAAACAATCCAGGCCAAACAGGCGGGCCAAAGTCTCCTATAGCTCTGAAAAAGAGCTGCTTCGACCTGACGACTGATAGCCGCTAATGCTGTGTCAGTAAACAAAAAAAAGAAAAACACTGATCCTCATATCTGCAGCGCACATGGATCAATCAGCAGCAGCGGATCATGTGGGTGTGGACGCAAATGTCATCTTCAACATACAGCGATGAGTTGAAGGCACAAACAGGCCGGAGTCGGGTAAATGCACAACGATGCTGGAGGAGAAAATAAAAAAAGGGGGGCGACAACCTGACATGTGTACCCGAGATTTTAGCCCTGTTTTCCCAGCAAGCAGCAGCGGCTGCAGCGGCGGCAGCGGCAGCACTGGCTCATTGCTGGACTGACAGGACGTTGCATAAAATACGGCAAAAAAATAAAAAATAAAATCGCAGCGAGCGGCGTTGAATGAAGCGACAGCTGAAGGAAACATGCACGATCGGAAGAAGAGAGGGGGGTTTAAATGAAAAGGAGGGGACAGGGAGAGAGAGGGAGAGAAAAGGCAAAAAGAAAGAAAGAAAGAAAAGAAAGAAAATGTGCGTCTCACTCACCTCGCAATCTTCTCCCCATTTTTTCCTGCGCTCCAATCAAGGAGCCGCTCCAGCCTTCAGTGACGTCAAGCAGCCAGACTCTGCAGCAGAGAGCGGCAGGCCTGCAGAGGACGAGCAGGAGGGAGGAGAGAGGCAGCACATGCAAATACAGGAAGAAACACCCCTTCCAGCTCCTCATCAGGGGCCAGGATAGTCCATCTACTCGGACAGACGAGTGGACGCATTCATCCTGCAGTCTGTAGAGTCCTGCCAGCTGCCACTTTGCTCTGTGAATGAATGAACACCGAGCAAAAGAGAGTTCAGGTAGTCCTCCACGTGTGACAGATTTTTTACTATGTTGGATCTTGTCAGTCATCCAACTTGTAGAGGTATACTTAAGTAAGAAGCCTCCTCTCCCGTAATTCCTCCTCCTGACCACCACTAGTCAGATTAAATCATTTTATTGGTCTGAGGGATTAAAAATATGCTGTTATATTAAGCATCTCATCTCTGATTTGCTTGTATCATCAACTATGTATACTCAAAATGGTACCTGTGAAATTTGCAATGACATATCAAATATTTTCTGAGTTTTTTTCTTTGTTAAAGGGACCCACTGACCAAACTGTAGAGCTAAACTTGGGTAAGAAGCCTCCCCTCCTTTCCCATAATTTCTATCCTGACCACTAGATAAAGTCAGATAAAAATGGATTTCAGGTATGTTTCAGTTTTATTTTGACAGTAAAAAATGAACATCTTGGTTATTCCATCTGAAATCATCATCTTCTGCTCAAACATCTCTGATTTGCTTGAAAATTCTTCATATCATAAACGATGGATGGAAAAAAATGCTACCTGTGAAATTTATAGTGATATATCAAATACTTTCTGAGCTTTATTCCTGTGCTAAAAGGTGCCCTCTGACCGAACTGTAGAACTAAACTTGGGTAAGAAGCCTCCTCTAGTCCTCTACTTTTCCATCATTGCTCCACTCACCGTGAGGTATAGTCATATAGCATTAAAATCCTTTTACTGGTCTGAGAAAATCAAAAGAAGTGGTTGTCCAGCATGTTTCTGGTATATTTTCACTGTAAAAAAAAAAAAAAAGAGCATCTCGGCAATTCTATCTCAAATCATTGGAGGTCTTCTGCTCACACATCAAACTGACATATCAAATACTTTCTGAGGTCTCTTCCTTTGTTAAAAGGGGTCTGCTGACCAAACTGTAGAGCTAAACTTGGGTAAGAGGCCATAATCTCTATATTGACCACGAGATGAAGTCAGATAAAATCAGCTTATTGAATCAAATGGGTTTCAGCTATGTTTCTGTTATATTTTCACTGTAAAAAAAAAAAAGAGCATCTCGGCTATTCTATCTCAAATTATTGGGACTCTTCTGCTCAAACATCTCTGATTTGCTTTAGAAATGTTCATATCATCAACTATGTATATTCAAAATGGTACCTTTGAAATTTACAATGATATATCAAATACTTTCTGACATTTTTTCCTTGGTTAAAAGTGGGCCCACTGACCAAACTGTGGAGCTAAACTTGGGTAAGAAGCCTCCTTTATTTACCCATAATTCCTCCGCTGATCACGAGATGAAGTCAGATGAAATCCGTTCATTGGTCTGGGGGAATCAAATGGATTTCAGGTATGTTTCTGTTATATTTTGACTGTACAAAAATGAGCATGTGGGTCATTCCATCTCAAACCATTGGGGGTCTTCTGCTCAAACATCTCTGATTTGCTTGATTTTTTTTATACCATCAACTAGGGATATTCAAAAAGGTACCTGTGAAATTTTACAATGCTATATCAATACTACTTTCTGAGGTAATTTTGAGTGTTTGTGTGTGTTAAAACGTGCCCACTTAAAACAAAAACAAGACAAAATATGATCCAAATGACTTAAACGAGACAAAAAGGGACAAAAAAGAAATAAAACAATGAAAAAAAGGACAAACGACACAAGCAAGACAAAAACAAAAACAAAAGGACAAAAACGACACGCAAAACAACGCAAAAAGCAAAACGCAAAATGAGGAAAACACAAGTGAGAAAAAAGGAAATATGAAATGACAAAAATGAGAGAAGACAACAAAAATATGAGACAAATGAAAAAAGTCCAACAAAAAAAGAGACAAAAAAACAGCAAAAACAAGACAAAACATTACAAAAATGAGACAAAATATAGTATTTTATTTTATGATCAAAACAACTTGTCATGGTCTAGAAAGTATTTTAAATTTATAGTTTTACTAATTTACAATTTGCAGTTCGTGTCATCTCTCTAATTTTTACACTTTACAAAGTCGTCCCGCAGATTGGACTCTCTGGAGGGCCGGTTCTGACCAGTACTGTGTTTATATACTTAGCATGTTTACTGTATTCTTATTGCCAATACTGTATCATACTGCATAGACCGAATAAACTATATTCTTTTCTTAAACGTCTTGAATGTTCATACATTTTCCTCACTTACAAGCACTATTATTTATATCTTATTACTGCCTCTCTGCCCATAGAGCTATTCCACTTAGGTGTCTTACATTGTACTGCACGTTTCCTGCTTTTTTTACTGAACTGATTGTGATTTGTCCTCTGCCTTTCCGTTCTACGATAGCTAGTCAGTTCCACTCTCACTGTGAGCACTTGAAAATATAATAGAGTCCTCGGTAATAGTCTCATAATGAACAGCAATGAACTGTTGAAGTCAATTATTTGGCAAAAAATGTTCTCTTTCTACAGCGTCTCCAATCTGAAGATTTGTTGTTTCTTTGGCTCTGACAGTGGCTTAGCCCTTGCGTCTTGAACCTAGAAGATCCCTAGTTCGTGTCTCGGCCTGCCTGGGATCTTTTTGCATGGAGTTTGCAGAGATAGATAGGAAGGATGCAGTAATTCTTCCACCAAGCCACTGTGCAGCCCAGGGCCTTAACCATAATTTTCAAATGAATCCATTAGATTTTGCAGATTTGCGTAATAAATAATATTGTAGGGTCTTAATCTTAACATTTAATGTATTGGAAAGCACTTTGGGTCAACATCTGCTGTTATAAATGTGCTCTATAAATTATGGCGACTTGTCTTTATTGCCTTTGGTTACATTAATTCATTTTCTAAATGGAATGACATTACCACAAATTCACTGACATACAAAACTAGGGGAAAGGGAGTATTCCAGTCGTTCTTGTTGGTTTGATTCACGTCACTGCAAAATATAATGAGGCTGCCGTCTATTAGAGAGCAATGCATGTCATCGGTTCTTGATGGGATAAAACAATGTCTTTGGGTTCTTCACTGTTGCTAAAATAAAAGTTTCAAGATGTCACTTTAAACTTTGGAAAATCGTAATGAACACTTCTTTTGATTTTCTGGTCTTTGACAAATCAAACAACTGATTGATTCATCAAAAATGAACACCTGTGAAAGTAATGATTGCAGTTCTACGGGTATGAGAGATGTGATCATGTCTGAAATTTCATGAAACATGGGATGTTAATTGACTTAAGAAGGAGTTTACATTCAGCTGTTACATACGATTTAAACCTGACAGTCTTCAAGCACTGATTCTGGTACAGCTTTAAGGTTAATGATTACATTTCACTATTTTAGACCAAAACTATATATCAAAATGAACAAAAATAAATAAACCATCACATCATCAAATTAATATCTAGTATAGTCCTGCCATTAGCATGAAGTAGAGCTCAAATCGTGGCTGGCATGTTCCCCACGAGCCTTTCACACTGTTGAGGCGTAATCTGGTCCCATTCTTCTTGAATTAATGGTTTTAATTCTTCTATATTCTTTGGTTTACGCGTTGAAACAGACCTTTTGATAATCCACCACAGATTTTAATGGGGCACATGTCCGGGGATTGAGCTGGCCACTCTCAGACCTGGATACTGAGCTCCTGCAACCAAGTTCTACTGGTCCTGGATGTGTTCAAGGAGCATTTTCTTGTTGAAAGATCCAGTTTTGATCTGAACAGTACATGTGCAGAAGGGAGCATGTGGGTTTGGAGTATTGTACAATACTTGGCAGAGTTCAGTGTGCCATCACAGACAGTGAGATGACCAACACCAGCAGCACTCATGCATCCCGAAACCATGATACTGCCTCCACCATGCTTAGCAGTAGGTACTGTGCATGCTGGAGATAATGCTTCGCCTGGCCTTCTGTGTACCCTCACATTAGCAGGAGGAAGAAAAAGCTGGAAACTGGACTCATCTGACCACTGAATCTTGTTCTTGTGTGCTTGGTCCCAATGGCACTGGGCTAACCTCTGTCTCTCATTGATCAGGGGCTTCTTGACAGCCTTGTAGGACCTTAAGCCATGATCCTAAAGTCGGTCACATAGAGTACAGATGGAACACTGGACACCAGTTTGGTTTGATCACTGCTGCTGAAGCTCCTGTGATGTCATTCAGTGGTTTTCCCTACACATGAGGATCAGGATGTGGTCATTTCTTGCTGGAGGAACCCTTGAGGGCCCAGATCTTGGTTTGTCTTCCAAGCTGTTGGTTCGTCTGTATTTCTACAGAGTGGATCTAACTGCTGAACGACTGCATCTGCACTTCCTGGCTATCTGGTGGCAGCTGTACCCTTCCTGGCTGAGAATCTGTATCTTCAGACGTGTTTCCTGCATTAGGTTCCTTGTTTTAGCCATTTTTATCTCCGAAGATCTTACAAATGTATTGCCTTTATAAAGACATGAAGTATGGCAACAGAAATTGAGTCTTTTAATGAAAAGCACGACCTTCATTAGTGAATCACTGGTACCAAAATGGCCCAATACTTCTCATTTCTTACGTATTTTTATGGACTCAATCAATTTGAAGTTTTTAATGTATTTTTATGATTTGTTTAGTATTTTGGCTGACTGTACTAAAAAGAAATTGTATTTGAAGACCTAAGAATGATTCTTAATGCAATATTTCACAGATGCATGGGGTGTCTGAAAACTTTTTTTTGTCACTGTACATAGTATGTCTGGCAACCTGTTGCAGGTTTAGGATTGAATTCGGTGTTTCTAAAATCCTGGCTCCAGGCCTTTCGTTTTGAGTGGTGCCATTGTACTGGACTAATTGTTGTCACAGTGGTAAACAAACAAAAAAATAATAATCTCAGTCGTGTTAAATCAGCTTACATATGAACTGATACTGTGCTGGATTAGATCAAACACATTTGCTGTAAAGTCCTCTACATTATCATTCTTTTCCACTTGCCATTTCTGCAACTGCAAGGATTTCTTGCAGTAAATTGAAAAATATCAGACGTCAGATATTGTATCACCAGCCGCACGTTGTTTATCTGTTTGTGTGCTAACATGAAGTTAAAGAACACTCTGGATCTTTCTGCGTTGGATGTTTGTGTGTGTGATAGCAGGGGTCATAACTCTTTCTTCTAATCATACAGCAGGTTCTATGTGGTGACAGAAAGGGAAAAAAAATAGAAAAAAAACCCATCTACACCAGTGCTCTGTTCGCCAGCTGATGTTTTGGTCCCATGCGTCACAGCCCAAGGCTGTTTTCTGAACCAGTGGCTTAAAAATAGACTTTTACTTACAGCAACAAGTACTTGCTTTTGTCATTCATGTTACTGCTTTACATTTATTACTTACTACTTATTATGACATAGATTTAATCCTGGTCTTAACTGGATGGTTCTACATGAACGACAAACAGCTTGCCTCACAGTGAACCAAGCCTTAATATGTACTGCACGATACCTGAAACAAAAAATGAGTTATCATTGCATAGATTTAAATCTATCATCCATACATTAGTTTGCCCTGTTTATTCTGTAGAGGGTCATGACTTTCAGATTCAGGAGAAGCAATGTGGATTTCATCCTGACCTGAACAGTGAACCTGCTCTTCACCCTTGCAGAGTTAATGAGTGGGTCATGGGAGTTTGACCATCAAGCCCCCATGGGCTTTGTGGACTTAGAGAGGGCTTAAGACCGTGTCCACCGGTGAACCCTGAGCAAAGCACTGCAGGAGTTTAAGGTACCGGGCCTGTTGCTACAAGCCATCCAGCGCTTGTGCAATCAAAGTGAAAGCTGTGTTCATATGCTCAGCACAGAATCAAACACGTTTCCAGTGACTGTTGGACTCTCTACAGTCAGATTTGGAAACCTTAGCATTGTATTTTTGTTGGAGAATGTAGCTCTGTTAGCTTCATCAGATCATGACTCACCAGTCCATCTCATCCCAAACCATCTGGATCGGGTTTAGATCAGGTGACTGTGGAGGTCAGGTCATCTGATGCAGCACTCCATCACTCTCCTTCTTGGTCAAATAGTCCTTCCACAGCCTGGAGGTGTGTTTGGGGTCATTGTCCTGTTGAAAAATAAAAGCAAACCGGATGGGATGGCATGTCTCTGCAGGATTCTGTGGTAGCCATGCTGGTTCAGTGTTCCTTCAGTTTTGACAACAGTGTCACCAGCAAAGCACCCCCACACCATCACACCTCCTTCTCCATGCTTCCTGGTGGGAACCATGCAGAGACCATCCGTTCACCTTTTCTGTGTCACACAAAGACAGTGGGAGTGGAGCCAAAGATTTCCACTGGTCTAATGTCCATTCCTTGTGTTTCTGGGCCCAAACAAATCTCTACTGCTTGTTGCTTGTTGTGAAGTGAAAACCATTTCAGGGTCTACGTCATGAAGCTCACGGAGAGAAGGTCAAGAGTGTGCAAAGTAGTAATCAAAGCATTTCAATCAGTCTACTCTGCATCGCCCTTGCTATACTTAATATGCTCATCTACCCACTGTTTGAATTTTGCTATCAGCTATATATGTAGTATATGTAATGGCAGAGCCGTACACCATAACAGTAAACTTATGAATCAGTTTCAGTGTTAACTTGTACTGTATTATCTAGCTTATCATGCATATATCCAACTGTGTGTTACATGTTCCTTGTTCCTCACCCTCTCTACCTCTTCTGTCCCTCTAAACCCGCTGGCCAGCGGCAGATGTAGACAGCCGAGTTCTGCTCAAGATTTCTTCCCATTAAAAGAGCGTTTTTTTCTTGCCACTGTTGCCTTAGGGCTTGCTCTGGGGGTTCAGGCACATGGGTTCTGTAAAGTGTCTTGAGAGAATTTGAACTGTAATTGTCACTATATAAATAAAATTGAATTGAATTGAAAGGGTGGCTAATTTGAGGAATCTAAAATATAAAACATGTATTGACTTATTTCATACTTTTTTGTTTACTACATAATTCCATATGTGTTCATTCATAGTTTTCATGCCTTCAGTGAGAATCTACAATGTAAATAGTCACGAACATAAAGAAAAGCCATTAAATGAAAAGGTATGTCCAAACCTTTGATTGGTAGTGTAGTTCTGTTGGCTTTATCAGATCATGACCTTCAGTGCACACAGGGGAAGTTCGGAGCCAAACGTGCAGTGGTCAGGATGAGAGTCAGCACCTCCAAGTCTGAGGCCGTGGTTCTCTGGTGGAAACCGATGGACTGTTCCCTCCGAGTTTGGAGTGAGATGTTAAGTGAAGGAATTTAAGTATCTCAGGATCGTGCTCATAAATTACGGCGAAATAGAGCATGGGATAGAGTGAGGATCGGCATAGCATCAGCAGTAATGTGACCACTGTGTTCGACCATCACTGTAAAGAAGGAGCTGAGCTGAAAGGTGAAGCTCTCAATTAACCAGTTGATCTACGTTTCAGCCTTCACCTCCGGTCATGAACATTGGGTAATGACAGAATAGTGAAAGAAAGAGGTTGCAGATAGGATGGAACTCAGACATCCGGAGGGAGCTCAGAGTAGAGTCGCTCCTTCGTCACGTCCAGAGAACCCAGCAGAGGTGGTTCAGGTATCTGATTAACACGCCTCCTGGGTGACTTCCTTTGGAGGTTCATGTCTAACTGGGAGATAAACCCACAACTCACTAGGAGGGATTACATATCTCATCTGACCTAGGAACGCCATGGGATCCTCCAGGAAGAGCTTGAAAGTACTGCTTGGGGAGAGGGATGTCTGGAATGACCTGCTGAGCCATCTAGCTCCAGATATGCGCATAAATGGATGGATTAGGTTGTTAATTCTTAACAGCACAACGAGACCAGCAACAACCTCGCACCTAATTCCAATTTAGAATCACTGATTAGCCTACCATGCAAGTCGTTGAGCTGCAGGAGGACACCAAAGAACCTGAAGCAAATCAACACAGACAAATGGAAACATGCAAACAAACACTTTGCAGACGGGCCTTGAACTATTTATACAGTGAACGCTACATTAATGGAGGCTATAAAGGCTGTGAAACACACCATCACACGAGGATGTGAAATGGTTGGATATTATTCAGTGTCTGGATGAATATTTGAGGAGTGTGCACAAATGCATTTCCTGATAAACGCTTAAGAAAAGGATTGATTTAACTAAATCACTAAATCTTCAAATGCTGAATTAATACACTTTGGTGAGGAAAATACTGAATGTTTCCTTATATGGTAAAACTTTCTGCTTTAACCAGATGAAGCTGTAGACCTTAAAGTGAATAAACTGCATCATGTTTGATTTTTTTTCTGTCCTTTTTTTAGCTTAAAAATAGCCACAACCAAAAAATGTGTTTGCTTGTGTGAGAGATGGAGAGAGAGAAAGAGCTGCATGATCCCCAGTTCTTCCATTTAGGAGCTTAAGCACCACTTCCTGGTCAAAGATGAGAAGTACACCGACTACAGACTGCCATTTAAAAATACTATTAAATCATATCTATTACCATATAATTTTACATATTTAATGTACACATGTGCATATCAAAATTCAACAGCCTAATGTAATAATTAACTCTTAATCCATAAACATATTTATTGAAACACGATGGTATTTATGTCTGTTCTTTGCTTATCTTCATACTGTTTGATATCAGGTTTATTTATTACGTAAAAATGCTTCGTTTCTTTGTTTAAAAGTACTTGTTTTGAACATTTTTTCAGACGTAGCTGGTAAATTGACCTTCATTTTAGTGAATAATCATGTAAAAATGTTCAGTTATAAAACTCATTGTCATGTATACTGCGACAGATGAAAGAATTACAGTTATGAACACACAGCGGTGTCACAAATACAATGCTGTCCCCTTTAAAAAGAGATAACCCTTTTTATTGTGGTGTTTGATCTCAAGGTGGCAAATCAACTAATTGAAATACATTAAACACAGTCATAACTTTGTTTGTAGTCAACAGTCTTGATAATGTATAAACCTTAGATAAATGTTGAAAATGTGATCAAAGCTTCTGACCTTTTTTCGTCTTCTGTCGTTTTCACTGAATTCATTTAGTCCACTCAACTTTATTCTGAGCAAGTACTCAGAACATTAAGGTGTCAAATGGGCCATAATTCAACACACTCCTGCAGCTGTCAAATTATTCATGCCAAATGTTAACGTTTTCCTCACTAATGTTTCTCACTGATTTTCTCAGTAAAACTTGTAGGAGATCAAACACTCTGTTTCCGTTCGTGGCTGCCGAAAAAGCACTTTAAAGCCTCTGATTCTGTGATAGATATACAAGGACACAATGCAGTAATGTGGCAGGCAGCGTGTTGATACTGTGCACAAACACACTCTATCCGATGATGATGAAACGTCTCTCGCATTTATGAGTAAAAAAAAAAAAAAAAAACTCGGATACTTCAGATGTTTAGATTGTCATTCATCGTGTTGTCAAAGAAAAACTCCGATCCGTCCCAAATTGATTCAACAAGCACGACAACAACCCCAAACATGCAGTCCTACAGAAGTATCCTCAGTGAGGAGTCCTGCAGCAGATGGTATGGCCTCCGCAGAGCCCAGATCTAAACATGATGGAGTCAGTCGGGGATTACATGGAGGACAGAAGACGCTGAGACGGGATGAATCCACAGAACACTGTGACACGTTCTTCAAGATGCTTGAAATAAGCCCAAACAAATCTGCCAAGTCTCTTGAAAAAGTGTGCAAAAAGAAGAACTGCTACTAAAGTTAAAGAGTGGTTTAGCAAATACTGATTTCATTTTGCTGTTTTTTTCCCATTTACAGAACATAGTATAAAGTTATTTGATAAATGTGGTATTACTGGTGGACAAGCAGTGAATCTGCAAAGGCACCCATTGTATCTCTACATTTTTAAAAAAAATGAACCTTCTTACTTTTCTTCATCATCTTTCATTATGTGCCATTGCAGCCAATTGCAGCTCCTAGAAACAGATAGTAAAAGTTGTGTAATTTATCACTGATGGGGGGCAGTCCCCTGAATTCCTGGTTTTTACCACGTCTGTGTCTGTAGCGCCACTGATGGGTTGAAAATGAACGTGCATTTATGGAAGCAACTTGTGTACCTCGTTTCAAAAATGAGATACTGCTGGATTCCTTGGATCAAACAGAAGTTACAGCACCTAATGACAACCTTTCCTGTCACATTGGATTTTATTAAAGTGTTTCAAGAACCAGGGCTGCACAGTGGATTGGTGGTTAGCACTCTCACCTTGCAGCTAGAAGATCCTCGGTTCGTGTCCCGGCCTTCACGAGATCACTCAGCATGGAGTTTAAATGTTCTCCCTGTGTATGCGTGGGTTTTTTCTGGGTGCTCTGGCTTCGTCCCACAGTCCAAAAATATGCTGAGGTTAACTGATAATGCAATAATGTGAATGCAAGTGTAATTGTTTGTCTCTATATGTAGCCCTGTGATACACTGGTGACCTGTCCATGGTGTCTCCTGCCTTCACCATAAGTCTGCTGGGATAGACTTCAGCTCCCCGCGACCCTAATGAGGATTAAGTGGCGATTAGATAATGGATGGATGGATGTTTCTCAAACCATTTTTTTTCTTTCTTTTTTCATTTCGTTATTTTACCAGGCAGGACCAACTGAGAACAATTTCTCATTTACAATGATGACCTGTCAAGAGGCCCTAGCAGTTTTTCCAATCTTGACCAGAACTGGTGCAGGTTGTCTTCATGCAAAAAATTTCACAAAAGTTATTAAATGAAGTTTTGATTTTTGAAAGTGTCAGTCTGTCACATCAAATCAAAATCAGTGACGAAGTGAGATCATATCCCAGCTGTGCTTTGATCAGTCACAAACAAACTTGGAACATTAAGTCAGGAAAATATTTTAAAGAAAGGTGTTTTGGTGTTTGACCACGAGGGGGCGCTGTAACAAGCAAACACATATTTCAACTAATAACTGTTGAATGCTACATGGATTTTTTTATTTTGATATATCATAGCTTAACAGCTGATTAATACCAAATTCGGTGTGCACTCAGCACCTTATCCTGGTCCCAAAAAATTAGAATTTGACCACTGGGGCGGTGCAAGTAGAACAGTTTGTAATGCTGGCCCAATAAAAATGATTGCTTTGTCTGGTTGTATCTAAACATGGGACCTGACAACCTACTATTTTGACCAGCTTTACACTACGATTCAAAAGTTTGGAGGAAATGTCCTTATTTTTGAAAGAAAAGCAGTTTATCAATGAAGATAACGTTCAATTAATCAGAAATACAGTCTTGACATTGTTAATGTGGTAAATGACTATTCTAGCTGATTTTTAATGGAATATCTCCATAGGGGTACAGAGGAACATTTCCAGCAACCATCACTCCTGTGTTCTAATGCTACATTGTGTTAGCTGATGGTGTTGAAAGGCTAACTGATGATTAGAAAACCCTTGTGCAATTATGTTCGCACATGAATGAAAGTGTGAGTTTTCATAGAAAACATGAAATTGTCCGGGTGACCCCAAACTTTTTAATGGTAGTGTATGCGGCTGCGACATTGCATTTAATGAAAACCATTACGGTGAACGTAAACGTTGTCAAACCTTCACTCAATTTTCCACAGATTGTGTTCAAATTCTCACAAAACCTATTAATTATTTATAAAATTATTTATGTTCAAAGCCATTTGTCAGTCAATTTTTTCTTATATTTGGCAGCAAAGCCACCAAACTAGCATTGTGGAGTGAGGATGCCTTCCTCAGGATGTCGAAAAACTAGTCCTTTGACTACTGCAATAAGTAAAAGCAGCTTCTTGCCTTGTAATTGTTGATGTGTTTCCTTTAACAAAAGACAAAAGTGGTTCTTGTGCCAGATGACACTTTGGGAGATCCCAGAGATGACACATAACAAACTGTAGTGTCATCTGAGTTTACTCAGCCACTATTTAGGTTCATTCTGGTAAGTACAGATACCTGCTCATCTGCACTATTTTGAGTTTGCACATTCTGACAGAACCTGACAGATCATCTCCACCTAAGCAGGCGAACGACCAAATCAGGGCGTGACCTGATGTATCACTTACACTCAGTTTTTTATATCTATATAGTTTTTTGGCCAATTGACATAAAACTTGCTATCAGTGCTGACACCCACGCTTTTAACGTGATCAAATCAAGTTGCCATGACAACTGTGCCCTGCTGAACTGGCCCCCTCTTTGCTGCTTGCAGCTATATTTGTTGAAGGAGTCCTCACTTTATTTTTAGTGACCAAAACTTTTGCATGGTACTGTGAGTTAAAGCCTGTACGTTGTCATTGATGGTAACTTTGAAGGTAAATGCATGGTTTTGGTAGACATTCAGTGTGTGTTTTAAGCAGCTGAGAGAGCTCTACTGTACCTTATGTTGGGGATAGCTGGTGCTAAGCTGTTCTATAATCACTATTTAGCAGTGACCAGCTGTATTAAATAACATGGAATGATGACAAAAGACTGAAACCAGTGCAGACTGAGACAAAGATTAAGTGATGATTTTGGTTTTTGACATCAAATTAAGTTGCTTATTATCAAGCTGACTTGGATGTCACTCTCCAGGGACGCTAAGTGAAAAATGTGCAGCAGCATAAGCGGTGGCTCTAATATAAGCCATTAATATCTAAATTAACTATAAAATAAAGTCTGAAGTGTGTGCTTTTTCTGTCTCCGTCTGGCTGTATCCTTTCCTGCATTTCACAGTAACAGCTGACACCTTCAGGCTGTTTCTGAAACATATAACCCTTTCCATAATTAAAAAAAGTAAAAGCCCAAACCTGTTACATCAATCTCTATCCCTCTACGCCCTCTACATGCCGCACTCATCCAGTCATGACAGGGAAAGACTGACACACAAAAGCTTAAAAACTCTCTCCCTCAGGAGATTTTGATAGGATGAATATGATGCTGGGCCGTTTTCTCGTTCTCACGTCAAAAACCATGGCAAATTTAGACCGAACACCTTTATCCATCCCTCCTTATTCATATTTATGAGAAGTGACTGACAAACTCATTGTTGGGTAATTACAGTGTGGTGAACCTTCATTGTCTTTAGATTGGTAGAGACTGAGACATGCTGTGCTTTGGCTTGCTGCACTAATGCAAACCTCTTCCATGTAGATATTATTAGTCACTGTTTGCTTAGCAACCACAACACATGTCTGACATTTTTGTACAATGAAAACGTTTTGCCTGGAGTTTATTTTATTTTGGCTGCTAGAATATTTTTTAAAAAAAAGAAAAAAAGGGAAAAAAAGAGGTGATAAAGGAAAAGAGGACAGCAAGAGAGAGCAGAGGCAAAGTATCTTTTTACTGTTATCATTTTTGTGTGATGCATTAGAATAAGCACGTTGAAGCTATTTAACACTGTTATGGTTAACTAACATGAAATCAGCTCAAGAAACAACATCTACAGAGGCAGTAATGATGAATAAATCATCATGGAAGGCCATCATTTTTTACTTTAAGCTCGAGTGTTATCGTTTTCTTACAAGAAATCAGACTCTCTATCTATCTGACCTCAAGATCAGTTGAGTTCTATAGATCTGTTAGACTAAATGTGCATTTCTTCATCACATCAATAGATCAAGAATATCTCAATAAGAACAGGCAGAATGCAGTTCAGGGTTTAAACAGCAGGGGGCACCAGCAACATGCAAGGATTAACCGATTAAGAACAGTTACTCAGAGAAATATTACTTTTCAGTCATTAGAAAAAGAGAAAATCAAATATTTAAAATGTGTCAAACTGTGTGTGCAGACAAGTGTCTTAATAGAGGTTATTCTCTTTTTATCAGGGTGCTTTACTTCTCAGTTCAAAGCAACACAAGGCTCAAAAAATGCTCTAAATGTTGAATATGTTGACTGCCATACCAGTCCTCTGTAAATGTTGACGAGATAGTTTTACAAGTCAGTGCAGTCACTGATCAGAGACCACACACAGTGTAAAATGACAGCCAGTCTGGCTTCTTCAAGGCACGAGAAATTCTTGCCACATCACTAAGTCAAATGGGCTTTTACTGTCTGTTAACACTCAGTGTAGCACAATGGAACCACGTACAACCCCGTGGGAGCTCGGCCAATATCAATATATCACCTCAAGTGCCAATTATACTCATTAAAGGGATAAAATGTGATGAAACTGCAGGCTAACAGCTTGAAATTCATTATAGCACTCACTGCACAACAATGCAACTCCACTGTAAGGGTACAGTTTATTACCCAGAGATGAAAATGAACAATCTGGAGCAAAAGGCCAAATAGCAGGTAAATACAAAAGGTTTGGAAATCACTTGAGGTAATTTTGGCTAACAGCTATTACTTATATTGGCTCTTAACAATTCGATGAGAGCTGGGAAATGTTGCAGGTCACCTGCTGAGGAATTAAACATCTCCTTTCTCTGCAAATACAAATAAAAGTTTGGAGTTTCTTTCAGGAGCCATAAGATAATGCATTTTTCTTTAAAGTGCCGGACACAGTGCCATCTTTCATGTTCAGTAAAATCACAAGAGCGTTGTCTTCGCTCAGCGCTAAAATTCAGTTGCCAAATTAACATGCAACATACAAGCGATCAAATGAATTCTTGAGACTTGCATGCACTGTCGTCCTGAGATTTACCACTTAATACTTGATAAATAAAATATAGTAGTCACCAGGAGCAGGATATTCAGCAAATGTTGCACATGGTTTATTATTATTAAAGAACACTCTTCAGTGTGCAAACTGCCACAATATTGCCATTTTAATTATCACAGTGCACAACACACATCTTTATAGGAGGGAACACACATAATAGGAGTGTATCAGTCCTACAAATAGAGATCCAGTGACAGGCAGGGGCTGCTCTGTATATGCATCTATAGCCATTGTTAACGTGATTTCTGAATGGACTGGAACACATTAGTGTCCCGATATAGTAATACACTGGTCTTACAGCAGGAATCCATGTATCACAATGACAATGATTATCCAGATCTCTGCATTCTTAGCTTGAGCCATGGATGTTGCCATAGTAACACGAGTATGTCTTATCAAGTACAGCCCTTGTGATTTTTCACTGCAACTTATTTAGGCTGTTCACTGTAGGTATGACAACAGGCTACTGAGTTGTTGCATTCATTTCCATGTTAATAGAGTTACCAGCCATTGTGTGTTAGCTTAACCTCTGATCCCGTCTTGTCAAATTGTTGTCAGCTAATATTAAATTAGGCTAGTAATAGAGGCTTTTTATGTAAATGATGTAAAAATGCTCCAAGACTATAAATAGGCATAATTCAGCCGAGAGCTAATATGATGGTCTGTGTGATATCAAAACATTTTCTCTGAGCTTTAATGATCGGACTGTGAAAAGCCATTTATGATACAGGTGCTGGGGTTGAATGTTAATCTTATTCAACACAATCACAGTATATTTTGGATGTGATGATGGCTCAGCGTGCTCAAAGCAGATTTTGCTCACTGAGAGGCTAACATGTCTCGTTAAAACATTAAAGGTCCTAAGCTCACATAGTGTTTTTTTGAAATCAGACTTTGTGTAAATAAGAGTGAGACCGACGGCTTGAGGTCCAACATCACCAGTCTGGAGACACACGGCACTTTAATCTCTGCAGCATTTTGCTTGCATAGTATAACCACAAAGTGCAGATTTTATTTGAACTTGGAAGTCACTTTGTAGCTCCAATTCGTCACACACTTGCGCTTCCTCCCTCATTGAAAATAATGAGGCTGTTTGATGTGAGACCACTACGGGCCGTAATGAGAGGAGTAGACTGTTCAGGACACATGAAAGCTCTTCAGTCCATTTGGACCATGAGCGGCCATTATGGCGCGGGACCGAGGCACCGTGGAGGTCCGCTGACTTCACGAGGGGGCACAGGATTTAATGATCGAGGCAACAGCTAAATCTGTCACCCTTTTAACATCTCGCGGAAGAAAAGGGGAAAATATTTCAGAGGTGTTAAAGACAGGGGGACCTACAGCATTCAAGAGCGCGGCGGATGAGGCCGCACGAGCAGAAACATGGTCACATCAAACATGACTGCACAGCGACTGTAGGAGATCACAAATGAAGAGAATCAGCTACATAAATTAAAGCCCTTGATTGTACCAGCTCTGCTTCGACTGTTTAAGTGATTGTTCAACTTCAATCATACTTCTGCATTCGTTCATAATGATAATTTCTTTGAGGGTTATTCTTTGTTTGAAAAAAAAAATCACTGTATTCACGACCTGCAAAGTGATGAGTCCATAAATTATCTTTTTTTTTTTTTCCTCCCTCATCCAGAGGCAGGAAACAGCACATCTACCTCTCATCATATCAATCTCTCCTTCCTCTAAAAGACGCCACTGTCAGTAGTTGCCAGAAGAGACACAAACACAGTGAGTGGATGAGTAGGAGGAAGGAGAAGCTGATGGTGATGGAAGGATCAGCATCTCTTCATTTAACTGCAGGACGGTGGAGGAAGAGCCCCGGCTGAGATCGGGTTAAAATTTCTCCAGCTTAAGCTCTGATTTGTCACCTCAGTAGTCACCCCAGTGTCAGGAATATAGTTAATGGTTAGACACGGCGTCCTGCTACTCCCTCACAAAGGAAGGCCTGCCTCAGCCTCAGAGCACTTTGGAGGATGAGGGGCCACGTCGCTAGCCGTCCCCCCAAAGACGCCAGCTCTCCATCAGTTAATAATTAACAGGCAATGTGGCTGCATCCATCTTGACGAGTGACAAGGAGTCTAAATGCACAAATACACAGACGGTGGGAGTCCAATGCTGATGCTGTAAACATATCTTGTTAACAGGAAGCGGACCCTATGCCACAACAGCACTGAGTGACAGAATCACAGATGACTAACAACAACAGCACACTCCTTCGTCCTTCTTCTGTTTTCTAGCAAAGCATTTATGCTGCTAATTCCTCTAAATATACATTCTCTCTATTAATTTTTTTTTGCAGAGAACCTGATTCAGGACAATTACTTGTTGTCAAAAATATATTTGAGTCAAGACAGTTAAATCAGAGGATTTTCAAATGGGAAATAGTGTAAGATTTTAATAACTTAAAGCAGGAATGTCAAACTCATTTTAGTTCAGGGGCCGCATTCAGCCCAATTTGATCTCAAGTGGGCCTCAACAGGAAAATCACAGCATAATAACCTGTAAATAACCACAACTCCAAACGTTTCCTTTGTTTTAGTGCAAAAAAGTGCAAAACATTATGAACAGCCTGAAATTTATTAAGAAAAATAAATTTAATTTCAACAATATTATGTCTGAGTTTATCATTTACACATTACAACTTACAGATCACAGAGTGTCTACAAAGGAACAAAACATTTCGTCACAGGTATCTGGAACTGAATGATACAGTATTTTGCTTTTTGATCAAAATGACAAAAGTCAGACAAAAAGCAACAAAAACAAGACAAAATGTTACATAAATGAAACACAAAATGACAAAAGCGAGAAACAAAATGACAAAACAGTAGACTAACAACACAAGCAAGACACAAAAACACAAAACAACACAAACGATATAACAAAGCAATGAATAAAAGAAAGCACAAAATGAGAAAAACAAGACAAAAAACACAAGCGAGACAAAAAGGAAACGAAACGAGGTACAAAACGACAGAACGTGAGACAAATGACAAAAGTCAGACTAAAAAAGACAAAAATAAGACAAAATGTTACAAAAATCAGACACAAAATGACAAAAAAAGAGCAATCTAGTATTTTACTTCATGATCAAAACACTTGTTCAAGGACTAGAAATTATTCAAAATTTATAGTTTTACAAATTTACAATTTGCAGTTAATGTCTTGTGATTTTTACACTTTACAAAGTCGACTCGAGGACAGGATTAGACCCTCTGATGGGCCGGTTTTGGCCCGCGGGCCGCATGTTTGACACCCCTGCATGAAACTCTTTTCTACTCTTTTACAGTGTGAATTATAATTTAATACATCCTCGCCAAACTGTTCACTTTCTCCATTTCCAGTCCCACTTAGACACACTCTCTCCAAAGAAATGCATGCAGTTCCAAAAACTACTAAATCACATTGTTAATTCACATGCTGATTGCTTACAGCACAAGACAAGGGGATTTGGGGACCTACAGAGAGAGAAAGTGTTTTGATTTTTAAATGTGTACCACTGATCTGACTCATACATATGAAAGCCCCCATTTAAAGAGGCAAAAATCACAGGAGGCGGAAAAAAACACGCGTCTTCAGGTTTCCAACACCCCACAGATTTGAGATCAGAGACGGCTCCTGTCTGATATATGGCTCTTTGGGGCTTGGGAAACATACTGTATCGTATACGCCCCTGTGTGACCCCATGGCTGTTATACACTCAGACAGGGAGAGACGTCACTCTCGGTGCGCTCTCCCCTGGTGAAAGTGACAGTCAATCACCGGCTAAAAGCCACTGGGGGCGGGCAGAGCTGGCCATTATGCACCGTTGGAAAGGGGGGAAGCAGTGAGGAGGGGAGGGAACTGTGGGACGCTACAGCTCTGCTATGCTGCTAACCACAGGCCGGCACTGTGGCTGGTAGGAGCAGGACACACTGAAGGGTCAAGTGCTTTTACATTTTGCTACATTTCGGGGAGAAACATCAGAATTTTTACTGCACTGCATTAAATTAGCAGCTATAGTTTCCCAGTTTGCATGCAAAATAGATGAAAGACTATATGGGTCTTGGATCTTATAAAATTTTGAATAAAGGGTTTTTGCAAATGGGAGGAGATCCACTGATATTTAAATCCACAAGTTATTTTTGCAGTAAAAATTGAACGCAGCTATGCCACGTTTTGTCTTTCTTTTTTTGGACTATTTCTATCCTCGTGCAATTGTTTAATTTTATGATTTATTATTAGCAAACGGATACTTTGCACTACTGATGAAATCCACAGGGGGTGGGAAAATCTACTGCTCGGGATGACATGATTGCAGACATTCTGCTGCAGCTATAAAGACTGATTAAGGCTAAATGAGGAGAATGCCAGTAAGATTCTTCCGCCAGAATCTCAAAGAAACTTTTCATATAGAACAGATTACAACAGACGGTGATTCTCTCCGTACGACTGAGGCTGGCTGTACCTGTGCACAAAGTAATGGTCCTCTTTGTTCTCAGTTAGTCTTCACTAATGGCACCAATCCAGCCAGAATGCAGCGTGTATTAAATGACGGTTGTGGCAGAGGAAGCGAGCCGCTGATGCTCAAGTAGCTACATTTTGCATACATTTCATGGAGCTCCAAAGAGCACACGCTCAATTTCGCTGGTTAATTTAGATGCAGAATACATACCGTAGTTGTGGGCTGGTGTGCACATGCAAATCGTCGCCCCGCTCGATGGGAGGGTGCGCTGTATGTGCAGCCCACTCATTTTTATACTACTAGTCTTTATGTCCCAGCCCAGCCTCCTCTCCCAGTCTCTGATTCCATCTTGGCAATGACAGACATGTATCCACACACACACACACACACACACAGCCGTACACTTCACGTACACTCTCAATCGGCCTCCCTCACTCACTTTCTTTCGCTCACTGAAACACACATGCGCGCAGTTTTCTCAGACTTCGACACGTTCTCTGTGCTTCTCTATGGGTGAGCCATCATTATCTAGAAAGAGTGCCAGTGTTTGGCCACAGTATGCCTCCTTCCCAGCGTTGAACTGAACAGCTGAGACATAGGCTGCTGCTAGTGACACGGCTGTCACAGACATGCCTCATTACTGCTTTTGCAAATGTCAAAGCACTAAAGTAATCATTCACGTCTCTGCCGGACACGTGGCCGTATAGTCATTTATTTTTATGGTAAGAGGGGTCAACAGTTGTGTGTACGTATGATGAGGTTATATAGATAAGTGGATTTACACGTTCTATTGTTTGAGATAGTTTGCCAGATGGCTGCATGCTAATGTGACAGCAGATTTCTGGATATTTGCAACAAGTAATAGCATAGTAGACATTTTTTTATGCAAGCACAAACTTCCTTCAGAGTTATTACTGTCAATCCAGGATGCTTTCAGCCACAGTGGGTTTATATATATATATATATATATATATATATATATATATATGTACCCTGAATTGCTTTCTTCCACACATGTATTTGTGCTGGGCAGTTCATATTCTCAGCTTCGCTTGGGCTGTACTTAAGGCACCATTTTTAGGTGCTCATCACCTCTGACATGCAGCACATTCTGAATGATTTAAGTGCTCACAGTTAGAGGAAGCTGCCACCGGCTGATCGGGTTAACGGTTAACCTCATATCCTGTTGTCACTACAAGCCGCTGTCACAGGCGTCCACAACAGGCTGGAGCACAGCCAGGGTGGCATGGATGGAGGGAGAAAAGCTAATCAGGTCTGTGTTGTTGTAATAACATGATGGACAACATGTTATGCTATTTCCCTTTTTTGTCTTAAAAATGCCCTAAATGTTCAATTTGTCTTTTGTAAATTCCTCATAGACGTGCAATCAGTTATTTTGTGGGGAAAAACTATAAACCAAAAATCCAACATATCAAACCCTTTAACTAGTGAGATACTCTGGCCATGAGAAGTCAGTGTAATGAAAACATATCAACCAAAAATATAGAAACAATATAAGAGTTTAACAGTACACACTACCGTTCAAATGTTTAGGATCACTTAGAAATGTCCTCATTTTTGAAAGAAAAGCAGTTTTTTAAAATTAAGATAACACTAAATGAATCAGAAACACACTCTAGACATTGTTAATGTGATAAATGATTATTCTAGCTGGAAACAGCTGATTTTAATGGAATATCTCCATAGGGGTACAGAGGAACATTTCCAGCAACCATCACTCCTGTGTTCTAATGCTACATTGTGTTAGCTAATGCTGTTGAAAGGCTCATTGATGATTAGAAAATTCTTCTGCAGTTATGTTAGCACATGAATAAAACTGCGAGTTCTTATGGAAAACATGATGTCTGGGTGATCCCAAACTTTTGAATGGTAGTGTATGTTGGAGTGAATTTTGAGAACAGGTGTCACACATCGCAACAGCACTAAAAATAAATGAAATGTTCCTATACAGATCCATCCATTATCTATACAACGCTGAATCCTCATTAGGGTCGCGAAGGGCTGGAGTCTATCCCAGCTGACTCAAGGTGAAGGCAGGGGACACCCTGGACAGGTCACCAGTCTATCAAAGGGCTAAATTAGAGACAAACAATCACACTCACATTCATACCTATGGACAATTTAGAGTTACCAATTCACCTCAACATGTTTGTGGACTGTGGGAGGAAGTCAGCCTAGCCGCGCTAGACAACCCACGGCAACGAATTTAATTCTCTGCCAGGGTGGGTCTAGTTACCCTCCATAAGGTTCGAGGTTGGATGCTCCTAAAACTGGCCGGACCAATCACCATGAAGTGTAGAGTCAGAAGGCGGGTGTAACTAAGTGATGACCGAGGCGCGACGATTCTGACAAACAACCGGAAACAACTAGCCTAGCCGAGCTAGACAACCCACGGCAACGAATTCAATTCTCTGCCAGGGTTGACAACAAAAACGACAACAGTCGTTGAGCTCCATTAGCACCGACTCTGAATAATCTTTCTGTTAACATGTCTGTAATACACTTGAGCTTCACCCATTGACTGTATAAATAAGGCTTCACCGAACTCCCGCATCCTCTGATTTCCAGCGCTCTAGGAGCCTATTTGTTGAGCTGATTGGTTGTATACCTACCCAATTGCTGCAGAGTGATTTGATAGACAACCTTTTAGCCTGACTCCCTCCCTGTCGAGCGTGCCTAGACCCTTGCGTCTTCAGAGCATGGGTCTAGCGCGGCTAGGCTAGGAGGAAGTCGAAGTACCTGGAGAAAACCCATGTTGCACGGGGAGAACATGCAAACCCCATGCAGAACGATTCCAGGCCAGGACATGATGCAGGGATCGTCTAGCTGTGAGGCAACAGTGCTAACCACCAAGCCACTTTACAGATGTATGTATGCAAAATTATTCAACCCCTAAAGCCAATATTTACTTCACCAAGGAGGTGGAGCCTCGGCGGAGTTATATGACAATCAGTGTACGCTTGTCTTTCTGTCTGTCAGCAACATAACTCAAAAATGAATTAATGGATTTGGATGAAATTTTCAGAGAAGCTCAGAAATGACACAGGGACCAATTGATTAGATTTTGGCAGTGATGGGGCTTATAGTCTGGATCCACGGATTTGTTAAAAATGTATGTGTCATTGTGAGATAGCGGCACAGTGTCACTGCAACTATGACTACAAGTGAACACTACGTTAGCTGCCTGCTGTCGATCACGTGATTGCACTTCTACTACAAATCCACCGCTGGCAACTGATCAGGACTTATCCATCCAACATTATACAAGGAACAGTTGATTAAACTGTGGGGGTGTGTCTGAGTCCCATCAATTTTCACCGCCCGCTACATATTTAGGTCACACGATTTGGTATCCATACATAACATACAAATGCATAACACACGCCTGTGCTCAGCGCAAAGTCATTTTGTTTGTGGGTACATCTATATTAAATGCTCACATTCTATATTGCCATGATTTCAACCACAACTATTTTCAAGATTTCAGCTGTCAGAAATGATATAAGGACTGAGCAGCCTTGGTGGACTTCTGTGCTTTTCATGTTAATAATGACATCCTTGCTTTGGTCTTGAAATTTTACCCGGTTTTTCAAGTGGAAAAAAACTTTTCATTTCCTTTGGTGTCTCTGCTGCTGCTTTCTTTAAATTTAAACCAAGAACCTTTGGATTCAGTTTCAGGGACTGAGGTGGCCACTCAAGGACATCTGAGTTATTGAACCAAGGTTCGGCTGATCTGGATGTGTGATTTGGTTTTCTGTTTTCATGGAAAGTCCAGTAGCTAGTAAGATTCAGTTAATGATTTCTTTTCAAAGTTGTTCAGGTATTTCAAACCTGTGACTCTCAATGACCAACTTTATCATTTGCAGCAGCAAAACACCTTTCTTCATGTCACACAGGTCGTACTCTTGATAAACCAAGATCACAGGTGATTCATGGGTCAAGTTCAGGTTCAGAACTCAATAACAACACTAATAGATGTCAACTTTCTTCTGCTTGTCGTTTAAGATGAAGTGCTAGAAGACGTGAAATGTTCTTAAAATCTTCTTCTCTGTCAATACAGCTTCTTTATCAGTGCTCAATAGTTTTGCAACAGTTTGACATAGTAATTAAAACAACAATATTACATAAGGGTTTAATAATCATCATATGGCTCTATAGCAAAAAAAAAAAAAAAACAGTCTGCAACTCCAAAAGATTTCATTACACATTGTTTTTATTGCTAGTATATTTATGTCACTCGGCTGCAGCAAATGTGATTCATAAAAATACTCGAACATCAACCTAAAGTTCTACAGTTTCATTTTACAGGCACTTTTATCCAAAGCGACGTACATCTGAGAGTAGATTCAACACAAGCATGGATCTAATCAGGAGAAAACAACCTGGATAAGAGCCACAAAAGGTATCAAGTAACATTAAAGGGGAACTTCGGTTTTTTTCAACCTGGGGTCTGTTTTCATTTGTCTTTTCATACATATGAGTGATGGAGAAATCAATTTTCGACATAGCTCCAGTATTTAGCCAGGCAGGCAGCTTCGCAGCTCAGCTAGCGAAAAGTATGGGGCAAGTCTGCCCTAACGTGCCTTTTTTTTCCCCACACTGACCGGCTTGGATAGTCTCAATGAAATCGCGCGATAGCTCTATCGCGCGATTTCAGAACGAGATTTGACTTCTAGCGTTCTGAGATTTGGATACAGGGGACAAAAAATAGCGATCGCCAAGTAATGTGGAGGTTTTCGTCACAGTCCTGCTTCTTTTAGCTCTACTTTTGGTGTCCACCAGCTCTCCCTTTAACTGTTAAACACTTAATCTATGTTTACTGGTTAGCTGCTTTCTAGCTGTCTTTGCTTGGTTCTGGGTTGGTGAAGTCCGTGGGTTTTTTTAGACCTTTATCGCAGTAAACAGCTGCCTCCTATGAGACCAGTAAGAGTGAACCAAAACAGCTGTGGGCCTGAAAACCAAAACAGTGGAAAGAAAGATGCCAAAAATGGTCCACTGTGCTGAAGAGAAACTGCATAGTGGAAGGATAAACCTCTGTTCGCTTGTCACTACAACTAAATGCTTTCACATTATACATTTATTGTTAATAAATCTACAAATCATGTGCAAAGCTTAAAAAAAACATTCTGACACAAAATTGAGTAGAAGAATAGATTTACAATCATTTGTGTAAGGAGAAGGGCTGGGATTAGATAAGTTTCGACTTCTTTCCGCTTCTTTTTGACCAAATTATTCATTTTCTTTTGTTAATGTATTCTTTTTGGCATTGAAACATTCAAAATACATTTTCAAGAATCAAATCAATATTCAAATATTGATGAACGCAGCTTTAAAATTATTTATGCCTTATGTTGCAAACTACAACTAAAAGGGCATCCTTCTCACATATTAAACTAAGCTACAAGCATTTAACATGCTGGTATTTCAAGCCTTCATTTCAAAAAGAAATGAATGCATGTCGGGGCACAAAGGTGTTTGTAAGCAGTGAAATTAATATTTCTGTTAAGGCTTCTGGAGGTTCCACTCCAGTGCTGCAGCAGCATTGTGAGGTCTCCAACCTAGAATGTTCCAAGGGCAGCTTTAAATTTTCCTGAGTAATTGAATTGCTGTGAAGTCATTCATCTGGCTATGGTATATTCGCCGCTTTTCAATGACTCCAGGTCCAGCATATACTCCACCTCTGACAGCAATATGTTGTGCGCAGCTTAAAAGTGGTATTGTGGCCTCCTTGACCCCCAGAATTGACTTCTTGTAATTTGTAAAGGGAAAAAAGTTATTCTCTCAGTCTTGAGTCAGTAATATAAATGAAGAATTTTGGAGCAAAAAAGAAAAGAATTAGGCACTTTAAAATGTTTGCATAACGAGCGCCTTCTCATTGCAACGGTTCTCTTCTTCTTAATCACCTGCACTCTCCAGACCACCTACACCCTTCTTCATGATCAGATACAGGACCAACGGGCTGATGCATGATCCGAGGAATTAATCTGCTAAGCCTGATTGCCATTACCGCCATGCGATTATGCACCTTGATTACCGAGCCCACCCCAAGGACCATGACGTGCCCCGGTGCACATTTTAAAGGTGCGCATAAAATTATGTGGTGATTACCCCACAATGGATCAATCCACAAGCGAATGAGACTGTGTGGCCATATGGACCGTCTCAAGTAGGACTGTGATTATTAATAGGCACTTGAGGTGACCTGATAGGCTTCCTGAAGCTTGAACCGCTGAAACTGCCTCTGATCTTTCATATAAGCAAATAAATTCCTTTTTTCATACATTCTGAAAGTCATTATTGGATTATTGTTGTAGAGGTAGAATTGTTTGGAGTTCAAGCATGGATAAAAGGGATGCTGGGCTCTTCAGAGACGACTTGTTCGCTTTCAAAATGGACTTGAGACATTTAATGGCAGCACAGTTACGGATATGCTCAAGTGGATGGTATGCTTTAGTAGCATTTAGATATCAGCATACATCACACAGAAACTCCTGGAGGTCAGCATCTTCTTGTGTATGATGCAAAAAAGAAAATAAAGAACAGATTATGTATAAAAACAAACTTCAGTGTGCCAACGCGAAGACAGAGAAAGCTTGTGCTTACAAGTAATGAACATGTAAGTACATATCATTCTGCAGTGACACTTATCCTCAGAATTTGGTCCCATCTAATCCCTCACTGTCATTTTTCGAGGATTTTCTTATTTAATCCTGAGCCAAAGTACTCATTTGGTACAGCAGATAAATAGTCCCATTGACTTATCCAGAAGCAATCCTGCATCAAGCGATTAATTGGATGAGACAATAAAGAAGTGAAATCACATCTGTTCGTGGTTTTTCTGCCCCTGTTACATATGTTAGTCACACAGACACACTACCTTGAATAACCCTCCTACCCCCCCCCCCCCCCCCCCCCCCCCCCCTTTAGTGCAGCAGTAATAATGGTAACATGTTTGCATTAGTAAAGCCCTGCCAAGGATTTAATGGACTCGATGTGCTGCCGTTCACGGTGGCTCCACATTCTTAGAAAGCATGCTTCTCAGTGGCGGTCATGTGCCCTGCGCTGCACACTGACTTAATGGCTCCAGAATTGTGCATATCTACAGGAGTTTTTTGTCATTTCTTTTTTTTAAAAAACATAAATGTCAGTCAGAAGAAAAAAACTGATTTATGTCTTTTGTGTTTGTCAAAGTTAGGAAGGTTTATGACATGGTAAATGTATTCAGTAAAGACTAGAGGCACATGCTGTAGATACATTGAGGACCATTTACAGTATGCAAATGGGAACTGGAGCCTACAAATGCACAATTGCAGAAATTCCATCACTGGCCAGAGTTCAATAACTCTCCAGTCTTCAAGTGTCTGGATAATGGTCACTGTGACTGCACATCGCTGCAATTCAAAAACCTCAACTATCCATCACTGGACAATGTTTGCCACTAAAACAACACAGAGAAGGGAGTACGTGTTGATGCTGCCTGGGCCCTGTGCTATTGTGAGAGATGATGAGTGATAGACAGGAGAGGATGGGCGCATACTATTCACAGTGCTCCATGTGGCAGCTTGCATTTTCACACTGGTACAGTATGTTTGTCAGCTACAGACAACGCAGGCACTTACGCACTGCCGTGGGCAAGCAAAGTAGTGTTCTGCCAGCCGACTGCGTCACGGCCACATGCATGTCGTACATACCACCACATACGGAGTCCCTCTTATACATGCCTGCACAGTTTGCAACGACAGATTGTAAGAGCTGAGCCTGCACGGTGCACAAAACATCCCAATTTAGGGATTAAAGCAACAGTCTTCTCCCCAAAACCTAAACATGTCATATTTTCTTACCTTCACCTTTACTTCTACAGTGCTCAAATTGTTTTACCACTTCACAGGAATGCCACAGTGATTTGGACCTGTTCTTTATATAGTGACAAACAGATTTTTGCAGCTTTGAAAAAAAAACAAAAGCAATAGCTTGCACCACATTTTTTTCCATTCTCTTTTAGTCTTGTGGAGATGTGAGGCCACACAGATCATTAAATGCATTTACAAGAATATTTAGGCAGTTTTGAAAACAGGACACTTCAGATCCAACGTGCTTTGAAAGAGAAAAAAATACATGACAGTAGATCATAATCGTCTTCAGCTTTGAGTGGAAATTAATATCCTTTTACAGCAAAACTGGATGTGAGAATGAACAAAGGAGTGAATGAAGCAAGACTTTCAGATCGTCTCCACTGACATGGCAAGAAACTGTCCTTTTTAACAAGAATACCATGATCCTTGCAGTGGTTCATCTCTGCATTTACATTTAGGGAGAATCTTTAAAGTCAACGGGATTCAAAGTACAGCTGAATGCGTTTCAGTCTCGCGAGTCACACGGCAGAGCTGTGATGTCTAATGTTAGGGCAGCAGCGCGGTGCCACAGGTGGCCTGTTAAAATGTATATGTTGGGAGGAGACAGTCATCCAAAATGCTCTGATTGGTGGGGGGGAGGGAGGTCTCGATACCAAACCACACAGATTGTGAGAAACGTAAAAATAGAACTCAGATCATTCCAAACCATACACGAGAAGCTTTGCTGTTCCAGAAAATGTTTATTTTGTTCATAAACTTTTCATAAAAATAACAACATCAATATTAATTTAAAGTATTGTAGAAACTGTGTATGTACAAAATCTTTACTAGAACAGTTAATATAACTTAAGGCGAGTTAAATTACTTTTTTGCAGTACCCTGTTGGTGACAGTTTCACCAAACTCTCAACGTTTTTTTATTCCTTTTTTAATTACATTTTTTTTCAATTTTTTTTTTTTTTTTGCTAAAGTGAACATTTCAGCATACAGTATCTCCAGCAAAAAGATACTAGGAGTCAAAATCCTCTCATCACCAAGGTAAAGTCTACAGAAACTCGCAGCAATGTGTGCTACCTGATTACTTAAAAGCAATGTTTATATGAGTTGCTAGTGATTCCTAGCTGGATTGAACATACGTCTGTACATACTGTAAAATCATTTGTGTTTGAAAAGCTGTACCACAACTAGTGTACATTCCCTTTTAAATCTAGATCAACAATTCAACGGAGCAACTCTTATCATACCAACAATGGGATGAAGTGCGAAAATGTTTCCGATATCAAATTGTAACATTTAAAATATTGTGTTACTAAACGATAGCCCTCGAAAAAAACCAAGACATTATTTATGATTTTAGAATACATTTCACCTTAGAAAGGACGCTCAAATATGATAATTGTAAAATATACAGTTGGCTATAAAAATACAAAGAAGTACAGTAATACAAATATATTTATTTCCCATTTATGATATATCTTTCACAACTGTAATAATCCAAACAATTGTAACACAACACAAAGACCAATGACAAAAAACACTGACGGCAAAATGATAAGAAGATAAACAAACACTAAATTTGATCAAAGATGGACAGCTTTATGGTTGAAGCCATAAATGTGTGTTGTAGCCTACATTCATGTCAACAGCCCTCACTCAGAAGTGAAGGAGTACTTTGACAGTGGTTGATATTCCGGATAAAGGAAAAATAAAAAAATAAAAAATAAAAACACTGACATAAACATGCATTTCTAAGAAACATAGTCCAAACCATTGCTCTAAGAATGCTAAAGCAGAAAATAAGAATCTTAAATGGAGATATTAATAATCTGTAAGTGCAATCCATCCATGCTCAGAGGCGAGTGGAGGTTGGTGGAGCTGTCCAGGTGTGGAGGTGCTGAACAGCAGTCATGCAATGCAGAGCAGAGAGGTTCAGCTCCGCTCACAGCAACAGCAACAAGTCACTGTTGATCTGTTTACCGACTTTTACAACTTATGCATCTTTTTGCATAAAGTCAGCAGCATCAGCAGCAGGCAGTAAGGCCGAAGCAGTCCTTTTTATTCCCTCCCTCTTTCCTCTCTGCTCCTCAAAAAACTCTAATATGCGCAAAGCCTCCTGCATTGGCTCGCCAGTGAAACCAACTCGGACATCAACTTGTTAGTCAGCTGGCTTATATCTTCCAAGACGGAAAGATCCTAATATATATCTATGTATATATATATGTATATTTGTCTGGACACACCGCTTTGTCTTCAAATTCCCTCGGGAAGAGTGAATGGCCATGCGCCGGTGGTCACCTGTGGCTTAATTTCCATTTTCTCCTTCTGTTTCAGATGTACGCGTCCGTGCCGTTTTCTCTCGTCGCTGCGGGCGAACCGTTTGCCGCACACGTCGCAGGAGAACGGCTTCTCCCCGGTGTGAGTCCTGGTGTGGGTGGTGAGGTGATCGCTACGGCTGAAACTGCGCAAACAGATGCGGCACTGGAAGGGTTTGTGGCCCGTGTGGATGCGGATGTGCCGGTTGAGCTCGTCCGAGCGGGAGAAGCGCCGGTCGCAGCTCTCCATGGGGCAGGTGAAGGGTTTCTCTTTGGCGGGGCCGTGAGAGGCGGCGGGGCTCTTTCTGGCCCTGGGGGGCTTCGTCGCACGGGTGGTGTAACTTTGGGCGAAAGAATCTGGCAACAGTGAAGAGTACAGGATGGAGTCTATGGTGCTGGGTAAAGCTGGCGACGCGTATAAGGAGTCACATTGATTATTAGATGGCTGTGGAGGCTCCGGGAAGGGCTTCAGGTTGGAGGAGAGGCCCATCGGCGGTGGGGGGAGGTAATTGTTGTACAGGGGGTTGGAGTAGCTCTGAGAGCAGGTGTCAGAGAAGCACGGTTCCTGTTTGATCCCCCCCTCCACCTTAAACTCCATCTCTGGGTTGGGACAGATTGGGGGGAACGTGTCTAAAAGTTCCTTTACATCCATTTGCTGGTCAGGTGGGAAATCACTCGACATCGGGAAGGTCTCCGACTGGAAACTCGTCTCCAAACACTCAGATTTGGTAAACGTTCCCCACTCGTAGCAGCTGCTCTCGAACTCGTTCTTGACCACGACGGGGAACGAAGCGGCCTCTGACTTCGGCTCGGCCTTCTTCTGGCTTGGAGCTCGGGAGGAGCCGAAGCTGAGCTGGGAAGTGGACGGGTCTTGGGCCTGACTGCCGGCCTGGTCATCGGTGTACCTCGGGCACGTCTGATCCGGAGAGTAGACCGGAGGAGTAGGTCCGGAGCAGGTGTACGGTTGCCGCTTGACGCCGGGGTCTCCAAAATTGCCATTGCTGCTGTCCAACGGCGCAGGCGATGGATAAGTTCCCCGGCTGTTGCCGCTCTGTTGCACTTCTGAAAGTGGCAGTGTGGAGATGCCCACGATCTCGGTGATCATATTGAGAAGTGTTTCGGTGCTGCACGGCGCTCCCTGAGATGCCTCAACATAGAAACTGCCGGAGTAGGCGAGCGAGGAGGGGGTGTAGGCGTCTTTTGGGCACTCGCAGGGGTTAAAAGCAAATTCCGAGTTGGAGGCTTCGGTTTTGAGGGTTGCGGGGGTTCCTTCTGTTGGATTAGACAGAGAGAAAACTTTGTCATCACGACGGTTTATTTTATAAGGTCTAAGATAAAAATTAAACGATGAAGAAAATCTGCGTTACATAAACATTCGTGCGTATTTTGGCACAGAGATGCCTCAGTGAGAACACACACACACGACTGCGCTTAAAGTGTCCTCTCCGTCCTGTAACGCTCGTCTTCGACACATTTCAGCGGTCATGCATGCAGATTTATCGACCGTGCAAAACATGCGAACTCACCGTGGCCAAACTGGGCAGGTACCCCCCGCTCTGCATCGACGAACACCTCCTGGTTGTCCTTCCGCGCGCTGTTTTCCATCCCCAGTGAAGAACTGTTGCAATTCTCAAACTGAGGGTAAAAAGAATCTTTCGCATTCAAATCCATATTGTTCAACATAATGATGCACTTAGAAGTCCGTCTCTCTCCAGGGAAAAAGGTAAAAGGGGGGAAAACAAACTGTGCAGATGACTGTTTTGTCTTTCAACCCTCCTTTTGATGGTTTTCAACAAATGATCCAAAGTGTCTGTTTTTCGAAAGGAGTAAAAAAAGAAAAGCAAATTAAAGGTATTCCTTCTCGTCTCTGCTCCTCGGTAGGTATTTGCTCGATGTGGATTTCACATCAGCGACTTCCCCTCTCTCTCCTTATATACACTTTGGCAGCTCCCTCGGCCCTCCTCCCCATTCATCAGCTCCAGTGAGAGGATTCCCCGCTGCGTGTAAACTTCATGCCCATATATGGACAGAGGATGTGACGGAGTCCCCACCCCCCTCAGTCCTCCCTCCTCCTAGAGAGATGGAGTCTTTGCAACAAGTGCTGGCTGGTAAAAAAAAAACAAAACCTTGTCATCATGGCATTTCTCTTAATGCCATTTTAAATCAGATGTAGCATCAAAATGAAGCCAATCTGAAAAGATGGAATGGCTATTCTTCATATCATCTCTGGCTGACCGTCTCTTAGAACATCTCACTGAAGGCGAAGCAGCACAACAGCGAAGATGCCTCAATGTTCACTCATCAGTTTTGACAATAGTGGCTCAGTCTGAGGCGTTATATTCCAGTGTTTGGTGCTAATAGGCACAATTAAAAAGGTGTAAAGGGAATGTAATATGAAGAGTAATGTGACAGATATCTATAGTCCACCAGTGACTCAGCATATAGACCATTTCACAAACAAAAACAAGCTGCTTCAAGTTTGTTCCACTAGTTAGTTGTTTTTCTCAGTATTCCTGTTCATAAAAGAATCTGTGCAATACCACAGACATGTGCAACACTGCTATTCTTATAACTAGTATATTTTGGTTTATCTTCATACTGCACTTCTTTACTACTGTAACACTGCAGGATAAATAAAGGGTTATTTCATCTCATCTCATCTTTAAGGTAAATTGGCAGATGTTCATAACTGCATACCAAAATGAGAGCCACTAAAAATGTACACTACCATTCCAAAGTTTGGATTCACCCACACAATTTCCTGTTTTCCATGAAAACTCACACTTTCATCCATGTGCTAACATAACTGCACAATGGTTTTCTAATCATCAATGAGCCTTTCAACACCATTAGCTAACACAATGTAGCATTAGAACACAGGAGTGATGGTTGCTGGAAATGTTCCTCTGTACCCCTATGGAGATATTCCATTAAAAATCAGCCGTTTCCAGCTAGAATAGTCATTTATCACATTAACAATGTCAAGACTGTATCTCTGATTCATTCAATCTAATCTTCATTGAAAAATTGCTTTTCTTTCAAACATAAGGCCATTTCAAAGTGACCTTAAACTTTTGAACAGTAGTGTGTATTTTGGTTTATTTTCATACTACTACATTTCTCTGCTGCTGTAACACTGCAGATTTCCACACTCATCTCATCTTTAAGGTTGAATGCAAATGTTTATAACTGCATACCAAAAAGAGAGCCATTTAAATATATACAGCACTAAAGTCACACTATAACAAATTTTAGAGAGATACTATGAGCTTCTTAGACCAAACTAAACACCACATGCTGTACAAAGGAATATCAATGAAATATACATGACAGTTCAAAAGTTTGGGGTCACTTAGAAATGTCTTCACTATGAAAGAAAAGCAGTTTTTTGTCAATGAAGATAACATGAAGTTAATTAGAAATACAATACAGACATTGTTAATGTGGCAAATGACTATTCTAGCTGATTTTTATTGGAATATCTGCATAGGGGTACAGAGGAACATTTCCAGCAACCATCACTCCTGTGTTCTAATGCTACATTGTGTTAGCTAATGGTGCTGAAAGGCTAACTGATGATTAGAAAACCTTTTGAAGTTATGTCAGCACATGAATAAAAGTGTGAGTTTTCATGGAAAACATAAAATTGTCTGAGTGACCCCAAACCTTTGACCGGTAGTAGTTAAAATATATAAGCTAAATCAGGCAGGAACGTTAGGATATCCATCCATCCCTTATCTATACACCGCTTCATCCTCTGTAGGGTCATATGGGGTGGAGTCTATCCCAGCTGACTCAGGGTGAAGACAGGATATGCTTTGGATGATCACCAGTATATGAAGACAAACAACCAAACGCACTCACACCTACAGACAATTGAGAATCCCAATTAATCTCAGCACACGATAAAAACTCATGCAGACACAGGGAGAACTTGCAAACTCCACACAGAAAGACCCCAAGCTGAGATTCAGACCTACTAGCTGGAAGGCAACAGTGCTATCCTCTAGATATTGTAATTACAAATACAGCCAAAGTGCAAATTACTGATAAAACTAATCTTAATAGGAAGAGCAGGCATGCGCTCCTCCATTAGTGTTCAAATTCAAAATCAACAAACTAAATCCACACATGGCCCAAGGTAAAACGTTGCAACAGTAACGAGGTTCTCTTTGTTGAGCTGACAGGTGACATGCTGCAAGCGCACACAAGAGAGATTTAGAACAGAACAACAAAGAATCAAAGTGCAGAATCAAAAGGTAGCACACTAGAGTGGCTGAATTGAAGTGAACCTAAACTGATCTGATTATCATTCAATCAATCAATTAAATGTGACATCATTCAGTGTAGGCGATCATTTCCCTCCATCTAATCTGATCTTTTGCTGTCTGAATTGTGACTGTTGTCCATTCCATGTGTAACCATGATGTCAGTCCTTCTATCATTTTCATTCTTTATCTGCCTCGACTCTCTTCTCATTAATTTTCCAGTTGTGACGATATATTCCAGGGTTTCTTTCCCTACATTGTGTCCAGAAAATGTTGCTTGCTGTTTCATAATTTTGTTCAATAGCATATAATTTGTGTTTAGTTATGTTAAAACATCTTCATTGGTTATTCTGGCCATATAAGACGCATGTAGCATGTAAACCACATCTCTGCTGCTGTGATTTTGTTTGACATTTTATTATTCATGTTCCAAGATTCACATCCATCCATCAGAACTAGTAGAATGTAGCAGCTGAGAGTCCTCTTACGGAAGCTAACTGCTATTTTCTGTCAGTATATGTTTCATTTTCAGAAATGCTGTTCTTGTCATTGCTACTCTACATCTTCACACCTCCCATCTGATGTTATCCTGACTGTCCTTAAATGCCACTAAACGCTCTGTTTTATGGATCAATGTAAAATAATCTGCAGCCCAGTCCGGCTCTCCTGACACTCATCTGTGAGCCAGACTGCACGGCGTATGAGCTTTCAGCAGCGCCACTGAACTCCTCTCCCAGACAGTCCACTGCTCACATTTGCTTTTCACAAATTCACTTCCTCTCGAGGTGCCGCTGGAAATTGTGGTCGCTCACACCATCAGGGCGAATAACTGCAGAGCCCAGTCTGGACGAACCCTTGGCCTTTAAAAGCATTGAAGGGAGTCGATAACACCCCTGAGGTGTTCAGTGGTTGAACCCAACTGTTCACATGACATTTCAACCCCCAAAGCATTTTTTTCTGTTTCGCATCTGTTGCCGGGTGCACTCCGTGGTCACACATCCTATTACAAAAAGTCGATACTCTTTCATAGGACGCTTGCAGTCTGCAGCAGACCTCTGGCACCGGCTGGAGGTTCAGGACCGCGGACAGCGCCGGTGCAGCATTCAGCCGAGTAATCACACGTGGACCGGAGCAGCAGGACACAAACCCTTTACTTTTTACTTTAACCAGCTGGCTCCTGTCATCCTGTATCCAAGTGAACTGTATTCTTTTGCATGAAATCAATCCAATCACACCCCAGACAACGATGGGAAATTAGAGTCACTACTAACATAATGATTTTTGCTTTAATCCCAGGGAGTGGTGGAGCAGCAGAAAAAGTGGTCAACACACACAATGATCTTGTTTAAACAACATGAGCAGTGGCCCTAAGGAATATTTAGAGGCTGATTTTAGTTTATTATTATTAAAGTTGTACTCCAAATGCTTCCCCCTATTGTTTGGTAGATACAAGTTCCACACTTTACTAAATACCTATAAGAAGTGCATCATGTATTTCAGTTTGTTGCTTGAACAGTTTACACAAAACAATTTTAAGAGCATCTTGTTGACAATAACTCTGTGTAGTTACTAAAGTTACACTTTGAATTTAGAACTTTCACTTGTGTTTTTATAGCGTGCTCTTGTTACTTTTATCTGAGGAAATGATCTCTATATTATTCATTTTATTTGTCTTTTTTATTTTACTTTTTTGCTCTTAGCTTCTTATTGTGTAGTTCATTTTTCTTTTGCAGTGTGTTGTGATAAGGTTTCCATTTTATTGTGTTTATGTGTAAATATTTGCCTATATGACATAATAACAATAATATTAATAATAACAATAATAATAATGATGATGATGTCACTACTAGTTCTAATTACAATGCTAATAATGTCTGTAATAGCAATGCTAAAATGTTTGAAATGCAAATAATAATACTACTAATAATAACAATAATGATATTAATAATAATAGTAATAATAATGCTAATAATAATGCAGATAATCATAATAATGATACTACTACTAGCACTAAAAACAATGCTAATAATAATGCTAATGCTAATAATAATAATCTACATACTCCTACAGCTGGTGGAAACAGTCATCAACTTATTAGGAAAAATACTGGGATAAGAAATATTATTGGGGAATTTTATACACATAATTTTTTTTGAATATTATGTTATTGGTGACATTGTTGGAAATGTGTCCAATCAAATATATATAAATACTTGCCTATAGGACATACTAATAATGATAATAATAATAATGATACTACTAGTAGTACTGCTAATAACAATGTTAATAATACTAATAATGCTAATGATAATATTAATAATAATAATCTACATACTTCTTTCATAACCGGTGGTAACAGTCACCATATTTATTAAGAAAAATACTGGGATAAGAAATATTATTGGGATTTTTAGACACAAGATCTTTTTTTTTAAGATGGTGACATTGTTGGAAGTGTGTACGTTCAAATACATACTTACCCATGGGGTAATAGTTGTTCATGGTAAAACTGAGACATGTTTAAAAAATTTTGACCTTCCAATTCACATTCATGAGGGGTCGGAGTTTGAGTAACATTTCTATTTAAAATGCTAAAAACTATGATCTCAATGATAGTTATAGCCAGTACCAGACCTGAAACAGCATCATTAGGCTGTAAGAGGCTCTCTACAATTTGTTTTATGGTACTTATCCAGGTCTGACTAGCTCCTTGCATGTGTTTTATCTACTGTCTACGTCACTTTGGATAAAAGCATCTGCTAAATGAAACTGCAGAAAATTGTGTTGATTTTTCAGACTTCTCTCTGACGTTTTTTTGCTTTTTTCTTTTAAATAAGCACTGCAATTTTTAGCCTGAAACTATTCAAAAGAAACAATCCTTCTTCAAGTACAATTCTCACAGCAGCCACGAAACCAGCAACAAGGGGTCACAAGTGCACGTGGCTGTGCACCAGCAAATATGTTACAAGGTAAGTGAACCAAAACCAGAAAAATCTCTTCTTTCACATCGCTACAGACAGCCTTTTACCAATAACCACAGGATTTTTCTGAACTGTAATGAAAGGGCTCCAGTGAGCTCAGATCTCAGGCCATTTGAATAGCATCTGAGTGTGTTTTGTTACAGACAAGATTAGCTGAAGCTTCGAAAGATTGTGGGCTCTGTGGAATAAAAGATACTGTGTCTACTGCAGCACAAATGTAAAAAGACTGTTAGACATAATAAACAGCCTGCTCATCCTAGACTACTCGCATTTTGTGTTATCTCCATCAATACTGAGCGGCGAAAAATGTATTAAAGGATCTCTAAGTCGCTACCCTGTCATCTTTTTAAGGTAGGGTATGATAATAGCATATAAGCTCTTTCATTGCAGCAGTGACATTCTCCGGAACAAATCGTTTTCACCTCAGCTATGCACTCTAATTCTAGGCCCGGAGATGTTTAGCTTTGAGGAACTGCCTCCAAGTAATCCAGAGTCTATTAAAACCAATCTGATCACACAGAGTTCAGATCACGGGATGCTGTTATGATAACTGCCGTGTGGCTAACCTCTCTCCTCCATAAAATGCCACAGCACAGGGACTAAGTAATGGATTTATGTAATGTTAGCACTTACTGACATTATAGCGCAGAGGTAACTCCATACCTGTGAAAGTTAAATGAAAGCCTTTGTTTTATTTCCTCGCGTCTGAGACAAAATGCTCCTGTTTCTTAGGGAACAGCTTGGTGGGCTGAGAAAGAATGTAGAGCGATACAAAGTTGCTTCTATGTTTTAACAAGATATTGGCTTCAGAAGAGGTTCAAAGTGCTGGCTACGGAAAGAAGATGAAACATTGGCTTAATGAAAGGACATCTTGGCGCTTCTCCTGAATGGACAGCTTCAGTAAAACACAGTCAAACATGCTTTAATGCTGCCCTGACCTAAAACAGGCTCAACTTGTAGGTGTTGTCATTTAACCAAAGCATTCATTTGTCTTCTGTCCATCTCTTATATTACTTCAGTTCTTTGTTATTTTATTAACCATTTGCTATTAGAATCCTATTGAACTTCTAAATGATTTCTTATGACAATCAGTATCACTATTAATTCAACACACATCTGTTTCTGCTTATCTACGAGTCGACATCAGGGGTGTCAAACATGTGGCCCGCAGGCCAAAATCGGCCCTCCAGAGGGTCCAATCCGGCCCGTGGGATGACTTTGTAAAGTGTAAAAATTACAGAGATGACATTAAGTGCAAATTGTACATTTGTAAAACTATAAATTTAAAATAATTTCCAGACAAGTTGTTTTGATCACAAAGTAAAATACTAGATTGCTTATTGTTCTTTTGTTGTTTTGCATCTCATTTTTGTAACATTTTATCTTTTTTTTGTTGCTTTTTATCTGACATTTGTTGCTTGTCTCATGTTTTTTTGTTTTGTTTCTTGTTTTTGTCATTTTGTGTTTCCGTTTTGTCTCTCTTGCATTGTCTATTTGTTGCCGCTTTGTTTCTTGCATTTGTCGTTTTGTGTCTCGTTTTTGTAATATTTTGTCTTCTTGTTTTTTTGTGTTTTTGATTGTAAAGTAAAATCCTATATTGTTCATTGATCTTTTGTGTTTCATTTTTCTAATATTTTGTCTTTTGTTGTTAACTGTCTGACTTTTGCCGTTTTAATCATAAAGTAAAATACTACATTGTTCAGTTCCAGATGACTAAATGTTTTGTACCTTTGTAGACATGCTGTGATCTGTAACTTGTAATGTGTAAATGATAAACTGAGGCTTAATATTGTTGAAATTGAACTGAATCTTCTGAAGAAATTTCAGCCTATTTATCATGTTTTGTACAAAGATAGCTCTTAAATGTGAACATTTTCAGAACGTACATTTCAGAATAGAGTTTATTGCCATTTGCACAGGTACATCACAGGTGCATTGGAATTCTTGTACGTGACTCTGAGTCAAAAAGAAATGAGCAACAATTAAAAAAAGCAAGAACATTAAAATTAATCACACTAAAGCACATTATCAGTCCAAATATTAGCACAAATAGATAAACAATAAAAACAAGAATAAAAAAAATACAAATTTTAGCACTAAAACAAAGAAAAATTTTGGAGTTGTGGCTATTTATAGGTTATTATGCTCTGATTTTACTGATCCTGCCCACTTGAGATCAAATTGGGCTGAATGTGGACCCTGAACTAGAATGAGTTTGACACCCCTGTTCTATAGCCATGCTATTAACACTGTGAGACTTTCAGCTACATGCTAATGCTAGCATGCTAACATAAGACAATGTCACATCTATTATACGATACCAGGTTATCAACTTAGTTTAGCATGTTAGCATGTCAACATTCATAAATGAAGAGTAAACACAAAGTATGCTGCTGATTTTGTCAATATTTTGTTATAGAACAAAGTGTAAAATAAAGGATAACTACATGAGGGGTCAAGGAATCACCAAATTACTTACAATATATCCAACATATTTGCTATGAGTCAACCTCACTAGAAGAATAGGATCACCAGTCATTAAGATACTACAGCCATGAATGCCTGCCAAAAAACATTGCAATCCATATTTATAAAGATATTTTAGTAAAAAACTAAATTTCAAGCTACTTGTGGCACTAGGGGATCAGTCAAGGGATCATCAAAGTCAGTTAGACGTACACTGCAGTCAAAAGTTTGGGGTCACCCAGGCAATTTCCTGTTTTCCATGAAAACACACTTCTATTCATGTGCTAACATAATTGTACAAGAGTTTTCTAATCATCAGTTAGCCTTTCAGCACCATTAGCTAACACAATGTAGCATTAGAACACAGGAGTGATGGTTGCTGGAAATGTTCCTCTGTACCCCTATCGAGATATTCCATTAAAAATCTGCTTAATTTAATGTTATCTTCATTGAAAAAAAAATGCTTTTCTTTCAAAAATAGGGACAGCAGTGCATCATCTGGGGACTATGAATGTGTGGGCAGCAATTCACACCAATCTAGAGGTATTTTAGCTGAGGTAGACTGAGCAACACTGCTGTCTGTAGAGCCATGTTGCTAGGATGCTGAACAGTTTTCACTATCCACACCCCATATTTTGCAATGAGTGCAGTCTCTGCATGCATAAAATGTAAATGTCCTCACAACCGTGGCTTTACCGTGACTCACATTTAAACTGTTTGCATCTGTGCTGATTCAATCGCTACATTACAGCTGCTTTAATTATTAGGTGTGATGCCCAATATTACTTCCATAACAGAAGTGAAAACACAAAGAAAAGGTAAATACATTCCTTTGTGCTGCATATGTAACCCCCTGGCCGTGTTATTTTCAGGTTCACTCTTGGACAGGGAGTGGGTGTTTTTTCTTGCAGGTGGGTGCCTGATAGAGTTGAAGAGGCAGCAAGGAGTGACTGCCCTCTGAGATCACTGCCTGCCAGATGAAGGCTAGTGTGGACAGTAATGTCTGTTCTATATTTTCTTGTTTTGATTTCTAATATCCTTGGGTGTTCAATAGTTTTATAACAAAAAAAGAGCTTCTATGGACTGCACTCAGCTAATCTAAACCAGCTATAACCTCAGTTGTTTGACAATCACAACCAGCACAGAGAGATAAATGCATTTCCTTTACCAAAATTATATACTGTGAGTCAGACGAAGCTGATCTTAGGATGAAATACTCTGTGGCATGTTGATTTTGCAGCAGTAGAGCTAGTGACAGAAACTGGAAAATCAAAACGGCTCATTAGTATTACATTTCGGCTCTGTAGGTGTCAGTTTTGGACTTCATAATTTCAGCTCCCCAAAAATGTAACCTCAAGTCTCAGCCAGAGACCGAAGGCGACCAGAGGCAGGATAACTGTTATAATTATCCCTTCTTATTGATATATTGTATTGCTTTTGTTCTGGAAAGCACATTATAATTCTGGTTTAAGCCAAATCAGATAAGTAGATGGCTTACTCTTGTTATTGAAAATCAGTAGCCAGCCTCTTTTCATCCATGGATTTGCAGTGGGAAATCTAAATTTAGCGGACTGAACGGCTCCACTGTTGCTGGCTTTTCTCAGACTTTAACAATCTGAAATGCCAGACTAACTTTTGGACTGTAAGAATTTAAAGCGTTGGTTGCTCCGAATGTCACGTTCACGTGTCAGAAAAAGACATCCTTTTGTACTTATGGTTGTTACTTTCAAAATGAATTTGATGTACAGTAGCTCCTGAAAATCTCAATGCCTTGGCATCCTGTCAACCAACTATGCTGCCCACACTGTTTGAGAGTAAATAATAGAAGAACCTGATCCATACCAGGAAATCCACTGAGATGCAGAGGCTGTCGTTGCTGTTTGAAATAAAAAAGCACTTCAAACCCACCATGATCTAGAGAGGTTATACAGGAAATACTGTACTGGAACTACAAGACAAATACAAAAAAAAAAGATACGCTACAGCCTTGCCTGCATCCATATCGTAATGAGATGCATACATACATATATATATATATAAAATACAGTACACACATTTACATTTAGCCTCCAGTGTTGTGTTGTACTTTTGACTAATGTCTTCTTAAGTTTGTGGATGTAAAGTACGTGTTTTTTGGAGCAATCCTACGAAAGCCAGGGTTGAACAGAGCCGGAGAAATCCATCTGCCTCCCCCAAATCATATTCTGACATGTCTCACAGTCAAATCTCCCCCCCAAGGCGTAAGATGAGGGAACATCTTCAATCTCAACCTGAATACAATAGAGCCCATAAGACACCGCAAAAATGGATTGGGAGTGCTAAAACCACAGAAACCTCTGCCGGAAACACGACTTTCTATAAATACAAGATACTCGCCTCAGCTGCCAAGTTCGTTATTTTCTCTCTCTCTCTTTCTCTCTCTCTCTCTCTCTCCCTCTCTGTCATGTTGGGCTCTGCATAGTTATATATACTACATCATCATTCAAACGCTGGGCAATTCAAAGAAAAGCAGCACAAATAAGAAAAATGAAAGCAGCGGAAGCGTGGTTCTTCTTTTGAAGGAGCATCTCTCTCCTGCTCTTCCTCTGAGAGTGGGAGTGGGTTAGGGAAGCCCGGTACCAGGCCCCGATGCTGCTGCTGCTGTTGGTGTGGCAGGTTTCCCGTGCGATCCAAAAATACTTTCACACTCGCCCACTTTGGTCCCCAGCCGCCTGTACTCTTTGGTTCTACAACAGGGATGGGTGAGAATCATACTCGGCTCTCCAATCGTGATTGCGGAATGCCCCAGTGTTTCTTTAACCATGCCCCCAGACTCCTCCACACAAACTGCACTCGCATGGCTCCCACCTTGCCCTCTTCTCTGCTGGATCCATGCTCGCAGCACTCTGACAGTCCAATTCTTGGGCCCGATCCAGCTACTGCACCTGGTGTTACCTAACCGCTTGTACATACAACAACAAAAAAAAGAAAACACTAACCTCTTACATTTTCTGCTTTAATTACAGCCGATTCAAAAAAAAAATGCTGGATACTATTGCAGATAACAGCAGAAAATGCAAATATCTGAGTTATTTGCTTACAGATACATCAGCAGTCCCTTTAGACTGAAGCTCAATAACATACACGACACTAAATCATTATCACACAACATGGGACTAATTGCATGTACTTTTGACCAGCAGAAGTTAATAGGTCTACATATTCTAGTCTCTGACTCATCTGCACCCACACTGATTTCTATTTGTTGCTCTTTCTCTTATCCAATGACACCACAATGTGCATGAAAAGAAATGAATGTTAATAATTAGAAAAGAATGCTTCTACGGCCGCTTTATTGATGCGCATACAATCATTACGGAGACATGCAATGCAAACAGATTCAAACAAACAGCTAACAGCAGACATGTGAGGAAACAGATGAAGAATGTTAAGAGCTTGCAGCTAACAAAAGTAACTATGGAAACGGCCAGCTCTACATTGCACTAGCTTCCACAGCTCTCTCCTGAAATAAAAACTGTTGGGCTAAGAGCGAATCAGGTAAAGACAAAAGATCCCGGGTGAACCTATTTATAGTGGGCCTTACATAACATACATAGACCTATGCTGGCTGAGGCAAGTTTAGTACTAAACAGCAAGCTTCTGGGGGGCAAAGGCAGGGTACGTAGAAGTGAAGATGCTGGATCCTGGAGTGAATCTGATAGAAATACATTATGTGTAAACAGCAATTACTACAGAGTGGAATGCTGCTTGTGGCAACTAAATTAAACGGAGAAGAAGGCTTGCTGTTTTGATGTCGGGGAGAGCAGCGTTACACTGTCGTGCGAGGTCAAAGCCGGAGTCCCGCACACATGAACATGCAGTAAGCTAATGAAAATCCACACATTCAACATTTCATACCCCTGAGGCATGAGGAATACATGAGGAAAAAGAAATAATAATAATGCATACGTCACAAGGAGCAGAACCTCAGAGCCGTTTGGCCCAGAAGCCTTGTTTATTTGTATGGGTGGTGCAAAAGTTGTGTCAGAGGACAACACATATAAACAAACATATTACCATGCAGCCTCAGGACTAAACATCTGACATCTGCAGTGATATAATATGAACACAGAAGCCCACATATGCACAGGACCCGTGCAAGAGCCGCCGCAATGCACGAACAGTGATCATTTAGAAATACAGCCTGCCACCATATCTTAAAACCAAATTGAGCCATTAGCATAATTATCCACTTATACTGCTTTAATTCTAAGTAGCTCTCCATTGTAAGTAAAATGATAGCTAAGCTGTATTCAAAAAGCCACTTTTCCACTCACAAATGCCTTATTAATTAGCTCCCTCTAGCATACGTTCCCAGTAATTACATTCAACACGGCAGTCAGTGCTGTGGAGTGGGGGGGCACCATCAGACAACTTTATAATTACTCTGCACATGTATAATGATTTCCATCATAAAAAAAAGCTATTTTAACACTGAGCAGCAGCATTGTGGACGCTGTATTCACTCCATGTTCACTGCACTCGCCCGTCAATTCACTGGCAGCAATATTCACTATATAGAAGCTCTGATAAGGTTGGGATGATATGCAAATGAATACTCCCTGACTCATCTGTTTATTATGCAGTCACATTAGTTAGCTCTGATGCTGTTTGGCTATTATCCCATCTCACTGTGAAAAAAGGGTCTTGGGTGAGGGGGATGGATTGCGCAGTGAGTGCTTTAGTCACACAGATTGTCCGCACTCTTCAAAGAAATAAATGCATTTTCGACTGTAGTTGCATTGAGGGGATGTGGAATCCATTTCCTCCGAGAGAAACAGCAAAAAGGCAGAGGATACGACTCATCTGTGTCCAAAGTCTCCTGATGCCGTGCTGTGCGTTAACAGGTCAAAGGGTCAAACGATGCGCCCGCGGCTCCTACGACTGAGCCTGAAGGCAGTCGTTTCACACCGATACATGGCACGATAGCTCTTCAGATCTATACTCACAGCAATTCAATCAACTGAATTCTTCACAACGTTGTAAAAAATTCTAAAAGACGAATCCTTTTAGCGTTAATTACAGTCTGTACACTTTTTGTGAAGCTGGTACTGCAGCTTATAATACATTTGGCAATACTATCAACCTGCAGCTTCACAGTCTATCTCCCGTAGCTGATAGAGACACTATTTTTAGCCACGCAACCTTAAAGCCCCATGCTAAGCCTCCAACTATACAACTGCACATCTAGTCCATTCAAAGGATTCATATAAGTGTAGAGGTTAAAGCCCAGTAGTCCTGCACACATACTGAGAGCCAGCATCGGTGCTCTCAGTACCAGCGTTTTATATTCGGAGTCAAAGTATTAATAAAAACACTGCCACTGCATGCCCCAGTGTGTGAATGTATGCCAGCATATGTCAAGGAGTGAATAGAATTGGCCATCTATGTACTCTCCGCACCTATTGATGTTGGCTAATAAAACACCAAGCCTTCACAACAACTGCGCTCCATGGAAACGGAGCAAAAAAAATAAAAAAATAAAAAAATTATTGACGTCAGCTGGAGGCCTTCAAATGTGCCATCTGACAAAAGAAAGAGGACCGGGCTGCTGCACTTAAGGTCACAGTGCAGTGAATCCTCTGTCTGCTTTGACTGACAGATCGCCGCTAACATCTATAGTGAACATGTAAAGATTTAAAGGCAATTTCAGTACTACAAAATAACTGCAAAATAGGCTTTGTGTCTGCAAATTGAAATGGAAGATTTTTTTAAAGAGAAAAATGGAATTGGAGGTTTAAATATCCTGACTCTCCACTGCACTGTATAATATTCATCAAATATTAACACTTAGATCTTAGGCTTAATCACATTTTTGTGATATCTACTCCTAGATAGCAGATAATAAGTCCTCCCAGATACTGGGAAGACGTGAAGAGTATGCAAATGCAGTTACCTTCACATATGCAACATAACACTGATCAACAAACAGGTGTATTAACATGTCGCATGCTTTGATACATTATTCTCATTACATCTTAAGTATGCATTTGACGTCACAGCTGCTAGATTAATAAAGGAAAAGAAATTCTGTTTCCAAAGAGAGTTGTCTGTTTAATTTATGAGAATCTCAAGTGATACTTTTATCCATAGCAACACCTAAGAAGTGATAGATGATCAATTACAAGCACCTCGCTGTGAAGGAGTGTCTGAGCCATAACAACCGAGCTCAAATTATAAAGGACAGAGCTAGGAGGTAATTTTCTTTCTTCTGTGTTTCGAGCAAAGATTGTAGCTTAAGGCTTAGATTCAATAAGCAATTTGCTCCCAATAGATGTAACACACCAACATTAGCAATAAAGTTCAGGCTTGACAGCAAATATTTTAAAAAAATTTATTGTTTTTGACAAAACAAAACCAATGTCATGGTCAATGTTGTATTCCCCACCAGTCAAACCATGAGCTGTGCATACAAAATATGGCTGCCTTTGCAAGCAGTAATTTTAGAAACGTTGACCAAAACTGGATGTAATTTTTTTTTCAAAAGACTGTGATTTAACAATTAATTAAATATCAAAATGATCAGACATTAAGACAGAGAATGAGAGATGTGATAGAACAAAGAGAAAATGGCAGTTGCAGAAAAAGGCCCTTATTCCTCAAGTGAACTCACAACTTGTTTAACTTTTCCAAGAAACTTGTCTTAAGACGTTGTTCTCTCCTCTAGTGTAAAAGCATGAATCTTTCCTTAGCAAGGTGAATCTGCATTTTCCTTTGATTAAAAGGCTGAAGCAGTGAAGGTGCAGGCAAGTGAAGTGGTCATCAAAATAATTGCATTAAGTTAAATGCATCTGAAGTGTTTAACTGAAGCACTAAACAGTGTTTGGCTCCACAGCATAAGACAGCGTAGCTTCACTCAACACTTGTTTTACACTGCCCTTCACCTTTTGCTTAGAAATGACAAAAATCAACTTCTCTTCTGGATTCTGTTAATATAGTCAACCAGACCATATTTTTTTTCCTTAATACTCACTTTTGTTCTAATCGCATACAGATAAATGAAGGCCAGTATCTTAGAAAGTATGAGATGAAATCTAGAGTATCAGTACTGCTCAGCCATCATTAATACCGTCAGGGCTGACCAGCCAGTGAAGGGGTGGCTTCCTTGGCCCCTACCAGTGATGTCGTTGTACTGTTCCCAGATATATCCTGTATCAACATACTGTCTATAAACATTATTGATAATGTTAGTCCTGAGTTCCTCATGAAGAGCAGCTGCCTTCTCTTTATACGGCCCTTCTGTCTTACTATAATGGTGGAGGGCTCTGACTGCCAAGTAGTTGATGTTAATCCATATTGGTCCCCTCCAGTAGGGGGCATCGTGTTCTGTGTTTCGCCTCATATACAAGGGATCGGCCTTCGATAGTGAACGCAGGCCATAGGGTGTCCACAGCTTGTTGGAGTCTCTCATGTCTTGGAGGATATGTTCCAGTTTGGGTGAGTCAGGCTGGAGGATGTGCAGTAAGAAGGGGAACAAGCTAACATAACCAAATGCATTGACAAACTGAGGCTTGGGGTTCTTGCGGACAGAACGCACAAGACGTGCCACAGGGAACTGATGACGAGGCTGTCCAGGAGGTACGTACACCTTCTCTCGCATTAAAGATACATTCTCTGTGTGGTTGCCAAAGTCACTGAAAGCACGTAGTTGCTCTGACCAGTACAGTTTGTTGACCAGGTTGTTGTCGCTGAGCGCATCATGTGAGCGTTTGTAGTCCTCATGGGGCTCACCTATGAGCTGAGCTATGCTAGCCATGATGCCTGAGGACAAGGTCATCCAGCAGTGCAAATCAACATGTCGCTCTTCTGCTGAAGGGTGTGAGGCCCGTGGGTAGTCATCCAGCCCAGAGGTCAGGGTCTTGGGATTGAGGAACAGATTGGTGTCCTTGTCGCGCCCACGCCACCGGTAAGAGTTGGGTAGGGGCCCTGTCTGTGTGGTGTTGTACCATTCAAACCAGGTTTTCAGCCTGGGGAAGAGTCGCCGGAGGAAAGGCAAAGTTGGTTGCGAAGCTGCCTTGTCTGGATTTAAGGAGAGCTGTTCAATAAGTTCCTGAAGAGCTAAGAACAGAGTAGGTGGATTGGCATTCTCATTCCGCTGAATGATAAATTCACCTGGGACTTTACTACGAGCCTCATCACCAAGAATCTGCTCGCGAGGAATCCAGCCCTCCACATTCATCAGGTCTATCCAGTGGGCAATACTCTCCCTTGTTACCTGGGGATCCCACTTACTCAGCAGTAGCTGGTGAAAGCCCTCATCCCAAAGGAATCCTCTGGGAAAGAAAGACCGGGATGGGACAGCAGTGAATAAAGCACTTTCTGGGTACAGGAGTGGGTATTCATTGTAGACTGACTGTACCAATGACTGGCCATAAAAGTAACCCATTCCACCCAACATGTTGCTGAGTGCTGCCTTGGCAAATTTAATACGCGCCTGACTGAAACCTTTGCTCTCAAGCCCAAAGGTTTTCTCAAACTTTGCGTTAAACTCAGCTTTCCTCTTCTCCAGCTCCTGAGTCATGATGGAGCCCACCAGTTGGTTGGGGCGACTGTGGAAACTTCCAGACTCAAACAAAACTTCAATCTGGAATGGCATTTGGACAGTAACCTGGTGAACCACAAAGTCACCTTCTTTCCTTGTGTCAGCAGGTTTCTGTTGGCTTTGATGGTGGAGCGGCTTGTAGGTGTCTACAGCAATGTAATGCCTCTTCTCACCAGAAGGAGGGCTGTAGACAAACCTGCGGTTCAGACTGTGCTTCACTATTTCAGTCAGGTTCTCCAAGCCAGTAAAGACAGTCTGAAGGTAGTTGTAACTGAAAAGATAAAAATGTAGTGTAAACTGTAATTTGTTTTCATATCAATTAATTAGAAACGGTCAAACAAAACCTTAAACTGAAAGATATGCTTAGGTAGCTGTAGCACACTGTAGCTTTGCTTTTGCCATCTTGTGTTGCTCAGGTGACTCAGACCAAGCAACTGATCACTATAAAATCCAACCTTAAGGTCTATTTTGGACTATATCATCCACATTTCTACAATAAATTCAAATAATATTTTCACAAAGTTCTGTGCATACTGCAATTTCTATTTTGCCATGCTGGTCTTGTCTGGCCCTCTTGAACATGGGAATTATTGGTGCTCCTTGCAAATGTTATGAGCAGAGAGCCAGAATAGCCCTGAGCTTGCTCACCATAAAAAATAACGGTAATTATTTTGACAGAATGGACAGAACCTTTATGGAAAAGGTCTGGCTTTCTTTGGCTTTTCAAAACTTATTCACATGTTCACATATAATGACATATTATGCTAAAATAAAAATCAGAGTTCAAAGATCACACTACAGTACAAGATAGAAAGATTTGCATCACTTTATAAATGTAAGGCTCATTCAAATACTGTGTCTTTCTGCTACACTACAACTAACCACATGCTTTACGACAGAAATTTTTAAGAAGTAGTTTTTTGCTAGTTTTTATGTAAGGAAAGATCATTACATCCTTACATTTGGGTTAAAAGAGTTACTATTCATTGCTGCTTTATTACAACATTTTGTCATTTTTCTATCAAGTTTTAACACTGCAAAATCTACCTACAATCAGTAGGTTAACATTTTTTTCATTAACAAAAGCCTTTTGGGTCACTTGTTGCAGCTGAGTACTAGCAGATATTCTAAACTAGCTTCTTTGTCTTGGTCCTGAGACTAATCATGCGTTTACCTGGCATATTTAGCGCTGGACAATTCCCCAGTCACAGGCTTTCGAAAGGTGATCTTAAAGTTCCCAAGTTCCTCTGAGAAACCAGTGATGGAAGCGAGGCGACTTCTCTCCTCCACGTGAGCCTGCAGCGAGCCCTGGGTGTCTGTTGCAGCGTAAAACATCAGGGAGATGACTGGCGGGTAGGGAGCAGAGCTCTGGTGTGTAGAGATGGAAAAAATACAACAAACAAAAAAAAAACTCAGCATCTTATAATTCTGACTACATTTTACATAAATAATAGCCTTATGCCACATAAAATCTTGGTAGTTAGTACTGTTGCATTGCAGCTAGAAGATCCCTGGTTCGCATTCCGGCCATGCCAGGATCTTTCTGCATGGAGTTTGCATGTTCTCCCTGAGCATGAGTGGCTTTTCTCTGGGTACTCTGGCTTCCTCCCACAGTCCAAAACCATGCTGGGGTTAATTGGTAACTCTAAATTGTCCGTAGGAATGAATGTGAGTGTGCTTGTTTGTCTCTCTGTGTAGCCCTGTGATAAACAGGTGACCTGTCCAGGGTGTCCCCTGTCATCATCCTGAGTCTGCTGGGATAGAGTCCCGCCCTCCAGGCGACCCTAATGAGGCTTAAGCGGTGTGTAGATAATGGATGGATGAATGCCACATAAAATACAATGCAGGGTGGGCCATAAGTTTCCATACATAGGAAAATGTATAATGTATATTTTTGTATGTTCCAGATACCCTAGCAGATGCGTTTGACGCTATCTTTGGGGGTACTTGAAGGCCAGGGTGTATCAGGTGAAGATACAAGACATAAGTCATCTCAAGGAATGTATCACCAACGCCATTACAAACATAACTTCAACTGTGCTAATGTAAGTTCATCAACATATGTTTTCGAAACAATGGTAATCATATAGAGCACATTATGTAAATAAAAACGGTTGTCTAACATAAAATGTTTATTTTTCCTATGTATGGAAACTTATGGCCCACCCTGTACAATTTACAAACAACTGCACATGCACTAAATCTGAGTTACTACTCACATGCTGTTTGGCTGTGATCCTCCAGGTCCAGTCTCCTCCATTATCTCCTCCCATCCTCTTTACAAACTCTGTGGTGAGTGTGAAGTTGTTGTCTCGAATTTCTTGCACACCAAAGGTCATCCCATCATGCATCAGCCAGCCATAGCCTTGCAAATGATCGCTCTGCTCACACGTGTGCCTTAGATTCATGTCAAAGTCAGAGAACTGTCGCATCCACATCATGCCTGAGGAGATATGAGCATAAAATGAAACCGATTAAGTTGTGAAAATGGAGGATGCACAAATAGAGCAGCTGTCAAATTATGCTCCAAATTATGTGGTAAAAAAATATTTGTCAGCAGTTTCAGATAAAAGGTGCATCCAAAAACTCTCTGACTTCATGCACCATGTTTTCTGCCAACCTTTTATTCATAACAGGAGTACATACTTACTGCTACTCTCCTAGTACTGAAAACTGTAACAACTAACTAGCAATATTGGCAATCCAGGGTTAACACTGCTGGGAACTCTGGTCGAAATTTACTTGAATTTGACAAGTGCCTGGGCTATTGTCCACCCTTTCACTATTTCAGTGGTACAAAGTACTGAAATTTTAATTAATACAATAATGAAAATGTTTGTAAAAACTATTAAATATCAAAGGGACAACTCACCCTAAATAGAATTTAGCGTGTGGTATTCCACTTTAGACATTCATTCAGGAAAATCTGACAGTAAACAGAGCATGTACAAACCAAAAGGTCCCGTGTCTAGTATTTACAGTGTTTTATAAAATATGCACTGTGACTAATTAGTCACTACCTCTGTAGGGGTCCTAAAACGCTACATCCAAATTCAACTAATTTCTCTTTGGTGTTACAGCCATAAATCAGAATAAAACTCATGATGCGACATAAGGGTCGATACTGCTTTGGATTTTAGTAATATAAAAATACAATTTAATCCCTTTACATTTAGTTCCCCCTGTTAATCTTGCCCTAAGGAGCTATAAGATTGGAGGAAAAAACATTGTATTCCACACAGTCTGACAACATAAGTACGGACTATACAGGGTGACCCAAAAGTTTGGAAACAAAGTGTAACTGCAGTGTCTATTTGAGTTGGGGGTGCATGAATTCACTCTCATTTTACCCATTTTTGTTGTAGCATAATAAAATAACTTAAAAGCATAGTATCTGCCGAGTGCAATAACTCGGAAGAAAATTAATAGAACCATAAGGTACAGGTATGCTGGAGCATAACTTCAAAATGCAGGCCATCAGTGTCAGATTTCAAAACTCTTGATGGTAAAGTATCTGACAGTTTTAATTTTTTTAAACACCAAAAAGTACCATGAGGCAACATTTACTGGCCAGTTTGAGGAACCTTCATAAGCATGAATGAAGATACATTCCAGAAGATACCAGTGTAACCAGTGTAACCAGTTGGTGGAAACGGTCCGTGTACTTTACAGCCATCCGTTTTCCGGATTGATATGGGTAAACGAAAAACGGGAAACCATCCGATTTTCGATTTCCGTTTGGATGAAGGTAAACCGGGGGGGGGGGGTGTCTGGAGAAATAAACGTGTCATCCAGAGGTCGACCGCCCCCTGCTACGTGTGCGTGTGAGGGGAGGAGGAGCAATTCTCTCAGTGGCTGCTCAGCCTGTTTACACAGAAGCCGATGCAGAGGCACGAAGAATAAGGTGCATGATGCTTAATGCAGCGTTTGACCGACTAGTAAAATACTAAATGTTTAATAAATGAGTAGGCAGTTAAATGATTAAACGACTAGTCGCGCACATCCCTAGTTCTAATGCTACATTGTGTTAGCTAATGGTGTTGAAAGGCTCATTAATGATTAGGAAACCCTTGTGCAGTTATGTTAGCATATGAATAAAAGAGTTAGTTTTCATGGAAAACTCCCATTGGTAGAGTACAGAAACAAACTGAGTCAGGGTGAAGCCTACCTGTCACAATTGACCTGGGACTTCTCGTTTTCATTCCAAAGTAGACCTGAGGCCTGTACGAGCCCCAGAACCTTTCTGGTGAAACCTTGGCACTGGTGCTGTTGGCATCCAGGACAGGAGGCGACGAGTGCAGTGTCGCCACCCGTTTGGACAGGATGGATCTCATGTAGAGGGCATAGAAGAACCAGATAAGGCTGAATATGCAAAGACCAATGGAGATGTTGATGAACACTTTTCCCATGTCCACTTTCTTTTTCTTCTCCTTGCGATGAAATAAGGCAGGCTTCTCATCTTTCCTTGGAAGGCTAGCAGCTTCACCTGTCACCACCCTCTTCCTCTGCCTGCCCATCCTACCCTTCTGAAGCTGGAGACAAGAGGAGAAAGATGTGTTTTGATTAAACAGTATAATTCTGTGTACCAGTGCCAAAGGTCTGCTTCAAAGAAGTCTCTTTACTTTACTAGGAAAGGATAAATATTTTACTCAAGCTTGGTCAAAAGACACGAACACATTGCTGTGGATATTTGAGGCTTTCATTAATAAAACACTTTACATTGGTTAGTTCAGACTAAAGTGCAACATGGTGATGATGTGCGGACTATTTAGGATAATAGCAATTACTGTGGTAATTAGAATTGCGGTATAGACTTCCAAAAAAGAATTACATATCTATATCTATGTGTGCTGCTGACATGTAGCATTTTATAAGTATGTCACCCTGGAAGAAGAAAAGCAGATTTGTTCAATGTGCTGTCTGAAGGATACAGAAGAAGTCATATTGTTTTCTATGATCATTTTTACAAGGAATTGTGCGGTGCGTTGGTTATTAAGATTAAAAACAGATACTGACTTTTTAAGTATGGATGGTGCACAAAGATAGAGCTGGCTGAAAGCCTGGGAGAGGAGGAAAAATTAGGACAAGCTGTAGATATGTAACAGTTTTGTTCTGTGAACAGATCATTTGGTACTTTGTTTCCTGTCTATTTTCCACTTTGCTTCATGGCATGTGTAATTGAACAATCTAATCAGACATTTTATGAATTTGTAGATGTTCTTTGCTAAATAAAGCCACTCAAATCTTGTAACAACAGTACAGAATGCGATCATTATTTACCACTTGGCATCACAGATGTACAAAGAAGCACAAACATCTTGAAATGACTGGAATGGAATTCTTTCTCAATCAAATTCTTTCATTCACCTTAGAAATAGTGAAGCTTTAGTTTTGTACAATACAGCAACACATATAAATAAAAATATAAATATAATAAAATAAATAAATCCAACCTTTAAGCTATAAACCCTGCTTTCTTCAATGTTATGAATGTTCAGTAACAGTATATTCCCAATAAAGGTTTTTTTCATCTCTCTGGGGTTTTCCTTGTCTGAATTAGAATGAGGAAGAGCTGTTTTCTGATAGTACAGCCCTTTGAGACATATCTGTGTACTTAGCTTACTTGCTTGCCGGCTTATTATGGCTGCCTGCCTGTAGCAACCATTTGTTGGCAGATTTCTCTTAAAAAGAGACCTTGATCTCATTGAGACTACCTGATTAAATTAGAACCTTCAAGCACAAAAAAATTATTGCTAATTTATGGTAATATGAGTAAGTCAAGCTGAAGTGATGCTAGTGTGTAGACGACACAAAGGCTAAAAAATAAAAAGGGATCTAAACAAAACAACCAACAGAAACACTAATAGATGCACAAGTATTTCTGCCTGCAGTGTGTCTACAGTGTACACTGTAAACTATTCTTTACTCAGCGACCAGGTTTGTTAGGTTCACGAAGCTTAAATGCAGTCTGATATCACAGCAATAAAATAAATCCTCCCTGTACAGAAGAATTTCTTGTATTTAAGCTCAAGGTTTGAGTTGCTGAAGATATTTTGGTGAGATCATTAGTTGACTGAACTTGATGGTCAAACTAAGAGCTGTCTTTAATATTTTTTTTACTGATTTTGAATTATGGCCTAATTGATACTGGATTTTTGAGCCTGACACCGATATTGATATTTCAGAGTTTGCTTTTTTTTTAAAAAAAAAAAAAAATCTAACACATTGGACAAAAGCTGTTAATTACATTTTACTTTTACATAAACGTATAACATACACACAGTCTTGATACAGATGCAATGTCTGTGTTTTTCCTCCCTTTTTTCTTGCGACAAAGATACATTTTCAGTGGAAGATTTTACAGTTTATAATTCAACTGTGTTTTTTGGTGAACAAACTACATGAAAACTAAAGGTTGACTGATATCAGCACCAAGATTTAGGAATGAAGGACATCAACAATCTATTTTGGAACCATATATATCTGCAGTATTTACAAGAGTTTCAAACTTTGTGTAGATACTTTTAGTTATAGTTTACATGTGTTTATCCATTTATCCTTTCACTGCTGATAAACTATTTCTCACAATATGTAACCGGTCAGGCAATGCTGTCAGTGGGACACTGACTGAGACCACAGACAGGTCAAAGTCACGATACCAGAGCCCAAGTAATTTACTTTATTAACAGTTGCTTTTAAAAATCATGATACTGATCATTTTAAAAATGCTGAACACTGGACTTATTAATCTCTCTATCCCTAGTACAACAAAAAGGGACCATGCTTTCATTCTTTTAGCCTCAACGTCTGGAACAAACTCCCTGTTATTGACAGAAAAGTTCAGTCAGTAACTCAATACTCAGTTTAGAAAGCGTTACAAAACCCATCTGTACAGACAGACATTTGTATAATATTTTGTATATTTACTTCACCTAGAAAAAAGGCAGAGTTATGTGACAATCGGCATACGTTTGTTCGTCTATTCGCCCGTTTGTTCACAACATCACTCACAAACAGAAAATGGATTTGGATGAAAGTTTCAGGGAAGGTCAGGAATGACACAAGGACCAAGTGATTAGATTTTGGCAGAGATGTGGCTCATAGTCTGGATCCACAGATTTGTTAAAGATTTCTGTAACGTTTTGAGATAGTGACACAGTGTCACTGTAAGTATGACAACGAGCGAACACGACGTCACATTCGGTCACATTAGGACTGACATTCCTGTGAGTCATGTCGAAGCCTTATAACCGACGTTAAGTTCACGTCATGTCACGCTAAAAAAAAAAAAAGCGGTTTAGCTAACATCACACCGTCTATGATGGCAGAAAAGGCTTTATTACGTCTCTGAAAATCATACAAATTCAACTCAGCATACAGGCCATGTTGTCCGCAAATTAAGCACCAACCACCGACACCTGTTCAACCACATTCAGCTAGTATCTACCCGCTACGCCCCAGTTGGTTGCACGCTACTAGCTAGTGCCGTGAAGCTAACGCTAGTTTTTGACACTAAAGACCGGCGGTGGCGGCATAATGCCGCTCTAATTTGTCAGCAGCTGATAAAATATGGGTCCAATTCGTGGTTCTAGCTCAATGTTCATTTAGCAAATGGGTACTGACCTGTCGAAATACGAGAACCTCAGCTGTTCATTATCCGTTGCTGGCTAAGCTCACTAGCCACTTCCTGCTTACAACTCACTTTCACTGACGTGTCCGTCGCTCGCGCTCCCCGCGGTGACGTCACCAACTACCAGAGACAGTCCACTACCGAATGGCTGCTCCTTATTAAAATAATTATATTATATTATATTATTAATGAATTCATTGTTTCTTAATTATCATTATCACATTATATATTATTATTGCTGTTATTATTGTTGTTGTAGTTATTGTTATTATTTATTATTTTTTTATTCATTTATTTATTTTTAATGACCTGAGCCTATTTACTGTTTTTGCTGATCTGAAATAAACCAGAAAGGGATTCAAAGCAAACAGCTTAGATTCTGTTTGACAGTGAATAACTTCATGAATGAGTGTCCACTTTGAACAAATCCCAAAACACAAATCATTTAAAGGTTTGAAATTGTGAAAATCCATTTCTATTGTGATTTGTAGCTTCTGTAAACTTGGAGGAGGAAACCAACATTCGTTACTTCTGCCATTCCTGAAGCCTGAACAAGATAGCCTCCCAGGTTTCCAACTGAGTTACAATTTGACCTAAGTGCTACTCAGCACTAAATGAATCAATAGTCATCTATCTCATCTACGCCCAGAGCAGGACTTTATATAATCCTGCTCCCACACTGCCCGCTGCTTTCCATGTGAGCCATTCATAAAGACCAGCTGCCTCACAGTCCACCAGATTTTTTTAAAACTTTCTAGAGTAGTCTCCACTAACTAAACTGTCCCAGCCAAGAGAAAAGCTCACCAAATGTTCTGCTGTTGGCTGCAAGAATGAAAACACAAGTCCTCGTGCACACCCAGCATCTCAGTAGCTGAAGATCCAGTGCAATACTTGCATTTTTCATTGGAATGTCACTAAAAACATTTGTGAGATTCCTTGTATTAGCTTGGTGTGCAGCAAATGTGGCCATTAACTTTGAAGACAGTGTCAAAAGTAGTGATACCATCCTGGAACTAGCAAGTAGCATGCAACCCAGCAGCTTAACTTAGCTGGCAGGTGATTGACTGATTGATTGCTGCTTAAATTGGGACAGCCTTTCATGCACAATGAGTTGGATTAATAAAATACTCCGTGGAAACAGTAAAGCTGAAGGACAAGCTGAGATTGTAGAAACTTAAAGATCAAATTGAAACCAATAAACACAGCTTAATTCCCAATAAGGCTGTTCTCATTTATATTATTTTCTTGTTCTGTTAAGCAATAGAACAAGCATGAAATAACAAATAAAACACAGCAAATTAAATCTACACGTCAACCAGCAGTCACTTCAGTGCTGTTCTGCTAGCATTTCAAAATCGCAAGTTTGTCTGACAAATGGACCACAGACACATTTTTAAAAATGACTATGCTGAGAATTTTTCCATTTAAAATGATCAAATATAAATGTAGAAGCACTAAAAAGTCTCGCACACTCAATCACATTAGTGTCAGATGCCTTGTTGTTAGCATGGTGATATCCATAGACATAATAAAGAGTCGACGCCGCTCGAGGTGCTGCGCAGCGACAAATACGGCCGCCATCTTGGTCCGGTCAGCCGCTCCACTCAGCGCTGTTTGACAGCGCATTTAATCCATCTTAACTCTGAATATTAAACTGATTTTCACGCGTTTTTTATTTTTATTTTTTTGCTGCAAACGTCATACATGTAGCTATGATACAGGACAAATGGTTCGGCGTATTTTAATATTCATAGCGGGAATAATAGATAATAATAATAATAGTTAATAGAATATTCTGATATTAAGCTCGACTGTAGACAGGTATTTTGCAAACACTGTAAACACACACACACTAATATATGTTAGAGGAGCAGATAATGGCAGTAAAGTCAATTATTTTAATAATTTGAAGAGACAATATATGGTTACGCTATATATACATATATAAATAAAATACTGACTAATGAACACATACTTCTATATAAAACAATATATATATAATCATTTTCTGATATATATATTTTAATATATATGTATGAATTATATTGATAGTCTATATATGATTTATATAATAATTTTCTCTGATATAATGAAGTCGATATTCCATCTATGATCTATGATTTATATATATTCATTTTCTATGATATATAACTTCTATCTATTGTTTTATATAGAAATATGTGTTCATTATTCAGTATTTTGTTTATATATGTATATATAGTGTAACCATATATTGTCTCTTCAAATTATTAAAATAATTGACTTTACTGCCATTATCTGCTTCTCTAACATATATTAGTGTGTGTGTTTACAGTGTTTGCAAAATACCTGTCTACAGTCGAGCTTAATATCAGAATATTCTATTACCTATTATTATTACTATTATCTATTATTCCCGCTATGAATATTAAAATACGACGAACCATTTGTCCTGTATCATAGCTACATGTATGACGTTTGCAGCAAAAAAATAAAAATAAAAAACGCATGAAAATCAGTTTAATATTCAGAGTTAAGACTGATTAAATACGCTGTCAAACAGCACTGAGTGGAGCAGCTGACCGGACCAAGATGGCGACCCCACCGCTCGTCAGCACCAATAGGCAGTAGCGGTCGATGCAGCGTCTACTCTTTATATGTCTATGGTGCTATCAATCAGAGAGAGTCTTCTTCCTGAAGGGGGTGTGGATAATGGCTCCGCTACTATTAAAGCTACAGAAACTGGAATATGACCGTCTAACAGGGGTTAAGCGACGTATAGATAATACACACGTGGACAAAATTGTTGGTACCCCTCAGTTAAAGAAGGAAAAACCCACAATTCTCACTGAAATCACTTGAAACTCACAAAAGTAACAATAAATAAAAATTTATTGAAAATTAAATAATCAAAATCAGCCATCACTTTTGAATTGTTGATTAACATAATTATTTAAAAAAACAAACTAATGAAACAGGCCTGGACAAAAATGATGGTACCCATAACTTAATATTTTGTTGCACAACCTTTTGAGGCAATCACTGCAATTAAACGATTTCTGTATTTGTCAATGAGCGTTCTGCAGTTGTCAACAGGTATTTTGGCCCACTCCTCATGAGCAAACAGCTCCAGTTGTCTCAGGTTTGATGGGTGTCTTCTCCAAATGGCATGTTTCAGCTCCTTCCACATATGTTCAATGGGATTCAGATCTGGGCTCATAGAAGGCCACTTTAGAATAGTCCAACGCTTTTCTCTCAGCCATTCTTGGGTGTTTTTGGCTGTGTGTTTTGGATCGTTGTCCTGTTGGAAGACCCATGACCTGCGACTGAGACCAAGCTTTCTGACACTAGGCAGCACATTTCTCTCCAGAATGCCTTGATAGTCTTCAGATTTCATCGTACCTTGCACACTTTCAAGACACCCTGTGCCAGATGCAGCAAAGCAGCCCCAAAACATTACTGAGCCTCCTCCATGTTTCACCGTAGGGACAGTGTTCTTTTCTTCGTATGCTTGGTTTTTGAGTCTATGAACATAGAGTTGATGTGCCTTACCAAAAAGCTCCAGTTTGGTCTCATCTGTCCAAAGGACATTCTCCCAGAAGCTTTGTGGCTTGTCAACATGCATTTTTGCAAATTCCAGTCTCGCTTTTTTATGAGTTTTTTTCACCAGTGGTGTCCTCCTTGGTCGTCTCCCATGAAGTCCACTTTGGCTCAAACAACGACGAATGGTGCGATCTGACACTGATGTACCTTGGCCTTGGAGTTCACCTTTAATTTCTTTGGAGGTTGCTCTGGGCTCTTTGGCTACAATTCGAACGATCCGTCTCTTCAATTTGTCATCAATTTTCCTCTTGCGGCCACGTCCAGGGAGGTTGGCCACTGTCCCGTGGGTCTTGAACTTCTGAATAATATGAGCCACTGTTGTCACAGGAACTTCAAGCTGTTTAGAGATGGTCTTATAGCCTTTACCTTTAAGATGTTTGTCTATCATTTTTTTTCGGATGTCCTGGGACAATTCTCTCCTTCGCTTTCTGTTGTCCATGTTCAGTGTGGTACACACCTTTTCACCAAACAGCAGGGTGACTACTTGTCTCCCTTTAAATAGGCAGACTGACTGATTATGAGTTTGGAAACACCTGTGATGTCAATTAAATGACACACCTGAGTTAATCATGTCACTCTGGTCAAATAGTTTTCAATCTTTTATAGAGGTACCATCATTTTTGTCCAGGCCTGTTTCATTAGTTTGTTTTTTAAAATAATTATGTTAATCAACAATTCAAAAGTAATGGCTGTTTTTGATTATTTAATTTTCAATAAATTTTTATTTATTGTTACTTTTGTGAGTTTCAAGTGATTTCAGTGAGAATTGTGGGTTTTTCCTTCTTTAACTGAGGGGTACCAACAATTTTGTCCACGTGTGTAGATCAATGGAACAAAAGTGTGCTAGGAGGAATCACAATAAACACATGTATCCCTGTGCCAAGAATGCACCATAGAGACAAGGATCAGGCCAAAACAAGGCAAAAACAAGTCAAACTCAATCTGCTTTTGAGTTGCAGGTTAAAGTTAATGTTGTTACACCTCCTCTGATCAAAAGCTGAAGATTAGCAATGACAGAAGGTACTAATACAAAAGAACGACAAGGCTGAAGAAAATCTTCTCTCGTTTAAAATCTCATACTATATGGTTAGAAAGGGGTCTAATTTAGCCAATTGTGCACCAAAGGTTGAGTTGGCTGTTGTCATGTCAGTTAGGCTCAAGGTCAGGCACTCAAATATCCACAACTTCATCATCTGTCTTCTAAGAAATCGTCAGATAGCTCTGGATGGTCGTGTTCAACAACATGATCCCATCTTCCAAAAAGCCTGCCAAGTTCACAGAGACCTTCAGTAAGAGTTCAACAATGTTCTACAAGCAGCATCAACAACCAGTTTGTGTCGCAGATGTGTGACTCATTACTGACTTGTGATCTGTATGACTCCACTCTCTTTCTGTTCATTATGTCCAATGCAGTGCGTACTTGCTTGCTTAATGACGTCTATTCTGCTGTAGAGATGCCACGTAATGAACCAAATATTTATTCCCGTTAAAAAGAATAGATAAAATGCAATAAAATATTACATACTGCATTTTTCTTTTCATTCAATAGTCCCAACTAATGACAATGATTATACAGTTTGATTGCTGTACATCTTCATTTTCCTCTGGGTACTCTTTCACCCAAACGGTTAAAAAAAAAAATACAGAAACTTTAATTTGTTGCCTTTTTTAATGAATGAAACACACTCATTTCAACTTTGGTCAACATGTAAAACTGTTAGAGAAGGGCAGTGACAAACTGTCTTTCAAGAAAAACTTTACTTTGCCTTTTCAGGGGCATTAAACAGATTCCAACTTGCAGATTTGCAGACGCTCTACAGCATATTTGGTTTTGTATTTGAAGGTTGCCTGTCCAGAATCACCTGCTGACCATGAGGCTGTAGATACATCAGTTAACGGCAAGAAAAGCCAGAGTGCTCATAATATTACTTTCATTTTCTTTCCGTTTTGTGTACACGTATCCCAATTTATTATTATCAAAGTACATTTGCTTTAATGCATGTCTCAAAAAACACCCAGCACCCAAACACCTCTTGCTTTCACTGCTGCTTTACAAAGTAAACATTTGGCCTCCGAGACCAAGAGATGAAGAAAAATAAAATAACAAAAAGCACTGTTCATAAAGTATCAATAGAACCACTTGAACCAGAAGGTACAAAGCATGATGTCCTTGAAATAATTTCAAATAATTTGTGGCAGAAGATAAAAAGGTTTAGATCCTTGTGGCTGAGCTAAATTACTAAGTGCTCACGGCCTGTACAGTATGCTCTGTCTGTCTTTAAGTGCTTTTTTCCATTTATAGCACAATACATAAAAAAAAAAAAAGACATGGCAACAGGTGAAACAAAAAAAAAAATCATCTCCCACAAAATCCTGCCTGTCCTGTTTTTCTGCAGCTCTGACTTGAGTTATTCTTGACAAACAGGTAAAAAGACTGAGGCAAGAGGGTCACACCATCCTCAGAAATACAGAATATTCTTCAAAAAAAAAAAAAAAAGTCAAAAACAGTGAATACAAAGATGAAGGGAAGTGAACGCCCGAGCCACTCTTCAGTTTGCTTTCACCGAACGTCAACGCTGGTTTGTGTAATGACAACATGATCTGGAGAGGATCGAGGAAACGTCAGACTGCAGGCATGCCCGGTTTCAGGGAAACACACTGAAGCAGAAACAGGGTGTAAGAACCAGTAAACACCCCGTCTCCTCATCCTCTTGCTGCTCTTCCTCTGATGGATTAGTTCTTGATCATCCCTCCATCTCCTTCACTTACAAAACGCTTCCGCCCTCTGGTGGAGAAAGTGAAGTTTGAGAGTTAGAATCACTAGAAAAGCACTCAGAGCGCAGTACTCCTCCAAGGCTGTTCATTCCCCCATATGGCATTGTCAAAAATGCAGCACTTTTTTGTAGAAATGCGGCATTTGTTTATTAGTTATTGATGATCAGAAATGACAACAACATAGAATGCAAGCATTTAATATAGATGTACCCACAAACAAAATGACCTTATATGTAGGAGGGGGTCGGAATTAATGGGACTCGGAAACAAACTTATAATTTAATTGATTGTTCTTTGTATCATTTTTGGTGGATATGTCCCGATAAGTCTGCAGCAGTCGAGTTGTAGTAGGATCTCAATCATGTGATCATCAGCAAGCAGTGGACGTAGTGTTCACTTGTTGTCATGGTTACAGTGACGCCGTGCCGCTGTCTCGCAATGATCCAGCAATCTCTAACAAATCTGTGGATCCATGCTATAAGCCGCATCACTGCCAAAATCTAATCACTTGGTCTTTCTGTCATTTCTGAACTTCCCTGAAAATTTCATCCAAATCCGTGGGTTTGTTTTTCCAGTAATGATGTTAACAAACAGACAGACAAACCAGTGGTGATCATCATGTAACTGCTGCGTTTGATGGCGGAGTAATAACAAAGCTGAAGAATTAAGTTGGTGATATTTAATGTTTGGTTATTCTCAACAAACCACGTGAAAAGACTAAACCAACAATGAATTTTACTTAGAATTTTTTTCTTATGTAATTAAAGTCTGCGTTTAATCATCGGAGATCTCCATTGTTGTCCAAAAACGACCAATAACATCACCAGATCACTCAGTTACAGCGGCTGATGTGTTTCTGCAGCGTAGTTCTGAAATTACTGAGCTGTCTTTAAAAATTGACCCATTTCTGGGAGTTTTCTTTGCTCCCGTCGAATTTTCACTCACTGTGGACTAAATTTTTCACTGTAACATAAAGTCCTGTATCTCTATGGCAGCAGCACAGCCATGGCTAGCTCAAATATATGTCTTGCACAGAATAACAAAGTGGTAATGCCACAGACCAAAAACAACATAAAAAGTTGAAATTCTTTATTTACATGAAAATAGGACAAAAAATTACTGCGTCTCCAGTTGTTGCCAATCGTTAAAAAAAAAAACTATATATGATATTTTCCAACTTTTATTTTTAAATCCTTTAATTGTTGTCTCCTACCTGCTTTGTGTAAGCAAGGCCTTCAGCTCAGCCGAAAAGTCCCTGAGGTACTGTCAGCTGAGTCACTATTGGCTTCTTGGTTACACAGAGGAGTGCAGAATGTTTTTTTAATAGAATCCGGTAATTCAAATGACGTATTTTTGAGAAATTCGTAAATGAGAAATACAGAAAAAAGTGACTTTGGTTCACTTGCTTTTCCAAATGAATCCAAAATTCACAAATGACTGACAATTCTTCCTGTTTTCAAAGATTTGCTGTGACATCAATTGGTGTCCTTTTGTGTGATTTTTAAAAACACAACATGACTTAAAATCCTAGTGTCATATTATGGTGTTCTGAGGGTAAACAATAGATCTATGATCTATTTACTAATTACCAGTTTTACCAGTCAGAGTTTGTTGCAGACAACTGGGAAACATTGATACACAAACAGAAAGATTTTGCCAGTCTAAAGATTGACTTGATGAGAAAATGCTAACCATTTGTCCAACTCACCTGGAGGGACAAGCATCCCTCAGCTGTTTGGTGATGATGGACTCCTGGTAGCAGAGATCCACAAAGGTCTCCATGATGGAGTGGGCATGTGGCACATCGAGGCTGATTTCAGGGAGTTCATCATAGACTCGCTGGAAACCCTGCACAGAAAAGGGTGTAGAAATATGAAGATATGGCATTTTACTTCAGTTAAAATATCATTACATTTAAAATATTCTACGTAAAACTAGAGCACAAAAAGGAGCTAACCCTGTTCATCTGATCCACAGTGATGAGGCCCGTTTTCCAGAAGGACTGCAGAAGCTTTATCATCATATGACTGGCGGTGTCTCCTGTCGACTCCAGGACCATCACCACAGCCTGAAGAACAACAATGATGCACAACATGAAGCACAAGAGGAAGAAACACGGTGCACTAAGCGCAATTATCCAATACACAAACTAAATGTGAGCAGCATTTAGGTCAGTCATTATCAAAGTCATTATCTATTCTGGTACAGAGTTAAAATGGTTTACATCAGGGGTGTCAAATATGCAGCCGGTGTAACAAAACCAGCTCTCCAGCGGGTCCAATTTGGCCCAAGGGATGACTTTGTAAAGTGTAAAAATTAGAGAGAGGACATTGACTGAAAATTTTTAATTTGTAAAACTAAAAATTTAAAATAATTTCTAGACCAAGACAAGGTGTTTTGATAAAGTAAAATACTATATTGACCACTGTTCTTTTGTCATTTTGTGTCTTATTTTGGTAATATTTTGTCTTTTTTTGTCTGACTTTTCATTTGTCTCATGATTTTGTTGTTCATTTCTCCTCTCACCACTCTCACCAATAGTCTTGCTCATTGCCAATATCAAGTTTGGGGGTTTTCAATACATAATTTTATATTTACTTTCATTTTTAAACTAGTCGGGAAATTGGGCTGATAACGTATTGCTTTAGGGTCTGAGTCTTAATATTTACATAAGTTGGCCTCCCGTTAACACATAAGGATTATAATTTAATCATATTTTAGCATCTTAACCTTAATTTTTAACCTTGCTATGTAAATTTGTTACACCCAATCTTACTTCTCTATGAAATCGCTCAACTTTTGTTCTAAAATGTGCAGTAAAAACAGTGGTGGTTAGCACTTTCGCCTCACAGCTAGAAGATCCCTGGTTTGCATCCCAGCCTTCCCGGGATCTTTCTGCATGCAGTTCGCATGTTCTCCCTGTGCATGGGTTTTCTCTTCCTCCCACAGTTCAAAAACATGCTGAGGTTAACAGGTAACTCTAAATTGTCTGTATGTATGAATGTGAGTGTGATTGTTTGTCTCTATATGTAGCTCTGTGCCCCTTGCCTTCACCCTAAGTCAGATGGGATAGACTCCATCCCCTCCGCAACCCTAGTAAAGATTATCCATCCATCCATTCTCTATACACCGCTTTTATCCTCACTAGGGTCAACCCTAGTGAAGATTATGGGGTGTGTAAATAATGGATGCATGGATGGACTTTTCAGAGGTGTCTGAGCTGAATGTTTCACCACATGGAGGCAGTGTTTCCACCTTTACTGTAGGCAATTACCATCAAACATTTTCAAAAGATGAGCTCAACGAGGCTCAGGCCAAACATCACTTTGCTCATCTCACAAAATCTGGCAACACTTAAACATAAAAATAGTAGCTCTGTTTTTTCATTTTTCATGTATGACTATCTGGAAGTAATATCAGTCTGATTAGACATTTTGGCATGTGGTGTCAAATTCAACTCGATTACACTTTGAAGCCAGAGGACAAATCCAAATGGCAGACCTGTAAACTCATCTCGGTGCCTTTTGAAAGTGTAGCGGCTGCATCATAGTGCATCTTGGTAGAATTGCAAAAATGCACATTAGCCAACAAAGAAAAAACAAGTGCACATTTATTACGGAGGCCATATGTGCAGAATTGATCACTGCATGTGCAACTAAACACAAATGTGTGTGTAGAGTTTCAGTGACAGAAAAAAATCCTGAACCTATTTTTGACTTTGAGCAGTTGCAGTTATGACAGAAGCATGTTAACCCCTAATCTAATTTGGAACAGAAAACTCTGCCGTCCAAGAATGTGTGTGTAAAATATGTGCACGTTAAGAAATCGGTAACCAATTATCCATTTATTTAATTACACATTTAGGATTGATTGATTTGGATGGAACTGTGCGAATAAATGCCCTGCAAATGAGAGAAAGTCGCTGCCAAACACACAGTGTCCTTGGCAGAAAACAGTAAAGGCAGTCACTGAAGAGATTTTATTTTTTAGTCTTGCTCTTCAGTTTACATAAGTAGTCACCAGGGACAGAAACATTTCAAAAAGTTCAGATTTTACTTCTAATCCAGTTGTTACGATATGTGGGGAAATCCAACAGAAACACTCCATTTAGTTTGAAACTATCTACCAATTTGGTTCACATAAAATCAAACGCTCAGTACCTCGTAGACCAGCTCATGGTGGAAGTGAGGGACTTCCAGGTCCCGCAGACAGCGCTCCGCCTCCGACACGTCTCCTGATACCAGGTACTCTTTGAGCAGGAGGTTCATCTGGAACAAACACACAAACAATCAGGTCGGCAGTGTGTGCAAAGTGCATCAAACACAGCTACAAACTTCTGCTCGCACAGGAAGTATCAACAGATTCTCTCATGAATACGGAATTTATTGATCTGAGAATTTATGAGGGTCACATCACCATGCATAAATAAATTGATGACATTTTGCCAAAACAATTCCACCTAATTTGTGCAGGTATTTATGGGGTTTATTATCCTCTGTATTTATTTAACATGAAAATTTTCCTCCAGCAGCTCACTGCCATGAAGAGTTTTTAGCTTGAAATAACTGGTGGAAAATGCTGACTTCCACTAACGGCAGCCTAACAACATGGGTGCACAGAAACGGAAGAGACATTGTGAATTCATCTGTGAGTAAGAAGACCTTTTCTGGTCAGTAGAAAAATAAAGTCTCAAGAATGAGTGCGTTTTCCGATGAGAAAATACTCGGGAGGTTGAGAATGTGCTGAATTTATCCTGCTACACTGAGGGTTATGCTGTTTTTGCCACCTGTGTTCCTCTGCTTTTATCTGAAGCAAACCTGTGTTCCCTCGAAATGACCCTGGATATTGCAAAATTCCAACAGCTGAACAGAGAGCCCACAAATACCAAAAAGTATTCATCTCTCTGATGTATTTTTAATTTAGCATTATTATTTCAGCAATAACCTGACTTCCTTGGGAAATAAAATCCACATACATGTCTGGTGTCCCTGATAAGTCAGTTTCCCCTCATCCCTGCTCTGTAGCCCCCTAATCCCCTCACACACCCCAGAACCAACTGATTGTCAGGATAGCAATGTCTGTATAGAGACTGTATAGTTTGAAAGAAGGTCTTTGATATCAATTCTTTACACATTTGCATTGCATTTAGTCTTGCATCATTGACTCTTGCTGATGGTAGTTCTAGATAGGCTGACAATCCAGTTTGTTATCCTAATGTTATCTTATTTAGGCTAAAGTAGCGACAAACATGATCTTACTTAGACCAAAGTTACAACTAACATGATCTTATTCGGACTAAAGCAGCAGCTGACATTATCTTATTTAGGCTAAAGCAGCAGCAAACATTATCTTATTTAGGCTAAAGTAGCAGCTAATATTAACATAATTAGGCTAATGTAGTTTCTAATATTATTTTGTCTAGGCTAAAGTAGCTGCTAATGTTTTCTTAATTAGGCTAAAGTAACAGCTAATATTTATTTAGGTTAAAGTAACAGCTAACATTATTTTGTTTAGGCTGAAGTAGGGGTTAACATTATCTTTGTTAGGCTAAAGAAGCAGCTAACATTACTCTATTTAGGCTAAACTAGCAGCTAACATTGTACTTAGGTTAAAGTAACAGCTAAGGTTATCTTAATTAGGCTAAAGTAGCTGCTAACAATGTATTTACGTTAAAGTAGCAGCTAAGATTATCTTAATTAGGCTAAAGTAGCCGCTATTATCTTAATTAGGCTAAAGTAGCAGTTAGTTTATTTGGCCTGAAGCAGCAGCTAACATTATGGTATTTAGGCTAAAGTAGCAACTAGTATTATCTTAATTAGGCTAAAGTAGCAGCTAACATTATCTTATTCATCTATCCTGTCCAAAGAGCTCTGAAGCCAGTGATTATTTGAGATGCGGGCGTTTCCCGCGCTGTTCGTAATAGCAGCGAGAGCCTTCATTTCGAAGTCGTACAGTTGGGTCCACTGATAACTGTACTCCCGTTAGTTCTATCAGAGTACTGATAACCGTCTCCCACAAAACAAAAACTCCTGGACATTCCCATACAACATGTATAAATGAGCCAACGGTTCCAATGGGGGACAAGAAGCAAAATGGGTCAGGGGCCAATCCCATCTGGAGTCTAATTGTTGATGTTAAATGAGCTCTATGGCAAAATTTCAAATGTAGTGCTTGAGTCTCTTTTGCTTGTTAACAGGCTTGGTTATGTCACTCTCATTGCTAATCAGCACGTACATCAACAAACATTGTCTTATTTAAGCCTATTTATGGAACAATTAGTCATACAGCCTGAGAGCTGAGGAGAGCGTGATCAATGCAAGATGCTCAAAAACACTGAGAGAAAGACGCTTCTGAATAAATTCCCTGAGTGAAGTTGATGTGTGCTTGTCTGAGCATCAAGGGAAACGTGACAGGAGAGAAGTATGACGTGGATAAGCAGGATAGAAACACAGAGAAGGACAAGGAAGCTAAAAGGGTGACAAGGAAAAGGCTGCAAAGAAGAGTGAATGAAACCTCTTCCAGGCCAGTACACTCTCCCCCAGGCAGCAACAACCAGGCAGGAAATCAAAAATGGACAAGAGCGTCTGCAGGTCTGAGGCTGACACACAGCACAGTGGCCGGGGGCACGCCGATCCCTCATTTTCAAGCGTGCACACAGTCATTTAAAATGTTGCATAACTTATAATTTGATAAACAAAAACGATGCGCACTTCAAACTCCTACACCCACATTCGCACAAAACAGAAAAGCCATAACAACCAGAAGGGCAACTGTAAAACAAAGGCAAAGTCAAGAAACAGAGCGACAGAAAAAGAGAGTGTCATCGGCATTTCAGTTCAAGTCCTGGACGTGTGTTTGCTCCTCCTGTGCCCTCGTTTTTGTGATTCCCACTTCTCAGGGGAGAAAAATGCTGTGCTGACACAGCAACATAGCAGAGGGTTTGGCCCATGGCTCTCTACACAGCATGCATTTTGGCCTTCTGTTTATGTTACGTAATGTTAAGAGAGACATAGGTCTTGTTAACACAAATATTTCATTCCATAAGCCACCTTTCCCATCCTACACTCCTGGACATATGTGACTGTGATTATGATTATCATTATATTGTTGTTGTTTACTGTTGCTATTGTTGCTCTACTGTACGATGTATGCTGCTGTAACATGGGAAATTTCCCCGGACACGGGGAGTAATAAAGGATTATCTTATCTTATATTCTGACCTCAGGTGCAAAGGATTACTGTTTAAATCACTTTAAGTACTGAAACAAGCAAGTGACTTGTCAGTCACTTGCTTGGCCAAAACCGGCCCTCCAGAGGGTCTAATCCGGCCTGTGGGATGACTTTGTAAAGTGTAAAAATTACAGACAAGTGAGTGTAAATTTGTAAAACTGCAAATTTAAAATATTTTTAAGACCATGACAAATTGTTTTGATCATAAAGTAAATACTATATTGCTGACTGTTCTTTTGTGTCATTTTTTGTAACATTTCATCTTGTTTTTTTGTCTGACTTCTCTTTTTTTTGTCATTTTGTGTTTACTTTGTCTCGCTTGCGCTTTTTGTCTTATTTTTATCATTTTGTGTTTCGCTTCATTCATTGTTTTTTGTTTCATTTTTGTGTCTTGATTTGTCTTGCTTGTGTCGTTTGTCCATTTTTTGTCGCTTTGTGTCTCGTTTTTGTAATATTTTGTCTTCTTGTTTCTGTTTTTGTCTGACTTTTTTTTCCGCTTTGATCATAAAATAGTATATCATTCAATTCCAGATACCTGTGATTAAATGTTTTGTGCCTTTGTCAGTATTCTGTCATCCGTATGTTGTAATGTGTAAATAATACAGTGAGGTATGATATAATTTCAAGCTGTTCATGATATTTATAAGACGATAATTGCTTAAGTGTGAACATTTTCAGAATGTACTTTTTTGCACTAAAACAAAGGGGAAAAAGGAGATGTTATTATGTACAGGTTAATATGCTGTGATTTTACTGGTGAGGCCCACTTCAGATCAAATTGGGCTCAATGTGGCCCCTGAACTAAAAGGAGTTTGACACCCCTGTTATAAAGTGTGCAATATTCTGTCTGTTTAGTTTGAGTGTACCTCTTTGACGAGATGTTTAACAGGTCTGAGACCTCCGCCAACGCCCCACACATTGTCTAGACGAACCATCTCCCTCTTCATGGTCAGCAGCACTGCAGCACGGTCTAAAGCCACTCTGAGAAAAAAAAAAGCTCAAGATGAAAAAAAAATGCAAAAACACCCAATTTCAACATGCCTTGATCCAAATGTGTTGATAAAAATAAATATGTGTTTCATCTCTACTCACCTGGCGTGCTCACAGTCCACTTTGCCCTTGTAACAGTCCAAGAAAGACATGGGGAGGACGTGATCGGCAATGGCTCTGGCTATAAACTGACCTAACATCTAAGAGACAAGAAAAAAAACAAGTTAAAACATCTCCACATCTAAAGTGATACAAATTTGAGTATTTTTTTCTAAATGTGTAACATTTAAATCAACTGGAAAAGTCTGCTTTCTCCCCAACAACCACCTTTTCTTCAATCAATTCCTCAAAACTGCCACAGGAGTTACATCTCAACCATTAGTTTAGACTGTGGACAGGACCAAGATACCAATGATAATTTGGATTTCCACACCGATTTTCACAAATGGACGAATCATTCAACTATCGAGGAAATGACAAGAGACACTGGGCAAAGATCCTGATGTAGTATAAAAGTTAACTCTTGTTTCTTGGAGCACCAAAAGTGTGGAAGTTACTTGGTGTCCAAAGCGAAGGCAGTGTGTTTATCTAGTGAGATTTGTGCATCTCTATGACATAAACAATCTTGAATGGACACTACTGTTCAAAAGTCTGGGGTCACACAGACAATTCCATGTCCATGAAAACTCACACTTTTATTCATGTGCTAACATAACTGCACAAGGGTTTTCTAATCATCAATTAGCCTTTCAACACCATCAGCTAACACAATGTAGCATTAGAACACAGGAGTGACAGTTGCTGGAAATGTTCCTCTGTACCCCTATGGAGATATTCCATTAAAAATCAGTCGTTTCCAGCTAGAATAGTCATTTAGCACATTAACAATGTCTAGACTGGATTTCTGATTCATTTAATGTTATCGTCATTGAAAAAACATGCTTTTCTTTAAAAAAATAAAGACATTTCTAAGGGATCTCAAACTTCGGAACAGTAGTGTATATTGTGCCACACTTAATCTTTATTTCCATTTAATCTTCTAGGTGTGTTAAGTCGTCAGGTCCACAGCTCTGACTTGTCCCTCAGCTCTACCTGTGGAGCCTCCGGCGTGTCCAGTATGAGGTCTGGAAGCTCTTTGAGCATCTTGTCAAAGGCTCGGGCCATGTCGCTTTGAGACATGAGCTTCCCCGACAGATCGGACAGCAGCCGGGAGGTGAGTTCTCTGTGGCTGGCCTTGCCTTCAAGGGACAAGGACACGGCCAAAGAGGAGAACTCATACTTATGTGGGCCCAAGTTTAACTCCTTCAGCAACATCTGACAGAGTGAGGAGAAAGTGCAAAAATTAAGCTTGAATGAGTTTATACAGTCCAATCAGTGCTTTTACTGATCTGATGACATGACTTAAAGAAAGATCTGAAGTCATTTACCTCAACCTCTTTTGTGTCTCCATGTTCGAAGTACTCCTGTACAATTGGGTTGACCATTTTTTCTAGCTCCTTCTCATCTACCTCTGGCACAACTGTTGCATAAACCGTGTCCCCCTGTGAAAAAACAGACATTATCAGTCAAAAAAAAAAAAACCCTTCCATGTACACAAAACTGCACGACAACATGGATGCACACTCATTACTACAGGTTTTCAGTTTGCTATGTCCATCCATCCGTTATCTATACACTGCTTATTCACACCTACAGACAATTTAGAGTGGCCAGTTAACCTCAGCATGTTTTGGAGTGTGGGAGGAAGCTGGAGAATCCGGAAAAAACTCACATATGCACAGGGACAACACGCAAACCCCATGCAGAACCGGGGATCTTCTCACTGCAAGGCGAAAGTGCTAACGACCAAGCACTGTGCAGCCCCAGTTTGCTATGTAATCTGTTATATTTTCCAGTGTTTATCATTTGTTCTTTTCAGCGTTCCGCATTGAAATTCAAACACTCTAAATGACAGTATTTACATTATCATTAAAAAGCTCAAACATCCACTGTGAATTTTCTGAATTCACATGAAACCAGGTCTACCTTCTTATCAAGACATACAAAAAACAAATGATTTTTCCATCCAACAGTTTCTCTCTTTCGTTTCAGCATTGGCATTCATGAATGCCAAGAACATCAATAAAAACCAGTCCAACAAACTTTTCAGGTCAAGCAAAGCCTGACCTGGAGAACAATAGTAAGCATTGATACAATGGTAATCTTAGCATAGAACGAGCAAATAAAACTGCAGCTGGAAAAGAATTAAAAGCCAGCTCACTGTTATAATGTCTTGTAAAAATTAGAGCTTGTGTAACAGTAAAAATCTATTAGTATAAAGGTGGATTATTGCCTGAAGTTCAACATGCGGATTCACTTTCCTGTTTTCATGTTACACAAGTAACTCTAGAAAGAGATGGTAGAAAATACATTTATGTCCAAGTGCAGGCAAAGTGATGACCTGTGCTGAACATTTCTGCAAGAGCTCTTAGCTTTTTGTGTTAACTTTGCAACAAATTACATTGTGTAGAGGAAAAGGAAGCGTTAGGTTTCCCATTTTAGGGCTACTCATTTTTACATTCCATCATTTTCCCAGAGGGCAGGATGACCTGTGCCATTTACGCATCTTTCATCAGGTGATCCACTCAGTCTGATTCAAAGGCCACCGTCTGAACATGTCCCGGCTATTTTTCTGTGCCACTTTGTCCCAGTTCCCTTTTAACACCAGACATCTTTCCACTACCTTCGTGCGAAAGTCAAGGCCAAATCATGCTGGCTTTTCTGACTCATTCCCAAACTGTTATCAGCATTTTACTGACAGAAGTTCCGTTCCCACTCTGCATTCAGTCGTGACGGGGGCAGGAGACAAACAAACTCGGGTCTTCAGCATTGCGTTGAGCAACTGCATGATAATGAGGTTAAAGATTGAACGTATTGTTGATTATGATGGGATGGAGCCACCTGGATTAAACAATCATGTGAGCGGGCGGGTTTTAAACCAGCTCAAGTTAACATTTTCATATAAACCAGTCTAGAATTTCTTTGAAGTGCTGTTATGTCTCTCCATAGTCAGAACCAAGGAAAAGACTCGGAAGCACGCCACCAAGGATGCTCAGTCGTATGATTTCCAACGGATGAAATCTTTAAACAATTCGTGGTCCGCAGCGGTTGTTGTAGTAGGCAGCTGACGTAGTGTTCATTTGTAGTCGTAGTTTACCATGCTTCTTTGAGGTGTATTACGAACTGTAAAGTGTCGACATGCCACTGAGTTATACTCTCGGGTGGGATGGCCAGCTTTAGCCACCAGAAGGATCCGTTACTGGTATACTTTCATATACAAGACAATACTTTGACTCTTGGCCACCTACATTTGCTCCTTAACTGTACAGAAAAGTTCTGATCTTCACTCTCTCCGTGCACAAGAGTATTTGTTGCTTTCTGTTCCATATGCATTATGAATTGGTTAAAAAAAGGCTTTTGTTTACTCCACACCTTTTGCAGAAAGACTGGAAATGAACCAAGTTAATCTCCTTGAGCACTTTTAAAACTAAACTCTGAGTTCTTGAGGTCAACTCTACAACAAGCACTTGCTTGTTATAATTTGCTTGTAAACTGAATGTTTTTGTTTTTTGCTAGCATTTTCACAGTGTTATTTTGTAACTGTGCATTGCAGTTTCTGCTGGCTATCTTGGCCAGGACTCTCTTGAAAAAGAGGGTCATAATATATATGGGATTTCTCCTGATTAAATAAAGGTTCATAAAGATATAGTTACAGTAATGTCATGGCGCTGTCTCACAATGATCCAGACATCTTTCAGATGCGTGGATCCAGACTACACTGTAGGTTGCATCACTTGGTCCTTGTGTCATTTCCGACCTTCACTGAAAATTTCATCCAAATCCATCAGTTAATTTTTGATTAATGTAGCTAACAGACAAATAAACAGTGCATTCCTTGGCAGAGTAACTATTTCAGGAACCTAGAATGGGAGAATTTGTGGAATGGTGCCACAAATTTACTAAAAATTTCATAAATGTACATAAAAAAATATTTAAGAATAAAGTGTTGAAAATGTCCAGATCTACAAATACTCAGAGGTGGCCTTTGGTTGGCCTTTAACAGAGTGAACAGTGAAAATTAACAAGGCAAGATTTGTTTAAAAAAAAAAAAAAAAGCTCTGCGGCCTCTGTACTGTCTAGGTACACTATAAAACGTGTTCTGACATTTTAACATTTACTTTCATTCATCAAAATGACAAGAACCAACTGCAAGGTGTTGTTAATCTCAGCTCTAAAATCACTGGCTAAACAGAAAGATCTTTTTAGTGCAGCTTAATATCCAACAAACTCAAAAAAAGGCTTAAACGTGTATTAATGACCTCCACACGTCTTCTATGACAGCCTCAGTTGCTGCCACCTGAAATGTGATTTACATGTAAAACTAAATGAAATAACTTTGGTTTGGTTTCAGATGCCATTTGGAAAAAAATGCTCTATTTGGATTATTTAGATATTATTTAATAAAAAAATTAGCAAATTTGACATCTGATGTTTTTCTTTTTAATTAGGTGCATCCCATGGAAGTTACTGGCTTTTTAAAAACATATTCGGACAAGAAAATATTTGACAGTGCTTTTAGATAACAGATTATGCACAAAATTTACATTTTGTGGCCCGTTTCATAATTTGAATAATAAAAGAAAACTTCAGTCATGTGACTAAGGTAAGTACATTTATTTTAACTTTAAATCCCTAAAATTAGAACCAGGAGTTCCAGTTTAGGTGCCAATGATTAGATACTTGGAGAGTGACGGCTAGAACGGTTTTATTTCAAATTCTGACATCTCAAGTCTGATGTTGGCTTTATTTTTCAAATGCGTGGTGTCATCATGCATGTGAAGACCTTCAGAAAAAACTTAAACCCTGTGAGTACAGAAATGGATTTCAAAATGATTTAAGTGTGTCAACTGCCATCTTGACCATATTCCAAAATCAGCCCAAGAACAGACCGTTTGATTGGAAAAAATCCACCAACGAACCACAAAATTTCATCATATAGATCTGCAGGTACCTCTTATGTTCATGAAAACATCACACAAATTTGAGCTGCACAGGAAACATGCCATGACTAAGACTTTCCTGTCCAAAAAGACCATTAACAGGAAGACTAGTTCATCAATGAACAAAGAGCAGGAGAATAATGTGCTCTGGGCAGATAAATCGAAGGAGTTGTTGTTTAGACACAGTAACAGCTGACATGGCACAGATCAGAAGCAGCTTTTCAAGAGCTGAACCTCATACCAGCTGGTGGCGGGAACTTTACAGTTCAGGGTTTTGTTGAATCAGTGGGAATTCTGCATCATATCAAGCAGTCTTCAGAGATAATGTGATGGCATCTTTTCAAAACCTGAAGCTGAACCGAGTGGGCCTGTCAGAAAGTTAATGATCCCTTAAATCCACTGGAAAATTCATCAAGAGGTGGCTTTAAAAAAAAGAAGAAGAAATTGAGGGTTGTGGAATGGCCAGATTTAAATCTCATCTAAATGTTGTGGGGGATTTGAAGTGGTTAGTGTATGCGAGAAAAACCTCAAACATCTTGCAAGTGAAGGAATTTTGCATGAAAGAAGGGCCAAAAATTTGAGCAGGCCAAAGTCAGAGGTTAGTGCACAATTATGCAAAATGTCTGCAGGAAGATATTTTCTGCTAAAGGGAAAACTAACCTCCCAAGCCAAGGATGCATGCAATTTTTCCAGCCATATCTATTGATATTGTAGTTGACTAAATGACTGAAAGAGCTAATGTTCCTTGTGCATATTCAGGTACTGCATCAAAGAGGATCAAATGTTTGAAAATCTAAACATATCAAAAAGAAATCAATGTTTTTAGTACTTTTTGTTTTTATACTGAGAACTATGTGCACCATTGTGACGCAGACCTTGTTGTGCAATCAAAGTCTCACCACTTTGACAGATCGTTGTGTGCAACTTACAAGACAGATTGGACTCTTGCTGAATGCTGGAAAGACAAAGTTCATGCAACTTAACTCAACATCTGAGGAGACACTGCATGCACTCAATGCAGCGCTCGATTTAGACGGTCGCCATTTGCAACTAAAAACAGATTTTGACAAATAACCAAATAAAACCAAAAATGACAAAAAACACGCTGGTTAGGGGCCCAAATATTTTGATATGGGCTACTGACCTCCAAATCCAACTTTCAGGGATGGCAATTTTCCGCGGATTTAATTTCAAATTTGAACACTTTATTGTCGCTGATGTTAACGTCGTTAACATCTCGTGGGAGTCCGAGATGGCTTTCCTTCTCTTCAAAGCACTGCCATCAGAAGAGCCTGACTTACGCTTGGGAGCCATAATGAACGTGAAAAAGTTAGCGAATGTAGCACAATCTAAGGTGGCCTACAATTGGCAAATGTAAGCAAAGCTGTCTTCAAGTGCCGTGTGACGACGTATTCGTCTACTCCTCTTCAACTAATTCAACGTAACCAGTTCTGATGTAACGCCGAAATGCCATAGGTCGAGGACGTCATAAACCAAGGACCCCCTGTATTCAATGTGTCCGTGGAATCCATCTCGCTTTTGGATCTGACTCCTGGTCATCAACAAAGACACTCTCAAAAAAGAATTGGTGGGACTTAAACTAGAATGTTACAGATGGTACAAAACATCTCTTGGATATCACACCTCACCAACAAGTCTATGTGTCACATCCACGTTCGTCAACCAGCATTTTGCAACGCAGACTAGCCCTTGCTGGACATGTGGTGAGACGCAACGAAGCAGCTGGTCATTGTTATGGAAACCTGATACTATCAGAAGGGCTGGCATGCTTTGCACAATGTTAAGGAAGGTACTAGAGAACACTGGTCTGGAAGGCAAAGAACTTTTGACTGCAATGTTGGACAGAGGGAGCTGGAGGGAGAACTTTATTCCTGTTACTGATTCTGTCAGATGCAACTGACTGTGTAACTCTTTCTAAAGCTGTATTTGTGAGTTTTTTTATTGTGTTTATTACTTGGGGTAGAAGTAAATCATACTTCGAACTGAAATGTAGCTTTTGTATAAGATACAAACACTCTTATTTTCTTTGATTATACAGTATGCTATTAAAGACCTCACGATTCATCGCAGGAGAGCACAACATTATGAAACTCATTAGTAGATTCGCCACGTGCATGTGCTTGTTATCAGAGTGTGGACAAACATTATCTTGTTCAGAGAGGGAAACCTTTTTTTATGGTCCATGTGTTTCATCAGCTCTTCAATATCAGCATGTTTGCTCAACATAAGACATGAAAGGCACCAATTCCCCACAGGGCTTTGATCAGTGCGGCTCTTTGGAACAAAAGGATGCTCTGACAACGGTGCTAAACTAACCTCTGCTGGTGATGCTCATTCATCACGGGAAAACACTTTGTGTGCACAGACTACTGATGCCCGAGTAATGACAAAAAGACTTCTATGGCACCATAGACATGAAAAAACATCTTTTAATAAAGTGTTGAGTAGGTCTGCAACTGTTATGATATAATTCATCTTTTTCAAGCAAAAATTCCTTTCTCTAATATAACGTGCAACATTTTCCATTTTATGTAGTCATGACCCAACGTTTTGAGAGAAAATTGCATATCTCTGTACCGCAACAGTCTAAAATACAAAGACAGACTTGGCTGTACTGACTTACCTGGGAGGATTCATCATAGTTGGGATCTCGTGCATCAGGCTCTTCATCTTCATAAACCATCCCAGCAGCTCCCCAAACGCCTTTACCACCGGCCCCACCTGAAGACAAACAGCAGAAAACACCAATCACCAATACAACTTCCGTAAGAAGCATTGCCTCTAGGGCTGGGCGATATGACGATAGATATCGTCTGGACGATAGAAAATGTCTAGCATTTTATGTGAAGATCCTGTCGTTTATATCGCAGTGTCGCAAAACACGCTTTACGGCAGTATTTTACGTCACCGACGTGCCTTACGGCAAGCCCAGGCATGCGGCAGTGTTGCCAACTTAGCGACTTTCTCGCTAAATCTAGCGACTTTCCAAAGCGTCCCAGTGACTTTTTTTTGTCAAAAGCGACTAGCGACAAATCTAGCGACTTTATCAGCCGTTTTGGAGACACTGACAGGAAAACTCGGATCATTCTGCAGTTACTGTCCTCAACAAGCAGCAGTTGCTGCTGTGAGCTTCTCCCCCTCCCAAAGCACAGGCTGTCAGTCCAGTAACCCCACAGCAGTCCCAGTGTCTGATTAGGGGAGACCCACATCACTCCGCGGCCAGACGGCAGATGAATCGCGCATGCGGAAAGTCACTACAGATCCCATCCAGACTTACGGAGTGGGTTATAAATGAAAATATTTCTTCACTGTCATGCTAAAATAAACCACAGCATTTAGCCTCTAGTGTAAAAACATATTTTGGGTGTTTTATACTCACTTTTTGGTCTCTTCCACAACGTTATTCCTCTCTCCTACAACGTTGATTACAATTACATGCAAACTGGGAAATATGCAAATTAGGCGATGACGTCATTTAGCGACTTCTAGCGACTTTTAGGACAGCCAACAGCTACTTTCCTTACTGAGGAGTTGGCAACACTGCATGCGGCTAAGACAAACAGCTATGGAGGAAGACGGTGGACTCGACTCAGAAGAACAATCTAAACAACAAGATGACGAACAACCAGCTCAAACCAACTAGCTTGTACCTAAAAGAGGGGGAACTTCTGTCATATGGCGGTGGTTTGGATTTAAAAAGACCGACAAGGATCAGACTACCGTACTTTGTAAGGTATGCCACTGCCCGGTCCCAACAACAGACTCAAACACGAGTAACTGTTTTTATCACCTGAAAAATATGCTATATCGTGATGTATATCGTATCAGGATATAAAATAAGCTATATCGGGATATAAAATTTTGGTCATAGCCCTAATCGCCTCCATTCTATTTACTACAGCTAAAGATCACAGTAGGACTGATTCAATGCGATAGTAAAATGTCTGTCCACTTTCTGTAGTTCACTACAGTGGTCCCTTGCCTATCATGGGGGATAGGTTCCAGAACTCCCCACAACAGACGAGAATCCACAAAGCAGCGACCTCAAATTTAGTTTACTATTTATATATGTGTTAAGGAGTTCCACCTTTTCTGCGATGGTTAGCATCTTCCTCTACTACTTGGGTTCGGTGCCAGAAGCCTTAGAAGGCGCAGAGCGTTTGATCGACATCGTAAGGTTTGAAATAAATTTAATTTTTGTACGAAAATGTCACAAAAACACAACAACACAGAGCAACGCTACTTACAGCGATCAGATGTTGATGTGAAAAGGACAAAACGACATGTTGAACGCCGCTCTACACGGGAAACAGAGGAGACTGATGCTACGGTCGCTGAGCCAATCAGCACCCAGCACTGTCCTCTACACATTTTATTTTGTTTGTTTTAATTATTATTTCTTAGTTGTTGTATTGTCAATTTTTTAGGCTAGAAAGTGCTCATTTTTCTGCAAAAATTATTACAATAAATGTATTAAAAAAAAACCTATATACCGCAAAATCCCACGATACAGCAAAAAATCCGTGATACAAAATCAGATATATACAATTTAAAAATCCGCGATACAGTGAAGCCACAAGAAGTGAACTGCAATATGGCAAAGCTTGATTGTACAGCTGTTTTAACGCCTGTCGAAATCACTTTAAATCTCCGTGCTTTGAAATGTGTAAATATTGTATACTGACTTTTAATTCATTTGATATTTCCATAGATTTTAAAATGAGAAGTTTTGTTTTTTAGAGCATATGCTAACCTTTAATGTTAATCTGGTTACTAACCCGCTTTTTGTCTTTTTTGTTTGTTTTTGGTTTAATGAAAGCTAAATAACAGCAGTAAATAACATACAAGTCATAAACATCAGATTATTTAGAAATTTTAGGACCAGAGGAATCAGCTGATCATCAGTGCTTCTTCCATTCCAATCTGGAGTTTGAAGCTGTAACCCGTTCATTCACTGTTGTTCATGTTCATCAAAGACAGAGAATCCTCTCATCTTCAGTGTGCATCTATAAAGCATAACTCTTTCCACCTATAAAAGTCTGCGCCGACTGCAACTCGTACCTTTTTTCGGCAGTCCTCTGCCTTTGCCCGCCCTGGATTTGCGGTCGTTGGTGTTGACTTTGCCCTTGGGACTGTGTGGGTCGCCGCCTGGCACATCTCCCGACTCAGAGAAGGACTCGCTAGCGGAGTTGCGGGACGAGGACTTGCGAAGGCGACGCTTGGCCTTGGCTTTGAGACGGGCCTCGTGGAGGGCTTTCTCCTGGGGCGTCCAGTTGCCGTTCACCTCGACCTCATTCAGCGCATCTTCGTCATCACTGTAGGGCTGGGAAGCCTCTGCCAAGTTGGCGTCAAAAGAAAACATCCCTGTGATCAAAGAGTTACAACAGTTGATTTGCCTTGAACAGCCTAGGTTGTACTGTGCCAGAAGGGGACAGTCATAAAGCCCAAGAGTTACCTTTTTTGTGCACAAGACACTTGAGACATCAAATAGCCACAAGAATGTAGACACCCAAGTCTTAGCCAAAGTGTCCTGTGCTTGGGTTTTATGGTTTGGGCTTGGCTTTAAAATTTGGATTTATGGTCAATTGTAATGCTTCAACAAACAGCAATATTCAAGGTAATAAAGTAGTTCAAAGTTTGTGGCAAGAGGATAATAATTAAGTTCCAGTAGAGATCAATGAAAACATGTTTTTTGAACTTACACCTTTGAAGGGGAGTCCTTAAAAGTAAAGTTAATCTTATCTGTTCAGTCACATATTGGTGTTTTGGACTGTGTGTGAACTGACTGACACACTGTTAAGAACCATAAACCACACAGAAACAGAAACGCTAATCGAACATTTTGTTAGAATGCATGTATCCGTTAGAAATCTGTTCATTTCTGTTTTCCAAAAAAATATAATACTAATAAGAACAATACAGGTGACTGGGAGAAAAAAATCATATCTGTGCTAGTAAACGGATTTCAGAGGAAAGTCATTTTTATAACACTTAGTTATTGAAAACTCCACTGAAAACGTCGTGCCACGGCTCAGCCAACGAAACTGAGGCTGGCTGGAAGCTCAACAGCCTTAATGCTGTCTGCAAACATGTTTCTGGCAGAGATGTTTAGAAAGTCAAGCCAAGTCTTGTGCAAGGAATACAGCTCTAGGATTTATTGTGCACCAAGCAGCCCGGGACTACAGCGAGGCATTATACATTTACGGTGTAAATGCTGAGCTTGTTTGGTCTAATTTTACCTGCATTTCAAACGCTATAGATTATTTAGTGTGCATTCCACAAATTGCACAGTCAATTTACAGTTCTGCAACTTCGCCAGCTGAGAGCAGAAAAACAATGCTTTCGGACAGCATGTGCCATGGAAGTGCTTTGTACAGCCACCCAAAAGGTCACAGAACGCTCAAAACATTACACAGGAAGGTGGCGCACATTCATGGCAGCGAGACTCTCCAGCTTTTATCAGCAGACACGAGGCGGGTAATGAATTAATTACTCTTCTGTGTGTGGTCAGTTTCTAATATCTGGCTGCTACTTGTAAGCGCAGAGAAAGAGAAACGACAAAACAGGCCTGCGCTGCTGCAGGCCTGGGAGGAGGGAGTGAAGGGAAACGCATGCTGCAGAAATGCTGACACCAGTTTTTTTGGTTGTTTTTTTTAACTCCTCCGTCCTTTCACGATCTGTGCGTCGCAGCTGGAGTGGACCTTACTACATATGGCATGGTTGGGTCCACGACTGGTCACATGACGGGGCTGAAAGAGAGACGGAAAGCAGGAGGAGGAATGTCTGAGGGTGTAATGAATACTCCGATGCCATGTGCGTGGCTCCAAAATGGCAGTTTGAGTTATGGCCCCTCAGATTAGAGGACATGAGGAGAACATGCGGGGGGGGGGGCAAACGTCCAAGCCACAGATAGAACTAAATCTAAAAAAGCAAAACCAAATGGCTGCAACTTGGGCAGACTTTTAGATTTTATACGACTGGAAAGCTTGCAACTTTAACACGGCGCTCAAATGATCTCAGTCACTGCAGAGTTCAGGTGGCTCAGAAACATGAAAAACAAAAGGAAAGGAAGCCTCCCTGAGTTAACCTGCTGTAGTAGGAGCAGCACCACACCCTTGGCCTTCTAAATTCTGTAAACAACCGACCATGTGTCACCTCCTCCCGCGGCTCCCCCCCCCCCCCAAATGTAGGCCAAGTGGCCTCGCCAGAGCAGTAAATGAGGAACTAACCAATGGCAGCGTGCCAAACACTCACCCGGCCAATTGGAAAAGAAAAGAAGAAAAAACAAAAAAATCGAGAGGGAAGATAAAGTCGGAGTTCTTTGCCAAGAGTTGCAAAACAATCTTGAGAAAAAAAATGCAGCCGAGCTGACTAACTTTAAGCAAACATCATGCAGCTCTGGAAGTAGTTGTTTAAAGGCTTCCCCCACAAACTGCAGCACAAACCGAGTGTCACAGTCCCATAAAGCTGCATAAACAAACTGCCGTGTTTAACACCACACGCCTACCAGAGCACACCAGCACCATCATGATGGTTTCAACACCGCCCTCACGGTTTACCAGTGAACACAGAGCCAGATGCAGACCAGCACAGAACCTCAGCCCTACATGCTGCGTGGGAGGTTAGAAAAGGACAGCAGCAGTCTTATTTAGTCTTAGACATCCATATGGTAGCAGTGTTTATGAATGAGAAGTGGGTCAGTGGGGCAGGGGCAGACATAGTTTTCTAAACTAACTCTCCAAGCATGTACTATTGACATGTTTAGGACTGTTTTATAGCAGCCCCCCTACTCCAAATAGCATTATTTATACATGCAGTAGAAGAGTTTGGTACCAGAGGGCTGTTATGTTCATCTGCTTAATTAAGATGGAAGTTTTTCTTTATTCGAGTTAAATCTGAGTTTCAGACTAGCAGGATTTGTGATATTAAAAGGATAACCTTTTTAAAATAGTAACTTAAACAGTTTGCGCATTCATAAATTCTGAACTTTCCAATGAGAGAAGTAACTCAAGATAGTTTCGATTCATAGTAGTGTCTTGACATGCCTGAAAGACGCCCTTGGGTGAAAAATCTAGGGGTTTTTTGGCATTTTCTTACGCTACAAGACAAATCATGCTCAAAAAAGGTTTTCAGTTTTGCTACCCTTCTAGAAAAATCTGTTACCGGGTCAAATGTACACAAGCATTCAAAGGTTGGGGGTCACTCATCAATTAGTCTTTGAACACCATTAGCTAACACAATGTAGCATTAGAACACAGGAGTGATGGTTGCTGGAAATGTTCCTCTATACCCCATTCCATTAAAAATCAGTGGTTTCCAGTTAGAATAGTCATTTATCACATTAACAATGTCTGGACTGTATTTCTGATTCACTTAATAGCATCTTCATTGGAAAAAAAAACTCCTTTTCTTTCAAAAATAAGGACATTTCTAGGTGATCCCAAACTTTTGAACAGTAATGTATGTAGCAGAATTATTCCAAAATTCCAACTTTGGTGAGCTGGTGTGTTTGAACTGCAGCATGTTGGCAGTGGTGGGTGTATTTCTGAGTTGTTTTAAAGAAGGAAGGGATTATTTCCACAGAAAAACTTTTGAATATGTAACTTTGATGCACACAAATGAGTTTTAAGTGATTAATCACAAAGCAGAGAGGGACTTTAGAACATGTCTGAGGGATTTTTAATGCCAGCAAGTGGCATAATTATACAGATGTTTTACAAAAGCTTCAGCTAACTTACAAAAAGTTCTTGATTTAGCTTCTGTTTCACAGAATCCAGTACGTCTTAAATACAGTGCAACCAAATAACGTCCTACATCAAGCTGTGATGACACCTCTGTGTAAACTGTTGATGGTGGTGGTGGGAGATTCAACGTGCACAATTAAGGGTTGCACACAAGGAAAGACTGAAACTGTAGTCTTACAAAACGTTCTTCTGTCATTTTCTTCTTTTCTACATCTGGTATGGTAGTTTGTGAAACATTCAGCACCGCTCTCAGTCTGTTTAACAATCTGCTAAAAGTCATCTTTCTCTGTTAAACCCAAACATAGATAAACATTAGCAGAAACGTGTGGTGGCCTTTGAGGTCAAACAAGCATGTGCGCCATGATAAAAGGGACAAATAGAGAGCGAGCTTTCTGAAAATGGTCCTCTGTGGTGATTATCTATGACAGGAGTGAAGGGTGTGGATGTCCTTGAGGTTTAACTGTCATTTCATTTAATGAAAGGAGGCTTGGGCAGATTTTTTTTAAAACTTAAAAACATGTTCCAGGAGCACAGCTAGATATAATTTGTGTACATATGGTAATGCAGAGTTAACTGTAAGAGCGGAGGCTGAGGAACTGGCAGCACATGGTCAAACAGGAAACTATGCTTTAGTGTCTGAAATAAAATCAAACAGCTCAACTGAATGGAAACTTTTGCTGAGTGTGCTTCTTCTAACAGCTGCAGAAGAACAACACAGATAACGTACAGCTACTCAGATAAACACTGAAGTGTCTGATAAGTTTTTTTCCTCCCAATCACCTCCACTGGTGCACTGCAACTCTGCACAAGTTGGGTGGTTTGCTTTGTTTCTACACTGACACAGTTAATGCAAACGGATGGTGCATGCAAACATAAATGTATGTGGAGGTCAACAAAAGAACAGCGGCCAAGACCGTAACAGAATGTTTACTCAGCAGGCCGCGAGGAGATCTGGCTTGACATTTATGGCATTGTGCTCGTAACACATTTATTTATCCAAGGAGTTACGTAAATGTTCTCACAGGTGGAGCTCTACACAGCCGCAAAATCTGCCCCTACAGGGCACTTATCAGAGCGCAGACTTGCTCTGGGTGACCTAAAAAAAAAAAAAAAAAGTGCATGTTTGCAATGAAACTAATTTAATTTCTGTTTATATGCCAAAAAGTGCAGGATACTTTAAAAAAGGATGTCAAACTCATGTTAGTTCACAATCAGCCCAATTTGATCTGAGGTAACCAGTAAAATCACAGCACAGTAACCTAGAAATAACCACAACTCCAATATTTTTTCCATTTAGAAAAAACAAGTATGCTCTGAAAACACATTTAAGGCATTATCTTTTTACAGAACATTATGAACAAACTGAATTTTTTAAAGAAAAATAAATTCAATTTTGACAACATTATGCCTCAGTGTATCATTTACAGATGACAGATTACAGAGTATCTACAAAAACAAAACATTTAGCCACAGGTATCTAGAACTGTATGATACTGTATTATATTTTATGATCAAAATGACAAAAGTTAGACAAAACACAACAAAAGCAAGAAACAAAATGGCAAAAAATAAAAAAAACAAACAAAAAAGAGACAAAAATTAGAAAAAATTACAAAGGGACAAAAAATGGACTAACAACAAAAATTAGACAAACAAAAACACAAGCGAGACAAAAATCACACAAAGCGACAAAAACGATACACAAGACAACGAGTAAAGCAAAACACAAAATAAGAAAAATAAGACAAACACAAGCGAGACAAAGTACAAAACCACAAAAAACAAGAAACAAAATGACAAAAATATGAGACAAATGATAAAAATCAGACCAAAAAAAGATGAAAAACAACAAAACCAAGACAAAATATTACAAAAATGACACACAAAATGGCACAAAAACAATGAATAATCTAGCATTTTACTTTGTGATCAAAACAACTTGTCATGGTCCCGAAACTATTTTAAATTCAATTTTACAAATTTAGAATTTCCAGTTAATGTCTTCTCGGTATTTTTACACTTTGAAAAGTTCGCCCCGCAGGCTTGATTGGATCCTCTAGCGGGTCGACTCTGGCCCGCAGGCCGCCTGTTTGACACTCTTGCCTTAAAGCAACAGATTTCTAAAGCACCAAATGTTGACGTCAAAGCTGACACAAAAAAAACCAACTAAAGGTTATGGGAATAAAGGAACCTGAAATGCGAACAAACTGTTCTGAAGAAGACGCGACACAAAGCTCTCAAGAAGCTCTCAAGAGTTGAGAGCATTTTGTCAGACTGTTCACAAGGTCGAGAACATTTACATGGTTCTAGATGTGAAAAGGCAAAACACTTAGAAGCATGCTTTTTACTGAAGACTCTTGATTTTAAAAGCATTTGATGTGGGTGTTTTGCTGCCTGCTTGAACAATAATATAAAACCTTTGCTTTGTGCTGCAGCAACTACACCATTTGGCAAATCAGAAAAAGACAAGAGGAAAATCTTTAGAGTCTGATCATTGGGGATGATTCATGTTTTCTCTGTATGTTCCCCATACTGTTGTGGTGGCTCAGTGCCCAGACTTGACCCACAATGCAAAAAGGAGCCGTGCCCCCTCTTGTTTTCCAGCCAAGACAATAGACTCTTTGACAGCACCTCATCAAACGGAGGCTGCTGCTCCATCAAGCGTGCCTCGATGTTCCTTGAGAAGAAAAAGAAACACAAAACACAACAGGCAAAGTTCATGCACAACAGCCCATCTGTGCACCGATGCACCGGCTGCTGTTGCACTGCCACAACCTACCATGTGGCATGCGTCACTGATCCACCAGTCCAACAAGTCAATGTGCATTTACACCAACAGACGTTATGAAGAGTGTGGGGTTCCACGTTTGCCACACACGTCCAAGATCCATGCATTAACACCAGTTACAGGACCAACAATACGTTTCTTATGCAACATTTGAACACACACAACAAGACAGGGATTATGTAAGGCGCTCTGATTGGCTCCTATAGTAGGCTATACATGTCGACGTCATCACGGAACCCAATGCCCCAGCAGCTCAGCTATTATTGCCAGATCCAAAACCGCCGTCCATCCACACACTGACCGAAAATGCCGCTGCAAGTCACACATTTCGAGAGCTGTTAGGTGATGAAACTGTGCGATCATTTCTGCAAACGCCAATCGCACGGTGTGATTTAACGCAGGAAAGGCGCTGCGGCGGCGCGTCGTGCGTAAACGGTCAGAAAGTATCGGTACGCACGGCTTAGAGGTCACAAACACAACTGTTTCTCATCGAAAACGTGCTGCAAAGACGGGGGGAAATAATAATAATAAAAGAAAAAAACCGGAAGCGTGCACACACAACAACGGCTTGTAAAACCGGAAGTGTGCGCCGTCCAATCAAAAAGCGCGAAAGGGTTAAATGTAAAAAAAGAAAGAAAGAAAGAAAGAAAACAAACAACAACAACCATTTAAAAACCTGTGGGAAATGTGCAAATGGTTCAAACTGCAGCACCGAGAGTGCAACAGCTGCGTGCAGTGATTCGTGCACCAACGACGTGTTTGTGTGCGCTCTAGACGGAGCACATGGGGGAGCATGGCTGGCGCTGCTGCCCATCCCATGCAGGGACAATAGATCGGCAGCAGCAGGCCCCACAGCGGTGGCTCCCCAGAGGACCGGACATTCACCACACCACGCATGATTCATTCACTCACCGTCGGCTGGAGCTGCCGTGGACCACGTCTCCACTTCGGCCGCCATGTCTCTCTCACTGTGTCTCGGTTAAAACCCCCTCACGGTGCGCTCTGCTTCTGTCGAGCTGCAACAGATTCCCCCCTCCAAAAAAACTGAAAGTGTGCACAATTGCTTCGTTTAATGCAGCCAAGTCCTTTAATCAAATGTCACCAAAATGGCAGAAGCAAAACACTCGAGCCTCTATTGCTGAGCCTTTTCTTCCCTGCACGATCTCACAGCTGAAAAGAACCAAAAAAAACACGATGAAACTGAATCACAAAGAGAGTAGAAATGCTGCAGGGTGAAGCAGAGAGGAGGAGGCGAGTTTCTCCTCCCAGGAGTCAAAAGAGCGGAGACGACGGTGGGCGAGTTAACTAGTCGGAGTGCATTTCAACAAACACCCTGCAAGATAAACAAAGTCTGTTTTTAACTTTGCAAAGCGATCCGAGAGGAGTCACGTGGAGGAAACGCGGATGGGGAGTGGTCAGGCGAGGGGGTGGGTGCTGGTCCTCTCTGACCAATCACAGAGCAGGAATATAAATATCAACGTTTACATGTTTTTTTTCTTTTTTTCTTCTTCTTCAAATCATTACAGCGACTCGATTTTGGATATTTTTCATCCTATATATCAGTGATTTATTTTAATGTCCTAATGTGAGATATTATTGGTTTGTGATGTCACGGTTTAGTTCAAGCTGTGATCTCAGGTTGGTGTAGACTGCTATACTTAATTTGGATCAGTGAAGTTTTCTCAAAAGTGCAATTTTCTTCAACTCAAGTAAAGTTATTTATGTAACAAATTTGAAACAACAGCTAAAGTGCATTCCAGTAGAAAAATAACACTGGCATGCAGGATTGACTTGGCTAGTTTATATGTTAACCATGTTTCCAGTGGGTGTTGGACTGTGCTAAGGCTGTGTCTTGTTTCTGATCCTGTTTGTGGTCTTCATGGACAGGATCTCAAGGCACAGCCAGGGTGAGGAGGATCTCGGTTTGGGGCCCTCAGGATCACATCTCTGCTTTTTGTGGATGATGTGGTTCTGTTGGCTTCATCAGACCGTGACCTTCAGCAGTGAGAAGCAGCACAGGATGTGGATCAGCACCTCCAAGTCCGAGGCCATGGTTCTCTGCTGGAAGGTGTATTGCTCTGTCTGGATTGGAGGGGGAGTTGCTTCCGCAAGTGAAGGAGTTCAAGTATCTTGGGATCTTGTTCACAGTTGATGGGAAAATGAAGTGATAGATGGAGAGGTAGATTGTGCGACGTCAGCAGTAATGCAAACGTTGTACTGAACCATCAGGGTGAAGAGGGAACTGAGCCGCAAGGCGAAGCACTCGATTTACCAGTCCATCAACCAGTCCCTCCAGGAATTCACGATGTTGCGATCGTGCGAATTCACGCGAAATCAACCAATCTCCGCGAATTTTGCACGGCCTTGCAATTTTGTCCAATCACCGCAACTTTCCCGCAATTTTGGCCCGCCTCCCGTGAGTTCCACCAATCAGAGCAGTCCCCAGCGCAAACCTAATGCACATACGTCACCGAATTCACTTCCTTGTTTATGGTTTGAAGATGCAGACATGTGCGATACTAATGTCTCTCATTTACCAACAAAAATTACTGCTGAAGACCGTGATAAACAATTAATTCACTGATGTTCTTCACCAAAGCGGAGCTAAACTGTTTTACACCCGCGCAATACTGTGGTGGAATACAAAAAAGAAAAAAAAATCATCGATTGATACACTTAAAAAAAACACGAAACATATTAGAATGGCTGAAATGATCAGACAACAGACCACATAAATCACAGTGATGGAAACTGTTGCATCCAGATCCGTTAGAGCACTAAAAGAATGAAGGTAAATTAGATTATTTATTCCACCTAAGAACACGGCGATCAGCGCCTGTGAATCCTTCCTCTGTTACCATATCACTCAAAAACAGACTCAGGGATTTAAATGAAGTTTTCAGGGTCGGTCAGAAATGACACAAGGACCAAATGATCAGACTTCGGCAGTGATACGGCTTAAAGTTTGGATCCACGTATTTGTTAAGGATTTCACATTGAGGTAGCGGCACAGCGTCTCATAGCGGCACGGTAACCATGGCAACAAGTGAACGCTACCTCAGCGGCCTGCTGACCATCACATGATTGTTATCCTACTACAAATCTACCACTGTGCACGTATCGGAAATGATACAAGGAACAACTGATTAAATTGTGGGGGTGTCTCTGAGTCCCATCAATTCCTGTCGCCGGCTACATATTTAGGCCACGCGATTCGGTATGTATACATGCAGAACACACACCTGTCTTGGTGGAGAACTGTGCTCTCTCAGTGCTGTTCTTGTTAGTTGAAGTGACAAGCCGTGAGCGTGTGTGTGAACACGTGTGTGCCAGGATGTGAAATTAACTTTTTAAGCCACTGACATATATGTCCGAATATGATTCATTCAATAGTAAATTAGCATTTTGTGCCGCAAATCTACCAACCACGTCATGTTAAACCAGTATCTGGCTGCTGCTAATTTCCCACCATGGTGTGCCAGCTTTCGTGGAAATGGGTTGGAATGTTAAATAATTAATTTCGGAATAAATATTGTCAATTACAGTGTTGAAACATGTTCTACAAGCTGGAAAAAAGGCAGCTTTTTAGCAGTTGTCACTGTCTCCCGCAATTTCATCACAATAAATAAGCTTAAGATATCGCAACTTTAATCGCAATTTTTTTAGAAAAGCTGCTGCAAATTCAGGCATTTTCTCCTGCAACAATCACGAAAAACGCCCTCGAAATCCTGGAAGGACTGATCAACGTTCCAACCCTCACCTATGGTCATGAGCTCTGACTGAAAGAACGAGATCGTGGGTGCAAGCGGCCAAAACGAGCTTCCTCTGCAGGGTGACTGGGCTCAGCCTTAGAGATCTGGAGGAAGCTGGGAGTAGAGCTGCTGCTCCTCACGTTGAAAGCCGTTTAAAGTGGTTTGGACATCTGATTCAGATGCCGCCCAGGGAGACTTCCTTTGGAGGTTTTCCGAGCACATCTGCCTGGGAGGAGACCAAAGGGTAGACCCAGAACTCACTGTAAAGATTATGTATCTCATCTGGCCTGGGAGAGGTTTTATAGTGAGGGTCAGTTGCTGTTTATTATGTTAAATATTGCAGTTAAAACCTTACAAAGTTATATAAAATGCAGATTTACCTGACTAAACCTCTACAGTATTATTTATCACAGAAAAACAGCCCACAAAACTGCAACATAATTTGCCACAGTGGAAAGAGGGAGGCCTCCAGAAGAACCAGGCTAGTGGGAGTCAGCCGTCTGCCTCAACCTGACGGGGTAGAAGTAAGGGATAGCAGACTACAAGAGATATGAACACCACACTGATTGGATGCACCAGTAGTTGGCTATTAGACCTGTGCAGCTGAAGAACCTCAAATACCTGCAGAAACTGAAATGTAAAGAGAGAGGACAAGGTAGAAACTACCACAGACAGATGATACAAAGTTAATGACATGCATTAGTGCAATGGTTCTCAACCCTGTTCCTCAGGACCCACTCTCCTGCATGTTTTAGATGCTTCCCTGCTCCAACACACCTGACTCAAATGATCAGCTCGTCATCAGGCTTCTGCAGAGGCTTGATGACGAGCTGATCATTTGAATCAGGTGTGTTGGAGCAGGGAAGCATCTAAAACAGGGATGTCAAACTCATTCCACAAAGGGCCGGTGTGGCTCCAGGTTTTTGTTCCAACGAAGCAGCATCACACCAGACATGACTCATTTAATCAACCGATCTCAGTCTCCAGACAGGTGATTGGTCAGACTGTGTGCTCTCGGCCAGTGGTTCTCAACCCTGTTCCTCAGGACCCACTGTCCTGCATGTTTTAGATGCGTCCCTGCTCCAACACACCTGACTCAAATGATCAGCTCGTCATCAGGCTTCTGCTTCTCAGGACAGTGGGGCCTGAGGAACAGGGTTGAGAACCACTGCATTAGTGGATATGAACGTATGAACACAGCCTATAAACAAGACTGCAAAGGTAAAGCATATTTGCTAGATAAAAAGAAAAACAAGTGGAGCTATGAAGATAAAACACAGTGGGAAATAGAGCAACTGATCAATACAAACCAGCAGGGCAACTTAATGCTTCTGATGGGGAGTTTGCTGCAAAAACAGTCACTGTTGGTAGATGACAATGTTTTACATGTTTGTACGGTCACCTCAGAGTATCTGTCTGGACTTCTTTGTTGTTTTTTTTAGCTTGTTCTAGTTAGGGTTAGGTTTGTGTTTTGTCGATGTTGTTGTGAATTCTATTTGTTTTAGTGACAGCTTTCAGTCTGGTTAAGGACTTCTGTAAGTCGCTGCATGTCTTCCTCATCTTCTCCGTCATTTACTGTCAGGTCACTAGAGCCTCCTGTGATGAATCATTTAAGCAAAGACATACAGCTGCTGGACATTAGAAAACCTGATGCACACGTTGAAGTATTTTTGCTATCTGATTTCACACCACCAGATGGTGCTGAAAACACATTTAGCTGCATTTGACCAAAAGACCCTCAGGTGTTCTTGGTATTCTTTACTATCAGCCATCTATCATTTGAATAAAATGCCTGCAAATTTATTCAGTTACTTGTTATTCCACTTCGTTGTTGGAAAACTATTTACATTTTCTGCTGTTTCCAAATTGTTGTTTCTTTTCTTCCACTACAGTCTGCACTTCCTCTTTTTGGAATATCAACTCAGTTGGACCACAATAACACGTCAGGTTGTAATAGTCATGCACAGCTCAACTGCACAGAGCAAATAAAGAACTTGTTAGACTTGAATAATCTAGTTTTTTTTTTTTAACCCTTTAAAGGAATACAGCAGTTTTTCTTGGGTTTACCATGTGGTCATTTGATTCAATGCATATTAACTTAACCCCAACAGAAATTAGACAACAGATATGAGTGATTCTGATTCTCTACTTTGATCTCAAGAATTACATACTAACGTGTTATTTAAAACATATCTTTTTCTATGCATTCTAACCTTTTGTTCATATGCAAATTGCAGTTTCAGATCATTAAAGAGGGAGCTTTTAGCAAACTTGTATAAAACAGTGCTTGCAGTGTTGACATGTAGACTAGGAGAGGTTCGGCTCATGATGCCAGAATTTGTGACACTATCTCCATTATTTATATGAGGCTCAAGATAAGATAGTGTCTGTGCTACTATGTTTACACAAAAAATGTACAGTTACTGCTCCCTTACATATTGAGGAACATATGCATCAGAATCAATGACCACAGTCCTTAATGTGCCATTAGTGGCAGCCTACTAGAACCATCCATCCATTATCTAAACATCTCACTAGGGCTGCAGGGGGTTGGAGTCTATCTTGGCTAACTAAAGGTGAAGGAAGGGGACACCTGGACAGGTCAGCAGTCTATCATAGGGCTACATATAGAGACAAACAATTCACATCTGCAGACAATTTAGAGTTAACAGTTGACCTCAGCATATTTTTGGACTGTGGGAGGAAGCTAGAATACCTGGAGAGAACCCATGCATGCACAGGGAGAACATGCAAACTCCATGCAGAAAGATCCCAGGAAGGACGGGACGGAAACCGGGGATCTTCTAGCTGCAAGGTGAGAGTGTTAACCACTGTGCAGTCCCCTACTGGAAACATTTCAAGCTTTTTTTCAGGCTTCTATCTGCCACAGTGGCTTTAGGATTAGGGTTGTATCGCCACCTGTTGTTTCGGATCTTGGCAGGACCTCTACTGTGTTGTTGAATTTTAATTTCAACAGGACATAACTTGCACATGTCTGGACTCATCCACAAACATTATTGCATTTTGAGGAAGACGACCAAACTGACACCCGTTTCCTGTTATACAACTAAGTTCAAGACTAAAATGGCAAAAGTCTCCAAAGTAGATTGTGACCTGCCTAAAAAAAACAAAACCGCAGCACTTGGCCTTCTTGTTGTTTCAGCTGAGTTTGTGCTTTAGTCATAACTCCAAAGAAACTTTCAATTTATTAAGTAGAGAACAGTTGACACAGAGTTAACAATAAAGCTGCTGTTTGATCATGTCGCCCCAGCAATAATATTTCTAGTGGCACTGCAATAACTGTGACTCAGCCTCTGTGTGAGAAGAACAATGAGACCAGACAGGTTTTTATCGAGGCATATGGCGGTAGCTCTTATATTACAATTATGTCTAACTACAAAAGACGGCCAATTTTCTCACACTGCATGTTGTTATTGTTCTTGGTGATACACCATGCTGTCAGCCGAGGTAAGGACACATATTTCAAACTCATCAAACTCCTGAAAAGACGAAGCGTTCAGGGCGAGTGCACTGAGATGATTCATCCTGAGTCACTCGCAGTGACAGATACTTATGAGTGGGAGATTTCTTAGGTCATTCCTTTCCCCAAATAAAAGTTTAACACTTCCAGAGTTTTGCACCAAAAGAAAAAGAATGGTAAGTTAAGAAAAATACAGACATGTGTTTGGTAGCACATTTATTTTGACACAAAATCCAAAGTTTTTTGTTGAATAAAGTAGCGAAGATATGTGTCCAACATGGCAGAATCCCAGTGACAACAAATGGGGGGAAAAAAACCTCAAACGGAATAAACCTAAATACAACTGCACCTTCTGCAGAAAGCACCGAGATATATGCAACTGGACACACATTTAAAGACCCTCTCTGGTTAAAATGGAGTTTTGGAATCACTTTCCATCTCAAAATGTGTGGCTGGATTACTCCATCCCTATTACAACTTGTCACCGTGTAAAGTCGAGTAGTTGGACCACAGTCTTACACTACCGTTCAAAAGTTTGGGGTCACTCGGACAATTTCATGTTTTACATGAAAACTCACACTTTCATTCATGTGCTAACATAATTTCACAAGGGTTTTCTCACCATCAATGAGCCTTTCAACACCATTAGCTAACACAATGTAGCATTAGAACACAGGAGTGATGGTTGCTGAAATGTTCCTCTGTACCCCTATGGAGATATTCCATTAAAGATTTCCAGCTAGAATAGACCTTTACCACATTAACAATGTCTAGACTGTATTTTTGATTCATTAAATGTTATCATTATTGATAAAACTGCCTTTCATTCAAGAATAAGGACATTTCAAAGTGACCCCAAACTTTTTAATGGTAGAGTAGGCGAGCTGGTGTGCTCGAGAGAGAGTTGTTTATGGAGAGTGTTGGAGACTTTATGGATTTGTACATTCTAGAGGAGAGGTAAATGTGAGCTGCTTTAATACAGAAAAAAACATTGTTTTCATGGTAATATTTATAACTTTGCTACACGGAGACAAGTTTTTAGGGGCTTAAGTGACGACCAGAGAGGGACTTTAAAAATATGAAAACATCTCAATGTTTGGATTTTACATCTGAGTATGCATCAGAAATCTCTACAAGATACAAAATCAAACTCGATATTCATGACGACATAAAAATGTCTGTGTTCATATTGAGAAATATGTCAACAAATACCATCAACACTCAACTTTGGCTTCATAATAAGCGACAATGATTTCAACAACACAACAACACGGCCGACAGTAACTCCCTCACACATGCGCACAACACACTGAAGAGCTGCAGGTAGAATTGCACAAAGATACCCTCAAAGTACACCACATTTTGCAGTAATATTAATCTGAACTACTCCACACACAGTCACATAAAGATACTGCTATACAACCTGCCGTCTCAGAGCCGCAGGAGGAAAAAGGAGAACGCTTTGTTTGAGTGGGAGACAAACAGTCTTGAGTAGTCCTGAATCAACAGGGCTTGATGATTTTTGTTTTTTTTTCCTGGCAAAGTAGTTCAGCTGTACCAACATGGGCTTTTGTTAATTCTTCATTTCTCGGCATTACAAAATAAAATCAGTACAAATATAGAGTAAATACTATCTTCAGAAGAAGAAGTAAAACAGTCCTTTGCAGTCAAAACTCGAGCGAGGTAACAGTCTTATATCAGGCCTTGGCCTACAGTGGCAATGAGGGCAGAGTTTGGGCATTTTGTGTGCACATACTAGCTGCTGACAAGGCAAAACAAATCAAACATGCTCTTTGTACACTGAACTCAGACAAGATTGGCTTCAATTGGAAAGCAGAGTCGGGAGAAAAGTAGCCCCAGTTTGTGCCTGTGGTTTCATCAGAATCATTTGTGTTTATAGGTGTGTGCTGATTGCGAAATTATACTCTGACTGCTATCAAATCAATTAATGTCTAATTAGCGCTAAATAAATCAGCTGCTGCAGTTTTGAGTTTAAACTGTTTAAAGTGTGAGTCGAGAATCGGAAAAAGAAGAATATTAAACCAAGAGGACGAAAAGTAGCTCAAAGAACAGGCCTCTACAGGTTTATTATTGAAAAATCTGAGAGCTAAATGTCGCTTTAAGATAAATTTATAACCAACAACTTCACGACAGAGCTTTTAGAAAACTCAAAGCTTCTCTCAACATGACTTATTAACAATACTTGATACTGTATAAGAAAAATATCTGAACAACTGAAGTTTTAGTTAGAAGGCTCCATCCGCATGAGCTTAAAGGAGTTCATAAAGAATTCATAAAGGCCAGATTCAGAATTCTACTCATACGTTTATAAACACAACAGCAAACAGGACAAAAATAGAAAAATAAGGAAGAAAACCAACATGAACAAGGTTTTCTCATTTCTTTCTTTACATACGGAAGAGAAGAAATGCTCTCAAAACAAGTTCTGTATATTATACATGTACCTGCACTGTTAAAAGTGGAGCAGCTAATTTTGACTTTTAGTTATAAGGCAAACCGAAACACACCAAAATAAAACAAGCAATCTTTTTTGATCTATTGTATGTCAGAATATTTCACATTTTATGTACTGAGCTCAGTTGTATCATTTCAGACAGATAGTCCTGATAAGTCTGCAACTGTGGATTTGTAGTAGGATTACAATCATGTGATCGTCAGCAGGCAGCTGATGTAGTGTTCACTTGTTGTCATAGTTACAGTGACGCTGGGCTGCTATCTCACAATGACACAGACATTTTTAACAAATCCTTGGATCCAGACTATAAGCTGCATCACTTCCAAAATCTAATCACTTGGTCCTTGTGACATTTCAGATCTTTCCTGAAAATTCCATCCAAATCCGTTTTTGAGTTATGTTGCTAACAGACAGACGGACAGACCAATGCCGATCGTCAAATAACCCCGGCGCATTCCTTGGTGGAGTAATAAAAAAATGTATAACAAAGTCCCTTAAGACTCTTCAAGATAAGATGTTGCACTGTACCACGGTCAAATATATGCCTTACTTAGTGCAGGAGAAAATAATACATAGAAAAATATCATAATGCGAACACTGCCATTCAAAAGTTTGGGGTCACTCAGGCAATTTCATGTTTTCCATGAAAACTCACACTTTTATTCATGTGCTAAGATAATAACACAAGAATTTTCTAATAATCAATTATCCTATCAATACCATTAGCTAACACAAAGTAGCATTAGAACACAGGAGTGATGGTTGCTGGAAATGTTCCTCTGTACCTCTATGGCGATATTCCATTAAAGATTTCCAACTAGAATCATTTGCCACATTAACAATGTGTAGACTGTATTTCTGCTTAATTTAATGTTATCTTCACTAAAAAAAAAATGCTTTCTTGAATAAATAAGGACATTTCTAAATGACCCCAAATTTTTGAATGGTAGTGTACATTTTTGGCTATTGGTTCAAGCATGAGTTATCTTTATGTGGAATTCATTTGCAACTTGGGAAATGGTCTACAAATCTTTTATACCATCCAGTTGATGTATGTTTTCATCCAGATGGAGGGTAGAGAAGAGTGTCTGACAAATCCGTGAATGTCTTCAACACGATGTTTATTTCTGTCAACGGAAAGCACAAGACACAAACTGGGGCTAACGTGAAACCAGATAATCTGAGTTTGCACTTGGGAGAAACCTTAAGCCGAAGGCATTTCAGATGCTGTGTTTATACAATCAAGGGCCTCTGCCCAGCACAGCTCATGGATCAGTAATAAAGAGGTAAATGTCTTTTTTCACAACAGTTTATTTCCTATCAACCAGCATCAACTAGAATAAGGAAAAAAGTGTGAATACTATTGCTAAATACTATTTTTGCAAGTCTCACATGTACTGTCTATATTTCATAAAGAGACTGCTAAGTACTGTTAGAAAACATCTGATTTACAACTATTCACAATTTAAAGAAAACACACGCACACTCACATATTAGTAGTAAACTAGCCTAACAGAAAATTTGCTTTCTTCTAGGCACCATATACTTAGATCACCGTCATACGGTAGCTAGAACTAACGAAAATGAAAACAATGACTGTCCATCCTTCAGCGTAAAAAATGTACAGCTGCCAAAAGGCTTTTATGCTGATATGTGTCTGTCGGGGCACCAGGTCGCTCCGAGACAGACCGGTGAGTCACTGCACAAGAGCTTTGAACAGAGATGATCAGACAGCAAAATGACCTTCAGAACTAAACCGAACTGCAACACAAACCTTCTCGCAATCCCAACACTCACACATGAAGGAACAAATTAACACATATTTGTCCTTGACAAAGAGAGCGAACTGTGGGAAAGTTTTCTGCCCACAGAGCTATAAATTAGTTGAAAGCTTTGCCTTCAGGCATTAGACAATTAAGTCAGCTTTGCAGTGAGGACGCAGCAAAGCGGCCTCTAGTCAGTGAACTACAGAGACGTTTGTCTCATCACAACTACAGCAAGACAAACACGTAAAAATGCAATCAGAGATGATCTCTTTCTAAACTTGTTCTAGTCTCGAGTACATTTTGTACTGACAGTTAATTACAAGAGAGTACACGTGTGCTACCCCTACTACATGTCACCAGGACCAGCTAACTCCACTCAATCCTTGGATGCACAAAGCGTCAAACCACCCAGGCCCCAGAGGCAGAGAACATCCTTTAGAGACAGACGCTGTACAGTACAAAATAAAATGTGACTTCGCCTCACAATAGTCACTTGTTGTGGCTGTTTTCCTCCTGAATATTTTTGAAGCTACCGATACGAACAGCGACTGGAAGATAACAGTTCTCAAATTTTTAGTTATTTTGCAACTTGACAATGAGAAGATGCTTCCTAAGAGGTTTACCCTCCACTAAAAATCTAAAGTAAATAAATCCACAACTAAATCCCAACCCAGATGCATTTAGAGAAAATCAGCCCAAGTGACGACACATTTAGCAATATTCTAACGAGACTCCGTTCTGTGCAACCTTCACGTCATCCTTTGACGCCTTCGATATTTAACAAGCATTACTCAACGCAGACAGACATTACAACGGGCACTTCTTATCTAAAGTGTCTCCTCAAAGCCCACACCTGGCACACTGTATTGCCTTGCTGCAGTTTTTGGACACTTTCCCAGAGGTTTCTTCAGTTCAGTCAAGCATCATGCTATAAAAATTCTCTGTAAACAGTTTTACGTGTATTTTTTGTTGCGATGCATAACCTTTGTACATTCATAATCAATGACGAGATTAAGCTTAAAGTGTCTGCCTTGTAAAAACTCAACAGTCCGTCCACGGAGGAGTCAGATTCACGTTGCCTTGCAAAAAAAAAAATGGCAACGAGGAACAAGTCCAAACACGTTAAAAGTCAAACGGTCTAGGTAATTGTACAGTATATTCATAGAACAGTATGAAACGACGTATTACCGTAATACCATTGTAAAGCTTTGCCACCAACACGTTTAAATCAACGTTTGCACCCCCTTTTTCACTAAGGAAGCAAAATAAGACACAATGCATTTAACAGAGACACACTGAATCAGTCAAATAGTTACTCATTATTTCCTCTGATAAACAGTGGGAAGGAGGCTGGTGAAAGCAAAAAGAGAACATTACTTTTCAATATTTCAGTGTTCAAAAGATAGAAACTACATTTAAATGAGGATCAAAACACCCTTGTTTTGGAGCTGCTTAGTTTGGAAAATAGGAGCCTTTAGTTATTGAAAAACAGTCTTGTCCATGTTATTTAGATGCTATTAACAGCCTAGGATGACAGGAGTAAAGTAAGACAGTGATTCCCAACCTTTTAGCTGCAATAAATACGTCAATAAATTGTGAAATTTCCACCTAAGATTGATATCTGCCTCATAGACTGTTCCATTTCTAAATGCCTAAAGAAGATAAAACTATATTTTCCTTAACAAAGCACAGTTTAGAGGAAAATCTGATTACTTTGTCCTTTAATTTTCCAAAGCTGAATCATGTTTTTCTTCCCGTCACTCCCTAAAGGTGTTCCTACCTGCAGGTTGGGAACCACTGATACGAGGGATTATACTTCTGAGCGCTAAAATGCTACTTTGAGAACGATGTCGCGTCACACAGAGAAGAGAGAAAGAATACTAAGTGGAGAAAAAGTGGGTTTGGTTGGTGTGCAGTGCATGTCAGGCATTTCTACTTTTGTTATAGTGACCTCAGCAAGAAAAAGCAGTTAAGCCAACCATATTTTGTAGAAAAAAATATGCCTTCTCCCAAACCACATACTAAATAAGCATGAATAATAAAAGAAAACTTTTAGGAGTTGGCTTTGGGTTTCTCATTTAAAATAAAATACAGAGAAACCAAAACGCTTCTTTACTCATCCTGTCCCTCTGCAAGACCTTTCTTCAGTGATTCTACTTTTCACCTACTAGTCTTGATCTAGAAGTTAGTCGTCGAGCATAAATATCTCTCTTCTCCCTCGTTCCACAACACCTCTTCCTGTCACCTTACGAGGACTTCACAGTGATGATGGCCTCGCCCGTCTTGTGGATGATGCTGGAGGATGAAGAGACGTGGTCACGCTGCTCCGCACAGTTTTCGGTGACAGGCGACTGCACGGCGGCCTTGGTTCGGTGGGAACAGTCCACGCTGTCATGCAACATGTCTGCCCTCTTCCCATCCTTTAAAATCTCTTTCCCTCCTTTATTAAAGTGGCCTTTCTGCAGTTCCTCTTCCTCTCGTCCTTCTCTCTTCACATGGCAGCGACACACCTCGATGCCCGAGTCGCCTGTCAGACGTCTGTGCCGGAAATGATCCTCTTCCTCCTCGTCTTCTTCCTCCTCTTCCTCCTCTTCTTTCTTTTGCTCCTCTTTGCTGTTGCAACGCACAAAAACAGCCACGTTTGGGGAGAACAGAGCATGTTTAGGGGGAGAAGGCGCCGGCCTGGCGGCTGGATCGTGAGGTGAGATCTCCTCTTGAGCTTTCGGGGCGACCAAGGCTCCGAGTGGGTCTGAGGAAACAGGAGGATGCACTTGACCGGGAGGAATGAAAGACAGCAGGACGAGGGGAGAAAGAGGAAGGCGTGAAGAGTGTGAAGGACGAGAGTGTAAAGGGAGAGAGAGCGGGGGAGCAGGAGGCGAGACTCCTTCACTGCCATTAGAGGAGCATCTCTGCACAGGTATGACATCCGGAGTGGCCGCGGGTATGATGTCAGGTGGAACTTGTGACGGAGGAGGCGGGGAGGGCGTCGGCGTGAAGCTGGGCCCAACTCTTGACATGATGGCAAAGCCGCCTCCCGCTTCGCTGGGCGTGGACATGCGGCTGCTGTCGTACGTCTCGTCGGTTACCTGCACGGAGAAGGAGGTGCTGGAGGGGGAGGTGAGGGAGCAGGACTCGCAGGAGCAGCTGGTGTAGTTGTCAGAGCTCTGGGAGGAGGTCAGGCCGCTCGGGCCGGGGCCCAGGTAGGGAGGACAGGGGTGACGGTGGTGGTGGTGATGGAGGTAAGAGGAGCTGGGACCCCCTGTGGTAGCTCCCTGCAGTGCAAAGACGGAGCTGTAAGGCGGCGGAGGCGTGCTGGGCTGCGCAGCCACCTCTTCATAGGAGGGCAGCTTGAAGGAAGCCAGAAAACCTGCGACAGAAGAAACTCAAACTCAGATACAGAGGTTGGAAATTCACTGTTAATAATGACTGTTTTACTGGATCATGTTATATTTAACAGATATTAATTACTGAACTTTTTTTTGTCAATGTAGTTTTATTGTGTTTAGTGTAATACCCTCCTAATGGATGAAACTCATTGCTGTAACGTTGCAGTGTTCTGCATGTAGTGTATACCAACCCCACTAAAAGTTCAAAAGTTTGAGGTCACTTAGAAATGTCCTTATTTTTGAAATAAAAACTTTTTTTTCAATGAAGATAACACTAAATTAATCAGAAATACAGTCTAGACTAGTGGTGTCAAACATAGGGTCCGTGGGCCAAAACCGGCCTTCCAGAGGGTCCAATGAGGCCCGTGGGATATCTTTGTAAAGTGTAAAAATTGCAGAGGCGATAGTGACTACTGTGAAAATATCTAAAGACATTGAACATTGTGCAACGTAATGCAAGTAGGCAGCTTCAGTGTGACTGAGTTTGTTTTGGTGGAACGCTATTGTTGATGCACTGCCACAACTTTCATGCACTTTTTATGTGCAAATTTTCTACATTTACAAGGCAGGGGGACAACTGAACCTTGTTCCTTAAACGTTCCTATTTTAGTTTGTGTGGTGCTCAGGATTACTACACAGATGTAGAAATGAATGTAAATTTAAAATCATTTCTAGATCTTGACAAGTTGTAAAATATTACATTGTTCAGTTCCAGATACCTGGGACTCAATGTTTTGTGCCTCTTTGCAGATACACTGTGATCTGTGATACACAAATGATAAACTGAGGCTTAATATTGTTGAAATTGGACGTATTTGTCTAAAGAAATTTCAGGTTGTTTATAATGTTTTGTAAAAAGATAGTTCATTAAATGTGAATATTGTCAGAATGTATTTTTGCACTAAAACAAAGGAAAAAATTTGTAGTTGTGGTTATCGGTTGTCATGCTCTGATTTTACTGGTCCAGCCCACTTGAGATCAAATTGGGCTGAATGTTGCCCCTGAACTACAATGAGTTTGACACCCGTGGTCTAGACATTGTAAATGTGGTAAATGGCTATTCTAGCTGAAAATGGCTGATTTTTAATGGAATATCTCCATAGGGGTACAGAGGAACATTTCCAGCAACCATCACTCCTGTGTTCTAATGCTACATTGTGTTAGCTAATGGTGTTGAAACACTAATTGATGATTAGAAAACCCTTGTGCAGTTATGTTAGCACATGAATGAAAGTGTGAGTTTTTGTGGAAAACATGAAATTGTCTGGATGACCCCTAACGAAACAAGACCAAAGCAGGACAAATGCAAATCTGGAAAATTGATTTCAATTAGTATGTAAGAACTAGATATGATTTTAAACTGCGTAACCTCAAAACCTGGCTTGAAAAGCACATTATCTTTTTTTTTTAATTGCCAAAATTATACAATTTGTTTGAGCGGGAAATTGTAAAAGTAGAAATATTTTTAAGCAATTCAATTTTCCAGGGGTTCGAGAACTATGCATGTGCGAGGTGCAGTTCTGTTGGAAAAATTGATCAAATCCAAGCTTAAAATCGCAACATTTTGGTAAAATCACTTGATTCTACACGTCTTATTATTTAAAAGTCACCAAAAAATTAAGCACTTTCGTTAACTTATTTAAAAAAAATATATATATATAATGTGCTCTTCAAGCCAACCGTAAAGCTATGACTGTGAAATGACAAACATTCTGGGACTATTTGGTTGATCTGGATTGAATTGCATGCTGTGTTTACAAAGAGCAGAGAGGAGCCACGTATGGAAATACAATAAAAATTAAAGTTGCAAAATATCTATGGAATGTCAAGTCATCAATTTTTTTTCCAGTGATGGTAACTACTGTGGACACTCGGAAAAATTATGTACATGTTGACTTGAGGATTTTACCATTTTTAAAAACCAAGTCATCAAAGAAATTCAGCTTGTTTTTTTTTCTTTTTTATTATTAATGACAATACCATTTTGTCATACTGCACAGAAGATATTTTTGATTTCTCTCTACTTCTAGCCTAGCCTAGCCGCGCTAGACAACCCACGGCAACGAATTTAATTCTCTGCCAGGGTGGGTCCAGTTACCCTCGGTAAGCCCCGAGGTTGGATGCTCCTAAAACTGGCCGACGAATCACCATGAAGTGTAGAGTCAGAAGGCGGGCGTAACTAAGTGATGACAGAGGCGCGCCGATTCTGACAGAAACAACCGGAAACAACTAGCCTAGCCGCGCTAGACAACCCACGGCAACGAATTTAATTCTCTGTCAGGGTCGACAACAAAAACGACAACAGTCGTTGAGCTCCATTAGCACCGACTCTGAATAATCTTTCTGTTAACATGTCTGTAATATACTTGAGCTTCACCCATTGACTGTATAAATAAGGCTTCACTGAACTCCCACATCCTCTGATTTCCGGCGCTCTTGGAACTACATCAGCCTATTCGTTGTGGTGATTGGTTGTATACCTACCCAAATGCTGCAGAGTGATTTGAAAGACAACCTTTTAGCCCTTTAGCCTCCCTCCCTGTCGAGAGTTCCTAGACCCTTGCGTCTTCAGACCTGGGTCTAGCACAGATAGGCTACTTCTACCCATGATTGTGCTGTTTTAATAAAGTGCAGGATTTTAAATTGCGATTAAAAACATCGCCACAGTGACTAAAAATGTGCAAAAACACACCCACAAACCGGATTCAGAGGGTTCAGGCTGTTTGGAACTGCACTGAAATGAACCTACTGAGGTCCAGCATTGAGGAAGGGTAGTTGCAGGCTCCGTTATAAGCAATCAGATTGATTTCTCTCTGTCTCTGCTGCTGCTGGATTCTCAGCTTGGCCCGGCGGTGGCGGTAAGCACAGAAACAGCTGAACAGGATCAGCACCGTCCACAGCAGCCAGAACCCTGCAGTAAACAGGAAACAAAGCCAGCGCTCGTCATTACGAAAACAAACATTTTGGATTACATCTCAGATCTACACAGAGGCAGAAACTGTTACAAAAACACTACATCAGTGGTTTTGGATGCTTTATCCTGTTTCATACAAGTGATTTTTGCTCCACGCTACATTCATTTTCCAAAGCACAGCCTGAGAATGCATGGGCTTGAATGATGTGGTTTTTAGCTGCTCATTCTTAATTTTAAATGTTTTGCCAATGATCTGACCATAAAAAGGTTTAAATTTCAAATGCCATTATGGATATTTTTACAATAATCCAACTTTAACTACATCGCATTGCAATCTGTGACCCAAAACACTTGTTTGGTTTCTCCTATGGTTCTTTATCCATGAATTTTTTGTACAATATTATTTTGTGTTAAAATTATGCAAATATAACCAAAACTATGAAAAATACATAAAGTAATGTGCAGGGAGAGTTGACAAGGCTAAATACAAGCGATTTATTACCCAATCTTAAATGTTATAATGAAATATTTATGATGTCAAAGATATAGACTACCGCTCAAAAGTTTGGGGTCACTTTGAAATGTTCTTATTTGTGAAAGAAAATTTCTTTCCAATGAAGATAACATTAATGCAGTCTAGACATTGTTAATGTGCTAAATGACTATTCTTGCTGGAATATCTCCATAGAGGTACAGAGGAACATTTCCAGCAACCATCACTCCTGTGTTCTAATGCTACATTGTGTTAGCTAATGGTGTTGAAAGGCTCACTGATGATTAGAAAACCCTTGTGAAATTGTTAGCACATGAATAAAAGTGTTGAGTTTTCATTTAAAACATGAAATTGCCTGGGTGGATCCCAAAGTTTTGAACGGTAGTGTTTGCAGTCGAAATCCTGTTGAAATCTGTCAAGGAACACACTCTTATAAAGAAAACCAAATGACAGTTTTATGTGTTAGGACTGCTATTTCCCGACTAACTGGTTGACCAAGAGTGTAAATGATCGGGACAATTTTTCGGTACAAATTTCCGATTCAAATTCTTTTCTCATAAAGTAAGTTGTCCGCAGATTCTAGTGGGACACATGTATAAGTAGAAAAACAATCACAGGGCAGAATACTTTTACAACATGTTCCTAATATTTGAAGGTAATGTAAGAAAGCATGTAATATTTTTTCACTTGATGCTTCACTGATTCATGGTCCTGTCCACAGTGCAGAAGAAGTCAGTCAGTAGACTCACACCAGAGTTCATAATAGTAGGTACAGCAGCCTGTCTCTCCGCAGCAGTGTCCTGTTTCACACAGGTAACCTGGACTGTTGTTGACTCCAGGACAGTACTTGGAGCTGACTACAGGCTGGCTACCAGAACTCCCATGAGCCTTCACCACCTAGTGGACAAAACACCACATTGCAATGTAAAAACAGCAGAAACGATAACGTCGCAGAAAGTCGTCTTTGTGGTTTCGTTCACTAACTTTTTATTCAAAGCATTTTTATCAAAACATTACATCAGGACAGAATAGGAGGTCAGTCACATCTGATGTCAATCTTTATGATCTACCCGTTTACATGAGCATCTATTATCATGGGTTATATACACTGCCTATCCGAAAAATCATCCGAGCTGATGCAGTCAAGAGCTTCTCATTTCTTAAACAACTATGTTGGAAGACATGTCCTGTGGTCATAGAAAGGATGTTAATCTGTCTCAGAAGGGTCAAACTATTTGCCTGCATCAAGCAAAGCAACCAACTAAGGAGATTTATGAAACTACTAAAATCAGGTTAAGAACCGTCCAAAGCATTATTAAAACCTGAAGCCTGAATCATTAAAACCTAAACAGCTGTGTAGCTCTAAGAAAACCACTCATAAGTGAGGTTAATCAGAAAAAAGGCTTCAGTTTGCTAGGTAGCATAAAGATTGGACTCTGGAGCAACGGAAGAAGGTCATGTGGTCTGATGAGAGCCTCACTGAGAATCTTTGGGACGTGCTGAAGAAGATTTTGTGCAGCGGTCCGACACTCCCATCATCAATATAAGATCTTGGTAGAAAATGAATGCAACTCTGGACAGAAATAAATGCTGTGACATTGCAGAAGCTTATCGAAATGATGCCTCGGTAAATGTGTGTCATTCTCAGAGCTAAAGTGGTCCAATGAAATATTAGTGTGAGACTTATTTTTTTGGACAGGCAGTATAGAATCTGTGCATTTCAACGACCCCCACCGATACTCACAACGACCATCGTTGAGTAGTCAGATGAGTTTTGGTATCGGTCGTTGGAATAATAGCCCTGGACACACCTCACAGAGGTTTAAAAGCTGAGGCAACACCAACCACCACCAGAACTGAAGAAGCCTCTTGGATGAGAGGTGAAACGTCTTCAAGGAACTTTCTTAAAGTCCAGTGGATTTATTTAAACTACTTTGGATAACCATGACCTGGATGAATGAGAACCTACACAGACAGTATAGAATTAGGTGAGTCACTTTAATACTCATGCAATCACTTATTTAACATTTGATATACATATAATTCAGGGCTCCTGATATACTCTTTACTCCGGTTGCATTCATGCATCTAATTTTCTTTTTTTGATTGAGGTGCACAAGCTCAATATTTCCTTACCAATGGGCTTCTGGCTTGTGTTACTCTGTGACACAAACAAAAACTACAGTGTAGCTGGCCCCTCCCACAGGAGACGAGTACAAAACAGCTGAGAGCATGCATTGATAAAGGGTATGGAGAGACCAGTGGTGGGTCTATTACTGAAAGGTCAACAGTGCATTCATAATTGCTGGGGGCCCCACCCAAACAAAACATTGTGCTGACCCCTTCCCAGACCCAGAATGACCCGACGTCTCACATGATTTCGCTCAGTCACGGAGCATCAACAGTGTTTACAAGAAGCACAGCAAACGAGATGACACCATGTGACAGCAGAAAACACCCAGAGCACTGCAAGTTAGATCATTACCAGGCTGTTAAAACACACATAAAGCGAATAAAGGACACACTTTGCATTTTATTCTTGTCTTGAATAAGGCAAACAGTATAAAAAAAAAAGAGTCAGCTAAACCAGCATGAACAAATGTCACTAAAATATGCAATAACTCTGCTTGCACCCAAAATATCAAGAAGCTAAAATAGAACATCAAACTGCAGTGACTCAGTCTCATGGTCCAACCACAAACCATAGAAACACCTGTGACTCAAAGAACACGCTAGAATAGTTTAACAGAGCAAAATGGCAGAAATGGTTGCACTCTGGAGCCCTGATGGTGATCATTTCTGATGAATTCCTCGCTACCCATGGCCACTTTTATATTCCACATCACGTATTTCAAGCGTTGTTAACAGAAAAGGACTGGTTAATGTTTGACGGCAGCTACAGGTAAAGATTAGGTCGAACGAAGATCTCCCACCTTATTAATTGTACTCATGTCAATCTCCTTCACAGGCACCTAAAATGAGAAAGGAAAAAAATCTTAGTAAGACGAGAAGCAAGTGAAGGACTATTGAATATTTGACACGTCATAAAAAGCCAGTAAATTTCACTGCTTTGGGAAAAGGGTCAAGACGAGCTCAGATACTGGAGGAAAACTGTAAAGTTCAATAACAATGCAGCGAGGAAGAGGCTGCTAAATCTGCTGTGTACATATTTACTACATGAGGCTCAGACGTGCTAACAAATAAGTATGCATTGCCATAGCAACCGCTGAGGAAATGGCTTTAAGGCTTGTTGCCGATGTGGACGATGTTTTATACTGTCCAGCAGTGTGAAATGCTTAGTTGTGGTTAAAGGTTGAGCTCCCTACCGTAGCATCTTCAGTTGCATCCAACCCCTGCAGGGACATAGTCATCTGGAGAAAAGCAGAGAGACACAGCAGTTAGGAGATAAATGTCATGATGTGGACGGCAAGAACGAGCAACAGATACACCGTGTACTTGTTATTGTGGTAATCAAGCATAACAAAGAGGCCACTAAAGGCCCATTTTCCAAAAGCCCAAAGCCGTTGGTTGCGACAGTCCTGGATCTTCAAGCGGATGGGAAGGTCAGAGGCTTTTTAACAAAACCTATATCTCCTCTGTTGGATGAGGGAGCAGACAGAAGGCAGCAATTACCAAACACCTCTCTCCCTCTGTTCTCTCCATTTCTGTTCCATGTTTCTGTCAAAGGCACACATGCCTGCAAAATGTGCATGAATAAAAAAAAAAAAAAGTCACAGATTGCAGCAACCAGAAAAACATCTAACATGTATTCCAAAAGCCCTGGAAGTGACACTTAAATATCCTGTTTTGTTTGACCAACAGTTCATTAAAAATCAGGATTATTATTTAAGATAGAAAAAGAGAAAATTCCAAAATTTAAGAAGGTGAAACAAATGAATGCTTGTCTTTTTTTGATTGATAAATAGCCTGATCGGTAGGGATGTGCGCGACTAGTCGTTTAATCGTTTAACCGTCTACTCATTTATTAAACGTTTAGTATTTTACTAGTCGGTTAAACGCTAGTGTGCCCCCCCCTCCCCGACCGGCCGCCACCATGCAGGTCTACGCTCGGCCGTGCGCCGCACGCTCGTCCTGTCTGGGCTACCTGGTTGATCCTGCCAGTAGCATATGCGTGTCTCTTTTTTCAACCCCCGCTATCCCCCTCATCATTAGCGGTGTTTTGACCAGTCCAGCTACACCCACCACGTCCCTTCCTGCCACCCCGAAGCAAAGCATCGGCTCCAGTCTGTGCTGCTCGTGGACTGTCATGGCGCACCGACCCGCTGCCGTTACGCACAGACGCAGCGGCACTTTCTGTTTCAGTGGACGACTGAACATCTTCATCAGAGGGTGAATATTCCTCTTCAGAATATGAGTAAGCCATTACTTGACAAAGTACTTTGTCAGCGTTGAGCAGACCTCTCAGTATGGTGAGTTTTCTCACTCTAAAATGTGCCATCTTGCGCTCTGATATGCTCCGACGGCAAGTCTCGTCTCCTCGGTTTTCAAACTCTGTAAACTCCAAAACTTTGAATGAAAACACGCCCACAACTGATGCTCAGATTGAAGTTCCAGATGTCCGCCATCTCCTGGTGTACAGTACATGAGGCACACGAGGCAGTATATTTGAAGCTATGGCTTGTTATGTTCAGCAATGTTGCTTGTCGCAATATTGCGACTTTGGCACTTAAAGGGTTAAATTGCAAGTTTTCTGAACCGACTAGTCACCAATAAAATTAATCGGTTCGGAAATTAGTCGAAATTCCCATCCCTACTGATCGGCAAGTGAGTTGTCAACAGAAAAACACACACACATGGACGCACACACTGTGTCCAACATGACAGAACCCCAGTCACAACAAATGAAAAAAAAAACCTCAGATGGAAAAAACCTAAATACAGAAAGCACAGAGATATGTGCAACTGGACACACATTTAAAGCCTCTCTCAGGTAAAATTGGAGCTTGGGAAACAGTTACTGCCTCAAATTGTGTGGCTTGATTGCTTCAACCCCATTACAAACTTGTCACTGTGTGTGGTAGAGTAGCTTTACAGTGTTTAACCAGGATCATCAATTAGCCTTTCAACACCATTAGCTAACACAATGTAGCATTAGAACACAGGAGTGATGGTTGCTGCAAATGTTCCTCTGTACCCCTATGGAGATATTCCATTAAAAATCAACTGTTTCCAGCAAGAATAGTCATTTACCACATTAACAATGTCTGGACTGTATTTCTGATTAATTTAATGTCATCTTCATTGAAAAATAAGGACATTTCTAAGTGACCCCAAACGTTTGAGCGGTAGTATACATATGGTTTGTGTCTACACATTATCCACAGTGGAATCTAGGACTATACGGTCATCTACCCAAAATTTCATGGATGTCACTTGTGCCTCTGTAAATGTCATTCAGGCCACATGTGGTAAAATGGAAAAATGTCAGTGTGTGCGCTGGATGTGGGGCCGCTGTAAAAACAAAGCGACTGTCACTGGGGGCTCAGCGAAACTGCAGCCATGTAAATGAGACCTCCTTTGTTAGCAAATGGCTGCTGGTTATGTGGTCAGCATGGGGAACAATGTTGGCCCGGGACGGCATTGTGTGTGTGTGTGTGTGTGTGTGTGTGTGTGTGTGTGTGTGTGTGTGTGTGTGTGTGTGTGTGTGTGTGTCGGTGCAGACGCAGCTGTTCACCAACCAGGCTCAGAATCACAACTACTGTCTATTCAGAAATTACCAAATGTCAATCAGATAAATTTCATAAAGCAGCTAATGTTAACCTGCTGAACAAGTGACAACAGAAGCTTAGTTGGATAGGAAACACAAGATTGATTATTTTTACTTTACCAAGGGACAGTGGAGTTTTGTGACAATCGGCATACATTTGTCTGTCTGTCTGTTAGCAACATTACTCAAAAACAGACCAACGGATTTGGAAGAAATTTGCAGGGCAGGTCAGAAATGACACAAGGACGTAGTGATTAGATTTTGGCAGTGATGCTGCTTATAGCCTGGACCCATGGATTTGTTAAAGATTATTGCATCATTGCCAGATAGCGGCACGGCTTCACTGTAACTATGACAACAAGTGGACACTACATCAGCTGCCTGCTGACGATCACATGATTGTGATCCCACTACTAATCCACCGCTGTGGACTTATCAGGACTTCCATCCATCCATTCTCTAAGCACCGCTTTATCCTCAGTAGGGTTGCGGGGGGCGGGGGGTGTTAGGTCGTCAGTCTGTGACAGGGCTACATATACAGACAAACAATCACTCTCATATTCACACCTACAGGCAATTTAGAGTAACCAGTTCACCTCAGCATATTTTTGGACTGTGGGAGGAAGCCGGAGTGCCCGGAGAAAACCCACGCATGCACAGGGAGAACATGCAAACTCCATGCAGAAAGATCCCAGGCCGGGATTTCAAACGGGTATCTTCTTGCTGCAAGGCGAAAGTGCTAACCAGTATACCACTGTGCAGCCTTATCAGGACTTATCTGTTGGAAATGACACAAGGAACAACTGTTTAAATTGTGGGGTGTTTCCAAGTCTCATCAATTCCGGCCGCCTGCTACATATTGAAGTCGCACAATTCAGTATCCGTACAAAATGTATACATGCATAGGTCATTTTGTTTGTGGGTAAATCTATATTAAATGACCACATTCTATAGTGTCGTGATTTCTGTGTCAAATTTTTTCAAAATTTCAGTCGTCAGAAATGATACAACTGAGTAGCCTTGGTGGAGTACTGCCCTCTCCGAGTGCTTTTCCTTATTACTGTAGTAATCATACAGCTCTGTGCAGCAGCATGTAACACACACTTCATAACCATCCGATGCATCCACAGGGTTTATTAACACCGCAAAGACAACACTAGTGCTCAGGGGCGGCTGGTATAAAAGGGCTAACAGGGCTAAGCCCTCCCAGGCCAACACAAAAAAGATGAGAAAATTATTTTTCAAATAACTTAGAACAGATTGTTTTAAGTTTAGGTGAAAACAAAGGTAGCAACAGCACCAATCAGTCAAAAGAAAAACATTGAATATCTCTAAATGGGCTTATTTTTTTACAGCCCCAGCAGATACAGTCTGCTTTCATTCATTTCGTTCTTGTCAGTGATTGACAGGTGTCATGTCCCGCCCCCGTGATTTACTGATCATTTGGGCTAACTTCAGTCAGCCCACAGGCCTTTGACGCAGCGAGAAAAGGTTAAGCTATGGCGGGCGTTAGCATGAACGAGGTATTTGCTTTCATGTCCATTTTCCTCAGTGTCTTTGGAGGAAAAGCTGGAAGTTAAGAGACTGGGATCACATCGGCCATCAATGTGAGCTTGTTTTCAAATAACGTAGGCCCATGTTGACCTGTTAAAGGACTGTGACACCTTGTTTTTGCTGAGGTCATCTGTTGTACTGAAGGCGTGTTTTGCACTACATGTCGCCAAACAGTTGTAATAAGACAGTTGCAGCAGGCTATCTGCGGGCAGTCGTTGCAGTTGGAACACGTTTTGTAGTGGTGTGTGTGTGTGTGTGTGTGTGAGTGAGTGAGAGAGAGTGTTGATGTAGAGCACTAAAAAAGTATAGTGTACCTGTAATTGATGTAACTGTGTGTATTATAGGTGATGTTGCTTTTGCAGCTGTTTTAACCATTTAATCGGTATTATGCATTTGTTAGCCCACCCAACAAATTTCACCACCAGCCACCACTGCTAGTGCTGTAGTGAAGAGCAACGTCTAACCAAGGACACACAGGATCCAAACAAGCAACCAGCACTGCAGCAAGCACTGGAAGGAGAAGATGACTTAACTTTTTTCTGCCAACATATTGCTCTGCTTTCAGGCACAACTATGTGGCCGTGAACAGATCAGCTGAACAACCAGCAACCAGCAGTTCTTTCATTCATTCGTCCAAGAATGCCAATAATTTTGATCCCATGCACAGAAGAATGTTCGCTTTGAATGATGAATTTAACCAAAGAGGCAAAAAGCGCTCGTATCTGCACAAGCTGAACAAGAACTTTACCTCCTATCACATTATGTCAAATTATAGAACTTGACATGTTTCTAAACTACAGGCACATTTCAGTTAATACTACAGATGTGTGATACTGGATTTGATTTTCTGATATACTGACATTTTCCAACTCTCCCTGGCTGGTCGCTGATGCCAATATGTGAACACATTTCTTCCACCTATTGCAAAGAACATCAAATCTCCTTTGTGGGGCATTAACATAATATTATTCCTACTCTTATCATGATGGGCTGCTGACAGATGCAGACATGAAGCACAATGATTTGCAAATGAGTCCATTTACAAGGCAAATAATGAAACTACTTCAATGTACAAGTCAAACATGCCATATTTATTTCTATGTAACATTTTAGCGTATGCAACCTGTGATCTGTCCAGGGTGTCACCTGCCTTCACCCTAAGTCAGCCGGGATAGACTCCAGCCGCCCACGACCCTAGTGACGATTAAGCTGTGTATAGATACTGGATGGATGGATTTTAGAGGGCATCACTGGCCCGTCTGTGTCTATTTTCGACGATTTTAAAGCCATTATTGGCTGACATTGATGATGATCCTGATATTATCATGCACAAACATCAAAATGGTACTGAGATTCATGCAGCTGTCATTTATAGTTTTATCTACCTGCTGTTAATCATAGCTGAATCAGAGATTTTGCAAACTGTGTTTGTTTCTAAGAAGTCTAAACCGGCAAATGCTGTGTAACACTATACACCACCATTCAGAAGTTTGTGGTCACCCAGGTAATTCCATGTTCTCCATAGAAATTCACACTTTTATTCTTGTGCCAACATAATTGCACAAGGGTTTTCTAATCATCAGTTAACCTTTCAACAGCATTAGCTAACACAATGTAGCATTAGAACACAGGAGTGATGGTTGTTGGAAATGTTCCTCTGTACCCCTATGGAAATATTCCATTAAAAATCAGCCTTTTCCAGCCACAATAGTCATTTACCACATTAACAATGACTAGACTGGATTTCTGACTCATTAAATGTTATCTTCATTGAACAAAACTGCTTTTCTTTTAAAGATAAGGACATTTCTAAGTGACCTTAAACGTCTGAAAGGTGGTGTATGTCAGCAGAAAAACCGCTGCATATCCAGCAGTCAAACATAGCCTCAGGTAATTCATAACTGAACGTCTACACTGTTATGAAAGAGTCAAGAGGGGTAATATTCGGTCATAAATAATGCCAAACTGAGTTTCTGTGGGCAGCCCACCACATGGCACAGGATCAGCACATGAAGTGAGTGAAGCGAAGTCATTCAGGCTTCCCCAGAGGCCGCAGACTAACCACAAGTGGTTTCCACCCTGGGGACCCCAGCAGCCTCCACTGCGCTGCAAACAAAAATCTGGAGTGTAGGGGAAAAAGTGAAGAATGATGATATTCATAATTCTTAAAACTGTCACAAAAAAAAACTATCCAGTCAGAGGTTAGAGGTGACTTTACTGCTTCCAGCTGTGGCTGTGTGGTAATATTACTGTCAGCTGCACATTTAACAAGACTAGGCAACACTTTCTGATACAATGCAGCCATTGAAAAACACCAAAAATATCCAAGAAAACTGTTAAACAATCAAAGGAAAACAGATTATTTACTTGAGGTAACAACTGAAACTGCCATAAAGGGAAAAAAAAACAATATATGGCCAACATCATTCCTTAAAACTGTAGTGACCAGCTTCACAATCTGCTTGGATCTCTATTACTCTGTGGATCTCAGTATGGTGTGTACCTCTTATTCAACTCATATTATTCTAGGGATTTGTTTGCAGTGATGTGTGGCTGTCTGACTTTCCCACTACTTATATTTGAATTTTAAATCCTGCATAAACACCTCTGGCAATGCTATATTTACATTTTCTGCAAAACATATGCCGTCATTCTGTGCAAATTCTAATTTTCCCCACTAGCCACCATTTCCTTGGTTGCACATATACTACTTTCAATACTCGGAAAAAAAAAGACGTGAAGCAGGAAAGATCGTCCAGAGCGAACAAGCACTTTTCCTGCACCAGCAGCACAGTGTTCTCCTGAACAACCAAGTGTACATTAGATTTATTATGCTGCCATGGAAAGGCTCTTGTGTAAATTACTGCTAACCCCTTTGTGCATTAACACAATCTGCAACAGCAGCATTGGTGCAAACCATTCCAACTTAAAATTGAATTAATTTGATTTCATTTAAGCTAAAATCCCAAAATACAAACTTTAAATGATTCATTGAACATCCAGGTCATTCCAGAACTGGAGGACATTTTATGTCCCACTCACTAAATTTCAAATAATCCACGTACAAAATACTAAAACATGCAGCTGTTGTGTAAATGTACTTGTCCTGAGACAAAATTTGAAAAAACTAGCAGAAAAGAATGTTTGAAAATATTCTTAAAATACAAAATAAGTCTTGAGTTGCCCCTAAAATGCCATTTTTTCTCTTTTCCCACTCCCTTGATGACCAAATTGAATCAAATCAAATAGTTAAAATGAAATTTAAATCTCCTTTTTTGTATTATTTTTCATTGATGTCTCTTATGAATGTGAGAACATTTTTTTTAAATCAACAAAATGTTTGAAATAATAATTATTAAGCATGGAATGTGTATCCCACAACAACCCTGTTAGCATAACCTTTTTATCTGGTAGAAGAAGAAGAAAACCGTGAATCACACGAAACACTGGAATTAACATCAAACAGTTTTCCTAAAGAATGTGTAGATCAAAGCTATGTCCTGTCTTCTATTTTTCATATTTTCATAACATTGTCAGCCTTCATTGAATGTCTCACTCTACCCCATGCAATTTTGTTATGCATATTATCAGGATCAGACTCATTCTTTTGACTGTTTTCCATCAGTAAGTTTGTCTTCTTGGTCAGCAGTAACAGCTAGCTAAATATCTAACTGCTACTCCTAAGAAAAAAAACTAACATTAGCATGGATTTCCAACTCAATTAACACATAAAACATGGAATAAAGATTTCACCACTGATGTGTAAGCTGAGCCAGTCAAGCCTTTGATCGTTTGTGACCTATTATCGATGAATATTTAGCAGAAAACTGTAAAAGAGAAAGATATTTTTTCAAAAATGTTGAAGCCCAAATGTCCTCCAATTGTGGAACGAGACATCAAAGTTGACAGCATTGCCTGCGGTTGAAGTGTCTGCAACAACAATCACATCATTTTCTGGATGCATTTTGCTGTGCATTAGAAGCAGAACTCATCATCAGTATATGTTGCATTACCTCCAGCATCAGACAGCCTGTCCATGGTCAAGCAGCAGCCAAACATTTGCTGCAGTGGTGCAAAAACATGCACCTATTGTCTCCTGCAATATGTCAAAAGGTGCGCTGGCACAAGGTGAAGAAATGAGAAGACAGGAACAGGCTGGGACCACTGTGCTGCAACCACAACAACAACAACAACAACAACACAGGCCGAGGGCAGCGTGTCGCTCTGCAGATCCAGTGGAGCCCAGCTGTTGACAGCGGTGAGTGGAGGAAGGAAGGAAGGAAGGAAGGAAGGAAGGAAGCAAGCAAGCAAGCAAGCAAGCGGTGGTTTACCTCCTCAGCCTGCAGCCCGTGGCAGAACGTCAGCGTTTTCTCTGGATCCATGGCGATGACCGACTACCAAGCTATGCAGAGACGAGTGAAAACAGCACACAGGGAGGGCCGTTATTCCGCTAAACCCCCGTCGCCGGTGTCCCGCTCCACAGACGCGCCATCCTTCCCATCCGCCATTCCCCCCCGAACGGACGCACGGATGCCCCTCCCAGGCCCCGCTGCACGCGCCACGGCCACACGCGCGGTGAGGTTCGGTGCACGCACGGACGGGTTTCACGGTCCAGACGGCTGAGCGGTCGGCTGCTGCCCTCGCTGTAGTGAAATGAAGATGTTTCACTCGTGCTTTTTGCAGAGGGGGCCGGGGCTGGCCGTGATGTCATGCTCCTCCAGCCACCACACTACCCGCATGGAGGCGCCGTGGCTTTGATTGGCCGGAGCTCCCAGCAACAGCCGCACAGAGGCTGCCTCCTCTGGGCTCCAGCTCACACACTGCTGCTCTGTGGACGCACATCCACGAGGGTTTGTTGGAATAAGAGTGGGGGGGGGGAAAACACACAAGGCGATCAAATGAGAGTCCATTATTGTGCATCATCACTGAGATGTTGTTGGGGTTTTTTTTTTGTTGTTGTTGTTGTTGTTGTTTTTTTACAATATTTACATCATTCCTCAGTTTGCTGGCAGAGTATTTCCTCTTATGCACAATAGGAAACAAATTCGAGAGAGGCTTTATATTAAATGAAATACAAGCAACATGGTAGAAAAAGAAAGTGAATTCACCTGTGATCATGGAAGCCAAACACCGAACACTTGTGATTCCAATTAGCCCGTCTGCTAATGGGACATTCCACAATAGGAGGACATATGGGGTTCAAAAGGTTGGAAAATTAACCCTGTCTTTTACATTTTCTGCTCTGTATTCATCAATAATACGCAATAGATTATCAAAAGCTTGATTGGCTCAGCTTACACATCAGTGGTACCATTTTATATTTTTATTAAATAATACCAGAAAAAGTAGATTTAAATTTATTTTTAGCTGTTTTATTTGAGATTCAATTTGGTCATCAGAGGGGTGGGACAAGAGAAAAAAGGTTTCAAAAGGTTTGGCATTTTAAGAGAAACTCCAGACTTTTTTGGTTTTTTAAGAATATTTTCAAACATTTTTTTCTGCTAGTTTTGTCTCAGGACAAGTAAATGTACACAACAACTGCATCTTTTAGTATTTTGTACATGGATTATTTGAAAATTCATGGATGAGATGTAAAATATCCTCCAATTCTGGAATGGCTCATAAAATGACCTCTTATCATCTTAACTCTGTCAGTTTTGGACCTAATCGCCATCGGACCATTAGTTAGAGTATTTCCTCTTATGTACAAATTAAAAATAAATTCTAGAGAGACTATATATGAAAAAAACAGGCCCCAAAGTAGAAACTCAAAGCAAAAAGAAAATGAATTCACCTTTCTTTGGCATTTCACACCGCGTAAGTTTGTTGTTTTCATGTACACGTACATTTTATCTGGGATGGGCAGTCCAATCTGTTTAGTCTATATATTATGTATTTCTGTATTTTATTGTTTATCTTTTGATCATGTTTTTATGCTTCTGTACAGCAGCTTGGTCAACCCTGGTTGTTTTAAACTGCTTTACAAGTAAATTTGATTTGATTTGTGATCACTGAAACCAAACTCTGAACACCTGTGATTTTCAATTAGCCAGACTGCTAATGGGTCATTCCACAATTGGAGGACATTTGGGCTTCAAAATGTTGGAAAATTAACCCAGCCTTTTCCATTTAATGCTACATATTCATCAATAATAGGTAATAAACTATCAAAGACTTGATTGGCTCAGCTTACACATCAATGACACCATTTTTATTCCATGTTTTATTTGTTGTTTGCTAACCCTGCTCTAATCACAGTAACAGGGTTGCTAATCCATGCTAATGTTAGCTTTTTCTTAGGATGAGAAGCTAGCTATTTAGCTAGCTAATGAGATTGACTGGTTTTATGTATGACATTTTTTATTTTACTTTATGTGCATTCAAGAATGTTTTTTAACCACTAGAATCCTTATAAAGTTTTGTTTTTAATTGCAACAATTACATTCTTGCTTCAGTGGTTGGCACTTTCTCCTTCGTCCAGTGTTCCTAGGATCTTTCTGCATGGAGTTTGCATGTTCTCCTTGTGCATGTGGGAGTTTTCTCTGGCTTCCTCCCACAGTCCAAAAACATGCTGAGGTTAATTGGTACCTTCAAATTGTCTGCAGGTGTGAATGTGAGTGTGATTGTTTGCATCTCTTTGTAGCACTACGATAGACTGGTGACCTGTCCAGGGTTTCCTGTCTTCACCCACGACCCGAATGAGGAATAGGTCATGTTTAGATCATGGATGGATGGATGTTCTTGCTTCATCCAGCCAACAGCAATACCAGGAAACGTACAAATTTAGCAGCGAGAATCGACTGCAGTTACTATCCGTGCGTCACAAGAGGGCAGCAGACGACATGCTTTTGATTTATATAGACTGTTGTTTTTTTTTTTACACTAGGAAGAACTGTAATACGGTTCAATGTCCTGGTGTAAAAACAAAAGAGCCTCACACTCAACAAAACAGTTTCAGTTGTGGTACAGCTAAGAAATAATACAGCTCTTTAACTTGTCATCTTTTTATAACTGTGTGTGTTTCACCATGAGAATGCAGTGTTTTAATATTCAACTTCAATTTTCACTTGATAACTCACTTGCCAATTAGACTATTTAGCAATCAAAAATGCCAAACATTCATTCATTGATTTTACCTTCTTAAATTCTGGAATTTTCTTTTTTCTGTCTTAAATAATAATCATGATTTTTATTGAACTTTTGATCAAACAAAACAGGATATTTAAGTGTCACTTCCTGGGTTTTTGGAATACATGTTGGACATTTTTCTGGTTGTTGCAATGTGTGACTTGTTTTTAAAATCATGCACATATCGAAGGCATGAAATGTGGAGGAGAAAGAGAGAGAACACGGAGAGGGAGGTGTTTAATAACTGCTGCCTTCTGTCTGCTACCTCACCCAACAGAGGAGAAATAGGTTTTGTAAAAAAGCCTCTGACCTTCCTATCTTCTTGAAGATCCAGGAGTGTAAGCAGGTCCAGGTACAAAGAAACTGAAGTGCTTCAGCTGCCACACCTTCTAATTTCCCCTCATTTCAAACCTGTGCTTAGAATCTCTCAGTGAAACACATGCTTGAGGTCTTGCTCACTTGTTTGTGATCACGCTCTGTATTGTAAAGCCTGTGCATTAATCAGGATTATAGGCGCCGCTAATATACAGGGTGTGTTTTCAGAGGTATTTTGTCCAACCTGACACACGTGTTAATTGATTTGCTAGCACTCACGCCACATCAGGGAGCCACACGCAGGCGGGAATGGATAGCAAGCATCTTTAATGTTGATGGAGCTGCACTGAAAGCTTGAAGGAAGAGAGAATGGCAGAAATGAAGCTGGAGGTAGTTCTTAAAGGAGGAACTAAAAGTAGAATAAATAAAGCAACCACACAACTTACCAAAACTCTTGCATGTGCTAAAATAAACTGTGCTAAAATTGGAATGAAATAGATCTTTATGTGGTGAGAAATGAGAGTTGATAGCGTCGTAGCAGCTCCGTCCACCATAATGCTGTCATTTTCCAAAACATTACAAAGAAGGCATTTGGTCAACTTGTTTAATAATGATGCAATGTGACACAACACACCTCCTCGGTTCGTTTCAGCACATACACATGAAGAGTTTTCTTTTGCTTAAAACCGGTTCAATTAGGAGTTATCAGTTCAATGTGGCATTGAGCTACGTGCACAGAACCTGCTAGCAGCTGATTTATTGGAAATGAAGTGAGACTCTTCGAAACTGGAACACGTGACAGTACACAAAGTGATGCAATTATCATTTAGCAAACATTCAAAATGAAACTCATTTCATGTTTGCTTTTTATTTCCACGGGGAGATAAGGTGTTTGTGCAGTCATCACTCCTGTTTGTGTTTTATGACTGTGTTTTATAATGGGCACAAATGCAAATTGCAAACCAGCACTGACTGTATGAGACGTGACCGTACAGCACGTCCCTTTTTTTTCCTCTCCCTCTGACTTATCTGGCAGAGGGGAGTGGCTTTACTTCACAAACAGGCATCCACAAATACAGCAAAATAAGGATGACGCTACAAATTTCTATTTAAACAGAAACAACACAGGGAACAGGGAAGTGGCAGCTTAGGCGAGAGTTTGAATCTTCCTCAGCCGGAAGGAGCCCGCGAAGTTCAAAAAGCATAATAACGACCACGAAAACATTTCTTGGCAAAGGACATTTATTTTCTGCTTTGCAAAAAATACCTTTTCAACCTGTGACAGACTTTTAAATATTAGAGATGGCTGACATTGAACAATTAAATCCTATGGAAGAATTTAAGATTTTATAATATAGTTGTGTTTACCTGAAATATAAGAACAAATATTATTTTCCCCCCTTTTCATTCCTCCATTTGTGCAACAAGCATATTGTGCAGAAGTGCAAAAAAATGTCATTAGGTCAAATCTAAATCGTTCACGAAAAAAGCCAAATGAGGAAACACAGGCTGTTTAGTGAGTCCAAATTTAAACTGATGAGTTCATACTGCTGACTTTGACACATTTGTCAAAGAATAAAGTCCTCGTGTCAGAGAGGTCATTCCAGACTTGGAGGACATTTTACATCCCACCCAACACATTTCAAATAATCCATATACAAAATGCTAAAACATGCAGTTGTTGTTTAAATGTACTTGTCCTGAGACCAAATCTAAAAAAAACAAACAAAAAAAACAACTAGGAATAAAGAATGTTTGAAAATATTTTTTAAGATATGAACTAAGTCAAGAGTTCCCAATAAAATGTCATTTTTTCTCTTGTCCCACCTCCCTGATGACCAAATTGAATCTCAGATAAAACAGTTAAAATGAAATTTAAGCCTCTTGTTTCTTGCAATTGTGGGAAAAATGTTTTAATCAACATAATATTAAAAAATATTATTATGCATGGAACGTGTGTCCCACAACAATCCTGTTAGCATAACCTTTTTATCTGGTAGAAGAAGAAAACAGTGAATCACATGAAACGTTGGAATTAACATCATCAAACAGTTTTCTGAAAGAATGGGTAGATCAAAGCTATGTCCTCTCTTCTATTTTTCATATTTTCATAACATTGTCAGCCTTGATTGAATGTCTCACTCTACCTCATGCAACCCTGTTATGCATATTATCAGGATAAAACAAAATCTTTTGACTTTTTCCATCAGTAAGTTTGTCCTCTTGGTCAGCAGTAACAGCTAGCTAAATATCTAGCTTCTACTCCTGAGAAAAAGCTAACATTAGCATGGATTAGCAACCCTGTTATTGTGATTAGAGTACGGTTAGCAAACAACAAATAAAACATGGAATAAAAATGGTACCATTGATGTGTAAGCTGAGCCAATCAAGCCTTTGATAGTTTATTACCTATTATTGATGAATATGGAGCATAGAATTGTAAAAGAGAAGGTTTGTTTTGCAAAAAGTTCGAGGCCCAGATGTCCTCCAATCTTGGAATGACTCTTATGACACTAACGAGTGTTTCCTGTGGCCCCGTGGTGCTATTTTTGAAGCCTGCCTATCAAATGAAAGTCTTCATTCTTGACAGTGATGTCACGCTGGAAAGTATACAGGAATAAAAGCCCAAGTCATGCAACTTTAAACTTCCCTTTTCTCTCTAAATCCACAACAGAAAGCCCTCAAAACTCCCACTGACGCTTAATAATTTGCCAATGCTGGGAAATGCAAAGTGGTCTGGTGCTATAAAACAGCATGCATCTGCCTCATCTGCCTGCACTTAGAACACTGTCAGTTCACATCCTGTGCCTCGTGGACATGTGACATTTAAAAATGCCACTGTAAATGACAGCACAATCCATGGTAGGTCCCTGATGGGTCCCTGAAGGGGAGAGCAGGAAAATTCCACGCTTTGCATTATTGCCAGCCACTTTCCAAAGCACTGAAAGGACACTGAGCTTTTTGCTAACCTGCATGTAAAATTACAGCACATTTCTTTCAAAAATGGGAGACAAAACGATAAACGCGAGAAACAAAACAAAAAATAGAGTAACAACACAAATGAGACAACAAAAAACACAAAACGACAAAAGCGACAAACAGAGCAACTAATAAAGCAAAACAGAAAATGACAAAAATAAGACAAAAACACAAGCAAGACAAAAAAGAAACACAAAACGACAAAAATGAGGAACAAAATGACCAAAAATTGAGACAAATAACAGAAGTCAGTCAAAATAAGACAAAAAACTACAAAAACATGGCAAAATATTATAAAAACGAGACAAAAAATGTGAAAAATGAGACACAAAGCAACAAAAAAAAAAAAACAACTCAAGCGGGACAAAAAAACCCACAAAATGACAAAAATGAGAACCCAAATGACAAAAACATGAGACAAACAACAAAAGTCATACAAAATAAGACAAAAAACAACAAAAACAAGGCAAAATATTACTGAAATGAGACACAAAATGACAAAAATGAGACAAAAATACAAGCGAGACAAAAATAATACAAAATGACAAAAACAATACACCGAACAATGAATAAAGCAAAAATACAAAATGACAAAAATAAGACAAAAAACAAAAGCGAGACAAAAAATACAGGCGAGACAAAAACAATACAAAATGACAAAAACAACACACCCTGAACAATGAATAAAGCAAAAATACAAAATGACAAAAATAAGACATAAAAACAAAAACGAGACAAAAAGGGAACACAAAATGACAAAATGAGAAACCCGCTTGATGCTTGACAGGGCCTTCAAAAGAGGTCAGTGTCCTGTTATTGTTCTTAGAACACACAAATCCACAGGATCTTAATTTACTGAGATGTCTAATTACACTCCCTTAAATAAAAACCAGAGATGAAGTTCAGCAAAACACCAAACTAACTCCTGACAAAATGAACTCCAACAGCTTCTGTTCTCGTGTTGAAGACGGATTACCTACAGGAACTAAAAAACGGCTTTCTTAGTCTGTTTGTAATCATAATCAACAGGGGCCCCGCGTAAATGCAGCATCATGTTCCTAAGTCAAAACAATCGTGGTCATTTTAATGAGATATTCTTGTTGGTCTGCGCTCAAATCACTGGTTTAAAGTTGTCAAAACAAGACGATCAGAGCGAGGCTACTTCCCTACGTTCACTGTCATTATGTCCTATATCAGACTTGAGATAAATGTGAGGTGTCAGCAGAGGAATTAAAGAAGCACGAAAGAAAAATTAGATTCTTTTTCTTTTTTTGCGCTCTCCTCTTTAGGCCTTTAAAAGCCCTCTAAGCAGTAAATAAGGTGGATCACTGCTCATTCTGTAACCGTAGATCAGAGGTGTCAAACTCATTTCAGTTCAGGGGCCACATTCAACCAAATTTGATCTCAAGTGGGCCAGACCAGTAAAATCAGACAATAACGACCGATATATAAAACCATGACTCCAAATGTTTCTTTGTTTTGGTGCAAAAAAGTAAATTCAATTCCAACAGCATTATGTATCAGGTTATCATTTACACATTACAACTTACAGATCACAGAGTATCTATTAAGACAAAAAAGTTAAGACAAAAATTTATCTGGAGCTTAACAATGTGGTATGATAAAAAAAAAGGGTAATACCTTATGATAAAAAAAGACAAAAAACAACAAGAACATGACAAAATATTACAAAAATGAGACACAAAATGGCAATAACGAGACACAAAACGACAGAAGCAAGAAACAAAACGACAAATAAATTTGGCAAATGAGACGAAACAAAACAAAAGAGAAAGAAATTAGATGGAAAAATTAGAAAGCGACAAAAAATGGACAAATGACACAAGCGAGACAAAAAAGACACAGATCACACAAGACTAAAAAATGACAAAAGCAAGAAACAAAATGACATAAAAGTAAACAAACAACACAACCGAGATAAAAGGAAACACAAATTGACAAAAACAAGAAACAAAGCAATTAAAACAAACAACAAAAGTCAAAATATTACAAAAATGAGACACAAAACGATAAAAACGAGAAACAAAATGACAAAAAAAGGAGACAAACAACACGAAACAAAACAAAACAGGGACAAAATGGACACAAATGAGACAAAAAATGTTTAAAGCGAGAAACAAAGCAATAAAAATATCGACACAACTAGACTTTGCTTAATTTTGCTGCAGCACAAACCAAAACAGATCAGGATATACATTAGTTTAGTCTACAGTGAGCAGTAACTTAAGATTCTGGACATTACAGCGTAGTGTTGTGTGGTTATTCCCTTCAGAGCAGTGTATGAAACATACATTTCACGCCGGAATTTTTTATACTTAAATAATATGATGAAATAAAGCCGTTGAAGTGACTCAGTGTTAGGATTTGTTTGTTTGTTGCTGGTGTTGCCGTGGAGATGTCACTGTCATTCAACCATGATTTGTCCACACCCATGCAGTCTAACTCTTCTGTATGTATAGGAAAAGAATGTTTTTCTAACCTGACTTCCTCTTTCATCATTGCTTTAAATTTTTATTGCGCTAAAGGATTATTACGAAGTTTTCAGGCACTTAAAAACTGAACCGTGACTACTCAGTTCTACAAACTGCATTTGTGTCTTGAAGCAGATACCTGCCAGATGTACCTGACATCCAGCATGAGGCCTTCGAAGATCCTCGGCCAGCTGTCACTGGTTAAGACGGACCCAGTCACCGGATCAGTGTCTTTGGCCTCTTTGTTTGAGGTATGACGGCACTATATTATCATCAGCGCTGTAAATCAGCTGTCCCTGTGCTAATATACTACAGCTGTCTGACAGAACTACAAGGAGACAGATACACAGAACTATTCCTGTGATGTTTGTTGAAAGATCACACAACTAATCCGGCTGCAAACATTTGTCATTATGTTCCCGTGGTTCTGCGCTCCACCGGCCACATGCAAACCAAACACATGAAACTCAATGCATTCATGTCCATGCACAGACACAATCGGGTTTATTAATATTTGCTTTACTGCTATACGATGCAGCTTTGTGTTATTTCATGCAAGCGGCAGTATGCACTGGGAATCGATGTGTGGTGTTTGCTTCCATAACAAACTGTAATATTGTATGGCACCATTTGTTGGAAGGAAATATCTGCTGCCCCGACTTCGATTCACACGGTGTAAATAATAATAATGATAATAAAATAAAAAAATTCAGTGTAAAAAAACACGTGAAAAGTGAAAATCTGGCAGAAAGAGTGCCAGATAAAAAATGTGAAAATAGTGGCTGTAAAATGACTTTGATGGATTTAAATTTTGTAAAATTGTGTATTTTAAAGACCCCACATTGCAAATAAAAAACAAAAAGCAAACAAGCAAATTAGTGTTTGAAAAAAATATAAATTTTGATGTGAACATTCTGTACAGCTTTAGCCAGTTATTTTTAAATAGTAGTCCATACTTACTGTTTAAAATATATGCAAATTAATTTTGTGTGATTTTACACTATATTATATGAAATTTGTAAATATCTGCTGCACAGACTTTGACTCACACGCTGGAAAAAAAATGAAAATAAAACAAAAATTCACTTTAAAAAAAGTGAAAATCCGATAGCAAGGGTGACCACACAAAAAAATGGTAAAACAGTGGCTATAAAATAATTTAGATGGATTTAAATTGTGTAAAATAGTGTTTTTAATGATCTCATATAGTAAAAGAACAAATTACTGTTTGGAAATAACATACATTTTGATGTGAACGTTATGTATCGTTGTAGCCTGTTTCAAACAATATAGCACTTAATGCTGACTATTTATAATGAATGTAAATTAATACTTTTTGTGTGATTTTACATGACATTATCTGAAATTTGTAAATATCTGCTGCACAGACTTCGACTCACATGCTGAAAAAAATTCACTGTAAAAAAATAATTATATACACACGTGGACAAAATTGTTGGTACCCCTCAGTTAAAGAAGGAAAAACCCACAATTCTCACTGAAATCACTTGAAACTCACAAAAGTAACAATAAATAAAAATTTATTGAAAATTAAATAATCAAAAACAGCCATTACTTTTGAATTGTTGATTAACATAATTATTAAAAAAAACAAACTAATGAAACAGGCCTGGACAAAAATGATGGTACCTCTATAAAAGATTGAAAACTATTTGACCAGAGTGACATGATTAACTCAGGTGTGTCATTTAATTGACATCACAGGTGTTTCCAAACTCATAATCAGTCAGTCTGCCTATTTAAAGGGAGACAAGTAGTCACCCTGCTGTTTGGTGAAAAGGTGTGTATCACACTGAACATGGACAACAGAAAGCGAAGGAGAGAATTGTCCCAGGACATCCGAAAAAAAAATTATAGACAAACATCTTAAAGGTAAAGGCTATAAGACCATCTCTAAACAGCTTGAAGTTCCTGTGACAACAGTGGCTCATATTATTCAGAAGTTCAAGACCCACGGGACAGTAGCCAACCTCCCTGGACGTGGCCGCAAGAGGAAAATTGATGACAAATTGAAGAGACGGATCGTTCGAATTGTATCCAAAGAGCCCAGAGCAACCTCCAAAGAAATTAAAGGTGAACTCCAAGGCCAAGGTACATCAGTGTCAGATCGCACCATTCGTCGTTGTTTGAGCCAAAGTGGACTTCATGGGAGACGACCAAGGAGGACACCACTGCTGAAAAAAACTCATAAAAAAGCCAGACTGGAATTTGCAAAAATGCATGTTGACAAGCCACAAAGCTTCTGGGAGAATGTCCTTTGGACAGATGAGACCAAACTGGAGCTTTTTGGTAAGGCACATCAACTCTATGTTCATAGACTCAAAAAGCAAGCATACGAAGAAAAGAACACTGTCCCTACGGTGAAACATGGAGGAGGCTCAGTAATGTTTTGGGGCTGCTTTGCTGCATCTGGCACAGGGTGTCTTGAAAGTGTGCAAGGTACGATGAAATCTGAAGACTATCAAGGCATTCTGGAGAGAAATGTGCTGCCTAGTGTCAGAAAGCTTGGTCTCAGTCGCAGGTCATGGGTCTTCCAACAGGACAACGATCCAAAACACACAGCCAAAAACACCCAAGAATGGCTGAGAGAAAAGCGTTGGACTATTCTAAAGTGGCCTTCTATGAGCCCAGATCTGAATCCCATTGAACATATGTGGAAGGAGCTGAAACATGCCATTTGGAGAAGACACCCATCAAACCTGAGACAACTGGAGCTGTTTGCTCATGAGGAGTGGGCCAAAATACCTGTTGACAGCTGCAGAACGCTCATTGACAAATACAGAAATCGTTTAATTGCAGTGATTGCCTCAAAAGGTTGTGCAACAAAATATTAAGTTATGGGTACCATCATTTTTGTCTAGCCCTATTTCATTAGTTTGTTTTTTTAAATAATTATGTTAATCAACAATTCAAAAGTAATGGCTGATTTTGATTATTTAATTTTCAATAAATTTTTATTGATTGTTACTTTTGTGAGTTTCAAGTGATTTCAGTGAGAATTGTGGGTTTTTCCTTCTTTAACTGAGGGGTACCAACAATTTTGTCCACGTGTGTATATATATATATATATATAATTTGTTTTTTGAGGATTTTTTTAAGCTAAATTATCTAAAATTTAGCAAAACAGGAAAAAAAACTGTAAAACAGCTGTTACAGAATTATTACAATTTTCAATCTTATTTTTTAAAAGAACAGCAAACATTGTGATTGTGATTGATGATGTTTTTTATTGATTCAAATATATTAAAAATAATGTAATTTTAGAGTTAAAATTTGTAAAAGAAAAAATTATTATTTGCAAAAATACAATTTTTCTGTGAACATTGTTGGCAGTGTGGCCTGTGCCTTGTTTCTGTGTTGTTGTTGTTTTTTCAATTACCATGAAAGTCAATAATGTTTAATCATGATTTTACTAGATAGTATTTATAATTTTCCGATACAGGAAAAATATGTAAATTAATATAATATTTAGAATTTTGTGATTCTTAAATCTTTGTACGTTTCCAATCAAAAGAATAAATAAACTGTAAACATATTTTTTCATGAGGGAATGAAAGATTTACTGTATTCTTTTATTAGTTTTTTTTTACAGTTCACACATGAATTAATGCTTTTTCTGTGATTTCACTGATATAAATTATCTGAAATTTTGAAACTGTTAAAAAATATTTGACATTTTTCAGTCATTAATATAGATTTTTAAACTCTAAATATCTTTAAAATAGTGATATTTTTGCTGATTTTAACACATTTTTTTTTTAAATGTAATTTTACAGTCAAAAATTGTAATAGAACAAATTACTATTTACTGTTTATTAGCAGTTTCGCCTGATTTTATTTGTGTGTGTTTTAATTTAATTTATTCATTCATTTTTACAGTTCACATATAAATTAATGGTTTTTCTGTGATTTTATTCAGTATTTCTTGAAATTTTAAGACTTAAAAAATTGCCATATTTAATCATTATATAGAGTTGTTATTTATGATTAAAATAACAATATTTATAAGTTTTTGGATCTTTGAATTGTTGTGATTTTACAGTCAAATGAGCAAATGACTTGTAAATATACATTTTTCATGTGAAAATGAAAATTTTACTGTTTTTTTTCGGTGTTGTATTTTTACAGTTCACATGTATGCTAATGCTTTTTCTGTGATTTTACTGTATGTAACATGAAATTTAACAAATCAGAAAACATCTGTAAAATAACAGTAAAGTGTTAAAAGAAAACATTACAGTTAAATAATGTTTTAAAAGATTTTTACAGTGCCCCCTAATTGATATAAAGGGTCATGCTTCTCCCTTGACTGTTGCTTTTTTGGAGTTTTGTTTGTTTGTTTGCTTGTTTGTGTAAATGAAAATATTGTTTCCACTGAAAGCAGCTGAGACGAACACAGTCGTTCAGAAGGACACAAACACTGGTTATAATCAGACAGAAAGCACACGTGACTGACAGACTGCTGGTCTCTCTGACAGCAGATTTAAGTGACAGACCCCGCCTCCCTCTCAGCACACACACACTGGAACCACAGATTCATGACAAGTCCTGACAAGTCAACTGTAGTCGACTTAATGAGGGTAGTAGGGACCTCGGCACACACACATATGTGCTATCAGACATGATTATCACGCGGGTGAGTGACATGAGCAAAACATCATATGAGAAGACATCATCAGGTTAGCTCCCTCCTGAAGCCTCGACTCCACATCAGAGGATCACAACCAGAGAACACTAGAAAATGTTGTATGTCGTAATCCACCGAATTAAGATTTGATAGTTTTGTTTGCCTGCAGGTTAGGAAGGATTAACCACTGAGCTCATCTAGTTTTTTTTTTATCCTGTATCACAGCCAGACAAGACCTGAACACACACACATTATAAGCAATAATGTTTGAGACTCCACAGTGTAATAAATGGGAGTTCAAATCACCACTATGATTTATGCTGCTTCTGGCAGCCACCCCTTCATTTCAGTTTATTTCTGATACTCTTGCTTAACACAGCAGTGAAACAACAGTGGTTTACTCTGTTGAGCAGTGGAAAAACATAATATATCAAAGAACTGGAAAAGTACTCAGAGAGCACAGTACTCCTCCAAGGCTGCTCATTCCTCCATATGGCGTTGTCAAATTGCCATTTGAGAAATATTTATTGATGATCAGAAATCATGGCAACATAGAATGTGGCCATTTAATATAGATGTACTCACAAACAAAATGACCTTGTGCTGAGCACAGGCATGTGTCATGCATGTGTACGTTATGTACAGACACCGAATTGCATGAAATTCGGTGTCCGAATTCGGATTTTTGAATATGTAGCAGGCGGCGGGAATTGATGGGGCTTGGAAACACCCCCATAATTTAATCAAATATTCCTTGTATCATTTCCAACTGATAAGTTCCAATAAGTCCGCAGCGGTGGATTTGTAGTAGGATCTCAATCATGTGATCATCAGCAAGCAGCTGATGTAGTGTTCACTTGTTGTCATAGTTACAGTGACGCTGTGTCGTTATCTCACAATGATACAGAAATCTTGAACGAATCTGTGGATCCAGACTTTAAGCTGCATCACTGTCAAAATCTAATCACTTGGTCTTTATGTCATTTCTGACCTTCTCTGAAAATTTTATCCAAATCTGTTAGTCCGTTTTTGAGCAATGTTGCTAACAGACAGACAGACAGACAGACAATAATTCCACTGCGTTTCTTGGAGGAAAAACAAACAAAGCTGCTGCTGCTGCTTCGGGAGCTTTGATGGTACCCAAATGTCAAGGGATACTCAATTCTTTAAAAAGAAACTTAGAAATGCCATAAACTGACATGTCATTTACTGTTCTAATACATTTCAGATGCCAGTGAGACCAAATGTTTCTGATTCATTATTGTTCAAAATCTCCATTTACTACTCAAATCAAAAACTACTATGGGTAGAAAAGTGAATGACTGCATGGCTGAGTGTTTGCAGACAAAGTCCCAGCAGCATGTGAACAACATGGGGGTCATTCCAGAACTGAAGGCTTCAACATTTTTGAGAAATAAACCTTCTCTTTTCCAGTCTTCTGATCGATGATTTTCTGATCATCACATAACTCCGCCGCGTTCCTATGTGGAGTAAAAAATTAGACCTAAAATTAAGCTGTTAAACTCACTGAAGCATTAGACAATGCTGATTTGAAGAGGAGTAAAGAATAGATGGCAGAGAAATGAAACAATCACATGAAAAACAGAGAGGCCTCCATGTCAGTGCAGTTCCTCCCTTAACCCCCTGTTGATTTCTCCCTCCCTCCCTCTGCAGGACCATGATGACTTTCTTCAGTATTTGCTGCTGCTGACTAAAGCTTTTGTCTCACCAGCACAAAAACAAGAGGAAGAAGAGAGGAGAAGGTGCAGAACAACAAGTGAACCAAACACTGCCGACTTCTGCAGCCCCAGTTAGCAGAGGAAACTCTGGCACAAGCAGAAAAGCCGGTTCGCGTTGCGTGTCTGCGATGTGTCTGCTTCCTCCACGTGAACGCCTTACTTGAGTTTGCTGACGGTGGTTTAAAGAGAGCTGACTAACCTCAGGTCCGACCACCACAGTCACATTTTGCCAGACAGCACAGAGTCACATGTCTGGTGACAATAACAATGGTTTTCTGATGGGAAGCAGTTAACATGGAGCTAAATGATAAAGAAACATCTGCCATTGTGCTAAACTGCAAACAAATTTGGAGCTTTGCACTTTTCTGTGCCACACCTGCTTTCAGGGCACAGGATGAAAAGCGTGCCTGCGAGGAGTAACTCTTTAATTTGTTGTTTTCTCTCTTTCTGACTGACACCGTGGCGGTTTTCTCAATTAATCTGGTGTAACTTCGCCCTCCTTCTCCCCGTCTTTGTGTGGATTTATTTGCCGCACATTTCAATCCACTGAATTCTTGGCTGGCCTGACTCCACCGCTGACTCTCTCTCAGTTTTTCCTTCTCCCCTGCTCTCTGTTTTCTTTTTCTTTTCTTTTTTTCTTCTACTGGAATCCTGAGACACAGTGACCCACTTCCAGTTCCTTCCTCCCTCCAAAGCAGAGTGTGTGTAAATGCTAAAGTTAACGGTTTTTGTTTTTGCAGCATTTTTTGCTCCAGAGCCCCCCACCACCCCCCCTCCAAACCCACCCTCGCTTTGCTTCTCTCTTTATTTTCTCCCATGCAACACGCCCACCCCCACTCCCTCACCCTTTCTGTCTCTCGCTCTCTCTGCAAGACCCAGGGAAGCGTCCTGTTTGGGAGTGGGAGTGGACAGGGAACTGTGCCATGAGTCATTACCAGGGACCCCTGGCACTCTGCTGTACCCCTCCTCTGCATGCAGGGAATGCTAGACGAGATGCACTCCAGCCTTAATGAAAAGGGACACTCATTCAGATGCAGACGGCACAACTTTATGAAAGTTTGATAGGCGGCAGGGTGTTGACAAAGAAAAGTAATTTCGAAAAAGTGAGGATTTTCCATGTGTAACAAGTCCATCCAGAGAGGCAGAAAATTGCCGGTCAGGAGGTTTTTATGAGATCTCGTTTTCCTGTTTTTTTTTTTCTTTTTCTTTTTTAGGTGTGCACAGCTGCACATTGAAGCTGTGGAAACATTTGCAGGCATTCACAAGCTGTCTGACGTACTGTCATTATACATGTGTGCACGCCATTCAACCTGTTAAACCTATACCTGCACTATCCATTATAAGACGATAACAACCCGAGAAAGTCAGAAATACATCCTTTTCTTTCTTTCTTTCTTTCTTTCTTTCTTTCTTTCTTTCTTTCTTTCTTTCTTTCTTTCTTTCTTTCACCCCTCTTGACTCCATCCTCTCCTCCCTCTTGTTTTTCTCCCTTTACCTTCCCCCATGGCTGAGTCTGGCAGGACCACGGGTTCAAAGACGTGCAAGCACTAGAATGTAGGTCAGCCATCGGTGCTGAGTTACCGATTAGAAACAGCTGTGTGTTTGTGGGCCATTCTCTCTGTCTGCTGAGGCCAGCAGCCATCGCAGAGCCGTGCAGAGCAATAACTTCACTGTTCGAATGCCCCCTGCTCTGAAACTCCTGCACGTCGTTCCACTTTCCTCCGCTGAAAACACTGAATAAGGAGAACGCACACTCAGCCCTTATGAACCTTGCTCCTGGATTGAAAAATAAACTAATCTTCCCGTACTGTACAGTAAAGAAAAGACTGTCGGCATGTTCTTTTTTTTTTTTTTTATGTTTCCTCTCTTGCTGTTCTTTCGTTTCCTTCATAAAAATCACCCGCAGAGGTTCACTGCCCGTCTTTTCTTTGAGGGCAATAAAACAGTGTGGCATATCTGTGGTTCTGCCCATTGTTCTCAGATGAAACCATCGCTCAACTGCAGAATGTGTTTCCCTCCTGCTGCTCTGGACAATGGCCGATGTGTAGCATGAATTAGCCGGCTAATGCTCCGGCTGTATGAAACCTGCAGTGGTCCTGAAGATGACACCGATACTAGCATGTCTACATTAGCCCCTCGCTGCCAGGCCTGCTTCTTGCACACACAGCACCTGGTCATAATTACCTGTCATGGCCGATGGGGATGGCCCCACTCTTCCAAAAGCTGTAGATAAAAACCACAAAAGCAAGAAAAGGGTCATTCCAGAATTTGAGGACATTTTAAGTCCCACCCATCAAATTTCAAATAGTCCATGTACAAAATACTAAAGCATGCAGTTGTTGTGTAAATGTACTTATCTGAGACCAAACATAAAAGTAAACTAGGAGAAAAGAATGTTTCTAAAATACCACATAAATCTGGAGTTCCCCCTAAAATTTCATTTTTCTCTTGTCCCACCTCTGATGACCAAATTGAATCTCAAACAAAACAATTAAAATGAAATTTAAATCTCCTTTTTTCAGTGTATTTCTTTCATTGATATCTCTGGTAATTGTGGGAACTTTTTTTAATCAACACAATATTTTAAAGAATAATTATTTAGCATGTATGCCACAACACCCCGTTAACCTTTTTATCTGGTAGAAGAAGAAGAAAACAGTGAATCACATGAAACACTGGAATTAACATCATCAAAGAGTTTTCCAAAAGATTGGGTAGAGCAAAGCTATGTCCTCTCTTCTATTTGTCATATTTTCATAACATTATCAGCCTTGATTGAATGTCTCACTCTACCTCATGCAAGCCTGTTATAATATTATCAGTAGAAAACAAATTCTTTAGACTTTTTTCTTGACTGTTTTCCATCAGTTTGTCCTCTTGGTCAGCAGTAACAGCTAGCTAAATATCTAGCTTGTACTCCTGAGAAAAAGCTAACATTAGCATGGATTAGCAACCCTGTTACTGTGATTAGAGTAGGGTTAGCAAACAACAAATAAAACATGGAATAAAAATGGTACCATTGATGTGTAAACTGAGCCAGTCGAACCTTTGTTTGTTTATTACCTATTTTTAATGACTATGTAGCAGAAAATTGTAAAACAGGTTGATGCTTCAAAAATTTTGAAGCGCAAATGTCCTCCAATTCTGGAATGACCCAAACACTGATTCTGTGTGTGAGGGAAGGAGTGGAAGACCACAGCAGTAAGGGAGCCATGATGACTCTTTGCACTGCAGACCCTTTAACACTCCTCCCTCGGCTGCCAGCTCAGCACGGGACGTGAGCCAGAGCCTGTACCTTGCAGCTGTGGGCCAAAATGCCAGATGGGCACCCAAACACACACATCCACATATACAGCTCACTCACATGTTCGTGCAAGCACACAGAGAGAATAAACAAAGGCTCACATGCACACAAACACAAGTTGTACTCTACGTATGACCTCGAGAGATGGTAGTAATTACAGTGGCGTGCTGTCTCTGACATTTGTCCCCGCCACACCCTTTGACCACTTGTGAGTTAGTTGATGAGAAGCTTAAGCTTGGCATGTCAGCAACGCAGGTATTCTCACACACACACATGCACAACTAATTACTGGTGGGGCACGTGTACATTTTTTAAGCTCATGGATGGAGCCTTGCTGACAAACTGAACGATGCTCCAACCAAATTTTTCTCAAAATACAGCCACATTTTCTGTGAATCTTTTAATTAGCGTTGTTTTGCGTGTATAATGACAGCTTTGTGTGACTGGATTGTCTTGTGATGTTTTTGTGTGAGATTCGTTCTGGGTCTAGTCACATTTTAGCACGAACACAGTACACAGTGAGAGTTTAAAAACAAATTACATTGCAGAAGTGGTTCAAGATGTTTCTGTGATAGATTGATTGATTTTTTTCTACGTTTTTGTTGAATGTTAGACAAAAAAATCAATACAACTCTCATGTTTCTGCATCAAGTATGGAGCTCGAGCCTGGGAGTAATTATGTTAGTGTAAAGACTGAAATCTTCAGTACAGCACTGCATTTCCAACAAGAAAAGCACTGAGAGAGCGCAGTACTCAGTCAAGGCTGCTCAGTCGTATCATATCCGACAGCTGAAATCTTGAAAAATTTATGGCAGCATACGGCAACATAGAATGTGGCCATTTAATATAGATGGATCCACAAACAAAATGACCTTGCACTGCGCAGAGGTGTGTGTTATGTACGGATACCAAATCGTGTGACCTAAATATGTAGTGGGCGGCGGGAACTGATGGGACTCGGAAACACCCTCACAATTTAATCAGTTGTTCCCTGTATTATTTGAAATGAATAAAGCTTGTTTTATGCTTGATGTGTTCATGAGGTTTTTGCGGCTCGGTGCATATGAATTATGTCATTTTAGTGGCCCTGCCTCCTCACACAGCCCTCCTCAAGCGCAAAATTTCCATGTCATGCACCTCCAAATTTTTCGAACAATGCCAATGGAGACATGCAGAAAACTGATGGAAGAGCAGGGGCTCCTGGCAGCACAAGTTCAGAAGTACAGGCACTTATACAATTCATCACACAGAGATCACCGTGGTTCCCAAATTATGAACAATTCATGGCATGAAATTTAAACTAACTGCTGAAATGCAACTACATATTTCGTAAAATGCCATGTTGTAAGTGTAAACATTTGTAAATTTCATGTACTCTTGTTAACCACACCTGACGTGTACGTCAGCGGGGTTACTGCATTCGCTTCGGTATCTGGCTGGCTGGGTAAGTATGCATGTGTGTGTTTGTGTGTGTGTGGGTGGGTGTGTATGTCCGTTCAGATATCTCTGCAAGTGTTGAAGTCAGGATAATCAAACTTGGCACTGAAGATCAGTCTAAGGTCCCCTGCTCAGTTGTGGAGTTAGAGGTCAGCAGATCAAGGTCAAGGTCAGATATCTGGACATGGTTCTGCCATCTACTGAGGGCTGGTCTAGTTTAGTACTAGAGTACACTAGGTAGATGTGTGTTTGCAATACACTGCCTCCTGCAGTTTTGGAGCAGATGCCGCATGGAGGATAAAGCCACACATACTCTCTCGAACGGATTTCTAAACGTTGCATTTCCACCTGTCACTTTCATGTGAAAAGCATAACCCAGCCTTAAGTCCCAGCAAGCCCGCAGTGGTGGATTTGTGGTAGGATCAGAATCAAGTGATCGTCAGCAGGCGATCATAGTTACAGTGACCTTGTGTCGCTATCTCACAATGATACAGAAATCCATGGATCCAGATTATAAGCTGCATCACTGCCAAAATCTAATCATGTGGTCCTTGTGTCATTTCTGATCTTTCGTGTAAATTTCATCCAAATCCGTTTGTCTGTTTTTGAGTAATGCTGTTAAAAGACAGACAGACAAGCGCCGATCATCACATAACTCCACTGAGGCTCCATTTCCTTGGCGGAGTACTAAAAAGCAAAATACATTTAATATTATTCATCTTTTCATCGTTAAAACTATTTTCAAAGCCGTAGAGGTTTATTTATGTAGGCTATTTATCACTCAGACACTTTTTAGATCTTCAGCAACAAGGAGAATATCGTAATTTCCAATAATATTTAACAATTTCTTTCATATTTTCCTCCTTCAAAAACATTGAAACACTCCACACTGAAACTGACCACTGCTGCTGTTTTTGATCTGAAAAGAATTAAAACTTTTGAAGCCACCTTTAAGCCTATAGGGATGACATTCCAAAAAAAAAAGAAAACAGATTTTGGGTGGAGTATCACTTCAGCTGAATACACGGAAATCCACACTCACAAGTCTCAACAAGTCAAAAGGTTAGCAGCAATGGCACACCAGGGATTTGTAAATCCAGACATCCTGACAGGGATACTCGACGGGGTATCAAAGCCGCATCAGAACCATGAGACAAGGGCTTCAGTTCTGTGTCTCGCTTTACTTCCATTTTCTAATATTCATCCATTATCAGAAAAGAATCGCATCCATTGGTGGGTGGTCTGTCGCTGCACTTCCTCGCTGCCCACCCACAAGAGAAGATCGGCCTGGTTTGCATATTTATAGGGAGGATGTTTGTTGTTAGAGACCCGCTGTTTGAGTGTATGAATTAGCTTAAGTTCGCCAGTTGCCATGGCCACGGATATGGTTGTTTTATTTTAGGCCATTCAAACTCCCATACACACAAACACACATCTCTGCCCCTCTTTGGTCTTCCTTGACTTTCTGTGGCCGCATGGCTTTTTTTTTTTTTTTACACGGTAGTGGTGTCTGTGTTTCACCCTGGTGGGATTTTTCCTCACCAGTTAACCAGCACACACATAAATATTTGATAAAACCGAATGAAGAAGGAAAATATTTCTCTTTTTGACGTTTCTCTTTGGATTTTCTACATCCTGCACTGCGTATCTAAACGGAGCAGCACCATGCACTCATGCTTCAAACCCCGCATGAGATCCTGGAGGTCTCGTGGAGGACATATGCCACAGCAACATGGTGCTGTCATGTGGCTCAAGAGCCGGAGGAGCATGTGACAGTGGCTCTGCCGAGGAAACGCCATGCCAGGAAGGCAGAGGAACTGAGGAACCCGGGGAACCTGGAGGGATTCCAGATGAGCAGGGCCAGACGTAGAAAATGATGCAGATTCTGACGTTTGTGCCACAGAAAACCACAAGAAAGAATCGACAGATGACGGTTGAGTAGTTTCCCACCTTTAGGCCTCTCACATGAACAGCCGTCAGCTCTGTAGGCAGAAGCACACAGACGGAGGAAGCCGGACGTGTGAGGGGACACAGATGGGTGAATGAATGAGTGGAAAGAGTCATATTGGTGGTCTTCATGTAGACCCAGAACTAACTGCTGCTGAGGTGACAAGTACATTACCAACAGAGATCTCAGACAATTCCAGTTCCAGCATAATTTGCATTGGTGATTAGGCTGCCTTAAGTGATTTCAAAAAGTTCTAAGAGTAAGTAAGTTCAGAATCTGTTTAATGGAGCCATGTACGCCCTTGAAAACATCCAAACCGTGAACATGTGTACATCTCATCACACAGGCTGAGATAAGCATGACAGTAACAGATAACATTCAAAGAGATGTGACGCATCAAAGCTGGACAGTGAAGGCTGACAGGCTGGATATTATCTTTACGAACCAATATTAAATAAAACAGAAGAAAGAAATTTGATGGCAGTCGGCAGTTGTTAGACCTAGTCTGCACCAAACGCTGCAAAACATGAAAATAAAAATTGAGAACAAGAAGATCAAGAACATCTAGACTGGATTCCCAAGTCAAATCAAATTTATAGAGCAGATCACATGTTTGACCTTTGGTGTTCTACAATTGATATAGTATATATAGTAACACTTTATATTCTGTTTGATTCAGATTAAAGAGAAAAACTCCACAAACAACAGGAAAATACACTCGAAAGCACCAACTGAGGAGGAATGCCTCTTCACACACTACCGTTCAAAAGTTTGGGGTTACTTAGAAATGTCATTATTTTTGAAAGAAAAGCATTTTTTTTTCAGTGAAGACAACATTAAATTAATCAGAAACACAGTCTAGACATTGTTAATGTGGTAAATGACTATTCTAGTGGGAAGATTTTAATGGAATATCTCCATAGGGGTACAGAGGAACATTTCCAGCAACCATCACTCCTGTGTTCTAATGCTACATTGTGTTAGCTAATGGTGCTGAAAGGCTCATTGATTATTAGAAAACCTTTGTGCAATTATGTTAGTACATGAATGAAAATGGGAATTTCTATGGTAAAAATGAAATTGTGTGGGTGACCCCAAACTTTTGAGCGGTAGTGTGCAAGTCAGTAGATGTCTACAGAAAACCAACATGGCAGATTAAAGTATACAAAAGCAATGTGACAAAATTGTAGACTCCAAACATACACAAAAGTATATGATTCAGGAGGACGTCAGGAAATTCCTGAGCTACATGACCTTTTAATCACAATGGAGTCCTGCAAAGAGGACTGACTGCACAAACACACCAGTATGACAGGGCAACAAACACAAAGAGGAGGTACAAGGAGTGGTATGAGTGTTAGTGTTTGTGTGTGTGTGTGTGTGTGTGTGTGTGTGTGTGTGTGTGTGTGTGTGTGTGTGTGTGTGTGTGTGTGTGTGTGTGTGTGTGTGTGTGTGTGTGTGTTAGGACTTCCCAACGCATCTGAGCCTCTCTGAGTGAAAGAAAGAAATGTACGCTGGCCACAGATGGTTTATAGTGGAGCTACATCAAAGGTTTCAAGTCAGGGTTACAAAGGTTTCGCTATGTGACATAAACGGCCAGCATCCTGCCTTAAAGCAGGACTGCAGCATCTCTGTGTGTTTGTAGGTGCAGAAATATTTGTTCTCTGCTTTGGAAAAATGTCAAAAATCCACAGGATATGTTTTTTATAATTGGCTTGGTACAACAACAACTGACTTTTAATAGACTGCTGTAAGAAACAGACATTGTAGTAATGAATACCAAATATTGCATCATGCAACTGTTGCGTTTGATTTACACCACAATAGATGCACAGCCTCTGTTGTGGACACACCCCCACCTCACCCTTTAGGAACTTTTCCAGACAGTTAACTCATTGGTATTTCTCTGGTAGCCGACGTCACCACCTCTGACACACAGGATGCTTCAGAAAATGCACTGCAGGAGGGATGGACGGAGGAGCATGTTGTTTCAGTGACTAACGCTGTTTGTGTCGGTGTCTGCCGCACATCAGGCTGGAGGGGAAAACTTTGAATTGTGCGTGTGAAGACTCGTAGGAGGAGTCAGGAGTGTGTTTTCATTATTGGGACATAATCAGTCAGGTGGACATGAGGTGTTGCTTGAGACCAATCAGAGCATGCTAATGCTAAATCGATGTGACCTTTGTTGAGTATGAGCATAAACACTGGATTACTGATTCTAGCCTCATAATAGGCTTTAAGTGTGTCAGCTCAGGGTTTAAGCATCTGTTTCAGAGTTGACATCACTTTTATGTCTTCATGTGTATTCTTTTATTGAAAGATCTGCTTACAGAAAAATCCAGAGTGTGTTGACGTTTGGCCTTTGTGCAGTTTACACGAGAATGGAGTGGAATTAAGAGGCCTAATCCTGATTACATGTGGAGCAAAAATGGTGGAAAACAGACCACAGTAATGACCTTTGGCCCAAAGGATGTAGGGGGAAGATGGGCGATGGAGGAGTTCTGGCAGATGGAAGGAAGGTAGACAGTGAACAATCAGTGTCTACAAGATAAAGAACTCTCCGAATCTGCAATCCCGCTTCCCTCGTTTCTCATTAGCTTTCTTCATTAGTAGTCATGCTGGAGCCACATTAGAATGTTGGAGCCTGCCTGGGATTGTCTACAAGCATGGACCAAACCATATCAGGGTTTAACTAGATTTTTAAAAAATTACAGGGAGAGTGGTCTCATATTTTTTTCAACAACAAAGCTCAAATTTTACAAACTACATTTTTTTTTTTTTACGGAGTGGTGATAAGCTGTGAACTTCAGAGATCACCCCAGTTTATTGTTAAGTTAAGATCAAATGATGAACAAATACTAAATGACTGTAATTTGCGTGTCTGTTCTCACTTTTCTGGCTCCACTGCGCCAGACTGTTCAGGGTTTTATGACCAACGAACACGACTGTAGCTGCATGAGACTGACAGAGAAGTTTCATGTGAAAAAAAACAACAACCACAATTCAGTCACATATTGAAAGCATTTGGGTTATTTCCTGAGAACATCACTTTGATTGGGGGACTATCACTCTGAGACAGCCTGCTGTGGGTGAGGAAGCAGAAAACATATGTTGCTGATATTTTGTTTGTCAGTCGCGTCCAAAAACGGATCGACTGTAGCAGGAGATAGAGACCTTACATTTCGTGACACGCGTTCCATCCTTGACTGGATGTCGAAAAATGTCCAAGTCATTACTTTTAATCCTATAAAATAAAGGCCTTCATTTATTATTCGTTTTTGTTTTCAGTTATATGTGGAAGTTCTCCTGCAAACAGTTCAATAATATTCAAGTAAACAAGCAAAATAGGAAATGAGAAGATTTTGAGGTAAACATCGCTGCGACTTAGACGACCACAATGAAGAAGCATTTAGTTCCATTTTACTCTGAAATGATTAGGCAGAAACTAAAAGAACAACAACTGTTGCATACTCAGAAACAAACATCAAAACATAGTGGTTGATGTGAAAGAAAAATCCTAATAAATCCTATTATCAGACTGGTGCAATCAGCAAAGCTCTTGGTTGGTAGATTTTATGACCTAAATTTCTGAGGCAGTCATCATGCTTTTATTTTAAAACCCAGATTGTGTAACTGTTGATCTGTGGCAAAACAGCCATCGGTCAGAGGCCAGCTGTGGAAATGGTGCTGAGATGTTTGTCTAAGATAGAATGATAGATGGAGGAGAGGAAAGAAGGAGCAGAGAGAGTAGTCATTTGGCCGACGGGCCTGAGGCAGTGAGCGATGCAAGGCCTGAGCCACTATGATCAGAGAGCATGCAGATGATAAGGCTATAAATAGAAACATGCAGCGGGAGGGACAAAGGCTATTTCCTTTCAAATGATGTGAAAGAATGGTTGGGCCTTTGTGCTGCAATGAGCATTTTAAAAGCTGACCGGTTATCACTGTCCAATTTTGGTTCAATTACACAAACTCGATAAGCGTGTTGACTGTTTGACAATAAATAGCTTTCTCCGGTGTTTTTTTTATCAGTTGTGTAATACAACGTGAAAATTACATGCAAAACATAACCATGAAAATAGACACCAGGCGATAGACATTTAATTTGGAAAATGATTTGACTTTTTTTCTTTCTGGGTTTGCAGCCAAAACATGCTGACATCCACATGATAATAATTCAATTTCCATTTGAAAAAACATTTAAATGTGACACAGGATGACATGCAAAAAGTTCAAACAAGGTGATATTCACATTTTACATTCTGGATGAGCGGTGGTGCTTTCATTTCCTACATGTTTGCGTCATAAACCAAACTATCGTTGTGAAACTAAGCTTCACTGTAACTTAGATGACGATCTCACTGAGTAATTACAGTAAATGCAGCAGCAAAAAGCCGCATCTTTTCACTTAAGTCCTCTGCAGTCACAGTGGAAAGAGGGGCTTCTAAAAAAGAAAATGATGAATGCTTGCTGACATAAAACATCCTTGCAGGGTTCAGGTCATTTTACTCTATTGCACTGACCCTCCCTATGAGGTCAAATAAATGCATACACACACACACACACACACACACACACACACACACACACACACACACAAAAAAAAACCCTGAAAAGACAAAAGTTATATTACTCCATAAACCTGTAGGCTTCAGCAATCAGACCTATGCTACAGCTGTACAGAGTTCAGTGGCAGAGTGCATCACTGTCACGACACATGTGGGCCTTTGATAAGAAGAATTCAAGTTGCATAACTTCTCTATAATTACCTCAGTAATAGTCATGAAGCTGAGCCCAAACAGAATCAGGCTCGATGCCGCAGCTAAGCTGTTGTGAAACGCTTGCAATGTATGTGTGACTGAGTTATATTCTCGCTATGACTCTGCACCGGGTTCACAGTTTCAAACAAGGATGTACGGAGGCTAATTTGGTCTCTTGTTTACTGCGTCTTCACGTCACCACAAAGATGTTCCATGCAGACAGGACAGCAAATCTCCTACAAGAAGCTATCAAACATCCTCATAAATAAATCATCACATTTTATTTAGCTTAAAAGAGATACAAATAAGCAATTATCTCCTGTATTCTGATCTGAATATAGTGCATTAAAATTGCATGGCAGGAGAAATCCTCTCACTGGCACTCATAAACGGGTATTAAAGGGCACATGAAAGCCAGCAAACACAATATACAAATCATTCACAAGACTCAGGAGTTGCTGCATTCAGGTGGCACTGAAATGAAATTGTGCAAAACAAAGGGAGGCCAAAACACAGGAAATAAAAGCTACTGATGAACATAAATTCATATCGAGCTTATTTGCAGCTGAATGTGGTTTCTGCTTGGCTTGAGCTGGGTGAGCCAAATATACGCACAGCTTTTGTAAATGCCAAGTGATCTGCAGTCACCTGCATCCTGAGCAGCTTGTGCAGTATTCTGAGTGGACTGAAAATGCTCACACGCAATTAACATTTACACTTTTTTGTTTATTCAGTGTACTTGTCTTACACAGAATTGCAGGGAATTAGACATTGTGGGATATTATAATGCATGGTCTGGTGTTTTTTCTTGCCCGCTGACACCGATGAATGTGAATTTAAAATAGAAACCCTTTACTATAAAATGCATTATTTGTAGCTGGAAATAAATAAACTGGCTGGTCATGGAAAATACAAACACTGTACAACATTTAGGCCCTTCAGAATAAGTGGATATGGTCATTGTTAACATCAATGATCAGTTCCCTCTGTGTTGTTATGGCTCCTAATGGCACTCATAAGCAGCTTTACATATTTACATATCTTTTAACTTGCACAGCACTCTTGCTAACTTTTACAAAACTGAGAGCCACAGATTTAACTGACTAAGTGTGGCCTACTGCCTGAAATCTTGCAACCCATGTTAAACTGTCTGCTGTACAGGCCCCATGAGGATCCTGTATGACAGATATTACCAAGAAAGTACAACAAAAACCATGTTTGTGGCACTGACTCTCAAGGGCCTTTTCCTCATCGTTCACACTAAAAGTCACTTCCCCCATTGAAACGCCTTAGTGATTTCTTCAGAGCGCACTCCAACAACGTGAGGCGCAAACATCTGGCACTAGCAATATAAACTGCCTGCCATGCAGAGTAACCCACATTTATGCTCTGCAGGCACGCCTGTTGCGATATTCATAACTCTTCCATTGCTCCAGCGGTTGTGACACCTTACACAGTTCAGCTGCATCACACAGCTGAGGGGTTGAAATTAAAAAAAAAACATTAGCTTTTAGGTTCTGATGGGATTCTTTTAACATATGAAATGAAGTTCTGGTGCTGAATCTGTAGCCACGAACAGCTTCAACAAGAGTTCCAGGCTTAAGTCACATGAACAGCTTCTTCCCCGAAGTTGTCAGGCTATTGAACAGGTCTCTGTAGACTCGGTTTTCGTATCATCACCACCTCTCCCTGCAAATACACATGCATGCACACATCCCCACATACACACACATGCATACACACGCACACACACATGCGCACACGCAAACAGGCACACACATTCATACACACACTGCACTACTGCATTAGGCTCTTTTTTTATTTATCTACTAAATATTGCACTAACTGATGGTTCACTGCACATATATTTATGTTGTAGGTTTGTACATATTAGTGTGTCTCTTTATACTTATATTGTCTTTTATGAAAGTGTTTTTATATTGTCTTATGGCTGAAACCGGGACCAGGGTCCAATTTCGTATTGTTTCATGTGCAAATGTGGAATGAAATGACAATAAAGAACCTTTGACCTTGACCATTTACCTTGAATTGTGTCCTTTGACTTGACTCAACAAAAATCAAAAAGACCTGCAGCTCAGTTCAGCAGCAGAAAGGAAAGGTGGTTTTGGCATCACACAGCAGAGAGGCACCTCTTCAGACACATTCACACATTTGGATCTACGCTACCGTTCAAAAGTTTGTGGTCACCCAGGCAATTTCATGTTTTTCATGAAAACTCACATTTTTATTCATACACTAGCATAATTTCACAAGGGGTTGTCCAATCATCAATGGGCCTTTCAACACGATCAGCTAACACAAAACCCCAAGCTTCTGTAGGAGTGATGGTTGCTGGAAGTAGGCCTCTGTACCCCTATGTAGATATTCCATTAAAAATTTCCAACTAGAATAATCATTTACCACATTAACAATGTCAAGACTGGATTTTTCATTAATTTAATGTTATCTTTATTGAAAAAAAGTATTTTCTTTAAAAAAAAGGACATTTTTAAGTGACCCCAAATGTCTGAAGGGTAAATTCTGCCACAACATGCTAAACATTTGGGTGAAAAAAATGACTTGTCCCAAACTGTGTGTAGAGAGAGTTTTCACTATCAGTTGCGTCAGAAAATGGTGGGGTGTGTCAACTACAGTCAGACTTATTCAGATTACTACCACACGTGGAAAGATTTGAATTTAATCCTTCAATGCACACATTAATCTATGAATTATTTCAGCTCTAAGTGTGTCATAGGAATAATGCACTGAAGTGACGCTAATTTTTTTCTTTTTATGTTACATTGCATTTTGCCAGTGGTCCATATTGACCATATCTGGGTTAATATCTTAAAATGGCATTGCATTTGATGAATGGTGCAGCGTTGCTTGATTTTATAGCCATAATTTGGGAGTTAATTTTCAAAATTAGGTGTAGTTGTGATTGTACTCAGAGTTATTCTAATCCATCCTGAATTCAAAAGGTCTTTTAGACTAAGGTGGGAAATAATCTGCTGTTTAAATCATCAGTTTTATTTGCAGCTTTATTTTCACCTTGCATAAATCTTCACTTATATGTCAGCTTAGTTTCAAGAACCTCATACAAGACTTTCATAATGACTGAAACAGGAAAAGGGACACAAAAACACAAATCCTGTGAGTGATTAGGTCATGTCACACACTCATATGTATAAACAAACGTCTGAAAAAGTGCTGATATCTAAAAAAAAAGAGCCCTGTAGACTAAATGCACTTTATTTCATGGTCCAAATCCAGAAACACACTTTTTGAGAACTTATCAAGTTTGGCAACCCAAACAACACCCAAGTTCAACTTAAGACACACGCCCAGAAATCCTCTCAGCCAATCAGATGCGTCTTACCCGTGTGTCATACCAATCAGCTTCGGAGCAGGCGGGCTGCTCGGGCTGTTGCTAGGGTATGTCCCTGGTGACTTTTACGGCGTTTAGCCAATGACATCGCACCTTTGGAGTTTCCAGCGGAATCATTGGTGAAGATACACCCGAGAGCCCGCCCACAAGCGCTTCTCATTGGCCACTGGCGCCGTCACTCGCTTCCCTGAGTTTTAGTTAGGTGCTGTTGATAGTGTAGTTTGGAGTCAACCAAGACTCAGAAGTGAACGTAGCAGCACATACATCGCTCTGAAACTGTTTTTACATTTTCATTCCAGCATTTTATGACTTGTACATTTGTGTAGATAGACTGTTTCTATTTTTGTAAACGCGACAACAACGAGATGGAACTTAATTCTCTTTTAATTCTGCTGGAGGCTGCAGAGTACTTGGAGAGAAGAGACAGAGGTATTTCGAGATAAACTGACAACTTGACAGCGTTTCTGCCTTAATGGATATTTTGTGAACGGAGTGTCGGGATACTAGTTAACTTCATTTCTGATCGTGTGTTACGTTTTCTACGTGTCCTGCCATAGTGCAGGTATGATGTCACTTTATAGACAATGGGACACGCACCAGGCGATGGGTGCAAACTGGACGCAGGAGCCCTAAAGCTAGGAAATAATAGCTGTAATTCATAATTTAAAAGTGTGTCATGTATTTGTGAGCTGTGCTGGCGTTATTCCTAACACGGGTCATGTGTTGTGTGTGGCCAGGACGCAGCAGTTTTTGCATTATGATGTGGGGAGAAATGAGTAAACAAGAGTGACATTGAAAATACGGGGCAGCATCATATCATAATTACAGATATTATGCAGCATTAATTCTGTGAACTGCACATCTCGATGAGGATGTACGATGCGATTAGATTACTGGTCGATCACGTTTGGCTCTATCGGTTTCACCATGTCTCTAAATGACTCATTGCAAGCTTGTTTTTTATGTGTGCTTTATTCTGGCAGTAAAATAACATTCATCCCTGCTTTCTGTGTCAACAGAGGCAGAACACGGTTATGCGTCTGTTTTACCATACAGCAGCGACTTCTCCAGAAAGAAAACGAAAGCATCGCCAATTTCCAGAAAAACTCAGAACAATAGGTAAATAAAAGTCCTTGCTTTTTTCTTCTTCTTTGCATATATTTTGGCAGCTCTTGGAAACACACACACAGAGCGAGGACAGCAGTTTCCCTGCACACACACACTGCCATCTTTCTGCTGCCTGGGCTGGGCTCCTCTTGTGTTTTGGTCTCTCCAATAAACAGTGCCACGCGTACACTGTCAACTCCACTGCCTCCTCTCTCCCTCTGTTTCACTCACACCTACCAGCCTGAGAGCACAAATACCCGGCATGCATTTAGCCTCTTCCCTCTGCACCCTGTCGCTCACGGATCAAGTCGTGCATTCACCTGTGCAGGCCTTTAAAATGCCATATTTTCATGCAAATCTCCCTTAGGCTGCACTGTCTTCTCCCTGGAGGTTCTGATCAATATTTCAATTGATTCTGTGTGAAACTTTCATCGGACTTGCTTTCCCAGTGAGCTTGACCCCATTCCTCTGCAACTTGTGCAGACGCTGCAAAGAGACACTAAACTGTGCTGTGCATAAATGGGAGTTTCAGTTTCGCTTCGGGTTCGCTCTGTTGGACTGCAGGTTAAAGGCCATTTAAACACCAGCAGGTTATCGTTTAATTACCCTCTTTAAAATTTAAAGCCCTGTTTAGTCTGACGCTTGGCACCAGATATGGATCAGCACTTTTTTTCAGTGGAAGTAACAGAAAGGACACTAAAATATTTAATTGTAAGGTGGCATCTGCTGATTCAACTATTCAACTATGTTTGCCAAAGAGCAGCGGTACATTTCCACAGTTATGTGTGCTCAAAAAAGGCCTGAAATACTTCAACTGCTATCAAAATAATTGAGGATTAAATTTCGTTTAATTTCACTGCTGTACGCACATATTTGCGGCGGTTTTTTGTTCAAATGTGCAACAGTAAATTCCTTTGGTTTACGGTAAACTGGTTTTTGGTGAAGCTGTCTAGTCAGTCCAGTTCTTATCCTGATAAACGTCAGCGCGTCTGACGATCTGATTTGAATGAAGAAGATTTCCTGTTGCCTAATAATAGTCTAAGTAACCACAGTGGAGAAATATTTCCTCAGTAGTACGTCTGAGAGTTATGTCACTGACAGAAAACAAGCTATTAAATGACACTCCTCTTCGAGTAGTTTTGGGAATCTGAAACCGATATTAGCAGTCAGAATAAGAATGCAGTCCCCTCGCGTTCCTTCTATCGGGTCGCTGACAGTGTAACATGCTTATTTCATACGTGGGTGGGTGTGGGGTGTTTGTGTGGATGTGGCAGGTGGGTGTGGTGGCTGAAGCAGACACCTACGTACACCCTTTGACAAACACCAGCCCACCAGGCTTCGTGCACCAGGCCTGCTTTCCCTCCTTTTTCTCTTGCAACTACACTGTGGGCAAATTCCCCAATTCCCTTTATACTCTCCTCCAGCTTTTTTTTTAAGCATCAACAGGATGCTGGGGTGGAGGAGGGGGGTTAGTGAAGTAAAAACATTATTCGTGCTTGAACCCAACCCGAGGCCGGCCGTCAGTCAGAAGGCACAGTGATCGCTTTGTAGAGTCAACAACCGGGTCCTATAGCGTTTGATATCGTGATCAAATCTGCAGATTAGAACATGTTGCGTGACGGTGGAATATTCAGGGCACGTGGAAGGGGGGAAAAAAAAAACAGTTGGCAATCTATTTGTGTGCACAGAAACCCCGGTGGAGTTTCTTTGTTTACTTGGTGGCTGTGAAATCAAAAAAAAAAAAATTAGAATCTAGTGTGACTTCTTTGTCATGCTAAATGTGAAAGTAAAGTATAAATAGCGCAGATGACAAGAAAAGCCCAGCTTTGCTTCTTTTGCATCCCTGAATTCCTTCCTGTGACTGTAAGGAAACAAACGGGGTGCTGTGAGGATGAGTAGTCTGATAGTTTTACATCCCATAGAAAAGGTGATGTAAAGCTATTTTACAGGCCTTTGATTATTAGCGTGAGTGTATAACATCAGAGCACCTTTGCATGTCTCCATGCTTTTACATAACATGTAAAGGTGTGTGCTAATCTGCTGTTATTACAGGTCTGTGAGCATTCCCTTCCTCTCAGTGATTTCCTCGTCGTGCCCTTTGCTTTGACTGGGACGTTTCCCCAATTTGTGCAGGTTTGAATAGCGCCGCTTCCTCCACGGCCGAGCAAAGCTCTTTGTCGGCATTTTACATCAGGTTATTAGCCGCAGTGCAACTCCTCCCGGGATGATTTTGTGCAAACGCCACATTACCCCAGTTGCACGGTCGACCTTTTGGTGCAGATGTCTGAGGCCTCCTCGGGACAGCTGTGGGAACCGCTGCTTCCCGAGCAAAAAATAAAAGGCCTTCTTAAAGAGTGGAAAATGTGAAAAAGGCTTGTTGTCAGTCTGACCCTTTGTTGGTGCTGTTTTTGTTTTTATTGCCGTGGTATCCATGACGGTCTCATGAACAGAGGGCCTGTTTCAGACGGACTGCAGTGCCCTCCCCGCTCCCGGCTGCGCGTCATAATAGGGGCTCTCCTCGGAATAGCCCACACGCTGAGGAATTCTACAGCGTCTAGGCCTGCAGACGTCTGAGTGTGTTTTTATCCACGCTGCCGTTGAGCCAGCGTGCAGCGACAACACCGGGGTGTACATGCTGTTTGTATGCGTGTGGGGCAGGCAGGCATGCAGTCAGACAGGCGGGCGGGCGGGCAGAGAGGGGGGTGTTGTGCAGTGTCACAGATTTTACTCTCTCTCTCTCTCTCTCTCTCTCTCTCTCTCTCTCTCTCTCTCTCTCTCTCTCTCTCTCTCTCTCTCTCTCTCTCTCTCTCTCTCTCTCTCTCTCTCTCTCTCTCTCTCTCTCTCTCTCTCAGGGCCATTTTTGCCCTCTGACAGATGTAGCACACAACTGGGGGAAAAAAAAAGAAAGATTTTGTCACACATTCCCAAAATATGTGACCAAACCCTCTGCATGTTTGTGACCTTATTTCACCCAACATGGGCCTATTTTAGAGTTATCATAACACTACGTTTTCTTATGTGAAACTTTCAAAGCCCCCGAGGCACCTGAAGGCAGAAAGGAAAGAAAAGACGGAGAAGAATCGAGGGCTTTCTTTCATCTCTTGACAGATTTTTGTTCTGATTGTTTCTCAGATCTGGCATTTTCTTCCAAATCTGCTTTCATCTGTCTCACATTCAAGATCAAAACATTAACTAAGCAAGGCTCTCTCCATCACACTGAACCGCTCATCTTGTGTGTTTTAAAGTTTCTGTAATCCTTTGATAGAATTTTGGCACTTTCTCCCCTGATGCTCATCTTTTGTCGTTTCAGATCATCACACAACGAGCTGGAGAAACACAGGTAAGCCGATCTCTGACGCTCTACGCCCTCCCCCGTGTGTCACGTTTGTCTGATTTCTGTTTCTGACGTATTTGGTGAAAGAATCGTGGCTGCAGGTGCACTACTGTTCAAAAGTTTGGGGTGACTTAGAAATGTCCCAATTTGTTTTATTAACCACGTCTGATGTGTACGTCAGTGGGGTTACTACATTCGCTTTGGTATCTGGCTGGGTAAGTATGTGTGTGTGTGTGTGTATGTCCGTTCAGATATCTCTGCAAGTGCTGAAGTCAGGATAATCAAACTTGGCACTGAAGATCAGTCTAAGGTCCCCTGCTCAGTTGTGGAGTTAGAGGTCAGCAGCTCAAGGTCAAGGTCGCAGGGGTCACTTAGCACATTTCTTGCATATTGCATCATTTGTATAGTAAGGGATATACTTAGGATGGTCAAAACTGATACAGAGTATCGTGCATGGGCGAGGTTCTGCCATCTACTGAGGGCTCGTCTAGTTTATTGAAGTTGTTTTTGGCTTTTTATTATATAGGACAGTGGAGAGAGAGACAAGAAATGTGAGTAGAAGAGTGACATGTAGTAAATGGCCATAAGCTGGATTTGAACCCATGACCAATGCATCGGGGACTCTAGTCAATGTTTATGGGTCCTTGCTCAGCCAGCTGAGCTATCTGGGCAGAAATATCCTTATTAATCCAGTGTAGACATTGGTAATGTGGTAAATGACTATTGTAGCTGGAAACGGCTGATTTTTTTAATGGAATATCTACATAGGGGTACAGAGGAACATTTCCAGCAACCATCACTCCTGTGTTCTAATGGCATATTATATATATGTATATATATATATATATATATATATATAATGGTGTGTTAGCTAATGGTGTTGAAAGGCTAACGAATGATTAGAAAACTCTTGTGAAATTATGTTAGCACATGAATAAAAGTGTGAGTTTCATGGCAAACATGAAATTGTCTGAGTGACCCCAAGCTTTTGAACTGTAGTGTATCTCAACTTTAACTCATTTCGAGCAACTTTGACTAATATGGAACAATTTTAACTCATTGAGAGCAACTTTAATTCAACCTTGAGCAACTTTAAGTAGTATAGGGCAACTTTAACTCATTTAGAGCAACTTTAGCTAATACAGAACAACTTTAATTCATGTACACTACCGTTCAAAAGTTTGGGATCACTTAGAAATGTGCTTATTTTTGAAAGAAAAGCTGTTTTTTAGTCAATAAAGATGACATTAAATGAATCAGAAATACAGTCTATTCATGGTGTTAAATGACTATTCTAACTGGAAACGGCTGATTTTTAATGGAATATCTCCATAGGGGTACAGAGGAACATTTCCGGCAACCATCACTCCTGTGTTCTAATGCTACATTGTGTTAGCTAATGGTGTTGAAAGGCTAATTGATGATTAGAAAACCCTTGTGCAGTTATGTTAGCACATGGGTAGAAGTGTCAGTTTTTGTGGAAAACATGAAATTGCCTGGGAGACCCCAAACTTTTGAACGGTAGTGTATGTTGCTCTTAGTCAAAAACACCATAATTGCGGATCGGATCAGGGGTCACCTCAAAGAGCTGGAGATTTAATCAATTAATTCTTCACATCTGGGAATGGATAATAAGCGGATTTCAAAGAGCACCTCGTGTTGATTAGATCTATCTCCATTTTGTGGATGAAGCTAGTTTCCTTGTATGGAAGGGGAATCCTGTCAGTAATGTGATAATCCTGCACAGACTGACACAGTGAACGGAGCCGGGGTGAATCAGGGCCTCGACTGTCATTTTTCTAAACTCTGAAGCCCACAGATCGCACACACACACACACACACACACCCAGTGATCCTGCTCTACTACTCCCAGCATGCACCTCGGCACAGCTCACAATCCTTTTGGTCTCTTCAGGGTACAACACTCATACTCCCAGCTCATAGCGTGCTCATTAAAGACACACACGTCTGCTTTCGCTCTCGTCTTCGATGGGGGGAAAAAAGTGGTAAAACTATTTGCTGTGGTGCTTTTTTTGCCGCCTGTATTCTATAAAACAAACTGCCCTACAGAGTCGGTTTAGGATCAGCTGATGTGTCAGCATGTGAGCAGAGGCCGGACTGGGTGTGTTGCGTGACACATCGTCACCGACATTGAGGGATTGGGGTTTGCCAGTCACATGTCTGGGAGTGAGTAATGGATGTGTGTAGCGCAGAGAGCAACAAGTAAGGACATATTCCTCCCTGACCTAAGAGCTGAGGAAGGCCTGGGCTGAATACACTGACTGCAGGTGTTGAGACACTTTGGTTACCTCATGTCCGATGACGGGTGTGGTTGCTTACCAACCAAGTGACGTCCAGCAAAGTGCCGGTAAAGTGTTCCATAATCAGTTTACTCACTTCCCTTGTCATCACTGCTGTGGCCACAAATTTCTGAAAAAGACGCTTTTTTTTTGTACTGTCATGACTGCAACGGTAAAACACACGACTTCTCTTATTCACCGATGCGAAGAAGTAAGCCCTTTAATAATTACAAATTTGCTTCAGACACACTGTCACATTTCACATCCTCAGTAGCGTGTGATGGGTTATTCCACAAGCTCTCCCCCCCGCCCCCTGTTTTTTTTCACCCTTCAGTGTTTGCATGGAAAAGTTTCAACCCGCTTATTTGTAATGACAGGCCGAGGTGACGAGGTATCATTGCGATACTGTGCAGCACAGTCTGTCCTGGCTCAGTCCCTGTCTGAACTCGTGTCCTCAAATTACATGGTCGTTACGCCAAGATACAGGTGTTAAAGGTTGAAACCGGGACTCCCAACGCAGCCATCTACAGTGCATCCAGTGCCGAGCACCTGCTGTGGTTGTGCAATATGCAACACTGGATGGTAGATTAAAGGGAAATTACACTTAGACACTTATTTATGTCATTTACAAGCAAAAAGGAAAAGGTCATTTGGATGTTTCTGCCACTATAGTGTGAGGATTTGTTCCATTTTTCTCTCTGTGTTGAGTATATTTTGGTTTTGGGGCTTTAGGTGGGCAAAAACAAGTAATATCAAGATGTCTTTTTGCTATTTTCTCCTATTTTAAAGAGTTTTACAGTTAGGAGTATAGTTCAACTGACTGAAATCATACTTACTATTCAACCAATTGATTGATAAATTAGCCACAATACACTCAGTGCACTCTACCTTCAGGCCATTTTTGTCTAAATCAAAGTTGTCAAACAGGCGGCCCGTGGGTCAAAACCGGAACAACAGAGGGTCCAATTGGGCCTACGGGGCGACTTTGTCAAGGGTAAAAATTACAGAGAATACATTTACTGCAATTTGTAAATTTGTAAAACTTTAAATTTAATATAGTTTCTGAATCATGGCAAGTTTTTTTTTTTTATCATAAAGTAAAATGCCATGTTGTTTATTGGTCTTTTGTCATTCTGTGTCTCATTCATGTAATATTTTGTCTTATTTTTGTCATTTGTGTTTTGCTTTTGTCGTTTTAAGTCTCGCTTGTGTCATTTGTGTAATTTTTTGTCTCATTTTTGTCAGTTGTCCATTTTTTTGTCACTTTGTAATTTTTTGTCTAATTTTTTTGTCTGTCTTTTGTTTTGTTTCATGTTGTTTGTCTCATTTTTTAAATATTTTGTCTTGTTTTTGTTGTTTTTCGTCTGACTTTTGTTGTTTTGATCATAAAGTAAAATACTACATCATTCAGTTCCAGATACCTGTGACTAAATACTTTGTACCTTCTTGTAGACACTCTATGATCTGTAAGTTGTCATGTGTAAATGATAAACTGAGGCATAATGTTGTTGAAATTGAGTTTATTTTTCTTAAGAAATTTCAGGTTGTTCATAATGTTTTGTAAAAAGATAATTCTTATTTGTGAACATTTTCAGAATGTAATTTTTTACACTAAAAGGAAAGATTTGGAGTTATTTAGGGGTTATTATGCTTTGATTTAACTGCTCCGGCCCGCTTGAGATCAAATTGGGCTGAATGTGGACCCTGACCTAAGATGAGTTTGACACCCTTGGCCTAACACATTAAATATCGTATTTGCATCGCATTATCATTTAAACCTAATTGTTTTATAACAGTGATAATTGTCATATGATTTCTGAAAATAGAACCATATCTACTCCTCCCAGCACATGATCTATAGAAGGAATCTGCGTCAGACAGGTTGACTTGTTGTTACATGACATGCCACGTCGGCTGTTGTACTGTGATAAGCTGCTGTTTGCAAAGTTTTCACTGGACCTTTTGCCCGTCCTTGTGTAACTAAATGCAGAGACACCAAGTATTTCTTTGAGGTTGTCTGCTGTGCAAAACTTTTTTGGAATAATCTAGGAAGGTTGTTGATGCACCGATTATGAAAGTAACACCGGTCGTTGTCTGACACGTAAAAGCACACTGATAAAACAACTGACCAACCAACCCAAACACGATAAACAATTTATGACTGAACTGAAAGCAAAGCTGTACGCCACCCAAAGGAACTTTTCCAGCATGCCCAGTTGGACTGTACCTGCTGGTGATTCATACGAAAACCAAAAGTCTTCGGTCGTCTTGTTCAACCTGTTTAAATGAATGTCTTACCAGTTCCTAGGTTCTGTTCAAAGCCTCATCCCTCTTTAATCTACATCAGTCCCAGTATCGTCTCTGAAATCTCGGCCGTCCTCACGCCCTCAGACGCCGCTGCAGGGAGGTGCTGCTGTTTGAGCCCTGACTCACTGTCTTTGTTTAGTCGTCGTGTTGTGTTTTTGCTTCACCCTTTTGTAGCACAGAGGAATCCTTGTTCTATATGTACACGTGGTAGACATGTTTGCAGATGAATGTCTGGCTTAGGTGCTGGAAGAAACTGACTTCAAAGGAAATAGTGGAATACCTGTTATCCTGCCGGCAGGGCTGCGTGTACAGTACATGCAGCTGGAGCATCTTGGTGCAGGATTTTCAGTATCAATACCAACATTTTTCAATATTTAACTTTGGTTTTAGCAAATTTTTTTGATTTAAATCAGGAACCGTTTGATCAGAAATCGGCACCACTCGACGCCTGCTTTCACTACTCATTCAAAAAATAATAATTTGTTCAATTGACACATTTTCTGAAAACGTATTGAGGTTGAATACCCAGCCTCCCTGGCAAGCCGTTTGTCTGTTTTAAATCAGTTTTGTAGCGCACAAAACGTGGTATGATTGAAAGTAGTGACGATTTTCATCATCTATTAATCTGCTGATCATTTTTCTTTGATTATTGGTTGTTATTTGATCATTATTTTGTTCTTAAAAGTATGAAAAAGTTTCAAAAATATTTAATTTAGCACCATATATGATGAAGAAATGCATCAAATCTCACATTTTACAATCTTAACATAAAACACTTAAAGATTATGTTCGTCAAAAATGTCTGTAGATCCATTTTCTGTCAATCAGATAATTGCTCTATCAGCTGAGCCCTGTTGCTGCAGTGTAATGTGACAGTTGTCAAATTAAATTCTGTTTTTTTTCCCCATTTCCTGATGTGGGCATTGGGCTCACAGCTCAGTAAACGATCTTATGCACACTTGGTGTCTCTCACGGAGCTGGCTGTTGTCTTGGCAGCCGCTCAGGAGGCGCCCTGCATATATTTGTGTCCCGTTATCAGAGTGAGTTGTCTGGTGGGTGGGAGCCGAGTCCCACAGGGTCGTCTGTCCTGGCACAGGCTGCTTATCTGCCGCAGCCTGAGTGTCGCTGTGACAGCTCTGTCTAGACCAGGGGTGTCCAACTCATTCTAGTTCAGGGGCCACATTCAGCCAACTTTGATGCCCAGTAAAATCCCAGCATATTAACCTATAAATAACCACACCTCCAAAGTTTTCCTCTGTTTTAGTGCCCAAAAGTACATTCTGAAAATGTTCACATTTAAGGATTTATCTTTTTACAAAACATTATGACCAAGCTTAAATTTCTTAAGAAAAATAAGTTCAATTTCAACAACATTATGCCTCAGTTTATCATTTACACATTACAACTTACAGATCACAAAGTATCTACAAAAAGGCACAAAACTTTTATTCACAGGTATCTAGAACTGAAGGATATAGTATTTTACTTTTAAAGACAAAAAACAACAAAAACAAGACAAAGTATTACAAAAATGAAGCCCAAAATGACAAAAATGAGACACGAAACGACAAGAAACAAAACAACAAAGAGACCAGAAATTTGACAAAAGTTACAACGTGACAGAAAATTGGAAAAACAACAAAAACAAGACAAAAAATTACACAAATGACACAAACGAGACCAAAAATGACAAAAGCGAGAAGCAAAGCAACAAAAAAGTAGACAAAAACAACATAAGCGAGACCAAAAGGAAACACAAAACGACAAAAGTGAGAAACAGAATGACAAAAACATGAGACAAATGACAAAGTCAGACAAAGACAAAAAAAACAAGACAAAATCTTACAAAAATGAGACACAAAATGACAAAAGAACAATGAACAATATAGTATTTTACTTTAAGATCAAAACAACTTGTCATGGTCGAGAAATTATTTTAAATTTATAGTTTTACAAATTTACAATTCGCAGTTCTTGTCTTCTCTGTCATTTTTACACTTTACAAAGTCGTCCCTCAGGCCGGATTGGACCCTCTGGAGGGCCGCATGTTTGACACCCCCGATTTTGACTATCACCGAGGACGGTAGCGCTGCTTTTTTTCTGACATCACTGCACCAGCTCCGAGCACAGCCGCAGAGCATCGGCTTGACTTTTCGTGTTACCAAAATGCTGCTGTGTGGTCGCTCTCCACTGGCATTGCTTCCTTCCCATTTCTGACTCAAACCGCTCTTGATCACGCCTATGACGACTCATCGTGCTACAAGTTTCCTTTTCAAGTAACACCAAGAAATTGCGAAAGCACGGACATTTTCGCTTTCCCACGTATCACCTGTTTACAGGAAATCTGAGTCTGGCCTCGTAAGGACGAGCATCTGGTATGTTTGCGCTGCTTCCCTCAATTGAAAAAGGATTTGCGGTTCTATTTTTATCGCCACTACCCACAGCTATCAGGTACTCTCAGTTTCATTTCTGAGATCACTGAGATTAAAAGTGATGCTCAAAGTTTTCAGATTGATTTCGACAAGCAGCATTCCCTTACAGTATGTATCCCGCTGCAGACAGCGTGCAGCAACTGTGCAGCACCTACTGAACTGGGCTTTAAATTTACACGCTCTTCATGGACACGGGAGTGAGCGCTGCGTTTGTCACGGTCTAATCTTCCCTCTAATTAAATTTACTCTCCGAGTGTCTTCAGCTCCCAGCTGTGATGAATGACTTATTTGGCTTTGTGGAGCTCTTTCCCCTCAAGTGAAGCGCGCGTGTGTGTGTGTGTGTGTGTGTGTGTGTGCGCATGTGTGTGACTTATGGCGGTGGATCGGCGGGAGGGAGTCTAGTCCATAGCCTTGTTACTTTACCTCCTCGGCCTTCTACTCTTTGTCTCCCTCTTTCTCCAGAGACCACATCTGTTTTTTCTGTTGTCTGTTTTTTTTCTGGCCCTCCTTTTCGCCCACTAAAATCGCCTGAGTCAGCAGAAACCTGATTCAGTAAGGAGGAGGAGGGGGGCAAGCTGCCTTCTCCTCACAGAGGGCCTTTATCTTCACTGAGTGATAAAACTCATCTGTACCCGCTTTGAGGTGTAACTTTAAAAAAAAACATTTATATCGAAGTTCTTCCTGTTTGCCCGCATATTTTTGCAGATTGTAAATCGCTCAGCCATTGTGATCACAGCTGGCCACGTCAGTGTTTTAAATGAAATGTCATGTTTGTCTCTTAGAGGCTGCTATGTGAACAAACTGTGGAAAGTTCCTTTATTTCTTCCAGCTTTGGTTGTAGTGTGACAGCCACATGCTCACATGCATGTGTGCTTAACTTCCTCCGCTGTCACAATGTCGGTTACATTCCTCCTTTGTCTGGCGACTTGAAGTCATTACATGCAGTTAACAACAACACGTAGTGTATGCGGTCTGTGATTAAAACATGTCTAGGACATGTCGTAATTTGTTGCAACATGAAGGCAGGTAATGTTGACATATTGTTAGTCTCCTACAGCTGTGTCACATCCATACTTCTTTTTAAAAAAAAAATCAAGGTTAACGTGATTTTTACACTACCGTTCAAAAGTTTTGGGTCAACTTTAACGAATGTAGAGCAACCTTAACTCATTTTAGAGCAGCTTTAACTAACATAGAACAACTTTAACTCATTTTTGACCAACTTCAAATAATATAGAGCGACTTTAACTTATTTAGAGCAACTTTAACTAATATGTAGCAACTTTAATTACCTCCGCCAAGGAGGTTATGTGACACCCGGCGTTTGTGTGTCTGTCTGTCTGTCTGTTAGCAAGATAACTTAAAAACGCCTGGGCAGATTCAGATGAAATTTTGAGGGGATGTAGACTATGGTAAGAGGAAGAGCTGATTTAATTTTGGTGGCAATCCGGAAAGCATCCTGGATTCTGGATCACTTTGAATTTTTTTAGTATGTTTTAGTATGTGGTCCAAAATATGACAAAAACATCATAGGTTAGTATGTCGTCCAACAAATTGGAACAAGGTGTCCAGATAGCTCAACTGGTTAAGAAGGTGATTCGTAAACATGAATGTAGAGCTACTTCAACTAATAAGAGCAACTTTAGCTAATGCAGAGCAACGTTAGCTAATATGGAGCAACTTTAATATAGAGCAACTTTAATTCATGTACACTACTGTTCAAAAGTTTTGGGTCATTCAGAAATGTTGTTATTTTTGAAAGAAAAGTGTAATTTTTTTCAATAAAGTTAACATTAAATGAATCAGAAATCCAGGCTAGACATTGTTAATGTGTTAAATGACTATTCTAGCTGGAAACGGCTGATTTTTAATGGAATATCTCCATAGAGGTACAGAGGAACATTTCCAGCAACCATCACTCCTGTGTTCTAATGCTACATTGTGTTAGCTAATGGTGTTGAAAAGCTAATTAATGATTAGAAAAACCCTTGTGCAATTATGCTAGCACATGAATAAAAGTGTGAGTTTTCATGGAAAACATGAAATTGTCTGGATGACCCCAAACTTTTGAGCGGTAGTGTATATTCTAATTTAAATCACGTGTGTAGTCTGAAAATGGTGACATTTTCCAAATCATACAAGACAAAGAAATGAAGAGAACTCTGACAGGAAAGAAGCTGGCATTCAGGAATATTTTGCACTTTTGATTTAAAAATTGGCTTGACCAATTCTTAGTATTTCTGACTTAATTGTGGGCACATTACTCCGGTAATCGATTTACCATATTTGCTCTAAGTAAGTGGATGCGTACTTTTCCTGAGTAACTGCAGAGGAAGAAGTGTTTTGTCTGGTCTTGTTGTGAGTAAAACATCAAGTTTCTTCCATTAGAATTCAAAAGTCTGTTACTGCCTGTTAGTCTGCAGCATTACCCACAATGACTTAATATGACCAGAGATGTTAGTTTTCAAATCTCAGCTGACACGTTCCTCTTTCATTATATTTTGCCCATCCTTACGACAGAATGGCTTTGTCCACAGTGTTGTACATTTACTGAAGTCAGTGGATTTCTCCTGAAGACAAACTGGATGTTAACTGGGCTGTATGTGAAGTGAGAATCAGAAACAGGCTACAGCTGAAGGTCAGCAGCTCAGGTCCCATGTGGAATATCTCCACCCTGAGGTCACTTGACTTTGAGAAGTTTTTCAACTCGCTTGGTTCAAATCCAACTGCGGGTGCAGTGTGTATGCTATCTGAGAATGACTGTGTGTTTGTGCAAGCCCTGTGGATGATCTGTTGGCCTTTAGTGCATTTGGACATTCACACAGAGACATTTACTAAAGAACGCGGCAGAGTTATGTGGCAGTCGGTATACGTTTGTCTGTCTGTTAGCAACATTACTCAAAAATGGACTAATGGATTTGGATGAAATTTTCAGAGAAGGTCAAAAATGACACAAAGACCACCTGATTAGATTTTGGCAGTGATGCGGCTTATAGTATGGATCCACGGATTTGTTAAACATTTCTGTATCATTATGAGATAGTGGCACTGCATCACTGTAACTATGACAACAAGTGAACACTACGTCAGCTGCCTGCTGACGATCACATGATTTTGATCCTACTTCAAATCCACCGTTGTGAACTTATCGGGACTGATCCGTTGGAAATCATACAACGACTGTGCAGCCTTGGCAAAGTACTGTGCTTTTTGAGCGCTTTTCTTGTTACTCCGCCGATTGACGATCGTCTTACATTGGTCCTTTTGTGAATCTGTCTGTTAGCAATATTACTCAAAGTCGGACTAGCAGATTTGGATGAAATTTTCAGAGAAGGTCAAAAATGGCACGAAGACTGACTGATTAGATTTTGGCAGTGATGCGTCGTATAGTCTGGATCCATGGATTTGTTACAGATTTCTGTATCATTGTGAGATAGCAGCACAGCGTCACTGTAACCATGACAACAAGTGAACACTACGTCAGCTGCCTGCTGACGATCACATGATTGCGATCCTACTACAGATCGACAGTTGCGGACTTATCGAGACTTTTCCGTGGGAAATGATATGAGGAACAACTGGTTAAATTGTGGGGGTGTTTCTGAGTCCCATCATTTTCCGCCTCCCGTTACATATTTAGGTCACGCGATTCAGTGTCTACTCAGTGTGCTCAATGCAAGGTCATTTTTTATTCAGGATTTCATCCATTGTAAATGATATAACGATTGAGCAGCCTTGGCAGAGGACTGAGCTCTCTGAGTGCTTCTCGAGTTGAGTATGCAACTTTCCCCTTGTGGGACTAATAAAGGATAATCTGTTCTATGAGCTGTGCTCCTAGATTTAGGTGAAAATGTTCCCGCTCCCTCTCAGGTGTCGCCGCTGCAGGGTACCCCACAGTAAACTTGGTACACTGGCGCAAAACAGCTGATGCTCATAAAACCAACACTTTTAACAAGGTGTGTGCACGGCTCTGGTGTCGGTTTCAAGGGACAAAAAGCATAAGCAACTAAAGAAAGACGTGAAGCGGAGGAGAGCAAGAAGAAAAGTACGTTGACTGAGCCGTTCACAGCTTGGTTTTGGGCCTTGTGCGTCTCAGGAGGGGGCAGAGCAGGACGTGGCTGCTGCATGTAAGTCGAACAGGCAGCCTGAAATTCAGGTCAGCGGAGCATACACACATACACTGGAATGCAGAGTTAAGTAAGAGAGGCAGCGTAGGGGGAGAGTCTGCAGATGGATGGGGGTCACAGAACTAGCAGGCCGAGTATTACTAGAACGCTGCGCAGCCACATCTGCATTCAGTACGGAATGTTTTTTTGGCAAGCAGGGAGTTGCGGGTGATTATTTGTTTGATTATGCATTGAAAGACTGGATTAGAGCTGCAGGCGTTCTGTCATTCACCGTCTGTTCTCACCTCTTCCTTGTTCTGTCCACTTTAGTTCTTGTATAATCCACCACAGCAGTTTGAGAACCCTAAAGTGGCTCCTTGCGTTAGCCTAGCAACAAGTGACTTTCTTCTTTCCCCCATTTTAATAACTTTCAAAATCTACCAACGCTCTGTCTGTAAATCTGAGCATGATTTCTGCAGCAGAATTATCTTCTTTCCTCTGCATCTTCTTCTGACGCCCTCAGTTTTTGTCCTGCAATTCTTATTGGGCCTCCATCCTCAAACTGGACCTCACCCTCCTGGTCTCAAACCTTCCTTTAAGAAGCTCAACTTTTACAGTCAACACGGAGCCTGGAATCTTCTCTCATGCTACTAGACTCCGGTGTTAATCATTGACGAGGATCATTATAAAACCCGGCCTCCCCGTGTCAGGGGAATGTTTTTATTGAGCTCGCTAAACTTGTCTCTGCTCGTCCGTCCAACATTTGCAGATGTACTTTCCGATGCACGCAGCGGAAGGCAATTAATGTTCAGGTCTGTCAGTTGACATGTTGTTGAGATGATTCAGAGATGCACAGGGAAGCCTTTCTCTATTTTCACCCCCCACCCCTCGGTGTGTCCTCACACGCTCTCTTCTTTAAATTCTATTTGACATCTGTTTTTCTGTTAACACCGCTGTAAGCTGGCTGTGCTGAGGAAGGGATTTTGTAATGATCCATGCTTGCACAGGGGATTGTTTCAGTACATGAAAACTATCAAATGAATCTAATTAGTAGGCATTCCCAAGCACGCCCAGTGGAAATTCCAGTTTGTTTTGTGGAAATACTACTACACCGAGTGAGTAGCGCACTAATTCTGCTGTTTCCGGTTATTTAATCACCGGTAAAGCATGCAGAGCCTTTTCTTTAGCGTAGTTCTGTGAAAAGCAAAGTTTCCTCCCTCCCCTCCCTGTGCTATCCTGTTGTGGTGTGTTCAGGTTTCTGTTTGCAGCTCTCGCGTGTGAGAGCCGAGTCATGTGAGGTCGAGCTCCATGTTCCTGCCGTCAGGAGAATGTGTTTATGGGGGACTTGTATCCGTCTGTCTCGCCTTTCAGTTGTCACTGCACACAGCGGGTGGGTGTGGCGTCCTCGATGACAGAAAACAAACACAGCTCGTCCCAGACGACTGACATTTCATATCAGCGATAAAAGCCTCTCGTGTCTCCTTGTGCGCCTTTCGTCTGAGCGGCGTGGGCAGTATGGTGAACCACGCCGCGAGTTTCACATGAGCCGCTTCTTATTTTTCTCCCATCTTGTTTTTCTGAGACGGCACATCAGATCTCTGGTAAATGTAAACATGTTCGGGGCAGGCCTGCAGGGCAGCAGGGAGAGTAACGAAGGGCTGCTGAAAGACTGTGTGTGTTGTAGGTAGGGTCTCTTGCCACCTCAAACCTCCCTCCATCTGCCTCGTTCTCCCCAGGAACCTGCCAGCCAGATGTAGAGCCACCCCAGTGGCAACCTCAAATTCCACCACGTCACCATGGTGACCCACACTTAGCAATGCAGCCCCCACTTTCACTTCCCATAGCAGAGAGGTCGGCAGATGCAGAACGTTTAATAGGAAAAGTTTGGTGTTTTGTACAGTATGTAAAAGCTAAGAAGAGCATATAGGATGTGTGTGGATACAGCGCCTTCCATAATTATTGCCACCGATGGTTAAGATGTGTCCTTTAGCTTCTAATAAATTCAATTTTTTCTAAATAATATAGGACCACAATGAAAAAAAGAGGAAAATCCAACCTTTAATTCAAGTGCATTTATTCAATGGGGGAAAAAATCACACATTAAGAAATAATTCTTTTACATCAAATCATGTGTGCCACAGATATTAGCACCTTGATGTTAAATCTTTGTACAACCCCCTTTTGCCGACAAAACAGCACCTAATCTTCTCCTATAACACATTTTTCTACAATTTTCAGTGTGAGAGTATGCTTCTGCAATAAAAATGTAATTTATTCTAAGGCTTTCAACACATCTAAACCAGGGGTGCCAATAATTATGGAGGACACTGTATATGCAGCCATTTACGACATACCATTGTGCGAGGACATATTCTTACATTTTTATATGCTGCAGTGCTGTTTTTGGAGTATTTTATTTGCTTTACATCAATATAACCTTTTTATCCCAAGTTTTAGTAATATATATTTACTTGTGTCTTATCTACTAAAATAAATTACTTAAAAGTGCTATTAACCTAAAAACCACATATCCACATATATTTAAAAACACAGAAATTGCACAGCTGTATCCTTCAAATTTGTAAATGTAAATATCCCATGGTCTTGTTTTTGAAGATTTTTGTTGTGTGTGCTTTATTGTGTATTCTACAAACTCATCACTGCAACAAAAAAGCGCTCTGAGACATGGTGAATGTGTGAAATGTTAGTGGAACTCTCCAGATTTTACATGCAAAAAGAATGATCGATCTGTCTTATCTGGTTTCAAATCTACCACCAATCAAAAATGAATATAGGCTCTATCGGGTTACAGTTGAATTCTGGCTTATTGCAGCTTCTTATGTTTGTAGTTTTGGCCATCGGTAACGGTAAGATTTTACTCTCCAAGTTAAAGGCTGCATATTTGGTGACATGTAGGCAGGAGTAAAGATCATAAAGTTACTACCCAGACTGGCTTCCTGGTTCAACTCATGTTAAAACAAGTACCCAATATATCAGTAATGAGTTCAGACTGCAGCAGAAAACTATCCGTGGCAAACACACTGAGTCAGAGCTTTTTTTAGCAGCCAGCTTTCCAGATCTCAGTAACTTACCTGACGAGTACAGCGTTTTTACTACTCTAAAAATGAGTTCTGTGTAGTAATGACCTGGAATTATCCCTTAAGCCCTTAAGAACACAGTTTTCATCCTCTTTATTTGAGAGACGTCAAACGACAAAACCCTCCAGTTTGATATGTTGCATTTCGAGATTACATGATCGCATTATTGTGCAGCCTGCACGCTGGGACCGGCGTCGCATTTTCTCTCCTTAAAAGCCCAACGGACAGCAGCTCTGGCAGCGAGGGGAAACACTGCGGTGGTGTTTCTGATGACCTCTGACCTTTGTTTAGCAGGTTTGTCTCGGTGCCAGGCAAGCTACTCGGTCCTGGGGCGTACGGGTTGAGGAATGCGTTAGGCTGCGGTGAGCTCATTAAACAGTGCAGCGAGTGAGGGGTGAAGGCCTGTTGTTAGCACTAGCTCGCCTTCTCAGGCCCTGCAGCTAACTGTGCCGATCGAGCCACCCTGGGACGCATTGTGGCCACCAGGACAGTGTTTGTGTGTTTGTGTGTGTAGATTGCACAACTCTCTTTTCTGTGATGCAGAATACAATCATGTCCATCAATGTGCGTCAATCAGAAACAGTCGAGCAACATTTCCACAGCTGTTCTCCTTCCAAGGCCCAGAGCGCGAGCAGGTCTGTGAGAAAAGGCCCGATGTGTACCCAGCCAACCTTGGAGCATAAGTCAGCAGTTTAAATAGCTTGTTCCAGTTTCAGCAGTTTGCAGCTTTCTGAGCAAAAGTTCCTTTTTTTTTCTTTCTCCCCGGTCTTTGCTTTGTTTTGGCGCTGAGCCCCTGATGGAGAGAAAAGAGGGAAGGGGGAGGGAAGGGCAGAGATCAGACACAAATCATCCCGTGCTACTCGGCACGTGAGAACAGTCAGGTGGTGATTCCTCCGCAGACGTGACTCCTCCAGATTCACTTCTATACCCTCAGCGTTACAGGGCATGCTGTTTTTGCAGCTTTGGTGATTTTCACTGGTACCTTTTCAGTCTGTAATGCTGCTGCTAGAACACAATATCGATATTATTCCAGGCGCATTGTGTGTGTGGTGCAAATGAAACCCCGACTTTTTCGCCGTGTTTCAACAAGCCTGTACTCTGCCCCAACTACAAATCATGTGACACCGCACCAATGGTCTCACTCTGTGACGCCGTTCATGACTGGAATATCAAAGACCATCCTATTTTCAAACCAGACAAATTGGAAAATTTGGTGTGATTCAGGACCATGTGTGCCAGGCGCTGCGAACTCTCTGCTTTCTGTCACGGACACAACATTCGTGTTCGCTCCGGTGCCACACTTCTTCGCATAGCTGTTTGAGGCAATCTGATAAACATTGCGTGACCGAGGCTTGGCTTAAGGAATAACAAACGTGAGTGAGGGAGGGTCCTGCGCTCCGCTCCAAATGGGCTGTGTGGTTTGAAGGAAAGTAGCGAGTGTGTCTCGTGGCAGGGAAACACATGCTGCTGTCAGGGACACACTGCCAGGTTTACTGTAGGGCCACTTTTATCAATAACATGTAGCTGTCCTTAGACAGAAACGTCGCCATTTTTACGGGCGGTTTCATGCCAAGTTTTTTCTTGGCTGAGCGCAGTGACTTCCTCGAGTCCTATTGTCACTATGATATTGCAAACAAGCTGTTTCCCCCAGTTTTCTGTCTTTATACTAAGCCAAAGCTAGCTGTTTTCTGCTTTTAGCTTCTTTTTCACTGTACAGACATCAGAGCGGTTTCGGTTTTCTCCGCTTCTGGCAAGAGAGCAATGAACTTTCTATTTTCCCGAATGTGAAACTATTCATTTAGTTTGACTTTGTTTTGTAAATCAGTTCATGTAAATGCTTCATGGTCAGGCTTTTTACAAGTCAAGATACTTAGCAGCTTCCTGAACAATATCAAACCGTTTCTCGTATGTTGGAAGTTAACTTTTACACCACTTTAAACACCGCAATCAAAATCTTAGTGTTTGTCTCTTTCTTGTATAATCCCCTGAGTGTTCACAAGATACATGACAGAGCTTTGGTATGGCATATTCCAGGGGTGTCAAACATGCGGCCCACGGGCCAAAAACGGCCCACCACAGGGTCCAATCCGGCCTGAGGGACAACTTTGTGAAGTGTTAAAATTACAGAGAAGACAATAACTGCAAATTGTAAAATTGTAAAACTATGATACAAGCTGTTTTAAAGTAAAATACTACTAATGCTTGTTCATTGTTCTTTTGTCATTTTGTCTCATTTTTGTAATATTTTGTCTTGTTTTTGTTGTTTTTTCTCTTTTTTTGTCTGACTTTTGTCGTTTGTTTTGTGTTTTTGTCTTTTCTTTTCATCTTGCTTGTGTTTTTGTTTTATTTTTGCCATTTTGTGTTTTGCTTTATTAGTTGTTTTGTGTGTTGTTTTTGTCGTTTTGTTTTTTTGTCTCACTTGTGTTGTTAGTCTACTTTTTTTGTCGTTTTTGGTCTCATTTGTGTCATTTGTGTAATTTTTTTGTCTCGTTTCCGTCGCTTGTCCATTTTTTGTCGCTTTTAACTTTATTTGTCAATTTTTTTGTTTTGTTTCGTGTCGCTTGTCTCATTTCTTCTCGTTTTGTGTCTCGTTTTTGTAATATTTTGTCTTGTTTTTGTTGTTTTTTGTCCTTATTGTCTGACTTTTGTTTTGATCACAAAGTAAAATACTATCATCGATTCTAGATATGACTAAATGCTTTGTGCCTTTGTAGCTCTGTAAGTTGTAATGTGTAAATGATAAACTGAGGCCTAATATTGCTGAAATTATACTTATTTTTCTTAAGAAATTTCAGGATGTTCATGAAGTTTTGTAAACAGATAATTCCTTAAATGTGGAAATTTTCAGAATGTACTGTTATGCACTAAAACAAAGGAAAAATGTGGAATTCTGGTTATTTATAGAACATTATGCTGTGACTTTACTGGTCCGCCCCACTGGGCATCAGATTGGCTTGCATGTGGCCCCACAATGAGTTTGACCCCCTTAGCATATTCCATTATACTTTCATTTCACAGAAAGCTCATACCTTTTTTATCCACCTCCAGAAACAGGTATGGTCAGCGTCCACGTCACCATGGGTGTGGAGTGGCAAGTTGTCTGCTTTTGATTTAGGGTTCAAAGAAAAAAAAGTGGCATTTGTGAAGGCTTGAATACAAGGAAGCGCAAACATTGGCGTGACTTTTTTAGTAGTAAAAGCAATGGTTGAAAGTGCACCGGAGCACATTTCTGTCCTGGATGTGCCAGGTAAAATATGTGGTGAGCACACATGTGGGGCCTGAGATGGGGGGAAAAAAGAGAGTTTTCTGGAGAGGTGAGGAAGGAGGGAGGAATGCCTTGTTTTTGTTTTTCGTTACAAGAGAGGGATGGAGGTTGGGGTGGGGTGCAAGATGGTCGCCCATTGGCTCAAGTTACCGTTTGGACGATGTGTGTGCAGCGCTGCCTAGTGCAGCTGAGCACACTGCACTCAAAGAGGCCTTTTTTCAGCCCCGGAGAGAAAGTCATCCACTTGCTCGGACCCCCGCTCCCTTCCAAAAAAACACCCCTCCTCCCGCCTCTCTGCTCCAGACCCCCTGCTCCTTCCTGCCCGCTTCCCCCTGGCTGCGGCCCAAGTGCTTCATGTGGCTGGACTGGGGCAGGTCGGAGGTGGCCCCCCGCCCCGGTCCTCAGAAGACACTTGTTTTCCAGTGGGACGAGGGTGTGTTGGTGTTGGCAGGGTGGAGCAGGGGGTTGAAGGGGTTCGGCGGATGGGGAGGGGGGCAGAATTTCCCCCTGGGAGAGGGGGGGAGATAAAAGAATGAGAGCACTTTCACACGCCCTTTCTCAGGGAACACCTATATGCACCTGTAGAGGGGAGAGAGAATGTCTAAAGGGCATTTGTGCTAATCCGCCTCGTATATATCCAGAAATCCTGTGTGCATTTTTCTGACTACAATCCAACAAATCCGTCAAAATTAAAGATGAAGTTATCGTTTAGGAATTTAGGCTATTATGTTAAGTCACCCAGACTCTGTTTTTGCCCACAGGCTGTCTGTGGTCGACCTCTAAATGAAACCACTCAGAGGGTCTTACTTTATGTGAAAAATACAGGTGACGCCCTTCCTGAAAAAGAAAAAAAATAACAACACAGGGAAAAGACTGTGTGCATGTGTGCAGACTAGCCGAGGCCTCCTGTGTGCTCAGCTCTGCAGCCAGCCCCAGAGAGCTTCATTTCTCTGATTAGGTTTATTGTGGTCACAGCGATGGCCGGCGGAGACCTTCCATTGTTGGAGTTTGTTTACCGTTCAGTCGGAGTTAGCCAAAGGAACAGGAGAAAAGGGGGAAAACTAGCTCAGAACAAAGAAACGGTTCATGGACTAGCTTGACTAATGGAGGATTGAAAGGCCTTTATGAGCAAATCTGAATGAGCCAAGGACAGAGAAGGGGATCTGCTGATAAAAATGTCGTGAATGAGAGCAGCCCTTTTTAAATAACGTACAGTAACCATAGAAAGTCGCTGCTGCATGTCCACACAAAGGCTAACTTTGCCTCGTCTTTGTTATCACTCAGATAAACATCCAAAGGATGCATCCAGCGCGCTGTTTACTTGCGCATCGAGGGTTGTCGGCCTGGAGGGTGTTGGCAGTGATGCAGGGTTTTCTGGGGTCACAGTTTGATTTCAGTCAGTGCAGTCACCAGAGCAGATGAGAGGCTTCTAACGCTGCCATTTTGCTCAGTAAGGATTTTTTTTTATCAAGTTCAAAGGCTCTCCAGTGCATTGCAGGTTTGACAGTTTTTGAGGCACACAAGGTTTGGACCAGCTGTGGTGGACAGTAACATACGATACACACTCTTCATATTTAGGCCAGTGTGTTGCACTGTCACCCCAGATCTGGACTACCAGTCAACAGTTTGGACACACCTACTCATTCAGTGCTTTTTATTTATTTGTATTATTTTCTACATTGTAGATTAATACTGAAGATTAACACTTTTTTGTTTACAACGTAATTACTCTGCAAAGGAATGCGACAGAGTTATTTGACAATCGGCGTACGTTTGTCTGTCCGTCTGTTATTCCGTTTGTGCGCAACATTACTCAGAAATGGATTAACGGATTTGGATGAAATTTTCAGGGAAGGTCAGAAATGACTCAAGGAACAACTCTGTAGATTTTAGCAGCGATGCAACTTATAGTCTGAATCCACGGATTTGTTAAAGATTTATGTGTCATTGCAAGATAACGACACTGAATCACTGTAACTATGACAACAAGTGAACACTACATCGGCTGCCTGCTGATGATCACATGATTTTAATTCTACTACAAATCCACCACTGCGGACTCATTGGGACTTATCCATCGGAAATGATACAAGGAACAGCTGATTAAACTGTGGGGGTGTTTCTGAGTCCCATCAATTCCCGCTGCATATTTAGGTCACATGATTCGGTATCCGTACACAACGTACACATGCGTAACACACACGTGCTCAGCAAAAGGTCATTTTGTTTGTAGGTACATCTATATTAAATGCCACATTCTATAGTGCTGTGATTTCTGATAATCAATAACTAATAAACAATGATTCATTTCTTTAAAAAAAGAAAAAAAGATGAATTTCTGACAGTACCTTATGGAGGAATGAACAGCCTTGGTGCTAGTGCTGTTCTTGTTCCATATGTATTCTTTTATAGTTTTGATGTCTTCAGTATTAATCTACAATGTAGAAAATAATGAAATCAAAACCACTGAATGAGAAGGAGAGACGGAGCGTGGAAACTTTTGACTGGTAGTGTAGGTGACATTAGTTACTGGGTGCTTGTGTTTGTGCAAATTCAAACCTCACAAATGAAACCAAAGCCGGCAAATCACAAAGGGAATATTCAATTTCATGAGCAAACAGATAAAGGCCTCCATAGTAAAGGCCTGTTTGTAGTGCAGAATGTGTGTGGGTGTGTAATGAGAACAGATGATGTTAGCTACAATCTACAGTCTCTGACACGTAATAAATATAGTATAGCTCATTATATATTTGCCTTTTCGACCTCTGGACGGAGCTGATTACTTTATTGAATATCCGGTTAGATGTTGTTGCTATTCACAGTTTATTACACAGGATTGAAACTGTTTTAATTACTGAAAAATGCAATGGGGGCAAATTTAGGCTGGTTAAAGATTCATCATGGTGGTATTTCAGTCAGCTGTGTCGTTTTGCGCTGGTTGTCTTTTTGTTGCGGACGACGAGCCTTCGTGAGCTTTGATCGTTCGCAACCACAGACACTCTGAGCACCCTCAACCCTTTGAAAAAAAGTCTCACGGTCAAGTCTCAAAGTCACAAGTGAAACCAAACCTGCAGAGCATCATGCAACACTCAGTTTCACCGTTTTCGAGTACAAGAGCAGGACGTGAAATTCACACCCCACGAGAAGCGGTGTTTGTCTCTGCCCTTTAGGAACATGTGGATGAGCTCTTCTTCTCAGCCTGTTTGCGTAGGTCGCTTTCTCACTGTCTGCTAGGTGGACGTGTGCTGACTCATTCTGTGCTTGTGTGCTTGCAGACGTGCCAAACTGCGGCTGTATTTGGAGCAGCTGAAGAAGCTGGTGCCTTTGGGTCCAGACAGCACGAGACACACCACTCTGAGCTTGCTGAAAAGGGCCAAGATGCACATCAAGGTACTTTCAAACGACGACGACAACAAAAACGCCCTCGTTCGCAACACGTCTGCTGTTCTGCCTGGATCTGTTTGAAAAGTTACACTTTCAGAGCTACAGTTTGTTAGCCACAGAAGAGACTTTGGGTGGCTCCAGTCTGTCAGATGTGATTTGATGCTTTCTGTTATAATAAATTGAATATAATGGGGTTTTGATCTGCTGGTCAGGCAAAATCAACAATTTCACAGCATCAGTGTGGCCTTCTGGTACATTCTGAAAAGCATTTTTGTTCCGTTTCCTTTCAACAAGAAGACCTATTGATCAAAAACTCTTCCCAGAAAGTTATTTTCTTCTCTGAGCACAACACACTAGTTCTTCTTTTCCCCATATCTTTTAGCAGTCTGTTTTTCTCCCCCCTTTATGTCATATTGTTGCCTAATCTCCGTCTGAGTTGCTCAGGACCTGCCAGAAAGGGGGGGAAAAAAAGAAGAAAAAGACTGAAAACCTTTGTGGAATATACAGGAGATGTGGCGGCTGATATGTAGCAGAAGACAGGATGATGTTTGGTTCGTTTCATGCTGGCTTATCCTCCATGATTCATGAACAGTTTCGGTGCAAAACTCTCAAGATGCTCTACAAAAAGGACACAAAAGAGCCTTAAAAAATGTCAGTGCATGCAGATAATTTGATTCATGAAGTCGCTCTGGAAGATGAACTACAAGTGGAGTTTAGGACACGCTGTACTGATCTTGCTGTTTATGAGTGGCAACAGTGTGGTCGGTGGAAAATCCAGACGTAGCGAGTTTTAACCCTTCATTTCCTGTTTACCGTGCACGTCCTCTCTGCTCAGACGATCTGCGCTAATTCTCGTCACTGTGCCGCGTCTTCTCGGATCACAAGAGGACACGTGTTAGTCTCTGCTTTGATTCACCACCGAAAACTTTCATACATGCAAAGGAGTGCAAAATAGAATCCCACACGTTTTTAGTTTCTAAACTGTGAACCTCACGCAGTCATTTGGCTACTTCCCCATGAAATGCTGAAATTTGTCATTGGTAAATACGCTCTTTTGTGACGGAGGATTGCAAGAAGGTAGAGAATAAACCTGGTTTCATAAGCTTTTACGCTCGATACCATCAGGAGCAGTATGATGCCGCTTGAATCTGAATTTTGACAAAGTTAACCCTTAATTCTAGAGCAATAATGGGACTAATATGGTGATCACAATATGAAGAATGCGTTCACATCTTCTGTTGTGTACTTGTGTCTAGTCTTACACTACCAGTCAAATGTTTGGACACACCTTCTCATTCAATTCTTTTTATTTATTTGTGCTATTTTCTATACTGTAGATTAATATTGAAGATAACACCTTTTTCTCCACAACATAATTCCAAATATATTCTTTGATAGTTTTGATGTCTTCAGTATTAATCTACAATGTAGAAAATAATGAAAGAAAAAAAAACATTGAATGAGAAGGAGTGTGGAAACTTTTGACTGGTAGTGTAAATTCACAATTAAAATGTGTTGTTCATAGGCAGGTTTAAGTGTGTAAAACATGTTTTTTCTTTTGTTTACACACATGCATGGTGTGGTACGCAGCAATGAGCCGTCTTTCTTGTCAATACAAAGGTCCAATCCTGGAACTACTGATTTCTGTCATATTATTGTGAGCTTTTCCTATGTAAAGGTGAAATTTTGTGTTCTCTGACAATTAAGTTTCCTGTTGCAAGGGACTGTAAGAAAGTAACCTTTAAGAGGAAGTGCACTTTATTTTTTTTTACTGTTAAGAGAATGTAAACAGATGTTTGAGTCCAGTACCATTAACAGTAATTCTTGGCATTTCTGTGTGTGTGTGTGTGTGTTTGTAGAAGCTGGAAGAGCAGGACAGGAAGGCTTTAAACATGAAGGAGCAGCTTCAGAGAGAGCACCGCTACCTCAAACGCCGCCTGGAGCAGCTCTCTGTGTCGGGATCCGTGGAGCGCATCCGCACTGACAGCATGGGATCCACCATCTCCACCGACTCAGAGCAAGGTACGCTGGCTTTAAAAAGTCAACCGGTGGTGTTGAAGCAGGGATCAAGTCAGGCTACCTGTGTTTATAAAGCACAGTTAATGCACATTGTGTTCAGTTTTGATGCTGGGAATTTAATTTCTCTTATCTTTATTCTAAAGTTTTTTCGTATGTACACTACCGTTCAAAGGTTTGGGGTCACCTGGACAATTTCACACTTTCATTCATGTGCTAACATAACTGCACGATGGTTTTCTAATCATCAATTAGCCTTTCAGCACCATTAGCTAACACAATGTAGCATTAGCACACAGGAGTGATGGTTGCTGGAAATGTTCCTCTGTACCCCTATGGAGATACTCCATTAAAAAATTTCCAGCTACAATAGTCGTTTAGCACATTAACAATGTCTAGACAGTATTTCTGATTCATTTAATGTTATCTTCATTGGAAAAAAAAAAGATTTTCTTTCAAAAGTAAGGACTTTTCTAAGTGACCCCAAACATTTCCAGAATACATTTTGGTGTCAGTCTTAGTATTGAGGCCTCAAAAGTTGTGTATAAATTAATTCAAGAGACTGCTGCTGGAGTTAGAACTTGTCATAAATTTGTACCATATGCACAGTCTTGTGCACTGCTGACCTTAATGTAAATCAGTATGGATTGCCTCCATGTTTGATGCAAATTACTAATGCCAAGGTATGGCTCTGGTTGGCACTGACAGACTCACTCGATACTCTGAAGCTAAGACTTGCAAAAAATTCTTCAAACAACTCTATAGGGGCTTTCACCCAAATGTAAATCGGAAAAGAGCTGTTTGGCTGTTTTTCCTCCTCTCACTGTCCACCGATACACTCTGAGCGGCTCTGTGATCCGATGATTAGCCCCGGCATTGTTTACAAGTGATGCCCCCGGGGTCAAATGCTAACACCTCAGATTACAGATAAAGAAGTCTGGCTGTGCCCTTTAGCTACTATTGGTGGGAGGTTTCGTGTCATGTGATCTTGTTTACGAGTGCAGGTTGTAGCGGGTCAACAACTTTGTCATGTGCCAACTGCAGAAATAGTATAAACAGAGTCATGGTGGAACGCGATTGGGAAAATGTATCTAATTAATTAGAGGCTTTGTGATTAATTAATCATGATTAATCACGTATTAGTCAAATAGTAATAGTTGACACAATAAGAAAAGTTTGTCAATTCAAATAAATGTTGGTTGACGACTGAATCAATGACTAGACATTTACGTGAACTTCAGCAGCAAAAATGTTTGTTTCCAAGTCCAATTATCACGATTATATTCAACATTTTAAGACTTTTTGTAAACTCAAGCACTTTCAGTATCTTGGAAAGTGGTCTATTATGGGATGGCTACACCGTTCACCTGTACCAGGACTGTTAGTTAATGTTAGCTCTGATGCTAACAGCAACATGTTTTGCATTGAGGCGATGCCATCGGCTTGAAGTGCTGCGGTGATCAGAAAACTCTTTGTTGCACAGTTTGCACACATCCAGGCTTTTATTCAAGCCACCATCAGCAAGTTTTTTTAAAAGAAAACTTTCCGTCTAACAAGCTCAGTTCCTTCACTGTTCACCAAGCTTTCTTGTGCGCTGAAAGTGCGTCCTGTGCACCTTCTTCATGGCTGGCAAACAGACTTTAGGTTCATTACTGCCACCTGCTGGGCTGGAGTGTTCGTCAGTGTTACCGGTGTGGTAGGAATTAGAAGAAAGGTGCGATTAAATGCGTTATTTTTTCTGTAATTAATTTATCAAAATTAACGCGTTGAAGTCCCAGCCCTACAATACAGTAATCTGTAATCTTTTGAGGTCAAAATCAAGTTTTATCTGAAGGCTATTATCCTGAAATTGCAGAAAATCTCACAAGAGTAAAGGTGTTACTGCGTCTAGGATGGTCAAACAGGTGGTTGACGGGTTTGAACCTCTCACTGTCTTTACTGCATCTTGCTAATTCTAATGTTTACAACACCACGAATAGCTTCCAGGACTGACCGTCAGTGTGGCTGATATCAACACTTTTGCGCTTTGATGTGGTTGGACCGCATGTCGTACGAACTAGTTGTTGCCAGGCTTAAGGAGAGAATCTGCCCATCAGACTGCCCAAAACGCTCGGTTAAACCGTTGGAAGTTGTTTTCTCATCCCGGACGAGGTAAACACACATGCAGTTGTTTATCAATGGACGGGGATTACCTGTGGCAGCACAAAGATCTGCCTGTTTGCCGAGAGCTAATAGCAGCCTAAATCCCGGGTTAATCCACAGCCGCAGCAGGCTCCCTAATAAACATATCCACAGTTGGGTGGAAATGAACCATTTCGTCTCTCCTGCTCTGTTTTAAACGTACTGAAAATAACCATTTTGCGTGTTTTCTTTTCTCTACGCGTGCAGAGGTGGACATCGAGGGCATGGAGTTCACCCCCGGCGAGGCAGACAGCGCGGACAGCGTCAGCGACGGCGAGGAGGAGGACCACTACAGCCTCCAGAGCAGCTCCAGCGACACCAGCTACACGGCCACACATTCCCACAGACTGCAGCCGCACCACTGTTAGACACCGCAGCGGCCATCCATCTGTCAACCAGCTTCCTCACCCCATGCTTTCCTCCCCTCGCCGTACCTTTCCCCCACCCCCTGCGATTTGCCAACGCCACCCAACTACCGACGTCAGACCGGTCCATGACGGCGGTACACCCTGAACCCCGTTCCTTCTCTCCAGGAAGCACACGAGGCTGAAATGCCACTTAAAACCTTCCTTTACCACCCCCTCCCACCCACCTCCCAACCACTGACCCTACCTCACCCTGCTGTATCCTGCCTGAACCTGCCCCTCCTGCCCTCTCACTGCCCTCTCACTGCCCTCACAACCCCGACCTAGCGTTGCTGCAGGCTCCAAGAGTGCAGAGCCGAGTTTGTGGTTTTTGTTTGGGAATTCTGTGGCACGGTGGACAGCTTTGACTTGTTAATTGGCGGGTGTGTGCATATGTGTAAAAGTGAAGATGGGGAGTTTATGAGAGGTCAACAATATAAGCTACAGTCATTTTAATGTGGCAATAATACACAGACAACACATTGCACTATGGGTGTGATGTGGAAAGTAAAGCACTTGTGTTTGTTCGGCAACATCGGGACCTCGAAAGTTGCGTTCATCGTACGGTATCCTCCTTTTACACAGCAAGATTTAAAGGAGAAGCTATTGCAAATGTCCTGCAGGTTCCTTGAAACATCTGACTGCTGAAAAATGTTGGAGGAATACACTCATTCTCTTTCTTGCTGAGAGTTAGATGAGAAGAGATCTGCTGCCGGCACCTCTAAAGCTCACAAATTCACATGTTAATCCGTGCTAAAGTCAGCGTTAGGTTGTAATGTTATGGGATTCACATGGAAGTAGCTTGGCTGGTGGAGAAATACAGGGTGTCCCTAAAGTCTGGACACATACGAAATCTCATTAACTATATATATTGTTTTGCCTTCACAGATTAAATATGGCTTTGTCGAAAGAAGAGTTGAACTGGTGCTTGTGAAGCATGGACGTATTGAAAGATAGCAGATGACAAACCCTGTTGTGGACGACCAAATCTATCAGCTGAAACTAAAGAATTGGTCATAGCTAAAATTCATGTTAGCCCCCCCAAAAATCACTTCCCTAACCCTGTCTTCGATATTGTCATCCTTCACGTCCACTGAGAAGTATCAGTTCGACTCTTTCTTCTATCGACAAAGCCATATTTAGTCCGTGGAAGCAAAAAATTACAGTTAATGAGATTTTCTATGTGTCCAGACTTTAGTGACACCCTGTAGCGTAGCAGGTAACTGCATTTTGATGTTCTTAGATGATTTTTGTACACAATAAGCAAACAAGATATAACATATTGATTAGTGAGCTTTAGTGGTTCTGCATATTTCTTTAGACCGGCGGTTCCCATTCTTTATGCTAAGCTAACGAGCTACTGGCTTTGGCTTAACACTTCCGGTGCACATATGAGAGTGTGGTTGATCATCTCAGCGAAAAAGTGATCCAAAACTGTTTCGTTTCCAACATTTTAGCAAAGTTGTAAATGCACAGCAATACTTGTATAAGCTGACGACTTAAAACAGGACTTTTTCAATAGCAGCTCTGTCGCATCTTTATCACCGAAAGCGACATGGAAAAGTTTCAGAGCTGTAGCAGAGAAGAAAACGTGTAAATAGGTGTACAGTTACTGTCCAGACCCTCACGTCTCCCTTTGGTTGGGCTGCCTAACCACTACTCCACACTACTGACCACTACACTATACCACCCTATGGTGTGGATGGACTACTATGTCAAACAAAAAAAAGGAGTGGCCTCACAACTAAAACTCTATTCCTTTAAATATTGAGTCACATCTTGTGTTTCCTTCTCAGTAGCTAATTGATGTAGCAATAAATACAAGAGGCAGTGTCAAATTGATTCTGGTGGACGGTGAGGTGTTGCGGGAGACTTTTTCTTGTCCCAATTTAACCCTGTAGATGGAAAGTTGTTGCTTACAGACAGCGAACCTGCAGGAAACTGGGCTGTTTTCCCCACTTTTTTTTACATTTTCTTTTTCACTAATAGATCCTTCTCTGTGTGCACAACACCATCTACCCAGAATGTGCATTTCTCTACAGCTCCGTTGCTTTTCTGTTGCGTTCTTGTGTGACCGGGTTTTAAAGTGTGTATTATTCCGATTATCAAGCCAAAGCTGTGATCGTGGGCACAAGGGCCAGCTGTAATGATTTTCTTCTGTCTTAGAAGCACCTATTTTAGCTATCTTAGCAGACTAATCACCTTTCATTTCTATAACGGGACTATTACTCTTGTTTTCTCTGCTATCTGTTCCTTATTTCTGGAGCTTTGAGCACTGCTGAAGGCCGACGTAGGTGACGTTTCTTTCTCTAACTTGTCAGTAACTTATGCACAATAGTCACTATTGACGGAGGAGGCGCTTCTGTCGCTCTCTGACCATTTAATAATCATTAGCACCCAGTCTCTGGCAGTCTTTAGAGCTTGGCACTTTAAAAACAAAAAGGGCCGGTCCACTGCGGGCGGGTCTGACCAAAAAAAAAATCAAAAACCTACAAAAGAGTCTGAAGAAAATGACAAAAAATTGCATACAAAAGAAGCTACTCGTCACTGAAAGTGATGCTAGCCAGTGTAGTCTATATTTCTTGTATTAAATTTTGTATTATATTTTCCTAAATGTCCTCTTGTAATGAAAAGACAAAAAAGAGTGAGTATATCTAGATATATATAAATATATATATAAAAGAGAGACAGACCGACAGACAAGGAGGCCAGGCTTGTTGAAGGGAGAGTGGGGGTGGGGGAGCTGATACACTGGCCCCTCTCCCTTAGGTGACTCTCCTGCTGTCATTCTGTGCCTTGGTGAGCCTTCGACCTCTCTCGTCCTCCTCTTCCTCCTCCTCCCACCACCTCCTCACCCTCGGCCCCTACTCAGGTCACACTCCCCCTCCATCCCTCCCCTCTCTCCGTCTTCTTCTTCTTCCCCTCCGGCGGGGCTGAAAGCTTCGATTTCAACCCGAAAACACTTCCACAAGCAAAAGGGGGGGCGTGTGAAGAGAAGACCTCAAAATACAGAAATGACAAAAAAAAAAAACAAGTCCCCTTGGTCTCTACTGAAGCCGCTGTTGTACTACGCCCTGTCCAGGCACTCCCCGCCCTCTCGATGCCCACCCATCTGCCAGTGCCGCCTCTGTCATGGAAAAAGAAAAGAAAACACACACTGGTAAAACTCCCATGGCAGCTTCCAGTCGCCCCCCTCCGAATGGTCACCGACGGAGGGGGTTCGAAACTTCTGGGCTTGAAGCGTGTTTATCTTTTTTTTCTCGTCATTTTATTATTGTATGTTGACTATGTATGTGTTCGGTGGGAATCACTGGGAGAGGAGCGATAAAAGAATAATCCAATCAATGGCAGCTTAAGGTGTTATCCTCCGAGCTCCCGGTGGTCCGTCCCAAAAAATAGTGTTACCCGTTGATCAGGGGACCTCTTGAGACACAGCAATATTACCATCTTGTGCTTTCTGAGGGAGGGTGGGCGGGCAGGGGTTTTTTGTTTTGTTTTTTTCTTTTTGAAAAAGACAAGCAGGTGGTTTTGCTTTTGACTCTGTGGTGCATTTTGGTGACCAACTCTTTATTTTTGTTTCGATGATTTTACCTCCTAATCTGCACTCTCTCCATACACTGCAGGAGGGCAAAACAAAAATTGAACTAAACATGAGAAAAATGTGTTTTTTTTTTTGTCATCAAGAGTTTACATTCATGTCAAAAGATTTGTACATGACTGTTTGTAGCAAAAATGTCCTTTTGAACAACTGAGTAAACCCTATTAATGGAATAAGATTATTCTCTTGCACAGAACCTCCCCAGTAAGAAACGTGACAGAGTGAATGGGATGAGCTCTTGGGCCAGATATGAGATTATAATTTTTCAGTGGCGTCATTGAAAAATGTACATAGCACACGCAACGCTCAGAACGAGAGGCCTACGAGCGGCTGACTGGACGTGGTAACATTTAGCTCGAATGTCGGATGGATAGTGTTTATGGAAATTCTTTTAATGATGTGCCTTGGAAAAAGTTATTTTCTTTATTAAGTAAAAAGCAAAACAAAACAAAAAAAAGAAGCAGAGATTGTACCAATTTATGTAGACTGTTAAATCAGGTACAGGTGGAGAGGCAAAAGAAGACGTTGGCGCTTCCCTTCTCAGAACAAACGGAGCGTAATTCAGGAGTCATCGGAGAGAAGAGGGCTAAAAACCGAAACTTCAGAGCGAGCGCAGACGAGATTTTATGTTTGCTTTCATGTTGCCGTTGCACAGAGATTCGATTCGAGCACTTGGGTGTGGGGAAGTCAGCAGGCAGAGAAGAAAGAAATCTGTGATGAAATAAAGGCCCGATCGAGGCGCCAAATGGCAAACATCGAAGACATCTTTCTACCCCAAAGCCTGCCGATTAACGGTGCTCCTAAAATCGACCCGAGGACTTCCATGAGATATTATTCCTGCCAAATAAACAGTCACTTTTAATCCTTCCAAAACTAATAAGAATTCCTGTAAGTAATTCGAATAGCTTTAACTACCTGTAGGCTTTAGGCCAGCTTCCCACTTTCCGCACTTCAAGCCTTCATGTCTTTATTTTTGCATCTTCGTGTATCTTTGTGTGACACTCGAACCTAGAAGCTGTCGAGGGCGAACTGGCTTTAGTTGAGGACGACGAGGAGTTTGTTTAGGGCTGACATACTGTGCAGAGTCGGGAGAGTTCTGTGCCAGAGACCTGTGAATATGTTCCTTTATAGCGGATGTGTAATATGCATTCAGAAGATGTTATATAAGTTCCTTTTTTTTTTTTGTTGTTTATTTTTTTGTGTGTGCGAGTGTGTGTACACGAGTACCTGGTGCTGGCTACATTTTAGCAAACACTTGAAGGTATCGCGTATTCTCTCATTGTAATATAATTAAAATGTTTTATACATAAAGACGTCAAAGCCTCGTTCCTGTCTGCTGTGATGTTTTGTTTGTGACACGATGGTGAAGCAGTAGAGAAAACTGCGAGGTCTGAAAGTCAACCAAGCAAGCAGGAAAATGCAGATAAAGACGCTCAAATGCTCTGGGGCTTCCTGTTTGGTTTGTGCAGCTGTGAAACTCTAATCTGTAGTCTGGAATATCAAATAATGTTTTAAAGGTTCAGCTTCCGTTACTGTTACACCAGAGAGACGGGGTTCTTTCGAGCTTTTTGGGGGCCTCCCCTCTGGATTTCCAGCAGTTATGAATGCACCAAATGTCAATCTCATATTCCACATGCATACGAGTGAGAACTAATTCTACTTTAAATTTATTGAGCATAGCTGCATTGTTGACATCAAAATCATTAAAATCAAGTGATATAATACTAGTTCTGCCAATGTTTGTATGTAAGCAGTTGATGACCCTCGAAACGATCCTAAACAAGGCCACTGGTCATCACAACAACTTCAAATTTTATTGTTTTTCAGGTCATTTTTTGGCCTTTCTTTTAGTGCACAGTGAAGAGAGAGACAGGAAATATGGGGAAAGACATGCAGTAAATGGCCACTAGTCAGACTCGAGCCCATGACTGCTGCATTTGGAGGCAATAGCTTCTGTTCAACCTGTTGAGCTACAGGCCCAACAACTTCAGATTTAACAGATCTACTGAACAGTTGATGACAATAGACTGTATAATAAAGATTTATCTTTATTACATAGTTTATGAAACAGATACACGGACTGCAAGCATGACAAAACTGGACATGCAAACTGGAAAAAGCATCCATCCATCCATCATCTATACACTGCTTAATCCTCCTTGGAGCCCCCTGGGGGGCTGGAGTCTATACCAGCTGACTTAAGGTGAAGGTAGGAGCAGGGGCGGATCCAGATGAAATTTAGTGGGGGGCCACAGGGGGGTACAACAGATATTTTAGGGGGGCCACCGAAAAATAGTAAGAAAAAATGAAATCTGCAACCGATCTCTTGCTTTTGCAAAGTCTTTTTCAAGTTGTTTTTTTTTTTTTTTGGCTCTTTAACCCCATAGGAAGGCTGTATATGACCTTTCACTTTTGACTGTTAACATTCAAATTATGATGGACTTGTTTTCCTGTTTATGTGAATTACAGCATCATCAGCTGCAGCATCTGCCTGTTATGTAAAACTAGTAAGCTCAACGACAGCATTCTGAGGGCAATTAAGTGACAAATATTGTGCAAGAACAGCACTATATACAACCCTGTGGATTTCCATTTCTTAGAATGTTTACTGACAATTATCACACCTAAAATAAGAAATAATATTCTGTACTTTTAGCAACTAGTTCTCAGCTGTAAACCACAAACATCATAGGGTTCTATATACTAATCAGTCTAAATCAAAATGAGTACTACCCAATACACAGTGAACAACAACAATCTGTACCCGTGATCTGTGGTAAAATAATCTGAAATGTTCTGTGCAGTAATGTAAATTTTAAAATACAATAAAATACAGTAAGTAGCACTATATACATTTAACAATAAACCTGAGAACAATAATAAACAGTAACAATATTCCATATTCTTAAGTCATTTAACAGTGTACAGCTCAGCAAACATCAGTGTTTTGCGTAGAAATCACAAAAAGCTGCTCTCAGTAATCTTCCACAGTGAGCAGATGTTCTTGTGTTGCAGGTCCATGGTCCAGACGTGACCATCGAACAGGCCGGGGGGGGGGGGGGGGGGGGGGGGTCTGGCACCGTCTACTTCCTAGAGCACCTCCTCTTTTTACATTCTTCATATGGGATGGAAATAAAGTAACGTTGGTTTAGCACGTCCATCAAAGGCCTGTAGGTGTGAAGCAGGAAGCTCTCCACAATGAGGATGTGAGTCTCCTCCTCCTCTTTGTGGTCGGACTTCAGGACGATCTCTGTGTCCAGGGTGTTATTAAAGCTATGAGACTTCTCAAACTTCACCGGGTTCTCCAGCCACGTGTAGATCGTACTCATCATGGTGTCCATGTCCAGAGCAGTGATGACATCGTGCTGCTTAAAGCCATCTTCACCAACTTTAATCTAATCTTGGGGCTTGAAGTCATTCTGATGGACCGGGCAGCAGTTGGGCAGGTTCTTGATCAGGCGGTTGGTGAGGATTGTTTTTCCTCCATCGATTACATCGATGCCGATGATGTACTTCATGTTCTCGGATTGGTCAAAGCTCGGAAAAAGAGTCAAAAACGTCAACAAAAACCGGGCTGGGAGTGATCGGATGTGGAAGAAAGCTGAAAAAGAGAAGGCTGCAGCAGGAAACGTCAACTACTTGAGTCCTCCATGGCACTTGAGTTTAGTGAGTAAGGTAAGAGCAGAAAGGGAGCTGCCACTCGGACGCGGTTTTTCCACCCAGAGAGGACCTCTTTCTGTTGTCACTGCCCTAGTTGAGGTTTTAGGTGGAATATTCCTTTTAACCAGCCCCTCAGGTCTCTTTGAGGATTTTGGATGGAATACTCGGTTAAACCAACATTTTAGGTGCGTGTCCAGGGATGTTTGGTGGAATTTTCCTTTAAGGTGGATGTGTGAGGACCTTGTAGGTGGAATGCTTACTGAAACCAACCTTTTAGGTCAACATTCATAGATTTAAGGTGAAATATTCCTTTAAACCAACCTAAATTTCATGTTTAGATCATTATCAAGTGAGAAATCTCAATCCACACTCCTTATAATGACGTTTGAGATTTCTGCTGCTGTTATTTGTTTTGTCCAGAATAAATGACAGAAATCCACCACTGTAATTTTATTTCAGGACTCGGTTATTAAATGTCAAAACAATCCATGTGACTCTAAAAACTCAACAGCTTAACAAACTCTAAGATTAAACTCTCCACAAGGATCCAAAATAAGTTGGACTTCTACATGAGAGCTTTAATTATTCTTCATCTACCTCCTGAAAAGTTTGGTCAATGAAAAATCAAAAACAAATATTTTCTGCTCACATGTTGTGTTGTTGTAAACTTATTCTTTCAAATAAATAGCCTCCTAGCGCTCTGGAAACCAGAGGGTTGTCCTGTTTTTGTCGCTCCTCGGCGAACCTAGAAAGTGGGGTCGTAATGTTGTTTTTTGAGCAACACACCATACTATGACGTTTTTACAGTGATGTTTCTACTATGGAACCAGTTTGACATGTTCAGGTGTTCTTTGTGTGAAAACTCAGAGATTTCAGGCATCAGAAGGTGGTTTTCAACTTTCTTTGTTAACTTTCTGCTTCAACTTTAAACTAAATTTACTTCACTAAGGGTGCTTTCACACCTGTTAGTCCGTTAGAGTGGTTCGTTTGGACCCAAAAGTTGTTACAATGTTGCTATTTTCAACTGGTTCAGTTCGCATTCACACCAGTGTTTTCGCAGTTGAACCAACTACGATGAATGTTATATCTCCCCCCAGTCGTTTGGCGACGCTGTTCAGAAAAATAAGGTGTTAGTCAGAAAGACAGTTGATAATGTGCGAATTGTTGCAGCTTGTGAGCCGTAAAAGGTTTTAATCTTTGGGGCCGTGTGTCAGAAAACATTTAGAAACCAACATCAACAAAAACACTCAACTAAGATTTGAACATCATTAAAGGGAAATTTTTCATGATGTTTGAAATTTATTTCCAACATAAATGTGTGATATTCATCCTCTGGAGCTTCTCTTTACATCGTCTTCCACCTGGACTGGTTTGGTCGGGAGCATGTGCAACAGACATTTGAAAAACTGCACTTCAACATCAATGAATGACACTGAAGTTTAATCTCTACATAAATGAGACTGAGTCTGGATGTGCTGGTCTGTCATTGACGCTTAAGTTTCAGGAAAGTTCAAACAAAAGAGGACAGTTTATGAGCTTATTTTGAACAAACATCTCAGACTTTCTGAGCTTCAGCACCTCTAGCAAGATATTTTAACAACAAGCAACTCAAGAGATCCAGAAGTTGGAGAGAGTTAGCTTTAGCTGAACATGTGGGATGCTAACCTAGCAAACATTTCAGACTTTTTTCTATGAATTCTGAGAAATAATTTCCTATTTAAAGGGGAACTTCGGTTTTTTTTTTCAACCTGGGGTCTGTTTTCATGTCATTTCATACATGTGAGTGATGGAGAAATGAATTTTCAACATAGCTCCAGTATTTAGCCAGGCAGGCAGCTTCGCAGCTCAGCTAGCAGCTCAGCTAGCGAAAAGTATGGGGCAACTTGCACCCCCGCGTCAAAGTCCGCCCTAACGTGCTTTTCTTTCCCACACTGACCGGCTCGGATAGTCTCAACGAGTGTCCCACAACATACTAGAGATGAGAAGTGAACGAAAACCTCCACATTACTTGGCGATCGCTATTTGTTGTGGTCTGTATCCAAATCTCGGGACGCGAGAAAGCAAATCTCGGGACGCGAGAAAGCAAATCTCGTTCCGAAATCGCGCAAGCTATCGGGCGACTTCGGAACAGCTGTTTCCCCCACCAGTGTTTTGGCGCGAGCTATCGCACAATTTTGGAACAAGATTTGCTTTCTAGCGTCAAGTTGCCCCATACTTTTCGCTAGCTGAGCTGCTAGCTGAGCTGCTAAGCTGCCTGCCTGGCTAAATACTGGAGCTATGTAGAAAACTCATTTCTCCATCACTCACATGTATGAAATGACATATGAAAACAGACCTCAGGTTGAAAAAAAACGAAGTTCCCCTTTAATGACAGAGCTACACATCTGAACTCAGTCTCATTAAAACAGACTCTAATTCAGTGTCATCCATCCATATTAAAGTGCAGTTACCCAGTTTACAGATGTTAAGTTAAAGGAGTTTTATTCGTGACATATAACCAATCAAATCACTCCAGAAGTACCTAGGTTTTCTCCGGGTAGTCCGGCTTCCTCCCACAGTCCAAAAAACATACGGATGATTAAGCGGTGTATAGATAATGGATGGATGTTTTTGGACTATGGAAAGAAGCCGGACAAAATCCACGAGTGCACAGGGAGAACTTACAAACTCCATGCAGAAAGATCCCATCAAGGCCGAGACATGAACCAGGGATCTTCTTGCTGCAAGGCAAAAGTGCTAACCACTAATCCAATGTGCAGCCTTTCAAAATGATGAAAAGAAAGTTCTAGTTCTGCCAGTATTTGCTCCTAAGCAGCCAAACAGTCCATGAATATGCCAAAAAGACCCACTGCTCATGAAAACAACTTCAGACTTGACAAACACAGAAGTTCCATCGAGTAAGTAGATGGACAGTGCGAAAACAGTCATTGACCCAAGCGGGGATGGAACCCACGGCCTTGGAGCTGAATTAGCATCGCAACTGGCTGCTGCTCTGAATCTCCACGCAGATCGTAGCTATGTTTGGAGGGCAGAGGGCCGATTATTATAGACCATGACAGTCTTAAAGCCCAAAATTACCAGAAATGTCCTTTTATATTGGAGCTGGAGGAAATAAAAAGAGTTTGTGCAGTGGGACCCCTCGGCAGTCACGGGGCGCTGCACATGTCCAAGTATAGCAAACAGCAGCTCTGCAGAGAGACGGCAACACAGAGGCTAAAACAATAACTTAAGTTTTATTAAAGCTCCGTCTGACAAAACATTAAACACAATGACAAACAAAATAAACAAGTTGTTGAAAATGTTTGGGCTGTGAAACATTTTCAACTCAAAGTCTAAACAGTTTACTTTGTTTTGGGACATCTCACTACATGGTTAAAGTAAATCTACATGAGTCCAGTATCACAAAATCCTAACTCTAAACAATTCATAAAAATACATCTCATTAATTATTTCTCTCATCATTCAAGTCTTCCAAAACAAACAAAAACCCCACTAAATCCATCTTTAAGGGAATGCAATTATTGAAATGTTTACATTATCGTCTTTAATGCTAACTAATCTTCAAATAAACAGCTAGATTTAAATGATCTATTTTCACCTAAGCAGCTAAGTGACACTTAGAAAGGCTACTCACAACAAATCTGAGCACAGAATAGTGAGAACTTTGCTCATTCTGACTTTTTTGATATAAGTCACTATGGTATGTTGTGATGAGAAATGAGTCAATGCAGGCTTTCTGGCAGTAGCTTTCTAATTATGTTTGCAATATTACAGGAAACATTGTGCGCCGACACTTGTAACACATACAGATGTGCCTCAGAGCTGGACGTTTATTACAGTCTCAGAGAAGAAAATCGTAAAAAAGAGGGAATTTTTTGCCTTAATTATTCCCCGCAAGCACAATAAAATGTTTTATTACATCCTCCTAAATTCTTCCTTTAATTGAAATGAAAACTGAACAGTCATAATGTGAGCTTTAGCTTGAGCATAAAATACATTTGATGACTGTAATAAACCTGTATTAACCCCACTCATTTTATCATTATGCAGGAAATGCACAAAAAACAAAAACAAAAGCTTATATAGTGATCAGAAAAATATCATTATTCTACAGTAGATTTGTAATATATAAATAAGTGGCCCAGACGCTGCTGGTCTGAAAGGCAGGAGGTTTCATACGAAGGCTCAAGACCTGAGATTGAACGAAAAGAAGAAAACAGAGAGCAAAGAAGAAGTCCAACAGTCGAGGTAATTCCACAGAGGCTGGTTCGAACTTTAGAAAAATACAGATTGCAGTAAATGGGGAGATCCCAGCGAGACGATGGAGATGATCAAAAGGCATTGTGCTGACTTCCTGTCACCTGTGCAGTACTTCAGTCAGTCCTGTCAGACGTACTGCTGAGGCTTCTGTGGGACAGCAGCAGCTGAAGCCAGAGTCTTTGCTGCCTCTTTGGCCTTCTCCGATGCATCCTTCACTGTGTCCCTGAGCAGCCGCTGGGGCGTCTCTCCTGAAGCACCAGAACGTCCAGAGAAAGAAACAGAAGAGAGTGAGGACAACGCTTCCTAAATATAACACACAGACACAGAACACATAACACTGCTAGCGCGGTGGAGTTCTGTGATGTTTGTCTGTTAGCAACATTACTCAAAAACAGACCAACGGATTTGGATGAAATTTTCAGGGAAGGTCAGAAATAATACACGGACCATCTGATTAGATTTAGGCAGTGATGCGGCTTATAGTCTGGATCCACGGATTTGTTAAATTGAGAGACAGCAGCACAGTGTCACTGTAGCTATGACTACAACTGAACACTACAGCAGCTGCTCGCTGACAATTCCGTGATTGTGATCATACGACAAATCCACCGCTGTGGACCACAAATTGTTTAAAGATTTCATCCATCGGAATAGGGCTGGGAGCTATGACGATAGATATCGTCTGGATGATAGAAAATATCTATCGTTTTATGTGAACATCCTATCGTTTATATCGCAGTGTCACAAAACACGCTTTACAGCAGTATTTTACGTCACCGATGTGCCTTACAGCAAGCCCAGGCACGCAGCCAGTGTTGCCAACTTAGCGACTTTCTCGCTAAATCTAGCGACTTTCCAAAGCGTCCTAGCGACTTTTTTGTCAAAAGCGACTAGCCACAAATCTAGCGACTTTTTCTGCCGTTTTGGAGACACTGACAGGAAAACTTGGATCATTCTGCAGTTACTGTTTTCAACAAGCAGCAGGTGCTGCTGTGAGCTTCTCCCCCTCCCAGAGCACAGGCTGTCAGTCCAGTAACCCCACAGCAGTCCCAGTGTCTGATTAGGGGAGACCCACATCACTCCGCAGCCAGACGGCAGATGAATCGCGCATGCGCAAAGTCACTACAGATCCCATCCAGACTTACGGAGTGGGATATAAATGAAAATGTTTCTTCACTGCCATACTAAAATAAACCACAGCATTTAGCCTCTAGTACAAAAACATATTTTGGGTGTTTTATATTCACTCTTTGGTCTCTTCCACGTTATTCCTCTCTCCTACAACGTTGATTACAATTACATGCAAACTGGGAAATATGCAAATTAGGAGATCCCATCATTTAGCGACTTCTAGCGACTTTTAGGACAGCCAACAGCTACTTTCCTTACTGAGGAGTTGGCAACACTGCATGCGGCTAAGACATAAACAGCTATGGAGGAAGACGGTGGACTCGACTCAGAAGAACAATCTAAACAACAAGATGACGAACAACCAGCTCAAACCAACTAGCTTGTACCTAAAAGAGGGGGAACTTCTGTCATATGGCGGTGGTTTGGATTTAAAAAGACCGACAAGGATCAGACTACCGTACTTTGTAAGGTATGCCACTGCCCGGTCCCATTCATTTGTTGAATTTACCAAAAATATCGTGATGTATATCGTATCGGGATATAAAATAAGCTATATCGGGATATAAAATTTTGGTCATATCGCCCAGCCCTACGTCGGAAATCATACAACGACTGAGCAGACTTAGCAGAGTACTGCGCTCTCTGAGTGCTTTTCGAGTTGTTATATAGGACAGTGTGGGATGCTCGCTAAACACTTTTCTTCTTAGTTTAAACATTTATAAGAACAAGAATTCTGCTGCGTAGTTTTTAGTCTGCAACAAGAGCAAGCAGTTGTTTTTGTATCTTTCCTCTTTCCGGACATTAATTTATTCATTAATGCTGCTGGCACTGAGTGAAAGTTGAAAACGTAAAAAGACATTCAGCCGGTCAAGCTGTGGTTCAACAAGTTTGTTTTTGTTTTTTGGTCCCCAGTTGCACTGTGATGAAAGAATAACTGCATGGCCTGACCTGACCTGACAAGCATCTGTCTGACAATGTTGAATGGTCTAATTCCTTATTGATTTCACTAGGTTCAGAAGATGACAGCTTTATTACGCTTTAATGTGCGTGAACACACAGTGAGCTGCTCTCTGTGCTGCAGCAGGCTTTTCTTTCATCTGCCAGTGTTCAGTTCAGAGTTGTGCTGTGCTGTGCTGAAAGTGACTGATCCATTGAAGCTGCAATCGTAACTGTTCTATGACACGGACTTGGGCATGCTGGAGGGAAAGGCGACGAAACCCAAACGATGATAGACGTTGCAGAAAAGGAGAAACTGCTTTTGAGAAGTCAGTAAAAGGGAGCCTCCGCCCTCGTTGGCCTGCTGGTATGAACTGCCTCACACTGGATTGAGCACTACAGGCTGCAGTCTATTTGTGTCCGCCCTAACTGTGAACCCTCGACCTCATGTGAGAACAACGACTAGTGTCACAATACAGCCGAGTGATTTCCCTAAAATCTGAGAGGGACGGACAGCAGGGAAGAGATGAGGTGTTTTTGTCATATTTACATATTCTATTCTAGTTGCAAATATTCCCTGAATGTTTTTCCTGGGTTGAAGGGAGAAACCTCTTTCTGTGTCTGGAGGCTGACTATGACTGAAGGGAGTGGATCTTGGGGATTCGTAGGTGTCGAAAACAGAATGAATTGCGTGTTACCTGCTTTTACACTTTCTAAATCCTAAAGTTTTTTTTAAACAACTAGTGGAAAATTGCCCGTCATTGTATGAGCAGCGTAAAAAGGTTTTGATGTCTGGATCAAAAAGCTATCAGTACACTTTGTCAAAGTTCACAAGAGTAATTTATAAAACAGCTTTTGGAGAAGGGAAGTCCAGATTCAGCCCACGTGGATCTGATGGTCGAATGTTTTTTGCTGATGCCAGACTGCTCTGAGTTTATGATGAAGTATTAACGTTGGAGAGTTCAAAGTTTGAGGCTGTTAAAACGTAAACTTATTTTTTTTTATGCAATCAGGATGCAAATGTAAAGAGATCAACAGAAAACTTATTCAAGCAGTAGATGCGAATCATTCAGCAGAATAATGATCCAAAGCACATCAGGCGCAAGAATAATTTGCCAAGAAGGAAGTCAGAGTCTTCGATTGGCCCTGGTGAAATCCCTTAGAGCACCTAAAGGATGCAATGAAGCTCAAAAATACTTGAGTGTCACTGAACTGAAAGCTTTGCTGCCAGAAACTATCAGAAAATGTTCACTGGTTGATTTTATTACCGGACAGTCTAACTAAGCACAAAAATATTGTAAAAGTGATCTACAGTAAGGCTAATACAATACAATATTTTACTAATTTATGACTCAACAAACTCCTTTTATGGAATATTTTAGTTGGCAAATGTGTGTGTTTGCTCTGTCTTTCGATCACACAAATCTTTGCTAAATGTGAAAGGAAACTGGAATTAACTACTTCTATGAAAGCACATTAAAAAAAGAAATCCAATCTGACCTCAGGTACACTCACAATGTCAGAAATTACTCAGCAGAGTCTGTGCCTGGTCGGTTTCCAACATTGCACGAATGCCAGAAAATCAATATGGTCTAGCCAGAGGTGGAGACATTTTTGCACTGTGATATCTCAGATTATCTGTCAGACACCACTGGTTTATTCTGATACACTTGGCCAATGCATTAGTCTGACAGATACTAGATACAGTCAGTAAAACATCTAATAAACTCAGAACCTCAACAATTGAAATGCAACATTATTAAATTACTGAGTTTAAGCTGGCATTTGCTTAAATTAAAGCTGCAGTAGGGAAGATTTTGTCTCCCCCTTCTGGCAGTAAGAGTAACTACACAGTGTTGGCGCATGCTTGTGATGTACGTTCTCGGTGTTTGCCCTCGCCGTCCCTGTTTTGTTGGAGGTTTTTCCACTGTACCCCTTGATTCTGCAGCCTACTCTGTTCCTGCTGAAAGATCTCCTCTTCAGCTTTGGCGAACCAACAAATGCTGGTTGACATGAGATAAGACAACTGTCAGAGAAAGTGATGTACACTACCGCTCAAAAGTTTGGGGTCAACCGGACAACTCATACTTTCATGCATGTCCTAATGTAATTGCACAAGGGTTTTCTAATCATCAATTAGCCTTTCAATACCACTAGCTAACAAAATGTAGCATTAGAACTAGGGATGTAACGATTACCGGTTAAAATGATAAAACGCGGTAAAATGTCTGACGGTTAGTACTACCGTTTCAAATTTTAATTATCGTTAAACCGTGTTTGATTGCCACAATCCGGAAAATCTCAGGAATAGGCCTACTACTGTTGTGAGAAGTGCAGCTGCAGGCAGCCGATCGGATACATGCGCCCCGCGCGCATGCGCACTGCACAGTAAACAACTCGTAAATATGGCGGAGGGCAGTAATACCGGCAGTGGAGAGGGTCAACTGGTGAAGCACCTAACTTATGAGATGGAGTTACAGGAGTGTTTGCTGATCGTCCAAAAAAGTTGCCTAAATTGAGCTGCTGTCTAACTGCTGCCTGTGGTGCTCGTGTTAATGAACTCTGGCTGTCTGGTTTAGCTAGCTATCTGAGGCTTATGCTAAGCTAAATTGGTAGACTTAACACATGCCGAGTGTCTGTCAGCAGACCAGCAAAGCTCTGTTGCATACTTCCAACAACACACAAACTATACTGATTACGAATATCGTCAGTGCACTGCTCAAAGCATAAATAACATATTGGAAGTGACATACTGTATTTCCTGGACTGATAAAAATCACTGAGACACTTGTGGACATTTGTTGCAGTTGACCAGTTGTTTCCAGGAACAAGTCATTCTTTCATGTAGATCAGGTAAGAGGATTATTTTGACATCAAGACTGAATGTGACTTGCTTGGATGTTTTGGATTTTGCTGAATCAATCAATAAATAGCGATTTGAAATGAGGCATTTTCTGGATCTTAAATGTTTAAATCCCATAACCTGGAGTTAACTTTATCTGGTCTTCAAATTCCTAATTCAGTGAGTATGCGTCAGTGGTGAAAATGGCTTCATCAAAGTAGACTGAACTTTGCTTTTGAGAAAACCTAAACATTAAATGTTCTTTGATGTGAGGAACATGCACCTAACGCTCCTCCATGTGGTATTGAATTTTAAACATCTGCCACCTGCTATTGATCAAGACAGTTCAGTTGTAATGATTTTGTCAATAGTCCACAGTTGTGGATCAATCACTCATTATAAAGCCAGTGTCAGCGGTGACATTGCTAAAGCTTAGAGAGTATGCTAAGATGTTTGAATCCTCTTTGAAAGATTACACTGCAGTACAATTACAGCTCTGGAAAACTCAAGGGAATTTATTTACTAGTTCTGCATTAGCCATTACTCAAGGCTTTTCTAGCAGCTGATGATAGCAGCAATGCTAATTATCTGACAGTTTATCCACAAGATAAGTCAGACAAAAGATGTGCAGCTACGTGTTAAAAATAACATACCATGTCATATTTCTGATTGATGAATTAAATTGAGAAATAATCAGCGACTTTCTCATACCTATCCCCTGACTTGTGATTTTCAATAACCTGTTCACGGAGTCGTTTGGAGTGTTCCTTTTGTCTTTGTTGTGTAGTTACAGCCAGGATTCATTAGTGACTGGGGCTTCCAGATACAGGTGTGTTTATACTATAATCACTAGAGACACATTTGCTTCCTTCAGTTGATCTGCATTTCACTGATTGTGTGACTTCCAGCACCAACTGGCTGCACCTGTTTTGGTTTGGTGAGTCACTTAAACTGGGCTCCAGACTGTGATCAAGATGGCTGCATGACGTTCACAATCTTTTTGTTGGAGTTCACATTCAAATTGACATTACAATAACACACTGCAGATGTCCAAGGACATTACCAAAAAGGTCAAGCATTTAGTGGACTCGACAAACGCCTTTAACCATAGAAGAAGACTTCATGCTCGTAAAGTAAGTTGCACCTGTTCTAAGACTTAATATACATGAACTTTTAATCAGATAAATGGAGCTAAAAGTTTAGACAAGCATCCAAAAAAACGCCTGTTGATGTATTTCCTGTTTTATTGACCCCTTTCCTCATTCGAAAGTTGACTTCAGCACTATTTCTGGTTGGATTTATACAAGATTTGGAAGGTAAGGAATCAACTTTTTGCTTTTTCTGAAGAAATTACTCTTTACACTACTCCTTTACTTAACAAGGAATTTTGCTAAAAATTTGTACTGTTTGAAAGATTATGTATTTGCTGAATTTAATAAAACACGTCAAAAGTGGTTAATATAGTCTCATGTCACATTTTCCTGTGCATTCTCTTTTGCACGTAACCAATCTAAACATTTGTTAGTTTCTTTTCCTCCGCTTAGTAATAAGCTTAAGTCCTGATATCATAAAGTTGTTTTGGTGTCTCTCTAAGTGGCGCATGCAGCTAATGTGTTAACCACAGTGGAAGTAGGTCTTTTATAACTTCATTGGCTCTAACAGTCTGTCCCTGTCTGATGCTTAAATCAAACTGTTTAGGTGAGGTGTGTTACAAAGACGGAGCAGTCTGGAGCTGATTATCTAAAAACAAACTTAACAAAGAGAAGGCGGCTGGTGGATATGAGGAGGTCCGACTCAGACACACCTGATGATCCGACTGCAAGTGCAGCAACATAGAGACTGAACCGGTGGCTAATGCTAATTTGAGGCATTTGAGGAACATCGGTAACGAGCAAGTGAGGTGTTTTGCCTGTGATAAGGTGGAAGGTGCTACCACATAAGAAAGTTGGCCACACCAGTGTTACCAGTGAGGTAAGGTTAGTCTTGGAGCCCTGTTTAAAGTGGGTGAATACTAAAGCACTTATTACCGCCCGGAAAAACTCCGTTTTCCGGAAGGTATTGTTTTCAGCTGCATGGTCTTGCTTGCTTGCTTGCTTGTTTGTTTGTCTGTAACAATTTGGTTTCCGCGCGATAACTCGATAAAATATTGATGTCGCCTCACCATATTTGGTACACAGGTGTACCATAATAAGACACAGGTCAAGTTCGCATTTGGTGACCGTGACCCCATTTTCAAGGTCACAGGGGTCATCTTTGTAAATGTAGTGTCCGATGTCACTGGCTCATGTCCATGACATACAGATGACCTCGCCAGGCGGTCCAAGTTTGGTAAAACTTCTTGTACTTTTTTTATTTTTTTAATCCTTAGATGCATAAGTTGGTCAAAACTGGCCCTGTGAGGTCGTTTTCTTGCAATATCTTTGTAATGAAAAGTTTTTAATTTTCCAGCTATTCCTCAAAAAACACGTTTTGATGTCATTGTATTTATTTTTTTAAGTTACCTTCTACACTTTTAAAGAAATTGTAATATTTGTATTACTACCCAAGCGTTTTATCACTGATAATATCATACAAGAGGAGATGACGTGCACAGACTTGGAGGGAAGAGTGGAAAAATGCCATCAAAATGGAGGCTGACATTCTTCTATTGCTGGTCTGTGTAGTACTCTTCTTTTTCAATTATCAAAATGTTCAAAATGTGTTATAAAGTGAAAAATAAACATATTTCAAACATGCAGTCATTCTTGTGTGGACTAAAATATAATCAAACAATAATATAGATTATTATTCTTCACCAAAACAACATAAGTTGCATAAAAACATTAATTTTTATACGGTCATTTTTAACCCACTTATAGAAGAGCGTAGGGTCCAATCACTTATGCAGCTAAGGGTAAATTAACATTACTTTGTATAAATATAAGTTCACATCGACATGAAAGAATCTTCTCTGTAATTTATTGTCCAAAAAGGTAAATTCAATTCACCCTGATTCAATGTTAAAAGGCGGCAAAGAGGAAACACTTTCTATAGACACTGCATGCAGGTCTAAACCATGAGCACTGTGTCTCACAGTCATCAATCAATTAGCATCAACTTGTGATTGTAGATCAGCTGACAGTAGAGGTACACAGACACAGATGTACTGCACACAATCACAGCTTTTCATCCCACACATGACATTCCAACCTTCCATTCCAACTTGTCCAATCCCATAAGAATAAACTGTATACAAAAGCCAAACAAGCAAATAAACAACATCTCAGAGTGTTTGAAACTCTGTTATACATCACTCATCACTGACTGTACAGCCACACAACGGCAATCTTTAGTAAGTGATGCTACTTTCTCAAGCTATGAGGGTTTGCCTTTGCTTTCTAGTTATTTTTTTCTATGTAAATGAAATGCAAAACTTTTAACCGCTAAAGCCCCTAAACTTGGGGTCAAAAATGCAGATACCGCAGTTTTCAGTAACTGCACAAACAAGATAGGAAATCCAAAAAGAATTTTTGGGAGCATTTTAGTAATAATCAACTTAGTATGAAAGAAAAGTATTTCTGTTAGAGCAATTTTCAAATACAGTTCATCTTGGTAAATTCAGGAACCTTGATTTAAAACAGCACTAAACACCACAGCAACAATCACGACCTGTTGATCAGTTGGATATTGGACATAAATTCTAACAAAATGTTACTGCATTTGGGGGAAAAACTAAAAAATACGACTGGAACTCATTTTCCTCCAGTAAAAGGGGCTTCACAAGGGCTCAAAGCAGTGTGTAGGATTTAGTGGCATCTAGTGCTGAGGTTGCACATTGCAACCAACCCTTTCAAGTGTGTAGGAGAAACCACATCGGCATTACTTCAACGTAAAAAACATGAAAATCTCTCTCGAGCCAGCGTTTCTAGAAACATGAACATGCAGCATAGTGGGCTCCATGGATGATGATCCTCCTCATATGTACAGACCATTCTAATCTAACAAGCATAGAATACTATATTTATTTCCTGACAAAAGATACTCGTAAATCCTACACACTGATCCTGTCATTTATCCTCTTGAGCTCAACTAAACAATACATAATCTACACTACACTTTGTGTCACTGTTACTCAGACACATTAAACAGGGGAGAAAGCCTCTACCTCTACACAATCTGCAGTGCGAGGCTCAACTACTACCAGTCAAAACTTTGGACACACCTTCTCATTTAATGCTTTTCATGTTTTACATTTTAGATTCTTCAAAGTAGACACCCTTTGCTTTGACTGCTGCTTTGAACACTCTTGGCATTCTCTCCATGAGGTAGAACCTGAAATGGTTTTCACTTCACAGGTGTTCCTTGTCAAGGTTAATTAGTGGAATTTCTTGCCTTCTTAATGGGGTTGGCACCATCAGTTGTGTTGTGCAGAAGTCAGGTTGGTACACAGTTGATAGATCTATTTGACAACTGTTAGAATCCATATTATGGCAAGAACCAATCAGCTAAGTAAAGAGAAACCACAGTCCATCATTACTTTAAGAAATGAAGGTCAGTCAGTCTGGAAAATTGCAAAAACTTTGAATGTATCCCCAAGTGCAGTCGTAAAAATGCATCAAGTGCTACGACCAAACTGGCTCACATGAGGACTGCCCCAGGAAAGGAAGACCAAGACTCACCTCTGCTGCTGAGGAGAAGTTCATCCCAGTCACCAGCCTCAGAAATGGAAAGTTAACAGCAGCTCAGATTAGAGCCCAGATAAATGCCACACAGAGTTCTAGTAGCAGACACATCTCTACATCAACTATTCAGAGGAGACTGACCAATCAGACCTTTATGGTCAAACAGCTGCTAAGAAACCACTACTAAGGAAAAGCAACAAGCAGAAGAGATTTGTTTGGGACAAGAAACACAAAGAATGAGCATTAGACCAGTGGAAATCTGTGCTTTGGTCTGATGAGTCCACATTTCAGATCTTTGGTTCCACTCATCGTGTCTTTATACGACACAGAAAAGGTGAATGGATGGTCTCTACATGCATGGTTCCCATCGTGAAGCATGGAGGAGGAGGTGTGATGGTGTGGGGGTGCTTTGCTGGTGACACTGTTGGGGATTTATTCAAAACTGAAGGAACACTGAACCAGCATGGCTACCACAGAATCCTGCAGTGACATGCAATCCCATCTGGTTTGTGTTTAGTTGGACCATCATTTATTTTTCAGCAGGACAATGACCCCAAACACACCTCCAGGCTGTGGAAGGACTATTTGACCAAGAAGGAGAGTGATGGAGTGCTGCATCAGATGACCTGACCTCCACAGTCACCTGACCTAAACCCAATCCAGATGGTTTGGGATGAGATGGACCACAGAGTGAAGGCAAAAGGACCAACAAGTGCTCAGCATCTGTGGGAACTCCTTCAAGACTGTTGGAAAACCATTTCAGGTTCTACCTCATGAAGCTCATGGAGAGAATGCCAAGAGTGTGGAAAGCAGTAATCAAAGCAAAAGTTGTTTTGAAGAATGTAAAATATAAAACATGTTGTGACTTATTTCACACATTTTTTTGTTTACTACATAATTCCATGTGTGTTCATTCAAAGTTATGATCCATTCAGTGAGAATCTCCAATGTAAACAGTCATGAAAATAAAGAAAAAAACATTAATTTAGAAGGTGTGTCCAAACTGTTGACTAGCAGTGTAAATGGCCTGGGATGGCAGATGGATGCACCACTCCTAACATACTTACCACAACGCTCAGCCTGATGCCAATTCCTGCAGTGGCATCAACAAAGGGGCAACAGGACAGAATCACAACAGTGGGAGAATGCCCTTTCAGACAACAGTACGCTGCATCAGCACAACACATAGTTTGTAGCACCACACAATCCTCCCTCATCGGGGCCCACAGCCAAAGTGGGCACCACCTTTTTCACCTATGGCTTCATGTGACTGAAAGTCACCTTATTGATTTTTACAATCACATCTTCCAGCTTTTCAAATGTGAATATTTTTGAGTTTTACTGTAGCACAATAAATATCTTTGTGTTTTGGACAACTGATCAGACACAACAAGAAGTTTGTTGTCAGCTTTGTATTTTTATATCTGTTTAACTATTTCCAAAAATGTATTGCAAAAAAACATACAGCTGCCAGTTGTTGTTTTTTTTTTTTTTGCATTTTTACAGACAGTAAAAGTTCAGAAGTTCTTTCTTATTTATGTGGTCAAGTTTTTGTTTTTGCTCCTCTCTTCTTTTACAGAGGCGTCTTTTTTATACAACCTGCTCTACTAAATTTTGTTTATGCGACACTGGCTTTGAACTGTTCTGGCATTAACCTAAATCCAGAAATTCAAGCTGACTGTCTCTGTAGTTGTCATGGTTTCATATCCCTCTGCAGTCACATGGCATTTCTGAGCAGCAACAAGGACCTCTAGGCTTCATTGGGTGCTTAAATTATCCTGTTCCTTAATCAAACATGCAGGAGTAAACTAAGCTCTAAATGGCAAGGGTGAGCTATTTCAGGGTTTTTTTCTATGCACTTGTCAGGAGTCGTTATGGGAATAAAAATGTTTCGTCACGCATTCAAACTGTAGGAAGGGTTTTGTATATAAATTAAACCATAAATGGGTTAAAGTAAACAGTGTATAACGTGCCACAGTCCTGTGTTTTGAGGAAAGTCGGCTCTGCTTCCTGTGTAGGTTTTCTCCTTTCCAGAAATGGCAACAGTTAAAAATAAACTGTTTTGTTTCCCTCGACTCTTTCTGGTGGCACACACGTGAGTGGTGAAACGTGAAGTGTACATACCCTGTAGGTTGGACAGCGCGTATTCCAGCCCCTTCATGGCCTTCACCTGGTTGCTCTTGAAGCGAGCCAAACCAAACTCCTGGGAAAACACACAACAGGAAATGGCTTTGCATGGGGGAGGCATCTGAAAAACAACACCAGCTAATAGTCTTTTTTTTTTCCTCCCACTCTCTGGGGATTTCACAGCGAGCCTGGCATATTCCACATCCAATAATACCAATTTTCGGCTGACATATTTTTGGCATTGCTTTCACTTTACCCCACAAATCTCCCACTTCTTTATTCTGGCATTTGCACACAGGCTCTCACTTCTCTGTTGTCCACTATGACCTACAATCAAAGGCTCTGAAACCCTCTGTGTCATCCTCTACGGTAAAAATAAATCTATCTGCTTGAACTGAAGAAATACACTTAGAAATGTTCTTATTTGGAAAGAAAAGCAGTATTTTTCAGTGACAATAATACTAAAATAATTAGTAATTTGCATCAAACATGGAGACAATCCATACTGTTTTAGATTAAGCTCTGCAGCGCCCAAGACTGTGCACATGGTCCAGAAGAACTACGCATTACAAATTTATGACAAGTCCTAACTCCTGCAGCAGTCTCTTGAATTAATTTATACACAATTTTTGAGCCCTTGATACTTTGACTCACACTGAAATGCTTTCTTGAAACGTACACTACCATTCAAATGTTTGGGGTCACTTAGAAATGTCCTTATTTTTGAAAGAAAAGCAATTTCTTCTAATGAAGATAACATTAAATGAATCAGAAATACAGTCTAGACCTACTTAATGTGGTAAATGATTATTCTAGTTGGAAACGTCTGATTTTTAATGGGATATCTACATAGGAACATTTCCAGCAACCATCACTCCTGTGTTCTAATGCTACATTGTGTTAGCTAATGGCTAACTGATGATTAGAAAACCCTTGAATAAAAGTGTGAGTTCTCCTGGAAAACAAGACATTGACCGAGTGACCCCAAACGTTTGAACGGTGGTGTATTTCTACAACATAGACAAGATAAAACCAGGGTATGGAGAAATGATTCTGTGTGAATACTATCTGAATGCCATCACAGTCAGGTGTGAATTAATTCAGATCTGATTTATGTAAAGAACACAAGCACTCCCACTGAACAAAATGAGAAAAACACTTCACTATTCACAACGATCTCATGCATGTTGCATTCATGGTAGTCAATCGAAGTACCGCAGCTAGACGTTAAATGTACCTGAATAGGTTTGGAGAAGCCATAAATGCTTGAGGATATCCACGCCTCCCGTTTCAGTTGTGTGGTTGCTGGCTGCTCCGCTGAGTCCTTGAAAACACAACGCTCTTCAACCGACTAATCGGTAGACAGAGAAAATTGCAGACAAAGAAAACTGTCACATTAAACTGAATTTGCACCCACATATAGAATAAAGCACTGAATACAGGCTAACTAGGTATTTTCCAAAGTGTAAGGATCATTAGAAATGTTACAAAATATTTTATGTAGTAGACTCTTGGAGAACTCTGTTACAAATATGTTTACTTTTTGAAAAGGATGTTACAACAGCACAAACGTGAAGAAATGTTACAGTTTGTCTGAGGACTTCATGGTTTCCTCACTGCACTGTAGTAAAAATATTTCAAATGTTTCCAGCCTCTCCCACGCTCATCAGAGCTATTTTCATCAATGCTTACACCAGACAACTTCTTGGATTTCCACCAGTTACTTTAACGGCATTATGTTTTCTATGGCGGTAGATTAAAAACATCATAAATCAAACCAGCTGTGGTATGTCGTCGTACAGCAGTCAGAATGTAAAAATACCGCACCTTAAAGTTGCACAACGTACAAGTCATGTCAGGGTTGAAGATCAGGCTGAGTTACTTTACATTCTTGCCAGCTGCACCTGACTGTACTACGCAGGTAATGTATTCATATCGCAGACAGCATTCAGCAAGGATTTGTACACAGATTTGTTAAACGTCTAGTGGTTTTTAAAGTACAAAATAAGGACCTCAGTGTCAATTGGTTTCTTCATCCCTGATGTTTTGGCAACCGACAGAACTGCTGAGTGTGGCCAGAAATGTACAGCACATGTTACTAGTGGAAAGGTATCGCAATACCCTGCTGTTAAAAATACTACTATACCTGTTATGGCAACGCACACACTTTCGGATGAATGGCAGTGTTTTAAGAGAGGCTACATTTCCTACGAGTTGCTTCGATGTGCAACAACAACACAGTGTGTCTGAGTGAGTCTGTGTGTGTCTGTGTGTAGTGCTCTGCTTCCTCTCCCAGCAAGGACAGTGGGCGTCTCAGACGGTTTTTTTTCTTTCATATGCAAACTGCAGCAGCTTTCAGGGTGACAAAATGGACGGCATGTCTGCAAATTTGAGCACTCTTGTCAACAGCCAACGGATTGTGCTGAAAACGTAGGCACAAAGCCAAATATGAGCCCACAGAAACCACAACGAAACTTAGCAAAGCATCTCGTCGACTAATATCGCACCTTGTCCAGAGAACTCAAAGAGCAACGGGTTCGCAAAAGCCCTCAAATAAAGACAAACGAGTTTCATTTCTTTTGTGACACGCCAACTGTTTTTGCCGTTGGAGCGTGATAAGGCAAATTATGGTAATGATCCTTGTGTAATTTGATTATATATTTAAGGTTACTTACTCAAGTAGGATGATCTTAACCCTTAGATGCACGACTGACTGGACCCTACACTCTTCCAAAAGTGGGTCAAAAATGAGAATCAATGTGTTTTCATGCCATTTTTGTCATTTTGGTTAACAATAATCATTTGTATTATTGTTTGTTTTATAGTTTTGTCCACATAAGAACTTCATTTGAAATCTGTTTATTTTTCACTTTATAACACATTTTGAACAGGGTTTCTGCAGAAATCAGCAAGTCAAATCTAATACTTTTTAATGCCATTTTAATGCTAGACTGTAAAAATTTTAATGCCACGGCCGTGAACTCAACAAATTACACAGGTTTGTTTTTTTTTTTTTGTAAAAGATGGTTTTTATATGAAAACTGTCCCTACATTTCACCATTTATGAATCCGGAAACCACCCCTGACCACCCACAGGCTGTAATCATTCTCTGAATTCAACGTTTTCTAGCCATTTTTGCTGGAATTTGCATTTCCCTATTTCCCAGTTGTCCTCCACCTGGTCCAGCCTGCCAGTCACTTTAAAAACATGCAGTTTTTGGCAATTTGTACCCAGCCGGCCGGAACAATTATTGCAATGCTTCAGCATGTTTACACAGACGCACATATCTGACAAATGACAGTCTATAATTACATATTATTATATTATTAGTATCAAAGATTTTTCTTGAAAACTGCAGGAATAATTTTTAATGCCACTGAGAATCAAATTTAATAATTTTTAATGCCATTTAAGGCCTTAATTTTCACCAAATCAATTTAATGACTATTAATGCTTTTTAATGCCCTGCAGAAACCCTGTTGAGCATTTTGATAACCGAAAAAGAAGAATATTTTACAATACAGCAATAGAAGAATGTCACCATCCATGTTATTGACATTTTTCTACTCTTTTCCTCTATCTGTTGCTGCTCTCCGTTCCTCTGAGTTTGTGCACTACCTCTTGTATGACATAATCAATGATAAAGAGCTTGGGGTAGTAATACAAATATTACAATTTCTTTAAAAGTATAAAAGGTAACTTGAAAATCTAAATGGAATGGTATCAAAAACATGTTTTTTGAGGAATAATTGGAATCTAAAATGATGAACATTTTTAATTGTAAAGATATTGCAAGAAAGCAACCTTACCAGGTCATTTTTGACCCATTTATGCATCTACGGGTTAACTAAGAGACATTGCTGTTCTGATGTGGTGTCATCCCAGTACTGACATTTAGGAAGGTATCGTGCTGAAGCCAACGCTTCGGTATCATGGAAGACTGTAACTGATCGTGATGCCAAACCACAATACTTTCCCATATCACGCTAACTTTAACACAAAGCCTGTGTAAAATTATATTTTTACTTGCACAAACTAGAAACTCAAACACAAAGTATGTTTTAGTCGTGAAAATCTATCTGAAATTTTCCTAGTTTAGATCTAAAACACAAAACCACAAAGACACAGATGAAAGCTGTATTCACACTATCTGAAAAAAAACTCCCACTTGATACCCAAAGCTGCATGTTCATTACAGAATGAAAGCAGCTGACCACAGAGAGGCCTCACCATGAGTGTTGTGTGGTTGAGGTTCCAGGTGTAGGTGGTCAGGCTCCTGTTGACAGGGTCCACGATGGAGTCCTCGATGATGTACACAGAGCGAGACATGCCTCCAGGGAAGAAGCTCTCCGCCCAGCGAGGCAACCGGTTGGTCTTCATCAGGAGGCGCCTGGAGAAGAGCCGATTGTCTGCAGTTACCTCCCGATACACGACGTCCTCCGTGAGAACGTGGGTGCTGGTTGACACACAAACACACAGCTGTGTCAGACAGAAGCTAACCGTTAGGTATGAAGTTTTATAATGTTTGAGCATACTTTCACTTGAGCTTAAACAGCTGTCCATTATTAGTAAAAGAAAATGGACGTAAGTATTTCCTGGGATCTGGCACAGCTTTTAATACACAACCAAACGGCCCTATGTTTGTGAGACCATCCATTATCTACACACTGATTAATCCTCATTAGGGTTGCAGGCGGTTGGACACTCTGGACAGATCACCAGTCCACCACAGGGCTACATACAGAAACCAGCAATCACACTCACATTCATACGTACGGGAAATTTAGAAAAAACAATTAACCTCAGCATGCTTTTGGACTGTGGGAGGAAGCTCGAGAACCCAGAGAACTGACGTCTGCACAGGGAGAACATGCAAACTTTATGCAGAAAGATCCCGGAAAGGCCAGAATGCAAACCAGGGATCTTCTAGCTGCAAAGCGAAAGTGCTAACCACCAAGCCACTGTGCAGCCCCTGATGCTGCTAGCTAAAGAAAAAAAATAACTACCAGACCACTCAGGAAGGCTAAACTTAGTTTTACTTCTCTGGTGCATTTTCTCAGTTCCCTAGATGAACCATGACTGAGGCTCTATTTTGCCGTCAGTCTTCAAAAGCAAAGCAGCGTCCACACAACACCTTTTATAGTAACATTCAAACTGTCTTCTAACTCTACACACTTCTGCAGGCCTCTCAATACAATGTTACAAACACATCACATGTACTATTAATAAAATCCAAACTTTCTCTTTAAAGTTGAGAATTTACGGATTAAATCTTTTTTTTTAAAAACATATCATCATACACACTGATGCTGTATATATTATAATCTTATCATTATTGTGACTTATTGTCCCCAGTGCACAGCGGATATTTGACACGGACACTTGTTAATCACTCTCTGTGCATTATTAATAAGCATCACATGTAACAGGCAGATGCTGACCAGTACATTTTACCATTTTAGTTTAGTGTGTTAGCATGCTAACGTTTTTTTTATTTAGCACAAAACACAGCTGAGAGGGACGGGGATAATAATAGTTGAGCAAGTCAAGGGATTAAGAAATCTTAATTTTTGAAGTTTTGAGTGTCTGTACCAAACTTTACTACAATCCAGCCATCCAGCCAATAGCTGTTACGATATTTCCATAATAGCCAAAAATGTGAGCCAGCAGAACTTAACCAGGTCTAAAGTCAGAAGAGTTCATATTATAGGGAGCTTCACTATTAGTTTCAAATTGCATGGCAATTCATCTGGTAGTTGTCAAAGTACTTCAGTCCAAACCACAACTGTCAACCTCAAGGTGAAAACATTAGAGAATCACAAAAAAGTAGGACCACGAATAGCGGTACAAAAACCACCAAATGTGTTCCAAGAAGCACCTCTCATAAAAACCTGACAATAAAAGCATTTTATTACCTGAATGGGTTTGGATACCTCTGCCAGAAAGCAGAGACAACTTGGTCCCATGCGCTTTTAATGTCTGTGTTATTACAGAAATATTTGACCATTTTTCTCTCGCTGATGCGCCCGATGCCCTGAATCCCGAACCCTTAGGTCCCTTCTTGTGACTACATAAAACAATGAAAAGCTGGGTGCTGACTCCATCCAAAGTCTGGCGTGGTCCTAATGAAGTGAAAAGAATTGATTGTTAAAAAGCATGAAAGCACAGGGTCACATTTGATGATCACATCTGATTTTGCAGTATCATTTCTTTTAGTCCACTGTAGGAAATTCTGCATATTATTTGACAGGATTGCTTCAATATGATTTATGCATCAAAAATATTTTAGTAGATATTTAATTTGCTGGTTAAATCAGAAATATCTCGTATTTTATCCATGGGTAATCTCTCAACTGGTTTTATAGAAACTGTGTGGGTTTTGTTTGTTAATCTTGGGTGTTATACAACAGTGTTTTTCCTTTACAATATGTATTTGTTCTATATTAGCATGTCCACGAACACCTAAGTCCGCAATGAGCCAGCGAAGCGTGCCACTGAAGCTATATCCTGTTTGCCAAATTACAATAATCGGTAAACATCCACAGCGCCATATGTAAACTCAAGTTGCCTTATTATTCGCAAAACACCCTAAATTCATTAATACAAGTCTTATTTTTCCTATTGGGTCAAAAATAAGTTGTTATTTAGGCATTATGTACACATGTCACCTTGAAATACAGCCTATATTGTGCTATAGCTGAGGTTAAAGCTTGTTGTTAGCTTCCTGAATACCGTTACTCCTATAATGTCAGCTCCCTGGGCAGCGAAGTGCTAGCTAATTAGCTTCAAACAGACTTTAAATACTCAAGTAAATCAACATATTTACATGTAACGGTTGTAGTGAGACTAAACAACAGCCGGTGTATTCATCAATTTACAGTTCAGTCGTGACT